>NC_132942.1:12440000-13690000 GCF_034638445.1 Ciconia boyciana
CCAGCCATGACTTCTTCCATGCCTTGTTCTTGGATGCACTCTTTATCCCTGGATCTCCATGTATTTATAGGAAGAGCTTTCTCCTCTGTTCAGATTTGTCACTTACTCCAGGGTAGTGCTGCAAAGGAGACTTAACTGTGAAATTGGGTGTTTGTCCTCAGTGGATTACAAATTTTGGGAAAATGCAGTTCATGGGAGAAGGAAATTATTTACACATTTTGGGTCAAGTTTTGTGAAAACCCCCCCCCAAGATTTCCCTTTCCCCAAAGGTGCTGAAGTTTTTCATTTTGAAAGAAGCCTTTCAGCCTGATCTTTCAGAATCACCGCTTTTTTTCTTTTGAAACATGACCCATTTTTTGAGAAAAAGAGTGAAAAAGAAGAATCAATGCTCCCCAAACAAAATCAGTCTCTTGTTTTGGGTCTAGTTCATCTTCTTTGTCATTGTTGTTTTGCAAAACAACTGGGGGAAAATGCAGTTCTGCTTGGGCTGAGCTAATTACTTTTTCTCTGATTTCTTTGTTCACCTACCAAACTGAAAAATCGGCTGTTCCTACAGCTCTATTTGCAAATGAGCTGGAAAAGTTCCTTATTCAAACAGTAAAACTGTAAGAAATATCCAAGGGATCTCAGGAGGAATAGCACCAGGGGACAGCATTTTGTTTAGAAGCATTTTCCTTGTTCTTCAGTGTAAAATTCTACATTTTGCAAAAGAGAAACACAATGCCCGTGATTTAGAAATGGCAAAGACTGCTTTTTAAGAAGCAGGCTTGAGCAGGGCACTATAAACCATGTGATGTGCCAAAGATGGTTCCTGTGGTCCTGGTAATATCATCATGCTCGTGGGTGCAAAAGAAGTAATGGACTGTGCAGGCAGGGCGGAAGGGAGGGACCTTGGGTTGGCTCAGGCTGATCAAGAAACAGTCCAAGCAACTGAGGGACTCCATGACAGGGCTTTGGCTCTGTTTTTCCAGAGTTATTTTTACTCCTAATGAACCCTTGGTCCTGGTGGAAATGAGCTCAGTAGTACAATGCTTCCTGGGGTTACCTGCCAAGCCAGAGGCACCCGTCCCATCCCACCCAGCCCCGCTAACCCCGGGGTGCTGCAGGACCCTGCCTAGGGACGGCAGCCACCACAAGACCCACCACGCTTCCCCGCTGGTGCCTGTGACAGAGTGTGTCTGCGGGCCGGGCAGGGGGACGTGCTGCAGATGGAGGGCAGGCGGAAGGGACAGCCTCCTCCCCATCCAGCTCGGAGGACCAGTGCCAGAAGGCAGGCTCTGTATTGCAGCCCAACGCGGCGGCTGCTGCCCCATGTCCCGAGCCACAGCCAGTGTCTGGCTCTAGGGCAGGACTGCATGTCTCTTCCTGTACTGCCTGTACTGCCCAGGGCTCTGCCAGCATCCCCAAAAATGCAGTAAGCCCATCTGTGCATCCTTCCAGAGGACATTCACAATCCCAAACCATTTCCCAAGGGAGCACTTTTCTTTTTCCTAAATTGCAGAGTAGATTTGAGAGCAATTTCACAGGAAGCCTGGAATAACTGAGTCCTTTCCACTGTTATTTGGACTCAGACATGGCTTCATTCAACTATTGGGACATTGAACTCATGGGAGGTTTCAGTTATTCACAACTGGTGATGCATCAGAGGGCCTTGGTACATGGAGATGGCTTAGCAAGCCATGCCCTACCTTCCCTGTGGATAACATGCAGGTAGATATTGCAAGTGGATGTGTTACTGGCAGCAGACCAGCAAAGGTGGAGAACAGGACCCTCTCACCTATGCGGTGTCCTCCTCTTCCTCCCCACTAGCTCATAGTTTCAGCTCCCACCCTTGGGAACATGCCCAATAGGTCTCTCCAGGGACAAGATGAATGCAGTGTCTTATCAATGGCCTGAGGATTTCTGCCTGTTTCTGTCTAGGGATGGGAAAATGAGGAGGCTTTCCCAATGAACCTGTAAAGTGCTGGGTGTGGGAGGGCAGGGGAATCAGGTCAGTGCTTTTGGGCCACAGCAAAATTCCTCTGTAATTCCCCAGGTCCCAGGAACATCGCAGCCCCTATCCTGGAGCACCGTTTCCAGCAGAGACAGCATAAACAAGTCAGCCTTAATCTCATTAGCTCAATGATGCTCTTTATTAGCCTAAATCAGACTGGCATCCTTTTGATGTCTGTCCAAGATGGATTGTATCTCTCGCTCATTTGAATGGCCATCAAGAACTCTATTCCTGGGCTGTAAATAGAAAGAAAAAAAATTTATTGTTGATGAACTGTTTTACTGGCAAGCCAGCAGCCAGCACAAGGGAAGCAGCTGAGAAAGCACAAGGATCAGAGGTCAAACTTTCTGCAAACTGAGGCTAACTTTTGGGAGGACAAAGTCCCGGCACTCAGTGATGAAATCCCATTACCTCTGCCAAACCTCTAGTCCTGGGTGAGCCTGGTGTTATGGGCTGGGAACAACTGAGTGATACTGACTGCTGTGACCTCTCTTTTGTGTCTGCCCATGGGTGGCTTTCTTGCCAGCCACCTTGGAGCAGAAGAGGATGCAAGACAAGGAGAAGGAGCACAAAAATCAAGAGAGAAGGCGGGCAGTGGAATTAAGGCAAAGCAGGAAGGGACTGGATACAGGGTATCGTTACCCTGGGTTTGGCTACTGGTCCATCCCATCCACTATCCTCATTATCCTGTCCCTGGCCAGATGCATTATAGGAAACATTGTTAGGGATGGCACCCCAAAGTGGGAGTGTCTTCACCCCCAGCAGTGCATGTCCTGAATGCAGCTTTGTGCATGTGTGTGGTTACTTAGAAGAATGAAGGAGCTAGTGCCATTGGCATGTCCGACATGGTGGCAAACTTCACAAGCATCTCCTTCCCTCTTCTCTCCCAGTACAATCCCAGCTGCGTCTAAGCCTGGCCAGGAGGCTTAGCTCACAAAAATGCACGTGGCAGAATGGTACTACAAATGCCTTTTTTTTCTCATGTGCAAGAAGGATGGAGAAAGAAATTAATGTGCATTACCATATTAATGACAGGCCTATTGTTTTTATAATGGCTGTCTCAGTGAGAAAGAAGCTGATGTTCACAGGAGTCCCTACCTTCAGCCTGAGACATCCGTGATGATAGGTAGCAGCTTTTCCCTTTCTTCTTCCAAAAAGAGTTGAATAAAAGACCTGCATTATTGCAGGGTGTGGTGGGTGACACCACGCATGATATCACCTCCTCAGCAGTGCCAGCACCTTCGTCTCATGGCATAGCCCAGTGTCTTTCCAGGTGTGGCATCAGGAGATGGTATCTCCCCCGCCTTGCCGTGTCCTGCCTGAACATCACAACGTGACACCAACTCTTCGCCCAGACCTCGGTTATTATGGGGAGAGGAGGTAGTCTTGGCTTCAGCTCTGCATTTCAAACTGATGTTGGCAGTGCTGTTGTATAAGTCTTTTTTATTTTTTTAAAGACACTAATTTGATACAGTTATTTTAATCAGTCTTCTCCCTGTTATATTTTCTCTCTCCACAAAGTTTGAGCCAAAAAGGGAGATGGACCAGAAAGAAGAGAGCGCCTGCCCAGTCTCACTGCTCAGGTCACAGTACTAACAGTAAGCAGAGAGAGGAAACAGGGAAAAGCGAATTAGATTTTTCAGAAGTCTTTCCATGTCATGAGTATTGCTATTAATGGACACTGATAAAGGAAATAGATTTTTTTTAATAATCAGGATTTCTATCTTGAGCACGTCCCTTTAAGGCTCATTTTGTTTCATCAATGCAAGACGCTCATCCTTTGGCTGAGAAAACTCCTTTATAAGAGGGACTCAGTTCCTGTGGGGTTACATCTGGCTTCCCAGCCCTAAACATGGATGTTGAAGCTGCGCAGAGGCTTGGGTCTGCTCAGACTCCTGGGTCCGTGTTTCCACCTAGGAGAGTTCAGGGTTACGGGTGAGGACAGGAGCCTTGCAGGAAATGAAAAATAGGCAGGGCAATCCGGGCCTTATTCTTGCACATCTGGTGGCTGACAGCTGATAGAAACTCCAGATGACATAAACCAGCTCTGTCTCCCGGGATGCAGCCAGACGTAGCATTTACTATATAGGCTGTGTAAGAAGAGCTAAGCCCAGTCTGTAGCAGGCCTGGTGGATCACACATGCACTGGCTTCCTGGGCTTGATAGGTAGCCAGCAGCTATCGCCTTTCTGTGCACCTCAGTTTTCCCATCTGAAAAATGGGGATAATGAAACTAATCTCCTTTGTAAAGTGGGTTGAGATTTACTGGTGCAAAACGCTGGGTGAGACCCCCTGGCATCTCTGGGGAAAGCTGCCATGCTCATGTGAAGTGTGAGCTTTGAGACAAGTGCTGTTAGATTTAACTCTGACAGTCACTTCCATAGTCGCAGGGAAGATACTGGGCAACTGCCTTAAATCAGAACTTAATGGGATCGGTTTAGTGCATAGAAATGAGTTGCTTCCAAGGAGCCAAGACTTCTCATGTGCCAGTGCGAAAAGGTTGAGTCCCTTTGCTGCATCCTGCTGCAGCCTCGGAAAAGGCAGCGTAAAGAAGCAGAGACCACTTCTCTCTTACACTGCCCCACATCCAGAGTAGGTGAGGGGCTTGTCCCAGGTTTTACCCCAGAGCCGGTGCGTAGGGTCTAATTTGGCTCTGTTTGCAAGGGGAATAAATTTCCAGGAATTCTAGGCTTTAGGGCAAGATTATAATTTTCTTGTTTTTCTACAGACTAGTATCTCTGAGCATCTTCAGACAGTTTCGGTGCTGTGAATGCTTCCTGCAGGCCTCTGTCGCAGAGCTGTGCCTCCGTTTGTTGTAATTAACTCAGACAGTGAGGTGGTTAATGACGACACGTCGCTGCCTCGGAGCCTGGGGAACAGTTGGCAGTAGGCTGTCCACAGAGGGAAAAGGGAGGTGCTGGCACAGACCGTCCCACAGTGCCAGGTCCATTTGCTATCAATTGTCAGCTTTACTGGGGCACTGATTTGCCATTAATTCAGGAGCCTGCTGGGCTCCGGAGTGGGGAAAGCTCCCTGGCACCAGGGAGGCTTTATCCCTCAAGTGTGAAATTACTGCATGGGGGAAATGAAGAAGGAACATTAATTCAAGCGATAGCTTTGCTGTGGAAAGATATTGCACGTTTCCCATATGCGAAGTGCTCCAGGCATACTAATGGCCCTCAAGTGTAGGTACTGCTGTTAGATTTATGGTTTTTTGTTGGAATGAAAACGATGGACTGAATTTGTCCTGGACACAAACCAGTGGCCAGCAATGAGACTACCAGGAGCAGGAAATTGTCCCTGTTATTTCAATAAAAATATGCTGAATCTGACATTTCTCACATTTTAATAAAAATTTAAAAATTTCTAACAGGTGAAGATGCTCACTTGCATAGCAGGTATTATCTCTCAAGTACTTTTGTCTGGGCAGAAAAGGAAAAATAAGCTGGTGCCAAGGCACCTTTTTTTTTTTACTTTTCTTTCAGTGCATTAGATACAGACTAAATAGGGAGCTAGTTCTTCCTCTGTTCCCATTGTTCTGTCTCATTAAATACCAGGAAAGTGAAAAATGCCACCACATTAAGCGTGTTTTCCATCAGTTAACAAACAATCTCAATCAAAACAGGAACAGAGGTGTCAGCAAAGAAGAAACACTTCACTGAAGGCAGCGAAGTCTCAGTCCCCTTTGGGGCTTTTAGGAAAATTGAGAGAAAAGCCAGCTCACCACCTTATCTGATCTGTAATGCTGAGTGATGTTTGAATTATAAGGAATTCATGCAATAAATGAGTCTTTTGCACAAAATAACTACCTGAATTCTAGTTTGCTGCCCTCACTGCTCTGGGTTGGTTAGAAAGATGGAATAACTCAGGTTTATAACTAAGTGATTTCAGGTTCAAAGGTTATTAAGGTTTTCCCTAGAGATCTCTCATCTATGCAGCAGCTCTGCTCACCTCATCAGAAAAGGTGGCCTCATGTTATCAGGCTGCGCTGACAGCAGTTCTCCTAAGCAGGAGGACACCAGCCACTTTTACCAATATGATTTTACTGTGGATCCATTTTGGGTGATTAACCAGCTTCCCTGAGGAACTTCTCTGAACCTCAACCCTGTTTGCCAGCATCAAGTACATCTCAGAAACTGCTGTCCATGCTGGTAACCCAGGACTTGAGCATATAAAGTGCAGATCAGGTTCCAGTCTGAAACAGAAGCAAGACATCTCGCTCTGGGTTCCTGCAGTCAACAGCCTATGCGAATAATAATTTATTGCCTGATAAAGGAATAAATGCCCAATTTCTTGCTTGGCTAATTATGCTCATCACTGAAAACTGACTACTCACAGTAATAGATATTCAGGTCAGATTGGACTCACATTTCTGTGTCCAGCAGCAGACATCTGCCTCTCACTCCTGCCGCTGTGACTCAGTACCCCTTTCCACTCTTCGTAGCACGGAGATCATTCTGCATTTCCAGTCTCCTTCAGGGGTGCATAAGGTTTTGCCCAGAAAATGCCCTTTCACTAGCCATCCCTCAGCAAACTGACTGACCTGAGAATCAAGGAATGCCGTTTAGCACTGCACTGGGGAATTGCTAACGACTTCTGCACATTCAGTTATTGAGACACAGAAGCAAAGCTGGACTGTTGATCCAGTGTGGGAAGTGAGTGGTACTAGTGCAGGTATAACAACTCATGCACACCTGTGCATGAAAACCTCTATCGTCACTCTGTAAGAAAAAAATTTCCAGCAGCCAGGACCAATCTGAAGAGTTAAACATCTGTAATGTCCACTTGTCTCTTTTCTGCAGGCAAGAGAAGTTTTATGAGCTTACCATCTACTAAGCAGAGGTCATAAGAGTCTTATAAATAAAATGATGGAAAACTGATACGGGAATTTTCTATGCTATAGAAAATTACGGAGTAATCTTAAGTGGAACATATGGATCTTCTAACAATCTAAAGTTTCAACTCACTCAGCAGGGAATAGCCTAGGGAACCTTTGGAGCACTGTGTAAAAAGGATCAGGACTTCACTTATAATCAGCTTGCACTGAAGTTTAACTTGAAGTACTGGAGCTGAGATAGGGAATTGTAACAAATATAGGAACTTTTTTCTTTTAAGAAAAAGAATGCTTGCGGGTTTACATTACACTGGAGACATGCATATTTGTCCTAATAGCTATTAGATGTTTACTAAAGATAAACTCAAAGTTTGGAAAGAACAATCTTTTCAAAGCAAACTCCATACTAGCAGGTCTGGTAGAAAGACAAAAACCTTCAGGAACTTGAAAAATGGTTGAGTAACATTGTTAAATTGGCAGATAGTGATATCTTGATGTGAACAGTGGGTAGAATGAATATATATATGTATGGCCCAAGTTATTTAAGGCCTTAGATTATCCATGAGTTGTTTGATATTTTATATATAGCACATGGTATTAAAAAAAAATCAACATCTGCCAGTAGATCCCACACAATTGTATCTGGAAATAGCCCAGTTATTTTCCAGTGTATATATAAAGAGCACCTGGATAGTAATGGTCAGCAAATATTGCCTTATTGATGGCAACTGTTGTCAACGTTAACAAAAGTAGATGGAATAATGAAACACTTATGCTGACATTATCAGATACAAAAGCAGCCTCCATTTGACCACCCCTTGGCTGACAAATTGAGTTGGCTACAACCTGAACAAATGTTTTAGGGAAAAATTATCTGGTGAAAACATGCCAAAATTCACATTATTCTCTTAGTGAGTATAATCCACCACTGCATTACTGCACTATTACGTTATTGTACATATTACTGGCAGAAGATGCTTTTTTAATGTTATCATGTTAATATTATATTTAATGATATTATATTTTGTTCTAAAAATTAAAAATAGATTAAAAAAGGCAATAGGGGCCAATATCTCTTCTTCCACTGCAAATATTTCCAAGTCATAAAGAAGTCCCAACAGACCCATCATATATATATGACATAAAAAAGGCCTAATTACTGGTCCATCTGAACTGAGACCCAAAACCCTATGTACGTGGGAGGATGAGCGTCTTCCCTAAACAATTTATACAAGTGTCGCAGTTATGTACACTGTGGCTGGAGGGGAAAGGAAACAGGGAATAAATTCTGTTTTTTCCAACGATTTTATTCAACCAGTCTTTCTCCCACAGTATTATTCTCAGAGGTGGTTGATTTGAGCTGGGTGAAATATGCCAAAATGCCATGGTTTGTCCCTTTATACACCATGGGAATTAGGTTCCTGTTGACAAGTGGCAAGTCATTAGCATAGACAGTCCACTTAGGAAACAAAAACATCCTGGCCCCAGATAATTGTTCTGTAAGCTCTTGGTGTTTGGGGGATGGGAGCCATTAAAATAATTGGGCTCCTAATTTGCTTGATCAGAAGCAGTAGCATGTATTTTATTCCCTAGGACAAAGTGTCCTACTTTGGAGAGGAGGGGACACTCCTAGTCCCGGTCCAGCGCAAGCTCCAGAGCAGCAGAACGGGTCAGTTTGGCTCAGGCTGAACAACACACCCTGCCCGTAAAGGTGCAGGTTATTTGTCCATAACCAATGCCAAGGCTCAAGGAACTGATTGCTAAAGCCAACAGCCAAGCTGAAGAACACTCATGGAAATGCATCTTCTCGACCTCAGGTATTCGTAAGGCAAAAAAAGCAGGTGCTTTTGTTATGGCTTTTGGGCAATGGGACTTGCTGGTCCTTCCGGGTGTTTTTTTCTCCACAGATGAGACTGGGTGCTCACAGTTACCCCGCTGGCCTCACAAGCTGGAATGTTGGCTTTTATATCAAGTAACCAGTCTCCACCAGAAACACGGTTTTCTACAGTTCAGAAACACTTCGCAATTAGGAGAAAGGAAGAAAATTAAAAATAGGAACTTCCAGATCTTAGATAGCTAAAAGAAATGAACAACCTTCACAGTTTTGCTAACGGCATCTCCAAATCATCCTTGATTGACTGTGATATTGCTGCGATAGGAACTCTGCTGGCAGCAGGCTTGCCTTTCTTAGCGACTCTGCGGAAGTACCTAAACCCTTCAGTCACCTGAATGCCAAGTTTGGAAAACCGAGCTATACAGTCCATAAAAAACCTCAAAAGCAACAAGAAAAAAACCAAAAACCTTGATGAGATGCTGTCTGTACAACTGCCCAGCCTGGCTGGGGCTTGCAGAGCTCCTGCCTGTGTCTCGGCCCAGCCTGCCTTCTGCAAACGCAGCGGGTCTGGCTGCTTTCCTGGGATCCCACCTCACACCAGCTCCCCGAGCTGCCTCTGAACCATGGCAGGAATCAGTGCCTGTTTGCAGGGGCTGTACTTAGGCATTTATTAGAGCTTCAAGGTCCCCATCAGAAGCACACCCGTGTTTGAAGAGGGAAGAAGTATTTCACTATGTGCTGTTTCAAGGATCTGCTCTGATTCGTTTCCAGGGATGAGCTGCAGGGCTCCCTGGCCAGCAGCAGCCAGTCCCTTGGGGAGCAGCTGGCCCCTGAGCTCCCGTAACGGTGCAGCACTAATCCCACCACGTTTGCCTCTGCTGCTTTTACACCAGGAGCTTCAAATCGCAGGTTCCCAACTCAGCTCTCCTTTTCTGGAGGTTTGTTGCCCAGGCTCAGTAAGTGTTGCTGCAGGGTAGAACACATGCAGTAAACAGCTTTTTGAGGTTGATTTAATGCCTCACCATCACTCCAGTTATTAATCTCTTCGTGGTGGAGGTTTATTGCTGTATATACCACAGACTGATAAAGATTATCACTGAATTAATTCACAACTAGTGTGTTGTTAGGCTTGAAGCCAAATGCTCTGTGTTATCAGCGTAAATAAATACTCCAGAGTAATTTCTCAATGAGCCTATCTTAAATGGACTTCTAAAGCAAAACCTTTCAAAATAAACTATCTTGAAAGTAAATAGAACAAATACCACCATGTTCAGGGTGGCAAAACTTCTCGCATGATATTGTACGTATCTGACACGTTTGTTATAGGGCTCAGGGTGTCTGTTACCCAGTAATATCACCCAGTTTCTCTAGACTGTGGCAGAGCTTCTTCCCTGGCCCTGTCATCTGCATCCTCTTTTAAGAAGGTGCATGCAGGGAGCGTGCATCCTTCACAGTTCTTGAGCATTGACCTTCAAGGACATTTCTGTCTTCCCACTTTCTGTCTTGTATTTTCTCAGCAGAGCATTGAGACTTCTCTTGCGCTTTCAGTTTCTAACCACAGGCAGTGAAATGCTCTCCCTCGCTGCTGACTGTTTTGAAGGAGCAGACACTTAAAAGAGATCCTAAAGCTATAGGGGCTGGTGATGAGAATACAGTTTAAAAGAAGCCAGAAATGTTTGGGCATTTGCCAGAATCATTTTATGTTTGTGCAAATGACAGAAAGTTTCCATCATCTGTTGAAAATTATGCTAAAAATAACTTTCCCCAGAGTGTTGCATATCCAGAGACCTGAGCGGCTGACACGGATGCTGGCAGTTTGGAGGCCTTCACCTATGAGAGGAAGGGAAAGAGATTCAAAACCAGGGAAAGGCCAGGACCTTTTCGATACTTCAGTGTTGTCAGCTGGGGGATATTTAAGGCATATTTTATCTGAGAACAGGCAAGACAAACACGTCTCTTCCCTGTATTGCATCTCACAATGTTAGGGCCGTATTCTTGCTGTCCAGGTCTGTACCATAAGGTTCTGTATGGCATAGTTTTGCATTGGAGGGGAAGAAACTTTGCACCTTCCTTTAGTACAGGATATGCATGAGTTTATCTAAGCCCTTTCCTTCCAGGAAGAGTCACTCTTCTGGCACTACGGGGAGGTACCCCAGGGGGCTGCAGTGAGGCTGAAAGCAAACCTCCATGTGATACATAGCACAGGAGCATTTTGGAGACTTGGCAGTACCTCCAGCTTCTGTTTTAGCTAGAGGCTCTTTCATTTAAGATGCTGGAGCACCAGGGAGCGGGTGCTATTGTTGTGCCTGCCTGGGTGCAACAGGGGATCCTCAATGAGCATCCGTAGGTTTGTGGAGTGGCTGTTGCTTCAAGGCGCAGGAGTGCTGCTGGGTGAAGGTGCTGGGAGAGAGAAGTGTGTCCCTGGGCTAATGTTTTTTTGCAGCAGTGCTTCACAAACAGTCTTACAAGTCAGCCTATGATTTATTAGGGGAAGGGAACTTGGCCCATTTGCCTAGCTGGGCCCAGTCCCATTTGTATTTCTTAAACAAACCAGTTAAAGAAAAGCAACATGTCTTGTCTTTGCATTGGAAGACATCCCAGCGCAAGGTCTGTTTGCCTTACTTTGGAAACTGTCTGAAAAGGAATTTGTGAAGGGGAGCTGCAAAAAAATAAATGTTTTGGAGCAGGATGGATCCAGCTGACACCTTCATCTTGGAGGGTCAGGCCGTGCTGACATGGTCCACTCATGACTAGGCCACCAGCTCCTGCTTCAGGGCGAGCACTCGTACGCAGGGTGAAAGCAGTGCCCGGTGCTCCCTGTCCCCGCACAGGACATTAAGGGATGATGGATGCAGACAGAAACAGATGAGATGTGGGATGTGTGATTCAACCCTGGCACCAGCAGGACAGAGGAACTTATATTTGACGAGTGAGGTTGTCCTCATGAGCTCAGCATTTGGAGAGGGCAAGTGTCGATCTACCTACTTGCACTTACACTAGGGGACAGCGTTAATTTGTACAACCATACGCTTGGTAATTTGGGCCCCTGAGGGAAGACTAAAGGGTGCTTTGTAAGTACCACCTGGGAAACAGCCAGCAGGGAGTGGAGCAGGAATGACGCTAAGAGATTTCAGACTTGTCTCCTCCAACCTTTCCTTTGGAAGAGTAGTGTTATCCTTCTAAAAAAATATATAAACCCCCTCCTCATTTGGTACCATTCTTAGTTTAGATTCAGGAGGATAAGTTCCCTTCTGTGGGCTGAGCATGGCTGGAAGGGGTGCTACAGACTGATTGCTGAGGATGGCATAACATGCTTTTTGGGACAGCAAGAAGTGATTTACTGTGGCTTGGGCCAGTAATGTGGCACCTCCATTGTGCCAATAATAACATGTCAAATAGGATCACTTCCCACTCCTGAACACAGCAGCAGGCTCACATGCTTGTATTAGAGATGGCAGCATGAGTTCAAGTGGATTAGTATGTTTGCAATTGTATTAGCCATAGAAACATATTCACAGTCCTTTATGGAGCTGGGTAGGGCAGCATTCGAGTTCAATTGGCTTTTCTCGCCTCTCCCAGTAGGAATGCCAGGAAAGCACAGTGGCATTGCCACAGTGGCATTGCCAGCTCTGTCTCCCACTCCTGCCTAAGGGTAGCCAGCATAGGCAAAACCAGAACAGCAACACATCTGCGTCATTTAGAAATCAACATTTGCCCTGTCTTTCTGCTGGATCCATTCTCCCACTGTTTATTCTGCTTCTCAAGAAGACTTTGTGCTCCCTAAACTGTGTTTGAATTGAACGTGGTTGCTGGACAAGGGGATGGGCCTGAAGCCCTGCAGAGTGAGTGGTTCGGTCAGCCCTGCCTGCCTCTTTTCTGCACTGGATTCACCCATAACTGCTTGCGTCTCCTGGGGGAATCATGCTTGCTCTCGCCTCTGGAGGAGACAGGACTCTGCCAACAATTCCAGAGGCCCCCTGATCTAGCTGTAGGTCTTTGAAAGCAATGAGGAATTCATTTCTCATTAGGGCTTCCCACCTTTCTTAATTTCTCCAGCTCCTCCTGTTTCTCTTAAGTACTCTTTGAAAAAGGGGAAACATTGGGCTGGAGAATCCAGTTCCTAACTTGGGGCAACTTGCTGTTCAGCACCATTTCCAGTCAGATGTTGTTCTGTAGACTTCTTGATCACCTTGTGGCAGACACTCCCCCCTCCAGTAAAGGTTAACAGCTGCAGGAGCAATGACTAATTTGAAGACCTGTATGGTTCCTTACGTACTCCAGCCATCAGAATACACACACCGAACACTTCCACAAACAGGCTCAATACTCAGCAGGGATGAGAAAATGGGGGGAAAAGGTAAATGATGAAAGATACCATTTGAAACATGGATGTCTAAAGCTGGCTGTTTGAATGAAAGTTTGTAGACCTGGGAGAGAAATGGTTTGTGGCTGTGGGGGATGAGGAAGAGCTGTGAGCCAGGAAAAGATCAAGTCTCTGGAGGGAAAAGCGTTTTGGGAACTTTTTTTTCTCTGCATAGACTCAGGGTTGGTAAAACTCACCAGGCTGCTGCATGGAGGGGGAGTGTGAACCACCCTTCTGAAGCAGCCCTGCTTGGAGCAGGCTGGGTTTATCCTCCATTCAGTGAGGATGGAGGTGATAAACTGAAAGTAGTAAGTGCATTTCTTACATTGTAAATCAGTGGTGTTATACTTGGCTGGTTTGTAGAATCTGGAGAAAGCAGAGAGAAACAAGGGCGAAGAATGAGGGAAGAGGGAGCGGGAGATGGAATGGATGGTCTTCTGTACATTAAAATTCGGGGGAAGCATCCCAAATTGATAGTGTCATTGGTGCTTCAGAACAGACTGTGAGAAACCCTGGTCTGGGTTCACCTAGATCTTCCTCCACCAAGACTCCCATTGCTGCTGGTGAGCTGCTTACGCAGCATTTAAAAGAGAGGCTGAAGTTGTGGCATGACCATGGTCTACCATTAAGTGCAAGAGAAAAATTACACAGCAAGGGCTGCTCAGTTGAGTAGAAAAAGACATAACAAAATACTGCTGGCATTGCTAAGGTAACCAAAGCAAATAAAATGTAAAACTGAGGAAGAAGCACTGTGCTGCAGGCTCTTCCCTGTGCATATCCTGCTGATGTATATCACGTGAGGCAGTCTACAGTGTAGCCTCAGCCGGAGTTTCTCACCCAGAAAGACTATCTTTCTTCTTCACCCAGAAAATTATATTTAAGAAAAGAACATCCGTAGTCCATGACTGCCGCAGAGAGTGGGGAGGCTGCGAAGGGTCCACACCTTGTTTCTCCTGCTGCTGTCTGAAATGACCTTGGAAACCCTCGCAGCCTCTCATCTCCCACACCAGTGAGGAGCAGCGCTAGTCAGAGAGCTTTTATTGCATGTTTCAGGCAGCAATAAAATATCATACACCTGAATGTTGGACTTGATGGTCTTAACGGTCTTTTCCAACCTAAATGATTCTGTGATTCTATGTCTGCCTGATGGAGAATGCCTGGCAAAGCCACTGGTTAAGCCTTTAATTATGGCTATTTTGGGGAACCACTTAATCCTCTACAGTAACTTGCATAAGCCTCATTTGCATCCTGTGGGTGCGTTACCCTAAGCAGCAAAATTGTTAGTGATACCAGTATTCCCTTACTGTCTTAAAGGTTTGCTAGGGGCACTTTAGCTGTTTGCAGAGGCATTCAGAAACGAAAGGGCGGGTGGCAAGTTGGGTTACCAGTTTTTGCCAAGAGAGGACACCCCATGAAGAGAGGCAGGGTTGGCTGAGAGTCCTGCCCACATCTCCCGGCGCAGCACAGGAGGTGGCTTTCACCGGCGGCAGAAGGCACTGCTGCAGCTACACCGCGCTGCTAACAGAGCGGTGGCCGGGCTCCAGCAAGCCAGGCTTTCTCCCCATCCTTTTGTTCTGATTCCCAGGCGTGTGGCAATCAGGCTGTCCCCAAGAGAAACAGGGTGTAAATCGCTAATTAATGCCTCCCGTCTGCACGCAATTCAAGCCCGTTTGTGCTTGACGGAGATATGCAGCACAGGCTCCCTGGAGAGATATTCTATAATCTGTTACTAATCACTGAGGCTTCAAAACCATTTAAAAGGATGTGCCTGTGACTTGTCCCCATGCAAACATCAATTATATTCTCTCTGATGCTATGGCCTGAAAGACCGCAGCACAGGGGAGGCTTTTGAATGCTCCAGCACAGGGGAGGCTTTTGTCCCCCAGCGCTGACATCCAGCTTGTTTGATTGTAGGTGGTGATGTTATTTAAGGCGGCTGTGGTATTCCCTGCTGTTTGGAGGATGGTTGAGGGAATTTCATGAGAAGACACAAAGAGGCTATGGCACAGTAAGAGACAGAAAGCAATACACTTTTCCAGGACATCATGTAAACAAGTGCAGCAGTTTGTAGTAGTAAGTCAAGGTTTAATGCTGCACACACACTGTTATGTGTGTTAAAAGATTTGGGAGATCCTGGCCAGAACTGAGACCCAGAATGTTAAGCATCAATCAGATATAGAGGAGATGACACTAAAGAACTCACCTAGGAATTTTTTACGCCAACAACCTGATGCCCAAATAAACCCAAACCCCTCCCTGGTCAGTTCTTGGGTGTTAGAGCAGTCTTTAGGCATTTAAAAACGTTAATGCTTTAGCTAATATAAAATGTTTACTATAATCACTTTTTGAAATTGAGGCAGCCAGCAAATCCCATACACTTCTGGCTTTAGCTCAACTGGGTGAGACATTCACATGGCAAGAAACATGTCCCAGCAAGTATAATCTGTGACATTGGAGGAAATCAGATTTTTAATTACTCTTGGCATTTCAGTGCCACTGGTTGCCAGCGGCCAGCCTGCTGGAAAATGACATCACCGGTGATCATAGCAGAATGCTAGTCTGTAAAACCAGTTTGCCAGCCTGTTTTCCTGTCACTGGGAGGAGTTTTCTATCTGTATATTTATCTACCTTTTCAACTTTGGAACATAAAATTTATGGACACCATTAGTCTTCTTACAAAAAACAAATAGGCTCTAATTTTATGCCTGCAATCAACTATGGGCATAAATTTTCCCCAGCAGCATTTAGCTGTAGCATTAACATATACAGATAACTTTCCGTACATCCAGTATTTTCCCTAGTAGTTGAGAATTAGAGTTTCTTTGCCAACAGTATTTTTATGAAGGCAGCCTGACTGATTTCTTTAATTAGTTGGCAATCATGCAACATTGTATTTAAAAATGCACAAATATAAAAGATTTGAGGATTCACGTTGAGATGGTGGCATCTTTGTGTATTTCAAATGTGGAAGTTTCTTTCGCTCACAGGTGAGCTGGAGTTTCAGCTCAGTCCTTATGGGCCAAGTCTAACCCCTATACAGCACAACAAGGAAATGTCTCCCTTTTCAAGGGGACATCAGTCTGGACCTGCAGAGCTGCTGCAGTGAGTGCTGGAAGGGACCTGAGCAGGGCTCTGCACATCTCCCCTGCCTCCTGGCCAGTGCACCTCACTTCTGCTGACCCATGTTGCAGAGGATTGCCAGGGCTGGGCAGAACAGAGGACATGGGCTGGACAGCCTGAACTTAATCATTAATATCTTTAGCCAGGGCTAACACTCCCTCTGTTTCATGAGAACCAAAGCAAATATTTTGAAAGTTAGTTGTTCTTCCCAAGAGATTAATTGCCAGCCAAAAAATAGATTTTAAAACTATTTCTATTGCCAATATGAAATTCACTGTTTGTGTAGATACTGTGATGACACCTTAATAGCCTGTTGCTTATCTCTGTGATCTGTAGGACTCAGTACACTCTGCTCTTCACATCACTGGCAATTCAGGGGAATCAGTCCTTAATCTGCCTGCATAAATGAGGCTTTTTCCTTATGAGTTGCGTAAGTTTGGATGTGATCCTCTAAGGGATAGACATGGCTCTTTGGACTCAGCCTGAAATTCTTCAGGAGCTCTTGGAGTCCATCACTGCTTAGTGCTTCTCTGCCAGCTGTTCCCTGTGCAGGTTTGCTTTCCCTTTCTTTCATTTCCCTTCATATACTCCTGAGAGAAGGGTCAGAGGTGGTATCAGCAGGCTCCTGCATTTTGTCCTATGTTACTTAAGGGCTCTTCAGGTCCAGAAGTGTGAAGGAAGGCCTTAGCAGAGAATCTGCTTGGTGATCTGTGTTCTAGACTTTTTGTAAAATTCTTCACTGAAGATAGTAAAGTAAAAAAGCCTTTACTTTGCTTAAGGTGCCTCTACTAAGCTCGTTCCTGATGGTGCTTGTGAACAGTACATACAGCTGAACATTTTAACCAGAAGTCATGTGAGTCTCAGAAAAACAAGCTATAACCTTCTGAGCCTTTCAGTAAAGTTGTGCAGCCAAAGGCTGGACCATGGTGATGATTCAGCAAAAAGCCATGGGCTGCCATGATCATGCCAGGCACCCTGGCAGGATTGTTTCGGAATGACAGTTGAGTCTTGTTAAAGAAGTGAACAAGTCCCTAACTTGCATGCAGTAATGATCACTGATTTGGTAAAGCTTCATAATCCTCAGGAACATTGTCTAGTGAAGGTAAGACATTGCAGGGAGGAGGCAAAGAGGGTGCAGCGTTTCTGGAGCCCTCTCCCAGCCCTTCTAGGGTGGCGAGTGTGAAGCACAGAGATCTGCAGAAGTGCTGAAATTCATATAATGAACAAAATTAAATGCCAAGAAGCTGGTGGCGGACAGCAGGTTTAGTCCAGGAGCCAGACAGTGGATTGTTTTACAACATTTCCATAATCAACTCCAAGGGTAAATTCTAGGTGAAAACACACCAAAAAAAAAGAATCAGAGGGTAAAAGCACACAGAGAGAGATAAGCAGCAGTTGAGGACCTCAAAAGCTGTTTGTATCAGCTGCTGAGATAGGTGAATATTCTTTACACTCTGCAATTAATATAATTGCAGATTATATATTTAATATATATTAATATTAATTAATAATAATAATAAATATAATTGCAGATCTGTCCATGAGAAGCAATCCTCAGTGGTGGGCCAAGCCTCAGAGAACTGGAAATGCAATTCAGAGAAAAATAACCAGAATCTGTTTCCCTCCCTCTCTCTGGCTCTTCCTCGCCCATTAGCTCATTTCTCAGTTTTCTCGTCCCTCACCTGCACAACCACCTCTGCCATGCTGTCTTCTCCCTATCCCCCTAACAGTGCAATGAGTCCTTTCTCAGGCAGACCTTCTCTGAAGTCTCTTAGAGAAGAAGGAAAAGAGAAAAGTCATTGCACAACGTGTAATCAAGTATAGGGACTATTTAATCATGAGCGAGTGTCTATCAGGATGCCTATCCCCTCCCTACCCAATTCCTTCCTCTCTCCCTGCTGGCTCACCCTGTGCAGGGCTGCTCCAGGGCTCCAGCTGAGTCAGACTGAGATTTGCTTTGGGAAATAATCCCAAAATATGGATTTGCTGTCCCACTCCCTGAATCTCCTCTGTCTGAAGCCCAAATTGCTTCAGTTACAACATGTGTGAGATCTAGGATGAGCATATGTCCCAACAGAGAGAGACAGATCTGTCACAGAGTGGTATGTCAGCAAGAGGAAGAGGAATTTCAGAAGGTAGTGCATTTTCTTTCACCCTGGTTCAAACATTATAAAAATGGGTCATGGCTGGGCATAGGCACATGCAGAGTCCCAATCTCTGAAACCCAAAGCCTGGACCACAAGTCCTGAAAGCTGTAAGCAAACCCACCCATGCAGCTTCGTTGCTTGGGTCTGACCCCGCTTTATCATCTGCAGTCAGGTTTGCTCAGCCAACTTCATAGAAATCCTTGTTAAAGACTGAGTATTGGGTGAGGGAGAAAACAGTATGTGTTCCTCTAACAGGGGATTGCCTGAAAATGCACTGTGCACGGGGCAAGTAAACCGCAGAGGCGCTCGGCTCAGCATCAGCGTCTTTTGGGAGCATTTGCAAGTCTGGGCAGAGGCACAGGAGAGGAGAAAGAGACCTTGTTCAGCAGCTTCCTAGCAGGGGAAAAGAGCCCTGGCTGCTGCTCTGCCTCCAGCAGGGCCCTGGAAAGCCAAACAGGCTGCTGCTGCTCCCAACTGCACAGAGCGCAGTAACCCTTCCCTCCAGCAACAGCTATTTCTTCTCTCTCCCATCCCAGGGGTGGCAATGGGAACAGCCAGCCCATCTCCTCCAGATCTCTGTCCAGCTCTGTTCCTTCTCTTTCTCCCCTTTCTTGGGAAGGAATGGCCTAATCCTGACCAGCCCTCAACTCGTTATCCTTGGGCAATTAATATCCAGTTCTGCCTATGCTGCAGAGAGCTATAAGCTTGGCTCTTGCGGGATGTGTGTGTGTGAGGGTGTGTTGGCGTTGAAAATATTTCTATTCCTTCATCAGTATTCAATTTATTTAAAAAATAAATAAAAAGTCCTGTGAGCCATAATGTATTGTTTAATCAGCAGAGAGCTAGTTAACAAATGAAAATGTGTGGCTGAGCCAGTTGCAAAATTCTTGGAAAAAATTCAGTGATTGCATTGGAAGAAAAACACCCCAGGGTAGATCTTCCCAGAGGGAGAATGCAATTCTGATTCTGCTCAGTCCTCTCTGAATAAATGAGGACTATCTGGATGGGTTCTTTCAAAGAATAGCTCAGAGAGGACCTATAAATAAAGTTATCGAGCTACCTTTCACATTGGAAACTGGCTTCACTTGGAAGCATTTTAAATGACAAGCTGCACTGCAGCGAACCTCAGAGATAAAGACTCCGTGTGTGTCAGCGTCTTGCCGTTAGAGAATAACTTTCACTTACTCCAGCCCGTTACATCACTGACACTTAATGCTTTCATCTATTAATTCTGTTTATAGTCCATGATAACAAAACCCATGAGGATTCACAGGCACGTTTTCAAGCTCAAGTGCTGGAAGGAAGGAGTCCAGCTCCAGATCTCCAGTGCATCCATGAGCAGCTGCTCTGACTGCCCTCCAGATGAGGCTCCCCTTGTATACGAAGATTGTGTCTGCAAGCACAGCTTCTGCACTGCTGGGCCCCAGCTTGGGAGTTTGTTTGACTTCAGGTAGTCCTGCAGGCAGCCCAGGGATGTGCACGGAGAACCTCTCGCTGACATTGAAGGTCACCCTCACCAAGTAGTCCAGACACTAGTGCTAGTATTAGGAGAGTCTGCTGGTGTTTGGGACCTCTGGAAATTCAGGAAGCTGTTGCCAGATTGACTTTTGTGCCTGTTCATCATCATCCCTTTCACAGGCTTTATCCTGGTGACTGCTGAAAGCTGCAGCCTGTGAAAAGAACAGAGTAAGCGTCCCAAGACCCAGTCAAAAGTGGCTGCCTGGTCCCTTACCTCCAGCCAGCCCAAAAGCCTTGAGCAGCTGATGTGCAGAAATACAGCAGAGAGGTAAAGCTAAGACCACGCTGTTCTAGCCTGTTCCCAGCATGGCCAGAAGCCAAAGCAACACGACATGTACTGCAGCCGATGCCCTGGAAGGAGGGGGCAGCTGGCTGCAGGACGCAGGGTGCTCACACTACAACAGCATGTTGTGTGTTGACCCGGCCGGTATGAAGGGGTCACAGGGTACTGGTGGGCTGTGTCCATACCCCAGCCCTTCACCATGGGGCAGGAGGGGAGAGCTTTACAGGTTGTGTTGTGTCAGCCCAAGCCCTTGTGTCAGCCTGAGTCCTCTCTGGGCTCTGAAGTCACTGGACAACTTAGCAGAGTGCCAGGTTGAGAGAGGTCCATGAGGACCAGAGTATCAGCGCGGTCTGAAAAGCACGGGCAGAGGTGATAGTCTGGGGGCAGGAGGCCAGGGGTGGGATGGTTTAGCAAAGCTCTGCAGGGGTATTTTGCCCAGGGCCTGCATGTTCTCCACCCCAGCCAGTTTTAGGCTTGTTCAGCTCTCTGCAACATCTCTGGTATTTTGCAAGAGCAAAGAACTAGATGGCAAGCTCATAGTGGCTCCTGGGGTTGCTCAAAGAGGGTCAAGGGAAAGCAACCACTCACAAAATTTCTTCATGAGGATCTTTTTTCCTAGGCTCAGAGTGGAAAGCGGGAGCTGTTTTGCCAGGTGTATTGTCTGGTAGGGCTGCCAGAACAGGCTCCATCACCATCTCAATTTTCCCAGCTCTGTTGCTGGAAGAAGGGGCGGCTGCTAATTTATTTGTTTCTGCACCATGAATAGGATCAGGGGAAAAGCCTGGAAACAGTCATACAAACTGACCCTGTAACAGTGATATACGTAGAGACAGACAATTTATGTCTGAAGCAGTGGATCAGTTCCAAACATTTTTTCATATTCTGTATCCTGCCTTTCATGTCTTCAGCAGTAGGAAAAATGTTTTCTTTACATTTCTGCCTGGAAAAACAATTATGAATGTTAATTGTGTTGACCAGGCAGTGGAACAGGAGTTGGCCAGGAAGGGCTTTTCTTTGCTTGTAAACAGGAAGACTCAACCTTTCCCGCCATTCTCCATGTTTTGGAGATGAAGATGTGAGGATTTCAAGGAGCTGGAAAATGGGACTTCAGTGGGAAAACCAGCATAATGAAGAAATGGAAAAAAGAGAACAACAGAGCAAAGGCCCCAGTGCTGTCACTCTCCAGGAGCAAACTGTGCTCCTTTCCTGTTGGGGGTAAAAGCCATGTGAAGGGTGCAGGCACCTCATCAGTGCTTTGGAAGTTCTCCAGGATTTTCCTGTAACCTAATGGCCTCCGTTGAGAGGTGTGGAAACACCCGACACCCTTTCCCTTCCCTAAATTGCAGAGATCACATAGGCAGAAGTCTGAGTTATATGCAGAGCTCTGTGCTTCGCTCAGCTCCATTGTTACAGACTGATGGGGGTCCCGTGAAAAGGATGTCCAGGGAGGAAACCCTTCTTCTTTGCTCAGGTACATCTAATTACCACTCTGAAGCCCAGTGTTTCTCCTCTGATCTTGGCATGTGGGGTCTGGCTTGTTAAATGTTGAGCTTTTTTTTTTTTTAGAAATATGGCTTTTATGGTAAAAAAAGTTACTTAGGTTTTCCTGATTGCAGGTCTTGACCTTTGTCCCTCTGCTGAGTGCACCACCATGCAAGACTCTTTGAGAATGTGAACTCTGCCACTGCATTCTCTGAAAGTACCAGAGTTGGGTCTATTTAATAATTTTCACCTTTTTCATACTGCAAATACTGTGCATTTATGTGACCTCCCACACAATTTTCCCTGCCAACAATTTCCAGTCAATTTTGCCTAAAACCACTGAGCACCTTAGATGTCCCCTCAAAATTATTTCAATGAAGATATGTTCTTTTTCTTCCTTTTTTGCTATGACAACTAGCTTCATTCCAGTCTGGGGGCTATTTTGTCTTTCTGTTTTTCTCAGCACAAAATCACTCCCAGAGCTGCTGTCTGTTCAGGGAGCAGAGAGCCAGGGCCACCTCACCGCACTGAGAGTGCAGTGGCAGATGGCTGTGTCTGCTGGGCACGTGGCAGTCATCAATCACAGGTGTCCTCATGGTATCATCTGAATACAAGAACATGGTGCAGGCTAGACATTCAGCCACTTCAGATGCCTGTGCAATGGGTGGAAATGTGCATATCAAATATGAGGTCTGGTTACTTGTGTGGAAAAAACAAGGCAAGGTTGCAGGTTTGAGTCTCCTTTTATGTTGCATTTCAGGGCACTTATCCTTGGCTCTTCCCAGGACCCAGGGAGCTAGGACAGGGCTCTTTGATAACACCAAGCAAGTCATTTCCCCTCACTTTGCTTCACTATTCTCATCTGGAAAAGGGGAAACAGTAATATTAGCTTCTCCTTGAGGGTATTGTGAAAATGAGCTGGCTGCTGGCTGCAGAAAACTGCAGGATCCTGAGTTGGCAGTGGCTAGATAGACCACGTGTTATTATTTTGTATTGGATAAACAGAGTAATTTCCCAAGGGTCTTTAAGATAACATTGCCTTTTAGTGAGTGTTAATTGACTTTTCTTTAAGGCACCCAATTTGTCCCTGTGTCCCTTAATTAAAACCATAGCTGTATGGCCCAAATGTTCTCAGGGCAAGGCAAATATTTTTAAAATTAAGTTTCCATTACATTATTTTTGCCAGAAGCGGCGTGTTGTCCTTTGTGCAGTGATTCACCATATCTATTCCCCTTCCTCCTGCAGCAAAGTGGCAGTGCCAGCCGGCAGCTGAGCGGCCCCGCTGACGTCTGGGATGTTCTCAGAAACAGCTCCATCCTCCAGCCTCTGCAAAACAGGAATTGCTGTTGAGGTGTCCCGGCTGGGCCGTGCCAGGGACCTACATCTCGTCGGGTGACTAGGAACTTCAGCAGGGGAGGGACAGAGGATGCTGTGCCATAACAGGAGTTTAGAAATGAGATCTAGCGGCGATGGGAGCCTGGAGAGGCAGATGGTGCTGCAGGGCCCAGGGGAACAGGGTACCACCTCCCTCCACTAGTTTCCAGAGCCCACAGCCACCACTTTGAGTCATGGCCAGATTATGATGGAAACAGATTTCCAGCAGCTGAGGATATTTGGCCATTTCTATCCTCCACCTCCCTGCTTGTAGTAGCCCAAAGCTTTTGGAGGATGTTCTGGAGCACACAAGGCAGACAGAGTATCCAACTGCAGGAGAAGTCTCATGGCAAAGGGCCGTTTATGCAGTCAGTAGCTAAGGACATGCCCTCATTTGTATCTTTTGAGCAAGTGCAGATGGCTTCAAGTCCTGGGACTCCAACTAGCACTTTCTGAATAGGGAACAGGAGTGTCCTGGCACCAATGAGACCTGCCCACCTGCGACTGGAAAGGAAGATTGCTACTGAGCAACTGAGACTCATTGTGTGCTTCTTGGCAGCCTGCATCAGAGACCCTTTTCATTTTATGGGGCTTTTTCTTCCCTTCCTGGCATTCTGAACTTTCTTTGCTTGGGAAGCTCTGCGAAGAGCCTGGTGCCAGCAATGCCTTCCACTGGCTTTAAAAAGGGCTCAGCTTTGCTGTGGGATTGCTTTTGGGATTGCTGTGGGAAAGAAGTGCAAAATCCCTGCCTGCAGAGTGGGTTTTCCTTGGCGCAAGCTGTAGTGACCTTGTGTGGCGCAAGGTGCTGAGATCCTCTCCTGCCCTAGAGTTCAGCACCAGCAATAACTGGGGAGCAGCTGCCCTGTGCTCACCCAAAATCTCTATTCTTGGTTCATATTCCTTTTTATTAAGGCACAGCAAATTAGTCAGCCTTTTACTTTACCCCTTCATCCTCCAAAATTACCTGTTGACTTCAGTGTCTGAGCAACCTGAGGAATGAATACCCTGGAGAGCACAAACATGCTCTGTAAGACAACTCGGGCAGCCCCGGGGCCATACAGCGCTCTATCAATAAAAGTCTTGTTTGGGTGAGGTATTCCCCATTAGTCAAATGTTGTGCATTTCTGGAGCAACAGCTACAATGAATACGCAAGTTTTGTAAGGTGGGTAAATAGATGGATCCACTACACTCATTCTCACCCTGAAGCCAAGGCAGGAACTGGCCTCAGGAAAATTTGCTTCGGACACAGGATTGTTCCTCACAGCCAAAAATTTGCTCCATGCATGTCTTGGCAAGGTTGCTTTGCCCGTATGGCTACAACTTTCCTCAGCTTTCTGACATGGCTGGTCTTTGATTAAACACTCCTCAAATGTGATACAAGTAGCAAAAACTGGAAGAGTTTTAAGCTTGCCCGGGGTCCATTTCATTCACCTCCCTTGTCCACAGGTAGCAGCAGAACATCCTCCTCTCCCAAGCCTCCATCCCTGGGAGTGCTGATCCTCTCTTCCAGATCTCTCAGATTTTCTCCCATTGTTTGTTTTCTTGACTATTTAGATTGCAAAATCTTTGGACAAGGACCTTCTCTTGTAATGTGTAACACCTAGCACAAGCAAGATCCTGATCCTGTGTAGGGCCCCTGGGCATTATTGTAGCGCAGAAAGAAAATAATAATAACAGTAGCTCTCAGACATACGAAGAGAGGAGAAGTCTCATGAGTCACTCCACACCTGAGAGCTGCACAGAGGTGCTGGGGCTATGGGCCACAAATGCATGCCAGCTTTCCAGCAGACACCTGCAGTGAGTCCTATAAAGGGAAGAATAAGCTCATGTTACTCCTTGTGGAAGAGCGTGTGAAAATATTCTGCGGTATTTTGTGTGCTATGCTTGCTTCTGTTTTCCCACCATCCTGTATGCAGCCTGGGTCCTGGAGATGTTGGTGGCCCTTTGGGACTGAGTGGGAAGTTGCAGCCATGAGAGGTGAGGCAAAACCAATGATTTTAATATTAAACCAGGACCTTCTTTTTCTTCTTCTCACCTCTCCTCCAGCCCCTTCAGGGAAAATATGTGGGGGAAAAAAGGCGATATGAGGAAGAAAATCAGGAGAGAGAGAGAGAAGCTAGCATACAGAACAGCCCTTTGGGCACTCATGGACATGACTAAACATGTCTTTGGCTTTTTGGCCTGGAGACATTTACTCCTCTGCCCAGCTGACCAATACAGCCCTGTTGCCCAGCCACATTTCACTACTGACCCCCAAGCCTCCAGTAAAGCATTTAGGTCCACTTGAGTGTTCAGGTCTCTTTTTTGGAGCCATGGGGTTAAACAAGACAAGCTGTGATTTCTAGTCTCTATCTCCATGTTGAGGGAGCCTTGGGCTCACCTTGGGACAGGAGCTGGTGGAGGCACAACCTCCAGGATGGTGCAAGAGGCCAGCACAGAGGCCAAGAAGAAGGACTGAGCCACTGAGAGGAAGGACTGTCTCCATTTGCCTGGGAAAGCAGAAACAAGAAATTGAGCCTTACACTGGTAGAAAGGATTTTTTCTTCTGAAAGATGAAGAGCTTCAGGAAGACATATGGGTGCATGAAGAATATGTTATTTTGAGAAGACAAATGCAGAGCAGCCAGACATGCACCAAGACGCAGCCTTCCTGGGACGCTAGCATGGAGCACACTCTGCCCCAAACACGCTCGGTCATCTGGGGCTAAGTCCTCAACTGGGATGTGATGCAAAATGGCATTGCTTGAGATGCAAATAGTGTAGAAACCCAGGTCAGGGGATGCAAAAATCTTTCCACCTGGCTTTGGTGCTAGCTCAATAATTGGCAAAAAGAAAACCTTTTGATTTTAATGTTGTCATTTTCTGGATTTTTTAATGTCAGGTGTGTTTTTCAACCATTTGTGGTTAAAATATAGTGTTGATAAAAATACCCAACCTGCCAGCCTTGAGGCTGTATTTCTTTTTCACCTAACAAGTCCAGCATAATCTGAGCCTTGCCTGTCTGGAGGAACAACATCCAGAGTTTAGTCTTCCAAGTCTTCTTTTCAGAACATGGGTTCTTTCAGTCCCTGGGCCCATTGCATGGATGGATTTGCGAACTGACATTGCCATCTGGGACCTGGCCCAAAACGCCCATGTGCCATTACGTAGCCAACAGAAAGTCCATCAGACACAGATGATTTCTGACTGCTACTTCCTCCGCTGCAGCCAAACCATGCAAGGCTCTGGCTTTCCCTAAGAACTGTCCAAACCATCCGAGCCTGCCAGACCACTAGTGAAACCAGACAGGAATTGCTTCACAGCCTCAGCTGCTGCCTGGCAAACATCTTGCTTGTTTGCAGAAAATTCCACAAAAGCAGCAGGTTAGTTTGTGACTGCCATCCACTTAGTATATATGTGGGTTCAACTTATTCATGCCAGTCCAAAAGCCCACTCAAATCCAGGTGATTATTCATGGACTATTCAGGGAACAAATGCATTTACACCAAATCCATGTGCCCAAGCTCAGGAGTCAAATAAATCAGTCTTGGGTGATTAGAAATGAGATTATGATCTGAACACGTTTCTGTGACATCTGTGATGGACATATAGGAGTCAACAAAAACTTGACTCTTCAGGAAGTTTCCAGAACTAGCAGTTCGCTTCCAAGGATTTTGCTAAATTCTTGACAGTTTTGAAGGAAGTTAATTCATTGTTGCAGCTAAAACTTTCAGGAGAGACTCATGAGGCCATAAAGTGCGTGACTGAGTAATTTAACTGGAGCTTACGGTTAATGCATGCTTCATCAGTAACCAGTGGAAGAACAAGGGATTTCAGATTGGAAATACTTTGCAGGTATTTGGAGGCTCAGTGTCAAAGCTATTTCAGCAGGCTAATTCACTTACTGCTCCTTCCTGGGTTCATTTTTAGACACAGGGTTTCATATTGTAGGCTAATCTTCAGCCTTCAGTTTTTTCTGTCCCTGAAAAACAAAGGTACATGATTTAAGAGTGTGAGACAGTGTACTTAAAAGGACTTTGAACTTGCCTGGAGAGTCAGACACATACACAAAACTTTAAGAATTCACTGTGAAATCCCTTCTAATAAGGCCTCCTACTATGTCTATCAAAACCAGCAGGAGCTTTTCCATTGACTCTAATGGGCTTTGGAAAATGCCCTGTAACACAGCAGGGAGCCCTTATCCACCAAAATATGCTCTCCTAAAGCAAACACTATGCTCTTTCTTGGAGATTAGATATGTGAGCAATCTAGGTGGCCTTGGTGGCCCTTAATTCATGGTGCTTACTGTTTCCCTACTCCACTGGGAGAGCAGACAGGTTCTGCCGGGAAAGGGCTGCTGGGCATATCAGGCTAGGGTTGCTTAGCTAAGAGGCTGATGCCACATGGGAAAAGAGATGCTTGCTGGAAAACGGCCAGGGGAAGGAAGCTGCCTGATGTCTTCCTACCTATCACTGACACTTTATTTTGATGAAATCCATTAGCTATGCAAGGAGAAAGTCAAGGCATTTTATGCCAGGCTGATGTGCATTTGGGAAATGGTGAGAGCTGGAAAGAGATGGTGACTCCCCATGTTCAGCTGCAGGTCCAGTGCCAGGGCCATGTGGAATCGCAACAGGCTGATACTAGGGCCGGGGGGCACTGACAAAGTGTGGGGAGGTCTGTGCGTGCCCTGGACTGGATTGTGGCAGACTGGGTTGGTTTGTATTGCTGTAGCTATGATTCAGTCGTCTTCCACTTGCTAATGTCAAAGCATCATTTCCATCAGCATTAAAGAACATGAACAGCTTATGAAACACCCCTCCTTCCTATTTCCCCAGGAATAAACATCCACAGTCGCATAACTTCTGTTGTTCTTTTGTACCTTCTTGTGGCTGAGCTAATTTAAGAGGTCAAGTTGAACACAGTAACTGTATACACCTTCCCTGAGATACGGACGTCACTCTAGGAGCCAGACATTCAAGGCTATTTATAGACTCTGTCCAGGGAGAGGAGAGGGCAAGAGCCTTGTTTTAAAGGAAAACAGGCAGGGGCAATCAGAAGTATTTGGTGAGAGCTCAGCTTCCTGCAAATTCCAACCAACACCAGCATAATTTTTTTCACTGGAGCACTAAGAAAGGGGTTATCAAAGAGGAGGGCTTCTTTTTAAGGCCTCTATCACACATATATCCCAAACCTGAAGGGAGGTGAAGCAGGGGGAAATATATCCTGATAATTTGTTTGCAGAGTACCATAGATTGACATAAACTTCTCCTGGAGCCTAATGTTCCCAGAGCGCGTACAGCTGTCTGGCTATAAAATAATAGGGAGATGTAAAGAGGAGCATTTTGGCTTCTGGCCTGAGAACAGATGGCATTGTTTAGCATCCCACTTCATGTGAAAATGAAAGGCCCAATCTGTATGAACAGAGAGAAAGCGGGGCTCTCAGGAACCCTCCTAATAAGATAGAGGAATTCCCACTTTAGGAGACTTCCCTTGCTGCCAGACAGATGTAAAATGCTTATATAGGCTGTGCTCCATAATGTTGCCGGGACTTTTAATCTTCATGACTAGCACTGCAAATGCACATGGTGCTTTTCCAGCCGGTATGGCACCCCAGCACCACGGCTACATCCCAAGGAGCCCAGGCTGATGCGAACCCAGAGGGTGACAGCAGGAGCCTGCAAACTGCTAGCAGAGGCAGTGACTGATGGGAGGACAGTCTGTGTGGGAAGCTGCACAGGAAGGATTTGAAAGAGCAGAGGGGAGATTCTTGGCATAGGCTCATTAAGAGTGGAGGGAGAGGGCTTGAGAGAACATGGTGGTGAGCAGGAGAGAGGATTGATGAGGAAGAAGGACAATAAAGAACAATGAGGAAGAAGGGAAGGAGCAGAGCTGGGACCAGGTGAACAATGTGCTCAATGGAAGGGTGGAAGAGCAAGAGCCAAGGAGGGGATAGCCCGGGGGAACGCAGGGAGAGAAACAAGGCATCTAACCCTGAGTCCCCTTAGACACTGCTATAACCAACAATGGCAGCAGTGACTAGCAATGGCAGCAGCCTAAAGATGTATAATGCCAGCAGACTGCGTTTGAGTGAACTGGCTGTGGTAAAGAGCAGCCCTGGGATCCACCATATTCATAGGGAGTGAAGGAAGGGTATGCAGCCTGCTGTCCAGACCTGTGGGCTGAAGGGCATTGCACTGCCTTGCAGGAAGACACCAAGCAACACACTAATGGCACAAAAGGAAATGCACCTTTTGCAAAAACAAAGAGGGAGGGCTCCCCTTGCTATGTCTCTGTCATTGGGATTCTGGACTTCAAAGCTCCGTGTTACGCCCAGTGATGTTTGTTGCTGTATTTGTGGTGGCCGGGAGCCAGGTCTGAGAATTAAGAGGGGAAAAACTGTATTATATTGTTCTGCTGAAAACCTATAGCAGTGCTGCAAAGAGAGCACCTGAAAAGCTGGAGTCTGTAGAGAGGGGAAAGAGAGAGGTGAGTTTCCAAATGCATCAACGTCTCTTAGGGGCATGAGTCCACTTTAAAAGCTGGCCTACATGAAACCTTGTTTCCCACATCACTTTTCAGAAAGTAATCGAGTCATCTAGATGTGAGCACTTAGTGCAGCAGCCCCCAAATACATTAAAATTCTGGGCTGCGAGCTCCCAGACTGCTGATACATCTCAGAAAATGGTACCTCAAAGCCATTCTGCAGTTTCACTGGAGTTGAACACAGAGAAGGATAGTTTGGAGGATAACAGTTGGAAAGGTGCACTGACGGAATGGATCTGTTGGGAGAGAAATTAGGAGTCCAGAACTGGTTGAATTTTAAAAATAAAGTCTGACTCATGTTCACACATGAATAAAATTAAACTGCGGCCATTCTTAGGCTGACACTATTCCCAAGGGTCTCAATGGTAGCCACATGGAAACATGCACTGATCTCAAAAGTTTATTAATGGTAGCAAAAATTATTCATTTTCTCAAAATGCATGCCTACAGATTGGCATTCAGGAATTGCTGCCTGCCATGTTTAAATCAACCAGTGAAGAAGCAAAGCATGACTTTCACAGAGGCTGAAGTCAATGCTTTTTGCCACGGCCATGCCATTTGCTACGTGTGCTTTCACAACAGGTTACCACAGCCCAGCTGATGAGCAGCAACTTGTTGAGCTGCAGTGACCTGCCCACGCGCCAGAAGGTTTTCGAATCATCAGTTTGGGCTGCGCATGTGGGAGCAAAGAAAGATGTAACCATTCCCAGCTATCTGTCTGCCCCTGTTTGGTCTGGGGCTGCAGAAAGGATGGCGAGCCTCCTCTTTCAGCTGTGATTCATCACCTGGGCATTAACTGCAGTGCAATGTTACGTCCGCCGGTGCAGGGACTGTGGCAGCTTTGGCAGTGTGGGCTGGCTCTGCCTCCCTGCTGCCAGGCACTCACCCCTGGTCACGGACACCTCTGCTCTCTGTGGTGGAGATTGCCAGAACCCATGAATCAGAGCCCAGAGCCTTCAAACCTTGCTTGGGTTTCAGCTTAAATTGTTTTTAACCTATTTAAGCCAGTGTACGCCAAGCTAATAGGAAGCTAGATGGACATTTGCAGAGGGTCTGTCCGTCTGCACTCTCAAACGTGTTCTCATGCGAGCAGGGTCGATGAGTGACTGGATACCACCTGAGCACAGTGCTTCCTCCAGTGCTGCTGGCACAGGTGCCCACAGCAAGGATCTCACTCCCGGCTGTGGCAACCGGCCAGGGAAGCCACAGAAACACCTGGGCAGTGAGCTCAGCCTCTGTGCCAGGTTGCATTTGCTCTGCATTATCTCACATCTCGTGCTCAGTGTGTTACTGTTAGCACAGGGGTGGCCATCACCTGACTGCACGCTCCTGGCCAAAGCCTGTGCCTGGGAGGGTAAAGACAGAGCTTGCAGGTGGCCAGCCAGCAAGCCCCAGGCTGTGCGCTCTGTGCTGAGCCCATGCACACACGCAGCTAAAAATCTCAGGTTCGTGGGAGTGGGGCGAGTTCCCTGTTGGCCTTGCTGGGGCTGACTGCAGGAGAAACTTCTTAGTGGAATAAGTAAATGTTGCACAGTCCGGTGCTGGTTACTGTTGGGTTCATCCTCATTTGGCCCTGGGAAGGCAGGACCCGATGGCTGCAGGCTCGTACAAACTGTGTTAAAACAACTCCAGGTTGTATTTTCTTCCTGTTTTCACCCCTCTGATAGCCAAGGAGGTGCTAAGCTTCTTGTTGCCTCTGAAATACCATCCCTTGTCCCAAGGGCCTTACATGGGAATTGCACACCAGCTATTCCTAATTGTTTACTTCAGGGCACTGCTCTCTCCTCCTGTAAAATAAAAAATGATCGGTCTGAAGATTGTGCTTGTGGTAATTTAAATAAGCACATGAAAAAGAAAAGGTTAAACACTAAAACCAAAATATCTTTCAATGCTGCAGCTCCTCGAACGGCAGCATGGGATTGGCACAGCCCCGTGGAGGGGCTGTTTGTGCTTGCCCTGCTTTGTGCACTGCCCATCATCTCTCCAGAGATTGCCACTTGACACACGCTGAGACACCTGGGCTGGGAAAGCCCAAATGGCCTAGCCTCGAATGCAGCCAAGGCTGGCAGCCTCCTCGGACCAGCCCCTGGCCAACATATCACCCCAGAGCGGCAGGACGTGTAAGTGGGGTTCAGGGAAGGCGTGGCTGGGGAGTCTGACTCACAGCTCTGCCAGTTTTAGCCGAGGAGGTTTAAATGTCGCCACAAGGTGTTCACGCCTGCAGGTTCTCCAGGGGAGGTGGTAACCGCTGAAGTCAGCACAGCTAATGCTTCGAGAGCTCATGAGTCAGAAGTGTAAGTAAATGTGAAAACACTCTGTGAGCACAGCTCCTCTAATGGAAACACTCCCTCTTTCACACGCTTAGGAAATGATTTTTTTTTAAATAAAATCTAAACAAGTAGAAAATGGTATGAGCAACAGCCAAGGAATTTATTTGCCCATGTGCTTGCTACCTCTCTTTCACACCTCTATTCTTCTGCAGCTTTGCCCATGGTACAGATCTGGGTGGAGTGGAGAGAATATAGATAATTTTCTTAATGGGAATATGTGCTTTTTACATGGTGTGGCTGCACTTGCACAACTTGCTTAGCGAGCAAGGGAGGAAGGAAGAGCTCTGGGGGGACTTGCAAGAAGAAAAGCAGGTGAACAGTTCTGAAGTAATAATGCCACCATCTTCTTCAGAGGAAAAGGCTATATAGGTCTTAGCTAAATATTCAGGCCTCTGTGTCCAAATTTGTTTACCTTTCCCCCAGTTCTTAGCTCCCCTCACGGAGAGGGAAGAAGACTTGAAGCTCAGAGCAGCAAGCTGTGCTGCCTCTGCAATTAGCCTGCAGCTGGCAGTGGACCAACTGCATCGGTCATCGCAGCATGCCAGCCTCCTCATTGCCTCTGGTCATGGGTGGAGGGGGGTATTTATTTGCACCCTGGGAAAATGGGACAAGGATACATGTCTTTAAATGGTACTGGACTTTAGAGGCAGATTATTATGGGATCAAGGGAAAACACTGTGCAAAACAGAAGTGGAGTGGGTGCAAGAGGCTATGCAGAGAGCATCGGAAACGATCCTCCCTGCAGAAACGCTGGCTGTGGCTGTCCCAGCCCATCTTCTGCTGCTCTAAAATAAGGGGTCTTGCCTGTGTGACAAGGCTCCCTCCCCTATGGACTGTGCTGAGCCCTGGCACCTCATCAGCCACAGGCTCAGGAACATCCCAGGGCTAAAAGCCAGCTCCGAAAGTGTGTTTGAGCTCCTAATGCCCCCCCAAGAGAGGCTCTCTGTGTCTGGTGCCCAGGCTGGGCTTGAATTCATATTTATGCACCAATGCAAGTCCCCACAGGACTGACAAGAGAGCTCTTTGCCAGCTTCCAGAGTGAAGTTACTCATGTTATGAAGTCCTCACCCGTGAAACTTCTCAAAAGCAAGACCAAGGAGTCACCAAGCTGAATCCAGCCTTGCAGAAACCAGTCAACGGCACGAGCACATGGCAAAATACTGCGCATCAATATCTGGGTGTAGCTGGATTTAGGGATTAGTTGAGATCAGCTCTAGCAGCTGACTCCGGGGCATCGGGGAGCTGTTTCTGTGAATGGTACCTGTGAGAACTGTCTGGGAGTGACTCAGCCAGACAGCTTCACCATCTCTTCAGAAACGATCACACCTCATTTCCCTGCCCAGCCATAATGCTGCGCTAGTTGCTGAAAGCAAAAGTGTCTAGCCGAGGTGAATTGCAGCTGCATTGCCAGCCCCCAGCCACTTGGGACCATCCCTAGTTTGCACCAAGTAGACCAGTTGCTCTCATTTTTTACCCAAAGTAGGATATGGAAATGGTCTTGGGACCACCTGTGCTGTCTTTATCCGAGGTTGTGGGAGACCACTGCAGGCTGGGAAGTGTCACTTCTGGGTGTCACTGAGCCTGTGTTGACAGACCAGTGCTGAGGGTGCTGAAGCAGTAATTTATCTTGCTGTCCTGGAAGTCTTCCTTCAGGCCTTTTGTGGGTGTATGCCCAACATTTCCTTTCAACAGCCGCTGTCCAAAGAACCAGCATGAATGGGAGAATTGCTTTTTTCAGACTTTCAGCAGAAAGACTAGAGGGGTGAGAAGTCTGCTGTCTGTTTTTCTCATGCCAATGAGCTGAGGCTGCAGTGGTGATTCATGAGATGCTTTATTTCTTCCTCCACCCATGTGGTCTTTCTGTCTGCATTTGTTTGCTCCTGGACGTGTCGTGCTTACTGAGCTCTGGATCATTTTCAGCTTGGTTAAAGGTGTATCTCACCTATCCAGGAGGGGCTTTCATTGTTTCAGGCTGTGGCCATTGTCTTTCACTACCCCGGGAACAACACCATCCAGTGTTTGTGTGCTGCAGGCAGCATCAGGCTTTGTTCTCCCCATCAGCCTAAATTTTAATTTTTTTTCCCCATAGTCGTGATCAAACAGATGAAAGTCCTGCATCCAATGGGCCCTTTATAGGCTATGGCTTAGGGACTTTAAGGTAGCATGCTCTGTCTTTCAGGATTGCCTTCGAAGTGTCAAATGGTGGGTGTAATGACATGCAGTAGGCAAACTTTTTAGGTCCCTGTGGACAAAGCACTTGCAGCCAGAACTACAAGGCTTCCTGCAAATGTACCAAGTGCCTGAGGATGTCAAACCACGGATGTCCTTAACTGTTGGTGAAGTGCAGTTGCTGCTGGGCTGGGTCACTAGCATGTCCTCATCACCCATGCCCAGCATTACCCTGGCTCAGAGGGGACTCCCTAGGAGATAATTTGCAATTTCTGGGTAAATTGAGCTGCTTGAGGCCTCAAGAGGATTTATGATCCACTTCCAACCTTACTGCGGGATCACCTTTATGTGTGTCGCTGCTAACAGTCATTACTTTAAGATCACAGAGCCTTCACAACCTCCCCACCCTGTCATCACCCAAGTTAAAGCTGGTCGAACAGCATGAGATGAGGGCAACATCCCCTTATCTTGAGGGCAAGTACTCAAGCAGGCTGCAGTTTTTACATTACAAGTGCAAACCACCCCCTCCTGCCCTGGTGCAGCTCCTCAGTGCCTTTGCAGAGTGTCCCTCAGTGGCTGGGGACGCTGCTTTGCTTTGCGACATCCTGTTCTGGGGCCACAGAGCCCAAGGGAAAGCTGATGATGACCCAAGTCATCTGACCACGTTAAAGCTTTGGAGCTTTCGTCCCTTTATCCTCAAGTATTTAATGAGCAAATAACATCCCCAGCTTTGCTGAAAGGGAGACGGCAGTGCCTCTTACGTCCCTTGCCAGCATGGAGAGCACCATCACAAGTGAAACAAAGTGAAAACTATTAGCTGATGTGAGATGTGGAACCTCCTTAAGCTCAGACCAGAGATGTTAGTGCTTTTTGCTCAGCTGTCTTTTGAGGCAGGGTAACTGTTCTGTGCCGGGGAGCATGCCTGCTTTCTCCAGTGAGAAGAAAGCCAGAAAAACACAATAAATGGAAAGCCTCAAGCTGTTGACATATGAAGGAAAATGGAAGCGGTACAAATTAACCAGTGACTAATAGGGCACTGTAACAGTCTGCAAACACAAGAAGGCTGTATGCACCAACAAGAAAAGGAAAGCAATTAGGAGAACATTAGGGGTATAGTTAAGAGAAATAGAATGACTAATTGAAGGAAAGTGTAAGCTGAATGTCAGGAAATAATTCCTAACTGTGAGCTGCACTCATAAGCTCATAAGAAGAATGGAAATGTGGTTTCCTGAGCTGTTCAAACCTGGATCAAACACTCGAGGTCTGAACCCGCCATTGACCTGGCAATAGGCCAGCTCCTGAGCCGGTTCTGTCTGAGCCTCTGGTCTTGTAACAGTTGTTTTAAAAGCAAAAATCATGTTAACATCTATAAAACATGGTTAAATTTCCACTCAGCCTTTGCCACAGGAATCTGTAGTTTCTTGAAATCCCTGGTCAGACACAGACCTTTGGTTCCATAAAACAGCAACTGAAAGATCTCAAACACTGACTGAGTGCATTTGCCTTGAACCCTTCCTTCTCTTGAAGTTGAGCAAAAAGTTAAACAACTTCAAATCATTATGTTATCTTTATTGTCCAGTCTGGAAGGCGCATTCATTTTCTGATTCATTTACTCCTGTGATCAGTGCCATCTTAATCTCTTAAATTGCCTCCCTAGGAAGCTACTGCCTGTCTGGGAGGGATGGTTTGGTGTTTTCCAGCTCTGACAGTGCCCTTTGTAGCTGACCTCCGCTTGCCATTCCTTTCTCGATGTCCCCTCTGGTGCTGGCAGTACCACCTAGCCCCGACGAGCAAAGTGTACCATAGGAACAGGAAAAGAGATGGCCTCTTGACAAAACTTGCTATTGTGAAATTCTAAGCTCTGGGGGGAAGATAGTAACATAATTGGTAATAAACAAAGGCAGGCTAGCACGTGGAGTTTCTGTTGATCTTGTGTTTTCTCCAGCCTCTTGAGAAGGGCTGAACTTTAGCAGAAAAGAGGGCTGCAGCTCTCAGAAAAACAGTTTGAGGAGAGTGGTCATCCCTGCCCGGCTCCATGCGGTGCCACTGTTACGTGAAGGGATGGTGTGGAGAAGCACTGGGAGCTGGTTGTTAAAAAGAGAGCGTTCATCACACAGTTTCCTCCATATATGCATCAAAAGGGCTGAAATCAGGAAAAAAACCAAAGGAAATGGAATGATGCTTGTGGTACCTGAATGCTTGATAGCAAGAGTTAAAAATTCCCTTCCATCCCCTGACAAACACAGGCCTGCTCTGCAAGTCTTGGCTGGTTTCTAAAGCTTGCCAGTAGTTTCCACTAGTATCCTTTTGGGAGACTGCTCCTCAGTCTAGCAGACCACACTGGCAGGAAACTTGTCCAAAAATTCAGCCCATCCTGGTCCCTGCTTTCCTTGCTGTACAGCCAATGTGTCACACATCACAATTTCTGAACGATTTCTTGTATTGTTTTGAAATCTTGGTGCGGGAAGGAGAAGATGGACTGTTTCCCTAAATGGAAATTCCCTCCAACCTGCTGAATACAGCTGTCTATGGGATGTTTAAATTCCTGTGGTGACTTCGGAGCAGTGGTAAAGGTTGACTGAGAAACATCCGAGAGGCACATACAGAGATGTCACCGTTTGTAGGACTGGTTTACAAAGCACCATGAATTTCCTGATGCTGCCAAAGTGGAGATATAAATCAGCAGTGACAAGAGAGGCTCTCTTGGGAAGGTGTGTGTGAGCACAGGCACAGACAGGGTGCTTTGAGAATTACGCGGGGATAATTCCCACCACACTCTGGTGAACTTTGCTCTGTTCACCACATGTCATAGAAAGAGGCAATTAGTGTTACTTAACATTTGGCTGTTTTTCCCAGATTAGATGTTGTTGACTCATTTGGTATCTGCATAACTTCTTTGGAAAGGTTAAAGGTTTCCAATCAGCCAGGGCAGAAACAGAAAAAGATCACTAAACCAATGGTGGACGTGGACCTTCTTCTGACCTTCAACTGTAGTTCCTGCCGGGTCCTTCAAACTGCTTTTCTGTTATTATTCACATTTTTAATGCAGAATAACTTTCTTATAACCTCAGAGTTTAAATTCGTTGTTTCTGATGTCACTGATTTACGGCATAATGTTATAAAATTTAAATTGAGTTTTGGATAGAAAAGGCATAACTTGGGGGTATAAATGAGTCACAAATCTCATAAGTTACAAATGAGAAATGTTACACCGATGGAGCAAGAGACCTTGATTGAGGTTGGGAAGATGTGACAATGACATCCTTTTTTGCATGCTGCTAACTCAATAGCACAGGTAGGACAGCTACAAAGACTTTAGGTGAAAGTAGTTTACATTAGTAGAAAACAGAGCATTTAAAATAAAAGGGGGAAAGCTCTGGCCTTTCTACAGATCCTTATGTACTTCTAAATCCCAAGTCATTTCAGAATGCGTTGTGTTAAGAGACCAGCCATGTGGAGACTGCACGGGGCTATTTTAGATACTACTTACTCAGCAACAGCAACCACACAACACTGCACATCATTGCCACCCGCTTCGCTGAGAAAGAATTCTGTGTTTCTTAGATCACCCATTCAAAAATGAACCTCTGCCTGTGGCAAATTGCTAGTGAATGGCACGTGACAGATGTCTGTTCAACATCTTGAGCCCTGGATGCTAAAAATATTCTTGGCACTCAACACCAGTGCTCAGCACTTGACGCACCTCTGCCTGTGTCTCTGTGCCATGTCACCCCCTGTCTGGGCATGGTTTTTCACTACAGTGGATGAGGGCTATGCTGAGCTCACCAAAGAGCTGAGCCCCTAACTTTCTGTCCTCCTGAAATCTGTAGTGCATCCCCTCTTGATAGCCAAGAATAAACATAAAACCCTTCACAAACACACTTGCAGAGCAGAGCAAACAGCCCTTCAGCAGGAAGTAGGTTATCTTCCCAACTGATCTTTCAACAGGCTCTTCTGCCTAAACCAGTCAACTCTTCGGGCTTCCCCTTGGGAGCAGCCACGGTGATTTGGCCAAGGATGGCCCACCTCTACTATCACAGAAACAGTGCTTCCAACCAGGGCTCCCAGGTGATGAATTGTGGCCTGCTCCTTCCTCTTGTCCTCAATTCAGCTAATATAGAGGTATAATTGGATCCGTTGATTCATTAGCATAAGGGAATCTGGAGACAAGGGCTGTGTTCCTTGCAGCAGTCCCTTGGAGGATGAAGACCTCCCTGACCATGGCCAAGGCTGTGGGACAGTGCTGGCTTGCCCCTCTCTATGCTTTGTACACCATTGACACAGGGCTTTTGTTAAGCTGTTGCTTCAGTTACCACCTTGACTGGAGCTTGGTATCGGCATTTCATTTGCAGCAAGAGAAGCTGTTCAGCAGAGGGACAGCCCAAGAGAGCTGCAGGTGCTGGCACATGTGCCTCCCTGCACAGAGCTGGTCTCTGCAAGGATCTGTCTTTGGCCTTGCCTCAGAAATCCTCGCTTCCCACCTCTGAAACACCACAGTTATTTCAAATTCCTTCTCCCCTCCCTTCTCCCCCAGCCGCAACCTTCCTGGTATTGTATCTGTGACTGGAAGCACTGTTCCTGGAAAGGTCTCGCTGGAGTTATCGAGGGACTGATTTTCAGGTCTCATGTGGGCACCAGTACCAGAGAAACTGCTGGCTGGACTATCTGTCCAGCTGCTTTGTTACCATAATTGTGTGTATCTGTTCAGAAATCACATGGCCGTATCTGCTAGCACTCAGTCATGAAAAGAAAAATAAAAGATAAATTTGCAGTCTACTATTTTTGCCTTCAAATGCTTTTACATTTTACTTCAGTCTCTGCGTACTGTGTCCTCAGCAAGATGACAGTTCTTCACTTTCACAGCTGAGACTCAGTACCGTGTGTGCATGATCCTCAAGAAAGCATGGAGAGGGATCCCTAGGAGTCTTGCCCGGGGCAGCTCATGGTTGTGCGGTCATTAGCCACCAGCTCGGCGCGATGCCGAGCTTGGAGCGGGACCAGGCTGCGTCCGAGCGTGCTGCTGCTGAACTACCCAGAGTGCAAGACACTGTGTTTGTGCCAGCTGAGCGAGAACAGATGATAACTGATAGAGCAGAGAGTTTACCAGGGTAAACATACCCCCATTTCTCAGCGTTGGGAGCAAACTTAGGTTGTCAGCGTGAATCTATGCCGGTTCAGGGATCTGCAGTGTGAGGCTGCAGGGGCTCAAACCTGGTCAAGCACCCTAAAACTGCATTTAGCTCTTGAATCTGTGGTCTCATGTTAGCAAAGCTTAGCCATATCTAAAAGCTACCTTTGGCCTCTCACTGATCTCTTTGACAGTGTCTTGCGAAGCAGTCAGTCACCATGTCTCAGCTAAGCCATAATTGCATGACACAGCGGCAGCAAGAGCACTTAGGGTATCCCCATTCCTGCCTGCTACGGCTCGCAGAGACAAGGGTCAAAGTACCGGATGGGCTGCAGGTGGCCTCTGAACTCCTGAGTGTTTCGGCCTCCTTGACCTTGCAATGAAGTTTAGGTTAAGATTGCAGCCTATGCTGAGCTATGGTCTATTCCTCGGTTTTAATCTGGTTTCTCTCAGGAAAAGCTAGAAGTGGTGGTAGCAGCACTCATGCTATAGTTTTCTGAGCTCCAGCAGTCCATCCTGGGAACTACATGAACCTTTAGCTGCTTTGCCTCTGTTACTTCCTCTAAAAATGAATTAAAGTCACAGTGACGAACCTACTTTACCAATGCTGGACTGTAGCCAGAGCTTGAATATGTGGCTGCTCAGTTATTTTAGGCTTGGAATCCCCTATCATTTTCTATCATGGTTATCCAGCCAAAACACTGCATTTCAACAGCAAGATAAACGCAAACATGAACTGGAAAAGGTCTACCTAATCTTGTCATCATCTGTTAACTGTGTGATATGAATGGCTTGACATATGATACTTGTGTGCAATATTTTATCCAAAGTGTGGATTCCTGTGCTTCCAGATGCTGCTTATCAACTTCCCTGAGGAGTCCCTTGTGAGTACAGGGACACACTCTGCTCTGAGCCACACCAGGATATGTCTGAAATACTTTAGTCGTCTGTAGTAGCATAACCGGATTTTTATCAATGTAACTGAGACGAGATTCTGTCCAAGATGTTCTAATAAAAACAAGAGTCTGCCCTGGGAACAAAGAGCATGTGATAGTTTTTTTCCAGCTCACTCAGAACTGAAGAGCTGAAAACAAGATGGTGCTGCTTACACACTCTTGGAGGTGCTGACATTCCTCATGCCTTTCACATTACAGCTACAGGGCTACATGAGGCTCCCCATGTCTTCAGGGATGAAGGTTTTGCATGGAGTTGAACTTTGGTACTGATGGACTCTGTAACCACCTGATGAAATACATAGCAGGGCAGGAGGTCAGTGAATAGAAGGGAAACGTGGATTTGTTGTATGTACTGACACTCATGGCACTGCAATAACTAAGTCCCTGCACAGTTATGTGCTGCAACTTCTAGCCTGTTCTAGTCTTGGCAATGCCAGTTATATTTCCTTCTATGCCCCTGGATCAAGAGCAGGCTAGTTAAGCAAAGGTGGTATATCACCTATATTGTGCTTTATGGCTGACGGTGAATACATCACTTGTCAGCTATTCATGTTCTTATAAAGTCCCAATGTTTTGTAATCACATGAGCAGTAATAACCAGTTCAACAAAAATGAATCTTCACTAAATCCACATACACAAAACATGTGGCAGGAGCATGGTCAGTTTTTTCTGCCAGCAGCAGACCTGAGCAACGCAAAACCAAAGTAAGTTGAAATGCAGAGCAAAACACACAATAGCATGGAGCTCATGTGAACATCTCCCCTCATTCAAGACACAGGTTATCAAGCAAGCATCTCCCTGATCCCCAGCACATATGGGGAGAGACCAAATGGCAGGGGTCTGATTCCCCCTCTGATGGGCTGTCCTGAGAAGTCTTTGTTTCCTTTGAGAACAGCTAGTTCTTTTCTGCAGTGATCCTATGCTGTAAGTGAAGTTTAGAGATCTTATTATTTCTGTTGTGTCCCCTCTGCTCATGCCTGTGATTCGGATGCAACCTCTGGCTCAGGAAGACCTTCAGCTGCTGATTGCCAGAACTGGGAGTGCCTCTCAGGGAAGGGTTCGTGCAAGTTTTGTTCTGCTGCTTATTATCTCTCCCTGATCGTCCCCAGTTGGTCACAGCTGGAGGCAGAATACTGGTCAAGCTGGACTTTTGCTCTGAGCAGTTCAGCTTTTCTGGTGTTTTCCTAAGAGATGTTTAATTTCCAACAGGAGAAAATTTGTCTCTTAGTGAGACCATGTGGAGGCTGTTTGACAAGACAGAGCCTGGGTTTTTTCTTTTGGGATAGGCAATGTGTTAAGGACAAGGGGACACCATGCAGCTGGGGGGTGAGGAAGCAGAGGGGACCTCAATGGTGAAAGGTCCATTCCTGAAAGGTGTGAGGAACTTCTCAAAGGTCTGGTGGCTTGCCCAACCATAACTATTTTATCAACTAATGCTGAGCTTCAGCAAAGTTTTCCCCACTGACACACTTCTCCAGCCCTCTTGAATTCCTGCTCTGAGAATTGGCAAGTTTCACCTTAGGGAGAGAGGAGGATCAAGAAGAGCATGAAGAGGCTGCAGAAGCAACAGCTTGTTTGCAGAGGGCCTGTGACCCAACCACCCTCCCACTGCTGAGTGCCCACAGAGCAGGGAGGACCAAAACCTCTGGGATTTGCCATCCAGTGTGTCGACAGTCAAGGATTCACTTCTGCTGGTGTCAAACCTGCTCAGTGGGAATTATATCCCCATATTATGGTGGCTTCCATCATGACAGAGGTGCTGAGACCTCTCTCACTTAGCATGTTGCCTTTAGCCATCATTTGCTGTGTTGGCAGGTGTCCGGTTAGGAATGAGGTGGGAAGCACACTGAGAGCCCCTCTGTACAAATCCCTTAGGAGGCCTCCAGATAAAGGAAAGCCAACTGAGCTCAGAGAGAAGCAAAAAATAATCCAGCATTGCAGTTACTGAGCTCCAGGCATGACCTCTATCCTTCTCTACGTATCTGTGGAAAGTTGCTGGTCAGCCTTTGGTATCTTCTGCTGTGGGAAGACTGTGGGGTCACAGCTAAATGGGACATCCCAAGGGGCAGTTTGGTGGATGCTTGCCTACTCCACAGCCTGAAATGGCCTACCCATCCCTGTCCTCTGTGACCGCCCTGCCACCGCCCACTGTTCCTCTTCTTCTTGGAAAGCAAGTACCTTGTTGTGGGAGCAGGGCAGGGGAGATGACGGCTTTATTGCTTGAAACTCTAAGTACTGCATCCTGCTTCATGTAGTAAAAACTGGTTTACCCTTTTCCAGAGCTGCTTCATGCGCTTTTGGGTTCACAGAAGTTCAGCCTCATCAGGTCAAAGGCAGCTGAGTGCTTACGTGCAAAATTGTTTCATAGTGGGAACACAAGCAGAAATTCAAGGGGATGGACTGACAGCCAGTCAAGATCAATATGAACTGTGCTGCCAGAGTGGGGAAAACTGCAAGGAGGGAATTAACGTCACACGGGAAGGGATGGATGGAGAGACTGGAAGGCTCATGAGCTGGGGGAAATGGTGTTATAGTGTCAGGGAAGAGAGTAGTGGGACCACTTGTACTCCAGACCTCCAGTTTACAGGTGTGTGGCAATACTGGTGATGCTGATCTTGTGGATAGTGGCTGACATTGGAAAACACCCAGCAAATTATCAGAACTTGCAGGCTTGGGCTAGATTGGGGTGTGAATACAGACATTTCTGGTGTGGATATATCCATGTGATGTGGTCATGAATAGGAACCTGAGTGCGTGTCTCCCTGTTGCTGACGGCATACACATGCTGACATTGCCTTGGTATCATTTAATGCCAACACACACACACGTCATATTCTGATTCTAATTAGTGAGTTCTAATTCAGGTCTAAACCAAAAAACCCTGCCAAGCCAAATTTTATTTGCATGGTCTTTCTGCTCATTCTCCTTTTAATGACAAAAACCACTGGATACTGCCCAACCCATTTGAAATAAAAAAATATGAAGATTTTTCTGTTTCATCACTACATTATTGGGTCTACACAAGTTTCTGCTTTTAAGACATGAAAGAATGTCTTCCTGATATTTCCAGAGTACATTATTCACTATTGCACCAGACAGACAAGTGGTAACGTGGCAATGAAGTGTTCTGGTTCTGTTCCTGGCAGCAACACTGCTCTTAAGCAATCCACTCAAAACTATTCTCCCCTTCCAGTTCTCCCACCTGGACAGTGTGTTGATAAGCCAGGGGACTGTGATGATGAATTGACTCTCTTCTGAGGTTCCCCCATGGAACCAAAATCATTGCATGACAGATTCCTGAGGTCAGGAGGCTGTGAAAAAGCATGCAATCTCATAAAACATGGCCAACATCTCTGACAAATGGCCAGATCCTGCTGTCCTGCTCTGACAGCAGCAAATGAAAACAAATGCAAAGGCTAATGCCTGGAAGAGCGTGTTACTCTGGGTATGGTGGAGTGCTCTAGCTCTTTTCCTGCTGGGACTGGAACGGTGCCGAGCTGACAGGACTTTGCTGCCTGGTTCAGCAGCTTCAAAGCCTGCTGGTATTTCCTTTGAGTCATCTTGGTGAAGAAGCTGATAAGGCTGGGCCAAGCTCAGTGCAATGCTAATGTCTCTCTGTATCTGCCTGGGAGTGCAGATCTTTCCAGGACACTGTCACTAGGAGCCCATCTGGGCATGAATCAGGGCCGGAGCTTCGGCTCTTATTCCTGCTCTGTACAAACATGCTTCTATGCGTATTGGCTCTTTTTGGGAAAAGCTGTGTAGAAAAGGTCATGCCAACAGGAACCAGCTGAAGAACAGGCCTCATACAGTGGATGGGGGTGAGGATGTTCCAAGCCCCATATCCCAAAGCTTTCCATGGAGAGACATCAAGTCTCTCCATGATGTTTCATGCTTCAAGACCAGGTCTGCCACACATTCTGACTCTCTGAAACTGTGGGAGCCCGAGCATGCTCTGAGCATGCCCCCGGGGTCCTGTCAGAGGAACCCTGAGTGCCACACGTGCAGGTTTTCCAGGAGCACAGGCACTGCACAGGCACCCTGCAGCAATCCAGCAGCAGGGGACCTCTATCAACCAAAGAGCAAGCTGCGGTTATATAGGTGTATGTAAATGGAAACTATCTTTCAGGGATGGGCAAAATTTGAAAGTACATCTAGTCTTGGAGTCAGTCTCGGATTTTTAACCCAACACTCTGGGCCAGGACAACCTTCTGCAATTGTTTTGGTGCCTGGTTTTGGGAATGAATTTCTCATTCCCAGTCCTGTGGCATGTTGTCCTCACTGACAGACACATTTGAGCTAAAATCAAGCATTCAGGAGCAGCTAAGATAGGATTTATTGGGGTTTCACAGAGAACAGACCAGACCAAGAAGCAGCCTGACCCATCACTGCCTCCTCTCAGCTGCTTATAAAAGTGCTGTTTCTGAAGGCCAAGATACCCACAGGCTCTGACTGACCACCTGCACAATAAAAAGTCAGAATAACCGCAGCTGGGCTCTGCAGTGTGCTGCAATTCCTTGCCAATGTAAAGAAACCCTCTGAAAATTAAGAGATAGTAATTTGCTCTCTTTATCCTTTTTTTTAACTGTCAAAATTAATCATCCTTGCCAAGCTCTAGCTATAAAACATTTTTATTTCAAGCTTGCCCAGCAGCTCCCAAATCCTGAGTATTCCTTGCAGCCGACTCTCTTGCTGAGCTGTTGGTGTGTGGCACTGCTGGAGTTTGCAAAGCTGCCATCCTCCGGGGAGGTGCTGGGACCATCGCAGGGTCCGGAAGACTGCTCAACACTGATTCCTGAATAGAATAGACTTGGCTTTGCCACTGGCTTCAGTGCCAGCAGTGTAAGGCCAAAGCTGCTTGGAAAATCCCACTCCCAAAGAGAAATGTGGTAAGCAGCATATGAAGTTCTGCTACCTGGCTGATTCACCTTTAAGGACTTTTAAGACAATTTAGTGGTCCCTGTCTGAACAAGTCAATGTACGTGTGCAAAACACCCTGATAAAGTTTTTGAGTTGTACGCTTGTGCCTAAATGGTGCTCTGATTTTGGTGAAATTCCATCATTGTTACAACAAGAAACGTGCTTTGTGCTGTGATAAATGTAGCAGGGATGGAGCAATGACTTTGCTTTTTAGCAAAGGGTTAATTAAAAGGCATACAGGGAAGCTTCCAAGGGGCTCATGTAAAAAGCGGGATGGGGTCATTTCCACCAGTCACTTCAAAATTTCCTGTGATTCCCCAAAGTTCTTCCAAGACAAACAAAACCCTGTTTGCCGAGGCTTTCCCAATCCTCCCTCTGACACGAGAACTCTCTTTAGTGGAGGCAAATTCCCTGAAGCTGTTTGCAGCAACTGCTGCCTAATGACTATCATGCTGCCGGTTCCTTACAGATTACTTCAAGATGCTGAGAGATCCTGCCTGTCTAATCCAATTGGCTTCACTTTGGATGCCTACAAGAGATTAAGTTGAACAAAATAAATGTAAACCAAAGCAAATGTCTGATGCACGCTGCTGAGGAATACTGCTTGTCATGTAAAGGTCAACTGCTGTCAGACCACTCCTAAATTACAGTGTTTTCTTTCTTCTCCAGTCTGGGAAACAAATTGAAACAACAGGGGAGACCTGCAGTTGGCAGAGATGCAGATTCTACGTGGGGCTGGAGTGGGCTGTAGCTTCGCCACTATCAATGGGTGCTCCGGGCCGTGTGGCTGGGGCAGCCCACCACTGCCTTGGCAGTGGGAGAAAACCTTCTTTAGGGGAACACACTTTTCCTATCTGTGAAATGGGACTTGGAGGCTCTGCTACTGATTTCCTGCATGTCCCTGAGCAACTCACTTAACCTTTCCATATTTCATCTTCTGTTGGATTAAAAAAGGAGTATTGATACTGTTTCTCTGCTTCTGCAGGGAGTAGTGAGGACAAGGACCTTAAGGGGTAGCTCGTATGCTTTGGCCCACAAGGCTTTTAAGTCCTGTAGATAGACATCGATTCAGATTCAAATGTCAAACATTTTACATGGTGCCAAGCAAAGAGATAGAGCTTTGCGTTTGCTATGGAGAGGTCACCACAAAACTATGTATTGTTCTGAATTGTGCCAGAAATTCTCTTTAGTTTTATTTCCACAGCAAGGGGCTCTGTTTACGTCAGCATGTACAAACTTTAAAGAATCTTCAGACTTTCTGCACCAGGATGGGAAGGTTGCAACAAAATCCCAGGATAAGGCTAATATTGCACATTGTTCTGGCCAAATGTACTGTACAAACCCCAGAGTTTTCTGCACGTCCAAACTGTATCCAGACTAGTTTAAAATGTTCAAAATCTAGGAGACATGGAAAGAGGCACTATCCTAGGGATGATCTCCTACAACACCAGTGGAACATCCATTCTGCACGAGGACGAGTTCATCATGTATTCCCAGATGTCACCACCAAATAACAGAGGAGAAAACCTGCAGAAGCTCCTTGTTTGTCTCTATGGTTTCAGTCTTAATAACCCTGTTGCAGCTGCTCTTGTAATCACTGATCCCTGTTCTCACCTTTCCTTAGTCTGGAAGAGGAAAAGCAGAACTATGATGTATAAAGGTCCTTGACACTGAACTGACACTTTAATTTATTTTCTTATAATGTGAATAGTTACAAAGCCTTATTTTGCCGTTCTTCTAATTTGCCTTCAGTTGAAAAAAAAAAGAAAAATCCAGAAAGCACCTCTCAGCACAAAGAATATTCTCTGGAAGCACTTGAACAAGGATGTCAAGGAGGCATTCATATAGCTGAACAAACTTTTACCTCCACAGACAGTACGAAAACTTATTTCATGTGCACTGCATACCTGAAACAAGAGGAAACAATCTTGTTTCTGTGCTTCGTTCATAAAGCTGTTTCCATCTCCTTTAATATGGGCTTTGGACAGAGGAGGTCAGCACTAATAATCTTCATCTACATGTCAGTCAGATACAGTCTTATCATAACCAGGCATCAGTAATGCCTTCTTAATCTTGCCTTTACATGGAAAACAAACCTATTCTTGCCATATAGAATAGACCTTATCTTAGTGCTCCAGTTTTAACCTTTCTCTGGTTTGTGTCTGAAGTAGGAAGTACCCAATTTTTATGGATTTACCTTTCAGATTATGAAATATTGCTCCTGGCACTTAGAAACCCATTCAGTTTTGCTTTTCTTGCTGCAAACAAGAACTGATATCATCCCCACCATAACTGAGTTTTTTCTTTTATGTTAGGTGCTTATCTTCTTCAGGAACAGTAGGGATGTATCTGAAAGGTCCTTTTCTTGCATTTTGCAATACACAGCTGTCCTCATTACCTGTAACCACAGAGCCCTGTTAGAATTTCCATGTGTTACTCCAAGTTATAACTTTGAAATGTTCTAAGATGTAAAATGCAAGGAGCAATTTCTCAGTACACTGTACAGCCAGAAGCTCATTTCAGTGCTTGCAAATACAAAGTTTCACTGGATGCAGAATATAGATTTCATGTTGTTTTCTTATTAAAACAGTTTTGGACTGTGGACCTTAACACCCTATATGGTCAGATATGAAGACAATTCACTACTAGGAGCACTGCCAGATAATGTCCTAATCATTCTTCTGCTGCAGTGTATTCCATCCCTTGAAGATGGATTACAGTATGGAAATCCAAAAGGATGAGTTGAATTTCAGTCCCTCTACCCTGAGGATGTCAGGAGTTTCAAATCCAGCTCTGAATTATACTGAGTGTAGAGCCAAGTTGAGCTCCACTGTGATGTGGGATTTTATGAATATACCTAGGAGACTAACTAGAAAGACATCTTTTCATACTGTACGTCAAGAAGCTGTAATAGGATCCAACATGGATAACCTTTACCGAGGCGGAGAGAACACAAGGTTCATCCATATGAAATATCAAGAACATGAGCTGTGGAACAGGCAAACAGAAGCTTGAATGGCTTATAATTTTAGATGTTGACTAGGCACTAACAAATTAATCTAACTATTAGGCAACTCTGGCTTGTCAACATTGCAAAAATTCCCTCTAATTGCACATTGCTTCTTTCCTCTCGTTCCACCTTTTCCTCTGCCTGCATCTTCTTTGGTTTCAAGCACTGAAGAAGAATCAGACCAAAGCTGAGATGAAGGCACCTGCAAAGGACCTGCTTGTTCCCAGCATGGAGGCCCTGCTGCCACTATAACTGCCCACTGCAACAACTTGGACATGCCCAAACACATGGGACTGCAGTTTGTTTGCATCATTTATGTTATAGCTCCACACCAAGCAGCTTCTCCCAGAGAAGTTTATGTCAGTCACAGAGCATTAGGGAGAAAAGCTGTAGGCAAACATCATTTTTAAAACAAGTCATCAAGCACAACTATATTTTCACACTGTGGCATCCAAATTATGCACAGGCACATGCACATCCCTCCAGCATGTCCAGAGCCTGCCTGGTAAACACCAGTGTGTGATTTGTGAGCTCCCAAAGTTTTGGCTTGCATCCATGCTGTGCTATATGTGTCCTCCATGGTGACATGTGTCTTCAGTACACTGGGTCCCTGCTCTGGCTTGCGTGAGTTTAGAGACAGAGACAAATGATGGAGCCTGTGACAGTGTGGAGGAAAATAAATGAACCTTCAATCTGAGAGGAAGAAACTCCCCCCAAAAAATAAAGAAAGAGGTGCTCCTATCTTGGAATTACGTGAAAACATTTATTCAGCAGCTATTTAATTTATTTCCTCTTTCTCTACTCCACTAGCATGTTTTAAAGTTAATTACAATATTCAATAGCCTGTTGAAAGCATGTCAGCGAGACACTAGAAGGGACTCAGTAGAGGGTCTCTAGCCCATGCTAAGGCCAATTTTACAAGCACTTCCCTTCTCTCCAGGGATAATACAAGATCTTCCCTCCCTACGCCACTACTAGAGACAGTGCATTACAATTTTACTTCACATCAGCAGTTCTGAGTCATCTCCATGCACAGAGGCTTCCCTTGTTGATAGAGGAGGTTCATTAGCATACACAGCAGCTACTCCAGTCCAGCCACCCAGGCTGTGGTGCTTAACACCCTCAATCATTTGATTTGCCTCTTCAGATTAAATTACTGGAACTCTACATTAATAAAACTAGTGCTCACCCTTGGGTGGATTCCTTATTTTCCTAAATCTTGTCTCTTTGCATTCCATTGGAAGTAATGGCTACTCTGAAAGCCATTACTTCCAATAAAGGCCCTTTAGGGCAACTGACTGCTTTATTTAGTTCTCCTCTGCCATCCTGAACTAGACGAGCAAAAGGGGTTTTAATCAATATCTCCCAGCTATGCTAAGCATTGTGTAAGAAGAGGTACAGGGAGCAGCAACCAGACACTAAGGTGTCGCATGTTAATTTGGGTGCAGGCAGATACATTTTTGCTTCCATTAAGGCATTGAGACATGAAGAAGTGGTGGATGAGTAAACTGGGAGAGATCCCCAGTTGTTGGCCTGAGGCTCTCTCCCTTCCTGCTGCCCTTCCTTTTTTATCAGGGTTTTTCCTTCGTAATCTGACAATGAAACCTGCCTGTGTGAGTGAGTGAACAGCACCCCTACCACACGTCCCTGCAAGATGGTAGACAAGCAGTATGGAGGGAACACAGAAGAAAACATTTCTTCTTGGGGAAAAAGGCTGGGGAATAAGAATTCAGGAAATCCCTCCAGCAGTACTACAGATTCATAGTAGACTTCACCAAAACCATCTGTTGTCATCTCTTCCTGATCCAGGCAAACCCCATACTGAAGGGGCTTCAGCACAAGAACAAAACACCCATCACATTCGCATGCCTTTGCCTTTTGTCTCTGTTCTTTCCCTGCTGTACCAGACCTTAGTTCCAGCTCATGGAGGCATATTTATGAAGGACACTGACCTACTCAATTCAACCCTTGAAAGACCTACAATGCTGTTGTGCCAAACCACAACTAAAGGCAATCTTTGAAAAACAGATTAAAAAAATCCCTCCCTAATCCTTCTGTCTTGGCAGAACTTAAAAACATGCTTTAATGCATGAGGAAGTCCTTAGACATCTCCATGCATCCTATTTTTCTCCTAGCCACCAGCATGATGTGTAGAAACCTGTCTGTTTTGCATCGTGCAGCGTGAGAAGCCAGCTCTGAGACCTGGGACTGTGCTTTGCCATGCCTGCCAGGAGCCTGGGGATGGTCCCTGGGTGTCACTCCCTGCAGAGACGGTACCTCGCACAGTTGTCATCTCTGCTCTTTGAGCCACGAGTTGACAAGTGCTGGTCGCAGTGACACTTAAAGGGCTTTAACTCCTCCCCTGGCTTTACAAACTGCTGTGCCAGGTGAAAGTGAGCTTGAGAGAGGTATCCAAAGCCGAGGTTTCCTTGGATGCTATCAGATCTTCTGCTGTGCAGAGATAAAGGACTCTGCCAGCATGCCCTTCTCCCCAAGACTGGCTCTTAGTGTCTCCTCACTGTGTGTCAGACGAGTCTCGCTGAAACTAAAGGCCATCCCGCCCTGTGAAAGCAGTCTTTGAGAGAAGCAAATCAGGCTTGTTACCTGCCACTGGCAGCTGGCAGCAATGGGCTGAGCTATTGATGATTCAGCTCTGCAGTTGCTGCTAGATCCTTTTCTTTGCTTGTTGTCCCAGGAGAGCCCCTCAGATGGAGCAGAACAAGCAATCACCCTTCGTTGAACAACTGCACAAATGGGGCCTGTCAGCAACATCTCAGACCATTGAGGAACCCTGGCTGCCAATAGGCCTTTAAGAAACCCATGATTTATAATTTGCAACAGGAGCTACGCGCTCATTTTTTCCCCGTTGGGTGAAGGATCCAAAACTAACAATGCTGTGTCCTTATCAGCAGCAACATTTGTTGGGGAGTGGTCCAAAAGTGACTGACGCAAGGCTCCGTTCTCTGAAGTGCTTTGTCCTATTCCCAGATGAAGTACGTTTGCATCCAGTTAAATCCTTTGAGCTTTATCAGTGGGTGTATATATAGATGTGAGTAAGAAAAGAGTGATGGACACAGTGGTAAAAAAAGCCCAAAACATAAAGCTCCTGCATTCCTTATTCCAAATCAATACATTACATGGCAGATGGCTAGCCATATTTGAGCTGTGCTATTAACTATAATAACCATACAAAGCATCCACTTCCCTAGCCACCATCCTAAAAGCAGGAGTGGATACTACTATCAATTATCCAGTAGGTAGCAGAGGTAAGAGGCTCCAGAGATGAACAGACCCTTTATAGATGAAGAACAGATGATTTGGCTCCACAGACAACCCAGACAAGAAATTCAGTAGTGCTTCCACCGGTAGGATGGAAGGAACTATAGTAGATGCATTAAATACGTGCCGTTTCTTTCCAGTCTTGGGTGTGTGGGTTTCTAAGCAAGATCACAGGTCCCAGTGCACTGTTGGTCCGAGCAGATGGCTACCAGGTATTACAGCTGCTCAGAGCAATAAGGCCTCTGCCTCAATCACCTGCAATGGCACCATCATCACTGAAGTCAGAGGCGTTTTTATTTTAAATAGTCGTGTGTGGCTTGTTGCAGGATGAGCCCGTTGCTCCTCAGTCCTGCTCAGCTGCACTGCTGGCAGGCAGACGCTGCCCTTCGCCTCCTTGCACCCTGCAGCTCTGCCAGAGCCGTGAGTCCCAGGGATTTTTGTGACAAATGGGCAAATGGGACATAGGTGGGAAGGTGGAATACCATGGCTGCTGCTGTGCTGCTGGGCTGATAATGTGTCCCCAGGGCTGAGGGGCTGGTGCCCCCTTGCTTGATACCACTGCCAGGCAGAGGCACCCTGGTCTCCAAGGCTATCCTAGGAGAAGGTGAAGATGCTCTTTCCTTCTCCAGCTTTGTTGAAAATCAATTCAGCAGGAGCTCAAGGAAAGTCCAGAACATGCAGGGAACCCCCTATTTACCCTATTCTTCTGCTGCATAACTGATGGCAGTGGTGCCTTTCAGTCCTTTTTTCTGCCCCTGCTCCACGGCTCTCGCGGCGCCCCGGCTGTGTGTTAGACTGTGCGCTGATACCGGCTTTGAAGTCACAGTCAGTGTCAGAGGAGCAGGAAGCTGGGGATTAACAGGAACATTTCTTGTGAAGGAGATAATCACATGCACATCGCACAGATCGGATAGCCCTCCTGCAAGCCAGAGCTACTAATGAGGTGTTTCCCCTGTGGTTGTTGAAGGGCTCATAACGAAGTTCCTGTCCTCTTTCATTTCCCAGCACTGGTTATGATGGCTGTCTGACAGAGGTCTTCTGTCAGAAATATTTTGTTTCTTGCCCTCCCCTGGCGCTGCCCTTCTTCATCCTGGGCGCAGGCAGTGTGTTGAGTCCCACACCTACGAGCCCTGCACGATTTCTGGGTTTAGTACGCAGGATCTGCTCTGTGGCACAGCATCTCCTGACCCTGCTCCGGTGCTGGGTCCTAGCACATCCACATCGACCCATCCCAGCCCTCCTGCTCCCCTGGCCAGGGCTCACCCAGACACGGTGCGCAGCCACCCTTGCTGCTCGGCTACCTTTTTTTCTTAAATGGTTGGACTATTAATTTTAATTAGTATTTACATAATGAATAGCTAAGCAATGAGCTCGTTTTTCATTTAGGAACAAGGCCAGTGCTAAACAGCTATCATGTATTTTTTATTTTGCCGAGTAATTATGCCAGTGGAAAGTAGGTGCGTAAAATTAAGATTTTGCCTTTATAGGATACAGAAGACACTGCACATGGAGTGAAAATTGTTTGAAGGTGTTTTGAAGGTCACATGGTAGCATTGTATTCTTGGGTCTAATCTAAGGGCATCAATGGAAAGTGTGATTTGAAACAATACTCCAGGGAAAGGTCTGCATTTGAAGAAATCCAGACCTCAGTAGGACTCTGCTGTAGTCCTGATAATGGACTTGAATGTGCAGGACAGAGGCCTGAGCAGTGGCTATGAATGAGATAGTGCAGCCATGTAAAGGACACAGCAGAGGGGTTTCAGACTCTGTGCTTAGCTGCACTTTTGCCTCCTGTTTTGCCTTTTTGGGGTTCAATATGAGGCATCTGCTTCCTGACGTGGGCTCCTCTTTGAAAGATTTTAACTTCAGAGAAGCAGCAACCACGCATGAAAGAGCCAAGAGCTGGGTCTCACGGGGCTGGGCCAGACACCTTTGTTCCTCCCCTCACAGCGAAGCTCCTGTGAACTGGGGTCTCCTACCTCTCCCACAAAAGCTGCTGACTTCACTCATAATGATAACAATAACACAGACTGTGAGGGTTGTTTAGTTAATGAGCTTCAAATTCTTGGGGGAAAAGAAAGGTTCAGCGACTTGGCTGGCGAAGTGAGTGATGGAGCCAGGACCCACGACCTCCTGGTCTCACGCTCGGTCTGAAGCAGAAGGTTGTTACTCTTGGCACCAGACGCCAGCGAAAAGCAACCGGTCTGTATGCTCCGGACTGCTTTACCTGCTTCAGTAAACCATCCACATCCACCCTGGATGGGAAATACAACTGCTGAAGTCAAGGTGCTAGCAGGTGAAGGATAGGGGTTCTGTTTATTTTAGTTTAGTTTATTTAAAGCCTTATAATTACTTTTCACATGGCTATATTCGTTATTATTTATTTTGGACTTCAAGCAGGATTTTCCCTTTCAAAACTGCACCCACTTGGACTCGGCAGCTGCCTCAACTCATGCAATAGGAATGAACTGAGATTTACAAGGAAAGGGAATGCATACCTTCCTATAAAATGTTTCTGTCTTATCAGGGTCTATCAAACACAGTCACCCTAAAACTCTAAATCTGGAAAGGGACAAGGCTTTTTTCCAGGTGAAAAGTCTGTGATATGCTCACAGGACAGTTATAGCTGGAGCAGCGAACATCAGACATGGCAAACCACCAGGTCTCCTCCACACCTCTGCTTTGCCTGTAAAATGACCCGTGATCTTTTAACTTTAGACAGTCTCTTTGGAAGCTATTTAAGTTGTTATGGAAACTGTTTAAAGGAGTGAGTTACTCTTGAAAGGAAGCCTTCACCTCAATCACCTATCGTGTTTTTGTGGGAGAAAGCCCCATGCTACATTCAGTTGGTGGTGGCAACAGCTCCTGACCCACCTTAGTCTGCAGCTGAGTGTCAAAGCCATCCACAAAAGGTGTGCCCCCGGTCCTAATGGGGACATTGTGCTTGGGTTCCTGTGATCTCCTCAGTCTCTTTCAGCTGCACAAGAGTTATTTAGGAGAGGAAACTAAGGATCTGTTGCAAATATCTGTTGAGAAACAAGGGTTTTGTAAACAGGTGACAGGCAAAAGTTCCTGTTTCTGGAGGAACATACCTCCACCCCAATGTGCACAGCCCTGTGGTGCCAGCTCTGGGATGTGAATGCTGCTCCTGTACCACACTTCAGTCTTGAAAAGCAAAAGCAGCTGCTATGCTGGTAAAGGGACAGCCACCTTCTCCGTGTGCCCTAAGCAGGCAGAGCCCATGCACCGGCAGGGAGCTGGGGAGTCCACTGCCCCACCACCCTTCTGGCTAATCCTGCGCAGAGGGAGCTGCTGGTGTCAACAGGGATGCACACAGGTCTTTCCCTGTGGGCGTTTTCGCATCCCACTGGTTGTCTGTGGTTACATTACAAATGAAACAGTGATGACTAATGAATTCATCAATGACAGGGACAACAGGCAGAGTGGAGAACCGTGGTGACTTGCAGAGACGTTAAAAACTGGAATAAAAGCCCCTTGTGCTCCTGCTGGGAAACATTGGTACATCTGGGGCAAAGGAGGTGGGACAAAGACAACGCAGCACACCAGCTCTCTGCTGGCGTTGGAGTATGCTGGAGGAAAGCACACAGGCCTTTCTAGCTGCTGGATCCCCAAGACTGTTTTATTTTAAGGGTCAAGTCAATTAATTTGACTGCATCCCTGTTTATAGCATTCCACAAAAAATGTACAACTCCACGAGGTTCATGCATGCTGCTCCCATTTGGCTGCGCAGTAGAGCTGCCAGGCACAGGCATGACCTTTTGGCAAGAGCCTTCAAACCCTGACTCAGGGGGACCTGGCAGCAGCAGGCAGAAGAGCTCAGCATGACTTTCAGGGTAATGAGCACCTCGGCAGAGGAGCCAGGTGGGCTGCTAGAAACCCTATGGGTGAAGCCATGGTGGCCTGGAGGGAGGACCTCTGCCCAACGAGAGGGCAATGGCTTTTCTGCCTTCTCCCCTCCCTAATCCTCACACCAGATCTATGTTTACATCTAGCTCTGCATTTTGGGAATGCAGAATTTCCCTCCTTGCGCCACCTACCCCTCCAGGTCTCTGGGACACCTCTCCCTGCTTTCCACTTCCATCAGAGGGTTACACAAGTGATTATGAAACCAAATGGCTTTGACCTTTGAAGTGGGAAATCAATGGCTGGGCAGGGCTCAATTCACTGCAGAAATATGTACAGACACATCAGGAACATTGTATTAATTTCTTTCATTCTGGGGAGCAGGCAAGGAGCCAGCCTGTATTATGCTCTATTCATAAATTAAGATCTTCATTAGGACTCTTGGTTTACCTGCCCCGGCCTTCTGCCATGCCCTGGGGAGCAGCTCAGCTGCAGTGCAGAAGTCAGACACATTTTCAGGGAAAAATGTTTCTAGAACTGGAAACATAAGTGGAGAAAACTCCTCCCAGGGGCGTCTAGTGGCACGGAGGTCCCCATGGACTCAAAGAGCTGGACACAGGTGACTGCGTGATAGGAGTGCAGGAACAGAGGTTGGGTTCCTGGAGAGCTACCCTGCTTTCTGTGCTGACTGCCAGGGCTGGACCATCGCTGCAGCAGCATCTCCAGGGATGCAATCTAAAAAGTCCTCAGGCGCAACCTTTTTTTGATGCAAAAAGCTAAGCCTTTGGTGCTTTCCTGGTGAAGTGAGGGAGAGCATGCCTGTTCTCTGGGGAACAGAGAGGAATTCTGGAGGATACAGGGTTCTCAAAACGTTGAGGCTTTATCGAAGAGGCTAATAGCCTAAGTAGGAGAGAAAATCCAGGCTTGCAGGTTCTCTATCTATTTAGCTGGACTTGCTAAATTGGACTTGCAACCATTTTTTATCCCAAGTGCTCTGCCGTGAGCTGGCAAAAGGGGCGAATTTGAGCTTGCCAAGGCTAATTTTAGGAAGAGACAAGCCTTACACCATTTCCCTCAGGAGTAGCTACATTAAAAAAAAAAAATCAACCACAGATTAAAATCACCCAATTACCATACTATAGCAAATAAAAACACTAGCCAGAGATGTAATCTCACGTGCTATTAAAATGCACTAATACACAAAACACCATTCACAGATACCATCTCCTAGATGAATGCCACACACAATAGCCCATCTAAAAGCGATTACTTACATTGTTTAAGGAGTTGCACACAGTGTTTGTTCTGACATTCCAGAGTGGGCTGAGGTGGGTAAAGAGTCTGCGTGGTCATGAGACACGGTGCCTTTCACTTTCATGTGCAGCTCTGAATTTAGCCCGAGTTCATTAATGAGCAGAGAAAATTAGGACTTGCTGATGTATAGTAGGTGGGATATGCGATATGAGCTGGAAATGTGCTGCAAATTTCTCCCAGAGCTAGGGAATAAGTTAAATAGGGTTCACATCACATGCCATGGCCAGGCTGAGAAGGGGCAAGTGATGTGCGAGCTATGGAGACTGGACTCTGCCTACCTTCTTGTGTTGTACCCCTCACCTTGGTATCTCAGTGCTTACCACTCTTCTTGCTACTAGACATGGTCCCCAACTGGGCAAATTTGTTGATGGTGACTAGCAAAATAAGTATCTTTGCATGTTCTGGAGATGTTTGTGTCCAGGACTCTCAGTGTGATCATTTTCCTAAAACGCATTCACTTCTAAAGGATCCTCCTGTCCCCCAAATCTTGCATAACACAACTACTTCCTTTCTTTTAGGGCATCGATTCACTTCCGTGTCAAGAACAAAATCTCCATGACAATTCCCACTGCAAATGTCCAGCTTCTATATAAAACAGGAAGACTGATGGCTACAGTCACACTGAAACATTACAAAGAAATGAGACAAGCCTGGGCTTACCTTAAGGCACTTCTGAATTGTGATTTCCTTTTTCCAGCAAGGTATTTAGGGAAAGGTTACAAATACGTTGTAACCACAGACAAAAACAACCTTTTTAGCACTACCTTGTGAAGTCAGCTCCAAAAGACCTGACAGACATTAGTGGATGTCCTCTTCAGATGCTTGGAGGAATAAGGATTAATTAATTCTGCCTCACTGAGGGAAAATAGAAAACTAAGGGCACAATGACTGAAAAGGTCTGTGTGATCTAGGAACCAAATGCCAAGGACTATAGTCTTTTCTCCTTGTGTGTATTGACACTCCAGGTCTAGAGACACCTATGCAAATGCAAAGCACTTGCCCAAGGGCTCAGAAGCTCATTGTAGCTCCGCATGGATTGCATAGCTTTTGAAGGATGCCCACAGGGTGGCCTGGAATTTGCTGGCAGTGTGGGCATGGCAGACTTGACCTACCCATTCTGTAGCTAGCCAGGGTGCCATAATCTCCAGCATGGGCTGTTCAAATCTGTCCAAGATCTTGGCATTGCTGAAGCCCTTCCTCCTGCACCCTTACTGCCACTGTTGGTCCTCCTGGCCACGCATACAGGGCAGAGCTACGGTTAGAGCTCAACCTCATCTCTACCTGGCCATCTTCTCCTTATGCACATCTCAGCTCCCCAGCTGGCTCTGTCCTGCCACACACAGGGCACTCAGGCACCAGCTTGGCCCCAGCACATGTTGGTGTACCTGCTTTCAGATCATGCCAAGGGTCTTGCCTACAGTGGAAAATACAATTAAACTAAATTAAGATCCCTCGGGTTTGCACCAGATGAAGAGCATGTACACAGCACCCACCATGGCCGTGCCACCCTGCAGCAGTGTGTTAGTAAATCTTCCTCTTGCTCTTGAACCATCCCTCAGAGCTGAAGGAAAGCTTGGTCTGACCAGCAGCCACACAAGCTATTTTGGGTTTGATATGCAGCAGATTTGATAAGAAAGCTCTCAGGAAAAAACAAATTTCCTCTTGGACTCCATAGAACTGGGCACATATTCCGGCACACAGAGTTCCATTTCCTATAAGCTCATGAAGTAGCCTTCTAAAATTAGGAATGAGAGGTGAAGCTCTGGCCCCACCGCAAGCAGGGATCTCTGTCCCCAGGACCAGGATTCACCTGAGGAGTACAGTAGACCCTCATTGATGGTGGAGAGGTGAAGAGGGCAGAAGGCCCTGTGCTTTCTGTGTTGCTTCCCTGGTGTGCCTCCTAAATACATGCCCATTATTTGAGTCAGAGATTTACATTCGGTCAGTGTAGGTGCCATACAATTTGCCTCCTGCCTAATGATACTGAGCATTATTTGAGGAGCTCAGACTGCCTTGCAAGAACAAGGGCAGGAAAGACGTTGGAATTGAGAAGCAAGGCACCTCAGTGTGGCCACAACTCGGTGCATTTGTGTTTGAATCAGACTTGTCTGCCTCACACTAGGAGTGTGCAACTCAGCGCGGCTCTGGCCCAGGCTCCAGTGAAACTATGGCTATGTTTACATAGCCTTATCTGCTCTGTGGCCCCAGGTGCCCATTGCACCTGAGTGGTGTCTCCTCTGATCTGCTGGGTGGGGGTAATGGAGCAGAAGCCACCTCGGTGCCGATGGTGCCTGGAGGATGGGGTGCATTTTGCACTCAAAAAACCTCCACTGTGTGGCAAAGTCCCCTGCTGCAGCCTCCCCTTTGCACCATGTGGGGAAACAAGATACTGGGGAGTGGACAAGAAAAGACTGCTGGCAGCATGGGCTCAGAGGTCATTGCCAGGAACAAGTCGAGAGAGAGGTGCCGGTTAGAGACAGTGATCTCCCCTGCCTGTGAAAATGATGTTCAATTATGAGAAAACATGTAACAAGAAGAAAAAAAGTCTTGATAACAATCTTTTATCTCTAGCTATTATTCTGATGCTCTCTTCTGTTTCCTCTGCTGCCCTCATGTTGTGTCATTCTGTAACCTGTATTCACCATCAGTATTGATTTACAGGCGCGCAGTTCAGTATTTGGCCCAGAGACAATGAATCTCTGGTGTTCAGCTGTTCCAGCCAGTGTCGTGTTCCATATAAAGCATCTCGGTTTTCACTGGGGTCATTGCTCATATTCAGCAGTTTCCTTTTTCCTTGGTCTAGTCCAAAAAAAAAAAAAGGACAATAGCTGCTTCCCTACAAATGCCAGCACTTCAGAGGTTAATAGCCGTGATCTGCCACACCCAGCAGATGCCCTGGAGATGCACAGAGAGGACCAGAGGATCTTGCCCCCCTTGGTGCAAGACGAATGATATCCCCTCACATTCGGTTTCCCTTCACACCTCCATGGCACCCTCACAGGGGAGGATGTGGGGATGAGCACTGTTTAGCAGCGGTGGCACCTGTGAAAGCGTTAGGGATGCTCCCACGTCAGCCCAGTGCTGTCTCAGGCACTTCACGCCATGCTGCAGCCCCCAGAGTGGAGGAGAGCCACTCCGCCACCCTGTCCCCCTGTGCAGCGCGGGGTGGGCATGGTCCTCCAGGGTGCTGGGGCTGAGGACGGCTGCCCGAGGGTGGAGGTGGCAGCATCTCCCCCGTGGAAAAGAACCAGGAGTGTTTCTGTCCCTTCTGGTGTCCTCCCTGCTGAAGGCTGGTGCCAAAGGGAGCCCTGGGCTCCTCCTTACTGCTGCGGGCCCGTGGAGCAAGGAGACACCCCAGGGCTCCCACCAGACCGTGCTGCAGGGAGCTCCAAGAGAAAAACAAGCAAACAAAAAAATCACTTTATCACTCGAACCCTAATTTCTAATTGCACTGTTGTTCCAAACAAGCATAAATGAAAGATTAATGGGGAGCTGTGGGTAACGGGTGGCTCCCCTTCATGGTTTATGAAGCAAGAGAGGAAGAGAAATCGAGAACCAGGAGGCTGCACTGCTGCTACCACAGCTAACCTGCTGAAAGCTCCCTGGCCCCTGCCAATCTGCTTTGAAGCAGAATGAGGAAGCCGAAAGGCCCCAGAGGAAGGCAGAGGTGACCCACAGAAAGCGTCCCTGTCCCTCTTCCCACAGGCTGGTGAGCTGCCCCAGCACAGCACTCTACTGCAGCACTGCCGAGTGCCTGCTGACAGCAAAGCCAGGCACACGCAAACGAACACAGCAGAAAAAAGGGGAAAAGAAGAATGAAACCCCTCCGAGCAGGTGCTGCCAGATTGTCTGAAGGGTGCCTGGCGTGGCTCAGGCCAGACTGGGCTGCTCACCTGCAGCAGGGTCTGGTGCTACTCAGCAGCCACAGGAAGACAAATGCTTCTGTGCTATCTGCATGCTGCTTCTGCTGCTCTACAGCCCTCTGCCAAGTGACATACCAGACAAGTAACTGTTACTTACCAGTTCTCTGCAAGAAGAGGATTTTACAAATTCCACTCCTGCCAAACACTGTGTTGAAGACTGTCACTTCCAAGCGCTTGCCAAGGGCCTGATGTGGCCAGCTGCTTAATATCAGAGTGCTTCATGCTTTCCAGCTTGTGATAAGCATCTGGGCAGGCAGGGTTAAGTCCAGCATCCCAGCTAGTCACAGTCCTGAGGAAGGTCTTGCATGCCCGAAAGCCTGGCTGTTTTTTCCAATTATGTCAGTTGGGCTAATAAAAGTGATTACCTCTTTCTACCAACCCTGCCTTTCTCATTGATCCCACAGGCCGTTCTTCAAATGTCACCCAGCACGGAGGGAGCACACATCCAATTATAAAAAGATAAAAGATTAGCGTGATGACAAAGCAGCGGGGTCAGTGGTGCAGATGTGCTGCACGAAACAAATGAGACCTGCCTGGTTTTGACACCCTCCAAGCCCAAGGAACCCAGAAGGAGGCATTTTGGGGTGGGCTGGGGCTCTCCCCAGCACTTTAGGCAGCGTAAGAAGTGCAAACTTAACTGTCTTCCTAACCTCTCTGCTGAGGTTTGGTATTACATTTGTTTAAATAAGAAGCCTTGAAAATGCTGGAAAGCTAATAACTACTCAAAAGCATAGATAAAGGCATGCAAACCTCAAAAGCAACTCAGACTTTGGGTGATGAAATTTATTTTTATGTGGGGCAAATTCCTGCCTTTATTTTGAACCTGTGGTCACTAGTCCCACTTGCTGTGGGTCACGGCTGCATAGCCAAGGGCAGAATTCAGCTCAAGCCATGGGCCCACCCCGACACACCTCACATAGATGAACAAAGATTGCCAACACAAGCAAGAGCTGCAGAATCAAGGAAGAAAAATCATCCTTTCTCTGCTTCCTCCACCACACCCTGTTAACCAAAGCAGAGGTTCAGGCTTCTTTGAATATAGTACAACAAAGACAAAATATTTAGATGTAAGCTGGGCTGGCTGATTTCTCCACCCTGGGCCACGGAGACTTCCAGAGTCCTGAAGCAGGCTCTGGAGAGGGATGTAGGACTGTTACCCAGGGACGTGCAGGACATCCAGGTGCCTTTGACAAAGCACTTGTTAAGAAGCAGAGGACTTAGCTTTGACTCTCCCAGAGCTGGTGTTTCCCACCAAGTCCCCAAACCTGCTCTCCTCCTTTCAAGACAGTGCTTCATGCAAGGATGAACATTTGTACGTCTGTTAGGATAGGGGACCTAATGCTTTTTGAACGCTTTGATTTGGTGTCAGAGTATTCCCAAATGTTAGCCTAATGCACAGGAAACAGCACAGCAAACTCGCCAGGTTATTACCAGAGACTTACTTTGATCATTTTCTAGACCTTTCTGATCAGCTCTTAAAAAGAAGGGGGAACAGGGAGCTAGGACAACGCCTTGTTTCCACACCTCCTGCTTTTCCTTCCCTCTTCTGCTCTGCTCTCCCACTATTGCAGCTCATCTGTACCTCTGCTTTTCCAGCACTTTCTTGCCATGCTTCCCCTGCAAGGTGCATGCTGCTGGCCCCCGGGCAGAGAGGGTGTGTGGGGGCCTGTGTGCATGGGAGCCAGGGAACAGATATTGCATTCAGCAAGTGCTAACTGAGCCTGCATGTGTGTACAGACCAGATCCTCAGCTGGTGTGAAGTCTGTGAAAGCCAATGGAGTGCGACAGACTCACACAGGCTGGTTGCAGTTGTACCTGTTGGTACCCGTGTGAAATGTACAGCCCCATTATCTCAATGGTGGGCCTGGAAACTCCGGGTAATTAGCTAAGGTCATTAGCACTCCATACGTGGCTCCTCCAAATGCCCCTGCTTTCCAAAGGCTGCGCATGTCTGCAGTGGGAAGGGGTGCCCTGTGGATCTTCTGTTCACGTCTCTTCATTTTTAAAACCTCTGAAGTGTGCGGATGCAGAAGAGTGTGGAAACAGTGTGGGGAAGCCGCTAGTTAAGGAAGATCCCTGCCTAGACAGAAACCTCATGCCACTGAAACTGCTTTTCATCTTATTTCCTGATTCCACCACCTCATTTGCCCCTCTGTTTTAAACCACAAAGCTTCCTCTCCGTACAGCCGGTTCTCCTCTATAAATAGCCTGGGCGCAGTCGGGGTGCGACACGGACACCTAGCGGGCCGCGGCACGGGGCCGGCGGGGCGAAGGCTGCTCCCCACGGCAGCCCAGCCACGGCAGCTGGCGCCCGGCCCTCGGCATCGCAGCACAGCCTTGCCGTCCGGAAAAAACAAGGCAGAATCGTGGAGCCCCGTCAGACTCCGGCGGCTGATGCGTTTCAAACGAGATTTAACATTAGTAACTGTTTAATTGCTAATGAAGGCAGGAGTCCTCCAGTGCCTCTGCTGAGGGAGGGCCATGGTGCAGCACCCGATGAGGCACTGGACAAAAGCAACTCTTTCTATTCTCCCTTTCTGCAGCAACGTTAGAACCGCAATAAGGCAATTGTAGAACCACAGCCTTCAGGCTTTGCTGTCACCTCCGCAAGCCCCCCAGGGCCTGCAGGCAGCGTGATGTATCTCTGCAGAAGAGCGGCATGAGGCTGGACGGTCAGTAGAGAGCAATGGGCAGAAATGAAACTCCAGCAGCAGCGTTATCTCCCGTTAGGTTAAAAGGAAGTTTGCAGGATTCCTTAGGCCTTATTTAGCAAATTTGTTTGCTTTGGAGGGAAATACTTGTGATAGCGTCCGGGGCTAACCACACGCCTGGCTGCAGCATGGCAGCGCGCAGCAGTCGCACAGCCTCCCCGCCTGGCCAGCGGTCCTGGGATGGTTGAGGGTGTCTGTGCCCTTGACCAGGTCCCGGGTTTCTGGGGTTGGGCTGCGGCTGCAGCACTCGGACGCACCCCCCCACCCTGGCTGCCTGGGTGCTCACCGGGGCGCTGGGCTGGGGGCGAAGCCGCAGCAACGGTGCTGGGTTGGGGGCCAGGAGGGACAGAGACCTGGGTGACATCCTGCCACAAAGTGTCACCGGTGAGGATGGGGACAAACCCCGGTGTCCAGCCAGGGGCAAAGTCTCTGTGAGCACCAGCGTCCTCAGGATTTTCCCGGTGCCATGTGTCCTGGGGACACCCCGGGGCAGGGAGCACACAGGGTACATGGGTGGGGAGGGAGGTGTGGGGACACCCTGGGGCAGGGAGTGCACGTGGGGTGTGGGGGTACCCGTGGGGCAGGGGGTGCAGGGACACCCCTAAGGCAGGGAGTGCACGCGTGGCACTCGCAGGCAGAAGGCACGGGGACTGCAGGGCAGGCAGCGCGTGAGGGCGCATATAGGGCGGAAAGCACGGGGACACCCTGGGATGGGGAGCGTGCGTGGGCTGGGGGGCGCGGGGACACCACGGGGAGGGGGAGCACGCGTGGAGCAGGGGAGACCACGAGGCGGGGAGCACGCGTGGGGCGCGGGGACAGCGCGGGGTTGTAGCACGTGTGGTCGGGGGGAGCGCGCGGGGCGGGGACACGCGTGGGGCAAGCAGTCGGGGCGGGGGGTGGGGGGGTGCGAGGTGCGCGCGGGGCGCGGCGCGGGCTGCCATTGGCTGTGGCGGGCTGATGTCACGGCGGGTGTTGCTATAAGCTCCGCGGCGCCTAACGGGCTGGGGTAGTCGGGCGGGCGCGCGGCCGCCGCGCGTGGGACGAGGCGGGAGCGGCGCGGAGCGGCGCGGAACGGCGCGGAGCGGTTCGGTCCCAGGCACGCACAGCGGGAGCGCCCCGCGCCCCGCGCCCCGCCCGCCCCGCACCTGCCGTCCCCTATGCGCGGCGCCGGGTGCAGCGCTGCCGCGGAGGAGCCCTAGGCAAAGCCGAGCCCCCGCCGCCTGCCCGGGGGGGGCTGCTGGGGGGGGCCATGGGGGCGGCGGGCGCGGAGCTGCCCGGCGGCAACGTCAGCGCCAACCAGAGCGCCGCCGACCCCACGCTGTCGCGGGACGTGTGGATGGTGGGCATGGGGATCCTCATGTCGGTGATCGTGCTGGCCATCGTCTTCGGCAACGTGCTGGTGATCACTGCCATCGCCCGGTTCCAGCGCCTGCAGACTGTCACCAACTACTTCATCACCTCGCTGGCCTGCGCTGACCTGGTGATGGGGCTGGCCGTGGTGCCCTTCGGCGCCAGCCACATCATCATGGACATGTGGAAGTTTGGGAACTTCTGGTGTGAGTTCTGGACCTCCCTGGACGTGCTCTGCGTCACGGCCAGCATCGAGACCCTCTGCGTCATTGCCGTGGACCGCTACTTCGCCATCACCTCCCCTTTCAAGTACCAGAGCCTGCTGACCAAGAGCAAGGCACGCGTGGTCATCCTCGTGGTGTGGGTGGTCTCAGCCCTCACCTCCTTCTTGCCCATCCAAATGCACTGGTACCGGGCAGACCGTGACGAGGCCATCCTGTGCTATGAGAAGGACACATGTTGCGACTTCTTCACCAACCAAGCCTATGCCATTGCCTCGTCCATCATCTCCTTCTACCTGCCGCTCGTGGTCATGGTATTCGTGTACGCCAGGGTCTTCCAGGTGGCCAAGAAGCAGTTGCAGAAGATAGACAGGAGCGAGGGACGGTTTCACACCCAGAACAAGGAGCAGGAGCAGAAAGGGGGAGCTGGGCACCGCCGTTCCTCCAAGTTCTTCTTGAAGGAGCACAAGGCCCTCAAGACCCTGGGCATCATCATGGGCACCTTCACGCTGTGCTGGCTGCCCTTCTTCATCGTCAACATCGTGCACGTCATCCAGGACGACATCATACCCAAGTATGTGTACATTCTCTTGAACTGGCTGGGCTATGTCAACTCTGCCTTCAACCCTTTGATCTACTGCCGGAGCCCGGACTTCAGGTATGCCTTCCAGGAGCTCCTGTGCCTCCGCAGGTCCGCCCTGAAGATGTACGCTAACGGCTACTCAAACAGCAACGGCAAGAGCGACTACAACGAGGAGGACAACGGCTACCCCCTGGCATCGGATAAAACCTGCGAGTTGCTCTGCGAAGAGGGCTCCTTCCCTCACCCCGAGGACTTTTTGCACTGCAAAGGTACTGTGCCTAGCGGGTAGCTTCGAGACGCGATGGGCTCTGGCGTGGCACACGTCGGTTATAAAGAGGAGCCTTTCTCTCTACGGAAAAACGAACCCCCCAATAATAGTAATAATGATCCTCTTCTAGAGCGCACCTAAAATCTAATGGCTGCAAGAAACCCAAAACTCTGCAAACCTTCTGCAAACAGGTGGGGGGTTGCCCCGGGCAGGGTCGGGCGGGCTGCTTGCAGTCCACCTGTTTGGGGGCACGACCGTGGGTCCCGTGAGCAGGGCTGGGGGGGAATTTAAGGCTGTGCAGAAAGCTCGTCCCCGGAGGAACTTCCTGGCCGCGGCCGGTCTTCAACTACCTCATGACCTTACTGCTGGCAGCCGGTGGCTGCGGCGGGAGCGCCGTGCGGGGCGGCGGGAGCGGGGCCGGGGCTGCAGCCGCCCGCCCCGGCGGCAGCACCGCCTGCAGAGCCGGGCGCCCCGCGGGAGCCCTCCCGGTTCCCTTCTCGTAGCCGAGCCGGCGGCCGTGCGAGCCCTCCCCGGCCAGGAGGGCAGCCTCGGGCGGGGGTGCCAGTGTTGTCCAGCGCAGGGGACGGTGCGGGGGCGGCACCCCGCGACAAAAATCCCTGGGGAGGGGATGCTAGGAGCGGGGCTGAGCGCGGCTCGGCAGGGCTGTGTCGGATCCGCGGCTATTGCCGTGAAGTTTAAACAACGCCCAGAAACAACGAATGCTTTTTTTGCCAAGTGCTATAGGACTTTCCGCTGAAATAATAATAATAGAAATAAATGGACTGTTTGCCCAGAATGTGAGACTGTGACTGTGGGACTCAGGAATGTGGTGCTGGGAAGTTGGGTGAAATGCTGCTACAACCACAGACCGTCCTTTTGTTGAGGCTCCAGCCAAGGCATTTAAACTACCCGGTTTGTTTAACTTCAAGTCTCAAATGACGGCGAGCCCGAGGAGGTGGGAAGAGCGGAGTTGTTTTATTTTCTGTGGCAGACTGGAAGCCCGGCTCTGGCCGCGGGACGGCCGTAGGTTAGCTGGTTGGTTTGCTGAGGGCTTTTTTCCCCTTGCGGCAGGCTTTGCATTTTGTTCCCGGGTTGCAAGAGTTGGCGGCGGGCGCGCAGGGCTGTCAGGGGGGGCAGACACGGGCGGGCAGGTGTGGGCTGCGGGACGCCACGGGACGGGGACGGCACTGCTGCCGAGGGCTTGCTCTCTGGAAGTCCCTAGCTGGAGGAGAGAGGCGATCGGGGTGGGAAATGGAGCTCCCCCCCATTGCCTTCACCTGCGGCTGCTGTGTGAAAGGGTGGACCCGAGGGCCGGGAGGGTGTGCGAGTGCGGGGTCTTTTCAGAAACACGCGGGAGAGGTGGGGGGAAACGGTGCTCACGGGACCTGTCGGCGCTCCACGGGGCCGTGGTGTCCCGCGGGGGGATGCTCGGGCACCGCATGTGTGCGGGCTCCTCTCCCGCACACGCAGTTCCACGCACCTGCCCTGCGCCTCGGGGGTTTTGCTTGCGCTGCTGCTGGAGACATGTCGTGGTCAGTTTGGGGATCAGTGGGTCCCCGGCAGAGCTGGCTTTGCACATCAGTGGGGTGACCAGCTACCCGGGGTGACCCGGAGCTGAGTCCCCTAGGGCTGGTACCCCCCGCTGCAGGCGGCAGAGGGGGTTTGGGGCAGCGCTGGACGTCGGAGGCTTGGAGGGGGAATGGAGCAGGGGGAAAAGAGGCTGCCGACACCTCTTTGCAGTCCCTGTGTGGCCCTGGTTCTCTTCGCTGCTCTGAGAAGGATCTGTCCCAAGCGCTGGTACCGAAAGGGGCAGCCCCAGGGAGCGCTGGAGGGGAATCCCCCCTGGAACGGCAGTGCGGGGGGGGGACGGGGGGGATTGCTGCTGGTGTCTGCAGCGGCTGCTGCAAGGTGCAGGGCAGCGACCAACTCTTCCTCGAGCTCTCACATCCCTCATGGTAAAGCCCCACGTGGCTTTTGTGGGGCTGGGGTATGGAAACTCCTAGCGCTCCCTTCTTTCTTTCCCAAAATGGTCCTGATCCTGCTTGGAAAGGGTGCTGGGAAGGAGGAACAGCTGTAAGAGCCCTCTCCTCCTCTAGCCCTGTGACGGGTGCTGGCTCAGCCTTGCTTGCTGCCTTTCCAGCTCAGCACTACGGCAGAGGCAGAGAACGGCCCGAGAGCCCTTCCTTCCTGCCTATCGCTGTCTGCTTTGATGCCTGCGCCCGTCAGTGCCCTCACCCGCATCCTTGGTGGGGTTGGGGTTGTCAGCGGTGCCGGCAGTCCTCTGAGCGTGAGCCACTTGGGCAAAGCAGGGGTGTGATGGCATGGTGTGGGGTGTGAGGCCCCAGGTCGGCAAAAACATTTGCTCCACAGATAAACATTAACAGGCTGTCCGAGCAGGGGGAGACCCAGCGCGGGACCGGGACCGAGAGTCAGGTGCTGTTTGCTTCGTACTCCACAAGGATTGAAATGTGAGAGGCCCGTGTGCTGTGGAGTCGGTGTAGGTGCACACACTCGGGCCAGAGACGCAGTTTAGCTCCGTGCGGGCCATGATTATCATGTAGCATTCAGGGGGAAGTGAAAATTAACCTCTTGATTGTAGCGATCGATATCTCCTGTGTTGTTATATTTCCTGCGTTTTCAATCTTGCCAGTCACTTGCTGTATTTTGCAACGCCCAGAGGCAGCATAGGTTAGCAGATAGCAAGGGCAGAGAGGGACGAGGTGTCCCACAGCGATAGCCAGCTCCTGAGGGGGGGTCAGGCCAGCCTCCAGCACGCTCAGCAGTCAAACTCCCACCGGCTTTGGGGCAGGAGCCTCCAGCACAAAGAAATCCAGTGTCCACATTTCAGTTGCTGTCTGCATTTTTACTATTATTAATTATTTACATTTCAGTAGCACATGTTGTGGACCCGGACTTTGTTGTCCAAATAATTGCTGTGTTTGTTTGGCTGGCTATGTTCATACTTCAGATGCTGCGGCTGTATGTTGCCAAAGCTGAGAGATGAGCAAGTGGCTAATTGCAGAACCACTACAGCATCCAGAGTACATGGATGTGGAAGGGACAGGGGACGTTGGGCTGTTTGCACTGGGCAGTTGACCTCAGTACTCCAATGCTCAGCTACAGTGTTAGGAAACCTCAGGCTTGCAATGAGGTCTGTGTTAAACTGGTTTCTTTCCTCTAAGGCAACATTAGTAAAACTGGTGAAATACAAACTGCGCAGTTCTGGGGGCAGCTGGAATCAAAAGAGAGAAATATTGGACGAAAAAATACTATGGCACCACCAAAGCTGAACCTGACAAACCTTTCCTGTTCCATAGTTGAAAAAGAAAAGCTGTGTAAAGGAATCCTTTGGCCCATTAAAATATTTTATAATAAAAACATAGTTTTGTAGATACATGCTAGGCATAAAAAAATGGAGCATTGAAGTTGGGACACTAGCTGCTTAAATTGATTTTAGGGTACTTAGGATTTTACACTAGCAGAGAGCTGGCTCAGGTTAAATACATCTGATAAAACACACAGCAGTGACTTCATTTGAGGAAAATCACTGTGACAAAACACCAAATTCTTATTGCAAACATAGCAGGCTACCTTCTGTGCTGCTGGTTTGTACCTTATGCCACTGCCACAAAGGTGGATAGAGCATGAGTGGGATACTGTCCACCCTCCGGGTGTCAGTGTGTACAGCTGACTGGAGCTTTGCGGTACATTCACTGCTTTTAGCCACTTTGGCCAAACAGGTTGTTATGGTTTTTAAAGTCTTAGTCAGGATGAGCATCATAAATGCAGCTTTTGTGTTGTTACAAAATACTGTCCTCGCCGTAGGTCCTCCTTGGGATTCAGGCAGCTGTAGTTTCCACATCAGGGGCTGTCTTTGCTTTGTCCTCCAAAACAGGCAGAGTATGGAGAGCTGCTGAGTTATGTCAGTCCTTTGCCTCTTGGGAGCATTCCTGGAGAGCTTTTGCTTTCTGGGAAGCCCAGGCCTTGAAATACAACCTGCTGCTTGCTCCAGCACTGGGGAGGTGTGGAAGTGCAAGGGGAGCTGGCAGAGAGGACGGGGTCTGGGTGCAGATTCCCACTGGGAGCTCGACTCAAGCATCTCTTGATGACTGGCCGTTCCCAAAGCACCTCATATCCCGAATTGTTCAGCAATTCCTAATGCACAGCATTGCCTGTCAGTGCATATTGCATTGCCGTGGGGCGTTGGGCTGGGCACGCGGAGCTTGGCCTGTGGAGCCGGGTCCACACGTGGTGGCCTCCCGTGTGGTTCAGGTGAAGGTGGGACCCCAGCCTAAGGACACTGGCAAGGCAGTGGGTACGGCAGAGAGGGAGGGAAGAGACTTAAGTTACCAAATGCACCCAAATGTTTGAAAATAGGCCGAGTATTAGTGGTCTAGAAAGGAGAGCCCAGCTTCTCCAGAGAGGGAGCGGATGTGTGAGCAGGCACACAACGTGCTCTTCAGCTCTCCCATGTCACAGCCGCTGGGCTTTTCAAAGGTCTTATTTATGTATTTATTTACTATAAGGGACGTGATTTTGCTGTAGAGGGGATGGTATTGATAGGGCTGCTTAGGAGTAAACAGCAGGCTGCAATCTATCTCCCAGCATCTCTTGCCCTTCTGGTGTTACAATGCTCCTGCTGCCAGGAGTCTCAAACACCCATACTGGCTACAGGAAGGGCTTTTGTCCCCCTCCCTTTGCCAGTCCTCTGCCTCCGAGTGTTTGTTTTCACTGGTATGATGAATCCATTTCCCAAGCAGATGGGTTTATGAGCATGTTCATTCCTCTGGCAGGAGGGAGGATGTTCTGTCTTGCATGTTTCCTTCTCTGCTCTCTGTCAGCAGATAGAAAGTGCCATCCTTCTAAAAGCAGCAGGGAAGCAAGGGTTTCCTGACCAACCATAGCAGTGCCTGGCTGTGTCCCTGGGCAGTGAGGATGGAAAGGGGGAGCTGGGGAAGGTGCCTGCTGGTCTGCTCACCAGCGTCACCTCAGTCTTACCCCTCCCCAGCTGCCTCTGCAGAAGCATCCAGCCCTGGTGAAGCACCTCGTACCTCGGCTGACCCACATCTTTTGCTAACTTGTAAGACAGTATCAGTTCTTGCGCTTCAGGTTTGCAGTGTGCGCGGTACCCCGGGTGGTTCTTCAGGTTCAGATGAGGAAGGGCTGTTTTGAAAAGCCACCCTGGCCTTGGATGTTGTTCTCAGCAGAGAAGTGGTGTGACCCCACTAGTCTCTCTCCTTGAGACTAGTGTTTTGCAAGGATTAAGGGTCCTTTCATCACTGTTTTTACACTTGTGCTTGGTTTCTCAGGTCCACAAGTAGGACTGCAGCCACTCTTTGGTATCTCCTCCCTGTGCAACAAAGTCTCTTTCAGTGTGAAAGCTCTTTCTTGAGACTTGAACCCAGCAGCCTGAGCATTTCTTCCCCTTGTTATTCTTTTATTGGAGCTGTTTTGAAAGCAAGCATTAGTCCTAACCTTTCTTCCTAGGGGCAAAGAGAACATTTTGCAATGAACACACATCCCAGGCTGTGAGGACACTGTCATTTGGCAGCTGGGGTAGCTACACCCTCTTATCAGAGACATTCTTACGGTGTGACCAGCTGCACGGGGCACCCATGTGGACCTGTAGGTGCTTTTTGTCATATTAGAGAGTAGGGCAGCAATCTTTCACCCAGCCCTCCCTCCTGGGAGATGCACTACAGCTCTTCCTCAAGGCCCAAAGCTGCAGCTGGTGGTACGGGCAGACCCTGTGTCACAACCGCTCCCGCTTGCACCCTTGGCAGAAGGACTGAGGCTTGTGTTTGCCTGCTGCAGAAAAAGGTACAGCCAGCTCTGTCGGGAGCACAGACGCTCCCCCGGGGCTTAATGACACAGCCTGGGTCTAGACAGAGCAGTGCACGCTCAAAACTGGAGTCTACACAGAACTTGGAAGAGATTATCTCTCCTGGTAAGTGTTGTAGGAGCAGGACACAACCCTGATTCACTTAGATTTGGCAGTGGGTACCTGCTGGAATTGCTGTGTGTAAGGGTGATGAATCAAGCAGAGTATTTCAGGGGGCATCGAGCCTCTCCAAATGTTCTTCATCATGAAAAAAGTGGATTTGCTGCTTCTGCATGCATGCAATTTCAGTTTTTCTCCTGTTTTCTCACCCTCCCAATGGCAGGAGCATACAACTGGTTTTTGGTGCAATATTGCCAGTGCCAGCAAGAGTGGATTGGGAAATATTTACTTGTTTACTGTCCTTGGTAAAGTCATTTTTGCACAAGTGCATATATATATTTAGATATATGTATGTATATGTGTATATATATCTCCTTTATCTATATACAGTGATATATAGATCTGTATATAAACAAGGAAATGTAAAGGTGTTTTGTTGTGCTAGGTGGATACATAGATGAAGACCTGTATGTTCAAAAGTTTGAGTATTTATTGCAGGTCCTATTGATTGACATTGTGTTTAAATAAAGAGTATTTATGGTATCCTTGTAGTCAAGTGTCCTTGCTTAAAGCTGTCTTGCTGGCTGTATTTCCCCCATACTCTCCAAGACTCTTCCAGTGAATCCGTCAGGGCTCATTAAAAAAAACCCAACACCTGAATAGCCTGGTGCTGGCGGGGAGGCACACACAGCCTCCTCGAGTGGATGAGAATTTCATTAGTTTATGCAGTGCTTTGAGCCCTGGAAACAGTGAGGAAGTTGCAGGTGCTCAGCACCTCGCTGTAAAAGGGCTTCTCTGGTTTTCACGTCTTATGTGAGGATTCGCAGGCAAAGTGGTTTTTAAAAATCCACCTGCTCTTCTGCCTTTTTGGACTTGAAACAGTGGCAGTCTTGGATGGCTCCTGTGCTCCTGTGGCAGAGCAGGGCTGCTGCAGAAGCACGGACCAGTGCAGCTGGGGGCTTTAATCCTCTGTTGCTGGTCTCCAGTGCCAGTGTTCCCTGGGAGTGTGAGGAAACACAGATGTCCAGAGCAGGGACCGTTGGGATGGGAAAGGTGAAACACTGCAAAATGTATGCAGGGCTTGTCCATAAAGCCTGGTGCTGTCTCTGCTCTGCTCTGGCCCAGAAGCGAGCCCCCACGCTGGCATTGCAGCAGGGCTGAATCACGACTCTGCTTCCTCTCAGCTCTCTGAGCAAGGTCTTACCTCGCCCGGGATGAGCACCACACACTTCAGCAGGGCTCCTTAGTCCTGGCTCAGCACAGTGCAAACACTGTGCTGCAGCTTCTCCAGCTGTGCTGGTTTGGAGCTTGGGCTGGAAGCAGGGATAATGGGGTGAATTGCCCTGCAGGAACGGGGGTGACAGGAGCACAGTGTGGTAGGTCACTTCTGTCTGTCCCAGCTTGCTTTATCTCCTAATTAGGATTGGAAAAGTTTCAGGGGGGGATCTTTGGAAAAGTATCCTAGTCTCCTGGCCTGTTTTCCTATTACCTGTTGCCCAGCCCTGTTGTCCTGGTGCTTTTACTGCTTCAGGTGGGGGTGAAGAAAGAGCATGGTTCATGTCAAGCAGCATCCCAGCCCAGCGTGTTGCAATGACAAGTATTCTGCATTCTTTACACCACTTAGGACCATGATGAAAGTCTTGGCAGCGGAGGCCAGCGTGTGCCCTGCACGTTTTGAGGCTTCTGCTTTCCAGAAACAACAGCGGGGAGTCATTGTGCAGCTTGAACAGGGAGGGATTACACCAGGCACTTCCAAAACATGGCAGATGCCCAAATTATAATAATTTATGGGTTTGTAACTTTGTGCTTTCAAGGGATAGAGAGCCCCAGCTAGAAATACAAGCCATTGCAGACTGCAGGGGTCCTGAAGAGGGACTCAGTCAGACTTTCAGCATCTGGGGGGGGGTGGGACCTCATCTGCCATCCAGCTCCCCCCACGCCAGTTAAAACGGGACGTTCAGAGCAGAGAGCGTTTCATATCCCATCTTATGGAAAGGTGCTTGATCCTAAGAGGTGCTCAGAGCCCAGTCCCTACTTCACAGTACCTTTGGTGATTGCCCTGAGGCTTCTAGCAGCCCTTCCTGGCTCTGGTCCTCCACTGATGCCGAAGGAAAGGCATTAGGAAACCACAGCGGCTGCTGCTAGAGCTACCTGCAGTCTTGCAGACATGACTTCATTGCAGGTGTAGGCAACAGGAGCAATGGCGAGAGGATCTGTCACCAGCCCTAGAGACAGTCTGAATGCAGCTTTCCACTCGCACCACCTCTTTGGCAGCTCGGGGGGGTTCAGGCTCCACCGCTGAGCTCCACAGCCTCAGCCCAGTCCTGAGAAATGCATAAACAGCAAACAGCCTCTGGGAAGCCCCTGCCAAGTCCTTTCTCCCTCATGTAAATATTTTTTCCTCTTAAGTGTATGCGAGTGTGAAAAATCCCTCCTTAATCTTTTTTTCTCTGTGGCTGAAGGAAATGCTTGTTCATCCCTGGGTGGGGACTGCCCTCACCTTGATATTTCGCAGCCATCAGCCTAAGCGAGAACCACATTTATTTAGCCAAAAACATTTATCGTCCCTAAAGCCGTGCTGCTCTTCCTGCCTCCCAGGCCCGCTGGCATCAGATCAAATGGTGCCTAGCACGATGGTGCCAGTCAGGCTGTTACACTCCTTAGAGGCTGTTGGGTGGAGGTCCCATGGGCTGCAGCATGTGGGCAGCAAATTGGTTAGTTATCCTTGAAGAAGCCTTCAAAAACAGTGCAAAATCCATGGGGTTGCAGGGTCCCTGCTCCAAAGCCTAAAATTCCCATCCTGTTGTATTGGTCTCATGTCTGGAAATGAGTGGCAGTTTTTCCTGAGAAAAGCTGGAGCAGAAGCCTTAGATAAGTTTCTGTAGGCCTGGCCCTGGAAGCAAACGGCTCTGTGAGAGAGATGCTGATTTTCCAACACACACTTAGTAGAGAAAGGAAGTGTGTCTGCATGTAGCAGAGGTAGTGGAAGTCCTGATCCCTGTCTGTGTGCAGGGGAGCAGGGTGGAGGAGCTGCAGAGGTACCTGTTCACTGGGGAATCTCTTCTCACTGTTCAGATGTTTTCTTACTCTCCATTCACCTCACCTGGCTGTCCTGCTTGGGAATGGGTGGGATCAGGCATAGGCTGTCACCCCCCTCTTAGAATCATAGAATCATTAAGGTTGGAAAAGACCTCTAAGATCATCAAGTCCAACCGTCAACCCAACACCTCCATGCCTACTAAACCATGTCCCGAAGTGCCACATCTACACGTTTTTTTAACTTCTCTAGGGATGGTGACTCTACCACCTCACTGGGCAGCCTGTTCCAATGCTTGACCACCCTTTCAGTAAAGAAATTTTTCCTAATATCCAATCTAAACCTCTCCTGATGCATCTTGAGGCCATTTCCTCTCATCCTATCACTTGTTACTTGGGAGAAGAGACCGACACCCACCTCTCTACAGCCTCCTTTCAGGTAGTTGTAGAGAGCAATAAGGTCTCCCCTCAGCCTCCTTTTCTCCAGGCCAAACAACCCCAGTTGCCTCAGCCGCTCCTCATAAGGCTTGTTCTCCAGACCCTTCACCAGCTTCGTTGCCCTTCTCTGGACACGCTCCAGCCCCTCAATGTCTCTCTTGTAGGGAGGGGCCCAAAACTGAACAGAGTATTCGAGGTGCGGCCTCACCAGTGCTGAGTACAGGGGCACGATCAGTTCCCTACTCCTGCTGGCCACACTATTCCTGATACAAGCCAGGATGCCATTGGCTTTCTTGGCCACCTGGGCACACTGCCAGCTCATATTCAGCCAGCTGTCGACCAACAGCCCCAGGTCTTTTCCGCTGGGCAGCTTTCCAGCCACTCTTCCCCAAGCCTGTAGCGTTGCATGGGGTTGCTGTGACCCAAGTGCAGGACCTTGCACTTAGCCTTGTTGAACCCCATACAATTGACCTCGGCCCATCGATCCAGCCTGTCCAGGTCCCTCTGCAGAGCCTTCCTACCCTCCAGCAGATCGACATTCCCACCCAACTTGGTGTTGTCTGCAAACTGAGTGAGGGTGCACTCGATCCCCTCATCCAGATCATTGATAAAGATATTAAACAGAATTGTCCCCAAAACTGAGCCCTGGGGAACACTGCTTGTGACCGGCCACAAACTGGATTTAACTCCGTTCACCACAAGAGGGCTCTTCCAGCCCTCTGCCTGGGACCTTGGCCAAGGTCTGTGACTCACCAAAATAAGATATTGCTGGTGGTGGTTTCAGAGAGGAAGCATGTCAGCACGGTGGCCAGCCTCTCACAAGAGAACGATGCTGAGATAAATCCATATCGGCCTTGACTGTAGGTCTTTTGTGATACCTCATTGTAACCCGGATACTACTGTGATACTCTGCCTCGATGCGAGTCTGGCTGAGCATGGGACCTTCTTTATAGAGACAAGTTAGACTCAAAAGCTGGAGTGCAGAGCTGCTGAATGTGAAGGACTGTACGAACAGCTTTGTAGCTAAAGAAGAGGAGAAAGAAACAGTTCCCTCATGCTTAGATGAGAAACACCCTCGTAGTAGCCCAGCAATTTGGTATGGAGAGATGTTGACTTTCTAGGCGGGGTTTTAGGATGGTCTCCCAGGGGCATTTGCTGCACTGGGCCCTGCGATGCCTTTCCTGCCCCTGCGCCTTCCCAGGTGCCTTGCTAGGCTCTGTGTAAGTTAGCCCAGTTCAAGCAGGACCTCTTTCCACCCAGCTTGCCATATATGAAAGACGTCTGTGCTGTAGGTCACACATTTTCCATTGGGATGTGTGGTACTCTGTTCCTGTGCTCTTGTTGAGCTGGACTGCAGTGCCAGATGTGGTGGTGTAAGCTGGAAGGTAACTTGTGAAATCGGTTGTGACAGGGACTCAGTCAATGCTCTTGAAAGCCTGCTTGTAGCAGCGTCAGTGTCTGATTACAGAGGTCTTTGGTGTGGAAGGTAAAGGGGGAAGAGAGATGCTTTCGTGGTTGGGCTGAAGGGGTAGGTGTTACTCAGCATGACAATTTTTTCTAGCACAGACATCAGAGCAGTGTCTTACCCTCGATGGCATTTTGCTTTGGGTTGCGATGGGTGCTGGTAGTGACCTGCCTTTCACCAGGACCAGCCCTTTGAAGTGCTGTGGCTCAGAGACACCCCTCCCCTTGTCTTCTCTTGTCAAGCACAGATTGTCCTCTTCTTCTTTTCAGCTTCATGAAAGTAGAGTCATTTGTGAACTCGCCAGGGTTTTGCACAACTGAGATGTTACCACAGCCCCTGCTGTGGGAGATGGGGCCCTGAGCAACGCCAGTGGTGGTGGCCGTGGAGAGGCAATGAAGGCAAGTCCCACCCAAACCTGGAGGTCCTGCTGTCTCCAGCTGAGATACAAATATATCTTGAGATACAGAGTAGATACAGATATATCTCTTGAGAGATACAGAGTAGCAGTATATACAGTTAGAGATATGGAAGCGGGGAAGGCACTAAGCTGGGGGCACAATCCACAGCTATAGGAGTTAATTCATACCACTTCAGCTCAGCAGCTGAGGCAAAGGGGAGCTGTAGGGGGGAGACACATGGGAGGAAAAAGGGGGAGCAGAACCACAGAAAGACATTTTGTGACTCAAAAGAAGGTGGCCATTCCTCAGTATCTGCATAGCATGATTTGCTCGGCTCATTTAAAAGCTGGCCGTGTGGTTCCCCATCCCTCTGGGGCTCCCTGCTGCAGAGAAAGACCCTTCTTAAACGGGGATCCTCAGGGTACCTGTTTATAGGATGGAACCCCCTCCAGGAGAGTCATGCAGCCCTGAATGAACATCTCCCTGTCCCTGGCAGCAGAGCAATGTACAGGCTGTTCCTCCTGCAATCCCAGCCCATCCTTTGCAGGTCCCCAGCTGACATTTGCTAGCAGACTGTAAGGGACAGTTGCAGGCATCTCTCCCCAGCGCAGGAGGTGATGACACACCGGCTGCCGCCATGCCGGGCTGGCAGGGGCAGGACGAGGCAGGGAGAGGGGCAGGGTGCCCGGCTGGTCTGTCTGGGCTGCCCCTCGCTTGGCAGTGGGTGAGAGTCAGGTGATGGGAGGCAAGGGGTGTGTGCTGTTCCCAGAAAGGAAGGGTCAGGGCGCACAGCATGGCGTGATTAGCCTCCGAGCCAGAGCCAGTGGCAGCAGGGCCGGGGCCGGGGGGCTGTGATTTCTAGATATGACTTGTGGATGTTGGCCAGGAGAGACAGAAATGAATTGGAGAGGGGGGGAAGGATTTTTGGTCTGAAGTGAAGCATGGAGCTCTGCAGAAGTGCTGGCGAGGGGCACAATGAAATCTCGCTACCAGTGTGCCCCCAGACATTAAAGGGACCCCAAGAGGGGGTGCCAGCAGTGCAGCTGCTGGGGTGTGGTATCAGGCTGGGCTGGCACCAACCCTCTGTGCTGGGAGCAAGGCACTGCTGAGCAGCACACTTGGGCTCACTTGTTTGGCTGCAGGATAGGATTTTTCAGTTTGCTACAGTTAGATGGCAGAGTTTGGAGATTTTCCTTTCTGAAATGATTTGCAAAGCCAAAGGCTTATATCAAAGTCAGAGTGATTTCAGGGATGTTTTCTTTCTCTGCCTAAGAATTCCCTTTAACATGCAAAACTCAGAAGGGGAAAGATAATGATAAAACTGGACAGTGCCAACTTTTTTAGCATAGGTTTGGACAACTGAGGGCCTGTGTCTGTAAGGAGGTTTCCATCAACTCTGCCAATAAGGTCATAAATACAGTACAGACTGGTGATGAAAAATAGAGAGACAGAGAAGGACTCAAAGGAGAATGGTTGAAGGGACAGATGGAGGCAACCACAGAACAGAGGCAAAATGAAATATAGCCCAAGGAGAGTGCAAAAAGATGACGAAGAAACAAATGGAGATGAGAAATTGGTCCTAGGAGGGACAATGACTCAAGCACCAGCAGGAAACTCAAGGTGGAAAGCAAGAGGCTGGATCCCATGTGGAAGAGGAGGGAGAAGCTGGAAAGGGATTGCAGAAGAAGAAACAGGGTTGAAAAATGCTGTGACAGCAGGATCTGCATTTCAGTGCAGGCAGCCTGACTGGTGCCTCTTCCCTCGTACGTTAGTATTTCCCTTGTCTGCTTTCAGCCAGTATGAGTTTGATTCAGCAGATCTGGCAGGAGGAAGGCAGCAGGACGAAGGGAGAGGGGACAGTTTCTCAGTGATACAGAAATGCTGGGGAATCGTGGGTGAGAGAGAATGGCCATTAGAGAGGCAATGCATGCGCAGTTTGTTCCCAGTGTTGGGGGAGTTGCCCAAGGCAAGTGGCCAGCCTAATTTATGCTACCAGAGCAGAGAAGGTGAGTGTTGTTTTATTTTTAAAGACAGTCTCCTCCGCCTTGCACCATGCCACCTCCTGCAGTTGGGTTCCAGTTTCAGGAAGAGCAGGGGAAAAATAACCTCAACCAAACTAAAAGATTCTGCTTTTACCTGTAAATGGCATCAAATATTTTTGTCTCAAATCGTTACTCTTCCCTCTTGCCTGACAGAGCCAGTGCTGGAAGCCCTGGCCGTGCAAAGCAAACACCTTGGGAAGATGACCTGGGCAGGGAGCAGGCAGGTGATGGGGCAGGTCTTGGCACAGGGCAGTGGGGCAATGTTTAAACCCAAATCACCCGAGTGATGAGCACAGTGAGAGCATGCCATGCCAGGTAGCTTCAGGCCCCACCAGCTGAGCCAGGGGGCCATGCAGTGGGACCACACTGGGGAACTGATGACAAATTGGAGCTGGAATTTTTCCACCCAAGGCAGAACAAGCACCCGATTCACTGAGAGGGCTAGCGAGAGATAAAGGGAGGTGGTGTTTGAGCACTGCCTCAGCTGAGCATTTCAGAGGGAAGGCAGGCTGCTCGGTGGACTCTCCTTTCCCTTGTCACCAATGCCTTGTGCAGGGTTTGGTTTCTCCTGGGGATGGGAGATGCTGAGGAAGAGCTGGCTCATTGCAAGCAGCTGGCATGCAAGGAAAAGCTCTCTGCATCTGCAAACTGCAAATAAGCCTTGAAGTGGCCCAAGTTAGGTGTTCAAATTATGCTAGTGAGCAGAGCCCTGTCCCTACTGATGACTGAGTAAATCAGCTGGGACAGGGCATTCAGGCCTAACGAAGGGATGTGGAGGGGTTTTCCACTGGAGAGGAATGAAAGAGACAACTGATCCTCCTGTCCGGTAAAAATCCAACAAATCCTGGCCCTGGGTGTCACCTTTTCACTCTGCCAGTCTCAGGGCCAGGGGTCACAAGACAGCAGTATCAAGCCAGTCCCTAGTCACGTCCCATCCTAGCTCGACACTGGAGAAGGCACAGAGCATGTCGCACCCGTGCTGTGCTACTCAGGTATTCTCCTCTGCCAGCCAAAACTTTCAGCAGGCTCATTACAGCAAATTTATGGCTCCTTCACACTGCTGGAGTGGGAAGAAAAGCCAGGGATTTTGTCATGGGAAGAAACTCCTACTGCAAACCAGAGATGCTCCATAAACAGCTGGATTGTTTCTGTCTTCAGTGTTTATTTTCCTTCAGTGTAGGAAAGTGCCACATCTTGGCTGACGGGGCACTGCAGAGCAGTCCCGCACCATAGGGGCGTCCCTTTGCAGGGGGAGAGATCAGGAGCAGGGATGTCCCTGGTGTTTTGCTCCTCACTCCAGCATTGCCCGCAGGATCAGACTGTCCTGTGCCTTGGTTTTGAATGGAGGTGTCCCTGCTCTGTACTGCACATTACAGTCTTGCTTCCAATATTTCTCTCTCCTGTCTCCTCTTCCAGCCAGTGCAAATGCAATGATAGTCATGAGGTGGCCTAAAGCTGACCTTGGGTTACCTAACCCTGCTAGAGCACTGGGACAAGCTGTGTGAGTTGGTGTGGGTGTGTGTGACAGAGGGAGAGGAAGATGACTGTATAAGCCATATAGCTGCAGATGCATTCAGGACCTCACTGTCATTTTAACTGCAGTGGGTTTCATGTGAATCACTGCAGTGGGTATGCTGTCACAGCTCACAAACAGCACAAAATTCTATGGCTGGGTTTTAAACAGACAAGCAAATGAAGAAAGTTGACAATAAATCATCCTTTGTAGGCATTGCCTTGCCTTGTGTCTCCTTGGGAGTGGTGGCTGTGCCTCTGCACTCCAGCTCTGCCCTGCAGCCTGCAGGATTTCCCAGCTCCAGAGCTAAGCCATGATGCTGGTGCCCAGCACCGTCCCTGAGCCCCCGGCTGCTCCCAGCTGCTTGCTTCTGTTTGTGCTTTGGTGCCTGTATCTGTATCTTACCCTCCTATTGCACAGGACTTGCACCTTTGGCATCCCTGTCTGTGACCCCTCCAACGTGCCCACCAGCCCTTTCCTTCCTGCCATCGCAGCTCGGAAAGGGGAGACGTTTCATCCCCTTCTCTCCTCCATCCTGAGCTGTGTCTGGCCTCCACCAAGACTTTTCCTCCATCTCCTTGGGGCACTGGGAGACCCCCAAGGACCTGTGCTGGCAGAGCTGCCCTGACTGGGAGCAGAGAGCCGCACATCACACTCACTCTGCTGGGATCAGCACTGGAGCTCACATGGAGCTGGAGGTGGGGAGCCGGGAGCCAGGAGCCAGCAGCTGCTGATCCAAACAGTGACCACAGAGGGAAGTCTTGGCAGAGGTGCTGTGTTTTGCCGACACAATGCCTATGTGGGAGCCTGTGTGGCTGACGGACCAGAATATATTACCTTTCCTGTGCCGGCAAAGAGCTTTGCCCACTGCATCCAAGCATAAAATGTCTGAGCACAAAAGTGGTCTTTGCTGTTGGTGACATGCCTCTCTAAACTCTCCTGACATGTCAGGAAGGTGTTTCTTCAATCTAAGCAGGTACTCTGATGGTGGAAAGGGGACAGACCCAGTTTCAGCCATGTAGCCAGAGCAAAGAGCCATCTCCAGCAGCCTGCTGCAGCTCTTCAGCTCTGCTCAGGGCTGCAGGGTCAAAAAATCCTCTGGAGGTTTCAGAGTCAGGCACTCCCGTCAGGCACCACGGCACCCACACAACCCTGTATGCTGTGTAGGAATGAAGCGACGCTCACAGGGCTTCATCTGGCACCCAGGACCCCAGGGCTGAGTTATTTCATGGTGAAATTAGAGTTTCCCAGCAGACTTCTGGAGTCAAGTGAAAAATGTGGCAATCTCTCCTTGCATTTTTTTAAGAAAGAGCTCCTATGGATGGGATGAAATGGTTGTGAGCATCCCTCAAAGGGCCACAAATCATATGGCCAAGAATAGTCCCTGACAAATGCATTGCTTTTTAAATAAAAGCCATAGCTGGGGAGAGCAGCATCTTGATTTGGAAATTGGGGCAGACATGCTTGGGTAGTGCCTGCTTGTTCTCTGGCTGGGGTTTTTAACTTCCAATGTCCGTGAGTGCTGAAAGAATTAGAAGGTGGCTTAAAAAAAGCATTTTTTAATGTGTTTTTTATTAGGAGCCTCCACCTGTAGATAGAGGTGCCCAGACAAAACCAGTGATGGACAACAGATGAAGACAGCCTGATGTCCATACCTTAATACACCATCTTTATTTCCCTTATTTTCCATCCCTCTCCTTCTGGAGCTGGGGCATTTGAGTCCTGCAACCAGGTTCTTTCCTGAAGCATCTTTTTCCTCTTCCTTGTAGAAGATACCAAGACAAACCTGTGCATTTGGAAAGTCCCCTCCCAATCCTTGGCACAAGGCAGGATTATATAAAGCAATAATTCACAATTTCCTCTCAGCCCCCAAGTTCCTTCCTGAGTTGTTGAAGCTTTGTGTAGAGCAATGATTTCCTCTAAAATGAACAGCAAGCTTGCTTCCTTCTCGGAGGCCGCTCTGCTGCCTGCCAAGGTGCGATTAGGGAGGGTGGAGCAGGCGTTTCTGTCATTCTGCAAGCATGCATGCCTTTGCAGTGAGCGTGTCTGACAGGTATGGAGACAAATCAGGACAGCCATCTCCCTGCCCCAGCGCGGCAGTGGCCTTGGTGATAAGCGGGAGATGCAGCTGCAAGGTGCGAGTGGGGAGACGGGGTTTTCCCAGGCGGAGAGCTGCGGGAAGGGGTTGGGTAGCTGGGTGTCACCAGGGATGCTGCTTGGGCTTTGGCATCGGCATCAGCGTTGCTCCCAGAAGTATTGCTGCTCTTAGTGAGCTTGGGGTGTCTCCACCATGCGAGACGTGCCAGTCAGCAGCTGTGGTTTGGAAGGGACAGGTCAGCGTAGCTCACCTCTCCTGGTATGTCCATCATGCACGCTTGTCAGCGCAGCGAACAGGCCTGCGTTGCTGCGGCCATGGTATTTCCCCAGCCTGTGGTAACACGAGCATGTGCTGCGTGGCTAGCCTCAACGCCACTTTGCTGAGATGATTTTGCCATGAGCAGCTCCGGGGGACATGCGGAGGGGCCCGCAGCTGCACCGTGCCCCAAGGACAGTCAGACCTCCTGCGGGGAGGTGGGAGCCCGGTAGGACTGGGACCTGGGCAGGACCCTGGCCGTATTAGGGGTGTAAACCTATCCACGGTCCAGATCCGGGCTGAAGTTGTCCTGTTGTGCCAGGCACCCTTGGAGTAACACGGAGATGCCCCCAGTCTCCAGTGTCTGTAGCCATCCCTGAAAAGCAGTCTGGGTTATATTGCCACTGGGTAGAGATTGTGCTGTTACTGAAGCACATACGCCTTGGTAGTGCCGAAATGTTTGTTCAGGCTTTGTACAGACCTCACTCCTCTCTGAAGCACAAAGGCTTTTATGTGAGGTGCTTGTTGAGTCGCAGGAAGAAATACAGCATGAAAATATCACCCTGTTCCGCAGTGACAAACATCTACGATGCAGGACCCAGATTAGAAACCGAGAGCGCTGAGGTCTACGCTCTGCAGCGGTGACTCATCTCACGTCTTGGTGCCTCGGCATGCTCGCCTGCAAAATGGAGCCTGCCAGGCACACAGTGCCTGGAAGGGCAGCATCTCTGCAAGCAGTGTCCGGGAGTTTGGAGAGAAGATGCTTCACAACTGCCAGATATTGTCATTTCTTGGCTTCCGCAGCAGGAATCTGAACCTCAGCCTGATCCAGTTCCACTTAATGATTAAACCCTTTTGTTACTTTGCCAGCGCTTACCTAGAGTGCTGTGAGGATGTCTGTAAGACAGCTGCCACTAGGTCATTACACCTCACCACTGAGAGGGTGAGAGAATGGGGCTAGATCCCTGAAGGATAAGATGCAACTCTTTGCACCAAGAGGGCAACCCTTGCCTAGTAGCAGTAGAAAGCCATTTTGTGTTATATTTGTCAGTTAGTCTTGAGTCATCCAGCCTAAGTGACTGCATCCCCTGCAAAAGCTTCCCCTTTTCATTAATCCTAAGTACGTGTTAAATTTCCTTCCTTCAGCTGATGACAAAAAAGGTTGTGTTTGCAGAGAACTTTCTTCCTTCCCCCCTGCTGCTTGCATGATTCACCCAGGGATGCCACATTCTGCTGTCTGTGATGCAAGAAGCCAGCACTAAGGAGGTAATTGCATCACCAACATCAATGCAAATAGGGCCAGAGAAGTCGGCGGCTGCTAATGCGTACTTTTCTGTACACATGCTAATTATAGCATCAGCAAAGCCAGGTCCAAGCTATGGCTTTGCCTGAGGAAATCCCCAGTGATTTTAGCCAGGAGTTCCAATTACTGTTTGTTACAAGTAAATGACTAATAGAAACTAGACCTGTTAGGTCATCTTGTGCATTTCTGGAGGATTCCTCCACTATAGCATAAATATAGGGATGGGTATACTGTGCTCAGAAGTCACCCGAAAGTTTTTCATGCTGTGTTTGCCCTGTACAGGACGATGGGGTGCCCACGTCTTCCCTGGACAGAAGGGTCTGGGACACCCCAGAGACACACAGTTTCCTATGCCTGTCCCCCCTTTGCTCGTAGTTCTTCTGTTTCGATCCTTCCTCCTGAGCATCTCTGGTCAAGGAGGGCACCAGAGGCATGCTGGGGCCCTGCCCGCACAGCTCCTCCCGTGCCTGTGCTCTGCCGTGCCTCTCACTGCAGGCATCCTCATTCCCATCCACAGTTCCTTCAAAAGGACGGTGATGCAAATAACAAGCACTTTATTGTTAATAATAGAGACAATTTAGAGATGAGCTGCTGAGTGATTAAAGGGCTGGCTGGACTGGTTTTTGAGGTGAGAATAATAGAGCTGAATACATGTGTGCATCTCACCCACTCCACCTTTTATCTTCCTTACATGGAAGTTGTTAACGTTTGACTTCCAGTAATTTATGAAAAGCTCAGTTATGATTTCCACACGGACTCCCTCTGGATGGATTTCCATGCCACAGAAACCACTCTTTCATTGCACATCATGGATTCTTTGTTGGCCATTTTGGCACACAGTTGGAAACTCCTATGATCCTGAGCCCTGCTCTGTCCTCTCGCCATCGCAGTGAGCTCTTGTATTGCAGGGTCAAATGTGGAGGAATCAGACAACGTCACACAGCTGCTGGTCACTCTCTATAAGAAGTTGGAGGCCTTCAGATTTCAATGCTGTCATAACTGTGCAACTGATTTAAAATATATTAAGTTTGAAAGCCCTTCCATATCAGACCATCAGAGGGCTGTAGATGAGCTGCTTGAACCCCTCATAAATACCAGGGCTGTCATTCCTGTAGATGGACCATCCATTTTTAAATGGGGTTTCAGGTTACAGCTGGGCTTCACAGCACAGCCTGCAATTTCTGCAGGGTCATGATGCTGTGAGGTAAGATTTGGCCCTTCCTAAAGAGCAGGGAAATTACAGTAAATAAATCACTGAAATGAGAACCCAGTGTCCCTTTAACATTCTGTCCCTGCCATTTCTGCATGTTCCTGGAGAGGTTTTGCTGGGCTTTTCCTCTCCTTTGGTTAACTTCTGCAGGGGTTGTCTCACTTCCAGCCCCTTTTCTGGGGGCCAGGAGGACAGGTCTTGCTGTTGTGTTGTATGCAACTGAGATTTGCGCTGGAAAGGATGGGTTAGGCAATCCCAGCCTCCCTGGCTGAAAACTCAGCTGAAGACAGAAGTAGCTGCTGCTGAAGGAAGGCAAGGGCAGGGACACTGGAGAAAGGGGTGCATCCACCAAATGCAGCAGGTCACCATGACTGAAACCATGAGATCATCAACAAGCCGAGCCCCACCTCGCAGGGACGTCTTTTTATATCTCTGTGGCAGATGCCAACCATTTGCTCACTCACTGAAGAAGGTGCTTGCCAGAGAGCAAAGCAGAAAAGCCCCTGCGGGCTGCTGTGGTGCAATTACCAGCTCGAAGGCAGGCCCTGGGAAAACAGGCCTTCTTGCTGCTGTTGTATTTACCCAGGTGTGATGCCCACTCCACCCATGGATTCCTGGCCGTTGCCTTCATGCTGTTTGTGCTGCAGAACTGGGTTGCTGCCTGCAGCAGGGCTGTGTTGTGGCTGCCTGCAATACCATCAGCCGTGTGCAGCATCTTGGTATGCCAGCCGCTGCTCGGGCGGCTGTCACTTCGCTTTGATGAAGGAAACCAAAGCATAGTGTGAACTCAGCCATGGCGAGGCTGAGCATTTTCTGCACAGGTTTAGCCCTGTAAACCCTGGGAGTATTTATCAGCCCTGGCACAAACCTCTGTGCTCCACCCTTTGATGTGGGTGAGCAGGATAAGGAAAAAAGAATCAGACTTACTCTCATCAAGTAACATCTACTCATCTAGGAGGGAACAATTACCCAAGGCAATTTTGAAAATGGGACTTAGGCTCCAGATCTGCTTTTGAAAAAGTTACTGGAGATTTGTTGCACAAGATAGAAATAAAGGATGGCCAGGGGTCCATCTCTCTCCCTGCCCACACAGTTATGTATTTCTAATATGGTTGTCACCAATTTAATGGGATGATAGAGCCACAGGACTTCCCCAGGAGCAGTGTCCTCCAAACACCAATGATATAACCGTGATTGCAGATAATTGCCACTTAGACTCTCCTTCAAGACGTTTGTGTGACTCCAGCATACACAGGGTGAAATGAATGTGTTTGCTTTTAGGTTAGTCTTGTGTGAGGTGAAAAATAGGCTCGTTCTTTATTAGATTAAGTACCGTGAGGAGGGGACGGGAAGGAGTGCCAGTAGATGCTGTACACTGAAGTCATTCATGTGGGCAGTTCAGAAATAGTCTATGGGGAGAATGTCCAAGGGGCATGACATGCTGCTCAAGTCTTCGAAATAAGACTTTCCTGCTTGTTCTTAGGTGGGAGACAGCGTCATGCGGGGACCCGCTAGCCTCAGGTCCGGTTTCAATGCTGTGCTCTGCAGTTCTGCATGTCTCCGCCATGTTCACATCCTTTTCTGATGCCTCATTGCTCTCTGGCTGGATGAGAGCAGGCCACTTGCATTGGTGCTCAGGAGTCTCCAGCCTTTCTTTAATCTTAGGAAACAGAGGTGAGAAACTTCTGCTGTGGAGAAAACAGGCTGAGAGCCCCCAGCATGGGGGAGAGCTGCTTTATGCTGTGCCCCGTGCAGGTTAGGGATGTGCGCGGGAGGATGCCAGTTAAGAGAGGGTTAATGCCACCTCCACCTTCCTCGGAGCCACCTGTGTCCTGTGGGACAGTCACTACGCAGCATGGCTATGGAGAAGGGGCTGTGACGGGGATGGCCATGCTGTTTATACTACTTTTGTGTTATTTACACACTCTGTTCGTCAGAGTCGCCGCTGCCACCGGAGGGGAAGGACTCACCGTCTCCAGATGGTTTCTTTGTGCTGAATCACTTACACTTACGTAACTGCCTTTCCCTAGGCATCAGCAAATCATACGGGCCTGCAAAGTCTGCCTTAAGAAAACCTCAAAAACCTGTGGCTTTTCTTTCTTCTCCCTCTTTTGTTTGCTTTCCCCTGTTCTCTTTCTTTGCCTGCTCCCTTCTGAGCTGTTAACGTTCGTGCAAGCATCAAGTTTTCGAGCTGCCATCGACTATCCCAAGGGGCACCAGCACGTCTCTTACTTCCCAGTGTCAGCAGCAATACCTTGCCAGGTCATATGTCAAAATTTAAGGCTCTAAAAAAGAAACCCTGACCTTACGAGCCCTGTAACCACTCCTGAGAAGAGAGAGCACTTCCTGCCCTGCTGCAGTGTTAACATTTCACCAGTTTCTCTTTCTACTTTGATTCCCATTCATCAGAGAAGCTTCCCTTTTGCCCTGTGCACCTGCCGCAGTCTGGCTAAAAGGCAGCCTGAGCCCCTGAACAAACCCAATCTGTCCTGGGCAGCCCCTGAAATATTTCCACATCTCTGGGTGCGATCCCCCTCCAGCAGGAGGACGGGAGCAGAACAGAAACTGGTGACTTCTTCCTCCTTCCTTCCCAAGCGGTGATGCTTAAAAATATGTCACCAAAGTCATATTTAGGAACAGCTGCTTTCGAGCTGTCCCTGATCCATGGCTGATCCATGGCCTGGATCCTCTCGCCAAGTATGAACTTCTGTAACATGACAGAGTGATTTGAAATTGCCAAGAGCTGAATTTCTCCCATAATCCCCTCTCATGGGCAGCTGCTGCCCTGTCCCTTGTCCTCTTTGCCACGTCCCAATCCCAGGAAGTCAAGCAGGTGAATAATACACAGTTTTGGAGAATAAGTTCTTCTAAGGGAAAGGAAGGGATTTATTTGAATAAAGAATTTTATTTGTGGGTGAAATGGCATCCGCTATGTCTCTGAGTCTAAACTAGTATCTGCATTACTTCATTAGTCATGTTAGTCGTAAACTAGCATTAGTGTTAGCTCACACATTCATCAGGGGATGTCAGTGCTGCTCAGAGAGTTGGCTGAAGATTGGAGATTTGGAAACCAGACTTATATCACTAGTGTCTCTGGCTTGCTAAGCAACCTTGGTCAGATTCTGACCCCTTATCTGCTGGTTGGGAGAGATAATGCTTCTTTCCCAACTGCTTCCAGATCAGCAGATGAAACACACCATTTTGAAAACGAGGGAAATACTTTTGTGTTGACATAAACAGGCAAATGCCTTCCCTTCCTCCTTCCTCCCAGCCACTGGTGGGACCACGCTCCAACACCAGCCCCCGGCCGCACAGCACAGTGCCGGGGGCTGCAGGCAGGAGCACCTCCTTCCTTCTCGGGGAGGGTCACACGAGCCATTTCCTCTGTCTGGCCTCACTTCAGACCCTTTCTGCCATCATGTGGGGTCAGTGCTCGATGCACATCACACTCTGGCTTTAATCGAGGAAGGAGAAGAACTGTGCAGAGGCAGGCTGGGCGGCAGGAGTATTGGAGGTGGACGGACACAAACCACCCGTGTCCTTCCTCAGCGAGGCTCCGCCAGGCTCCGCTCCTCCACGGCAGGAAAGGAAACCCCAGTGGCTGCCAGCTCCCGGCGTATGGAGCAGGCTGTGGCAGCTCAGCAGGGCACTACAATTGCTAAGTGTGGTGGAAGTGTCTCGTTCAGCCTCCCTGCACTCTGCCTAGCCCCTGGGGCTAGCGCGGGGTTTGTAGGCTGCCTGAGGATAAGGGACTTGTAAACCATTTCCCACATCCGAGGCCGTTCCACTTGTGCCCTTGGGATCAGAGATCATCCGCACTGGAGCCTTGCATGGGAACAGCGCCTGCGAGAGAGACAGCCGCAGAGCTGCATGTGAGAGACGGCGGGAGGATGTCCTCTGTGTCTCACACTCTCTTGCTGCCTCTTCCCCCCAGGAAGAGTCTCAAGGGAACCACAGCAGCATCACAAAAGCTCACAGCAAAGCACAAACGGGGATGTTAAGTCTCTGTGTTTCCGAAGGGGGAGATGGTAATGCCCAATTTCACCTGGCCTGAATTCCACCTATGTGCCCGTTCCTTGTTCAAGGCTGACAGCCATCCTGGAAATCCTTGGTTCAAGGAGGCAGAATTTAGGTTAGAACAATCTGGGTAGCTGTGACTGTCAGTTATGGGTGTATGCATGTAGGAAATGCACCAAATTCCTCTAGAAAGAGAGATTCTGTGCTCTGACGAACCGTGGGACAGCTGGTTTGGATGTTTGCCAGTGAATTGGAAGCAGAGATTTGGACCTTCTTCCCCATTCCTTTATCTCCAGCTGGATCGCTGGTTGTGGATTGGGTCTCTGAATCTGGCTCAGTCCCTCTTTACTAGCAATGATATGCTAGGCATGGGAAAAGCTCACTCTTCCCACTTTATTCAGTAAAAAGGAAGCCTTTTACAGGGAAAAGGAGCAGATTTGCTTCTGCTTGTTGCTTATTGGACCCTTGCACCAATAGAGCATGGAGGTAGCCTTGAGGGACACTGTGATGGCTTCATGCAGCTTTGAGGAACACTGTGATGGCTTCATGATGGCTTCTGTTAAGCCACCTGGCCTTGACAGCTTTACTCCTAATTCCCTGTGTTTGCTCTTTCCAATCAGACCTTTAAGAACAATGCAGCACTGGAGCGTTGTGGTGGCTGCTGCCAACTCGTGGAGTCCCCAGCAGAGCTGAGAAGAATCCTCTTGTGTAAGCATCTCCCCATGTCATAAGGCAGTATGGAGAGGATATGCCTGCTTTTTGTGGTAGAAAACAAAACGCTGGCTGAGCGCTCGGTGCGTTATCAGAGAGCTGCCCCATGACACTATTGGACTTTCTAAAATAAAAATTCTTTTGCATTTTCCCCTGACCCCAGGTTATTTGCATAAAGAAATTAAACAGACCACCCAAAATCCATTTACAAGGTTTCCCAGAAATCCTTGGAGCGTTTGAAGCAGTTGGAGGAAATCAGAGTTCAGACCTGAATTCCACAAGTGATAATGCTAAGTCTGGAGAAGGATTTTAATTGCTTGAAGCCAAATGTCCACAAATGTTTATTTCTTAAAACTAGGACTTTTTTTTAGTGTGAAGCCCCACCAGGCATTCACAGGCAAGCACTGAATGACCTGCTGATATGCCACTTCTGTCACGTTTGTCAGATCCCTGGCCCTTTCTCATCCAGAGGACCATTGTTTGCTATTCTCATATATGGATTTGCATCTAAAAGCAGGGCAGGGAAGGCACCTGAGCTTAATCTCTGTCATAATGGCCCTTAAATTTGGTTCTCTTGATGCTGGTCCACCTCTGTTTCCTGGGGCTGGCAGCCTATCACTTCAAATACTCCTGGGCCAGAAGGAAACTGGCAGAGCCTTGAGGAACAACTTGACCCTAAGTGTGATCCCACCTCATCAAACCTGAGAAAAAACCCTGCCATGCTCTCTCGTCAGAGTGTCAGCTGCCTTCAGCTTAGCAGTTTCTATCCAAGGCTGGTTCTTTTGATTGTTTATTTGCAAGTGGCCTACACAGCAACAAATCAGAGTGTAGCAGGAAAATGGAGAACTTCTGAATTAAGGGGGAAAAACACAGTTGTAAAGAAGTCAGTGGTGGGTCTCTACTTGAGCTGGTAGTGCCCACGTCGCCAACGCCTTGCCACTCAAATGCCAGTGACACTTAACTGAAGGGTCCTCACTGTTGCAATTCACTGGGAGCCTCAAGAGCCCTTAGGGAAACTGCGCCTGGAATGCCCCTTTGTGCCAGCCTGGCAGTTAATGTGTTTCAACAGCCCCGCAAGCTCAGCATGCTGCCCAGAGAGCAGAAACCAGACATTTCACAGGAAAATTAGGAGGTAGTCTTTGCTACTTCACAGCTGGCTGGCAGGAAAGAAGAGATGGTGGTGTCTTCATGTATATCCTTTTTCATGTTGCATGACCTTCTGAGCCTGGCACACAGCAGTGCTCCTACCTGCTGTATTTCACAAGTTTTCAGAATAGTTGGGGCTCGCAGGGACCTCTGGAGATCATCCCATCCAAACCCCCTGCTCAAAGCAGGGTCAGTGAAAGCAGGTTGCTCAGAGCTGTGTCCTTTGATTGTGGCAGGAGGGGAGCTGAAATCCCATCCCAGCACCTTCCTTCGATAGGGTGTGGAGTACAGAGGCAGGGGGAGGAGTGAGGGTGCTGTTTGGGCATTCTGTTGTTACTACAGGGAGAAGAATGTTCTGCTCATTATTAACTTGTTTGGTTTAGGTTTAAGTCTGTATTACTTGAAACAACTACATAGCAAACTGGGAGTAAGCCCTGCTTAAGGACAAGTCTACACTATGTTGGCATCACACCAAGCAAAGGAAATTGCAGTGACCCACAAACCCAGAAAAAAGCATTGTCTGCATTATCTGGCATGCAGGGTTCTGGTTATAACAGCACACTTACCTCTGTCATAATTTCAGGTTTGTAGAGCATCAAAAGGATGTGGGTTTTCGTGTGGTCATGAAATCATGTTTCTGTATCTCAAGAGCATAGTGAGATCCCACATAAAGGGTATTTTACACTTACATCATGTGTACATGCAGTAGCTCATGTTTCAGAGTAAACCTCTTCCATTAAGGCTTCAGAAAGTATCTTCCCTTTCTACAGTCCTCCCACTTGCCCTGATAGTTAGTCACACTTGCAACGTTTGAGTGAAGTCTGTCAGCTGCAAAGAGTTGAGTGCACAATAGCAGCACATGCCCTAGTGCATTGCACTATTGTCAGGAAAACACAGGGAGGAAAATCATTATTTGCCAAAAAACATAACACCCCAGAAAAGCGTTACACAAGGCTCCCAACTCTCCGACAGTCAAGAGCTCCTGCTGGGGGATTGCAGGATTTTACAGTTTGATTTAATAGTTTCAAAGAGAATTGTTGCTCTGTTGGGAACCATCTTCAATCTGTTCAATGACTGAAAAAAAAGCAAAGCAAATAACATCCTTCCCATTTCCCCAGATTTCAAAAAAAGAAATAAACAACCCCCTCAGAAAAGCTGGGGCAAGCAAACGAGAGAGAAATAAGATAACACAGCTTTTAAAGCCTGTTGCTTTGCAGCTGTTCACATTCTGGCTACTTTCCAGGGTTACTTTGGTGATCCTCTGCCAGGAAAAAAATAAGTCCTTCAAACCTATAATTTGATGAGGACATTATTTCTCAGCAAAGTAAATGAACATCCAGGTTTGGGATTTAGTGATGGGCCTGCCATCTGCATCAATTTAAGAGGCAGTGATCTTCACCAAGACGCTGGCAGATTCGAGGGATATCCTAGTGGTGGGAGATCTGTGTTCTTCAACTGCTGATAAAGGACAAAGAGGACTTAGGTGTTCAGAGAAGTTTGATACCACAACCAACAAGTGGACATGTGAAGTTAAATTGGTGCCTGGCTAGTGAGGAGCAAGCCGGACATGTGCTAAGAACTGACACTAACTGGGAAGTTGTGCCAAAGTCTGGCTTTGTTGCAGTGGCTGCTGGATCCCTGTCCCATAGGAGAGCTCATGGGGAAGGAGTATAAAATAAGCACAAACTGGTGCAGGGGAGAATGACAGGGAAGAAATACTACCCCTGAGCTGATGGATGCATTATAAAGTGTTCAGAGGCACTGCCAGGCATTCCCGAGGCTGTGACTTGTCCCTAGGAGTCATGGATGAACTCTGTGGAGGAAAGATGCTGTGTCAGAGCCCTGCAACAAAACAAGTAGTATCACCATGTGTCACCCAGAACATCACCTCGTACAGCCAAGTACAGAGATGCCCTAAAGCATAGGTTTGGGTTACAGCAAACTAAAAGGGCTGAGATGTAATTTTTTCCTTTCTTAAGTAAGTATGGTCATAAAGTAGCCTAACTCTGGGATTGGTACACTCTGGGGTTCCTTATGCCTTTATGTTACACCTCGGCTTCTTATCACACATTAACTGGTTCTTCTTTTACCTTGATCTGTGAAGAAGCAACTGATGGTTCATTTCATGTTGTTGTACTCTAGGATTCTTTTTACACCCTGCACTTTTAACATATGCTATTTAAAGGTTATAGGAAGAATTGTTGGCAAATGGTAAATGACAGGTTGCTGAAACATGATAAAATAGCAAGAGTTTCCAATGAGAGATTCAAGAGGCAGGAAGGGAAAGAGGGGAGAATCTGTAGACAATCTGTGCCAGTCTTTACTAGGTTGGAAGACCCTGTTTAGATGCAGAGACTGTGCAATGCGAGGCTGACAGACTGTCTTGTTTGCCTGGAGTGCAGGAAGGCTATAGAGTGAAACGCCATTTTGCTCTGTCCTCACTCCACCCTGAATTCAGTGATGCTTAGGGGAAGAGCTGCTCAGCTGCCTTGTGGATAGCTACATTAGTCTGAGGGCTGGGGTCCTAGAGGAGCCCATTTCTCTGGATGAATAGCTCAGATGGAGATTTCCACAGTGTACATGTCTCAAATTAAGTGAAGCAAATCTTCTAAGATTTGCAAAACCACTTAGCAAACCACTAAGACAATCTACTGCCAATCTACTGTCAATCTACTGCCAATCTACCTAGGGCCAGGGAGGGAATTTTTTCCTTCTTCACCCTTTCCTTGACCCCTTGGGAAATGTCCCTTAGGGGGCATTTCAAAGTCCCACTGTGACTATGTGGGCAATAGTTGATTCCCATTGATTGAAAAGGTCATTTTTACTTTCTCATCAGATCTTCACCCTGCAGAATGGCTGCCCTTGAGCCTCGGATGTATTATGACTAATGACCAAAAGTTATTTCATCATTAGTCTTCCACCTCTTTTAGGGCTGTACTGAAACAAAATAAGGGAATGTAAATTAGTGATATCCAGCTGGCTACGTAGTTAGCAAGATGAATGCATGTGGCCTGTCTCCATGCATGCTTTGCTTTGTGGGATGCAGGTGGTCCATCCCTCTCATCGTGTTTGTCTGGTGAGCAAATCCAAGCTTCCCACAGGTGAACAGGCACCGGTCAAGAACAGAGGCTGCAAGGTTTCTTCAGCCAACTTCTGGTTTGAATATTATGCTTTGACTTGTGAACCCTGAGGAATTCAGATCTCAGGGCAGAGGAAATGTTGGAAGAGGTCAGGCGAGCTGTGCTCCCTCAGAGCAGCAAATAGCACACGTTCCAGGGCAACATCTGATTTTCTGCTTTTATGAGGCAGATGTTTAGGATAAGTGATTTGCTGTTTATTTTAATTGCCATCTTCCAAACCTCCTTCCTATGTGCACGCACACATTCAGAGACCATAAATAAGAATTCTTCAGATTATGCCGCTATTTGGGTAACAAGCCCTGTCTTCCATCAGTGCCTGGACAGGGCTGTGTGCTGCAAACCCAATTCCCCTTGCACATCAGTTTTACAGTGGTATAAATCAATCAGGTCTAATTCCTTTCTCAATGACACTAGCATAAATCTGAAATCGCTCCACTGACGTCAGCGCCGTAATGGCAGTGTAAAGGAAAGTTAGACTCCCTTGACTTCAGAATGTTGCTGCTGATTTACACCAGAACAAGAGCAAAAGTAGTTGCACTCAGCATGTCCTAGCACTGTTACTGAACAGCAGGCCAGGGTTTGCTCTGCGATACAGTGGTGACGATGGAGAGCAGCTCCATGGATTTTGCTGGCATTAAGTTGATGGAAATGAGTTGTACCTTCACCACAGTTTGAGTCTCAAAGAGCTCCACGTAGTAGGTCATTAATGAAAAGAAAGGATAAACCAATGCTCCTGTGTAAAGTGATTAGTCCCATTGCCTGTCATTATTCCAGGAGAGTCATATAGGGATGAACCTGACCATTTGGCTTGTGTTGTGATGATGATGATGATGGAGAGCAAGGCATTGGTACCCTCATATCTTGATGGACATCAGGCAGGTGTCCATGGAGGAACTGGTGGTCCTAGCTGAAGACAGAGGGGTACGTGGAGGAGCTGCCCTTGCAACTGGTGCTAAGAGCTAGTCTGGAGGTGTGGGAATGCTGGCTGCACTTTTCTATTCCGAGAGGACACAAGCAGTTGTTGTAGGCATTCTGTGCTGGCAGCATTCAGGGTGTTAATCCTTACTCACTTGTTTCGCTAGATTTTCCCACCTTGTCTCTAAAGGGCTAGAAGTGAAAGCCTGGCTGTAAAAGGAGTGCTGGCCCCTCTCTGTGCTCTGCTGCGGCTTCAGCCTGCAGACTGTGGATTTAAGCAGAAGGAGACAAGAAGTGGATATTTCCTCTTGAAGCTGTCGGGCTTCCCAAACAACCTTGCTGTTTAAAGAGACTTTGGCAAGGAGGGCCTGGACTTCTGGTGGCTGCTCTTCGGGAAGTTAGAGAGCCCAGCGGCTGCCTCCGTCAGCCTTGCTCCATTAAAGCCAGTGGAGACAAGCTGATTTACACCCCTCTTCTGTTGGTATCTGGCCAATCTCTTAATTGTTCATAAGTGACTTTCTTTTTTAATAGCACACGTTTGCTCTGAGTGGCTCGGTTTGCACACTGTGAAATGCAGCCATGTGTGGCATAACTGCTTTAAAGCCAGCGAGTCGAAACGGGGTCCATGTGAACCACCAGGTAGCCTGGAGGTGCCACAGAGCAGGACAGGGCCATGGGTGTCCCAGGGAACTAAGCCCTCACCTTCTTTCTTTTTTTAAAAAAGCTGAGGCCATGCTTTACCCATCTCAGCCTCCCCCATGCTGGCAGAGGTGGGAGGCAGCAGGAGAACCTCAGAAACCAGAGAAGAACTGCAGTTCTTCCCTTTCCACTTCTTATCCAAGGGTCCAGCCACAGCTATCGTCGACAGACAGGAGAAATAAAACCATTCTCCATGCTCCTGGCCCCAAGGAACCCCAGCTGGGTGCACGAAATGGTTCCCACATCCATGCTGTACAGCCATGGGGACAGATGGCTGCTCCGAGCTCCAGATGTGGGTTTCGGCAGCTCAGGCTGGACTTGTGACCCGCTGCAGCTCGGAGGTACCTCACTCACACTCACCTCCTTGTCCGCACACTCGGCTGGAAGGTGGCCCCGTGGAGATGAAATGAGAGCTAAGGGAGCGTGGCCCCAGTTTTCCCACCGTTCTGTTCTCACTGGCGGTGAATAGCTCAGACGATGCGTTTGCTGGCTGGGGAGCAGCAGAGTTTACCAGTCATGAAACAAAACTGTGATTATTGCCATAGAAACTGGAGCTTGAATGTGAAGCTCATCCAATGGGGCAGCAGGAAGAGGACATTGGACTTCCATCTCGTATCAAAACTCATGTGTGTGGCTTGGATTTGGATTACCAGAAAGTCACTATTATCTGGATATTTTATGACATGATTATTGTGTCAAGAAACATTGACTTCTTTTGGGTTCCTAGGAAGAACAAAGTCAGGACCTTGGGAGTGGCCTGTGAGGAATGAGGGTGGTTAGGAGCACTGCTGCGAAGAGCAAAGCTCTTTCCAGTTAGGAAAGGAGGCAATTAAATCACAGTGGCTGAGGGATGCAGAGTCAGAAACATAACCTTGCTGTGCTTCATGGCTCTCTTTCCTGAATGCAGATGACAATCTGTTTAGAGAATTCCCTCCTCCCTCCCATTTGAACTCTCTACAACAGTGGCTTTGCCCTGGGAGCTTACAGCATGGTTGAAGTTTCCTTGTAAGCTTACAAGCTCCATCTATAGGATAGTTGAAGAAGAGGCCTTTGGCTTCAAGCTGATGAAAAAGGGCAGAGAAACTTCACTCAGAGATTCCAGTTTTGTTCTGGAAAAACTCCAGCATGCTTAGCATACCGCATTGCAGAAAGTCACTGATTTCATCGTCATTACTTCATGTTTGGGTATAGCTTTCCTCCCTGGTTAAATTGTCAGTCCTTGGTCCCATGCTGCATGACTGTGGGGCTGTTGCCTGTGGAAACTGCTGGGGTTGTGGAGCTGCTACTATTCCACATGGGAAATCTCAGGGATTTTCTAAAGAGCTCCTGATCTGCAAGATTTCTGGGCTACAGTTGTGATGCCTTTAGGTTCTGATAGCCTGCAGTGCCCCATGTACATTACTAAACAGTAACGATGAACATGTCCAAATCATCTAAATCCAGTTGATTTAGCAAATCAGTTTCTCCTTAGCTTGGTGTTTAATGATTACCAGCCCCAGCCCACACTTCACTGCACAGGCTGCACCAGCAGAAGTAATTGCAGTCCACAGGGTTTTTTTTTAGGAGGGGGAAACATAAAAGGTGAAAGACTTTTCTTCCTTCTTTTGTGCAAAGTAGAATCCTTCTTGGCAGTAAGGTGCAGTACAGACTGGGGCTGTGTGTGTTTCAGAAGGAAGGAAGGAAGGACGGACGGACGGACAGACACACTTTGCAGGGCAGATGGAGTGTAAGTAGCCTTTTTAAAGAGATGCTGGCAACTGACACTGTTGCAAATCATCTATCTCATGTTGGAACTTCATCTCTGATTTGCACAAGAAATACACCTTCATTTTGGATACCCAGAATTCTTCTGAGAGGCATTGTGTTCCCAAAGAACAGATATGTTTGTTTCCTTTCTGCAGATCCATTCTAGTTTTAAATGCTGCTTTCTCCCCCCACACACAGAGGCCATAATCTTTGACATGTACTTACTAAAATATCACTTTCAAATAAAAGCACAGGCGTATCCAGTACCCGTGCCTTTCTCTATCTCAAGATTAATTTCCCATTTTTCCATCTAATCTGTCTGTCGTTCGAGTATCTCCACCATCAAGAAAAAGCCCTGTTTCTTCACTTTTGTAGATTCGCAGATATTGAAACCAGAAGGAAATGTATTCTTATCTCCTGGGCAGCTGACCAGAGTGTATATGTAGAGATGCATCTGTTCATTCCAATTATTTCATGCAAAGAAGCTTTGCTTTTTGGTAGCTACTGCGGGAAAATAATCGCTCGGGTACTAAAGCACCCAGCTGTCCAGGGGGTGCAGCCCCTGCCAAACGCCTGGGTCGGTCAGCCCGCTTACACGGCTCAGGAGTGCAATGGCACTGTAGAAGCATTACTGCAAAAGATGGGGGCAGAAGCTCACTCGCCCCGAGGAGGTGCAGCACTGGCACACGGTGGCACGGATGGGCAGGGCACCGCTGTGCATGGAGAGAGTGGGCTGCTCCTGGTGCTCGTTCATCCCCTGGCTTCTTCGGGGGTGTTCAACAGCAGCTGGGGAGGGTGCCTGAAGGCTAAGATAGAGCCAGTGGACATGGTGTACACCAGGCAGGACCAGCGCGTCCTGGGGAAGTGTAATCTCTCTCCTGGCTTCAGCATCTGAATCCCTCCTCTGCCCCAACCTCTACCACGCTAAACTGAGGCTTTTTTTCTTTCTTTCTTTCTCTGTCCCACAGAGATCCCTGGGTGTCCAGGAATGGTTGAGAGCTGAATGGGCTGACCTCTCTTCCTCACCATCCTGAGCTCATGAGGGCTCTGAAGAGATTGAGTGGGAGCACGGCCTTGCTTCTCTGAGCCTGGGGATGCTGTGCGAAGTGATTGGCAACATGGCAAATGTCTTCATCCCAACCCATAGCCCATCGTGCATCACCTGAAGGAGAAGCTGATGAAGGATAACCAGAGGACCAGGAAAGGCTCTGCTAGCCTTGGAGGACACAGATGGGGGACCAGCACTAAGAGAGGCACTTTGCAGGAGTCACTGCCTGTGAAACCGGCTCTGGAAAGAAGCTACAGGAGCCCTGTGAACTGAAGGAGGTGAATGTCCAAATCACCACAAAAGGTGCAGAGGGGTTTCCCCGGCACAGCGTCCTTGGAAAGCACTTTAAAAAGGGAAGGGGGTATCAGGACCATGTGGCTGTCTCCAGCAGCTGGTTTGGAAGAGGCACAGCAAGGTCACTGCCTTATGGTCAGGTCAGGAGACCGGCAGGGCGTGCTTACAGCTGCCTGTCCACGTGCTGGCTGGGGCTCCAGATGAAACAGGAATCTGATGAAGACTGAGAGGGAAGGAGCGTGGAAGATTGCTTTGACTTATTCTGTGCTTGTTTCTCCTTCTGGTGTCTTCTCTGTCTACCTCTTTTTCTCTCTAGGCCTACGTGTACTGCATGTGGGGCCCAGACCCTCACAAACAAGCAGAAGTATTAGCACAGGGCAAATCCTGCCCAATGTGCAACTGTGCTGCCCAGTGCAGTGCTGATGCTAGACAGGGCTGACATTGCACAGTGCAGACGTAACGTGGCCTTCGTTTGCTCCTTATGCCAACAAATCTGCAACTGTAATGCCTGGACTTCAGACAGGAGAAAGGCTTGAACCTGGCAATCCTTTTACTTGCAAGCAGTCACCTGCTAGCATGACTAGCCACACTTGGGAGCCGAGTTTTAACACCCGAGCTCCAAAACATTATAGAGCACCCGTCCCTCTCCTGTAGCTCTGGAAATGAGCATGCTGGCAGGCTGCACACTCAGCTCCTGCATCTTGGATTGTAAAAGACTCGTTAAGCAGAGAAAGGGACAGTGACGAGGGAGTGACAGGGGCTCAGGAAGAAAACAGTAGGAAAAACTGATTCAAAACCATAGGAAAATGTGCACCTCTTAGTTGCAGGTGGTGTCCCAGCTGCAGACTGTCATGCCCAGCTGGGCGGCTGCAGGTCTCTGTTTACCAAGCTGCTCCCGGAGGCCTGGGCAAAACATGCTGGTACTGAACTGTGCTGGGAGCCCCATCTCAGACCTTCTCTCTCGGGCTTCCAGCTGCAAACCTCTTCCCTCATGTGCAATCGTATTTATTTATTTATTTTCTTGCTGCTTGATGCAAAGCTGCTAACAGAGCACCCTCCCCACAAACATCCGCAGCCGAGGGAGGACAAAGAGAGGGAGTGCGTGCTGTGTGTCTGTGCGACGGGAGCGGGCAAAGGGGCAGGTGTATGCTTTGAGCAGGCTGGATCCGGGCATGCACACGGGGTGTACGTATGAGGCAGGACGAAAAGGCTGCAGTTAAACCAGAAATACTTCCCCTGGGGTGAGTGTGCAATTTTGATCTTTCAAGAATTAAGAACATGCTGGGCAAACCTTTGTTGTGAAGGACAGCAGGACAGCTGTAGTCTGCATAGGCTCTGCAGTGCCTCTCTAGCCAGATTTTCATTGTGCAGCTGTGCTTGTGCAGGGTATGTGTCTCTGTGCAAATTGCTTGCCTAGATCGTGTCCTCCCGGTGCTCCCAACTGTAACGAAGCAAACTTACTATGTGTACATCCTGGCTTTGGACACTCGCAGGGGGCTGTATCCACAGCCAGGCAAGTTCCCACCAGTGTGCTCACAGAGGTTTAATAGCTGGCAGCCTTTTCTGCTCTGTCCAAAAGAGATATCCATGTACAGACCCATTTAACACAGACAGTTTGAGACTGGCAGACACGAGCCTCTCTAGACAATGCTGGAGCTGTGCTGTCACGGTTCATGCTCAGCCTTGGCTATTCCTACCCATTTTGCTAAAAAACTGGCACACCAGCAGCATCCACTCGTGGTCAGGTATCCTATTTTATGGAAAGCCTGTGTGTCCCAGTGCAGAGCGGAACTGTTTCTCTGGGAGAGGGGGGCTCTCCTGTGCCCTGCTGCTCTCCCACACTCAGGAGGTAGCCAGGGCACCGGGGCATTCCTTGGCAGGGCTCCCGGCTGCTCCAGGGCAGCCTGGCTTCTCCTGTACCCTTCCCTCTGAGGTGCCCCACCAAGGCTTTGTCCAAACCTGTGTGGCTGCTGAATGGAAATATTTCTCAACCAAAACCTGTTCCTCAGAAGATTCCTGTCTGGCTCTAGTCACTTATTATGTACTGGAAACACTGCCCTTGGGATTAGTTTTCAGGTTAAAGACACACATGGGATGGTTGTAGTTCTTTTTGTCACAAATCCTCTCATGTGCAAGAGCAAGTTGCAGTAAGTGAAATGGATACACTTGCTCTGATAATTTGTCAGCATGGCCCAAAAGCAGTGACCTGCTTATTGCTGATTGCTTCCTTGCAGAGTTGTAAGAGTTGGAGATAGAAGAGATGTATTACAAATCCATCTGCCTATGACCCTTCAGGCTTGTTCCATGTATTACATTTACCGGTGGTGTGCTGGGTCTATTTTTAAATGCCCTGACACCAGGGTTATTGTGCTGTCCTTTGGGAGATTGCTCTGTAGTCCAAGTCTGGAGGTACTATTAGTATTCCACCTGCATTTCCTCTTGAAAACTTCATTCCATTATTCCTAGTGATGCTCTTCAAATACCTGCTGCTCATTATGTCCCGGTCAGGCTCTACCCCTTGACCCGCACTCCTCCTTCCTCCTCCAAGAACCTCTTTGGCTCCCTGATTGCTGCTGCTCGCTGTCCTGCCCGTAGTTTGGCACAGAATGAGCCTGTTTGTTAATTCAGCTGTGCAGAGTTTGTCGGGGATCCGTACCCACCAGTGGAGCAGCCGGGACCTCTGGCAACGCCCAGTCTCCCCAGTGGCTGTGGAGCTGCTCTCTCCCTCATTGCAAAGCACGTGGGGCACCGGAAAGGGGCAGACAGAGAGTTGTGTCTGAAGGCAGATCAGCGTTGGCAACAAGCACTCAAATCCTATGGGGAGCGAATGCCTGCTAGGGACAGTACACAACAAAGTCTCCATCTCAGCAAAGCCCAAGCTGAGCAATGGAGGTGGGTGATGCTCCAGTATTGCCTGGGCAGCCGCACTGGGGATCGGTAGGGGCCAGAGGTCTGTGCCGTGGCATGGAGCTGTGGTCTGTCCTGCCTGGAAATCGTATCAGTGAGCTGGAGCCGCAGCTCCGCACAGAGGGAGCCCCGTGACCCGCAAGCAGCACGGGGGCTCAGCAGGCTCAGTGCACATGGAGCGCTTGCATGGGGACTCTTTGTGTACAGCACTCGGCTGGAGCACCATTGTGAATGTAAGAGCTCTGTTCTTCTCACCGAACAAATTGTTCCTACAAATAAAGAATGAAAAGTCCTCCTCTTCCCACTCTTCTTTTTTATGCTATTCATCGAGCGGTGCCAGAGGAAGGGACTGCACCTGGATGGTGGGAGCAGAAAGTCGCTGTGCTCCTGCGGATGCCAGGGCAGCTCGTGGGGAGGTGCTGGGGCTACCTGGGGGAGAGGCTGCATGCAGGCAGAATAGCCAGGGCAAGTCAAAACACAAAGTGCACCAAAGCAGGTTGCAGGGCCTCTCCACAAAGCTTGCTGATGCTGATGGGTAACAGGCTGCAATATCTCCAGGCCTTGTGGGAATGGGGCTGTGGAACAAGGCTAGAGAGGAGCAAGGCAGGCCATGTAGGTACCAGTCCTGCAGGTGCTATGGAGCAGAGCAGGAGAACAGGTCAAAGAAACCAAGGAGGAGAAAAAAAGGCAGAGGAAAGTGGGTGCTGAGTCTCCCAAGGGTTTCACAGGATGACAACAGAGGAATCAAGTCTCCTGCATGGCAGTGTGTGGTCCTGAAGGCTGGTTCTTTGCCCAAACTTCAGATCAGTGATAGAGCAGAAGGCTCCTTAACGCCTCCTCTCAGTCCCCAGCTGTTCTCCCCAGTGACATGGGGCAGGGTGGCAGTGACAACATTACAGCTTTTCAGAAGCAATTGTCAGGGGAAGAATTTGGTCCCCAAACAACGAAAGAATCAAAATGACACATTTCTAACAGAATTCATGATGAGACAATTAATCATCCCAATTTAAAACATTGGAGGGCCTGGAGTGCCCTAATACATAAAGATGTTCAAGGCAGTGGTTGTGCTACGTCTGTCGGCAGCCTGTTCTCTGGCTGCCAGCGAGCACGGGGCTTTAGGCAGCCTGGGGACCGGTCCTCTGGTGGGACCTGCATGCAGAGCTGCCAGGGTAATTTCGTATGTCTTTGATCAAGGAACAGAGACAGCCTTGAACTGCATAACTGTATGCAGGTCTCCATGGTGCCATACCTCCACTTTTTAGTGTGACTGCAAACCACAAAAACTCAGCATCTCACCCTGCTTTCTAAGGACATTTCCAAAGTCACTTGGCTCAGATGCTTATGTGCCAGCCACATGCAGACCCAAGTACCTACCCATCCACATTAAAGAGGCTTGTCTAACCTATGCAGGCCTCCAGCAAGCTAACAGCATGGATTTTCTCCATCTCCCAGACTTTGTACCTGGATTTACTGAGCTCTGGGGTCAGCCCTGGGTTTTGAGACTGGATAAATTGTGAGCCTTATTTGCCAAGAGCACACACAACCCCACTGCCTCCAGCCATCCTAGGATGTGTCCAAATGTCTTTCGAAAGTTCCTAAAGCTTTAAAGCAATCTGGAGAAAAGAGCTGTGAGGAGATTATTGCAGCACATAACTGCAATAAACCTTTTCTTCATCCTTTCATGGTTAGAGGTATGAACATGAATTATGGTAACTTAAATCTCATGAGAGCAGCATGTAAAATTGCTTTCTCAAATGGCTGGTAAAGAACCTCGTTAAGCTAAGATATCAGCGCTCGCAAATGCTGCTGTCTGAATGGGGCTATTTTACGAGTCAGTTTAATCCTTCCAGGAATCAAACGACCCCTTTCCACCCACACCGAGCAGCAGATTCAGTCTCTGCTCCTTGTTTTCTGACCTGTTTGTTCATTCGAGGCTCTGGCATCATCACCTCTTGCAGCAGATGAGATGCCTCATAACTTGCAAATGTAAACAGGTTAATAAAAAACTCCACATCTGGCTAGCTTTCATGTTACCCGGCAAATAGCAGAGGCTACAGAGAAGACAGGGGCTTTTCAAGTGCAGCCAGCAGCAAAACAGGAGGAAAGAAATGTTGGCTTGCTCCAGCTGCAACTTTTAATTATAGTTTTGTTAGTTGCCATGCAAGCAGGGCTCCCAGTCCCCAGCAAGGACTTGTAGGACGCCTTCCTGCAGTGCCCTATTGCTTCAGGGCATGGATTTTCTTGGAGGATGGAGGAGGACTGGGGGGACCATGCCCTCAAGGGTGGCTTAGTTCCCACACTGGCCTGAGAGCCATGGTCCCTCCCAGCCACAGCCACATCCCCTCATTCAGTGGTCCTCCATCTCTCAGCATCTTTTTAAAAATCACACAGCTGGGCATAAGCAGCAGGTACTTTCCCTGCCTTATATGCCTTCTGGAGGACATGTCCCTTTCCCTGGTCATGCTTCCCTGGCCTGACAGCACCCTGAAGGGTGCTGCTGCTGCAGCACCTATATTATTCCTGAGCCTCTTCTGACAGCCCCACCAGCACCGCTCTGCCTTCCCAAAGCAGAACCTGATTTCTGGGTCTCCCAAACACATTTGCTTTCAATTCTATAGGCACAAATCCCAGTAAATGTTGGATTAAATAACTTGGTGCTGGTAATTTACCATAATTTTGATTATTATGGGAGAACGTTTAAATCCCAGATGCTCTGTTTTGGTCTCCATGGAAATTGATAGAAGGGGTCACCTTTCGATTGCACAGTCCTGATGATGAGGGAAATGGTTTTGCCTCATCAGTTGGGGAAGTGATGGGGGCTGGGTTATTTGTCTGCTTTTCTCTTTGTACATGTCTGTCAGCGAAATTCATAATGAAAATGTGAATCTGCACAGACCAGGCTGTCATCTGACAGCAGGAAATGAAAAACAGGAAGAAGGGGTGTTACAGAAATGGAAATTATTGTAATTAAAACACAAAAAATAACAGCAAAATGTGTCCAGGCATTACAAACACCAGGCTGGTTTATCAATGCTGCTTCTCTAAAGACTGTTGTGACTGGAAACTGAAAGAGTAGAGAATATCTAATGCTGGTTTTAACCATTAACTCTTTTGCTGCTGGTCTTGACTGCAGCCTGCATGCAGAGCCCATGTTTTTAAGAGTTAATCCTCATTCAAAGCCCACCCAAGCCAATGGAAAGGCTGTACGGGTGTCCAGGGGTGCAGATGACTATTAACCGTGTTTGCAATGGCAATAGTAACCAGGCAACCGGAGCAGGTAGCTCCACGGCTCTGGGTACTGCACCAGCCATGTGGGAAAGGGTCTGGTCCTGCAAAGCCCTAAATAGGCAAGAGGGGGTAAGTAGAAGAATAAAAGACCAGCAGAGGAGACATCCCAGAGGTAGCAAACAGCATCTAAGTGCCTACCCTAGTTAAGCAGAGGTCAGCTAAACATCAGGAAATTATGGCTATCCTATGCTAGGATAAACTGCCTCTCTAGACAGGCTATTTTTCTACCAAGATTACAAAAGCGCTTTGGAGTAGCTCAGCTGGAGACATCTGCATTTGGTCAGACAAATCCTGGCCACTCACTCTGCTCTCCGCAGCCTTTTCAATGGCTCTGCATTGGTACAGTAATGGGGACCTGGCTCTATGGCAAAGGTGTATTTTGCCCCAGGAGCCAGCCTTCCCAGGGCAGGGAATACAGCAATGCCCTGCTTTGGGGAACCGCACATTCCAGTTTGCATCTCTGCATGTGCCTGACTGCTGCGCAAGCCCGGCAGGAGCATCAGCTGCTGCTTCTTCCAAGAAACATGTGCAAAAATTGTAGCACCAGAAAGCAATTGCACAATGAGCACCAAGCTTGCAAAGGCAGATTTTTGGGAAGGTTCTGTTTTTTTTCTTTTTTAAAGGCAATATTTGTCATTTTGAAAAATCATTTCAGATGTTCCTTTTTAAAAAACAAATAAATCACATCTCCATTGCCACATTCTTCCCCTTCCCCTTTCTAACGCTAAGTGGAGTGCACTGACCCGCAGACGGTTCCACTTTCTCCTACACTCCTTCAGTTGGAGAAGTTTTGTGATTTATTTTTTTTTTTTTAAAACAACAAAGGAGGGGGAGGGGAAAAATGAGAACACCCTCGGCATCATCCAGACAAGTGCATTCAGGGACAAAGCAAATGAAGAGGAAATTAAATTTTTCAGTTTTCTTTTGTCATCAAAACCAAAGCAAAATGAATGTGTCAATCCAAAATGAAGTTTGCCATGTTTCAGCGATCCCCCTATGAAAGTGTAATCAGAAATGACTTTTTTTTTGTGAAAAAGATGGTTTTGATGGAATCTGACTCTTTGATCCCCAAATTGTGGCTAACCAGAGTTAAATGGCACTTCCAGCTCTCCATCCTGTGGCTGTAGTTGAGTACTTCATGCTGGTCCTTGTACAAACTTCAGATGGTTTTGTTAAACAGCCTGAGAATCCCACCTGACAATCGGGCCCTCGTGCCGCACAGAGATCCCACGCCCCGCGGGAAGCCAGGCACAGCATGATTTTTGGCAGGACAGGTGGAAGAGAGGGAGCCCTTGCTTGCCATCCCGTGCTGCTGCCTGGACCCCAGCTTCTGATGCATCCCAGGTGTGCCTGGCAGCAAGCCACGGGATAACAGCATGAGAAATTATGCCATGTTTGCCAGCAGCTGGGGGGCTGGTGGGCTCTGAGCAGCCCGGTCAGCCACAGCGGCTCCAGTACGGCACCTGTTGCTGTTGAGGCTGCGCTCGGCAGGGGCTCGGTGCTATTTTTGGAGCGTGCTTGAGGGCAGGAAGGATTAGCATGCCCCAAATGCAGAAGAGCCAGGCTTGTTATGAACAGAGAGGGCTCAGATTTGCTCAGCAACAAGGTCTGCCCCAGCTGGGGGCAGGAAGGGCTAACCTGGACCTCCTTGGGCATGGAGGAGGGAGCAGGTCCGGAGCAAGATACTCAGAATTCGCCACTGACAGCAATGGGGACAATAATGGCAAGTTTGCAGCAATCCTGGGATGGCTGAAAGGTGCCGGCCAAAGGCTGAAGCTTCTCTACCCACACGATGCTGAGCAAAGTGTCCTGCATCTACACAGGACTGGGATACAAGAGAGAGACACAGCCCCTAGATGGGGGCTTGAAGGAGGGAAGCAGGAGGAAGAGATGCTTTTTGTAGGATCAGGGAGGTTGACTGAAAAGGGGCAGTTGTTGCACAGATCAGAAAAACCAACATAGAAACTTCACAGGAGAGGATTTTCTTGTTGATAGGAGCCAGATCATGTGGTATCACCCATGGATGCCAGAGGAGCTCCAAAGCTGACACCCTTAATAAAGATACACTGACAGGGCAAGTCCCTGGAAAGTTTTCAAAGAGTGTTGTTTTCATCCTGCTGTGAACAAACATGCCACTTCTTCTGCCACCTGGAGCCCTGACTCTGCCTGCAGTCTCCCCTCTCTTTTTGGGTCCTGCAGGGAGAGGGGACCATTAGCCCACAAGATGCTCGTGCCAAGTCCTGAAGCCTCATCAGTGCTTCTTTCCATGTGGATAGGGTAATCTCCACCTCTTGGCCCCCCAGCAGCTGAGGTGTGTTTCTCCCAGTCAAAAGGATTGCTCAAAAAGGGATGGGCAAAACATAGCACCAGTGAGATGAACAAAGGCCATGGGGTTGGGCAAAGGAGATAAAGAAGGCACAGGGAGGCTGAAAGCAAAGCAGCTCTCCTGAGGCAAATGCTCTGAAGCCTCAGGGGAAAGCCATGGTTCTGGTTTTGCCCCCATTTTCTTCCTCTTTGTGATTGATTCATAAGACATACTTGTGTAATAGGTGCACACCCAGAAAAAATAGTGGCCAACACTCATGCTATCCCTGAGCCCCGTAGCTCTGAAACAATGCAGTGCTGGTGGGGTGATAGAAACAGCCAGGTTTATCTGCGAGATGCCACTGCAAATGTGTCACAGGAAAGATTTCAGCAGATGCAGATCACAACTGCCATGCTTCAACTTCAGCACACGGAGAAATCCAGGATACTTCTCAGGAACAAGAGAACAAGCCTGTCCCCAGAATAGAAATGAACACCCATTTCATTAGCTAAGACTTCCCTGTGCTTATTTAAGCATCGATTCCTGTGGTGGTTGCGCACTGTATAGCACTGATTAACAATTACAGAATGTACCAGAGCAGCATCGCCATGGCACAGCTGGGGACTGCGGAGCCGACCGGGGTGATGCCGTGTCAATCCGGCGGCTGCATCTCCAAGGTTACTTTTAATAGGAAACCACTTGCTGGATAACTTTGAAGGAAGCAAACTAAAGTCTGTTTTTTTCTTTGCTGTGAATTCCCCTTAGCTCAGCTCTCTAAAGCTGCCTGATGGAGCAACTGCCTGAGCGGTACCTCCCTTTCTAAGACTGTTTTGTCTTCTTGCTCTTCTCCTTCTAGTGGGGATGTATTTCCTCAAAGCCCACCCACACCTCCATTTCTTCACCACAGGCTGCAGAAGGAGCCTTCTGGCTCAGTGCTGATCCCTGCAGTCTTCTACGTGGCTGGTGAGAAGAAACAGAGTCTCCATCTATCTGTGGGCACATCTTCCAGGACATTTCATGTCCCCCTCCTGCCCATCCAACAACAGGTTAGGCACTCCTGGTCCCAAATCCCACACATTTGTCCTAAAAGCTGAAGAGGACCCATTTGGGGTTGATTTGTCCTGTCCATTGGGAGTTTGAGCTTCCAGATTCAGCCAGACGAGGGTATCAGAGAGCAATCCAAGGGGTACTTTCCTCCACCAGCACGGCTTTTCAGCAGCTTTCCCACGGCCTGGGAACCAGCCTGTTGTGTGCAGCCTAATGGCTCCCCTGAATGAATTGGGATCAGCTTAAAATACAACGTGGCTCTCTGGGTTTGAATCCTTCTCTATTATTAACTTGGCTGAGGAACAGGAAAACCTTGTGCATTTGGCCAGGGCTTGCTTGCTTTGTGTATTCCCCATCTTCCCCTGGGCAATCAGGTGCCACTATCAGGGACAGGATATTGGCCTCAGTGCAAAGGTATTGTCAAGTCCTCCTCTTCTACAAGTCGTCCTTGTCCAGAGAGGAGCCTCCATGCAGTACCACAGCAGCACCGGAGTGGTTTCCTACCTCCCATCGGGCAGGGATTCGGACTGTAGGAGCCTATATCCACAGAGGTTTGGGTGCTTGCAGGTCCCAGCAGCTCACTGAGTCCTCCTGGCCTGCCTGCAACACTGCTGCTGGCTATGCTAATACTGCACGGGGAACATCGGCATTTCCAGAAAGTCCAATAAAATAATGGCCTCATCACTATTCATTCCTTCAGTGCAGACTCTCTTGTGCCCACACGAATCATAATGCGCTCATAGGGTATTAATGTGGGTGCCTTGGGTGTCCCTGAGGAACCGGCACTGATGCAGAGTGTTAATAGCCCATCTTCATTTCCACTGAGAAGTTGTTACACGTGGTGCACACTGACTTTAACATGCTCTGAGCAAGCTCTTCTTCCAGGCTGCGGTTTCTTTCTGCTGACAGTAGAGGCTGGCTGCAGTGGGGCAGAGCACTGCGGTCCTGCAAGGGAGCCTGGCATGGAGGGGACCATGGGCATGCCAGCACTGCTCAGTCCTGGAGCAGCAGATGCCTGATGGAGAGTCCCAAAGATGGGGTTTGTACAGCCCCCTGTACACATCCAACAACATTTCCTCATCTCTTCTAGTTTCCCCAGCGTTAATCCCCCTGCTTTGCTTAAATCAACCTATGGCGCCTTTACGTGCAGTCAGGGAAAGGTCTGCTATCCCACCTGCCCAGGCAGGCAGTGCTCTGCAGAGCAGCACTGAGTATGGCCAACAGTGTGGATCCCTATCCCCAGGCAGAAGAAGGGAGGTTCATCCCCTGCTTGCTCAGCTCTTGCCCTGTTTATGGTCAGAAACCTAGGGTCTGGCTCTCTGCTACAGCTCGACATGCTGAGCTTCCTCCCTCTGATCTGGGCAGGCAGCTGCAATGTGAAAGTGAGGTAGCTTTAATTAACCTCCAAAAAAAAGACAAACGGTATCTCTGAGGAAGGAGAGAAAAAAGAGAATTTACACTCTTGGTTACAGAACTGCTCTTACCAGCTGAGGGATGTCTGGGACAGCAGGGAGATGGGGAAAAAAGATTTGAGAAGAAAGACTTCCAGAGAGACGTGGACTTGGAGATGAAACATTGAATAGAGTATATTTTATATGTAAAACACCTGCTGCTGCTGGAACCCAGGCTGTTAATTGGATTGACAATCCTTTTGATCTTAGATATATGTCTCCTGGCTGATTCATGCTGAGACATCCTTCTGACCTTTTTAATATTCAGCTTTTTGGGGAGAAGCAAATGGGGAGCAGCTTTCTTTTAACAGACTGAGCAATAAAGCAGTCACTGTAGCAGTCCTCCTCATTTTCTTCAGCATGATGCGTCAATATCTGACTAATGAATGTAGTCAATAGCTGAATAACTTAACCTGACGAAAGCGTGACCCTACCACAGAAAGACTGTCTCCCACGAACACTAGTGCCAAGTGGGCAAGCGAGCAAGACCAGGCCTGATGGGACAAGTGGCAGCTGTTGGTCCAGGTCTTCAAAGGCAACTCCATAAAGTGGGTGTTGAGATTAGCTCAACTCAAAGTTGGGGACCATCCATAGCAGCAAGGTGAGTAACAAGGTAAGGACAAGGCAAACATGCCAGCATCAGCCCAGACCCGTGGTGCCTCCCGTGGAGGCAGGATGCCTCCCACCTGAGCACAGATGGATCCCCCCGAGCACGGCTGCCACCTCCAGCCCTCTTCCTCACACAGGGAGGTGGGTGGCAAGCCCACGGCACCTCAAGGGAGAGGGGTCTTATCTTCACCAGCAGTGCTGCTTTACAGCTCCTACGCAGATGGTTCTCTCAGCGGCACTGTCACGTTGTCCCCTGGCATGGCATTTACAGCACAAAGCATCCTCTTATGTCTCTAGGGGGGGACCAGGGAGCTGGCAGACTTGCCTGTCCTCTTGGCGTGTGACAAAGGTTTGTTTGTCATGGGAGCTCCTAACAAGATCCATTAATGTGCCCCTGGGAGAGACTGAGACTAGTCTTTGGGAGGTAAACAGAGCTTCTGCCAAGCTGAAGGGATTTCTTTCTGCCACAGCAATTTATCCTTCACGGGTTTTTCCAGTATTTATTGCCTGGCTTGTCTTCTTCTGGAACAGAAGAACTCCGATGTGGGGACTTCTGCAGGAGCTCCGCAGGCTGGAAGAGTGCCCCTCTCAGGGATGCTGAGTATGTACCTATAAGTATATGTGTGCCTGTTTATTGGGAAGCTGCATCCAAACTGGATCTCACCTCTCATTTACACAGGTGTAAATCCAACATCACTCGAGCCCCCTCAGGGCTGAGACACAGCCAGGCCCTCCAGAGTTCCTAAAGCTCCGCTTTTTTCTGGAAACCTCCCCTGCTCAGGCTCCCCCACGACCTCACATAACCCAGGCCCAGCTCCTGGGGACCCTTCTCAGGGCAGTATTATTAGAGGGGAGAAAAAGGAGTCTGACTCACCAGGTCCTGCACCTGTGTCTGAATTTTCCTCCAGACTTGCTAGCAGGGAATGCATGTTCATGTCAGGGCTTTTTTTCCATCCCCTTTTTGGGGTTAATCTCTCCAGGGCAGTGCCTGCTAGAGGAGGCTCCCTGACTCTGTCCCGCTGTGGGCAGATGTCTGTCTGATGACAGAAGTGCCCTTCACGCCCGCCTGTAACCTTTATCTGCTGCAACCTGGTCCCTCCTGCGCCTGGGGCAGGTAGCAGGGGGTTACAGCCCGGAGAGGAACAGCAGCAGCACGGGCAGAGGTGCCCAGTCCTCCCTACCCACACACAGCTCAGGTGGTGACTGCAAAGGGACAGGAGACCCTGCAAAGAGCCCTGCCGCTTTCTGCCAGAAACAGATGGACAAAGCTCAAGCTTCACCCATATGGATCTCCCCATTTTCTTCCATTTCCCTCCACCCTCAACAGTTTCAAAGCCAAAGCAGGAAAACCAACACGAGTTCTGAGTGGCAAATTTCCTTCTAGCCCTGGATGCAGAGGGTTGAGATGTATCTGTATTCCTTGCTTAAGCACAGGGATAAATTTCAGTGGAAGATATATTTCTGTCTTTTAGTAATTAGTGCAGCCTTCAGCAACATAAAATGCTTCTGCTGATGCAACAGAATTTATAAGCAAGAGGATCATTTACTACATTAGGAACTGAACCACAGGTATTTCAACCCTCCCCATAACTAAATTAAACTGATGTAAGTCATCATTCCCCCTGTGACAGGGGCTCCCTGAGGGCTCCTCCACAGCAGCTGGGATGGGGACAGACATCTCCAAGCAGAAACCTCAGGAGGAACTCATTTCTGAAGCAACACCAGCCACAAAGATACCCTAATTATTAGGTTGGCATATGAAACCCAGAAGAAGGATCAGAGGAGAGCCAGCACCCCCTACCTGGCTATGCAGTGCAGTTTGCAGAATAGAGCAAGCACCCTGGCTACAGGGCTCAGCCTTGCTCCTGCCTGCAGGCAGCTGGTTAGAGAGCAGCTCCCCAAGAGTACAGGGTCACTAGCAGCACAGGAGGAATGTGTGGGTCATCAGGAGTGCCTAGCAGAGAGACAGACACTAGCAGCTCTGACAAAAGGTACAGAAGAACAAGCTTCCTCAGCTAAAAACCTACAGCTCAGGTCATCTAGCAGCTCCCTAGCCAAACAGTATTAGAAGCAAACCAAGGCTTTATACCTAAGCAGCCAGTGCTGCCTTCCCTCCATTCCTGCCAGCAGCCACTCATGCACAGATGAGTCTTTAAATTCTCCACAGCTGGCCTTAATCTACGGCTCTAAGTTTTGTGGGTTGTGGGTATGCTGTGGAGGAAATAGGAGCTGGTGCTCTGTTTTCTAAAGTAGCTCTGCAGGTGGGTAAAAGAGAAGTGCTAATGGGGGAGCTCTGAAATCCAGCTCAGAGGCAAAGGCTTGGGGTAGGGGTGTCTATCTAGGAAGCAAGGATTTGTCTTTGCTTCTAGTGTGTAGGGGATGTTATAGGAATGTGCCTGCTGATGGTGTTTGTGGAGCTCATGCTGGCTGTGATAGTTGTTCTGGCATTCCTCATCCTTCAGAGAAGGTGAGCTTGGACAGGGGAAAGAGTGTAGGGTGGGGGAAACTGGGAAGATTTCACTGCTGCCAATATGAGAGTTAATTTGTTTGGAAGGAAATTAGATTTTATATTTTTTTGCCCTGGGATTTCTGGGTGCTTTCATTGCCTGTTCATCTCTAGATGCCTTTAAAGAGAGTTGAAAGCCAGGCTCAGCAGTGCCATGGGAGGTGGCTGGAGATGCACTTGCTGGTAGGCAGGACTCCATCAGACCCCTCATCAAGCAAGCCATTTTTGGGAGTAGCTTTGTACTGAACCATCAGTGTGTGACCGGCTATGGTCTTGAGCTCCCTATCCAAAACCACTAGTGGTTTTGAAAAATCCTGCTCCTTGGCATACAAAGCCCCCTGGAGCATCTTCCCTGTATCTAGTCTGAGAGAAGAAAAGGCCTGAATTTGCAATTACAATGATAGAGCAATTCACCTTTTGAAAGCAAAAGGTAGATAATATATCCAAATCCAGCTTGTGGCATGGCTGTGACAGTATTCAGGGTTAACTGAGCTGGTCAGGCATCTCCTAAATGAAGTGGTGACTTCCACTGTGCTGGGAAGCAGAACTTCTAAAGAGAAAGTTTGAGTCTGAAGCCTTGGAGGAGATAATGGGACAAGAACAAAAAAGAGGCTCTGATGTTAAATCAAATTAATTGCAACATAATCTTGAAAAGTGTGCTCTTGGTTGCCTGATACACTAATTTGATGAGAAATTGTACACCTACTTCCCTTCACCAAGAGTTCATTTCACACGCAAATCACAGCAGGATCTTTCTTGACCTGGAAGGATTTCTCCTGCTTTTGCATACAGAGCGCTTAACATGTTTGCCTTGTAGTCTCTGTTTTAAAACACACTCTGTCCCTTTGTTAAGTGTTTTTCCCCATGTTCTCCTGGATCAAGCAAAGCACACTGTATCTGCAGTGCTCCCAACCACCACTGGCTCTGCAGGGACAGGCTTTGTGGATCCAAAGCCCAACTGCCCATGTAGAGGTGCCTGAGGTCAGCTTAGCTCATGCCATTCAAAACCAGGGGAACTGTAACCTATGGCAGTAATTAAGAAGAGAAAAGGTGAGGTAGTTCCAGAAATAACTCTTGTGGAAGGGCAAACCCAGTCATTGCTGCCTTTATCCTGGCATGATGGGTCAGAGCCAAGCTAGACCCTCCAGGGCATGAAGGCTTAGGCATTTCAGCCTCTCAGCAGGCTTGACATCAAGACCCACATCTGAAACTCAAAGCATTGCACTTTGGCAGGTCAGAACACAGCTGCTTTGGCCTGTTTGTGTATAACCATCACACAAGCTATTTCACTGCATTAAGAGAAGTCTCCATGTGTAGACACTGAACTCATTTTCCTTCTCACTGTGGCTGGCTCTCCCCATGGGAGAAGGTAACAGCTCAGCTTCACAAGGTAGCTCTCCAGGAGAAGCCCAAGCCCTCTTCCTGTCCTTGGGGATGGGCAAAGCTCAAGGTGTGTAGCTGGGTCCAAAACCTGCAGGTGGAAGCTGCACAGAGGATGCCAAAAATAAACCCCTAGAGTCTAAGCTGGAGCTGTGTGTGATAAGGGAGCTTAGAAAGCCACTTTCTTAACCAGGCTTTCCACTAAAACCACAACTTTCCATGTGCCCTTGCTCCAGGAGACCTCATTTGACACGATGCATGTTCAGTGCAGAGGGGAGGGGGGCACCAGGCAGGAGGCCTCTGTTTCCTAAAATAGCCCTGACAGGTGCCCTTAATATCCTGGCTCCAGTGTGACACCACTGAGCAAGGGCCATTAGAGATCCCAAAATGGATTTCATCTCATTGAGTCTAACCAGATGTAACCCCGGACCTCTGGGTCACTTTTATTTGTCCATCTTCTATCAGGCGCAGAGGCTTGAGAGCAGAAACATGCCCATGTGTACACAGCAATCATCCTACTGCTAATGCACGTAGCACTGGGGCAAGCGTGCAGTGTGTCCCCATCCCAACGCAGGCACATCGCCAATCCCTCCTGATCAGGCAGCCCCAGGAAATGCTGGTCTCTGCTACTGCCTGCGATGGACCGATCTTGCTGAGTTGCAATCTGTTTTCCCTCTGCTGCTTCTCATAGGGTTTCTGTGCTTTGTCAGGTCAGGGATTTTTTGACTGAATCTTTGATTTCACATCTTCTTTTTAAACTGTCATTAACTAGCAGCGACTCAGCAATTTCACTGTTGTGTTCTCTCCTTGTTTTTCCTTTCTTAACTTGTGTGGTTGAGCCCTCATGTGCTGTCTTACTTAAAAGAGAAGATGAGAAATAAATACAATGATAGCTCTCAGTAAAACTATGCTCCGGTTCACCTATAGCTGTTGCCTCAAATATGTGCAGCGATTGTATCCTGCAGGTCCTACATGGAAGCATGTTCCTCCTTCAGATTTAAGTCTGGACATTTTCTATGGAGGCTGGGACTCTGTGATGAATGGACAGTGTCTGTATGGACGGACTCCTGATGAACTATTGGAAGGCAAAACTGCACAGTGCATTGCACTGGGGTTTTGGGGACTTCTTCCCAGCACTGCTGAGAAGCTGTTGGGAACATCAACTAAATCATCTCATTCTGCATTTTGTCTTCTGACTTCCTCTGTAAATGCATGAAGTTCTCTCCAGGACAAGCACCAGGCTTTGTAATTTATCCGAGGGAGCCCTAGGGATGCCACCCACACATAGGTACTTTGCGATCATCTGCCTTCACTGGGACCTGTTCTGTCCCCTGTCCTCCAGGCTGTGGTTCCTGGGCATGGTCAGCTCAGCCTGCTGGACCTGCAGGAGCTGCTCTGCTTGTACTGGCTGTGGGGGAGAGGGCCCTGGAGATGTCGGTGGGGTGTGCAATATATCCTGATTAAGCAGGAGGATGTGAATCCTTCAGAGATGGAAGTTTTTATTAAAAGGCAAGAGGGTAATTCTTCATTTGCAAAATGACATGATGTTCCACAAGGCTAAAAAAACTGAAAACAACCCACCCAACCTCAAAATGGTAAATCCAATCAAGCTTTCCTGTTAAATGCAGGCTTTGAAGAACATTGTATTTAATCATTAACAGTGCTGAATCGATATGAATAATCTGAAGCGACTCAGAGCAGCAGGGGCAGTTTATGTTTACAAAGAGATGAATATTGATGCAGCCATTGCAAGTGCAGCCCAAATGCTGCAAAGCCCACCCCTGCCATGGCCTGTACATGGGGGTGGTGACAGACGACATGGGCCACTGGGAAAGGGTCCCCACAGCCTGCCAGCTGAATGCAGGGAGAAAAAGGGCACTGAAAATATGTAGGAGGCTGTTCTCTGCCAAATGTAGACCCAGGCTGTGCCATTGTGTAGGAGAGCCCAACACATGGGTTGTTTTCCATTCCTCTTCCCACTGCTACTCTAGCTGATAACAGACATCATGTTCACACCACCACCCAGGACCAAACGATGCTCTCCCTATCCCTCTGTAGGCTCAGCTCCCAAGATCAGGCAGTTTCCTCATCTGGACCTGCTGCCCATCCCATGGTGGCAAGGAGACAACTCAAGGAAGACTTTGACCTGCTGACTTGTCCTGGTGGGACTGTGCAATGAGCAAGATGACAAGTTTACTCTCACAATTTAAGTTGCATTTGTAAGTTTAGAGTATCCCAACTGCCTTCAGCCCTATCTTTTCACTGACAAAAGGAAAGTCCCAGGGCATTAGAGTGATGCTATCTGCCTTGAATCATTTGGTAGAGAGCAGTGCTGAGTGGGTGTTCGTGTGTGAATCACAGAACTCATAACTGCAGCCCCCGCTTAACTTGCAACTGCTTAAGTTTTTTTGTTTAGTTTTGTTTGCTGTCTTATTTTTCTTTCTTGCCTGGTCATTTGATAGTGGTTATTCATTAGAGCAGTTCTTATTTGGACACTTTGAGAGGCCTGTTGCCTTTGGCTCTGGGGTGCCAGTAATTTTTTAATGAATTCTCATGAATTTCCCCCAGATGGAAATGAACAAAAGAACCAGAGGAGAGAGTATGATTTCCAGTTTCTGGGAGCGCTTTACAAACAACTCAGATGATTAAAAAGGCAAGGGGGCTCCTTTAATAACAGGTTTTGTCAGGATTCAGCCAATTCATTTCAAAGAAAAATGAGCCATTTTGCTAAAGCAGCCACTTGAGCTTCCTTCTCTGTTCAGCTTCACTTTGGCTTCACCATGCCTTACGGCTCCAGCATCTAATTCGAAGGGTGTTAATGGGGGGAGCAGAAGAGTCCTCCAATTCCCACATGGGCTTTGCGGGGGAACAGCTGTTGTTACCACCATGCCGCAGCCTGCCAGCTCCTCCTTCCCACAGGGCAGCTCTTGTGAATGCTTTTTGGAAATACGTGTAAGTAGACAAAGAGATGCCTCAACAGAGGGCAGATGTGGGTGACCACTGAGACCAAGAGCTCACCTTGCTGCTACTGGAAGGAAAGCGTGTCTCAGCTCTCTCTGGTGGCAGCCACCCCCCGGGCCATGACCCCACTGGCAGACCATGACAGGCATCATTGCCATCTCTCCCTGGGCTGAAGAAGCATTGCCTGCCATCCACAGGGAGGTGGTAGCACTGGTGGGAGAAGGTTCAGCTATGGGATAACCAAAGGGGAGATAAAATGCACAGAAAATATGTAGGTGGTTGTTCTCTGCCCAACTGGCAGCACTCCCTGCCTGCAGCCCACGGACACAGGTACCAGCTGCCATGGTGGCACCAGGTACCATGTTCTGATGTGAGCAGTTCAGAGCTGCTGATGACTTCAAGAGCGTTCCACCATAGTCCCCAGATCCCTTCCCTCTCTAATAGGGTGCAAGGCTACGGTGTTGCCCTGCTGCCTTGCAGTACACAGGGACTGGAGCCAACCGTTTTCTGTCACGACTTCTGTGATTTCTTTGATTTCTTTTTCTCTGCATAGTTCCTTCCCCTCAGCATTTCAGACGTGGGGGACAGAAAAAAAACAACCCAAAAAATACATTGTCTGATGAAAAGAGTAAAATAAATAAATAAAAACATCTTACTCGATATCATTAACTTGGCACAGCTTGGGCAATTTCATTCTCCCACACAGACATCTCCCAGCCAGCCACTGTCAGTGCCTGCAATGGAGAGTGAAGATGGATTTGTGCAAAAATACCCTCAGAAAACATGTTGTTTTATTTCTGATTATTGAAATGGGCTCACTTTTTATACTGGTTTTCAAATTCTTTATTCATATTTTTCCAAATGCTTTACCCCCCAAATTAACCAACGTGTTACAATACAAGAAGTCAAGTTTGAATTTAGCTAGCACTTCCTGGTGTTTTTGTTTCTGAAAAAAGGTATCAGAAATGAAAAAGAAAGTGCCTTTGGACAAATCATTAACATAAAGATGATTGGTGACTTGCAACTAGTGGTCTAATCATGTATCTTTTGTGAAAAGAGATTATTTTGATGGCTTTTCTCCAACCTGAAATAGTTAAGAACAGTATTGATCTAGGACGACAAAAAAATAACAAAAGTCTAAATGACAATTGGCAGCTATTTGAAATAAAACTTTTCTAGCTCTCTAATCTCACAATCTGCAATCATACAAATAAGCTTCATTAACTGAGGGGGGAGAAATAAAACATACAGATTCAAAGAGAAAGTGAATTGAGTAATCAAAGCGTGTGCCTCTATACTGGCTTATGGGTTATAAAATAAAAGAAGTGACAAAAAGAGAACATTTACAAAAACTGCATTTTGCTGATTGTCGAGGGAGATGTTAAAGACTCACTTTACAGAAACAAAAGGAGGTCTATCAATTTAGCACACTAAAATGAAGCTTATATAGGTGGTTTCCATTGCCTGTAGTTTGGTATTCTGCAACTTTTCCTTTCCTCTGCCTACCTTACTGCACGGATCCAGTGTAGTCGCACATATCAGGGCATTTCCCCACGTCCCCCCATCTTCACAGCTTTCAGCACGTTTCCTCCTAGCCCTCGGTGCTCTGGTTAGCATGCTGCCCTGCTTTTCCTGCAGGCGCTCCTCATGCAGGCTATATGTTGCATCCCATGTACCAAAGCCCTTAGCAATGCCGTCAGCAAAACCTGATGCTCTCCTTGCAAGTTCCTTTGCATAGACAGTGTAGAAGATAAATGCATGTGAATGACAATGTCTTCAGTGCTAAAAGCCTTCAGAATGCTTGTCCACCTCCTCCTGGTCTTTCCCAGGAAGGTGGTGGTGTGTTGGCACACCAGGGTGGTCAGCCCCAGTGCCCGAGTGCCCCCAGCTCTGCAGCAGCTGGTCCGTGTTGCCCAGGGTTCCCTGGCTCCCGCGGTGGGCACCAGCCACCTGCCACCGGGCAGTGGTTCTGGCCCAGGGATTCAGCCGGAGATCTGTCCATCGCATGGTGCTCCTCTCCATCCCTTTCTCCTGCCAGGGTGCTGGGGAGGTACCCCAGCCTGTAGGCACAGCCGTTGGTAGAGCCTCTCTCCTGGATGAGAATGCTGTCTCTCCTGCGTGTTCATCAATGTTTCACATGGTGCCCAGCCTGAAAAAGGTTTCTGAGCCAATACTGCTAACAAGAGCCCTGTTGTGAATCACCCACCACCTAGAGCTGGGATGTCAGCTATCAAATTAATTTAATTAGTAGTTACGGCAGACTTTCAAGAGCCATTTGTGCACTGAACATGCCGCAGTGGCCGCACAGCCATCTGGCTGAGCCTCAACCTGCAGCCCGTCTCCCCATGAGGAATGTGGGCAGGGTGAGAACGACGAACTCTCCACGCTGTGGCCTTGGCATCATGCAGGATAACACAGAGGAAAAGTTGCTTGCAAAAAATAAATTAAAATTAACCGTGCCTGTCCTCTCATGCCACCTTGGCAGTGGCACCTGGGGTCTCAATACACAGCCAGTGAGGCTGGTAAGAAATCAGGCACAAGAAGGGGATGGAGAGAATGAGCACGGAGAATAGGGACACATGCAGTGGGGAGAAGGAGCAGGGAGCCTGGGTGACCTCCCAGAGATGAGGGACCAAGCCCACTCCCAGTTTTGGCTTGGTTTCCCTTGGTCCCTGATCAACGACCCACTCTCACCCTCTCCAGCATGTTGCACACCCAGAGAGATGCCAGGGCTGGGAAACACCAGGGCATCTCGGGCAATGTGCACCGAGGGAGCTGGGGGTGCCAGGCTGGAGGTGGCCAGCGGTGCCCAAAAGCCTCTCGCCTGCACACAGCAGACAGTGAATAATCAGGATATTGCATTCAGTAGGTCCTGCCTGAAGATAAAACTGCTGGTTAGTTTGCACTGTAATCTGCACCTTGTTTAAAGGCTGCCAGCAGACTGCTGATCCGACCGCCCCGTTCCTGCTGCCCTCCCCTTGTTATACTTGGTTAAATGAATGTCTGTTTTTGTGCTCAGTTTCTGCTTGTTCACCACATACTCGCAGGGAAATGAAGAGCTGTGTTTATACCAAATGGGTTTATTGAAGTATCAGAAAGCACAAATCAATTTACAAATGAAATTATATGGTACCCCAGGAATCAAAACTGACAAACACAGAGATTTGCTGTTAAATTAATAGCAAGCCAAGATAAAAGGCAATGCAGACCATAACATTAGTCAGGTACAATATACTCCCTAAAATTTAGAGCTTAGTGTTCTACAGCACGCCACTTGATTTCAGAACTAAATAACCAGCAGAGGGGTTTTAAAAAAATCAATATTGCAGGCCACATGGCAAAGCAAATTCCAGAAAGCACTGTATGCATTTTGCAATGGAAGACTTACTCCTGCCTTCCCGTTTCCCCCGCGAGCCTGGGACAGCACTGACGTATGCACTGCCCATGGTGTGGGCTGCAGAAGGAGAGCACTGGTAGAACTTCTACAGCAAGGTCTTTCACTTTTCAAATTGATTTGGGCAGAGGCAAATTCAGTGCTGCCTGCTCTGCCTCTTGGGCAGAGGCTGAGGACCTCCTCATGTCCTCCTCCGGTGCTGGTGGGGCCAAGAGTCGGCGCTTCCCTGGCTAGCTGTGGTACGGGGCTGAGAGTGTGCATCGCTGCAGAGATGGGGAAATGCCATTTGTTTGATAAATAAATTAATAGAGGAGATCAGGCTGGCAGAGAAGGCTCATGGCAAAACAGGAGCAGAGCTGTCATCCCCCACCGCATGACTAACAGGCATCTCGGCTTCCCCAGGGCAGTGTAACTCAGCCCCAATGCCGTGAAAATGATGCAATGCTGGAAATCACCCTCAAAAGCTGGAGGATAGCCCCTGGACAGCCACAGTGTACCAGCACGGGACACCCTCTGGAGATGCTCCCTTCACCCTACTCTGCAGTGAGGACAGTCCTGCTGAAAGCCAGGGCCACGGCATGCTGCTGATGGTCGCCCTTGGACATGAGATGCCCTCTGGGCACGGTGCAGCAGCGAGGTGCTGTGCTAAGTGTATTTTTCCACTAGTAGAGCCATCCTGGTGTGGCACAAGCATCCACCCACGCTCCGTGTTCATCCTGAATGACAGGAACAAGTTGCCCAAAGTGTGGCTTTCACAAAGGCCAGCACCTTGGGCTTTGCTTTCTGAGCTCATTTGACATTTTCACACGTGTTTTGTAGGGCTTCTCCGACTTCTGCTGCTTGCTCTTCTGTCCTCTAATTAACTAAAAAGACATATGATGAAGCCATGACATGCACAAGAAATGACAGGGCCACCGAGTACTCCAGTGTGGCATTCCCCTCGGGCACCCTGCGAAGCAGCAGGCATGAGGCAAGCTTTCTGAGATAATGTGCTAATATACATTGAAATACGAGCACTTTTTAAAGTGAGAATAACGCACGCCTCGACAGAGACTCAAGGCCCTTGAACCCCAGGGTACTCCTGCCTCCCTGAGCGCCTGGTGCTGCAGGCATTGGCAGGAGGGGTGGGAGAAGGTCGCTGGCTTCTCTGGGAGCCTGCCTCTGTTCAAGGCAGTGACACATACTTCGTTAAAGCTGCTGTAGAGCTATCATGAGCGCTTGTATCTTGAGGATGTGGGCTAAAACTCCCCTGGAATGTTCCAGGCTTTGGACTAATAAAGCTGTTATACGTAAATTAAGTTATCGGTATCTAATGTTAATCTCTTTGGTTTTCATTGCCTTTTGTTTATGAAACTAAATACGATGATGCGTAATAATAACTAAAGATTGGCTGATGAGCAGGAAATCAATCCATGTCTCCTGGGCAGTCACTGATTATCAGTCATTTTTTGACATCTGTTGTTTTTTTATAAACAGGCGATTATTGTCTTACTAAAACTGAATTAACAAATTCATCTGGTGTATGCCTGTATGTAAAGCAGCTCTGGTGGGTGGTGATGATTTCTACAGGCTCCAGCTTGGGCTTCTCTCTGGAAGAGGTCAACCCAGCACAGCCCTGCTTCGGAGCAGCCTGCTCCTTGCCATGGTAAACCCTTTCTGCCTGGCCACTGCAGCCTTTCCACCTGCTGGCCCTGGCTCAGGGTTTTCTCAGGCAGCTCCGGGTTCTAGATGCTGTCCCTCACAAACCCATCCTCTGGGCCAGCCCACTGAGTGCAGATCCCAGCCTTCCCATGAAAGCCTGCCTGTACCCTAAAAAACCGCAGAAGACGCAGAATAGCCTCTTCAGAGCGAAGCTTTCTGTACTGACCTTGTGGAAGAGAACAAATTAAGCAGACAGAGGGCTATTCCAGGAGCTGCCTGTCTGAATGTTTCATTTCGCGATGAACGAAGTAAGCCAATGCCCCGAATCGCTCATGCTGCTCCTGCAGCCCTTGTCCGGCACGGAGGGAGAGGGGCAGCTGCAGGTGGAGGGGGCTAAGGCACAGAGTCCCTGGCACTGCTCCAGCAGCAGACAGACCGACTGAGGGGCTGTGGGAAATCTCCTTCCGCACACTCGAACTTCCCAGATGGGGTTTAAAATCTATTTCATGATTTCTTTGGCAGTCTCAAACCGCTGAGAGCTGATGAATCCGTGGGGGCGGGAAGTACAGTCATGGCCAGGCTTGTTCACAGGTCGCTGAGCAATGACAACGAGTTTGTGGCTACTCGTGGCATGTCCCTGGGAGCTGCGATCCCAGCCCTACAAGCCTGGCGCGGCCGATCTGTCACAGAACAAGAGCCAAGAAACTGGTGCACGGACTGTCCTTCACCCTCGGAAACCATCCCCATGCACAACCCCATCAGCAATTCTCCCTCTGTGTCCTGTTCCTCCTCTGCTGCCGCCCCTGTACCCCCAGCCCGACATCCTCAGCCAGCTCTTCCCAGCACACCGAGGAACACTCCCACCCACAGAGAGCAGCTGAAGGAGTCACTGGCTGCCTGCCCCGAGAGACCCAGGCTGGCTCCCGGCACTGGGCTCCCACGCAGCTGCAGTTGCATGCTCCGATTCACCTCCTGTGCCCAGACTTGCATTGCTCCTTGGCTGTCTGAATGTGCCTGTGGCTGATGCTTCCCTCGTGTCAGCACTTATTTCCATTCTTCTAAAAACGTGAAGTGGCTTTAGCCATCTTTGTAAGCACAAAGCAGACATTTATACCCAGGTGTCCCTCTAGCCGCTTCCCCTGGTGGTTTTTCATCTGCCCATGTAAATGGCTTCCCTTGTTGTACCTTGTCTACAGGACATTGTAAAAGCTTCAGGACAGGGGCTGAGTTTTGCTGTATAAACACATCATCTTGCCTAACTAAAGGCAGCCAGAAAAGGGTCATGTTTACTAATCTGTGGAACTGAATATTAAACACATTTCTTAATATATGGGAGCAGTATCAAAACCGGCGACTGCAATGCCAGTCTGAACTGCAAAATTCAGACAGTTTTGGAGTGAAGTTCTCCCTCCTCTCCTTAAAAAGCTCCCTCAGCACATATATGACACTTAAAACTCATGCCAAGGTGCACTCTATGTATAAGAAAATAAAAAAGGTCTGGCAACCTGGACTTGCAGTAACAGATTAAAGAAACTCAATCTATTTTCTTTGAAAACGAGAAGACAGATGGGTAACTTGATTACGGACTATAAATGCCAGCTCGGAAAAAGCTTTGTGATGATAAGAAGGTCTTCAACTGAGTAGCAGATCCACAGCCTGGAAATTGAAATTAGACAAATTCAGAATAGGAAGCAGGGTAAGTAATTAAATAGCAGAACAGCATGCACAGGGATGGAGTGATTCACTATTACTTGCAGGCTTTGAAAATCAGAACTGGATGTCTTTCTATAAGGCTAAGCCAGGAGATCTAGGGCCAATAGGGAAACATGTGTTAGTGTCCTGGGGAGCCCAGAATGATAACTTCCAGAATTAATATTGATAAAAACTTGAATAATGAGAAATGATTTGGGATTTTAAAAGGTGCTATGAGGGAAATAGCTGAGGCTGTAATCCAGTGGTTGTTGGAGCACCACCTGCTTTCAAGACCTTTGAAAACTCCACCTTGCAGCAGGGAAACACTGTGGATCAGTCACAGTGTGATGCACAGCCTGCATTTGCCGTGTCCACAGCAGATCAGAGCCTGCCAGCCTGAAGAACATCTCCTGAAGCAGCCGTACCTTGGGCTGCAGTTCAGTGCCTGCTGCTTTCAGATCCATAACAAAGCCCGTCTCTATCGATATTAGCACACAAATATGCATAAATTACAGCATGCATCCCAGCACACATTACAGTCCATCGAGGCTGGCCCTTGCTTGCTCACAGGGTGAGGCTCTGAGCTGCGTAACACCTTGGAGGTGCACCCGGTGGGAGGCTGGGCAGGGACACAGAGCCCCTCCAACCAGTCTCCTGCCATCAGGAACTGCTGGTCACTCACCGGGGACAGGGACACAAATCTCTGCTCAGTGGGAGCAGAGGAGCTCCCCAAGCCTGGCTGGACGAGCCTTTTGAGGTCCAGAAGGGTAATTTAAGTGTTTACACAATCTCAGTGTCAGAACCTGATAATGATTATCATTTATTGCTGTCTAATTGTACAAGAAGCAATGCATAAACAGTTAACCTGGCCATGTCTTGCCTTGAGGCGTCCCTTAGCCGAGTAAATCCAGCTTAAATAATGATTCTTAGGAGAGAAAGGGACAAGGCTGGCTGCGTGCCACATTCCCAGGTGAGTTGAGTGTTAGCTTATCTCTGCATCATAGGCCACTGTGGGCTGACATGAGCTGACTTTTCTCACTACAAGAAGCCCCAGGTGATGAGGTGGTCACCTACAGCTCTGTCCCCTGTCATTCACCATTCTGGCAGCGTCCTTGCCAGCTCATCACCTATCCTAGGCAGGTACCAACACCCAGACACAGGGTGACACCAAGGGCAGCTACCTGCAGCCTTCTGGAAGTGGCTTGTGCTGCATCTTTTCTCCACTGAAGCACCACTGGAGAGCTGACCAAGGAATCCTCCATCCCAACGGAGAGCTGCAAAACATCTCCCTACTAAAGATGTTCCATCTTGCTTGCACTTGATTTCAGGTCAGCATCTCTCTCCACGCACCATCCCTTCCTCCTCGTCTGCTGCTTGTGAGCAAGATGGGACAGAGCAGGAACATTATCTGCTCCAAAGCCCAGTGCAAATGGGCTACCAGTGAGCCGAGCAGCTCAGCGTACGCCTCCCAGGCAGTTCACTGCAATGACAGGTACAGACGGGCTTTGCTCCCAGGCCTGGAGAGCAGAGTGTCCGGGAAGGGCTGCAGTAGCAGGTGGATGAACGCCAGAGCAATACTTCAAATCCCCACAGCTCCCAGGAGTGAAGAGTGACACCAGTTCCCCTTCTCTGTTGCCTTCATCCTCTTCCTCTCACACAGATACTGGACAGCACTATGCGCATCAGCCCCACTGTGAGCTTTTTGGAAAGTGATACCAAAACAAGGCAGGGAAGCCAGATGCAGGGAGAACATCCAGGCTGGCAAGGGGCACCTCCAGGAAAGCCTGGTGCCTGGGGAGGGGAGGAAAGGCACTGTTTACAACAGCAGCTGGCCCAGCAGCTCGCCTTTGTCCTGATCATGGTTCATGTTTATTTTTGCATCAGCCAAGGCCTCTCACCCTTGTTTGAAGGCAAGGGAAAGGAAAGGGCTCGTTTCCCTCAATCACACAGGAATGCCAGCTGTGGTTTGGCAGGGGATGGCTTCAGGATGCCTGTGAGAGCAGAGCTGTGTCTGTGAGGCTGCCCGAGGTAATGGCCTTTAGCCAGGAGAGCAGGAAATAAAGAGCTGTTAATTATTCCTGAGCTTCTCTCTCCCATACACCCCCTGCACACATGCACTCACATGGGGATGGGCGAGGGGGTGTTGGCAACATCTCAGCCATCCAAAAATGTGCATTTCTCTTTGCTATTTTCTCTCTCCCCTGTGGTCCAAATCTCCCAGACCCACCTCCCATCATCTCCCACATGTTCACCTGCCGTCTGAGCAACTTCATCTCGTCGTCCTCTGCAGACAAGCTATGAATGCTTCCCCTTTCCTGTAGTTCCGGCGGTGCAATCCCCTTGGAGAAACACAATGTCCAGGGAATGGGTATTTGCACAGTGTCCTTCGCTTTGGACGCTTGTTCCAGAACAGCAGGAGGCCGGTGAGGGATCAGAGCAGCGCTGCCTGGGCCATGCAGTGCTTCACCCTGCTCTTGGCTGCTGGTGCCCAGCGCCTGAGCCTCCTGCAGCCCTTAGAAAACCCAGATACTGGCCATTTCAGATTGCCAAATCAAGCAAATCCAGGCCCCCACGGTAGCATACATGTGGTAGATATGTGACCGGGGAATAGGAAACAGCACCTGCAGCTTCCTCGGTGCCTTGCCCTGGACCGAGCACTGAAGCTTGCCAACGGTGTGCTGGCAGCTACCCCATGGCCCATTAGGATGCTCAAGCAATAAATGCAATATCTGGGACTGTAGAGACTGGCAGGGACTAGTACTTCCAGGCAGCATTGGAGGACCTGGAGCAGGAGGGAAGCATGGGTTTGTGCCATGTGCTGGGCCACTACAAGCTTGCTGTAGCAAGCACCAGGCACAGGTAGGGACCATCTTAGCCTGGCACCCATAGACAAGCAAATGGCTTCTGCCTCTCAGCAGGGCTTAGCGAGTGGGTCCAGCGCCACATGCATGCAGTCACTTCATCCCAAGAGCAGAGCTGGCTAAAAGCACAGAGAGGAGTGCCCACAGCCATACCATGCTGCTTCCCTGCTTCTTTGGGTGAAACACCAGCGGGGGCACAGAGACAAGCTTGCTCCCACAGGCACAGGCAATCAGAGCCAAGAAATCCAGCAAGGCAAACAGAAAACAAGCAAATGGCACCCAGAAAACAACGTGCACAGCAGCACACCAGCTTCCAGGCTCCAAGCCTTTCAACACGAGAAGGGAAGTGTTTAGCAATTGGGCATTCTTCAGAGTACAATGGGGAGACAGCCAAACTGCAGCAAGGCTGGCTGGGAGAGGGTCATGAAGCCTGAGCAGCAGCATTACAAGGAGAAATGGGCAAAGGCTGCACATACATATGCTGCTAGCAGGTCTGGAAAACCCCTGCAGCATCCCACCTGCAGAAGTGACAGGTAGGCATGGGAAAGGCTTTGTGACTCCTAGGAATCAGCATTGGTGAGCAGCACCTTATCAACAGTTGTGAGCCTGGAAAACAACATCCAGTTGTGAGCCTGGAAAACAACAGATTTGTTTATGGCTGAAGTTCACAAAGCACCTGACCTGTAAAATAATCCAGCCTTCAGAGCTGTGTTTGTTCACTACAGAATGGGAGAGGGAACTTGTCTGAGAAAGGGCACCTAGGGACAGGCTTGCTGGGTGAGTGAAGCAGGCTCAGCAATATTCCAGCAAAGGAAGTAAGAGAGAAAAAAGCAAAACACATCCAAGAGAATAAGCAGAGATAAAAAGCAGAAGAGAAAGATAACTGCAAAGAAAGGTCTGTGGGTGGTGCCGAGAAAAACATGAGAATGGAAAATGACGTGCATATGGTTCCTGTACAGTCACCATGGCAAGAGAAATTGTTATCCTAAAGCTTGTAGAGCAGAAAAGCAAGGGAAAGACCCACCCTGTCAAAGCCGTGACTGAGGGTTTCAGATAATGCCCATGGGTGACACTGCAGGTAGTGCAAATTTGCAGATAAATGAGTGCCCAGACTAGCTCAGTCAAAGCAAGGCAGCTGCATGCAGCTCAACCTCAAACTCTGTGTCAGAGTGGCACCAGGACATCAGGGGATTTGTCAGTGAATAGAAATCTCTTCAGCACTCTGGAAGTGGAGTCGGCGCAGCCCAAGCAGGCAAAGCCACGCTGAAGTGGCTATGCTGGCACAACCACAGCATGAGTTGCAGGGTGGAAGTCCCACAATACCATGGGAAGCAATGCAGTTGGAGACTTTGGTTAATGCAGGCAATACCACCAGCTCACAAATCCAGTGCCACCAAACCTCAGAGAAAGTCTGTGCATTACAGGCAGAAGAAAAACACAAGGAAGTCCCTAATCCAAGTGACGTGTTGTGACATGCCTCTACTAACGCAGAGTAAAGTACCCAAGATGGATTTCCAGGAGGGGCAGTCTTACAGAAGTGGTACCAATAAAAAGAAAGGAATGGTTCATGCAGTGCAGGATCTGCCCAGGGAAGATCTACTGCACTGGAACTAAAAATAAGGGAGGGAACAGAGTAAATTGGAAGAGAAGCCCCTCCACCAACAAGGCAGAGCCCATCAACCATTCTCAGTCCTTCATGTGACGTTTTCCTTCTCCACCAGCCTGATGTAGACAGTCACAACCCTAAGTTAAAATGCAAGTGGAAGAATGGACTGCCAGCAGCATGCCAGGCTGGCAGGACAATGTCACAGCAGATGACATTCTGGGGTAAGGCACTGAAACACCACCCTTCACAGCCCTGGCTTAGGTCTTCAAGGAGAGGCAGAAGCAGGTTTCAGCTTGGACAAAAGCAAGATGAAATTTTCAGCAACTGTGGCACCACTGAAGGGACACCTGCTGACTTCCAAAGGCAACAGCCTTCCTGCCAAAAAGCAAATGCGAATTACCAGATGTCCTTTCAGAGACTATTATGATTTGTAAAGTATCTAATAGACACTCTTGCCTAAGTGTCTCTTTATCCATTGTATCCTTCCACACGAAAATACAACAGATAAACAAGATCAAGAGATTTCCAATCTGAGATGAATACTGATAGCACAGAGGGCATCAAAACAATACTTATCTGCCAGTTTTCGAGGCAGATAACTTTGGATTCTGTTTCAAACTTTGGATTTCTCCTTAAAGAAACTGTTCTCAGATTCTCTGGAAAGAATCTGAGAATAAACCATACTAAACTAAGACCCACAAGTGCTCATGTCTACTAGTTTATCAAGACAGCATCAAGGAGATTTAAGAGGAAAAGGTGTTAATCCCAGACAAAGGCACTTTAAGGAGTTCAGCAGGACACAGAAGGAAAACAGCTGATAAAGGACTGACAGAAGCCAGGACAGACTCATAAACCCTACTCTGCAGAAGAAGCCAGGTACAAAGCAGTTCTTGTCAACCCCAAAGACTGGAGCTTCTGGAGTACCAAATAGCTTCCAAAATAGACATAAGATGATGCAGGCTCAGAGGACAGAGAGATGAGTCAGAAGGCAATGACAGTCCTGCTGAGTTTGGCTGCCCAAGGATACACAGCATCCCTGCAGGTGCCTTGCACCTCAGCGGTGATCCAATATGGTCTGCCCCAGGGGTAGCCACCACCAGAGCACACGGTTTATTCTTCCGTCAGATCATGAGATGGACAAGATGGGAAAGCCTAGCTGATGGGTTAGGGAAGTCTGGAAGATACTTCAAAAGAACACAAGCCTGACACACCGGAGTCATATAGGAGCTTCTGCAAATCCTTCCCAAAGCACTGGAGCAAGGTGGTTTTTTTAACCTGATTAATATTGTACTAATACTTTGGGATCAAGCATGGCTTAAATCTTGGACAGTGGTAGGAAAAAGTCATGATGCAATTGAAAAACCAGCTGCAAAGAACTGAAGGTGTCCCAGGCAGAATTAAACCTTAGAATCATGTAATACTGCAGCCATTGCTCCCTACATACCGATGTATGTTTACGCATTCTTGTGTGGCCCCCATGCCACTGTCAGAGCAGGTGCAAAAGAAAGAAAAAAAACCAAAACACAACAGAAAAATAAAACAACCACCCCATAACCAGTGCACAAAGGGAATTTTGTTATGTAAGAATTTATTCTTCCTTTATCAAAAACCGTCTGGTACTCAGGGACTCATTTCTTTGTATTCATCCTGATTCCTGGACTGTATCCCAACAGCCTTCATGGCAGCCAAATACACAATTTTGGGTTTTTTTCCCCCTCTCCTGTAGTGTGACAGGAATTGTTGGCACTTGTGCTGTTTCCTACGCTTGTCTCCAGTGCTGCGGTGAGGGGAGCCTCTTGCTGCCAGGTTTCCTGCCTGTGTTTGCCTCTCAGAGGAGCCGTAGCTGTTGGGACAGCATGCAGGAGCTGGGGAGCTATAAGCAGCTTAGCTTGGACCCTTAGTGCACCCTGGCACCATCATGTTTGTCTGCAGAGCTGGGACAAGATGGGAACATGGAGCTCTTTGCCCATCAACTGGTACTCAGGAGAGACAGTTGCCCTTCCATGTGTGCCTGTCACTAGCACACATGGTCTCTACCAGCTGTATGCTTGGAAGGGATAATGTTTTCTGCACCTCTCTGCCCTCTCCAGTCCCAGAGAGATGTTTTCCCTGGCAAAGCCCAGCACAGCGCCCAGCACAGCATCCAGCACTGGTCTTCCATCAGTCCTGCTGAATGCAAAGTGCCCATGAGAGCAGAAAGCAACTCTGGAGATCAATGCTGGTAAGTCCTGGTGATAACTGTGTGCCCTGTGGCCGGTGACAGCAGGGATGACAGCTCCAGGGCTGACCCATGCCTGGTGCCATCTCAGCACAAGAAGTATTTAATCTCAGCTGGGAACTTTTTTTACATCTGGTCTCACTGTTCCCTGTCCACAGTCATTGGCCGCTTCCCTGCTGCCCTGTCCTTCCTCTCTTTTTGGTTTTGCTTCTCGCCTCCCCGAGGGATACAGCAAGCTCCCAGGGCAGGGACACCAGCAGTGCAGACATAGGCCCCCATCTCAGCATACACAGACAGGCTGCATTGCGCTGCTGCCCACCTTACCACAGTACAGGGAAGGGAAGGGTTATTTAAGCACATGCAGTTACAGTTAGTGACTGTTGGCTGTTGCTCAGCCTCCCAGCATCAACCTCCAATACACCTCCTGGCATACATATTTATGATCCCAATTATCACTGAACAAAAAACCCAGGTTGCTGTGAAAATAAATGATTTTTAATCTAAATTGCCCAGTTTACATACTTCACCCACCTCTGCTTAGCAGAACAGCTGGTGTTTACCAACTTCTCATTACTGCTCCAGGCAACACAGGAAGGTGCTGGCTGGAGAGGACCAGCCACTCTGAGATAAGACGAGCTCAGGCTTACCTCTGCCTCAGACTCTCTGCTCCTCCACATCACTGCTGAGCTTCCAGCAGAGGCAGGCTGTGCTGGAGGCCAGCCTCTGCCAAAGTCCAAGGCTGATAGAGATGGATAAATGATGTGACATCCTGGGGCACCAGCTACAAAACCTAGGCACCGAGCTCCAGGACAGCTCTGCACAGCCACAGCGTGCCTTGAGCAGGGCTGGTGCAGCAGCAGCAGCTGTGGTTGATTACTCTGGTTAAGGGGAGGCCCCAGTGCAGGTCCTTGGGATGGGAGAGGCGGCTCCTGCCCACACCCTGGATCTGTGCAGCACTCCACTGAAATTCAGACTTCCCTCCCAAGCAGCATGTGCTTTCTCTGCCCAGCTGCCAGGCTTTGACAGTACTCAGAGAGGGTTTCTACTCCCTGTTTAACCCATGGGATCTGAGGCACGGAGTGGAAAAAGGCTGCGTTGGAGCTGTATGGTACAGATGGGAAAAGAAATGTCTCTCTATCCAGTCCAGCCTCCATCCAGCACAGGCCCAGTGAAGATTTGCAGCATTGTACAGTGAAGGAATGTTGAAAGATGTCTGCTGATAATAATTATTATCGTTGGGTGTTGTATTTCTGCAGGTGTCATGGTTTAGCCCCAGCCAGCAACTAAGCCCCAGACAGCTGCTCGTTCACTCCCCCCAGGTTGGGATGAGGGAGAGAATCAGAAGGGTAAAAGTGAGAAAACTCATGAGTTGAGATAAAGACAGTTTAATAGGGAAAGCAAGAGCAGCGTGCACAAGTGAAGCAAAGCAAGGAATTTATTCACTCCTCCCCATGGGCAGGCAGGTGTTCAGCCATCTCCAGGAAAGCAGGGCTCCATCATGTGCAACAGTTACTTGGGAAGACAAACGCCATCGTCCCGAACATCCCCCCTTCCTTCTTCTTCCCCAGCTTTATATGCTGAGCATGACATCACATGGTGTGGGATATCCCTTTGGTCAGTTGGGGTCAGCTGTCCCAGCCGTGTCCCCTCCCAGCTTCTTGTGCACCCCCAGCCTGCTCGCTGGTGGGGTGGGGTGAGAGGCAGAAAAGGCCTTGACTCTGTGTAAGCCCTGCTCAGCAGTAATGAAAACATCCCTGTGTTATCAATGCTGTTTTCAGCACAAATCCAGCTGAAAACTGGATTTCAGCACAAATCCAGCACAAAACACAGCCCCATACTAGCTACTATGAAGAAAATTAACTCTACCCCAGCCAAAACCAGCACAGCAGGAAAGAGTAGTTTCTGTGTAAACCCAAATAAATCTAGCTATCTCTACACTTCTGTCCATACCTGTATTTACAGTTAACAGTGCTTCCTTTTTCCTAATGCCTCAGAAGGCTCACACCATAGCTAAGATGATCCAAGAATTATTCTTGTCATGGTATTTCCACTGTCCAAGAATGAGCATATGTTAAAGAAAACCAGTCCCTCTTTACTCCAGGCCTTAAATGGCCCCCTGAGGCATTAAACAAAATGGGGTCAGAGTGCCAGCGTTGGCTCTTAGGTGGCCTTACGTCAGGACTGGTAGTGCTGGTGCCCAGAGGGTTGCACTGGTGAAAGATCAGAGCGAGACGGGCTGGCACCAGGTCGACATGGGCACACAGAAGCACCGAAGCCAAAGCAAGGAAGTTCCTACAGCACCCTTCACCCTTTGTAAGTGCTGGAAAGGAAAGCGCTGCTTTTAGCAGCCGTGTGAAGGCACATGCTGCTGCACGTGGTCCCTGTTGGTGCTATTTCCAGCTTGGCTGGCTGAGGACTGAAGGAAGGAAAACTCCTGGGACTCGGCATGGAGCAGATAGTCACATGTGGCTCAGAAATAAGTCACAAGCCACAGCAAGATAATGACACCTGGCGTAAGAGGAGATTTGATCCATACTTTCCCTTTCCCCTATTTCTTCCTCCATCTGTTTGGGCTGACATTAGTGCTGGTGAAGGAGGGCTGGACACTGGTGGCCAATGCCTACCATAGGATAAATACCTGCTGTGTTTCTACAGTCCTGCTCTTCCAACCTTCTGTTGGAGCAACATCACAGCTCTGGCCAGGCTCTGCACCCTACAGCACCTCAGGGTGTGTACCTCTTAAGTGGTCCCTGTGCTCCCTCCCTACATACACACACGGGTGCTCCCTGCTGTGTCTAAAAGACAGACAGCTTCCCACTGTGCCCCAGGAATGATGGACAATATCCCCCCACCCAGGAAGGCGTGGAGGACAATAACCCCCAGCCTGGCTGCCCCAGGACCTGAGCCATCACCTGGTGACCTCCTCTGGCACAAAGTCCCCAAAGCATGTTTCCCTGCCCACGAAACTGCGCTGGCGGCTGGAGGGACGTGGTATCCCCACCCTCCCTTGGGCGCAGGCCCAGGCACTGGTATACACAACTGACTGCTCCAAGTTTCACTCTATTTCCAAGTGTTATTATGGACTTTAATTAGCCCTGGCCATGCTGACCTCTCATCCCACTAGGAAAACAGCCCAGCTTTGTCAGAGCGTGTGGGAGCAGGTGGGCGGATGAGGGAGAGGGGAAATGATGTTTTATGGGACATTCCCAAAGAGCAAGTCTCTTTTTTTTTCCCCCAGGCACCACAAATTTGTTTGCTGTGATTTAAAGAGGGCACACTTGGTTAAAAACCATGGGCCAGATCCATAGTCCCTGCAAATCAGAACATCTCTGTTTGACTTCATGGAGCTTAGCTGATTTAGACCAGCTGAGACGCTGACCCTCTATGTTTAAACAAAGCCCATTTTTTCTCACTGGTGCTATGCAGAACAGCCTCAGGTTTTGGCTCTGGCAGGGATATTTTAGTGGAGATGCTCTCTGCATGATTCATCCTCCACTGGGCTTAATTTTGACAAGAGCCACAACAGCCACTGGCCACCAGTATGGGTCTGGGGGCTCTGCCACAGATAGGGGCACAGCCACTCACATCCTGGCCCCCAAGTACGGAGCCTGGCCAGCAGTGCAGCACCAGCTGCTACAACCACTGGTAACAAAAGCCCCGCTGGATGCCTGGGCAGCAGCCTTGTGGTGGCCTTGGACCTCATCTCAGGGACCCAAAGGGCACTACTGAGGACCAGACCAGTGGGGTGTAGCAGGGCTGGGGAGCAGCAGGGCCGGGGAGCATCCCTAAGCAAGGCGCTGGGGGCAGGCAGGAGGAGAGATGGGTGGAGATCTTGGTGCCAGGGCAGGGCACTTCTGCACGACATGGACTCTCAGGTTTTCCAGAGCCATCAAAGCTTCCCTCTCTCCCCTCCCTCGATAGCCTTATGTCCAGTTGTCAAGCTGCCTTCTGGTATGAAGATGTGAGACTGTGCTTTTCCCCATGTATGAAAAGAAAAAGGGGAACTGACCTGAAAAACTGCTGAAAAGATCCTGTCCTAGCACAGTGAGCACCAGCCACCTGAACTGAGAACAGGCAGCCCTGTGGAGTGAGGCAGGAAGGTTTTGGGGACTGGTTCTCCCCCGAGCTTGCTGTATTTCAAACGGGATGAAGATTTACCTTCTCTGAGCTCAGGGCTGAGGCTCCTCTGATGGCATTGCAGGAATGCTTGTTAAACAAGCAGTAAACTATTCATTGCCCCGATGATGGATGCCTTGCAGGGATTAGAAGGCAAAAAATGAACTCAGTGTTTGTGAAGAGCAGCGAGGAAATAAATGTTCTGCATTTAGCATTTCCAAGGAGTGGAGCGCTTCAGGGAGGTGGAATGACTTGCAACAGGGCCTCCCTGAGAAGCCCCAGCTGGGTGTCTGGCCACTGGTTGTCAGAGCAAAGAGATGAGCTCGAAAAACTGCTCATTCTTTACTCTGCACCAGTCCAGACTGAAACCCGAGGTTGGTATTAGCCGGGAAGAGGCACTTGTCCGTGTGAGGCTGCAAACGTGGGCATTTATTGCTCTCTGGTGGTGAGATGGGCTGTGGAGGAGAGCTGTGTGCTGCTCCCGGTGCTGGGGTCTCAGGAGAAGCCTCCTCGGTGCCTCCTGCTCCTCCTGCTCGCTCCGCAGAGGAGTTTTTGCTTCTCCTCCAGCCACGTAGCTCAGGGCACTTGAAGGCACCTTGCTGCCTGCCGGGCAGCCGGCTTCTCCTTGGGCTGCCAACGGCCCATGCAAAGACAGCGCAGCTGTCTCTCCCCACCAAAAGCCCCCCTGCACCCCATCAGCACCCCTGCCCAGGGGGCTGGATGTGTGCCACAGTGCAGGCCAGTGCACCCAGCCTCGCCATCCACTCCCCAGTGCTCTTGCATCCCACGGGGCTCTGCAGCCTGGAGAAGAGAGGCTGGGGAGGGTGCTGGGCTGCAAAGCCTGGGCCGGGTCAGGACTGACAGCTCTTTTCCTGTGCAGGACCCATAGCTTGCTCATGCTTTAGATGCTGAAAATGCACATGGGTTGTGGGCCAGAAGAGGCCACCCTGGCTGCTCCAGTGCCAGAGCTGAGGCTGAACGGCAGAGCTGGGGTGAGGGTGGGCTCTGCCTCCCCCCCGAGCAGCTGCCCACCTGCATACAGGGCTCATCCCCAGGCAAGGCTTGACCAGCCCCTTTCATTTCTCCTCCTTTCCCTAATTCTGCCTCTCACTGCCAAAAGCTTTGGCGGTGCTTTGTACCAAAGAGGCCCTGGGCTCTGCAGAGGTATGGGTCACAGACCTCTGCAGAGCAGACAGGACAGAAACCAGACAGGAATAAATAAAGGAGTTGCTATTCAAATTAAAACACATTTGGGTCGGGCTGAGATGCCTCATGGGACCTGAGGTGTGTGAGGCAGCTGGGGGGGGGACAGGCAGGCACACGGTAGCACTCTCCTGTCCCCGTCCCGCGCAGGGCAGCCGCACTCCCGAAATGCCACCTGTTGCTCAGCACCGCTGCACCACATGCTCCAGCACTGCTGCCAGGGCCTCATCCTGCCCAGATGCCCAGCCTCAATGTGCCGCCTGGGCTGCTGTGTGCAGCCCTGCTCCCAAAAAATGAGGGCAGGGTCCCAAGTGCTTGGTCCCTTGGCTGTCAGGGACAAGAAGACCAAACGCTGCCAGCTCCTTAGGATGCAGTGCAGGACCTCTCCTGGGCTGGTTGTTCTGGAGAGCACATGGACCCGTGCCAGCGGCACGGCATGACGCTGCTTGATGCCTCGCACTGGAGTCCCCAGGGTGGCAGATCAGTCAGACGACATGGCCACCTTCGCTCAGCCACCTGGGCCGGTATGTGGCACAGCCCGGCGTGCCCTCGGGCCCCGACAGGGCACCAGGGATGTCACCCAGCTTGGCGTGAATGAGGCCTTGCAACTCCTGGTCTCCCAGCTCAGTCGCTGCAGCGAGGGCCAGGAGGAAGTAGGCTGCTGCATCCTGTTCATCCTAACCGTAAAAGACAGGGCAGGCATTAGGAAGTGGTTTAACTGAAGGTCACAGAGTATAAGGGAGCTGGAGCAGAGGCCGGTGGTTCCAGGCAGAACCCAGTGACACCTGACTTCTTTGAAATGGGCTCTATATAGTTGCAGCTAAGTGCCAGCACTTCTTTCCAAATTGCTTTTCCCCCTTCAAAACCTGGTTGTGCCAGCATTGTGCACATTTATTCTAAAGTTACAGGTATGATGGAGAGTCACAGGATGCAGCCGTCTACATGTGTGACTGCTCTGCCAGCGGATGTGATACTCCACCTCCAGCTCACCATTAAGACCAGAGTACTCAACACAGTGTCATGGAAGGAGGTTTCCTACCTTCAGTTTGTGCAGGGTCAGGTTGCCAAGGTGGCAATACACCTTGGAGTAGTACAGGGCCTCTCCAGAGCACTGCAGCAAGGGGGGACGCAAGGCAAGTGTCTTCAGGTAGCAATCTTCTGCCATCTCATACATATGCAGAAAATAGTAGACTGTAGCCAGGCGGTGGAATGCAACCAGCTCTTGCAATTGGTCTCCTGGAAAAGAGTTGCTGATACAGTCAGCGTGCTCGCAATACATCCCCAGCCCAGCATGCTGAGCCACTCGCTCAGGGATGCATTTGCTCAACAGCCTGGGGGCACGGATGTCTTAATAAGGAGACACTGGGTTTGAAGGTGGTCCAGAGAAAACAGAGCCATGGGCAGGGTTGCTGATACCAAGACTGGACAGATTGCCCAGGGAGTATATCATTCAACCAGGGCATTTCTTGGGTGCTGGAAAGGGCTATTACAAGACTGGTTCCATCTCAGACATTTATGCTGGCATTTTGCCCATTCAAACTATTTCTGTAATGGGAAGGGATGAGTTTATCAGAAGAGCCAGGGCAGGGAGGAACTGTTCAGTCCTGTGCCTTCATCAGACTTCCCGTGCTCCGGTGTAGCAACAACGCTCCGGTCAGCCAGTCCCACCACCTCCGTGACAGAGCTCTCCCATGTGGCTGTCATGCAGCTTAAAAAAGGAAGTGGCCTTAAAAAGATGTTACCCCTTAGCATGAGAAAATGTTCAGAGGTCTTACGAAAGCAGGAGATCCCCCTTTCACATGCACACAGTTCTCACCCAGAAAGGCAACCCCCTCCGCAGGAGCCAGTAACTCCCATACCCTGCAGGCGTGCATCACTCACCGACCCTGATGCTCAGCCTGGCTGCCAGCGTGGCAAACTCCAGCGCCTTCTCGTAGCCTTGCAGCCCAATCTGCAGCTCTGCCAGCTTATTGAATAGCCGTAGCTCTGTCGTAATGGCCTTTAGTTTCCTGGCCAAGGGCACAGCACCTCCCTGAAGGGGGGAGAACAGTGAGTCCAGGCTGTTCCTGGAGGTATCGGTACAGCACTGCCCACAGAGGGGTGATAGAGCAGCAGGAGATGGACAAAGTGCTCGGCATGGCAGGCAGATGATGGGGTGGTTGAGTGCTGAAGGTTCAGGTTCTAGCCCCTGCTTTCCCTTGAAAATGAGTTTCATATCCCAGAGCATGGTTCTAAAAATCTGAGCCTCATGTCTCTGCCCTTCCTTAGGTGCCTGAAATTCTGACTCTGACCATGTCCTCAGGAGTGACCAGCTCACACCTAACACTGCCAGGATTTGTAATGTAAGGACCCTGTTTCCACCTCCCAAATGATCTCTGGGGTGAGCTGCAGCCGTTGCAAAATATGTCTGTGCTCCAGGCTTCCCCCCTGCAGCAATGTTTGCACTCTGGCACACTCAGAACCACCCCATCCCTCTCCACCCTTCATCCCTCCAGCCTGGCCATGCAGCGCTGCAGCCAGCCCTGTAGCGAAGCTCCCCACAGCCATCGCTTTGTGGGGACACAAGGACAGAAATGCTCAGAGGGATCAGTACCCTATAAAACTCCACCGCTCGATCTCTGTTTCGGCTGCCATTAAAAAAGGTATCGCCGGCTTTTTCATACAGATCCATGGCCAAGGAGAAGTTCTCAGATTTCAGAGCAGTCTGAATGGCTGCCTAGAAGGAAAAGGAACTGGAGTGAGACTTGGAAAGAGACATTTGCACATAGACATTGGTGTGATTAAATAAAACCAAGTCACCATAAACGTGAGCCACAGTGCTCCAAACAGTATGGACACAGGTTGGCCAGCAGGTGTGTGGGACTGTTGTGCTGCATTTGCAAGTGATGTGTGTAAGGGTGGAGCCAGGACCCAGATAACCCATCCCTGTGCAGGGTCAGTGTGCCAGACTGATCAGCTGGGATATCCAACGGCATCAGGATTTAGAGTCAGGACAGTGCAGCCAGCAGCTGTCCTGGCCCTGGTCTGTCATTGGTGTGATGGAGCCAACGTGAAGATTGACAAGGGGAACAGACAGCTTATACAGAGAAAGGGCAGAGCCAGCAGGAGGGATGGCAGGTATGCTAACTTCTGGGAAGAACAGTTATTTGTGCCAATTATGCACTTGGCCCTGGTGCCACCTTCCAGCCAGAACATGTTGTTCCTTACACCATGACAATTTATCATCGTCAGTGATCTTGCCTGGGAAGGGGCCCCTCAGGGACTCCGACATGCCCTGCTGAGATCTGATGTTGACTGGCCCTTCTTAATGGGAAGTCACCCCTCCTTTAGTCCCTGCCTCCCTGCTGAAACCATAAGCCAGGGAGGCAATGATGGCTCTTCGTTATGGGCCTCAGATCTCCCTTGTGAACACTAGGAAACATGTTGATGCCAAAGCCACCTATTCATTTCACCCGGGTCACTGAGCAGCCACTCAGTACCAGTAACTCCGTGCCTTTACCAACCTGATTTAGGGGAGGCTGGTGTGGCTGATGGGAAAGGCTTCTCTCCTTGTTCCCACCACCGCGTACCTCAGTCACCCAGCCCCACTAGCTCAGAAGCACTTCTGGGGTAACAGAGTGAGGACTCAAAACATCCTCTACATGTGTCCAGGGTCATGCTTTGCTGGATACCCCAGCTCAGTGCAACCCCAACAGACCCAACCAGCCTCCTGCTCTGCTTACTCTGGGCACGTGAAAGGATTTCCCATCTTTTAATGGAAGCTGCTATCTGAATGAGGGAGCCCTAAGTTTTTATGAGCTGCTCTTCCTCTTTGCAGCTCAGCTGATACAATAATGATAGAGATGGAAAGAAGCCAGTAGTCTTCTACTCCAAGATGTCTCCAAGGATTTCCCTGGCACCTTACCCCTTATCTATGTGTATCTCAATGGGAACCGGTCACCTGGCACCTCCAGCTTCCTTGGGCACTCCTACATCACTTTCTTACTCAATAAATTCACTTACTTTCACCCAAGAATCCTCTAAACCCAGTGTATGGAAGGAAAGATAGGAAATTTAGTGCCAGATAGTGCATGAGTGTAAGGCAACAGGTCCTCCTTCCAGCAGCAGGTTTACACTGCTCATAAGAACTTTCCCTTCCAGGTCTTCCAGCCCCGAAAGGCTTCTACCAAACCACACAGCTGTGATGGGAATGCAGCTAGCCAGGGTGAGAATGGGACTACTCCAGCCACCTCCTCCATACCTGAAAGTACATTTCCACCAGCTCATCTTCCTGCATAAGATAGTAGAGCCTTCCTGCCTGCAGCCAGGCCTCTGCTGCTTTCACAGTCTCCTCAAGGTCAATGAAGATCCTTAGACTCTGTTTGGTGCAGTCCAGGGACTGTCTCAAAGTCCTGTGATGGTAACAGGCAAAAGCCGTTACAGAGGAATCACAGGACACCCCCAGCAATCAGCTGCAAAGCTACCACAACACCTCCCCATTGGCAATCCTGTCTTCTCCTCCTACAGTTGCCAAAGGTTAGAGACAAATGGACAACCGCAGATCTGAGCAATGTGTCCTGGTAAAATCGTGGAAGTCTCCATACTTTAGTGCACATGTGTGTATCATCTGGCAACCTTCGACCAGCATGGGACCCCAATGCTCAGCACAGCCCCAAGGCAGCCCGCTCCCAAAGGGGCTGCTTCCCACCCCTGCTCGTTTCAGCTGATAAAGAAGGTTTTGTCCAGGTCATCTGAAAACCCTATTTGCCCCCCTACACTAAGCCTCAAAGTCACTCCCAGCTACACATGAGAGCATAGGCAGGGAGTGCTTGCACCTTCATTTTCCAGACAGCATCTGGCAACTAAAACCATATCTCTGTCTATTGTTCATCCCCCAGTGCAGCCAAAGAGGCAGATCTGTGGCCACAGGTGCAAGACCTTATAGCTCCTTTTTAAGCCCCTGGTCACTAGAGGACAAAGGAACAAGCCGCAGGACAAGCCAGTGGGTTGGACACGCTGCCTGCAGAAGGCAGCTGTGGCAAAGGGAGTACCAGGCAGTGCCCAGGGCATGTTTGTTTGCTTGGTGTCTCGCCTGCTGGCAACTGGGCTCCAGCTGTCCTTCGAGTCCAGGGAATGGGGTGCTTTGTGATCTTAAATAGCACTGTTCACATGACAGGAGTCTGCTTCCTAAATTCCTTCCCTCTGAACTCACTGTGACCTAGCATGGGAAGGTTAACATCCAAGTTATTGACAGCCCCTGCCCATTTGTCCTTCTGGGACATGGGAGCTAGCTCTCCACTATTTGACATGTTTGCATTCAAAGACTGAAGAAAGTCTGTGGTCTGTCCAGATCTCTTTCTCTCTCCTCCTGCCTAATCTAATCAGTCACCTGCATGTGTCAAGCAGGAGATTGAAAGGTGAGCTGATACAGGGTCTTAAGTACCTCCCTGGGGAAAATATTCCAGCAGAGATAGAAAGGGCAGACTCAGGGGCTGGAGGCTGAAGCCAGACTTATTCAAATAACAGATAAGGAACCTATTTTTACTGGTGAATGGTGATTAATCACCGGAATAAGCCTCCAAAGGAAGTGATGAATTCCCTGTCACTGGGTCCCCTTTGATCAAGTCTGGATGTCTCTCTGCAAAACTGTGTTTGGCCAGACCCCAGTTCTGTCCCAGCTAACAGCCCAGATTTGCCCAGCTGTCTGTCGTGGTGCTCTGGTTGACATTGAACTGTTCCCCTCTTCACCGCACAGTGACAGCTCACAAATCTCAGCCGCTCACTAACCTGCAGCCTGCCTGTGGGGCAGCTAGAGCTGCCACACACCTTCCCCACCTCTCTCCAGGGACACCCCAGGAAAGCCACTGCTCTTGCTTTGGGTGAGCAGGGACCCCACTCTAACAGCATCTACATGCAGACAGGACTTACTTGGATGTGCCCAAAGCCTGGTAGAGCTGGCTGAGGGTCTGACGGACATTGCCTTCCATTTCTCTGTCCTGGAGCTGTTGTGCCAAAGATACCCAGTGCTCATGGTAGGTAATGCAGGCCTGGAGGTTGGGGGACACTCTGCTGTAGAAATGGCAGAGACACTCAGTGATGTGAAGCTGACCTGCACGGTACAGGGAAGGGAAAAGGACAGGTCAGGGAGCTGCATGAGGGACCTGACAGGGTGCTGCACAGAGGTGAACGCTGCCTTGGTTCCCGCCAGCAAAGCTGTACTCACTCCTCACGTTATGCCACTTCAGGGCAAAAACCAATGCCAGTTCATAACAGAGTTTGCCGTCTTCCATCCTCTGCCTGTTCACCATGGCCTGCGCTAGCCACAGCAGCACCCGCACCAGCTCCATCTCCAGGTCTTCGCTGCCCTGGAGCTCAGCGTAGAGCTGAGCCGACTGGAGCAGGTAGAGCTCAGACAGCTGGCTCGCCCCGTGCGAGAGGCTCAGCTGCCCCAGGTTAGCCAGGGCGATAGCCTGGTTCCTCCTGTTCCCAGTCTCCTTGGCTTTGTGCAGGGCCCGGACGTAGTTCTCTGCAGCCTTTTGCACCTGCCCTTCTCCTTTGAGGGCAATGGCCAGGAGATTGTGCACGGCTCCCCCCTGAGTCACGCTGTCCGTCCCATGCAGAGAGCACAAGAGCTGCCACATGATGTCTGCAGCTGGGCCTGGCTGGCTGTTCAGGAGATACATCCACCCCAAAGAGAGGGAAGACTCAAAAGCCTCCTCCTCGCCCATCAGTCTGCTGAGGGTTACGGCCTTGGCTGCATAACAAACCGCCCCGTCCAACACGCCATGCTGGAGGTACATCCTGGACAAGACGGCACACAGCGTCCTCTGGATGGGCACAGCTCTGCTCTCGCAGGAGAAATGCAGTGCTTGCTTGAGATAGAAACAAGCCAGTGCTGGGATGCTGCTCCTCTCCCGTTGGCTTCCCAGGAGTTTGGAAGTATTTTGGAGGATGAAGCCAGCTCTCCAAATGGGTGTCGGTGCCCCCTTGATGCCACTGGGAACAAACAACCTGGCGGAGGCCAGTGCCATATTTGGCAAGTACTTCTTGTCATACAGGTAGCTCAAGATGGGGGTGGCATCCAGTGGCACAGAACTAGTGTCCGGGCTGAGTAAAGTGATGGTGAGACATTGAAGATGCTCAGTAAAGGGCAGCACTTCATCATTTTTGCCCAGTTGTAGGAAGAGCTTGACAATAAGGAAGCAGACCCGTGCTTCCAAGGGAGTATTACCCACAGCAATGGCTTCCCTCAGGACATACATCATGACTTCCAGCTCATTCTCAGAGCTGAAAGAGTGGCCAGGCAAGCAGACAAGCAAGGCCACTGTTTTTCCCAGCAGGGAGGAGAACTTGTGCTTCATGTTCTGTTTCAAATAGATGGAGGCAAGGTTCACGTGCAATGCAGTCAGCAGGGGCGGGTCCCCAAAACCCGTGTCCAGGATGCTCATGGCTTCCTCAAAGTAGACTCGAGCCTGGGAGAACTTGACCTTTCTGATGCAGAGCTTACCCAAGAGGAAACAGAGCCTGACATGAGCCCAAACTGAATGAGTCCTCTTGGCCCAGTTCCTGGATGTCTCAAGGTACAAGACCAGTTCATCTTCATCAGAGAAACCATAAAAAGTGGAGTTGAGAAAGGAAAAACTGAGATCATAGAGGCTTTGAAAACTGGGCACATAACTGTCTTGGTTAAGGAAGGTCAATATGGGGTTAAAGACATCAGCATCTTCCATGTGTCCAGCATTCAGGTCAATAAAGAACTTGGGATCATCAAAATCATCCAGCTTCTCCAGGAGGACATCTTCCAACGTAGCAGGGGCTGATTCACTCCCTGGGCTAGACAGTTCGGAGGTGCTAGTCGTAGCCAAGCCATTTATTTCCTCCCAAGACTGGAGAAGCTGGATATCTTTACAGCCACGGACAACAGCCTCTGGAAGGGACAGGCAAAACATAGTGGGATGTTTCCCCATGTCAAAATTCACCCTCAGAAGTCATCATGAAAGCATCCCATTCTGTCCCCTCCACATACTCACCTGATGGCACTTTTGGGAGCATGGCTGTAGGTTCAAAACCATCTATACAAAGAGACAAACAGAAAACAAAAAGCCAAAAGCCTTTGTCAGTGTTAATGGGCAGACACAGTGCTGAAACCTTATAGAGATCTCCTGCTGCTCTGCTAAACCCCAGACCCATATGTGGGAGAGCAGGCTCACTTCTGGCCACAGACACCACATGCAGCTGCAGTTTGAACCCCCCTGCCTGCTGGGGTTTGGCTCTGTGTAAGACCATGGAGAACAGCTTTTAGCTGGTGGTGGGGTGAGCACCAGTAACATTATAGTTACCTGGGAACAAGCGGGTCTTATTTTTCACAGGTAGAGTTTTATCAGCTCTGTCTCTCTTAAGAGCCTTGTTGTGTCTGTTCAGAGGTTTCAGATATGTGTGTATCTCTGACAGGCTCTACACTGGGCTCATTGCACCTGAGCTGGCTGGTCTGGGAGGTCCCCTGAACCCCAGGGGATCCCAGGCTCAGCCCTGCATGGCTGCATTGTGCTTCTAGGTAGTGAGAAGGCAAGAAACAGAGACTAAGAAATTAGCTGTGGTCCAAAAGCCACACAGTGAGCACAGAGAAACTGAGAAGAGCACCCAGGAACCCTGACCTCCTGGCTCCTGCTGTGAGCATGGAGACGATGTCACCTGCCACTTTAGCTGTGCATCCTCAATATACACCCAAAGGTCAGATAGAAGCAGGTGACCTGCTGTAGGCAGGGACCTACAGCCAGGATCAGTTGAGAGCAGCATCTGCCAGGGTGAACCACAGCTGAGGAGCTGCCCTGGAAGCAGAGAAGACCCCTGCAAACTGCAGTGTGGCAAGGCCCACCTCTTGAGGGTATCTACAACCTCCACAACCAGGCTGAGCAGAGGGCTTGGAGGCTGTCTCAACCACAGCAGTTGTCTCCCCTGCAAAGCCCTGAGCAAGGAGCTCTCTAGACACTGCCCAGCATTGCTCTCCATGGGGAGCCATGGGGCTGGGCACATAAGGAGAGGGGAAACTCACCCAGCCGGTACACAGAGGTGATGTCAGTGCGTGCCAGGTCACTGAGGAGCGTGGTGAAGTGCTGCTCACCACCGTTGCAGGGCATGCGCAGGAGGGCAGATTTTTCTTCTTCACTCAGAAACACCAAGCCCTTTTCCCTAGGTTGAAGCAGACATGAGGGGAAAACAGTCAGTGTCTCCCCATCCCCTGACACTACAGCTGTCCTGTGGGATGGAGATGGGCTTTCCCATCCCTCCTCTTCCTCCCACCATAAAAACTCTGCTGCAGACTCTAGACACCTTCCCCATCAGGGCTCTCAGATCCAGCTTCTCCATGGAGGAACCGATGGGTGCCAGAGGGAGGGACCTATTGGTCTTTTTTTCTCCAGAAGCCCTTTCTGAGGCCAGAGCATCGTCTGATCTCCTCTCTGTTCTCTGTAGTGTCAGAGAAAAGTGCCTAAGATTTACCTTGAGTGAGCCTGACACAGGAAAGACCAACAGACCTAGCAACAGGTTAAGACCCCGTCCTTCTACACGCAATCTTGGAGGAGAAGCCTTTTTGGATGAGTATTGAACCAGAGCTATGTCTTTAAGCCACCAACAAAGACAACTGCCTGGGTCATCAGAGCGGGGTTGTGTCTCCTCCCTCCCCAGATAACTCTTGTCTGTGTCCTTGGGAAGGTGTTTAATTCTGCTAAGTGAGGAACTGTGCCAGTGGTCATTCTGCCTTGACATTGCACAGAAAGCAAAGGGGCAGAAGGAAGCAATGCAGGACTTGCTTTCTTTGGCAGTGATCGCTCTCCCCATCCTTGCCAGACTCACAGCCCCTCAGACAAAGCTACAGACAAGAACATTTCTAGGTGAAACTGTGAAGCCAGCTTGTCTGGTACACAGATGTCCTGGGCTGCCTTAACATAAAGACAGGTCTAGCCCAGGGCCAGATCTGTTCCTCTCCAAGAATCACCTGAGGCAAGTGAAATATGATTGCTTTGTCTGGACAGAGACTCCTGCAGTCTGTTCACAGCAGAGCCTGGCCAAGGCTTCTGGACAGACCTCAACAGGATCCTCTATGAAGGACTTGCAAAGCAGATTACCTGCCCTGGACCCTCACATAGCCTTAAGTTTGGACTTGGAGTCCCTTCACTTTCTCCCGAGTTTAAATTAATCTAGATGGTAGCAGTAAACTTACAGAGGTTCGCAAGCCTCAGGATTTATGCATCGGGTTGGGACAAAGCCGATGCTCCCGCTGCTGAGGGATTTGCCCACAAACCATGGGAGTCCTGGAATGAGGAAGCCAATGACTTCTATGCTGTCTCCTTTGGAGAAACTCAGTTCATCCCATGCTGCTCCTCTGTGGTCCTCTGTGGCCGTGCACCTGCCTCTGACTGGGAAAGCAAGGCAACAAGGCATTTCAGTGTGAGGCTGCTGTTAAAAATTCCTTGCTGGAAAAGACTTGGGCAAGGAGAGACCATGATTTCAGCTTGAGAAGGCTGCCTCTCTGTCCCCTAAGATTTACTATGCTCTCAGACTCAGATCTCTGCAGTTTCTGCTTGAGAAGAGGATTATAATAAAATATACAACAGGCATGGATAAACACCACGCAGCCAAAGACTGAAACCTCTGAAAGCTGCAGTATGGAAGGTGGCTGGAAACATGGAGCTTCACAGAAGCTGCACTGTCTCAACTCTCTGCCAGGAGTGAAATCTTTAACAGTGCAAATGTCCAGCACATTACATGCCAAATGTACACCTGCAGTCACCTCCCATGTCCAGCATGCTCTGAACAGTGCCCATGTCTGGGTAGGAATGGCCTGGGGCTAATGGGTGAATGGTGGGCACAGGTTTCACGTGCACACTGCTGGGAGCCTAATTATTTAAAGCTTCAGTCCTGAAAGAATTAAAGGAGAGAGAAAATTGCAGTAGAATAGAAAAACCCAGTGGCAGAAGGATGCCATCAGCAGCCCTCTGTACACTGTGTTCTTCAGATCGCTCTTCTAAGTACATGCAATTTGCAAGCTCTGCTCTCCATTCAAGAGAGTCCAAAGATGCAGTATTCCCTTAGAGCACCTTGCAATGGAGTGTCATTGTCAGAACAAGAGATGGGCCCTCTGCATTTGTGGCCAAACCCAGGTTTGCAAGAGCCGTGCCCTTCCCTGGGAAGGGTAGCTGCGTTGCACAGGTATCACTCACCAGTTGGCTGAGAGGTTGTCCCACGGATCTCCTGGGAGATGCCAAAACTCACAGCATAATTCTTCAGGAACCACCTGCAAGGCAAAGGGGAACCACACTGGTCCTCTCTGAGCAGTCCTGTCCTCAGGCCACCACCAGGGACGGTCTCACACAAGCAGGACAGATGTTCTGTCCCCTGGGAGTGACAGAGCTGCTACGGAGCATGGCCAGCACGGCCAGTCCAGTAACTCCTTGTAACGGTGTTACTGGGCACGGAAGGTAGTTTGCACCTCACGACTGCAGCCTCACACCACATGGTAAGAGCAGGATAATTTTGCCAGCCTGTAAGGAGGATTTCACCGTGTTGCGTACAAGAGGAGCTGCGGGTGTCTCTGAGGCTCAGCCTGGTGTCCAGCGTGAAGCCCCACTTTGGCATTACCTAAGCCTTGGGCTATGCTTTTTCTCCCAGTTATTCACCTGTAAATCACAAACAATCTCATGTATGACCTAAATCAATATCATACAAGAGTGATATCTGAAGTATGTCCTTGCTCTGTCCCATTAACAGGACCTGAACTGGTTCCAGTGGTTGTCTTTATGCATAATGTATATCCTCACAAAATTATGTAGCTCTTGCCCATTGCCAGAGTTAAGAGCAGTTTCTCACCCCAGGCTTGGTGCTAGCTCATGCATCAGGTTCAGGAAAGAATCTTGGCTTGAACACTATTAATTGGCCAGTCTACTTACTGGTAAAATGGGTGAGGTATTGGCTGTAGAGCTGTCACAGGCACCAGGCCTCGTTGACCCGTCAGTAAGGACATCCCTTCCCACTTGGACTCCTCTCCAACATTCTTCACATGGATCAGCTCATTCTTGCAGAGCTGCAGGCCTTCCTCTCCCTCCTGCTCCGGCTGCCAGACACCAGGCACTGCTCTGGAAAAAAAGTTACCTGCAGATAGAAAGAGTCATGCCCAGGTCAATGGCATCAGTGCAAGACATAGCCCAGCACAGGGCTACAACACAGCCCTGCTGAGATGCTTTTGAGGAAGTGCCTACATACGCAGTCCCTTCTCACCTTCCTGGAGTAGCAGACCCATATATATGGTGGCCAAGTGATCTTCATCCACAGTAACTCTGATCTCTGTGTCCTCCATCAGAGCACAGTTTAGCCAGTACTCCTGGTCAAAGAGAAGCTGCTCCAAGCAGCTGCCCACATACCCTAAGAAACCAAGAGGGAAAGCAGTGTTAGCACCCTCCTTCACTGGGCAGGATGAAGTACTCTTTGGATGTCTCCCAGCCTGCCATCTGCAACCATGCTGTGAGACAACAGCTTCTAATTCTGTCTCCATCCCCAAAATGCAATAGAGGCATTACCCAAAAGGCATCCTCCTGGGTCTCTTTCACTGATCCAGACAGTGGTTTCATAAATCTCTAGATGGACACCAAGGTCTTCTAATTCATATTCTTTATCTGTCCACTCTGTTACATTACTGGTTTTCTGGTGTCAAAGAATACCTTCTCCAGAAATTCTTCTCACATTGTCTGTTTAGATCTCCCACACCTTGAAAATATTACCTAAAGTCAGATATGTGGAGAACTTCCAGACTTCTTCTAGAGTTTTGAAGGTGAGGACGAATCGATCCTCCTGTGCTTGCATACAGACCAGCCTGGCTGACAGCTCCTACACACGGAAGAGAAAGCAAGATTAAGGGACAGTCCTGGGACTCTGACAGGGTGTCTCCTTTGTCAGTGTGGGAATAATATTAGACCCTGGAATGAGACTAGGCACTCATTTATTAGCACAGTTGAGACTGAAGCTGTGCAAGTTGGTTGCCTGGGAGGGTGATCCAGCCAGCTGAGACTTTCAGCCAGGAGGGATGGAGAACCTGCAGTGACAACTCCTCATGGTGCAGCAGCGGGAGGGCAAAGAAGCTACATCTCCTCCTCCAAATCTTCTCCCCCATGGCACACACCAGAACCACTGTGCTTTTGAAACCCAGACACCTGAACCATACCACGGGAGGGTTAATGTTCAGTCAGGACAGGCACAGCTTCCAAACTGCAGCTCTGAGGCTGAAAGCAGTAACTGTGCCTCGAGGGAGAAGTTCTCCTTTCACTATTGCTGGCACTAGTATGTCTGCACTGTTCCAGGTCTTTTGGGACGCTCTGCAGGGAGCCCTGAGGAGCCAGGGCCTTAAAAACCAGCAGGGAAGGAGAGTTCAGCCCAGAAAACATCTCCTATACCTGTGGTGATTTTTCTATATGAAGCCCAATACTCTGAGAACCCCTGTGCATGTCCAGAGACGCCATCTCCACTGGGAACCTGAGTCTGGCACACAGCTTTGGTGATCCCAGCCCTGTGACATGCCAGCTATTTAGACTCATCCCAGAGCTATCTGCATGATCCCTCAGGCAGCTCAGAGCCTCCAATATGAGGCTCTTGACATGAGCCTCAGCTTTGCATCTGCCTCTCACTTGTTACCAGTTCATTGCCCCCATCATTCCAGTCCCCTACAGAGTCCCCATGTGCAGGAACACACCCTGCAGTGGCCTTGGAGGGACTTCTCTTTCTTGGCTGGGTTTGGTGTCTCATCACACATCCCATCACTCCAAGAGCCTCCCAGCACAAGCTCTGCCCTGCCGGGCTGGGGCTCCTACCTTGAACAGGGCACAGACGTCTCTGTCATCACTCTCCAGGGCCCACAGCTTCTTTCTGGCTGCTTCCTGGAGCTGGGAATTGAGGCACTGGGAGGAGCAGCTCTCAATGGAGAAGAAGAGCGAAATCTCTTGAAAAGGAAATGTGCAAGGTTAAGGAGCTCCGTGCCACGCAGAGCTGCCTCTGCCACGCTGCCTCCCTGCAGCCAGACCCATCCATGCCTCCAGCCCTCACCTGGTTGCGATGCTCAAACACCACAAACCCAGCCCATCATCCCCCTTCAGAAACAGAGAAGAGAAACTCAAGAGATGACAGGGGGTTGGTTAGCTGTGGTGCCAGGCCTTGCTACGTTCAACTACTGGAAATCTGGGTGATGCCAAAGGCAGCATCTTACCTGGTGGAAAGCTCTCCCCAACAGCCAGCCGCACTGAGGAGGGGTCCGGCAAGCCTTCTGCTGTCTTGGTAGTGGGGTCGCTTGGCTGTGATGCCCCAGCCTTACCTAGCAAGGAGAGGGGACACAGAAGAGCTGCTGTCAAATTTAGTGGCAGAGGTCTATGATATTCTGCCTAACCATGCTACCTAAAAGCAAAGCCCATGGGTCACACTGCAGATCTGGCTGGGGATTGCGTGAATCTGGTATCACCCTAAAATCATGCTCAAGGGTGGAGGCAAGATCCACGGGATTGATGTGTCCTAACTACATGATACCCTTGATGACTGCCTTCTTTCCGGTGCAGGAGTGGCTTTGAAGGGAGGGGAATTTCCCCCCTTGCTCCTGGGAAAGACCCTCACTGAGCAGATCTGGTAGAAGGATGATGCCGAGACACAGAGATTTTTTTGGAAGAGACCTCAGAACAAGAGCACTTCCCCAGCACAGGAGACCCAAGGGCTTGCAAAACTCTTTGCTCATCAATTTGACAGTCAAAATGAGATTTTCTCCCCTGCCTGCTCTGGTCGGTATCTGAAATCCAAGCTGCATTTTCTCCACTTCACACATCATCAACTATTGCCATAAAGGATTCAGGAACTGAAACTTTAGCTGGTAATTATGTTAATGAAGGCTGAGGCACATAAAAATCCAGCTTGCTTTTCCACAGCTGTATTGGCTGTGGAGGGATAACAAGATTAAAAACCAATTTTTGTCAGTAATCAGATTGGACTTGTAAGACAAACATGTACCCAGAGATCTGGAGCTGGAACGTGCAGTGGCTTTTCTAAGTCACTTCTGTGACCATAACTATACTCTACAGTTCTTTTTATTGAGCCAGCTTCGCTAGTCAGTCAAATAAACTGTTATTTGCATGCAGAATTGTAATCCTTATCTATAGTTAGCAGTAGAAAAGAATGGCCCAAGGCTGGACATGTAATGAATGAGCTTTTCATTGAAAGAAAAGGCTCTACATTTCTCAACAGATAATTTGAACACACTTAACAAAGGACTTCATCCACCAACTCTGTCCCCTTCCACACATGGGGCAAACAGAGACGGGGAAGCGAAACAAGCCAGAGGCAGAGCTAAACCCGAGCCGGTTCTTGCCTGGGCTGGGCTTGTCTGCCAGTTGCTTCACTCCTCCCTCCCTTCCTCTCCTCCCTGCATCCCAGCAGACCCTGGTGGGCTTCGCTGGGTTTGGCAGGGCCCGGTGGGCAGGGGCTGGGTCCCCCTTCCACAGGGACAGGTACCTGATGCCATGGTCTTCTCCCGCCACCATTTTCCCCGGTGCTCGGCTGTGATGCGCTGCAGTTGGTCCCAGCGGGGCAGGAGCACAGGCGAGCGGGGGCAGCAGGAGTCACACTCTTCACCTGGGGAAGACGGGTGCTGGGGAGAGGCGTTCAAACTCCCCGAGGGATCTCCGTACGCTGTGCCGAAGGAGGTGGCAGGTCGGACACCGCTCACGCCACCTCTGCCAGCAGCATGACAAAGCATGCTGGTGGGTCGCCGCAGAGCCAGGCAGGGGCCAGGGCTCGCTCAGGCGAGAGGAGAAATGGGTTTGCTCCCCACAGCACTCACTGATTCAGTGTTTATTTTTGTTTGGGCCAGGCTTAGAAAGGGAACTGGGAGCTTTTTCAAGAGACCAATTGAAACTGCTGGTGGGGATTCGTTCCCAGTCGTGCCAGTGACTCATTTACCTCCCCAGTGCTGAAGTATTTTGTAACAGTGGACAGGAAACAGCCCCAGCCCAGAGCCGAGCGCAGGTCCCGGCGCTCGGTGCTGCGCTCCTGGCAGCCAGGGCTGAGGCACTCGCGGCACCCACTGGCACCGGCTCTCTTGGTGGACACGTGGCCACAGCCGCTGGCCCTGAGCCACCTCCCTCCTCCCTTCCATTAGCACAGCCCTGTTAGCTCATTTGGGCACGCTGGTATGGGAATCGCTCCTTGGGGGCTGGCAGCATCCCATGGGCTCTGCAAGCCTTGTGATACTTGGGGTGCTCCTGGGCAGCAGTGGCAGCAGGACAGAGGTGCCAAGGGGGCTCCGGAAAAGCCAACAGCATGGGAATAAACCAACCCCTGAGTCATTGTCTCCCCTCCCTGGTCAAAATGCCTTGCCTTATTCCCCACGCACCCAAATCTAGTGACACAGCAAGTGCCCAGCATGAGGAGGGGACACTGGTGGCCATTCCGGGAAGAGCAGGCAAGCAGCCAAAGGCAGGCACTGCTCAGCACCAGAGTCTCCCCTGCAGCCCCGGCAGCGGGGTGAGCTCTGCAGCCACAGGTCTCACAGCCCCGCTCGGACAGAGCAGGGCCATGGCATCCCCATGGACAGCTTACCTGTGCACCCCAGGGACAGGTCCTCGTGCCAGGGGGTCCCCAAGCAGCAGCCCATGTGTCCAGCAACACCGCCAGCCCCGAGCCGGCAGGCTGCCGCTGCGCTGGCAGGGGTGAGCACGCCGCTCGCTGCCCGGCCGGCACCGCGGCTCGGCCCCAGCCCCAGCCACAATGCACAATGAGTCTTTTGACCGGGCACTGTCTGCCGGCGAGGCGGGGGCGATGGACACAGAGTCAGAGAATGGTTTGGGTTAGAATCATAGAATCATTTAGGTTGGAAAAGACCTTTAAAATCATCAAGTCCAACTGTAAACCTAACACTACCAAGTCCACCACTACACCATGTTCCTAAGTGCCACATCTACACGTCTTCTAAATACCTCCAGGGATGGTGACTCAACCACTTCCCTGGGCAGCCTGTTCCAATGCTTGATAACCCTTCCAGTAAAGAAATTTTTCCTAATATCCAATCTAAACCTCTCCTGATGCAACTTGAGGCCATTTCCTCTCATCCTATCACTTGTTACCTGGGAGAAGAGAGCGACCCCCACCTCTCTACAGCCTCCTTTCAGGTAGTTGTAGAGAGCAATAAGGTCTCCCCTCAGCCTCCTTTTCTCCAGGCCAAACAACCCCAGTTCCCTCAGCCGCTCCTCATAAGGCTTGTTCTCCAGACCCTTCACCAGCTTCGTTGCCCTTCTCTGGACACGCTCCAGCCCCTCAATGTCTCTCTTGTAGTGAGGGGCCCAAAACTGAACACAGTATTCGAGGTGCGGCCTCACCAGTGCCGAGCACAGGGGCACGATCACTTCCCTAGTCCTGCTGGCCACACTATTCCTGATACAAGCCAGGATGCCATTGGCTTTCTTGGCCACCTGGGCACACTGCCAGCTCATATTCAGGCGGCTGTCAACCAGCACCCCCAGGTCCTTCTCTGCCAGGCAGCTTTCCAGCCACTCTTCCCCAAGCCTGTAGCGTTGCATGGGGTTGCTGTGACCCAAGTGCAGGACCTTGCACTTAGCCTTGTTGAACCCCATACAATTGACCTCGGCCCATCGATCCAGCCTGTCCAGGTCCCTCTGCAGAGCCTTCCTACCCTCCAGCAGATAGACATTCCCACCCAACTTGGTGTCGTCTGCAAACTGAGTGAGGGTGCACTCGATCCCCTGGTCCAGATCATCGATAAAGATATTAAACAGAATTGTCCCCAAAACTGAGCCCTGGGGAACACCGCTTGTGACCGGCCACCAACTGGATTTAACTCCATTCACCACCACTCTTTGGGCCCGGCCACCCAGCCAGTTCTTTACCCAATGAAGCGTACGCCCGTCCAAGCCATGCGCAGGCAGTTTCTCCAGGAGAATGCTGTGGGAAACGCTGTCAAAGGCTTTACTAAAGCACAGGTAGGCAACATCCACAGCCTTTCCCTCATCCACTAAGTGGGTGACCTTGTCATAGAAGGAGATCAGGTTAGTCAAGCAGGACCTGCCTTTCATAAGCCCTTGCTGACTGGGCCTGACCACCTGGTTGTCCTGTACGTGCTGCGTCACGGCACTCAGGATGATCTGCTCCATAACCTTCCCTGGCACCGAGGTCAGACTGACAGGCCTGTAGTTCCCCAGATCTGCCTTCTGGCCCTTCCTGTAGATGGGCGTCACATTTGCTAACCTCCCGTCAACTGGGACCTCCCTGCTTAGCCAGGACTGCTGGTAAAGGATGGAAAGTGGCTTGGTGAGCACTTCCACCGCTCCCTCAGTACCCTTGGGTGGATCCCATCCGGCCCCATAGACTTCTGTGTGTCTAAGTGGTGTAGCAGGTCGCTAACCATTTCCCCTTGGATTGTGGGGGCTTCATTCTGCTCCCCATCCCTGTCTTCCAGCTCAGGGGGCTGGGTACCCCGAGAAGAACTGGTCTTACTATTAAAGACTGAGGCAAAGAAGGCATTAAGTACCTCAGCCTTTTCCTCATCCTTTGTCACTATGTTTCCCCCCATGTCCAATAAAGGAGGAAGATTCTCCTTAGCCCTCCTTTTGTTGCTAATGTATTTACAGAAACATTTTTTATTGTCTTTTACGGCAGCAGCCAGATTAAGTTCTAGTTGGGCTTTGACCCTTCTAATTTTCTCTCTGCATAACCTCACGACATCTTTGTAGTCCTCCTGAGTTGCCTGCCCCTTCTTCCAAAGGTCATAAATTCTCCTTTTTTGCCTGAGTTCCAGCCAAAGGTCTCTGTTCAGCCAGGCTGGTCTTCTTCCCTGACAGCTCGTCTTTCAGCACATGGGGACGGCCTGCTCCTGCGCCTTTAGGATTTCCTTCTTGAAGAATGCCCAGCCTTCCTGGGCCCCTTTGCCCTTCAGGACTTCCTCCCAAGGGACTCTGTCAACCAGGCCCCTAAACAGGCCAAAGTCTGCCCTCTGGAAGTCCAAGGTGGCAGTTCTGCTGACCCCCTCCTTCTCCAAGAATCGAAAACTCTCTCATTTCATGATCGCTATGCCCCAGACAGCCTCCAACCATCACATCACCCACCGATCCTTCTCTGTTCATAAACAAGAGGTCCAGCGGGCGCCTTCTCTAGTTGGCTCCCTCACCAGCTGTGTCAGGAAGTTATCTTCCACACACTCCAGGAACCTCCTAGACTGTTCCTCTCCACTGTATTGTATTTCCAGCAGGCATCTGGTAAGTTGAAGTCGCGCAAGGGACCTTTAAAGACCTTGTTCCAACCCCCCTGCCATGGGCAGGGACACCTTCCACTAGACCAGGTTGCTCAAAGCCCCGTCCAACGTGACCTTTAACACTTCCAGGGATGGGGCATCCACAGCTTCTCTGGGCAACCTGTTCTAGTGTCTCACCACCCTCATAGTGAAGAATTTCTTCCTTATATCTAATCTAAATCTATGGTCTTTCAGTTTAAAACCATTACCCCTTATCCTATCACTTCAGGCCCTAGTAAAAAGCCTCTCTCCATCCTTCTTGTAAGCCACATTTAGGTATTGAAAGGCTGCAATAAGGTCTCCCCAGAGCCTTCTCTTCTCAGCCTTTCTTCCTAGGAGAGGGGTTCCAGCCCTCCAATCATTTTCATGGCCCTCCTCTGGATCCTCTCTAACAGGTCCATGTCTGTCTTGTTCTGGGGGCCACAGAGCTGGATGCAGCACTCTGGAGGGCTCTCATCCCGCCGGCTGGCATTGCTGCCCTGTGCTGGCCCCACCATTGCCCCGGGCTCTGCTCTCACCCTTGCCTTTGGAAGCGTGTTGCCTGGCCCACATGGCACATTCCTCTCATTCCTCCCGCTGGCCTCGGCACAGGGAGCCCCACTGTCTGCCGAGCCCGCCCGAGCTTCCAGCTGGCCCGTCCGGAGAGCTTCAATGCTAATGTCCCCCGACCTCCAAAGGCAACCCTGTTCCTGACGCTGCTGCAAGCACCTGCCTCACCTGCGGGGATGCCCCACTGGTGTTCGTCCGGCATCCTCCATCGGGGGCTGGCTGTGCCGCCGTTCCTGGACCACCTTCCTGCCCAGCCGAGCCAGCACAGCCACACTCTCCCCGTTTCACAGCAACAGCAACTGGCAGCACCGCCTGCTCCACACTGACCTCAATGGAGCAGAGCTATGTCCAGGCAAGCCACAGATGAGTTCTCTGCAAGCACATACACTGCGGGCTCCTGCGAGGCTAGCAGGGCTCATCTCTGAGATCAGAACTGTCTGAACTCCAGATGTGAACCCGAGGAGGGACTGATTTGGCTGCTGTGCGGGATCCCTTGGGCTGCCCAGGATGGAGTCTGTTTCCCTCTTCGCTCACACACTCTGACCTTCCCCAGCCTCCAGGACCAGGACTCAGGACTGGCTGTGTGGTCTCACTGCGCTATGGGTGGCAGATGTCTGCAGAGCATCTCTGGGGAAGAGCAACACAGGTCCTGCAAAATAAAAACCAAAAGGGCTAGGGAGAGAAGTCACAGGTAGGGAGGTCTTTTAGGGACGGACCTTTACTTCAGCAACCAGCCAATGCCAGTGCCACCACAGCAGTGACTTGTTTGCTGTGGTGTGCTCCAGGAGCATTGCTGGCTCTCCTGGACACCCAGGCTGCATCCCAATCCATGACAAGGCCTTGAGCTTCTCCAGAGGAGTGAGTAATTACTTCAGTAAGTAATTTCTCACCAGACAGATTCCCGTGCTGTGACGGGGGCTGCCAGGCACCACTGTAATACCCCTAAAGCAAAGCATGAGGAGTAGCTAGCTGTGGGACAGGCTGTGGCAGGACGGAGTCCATGTTCATGGAGCTGGCTGGGAAACTTCTAACAAAAGTGAAGTCAAACCAAAAGGCTTTGCAGGGAGGGTTGCAACAAGCGATGCTCCTGTGCATTCCTGGCCAGGCACCAGCCTGCCTGCCCAGGAGAAGGCTAAAAGAGTAGGGATTTCTAGTCCTCATCAGGAGAAAACAGATGTCGAAATGTTGGGGTTGCCCAGAGAAGTGACCATCCTCCCCATCCTCCTCGCTGCAGCTCACCTGCCCTCCTGAGCCCCAGACATTAGGGTGCAAAGGGCTGCGGCTCTCTCCTGGCGTGCTAAAGTCAAGCTGATATTTCCCATGCAAAGCTGTGCAGCCGCGGGGACCTGCACGAAGGTGAGCTGCTGGGACAGGCCGGTGCTGCTCTCCCTGTGGCAAGGACACTGTCTGTTCCTGTTGCATGCCGGCCCTGGAAAGCTCCACATTTAGAAAACTCCCCCAGTCGACCTAGGGATGCTCTGAAGGTGCAGGAACCGGAGGGGGAATTCAGGTCAGGTATGGGTTTTGGCCTGCCTGCCTGTGCTCAGAGCACACTGCCTGAGTTTCTGTGATGAAGTCAGGCATATCTTTACACAAAAGATGTTGCTGGTTTGAGCCCATGTTGTCAAAGGGGTCAGTGCTCGAACAGGGCAGGTGTTTTCAGACAAAGCTTTTTGCTTCATTCAGAATGCTGTTGGTTTTAGCAACACCTGCTCATCAATTAGCATCAAATTCTTCTACCCAGGGGAAAATAATATTTTTCTTTTCTAAATCAACACAACATTGTTTCATTTTCTAAACAAAGATGTCTTCATTTGTGGTTTTGAAATTCCTTTTTACTTTTAAGTTTACCTTGATAACCAAGGTGACCAAACCCACCCCGCTACCAGCAAAGGCATAAACCTCCTGTTTGACCTGAAATGTAATTTTCCTTTTGGCCAGCAACCCAAAAAACCTCCCATTCCGCTCGCTACCCCACTGCTTACCACCCCTGGATCTCCCCTGGAGAGCCCCCATTGCAGCAGCTGAAGCCCTCAGCCTGGTCTCCCTGGAAAAGCCCAGTCCTAAAAACTAAAGAAGCAATTTCCCAGGGGTCTCAGCCTGCGCTGGCTGGGGGTCTCTGCCTGTGCCAGCTCTCCAGGGTCTCTGCTCCCTTTGCAAACCCGGTGTAGCCAAGCCAGCTGGGCAGCCTCTGCAAGCGAAGCGCCAGCCAGCCACACTTCCCTCCCCAGGGCACGAAACGGGAGGCAGGGTGACTGTCCAGGCACCCTTTGTCCGGGGGACACAGGATGTAGCCACTGCAGACACTGTCAGTCTCCAGGGCTGTCATGCAGCAGCACCCTTCCCTGCGACCAAATACACTTTCTTAAAACCAGTGTGTCTGCTGGGATTTCTCCTGTCATTCTCCTATCAGTTCTTGGGTACAAAGGACCCAAACCAAACCTATCCTTTGCCACTGTGCTCATCACCACCTGAGCCTCAAATTCAGCCAGGACCAAAAATGCAAACTCTCTGCCCCAACCTGGATTTATGTAGCCATGTCCCTGAACTGGACTGCTCCAACCACCTGCAGCCGCCACGTCCTGGCTGTGTTTGCTCAGCTGGGGACGAAGGGCACAGACATGCGACCGGCACCCAGCGAGAGACCCGTCACGGTGGCTGCAAGGGCAGAGCAGTGCAAGCGGCTGTACTGACCTGCTCCTCCGCACACGCCTGCGTGGGGCCCCTCAACTCTGCTCCCCGGCACCGCTTTCCTCCCAGAGAACTCTTGGTCGCGCAGCTCCGACCTCTCCAAGCCAGGTCCCCCGAGGCAACGCTGCCGGTGCCGGGACGCAGCGCGCGCCTGTACGTGTGCATAGGGCTGTGTACGTGTTTGCAAGGCGGGCGAGCGTGCCCAGCGCTGCCACTCCCTCGCACGAGGAAAGGAATTTCTTCCAAGAGCGGCTTATCATCTCGGGAACCTCCGCTTCCCAGCAGAGCCGCCGGCGTGGAGGTCAATGAGTTACCCGGAGTTATGCTATAAACAGCCCAGCACGCCGGCAGACCGCCGGCTCCCGAGGGGAAGCACGAATGCCCAGGCACCACCTTCGCCCCGGCTCTGCAGCAGACAAGATCCAGCGAGGCTGCCCACGGGCATGGCATCAAGGAGCAGCTCAGGGCTCTGCTCGGCCCGACCGTGGCCACACCAGCCACAGCTCCCTCCTGTTGCAAGCGGCTGCTTTGCATGAGCAGCCTCTCCCAGACTCACCTGTCCCCTGCTCCCGGCCTCAGCGCTGCGTCCCTGGGGCTGGGGACTATCCGTCCTCCCTGTGCGCCGACTGCCTCTGCTACCGCAGAGCGCGGGGAGAGGCTCGACCTGCACCACGGTTCGGGCATCCCGGGGAGGCGGCAGAGGCGCTCAGCTCTGAAAACCCCTTCTTCTCTGACAAACTGCTAATACAGACACACAGAACAAGAGATCTGTGGACCCAGCAGTATTTGTGCACCCCGGCTAAACTCCACAAACAGGGCCAGCAGAGAAAAATACAGGGATTTTTTTTTCTTTTGAAAACAATGAAAGAGTTACTATCAAGCTTCTCTAATATTCCTGTTTCCTTCTGGAAGTGTTCAGAAGTTGACCATTCCTTGGCAGGTTCAAAACGAAGCCTCTGTGCTTTTCACTTTGTTATTTAAAAATGAACCTGAAAGAAAAAGGAAGTCAGTCTAAACCTGACTTCAGTCAGGGGAAAAAAGCAAACAAACAAGATGAAACGTTTTGTTTCAGGTCAAACAAACTCCTGATTCATGTTTTTGATTCTCTGATATGGGTGGGGGGACCCGTTTTGGCATTATGCGGAGCAGTGCTTTCCTTTCCTCCTCTGAAAGCCCACCCAGCCTGAGCACCGACTGCAGCTGGGGGAGCCGCGGGGACACTGGCAGGAGTGAGCAGGGCCAGCGGGGACATTTCCTCATTCTTGCACTCTCTGCTTTTGCTTTCACCCTCTGCAAATGGGCACAGAACGGTGATAAGCACCTGCCCACACCATGCCCCCCCCTGCAATCCTGGGCCCTTCAGGCTGCACGCCAGTGCCTGCCTGCTGAGGTGGGAGGACAGGAGCATGGGGGAGAGGGACCTGCCCCCACGTACCTCCATGCATGCCTTCGCGTGCCCAAGATGGGGTGGCCTTGGGACAGTGTCCTTCCTGGTGTGCCGGCAGCTGGGGGCAGCTCGGGAAGGAGAGGGTTCACGCATGGCTGCAGGACACAGGCGAAGTGAAACATTTTGCAGCAAAACCGGCATGACAAGTCACTGAAATGCAGCCGGACAGGCCTGGCTTTAAGATATTTCTTTTCGCTGATGGCCCTCACTCAAGACTTTTCTTCCACCTCCAAGACCCTTCTTACTTTTCTCTGTTCTGTGCTGCACACGGCAATCCAAAGCTGCTGCCTGCACTGGGAAATTTGCTCCATCCCGCAACTAAAGGGTTAAGCGAGCTCCAGGGCTGAACTAAGCTGAACTCAGCGCTTAATTTTCAGAAATGCTGAGGCCTGCTCCTCTTGCATTGTTTTCAGCCAGAGGCAGAGGAAGTAAGTGCTCTTGGAAAACAGACCGTGTGTGTCAGCCGTGCCCGGGTGGGTCAGGGGGCTGGGACCACCCTTGCAGCACATACAGCGGCTGCCCCTGCGCCGGAGGGAGCCATGCAGGGAGCAGCCCGGGCAGCTGCTTTGAGGTCTCCTCCTTGGCATTGGGGTGTGAATCCCCAGTATCCTCCCTGCTCCTGGCTGCGGCTCTCCAAATGTGACCACCACTTCAAAGGCAGCGGCATGGCGTCACTGCCCAGGGGAGCCTCCAGACTGCGCGGAGACAGAGCCAGGGAAGTGGAGGCCACAGATAAGGCATGGGAAGGAAGAAAGAAGGACCAGAGCCAGCCAGCTGAGCTCCAGGGTTTGAAGATCGCTGCAGCCCCTGCCTGGCACTGTGTTGCTGAAAGGAGCCTTCTAGTTCACCCCTGTGCAAACATCTTGGGTTTTTTCCAGTTCAGCTTGCAGGAAGGTTTGGAGGCGTCCAGGAAAGCCCCACTGTAATACTCCATGTGCAGGTGTCTCAGAGGCACCGGTTTCGCTATAGTGAGCTTAATGATAAGGTGCAGGAGAGCGGCAAGGAATAGCAGTTGCAAGCATACAGCCCCATGGTGCTGCCTTTCAAAGCCTTTTCGAGCTCTTTTGATCATTGCATCCCTTCCTCAGCCATCCTGCCCGCAGCAGTCACTGCTCCAGTGCACTGCCTTGCTCGGGCACCCTTGCCCACGTGCAGGCAGAGCTACAGCACCTTCCAGCACCACCACTGCTTTGGCAACGGTTGCAGGGGGGACAGCCACAGCATCGCACATCACAGCAGTTTTTAGGCACAGGACTATCAGGGAAAACCTCTTTCTGCCTCTAGAACAGCTTCTTCCAAGGTCGCAGAGGTAGCCCAGACCTCGTGTCCTCTGCGAGATCTGAGCTAACAGCTCGTGAAACCATTGTGCACCCTCGGGATACTCCTCCCAGCTCCCTCTGACTCCTGTCAGGTCTCTCCTGTCTGCACTACAACAAGGTGCCAGGGATGAGGGGTGCCAGGCTCTCTGCCCCAGAGCAAGTCCATCCTGCACAAGGACGCTCCCCAGCGGAGGGCACAAGGGGACACGAGGAGATGTGTCATGAGCTTCTGACGTTCCCAGCTTGTCCCACATCCCCAGGCAGCCCAGTCCTAGACCCCTGACTCTCCTGGGATGGAGCAGGTGCTGCTCTCCACATCACCTGCAGAAGAGGAGCCCTTCCCACCGTCCCTCTAACTAGTTCCTCCTCTGGAGCCGTTGTGCCCCCTCTCACCCCCAACACTGCTTTCTCAGCTCTCCCACTGCCATGAAGCCTGGCCCTGCCATGCACCCAGCCAAGATGGCCACCCACCCCAGGAATCAGCCCCACAAGGACAGACTCACAGCCAGCAGCCAGATCCACCCAGTCTTCACATCAGAAGAGGGTCCCCAGGTGATGAAAAGTGTCTCTTGGCCACCTGATCTCTCTTGGCTGATGGAAGAGCTGCTGCAAGGACGTCCCCCAGCTCCACCCTTCCTGCTGCCCCATCCAGTCACGGCTCCTCTCCTTGGCCTCTCATCCCTGCTCTTCTCCCAGACTGGAAGTATCTCTGCCCAGCACTGGCCAGAACATTAAATGGCCTTAACCCTATCAATAATGCAGGAGCATTGATGGCAGGTAGCTTGTAGACAGCTGCCAGCCTCTGAGGGGCACCGAGACCTCCCTGACTATGGCCAGGCAGGACCTGGGGTGTGGATAAAGGCCTGCAGCCCACATTGGGGTGGCGAGCTCAGGCAGGATCTGTCTGGGAGCCCTCCTGCCTTGCCCACCTCTCTGGACCTGGAGCGACCTGAAGGGGATCCTCTCTGCTGGCCCACGTGAGGTGGCTGCTCACCGGCCAGAGGGACACAGGGAAAGCACTGGCCAGACACGGCTGTGTGCAAGCAGCCATCTCAGCCTTTGCACTGTGGCATTGTATGTGCTGGACAGGTTTTCCCGTCGCCCCAGGTAGCCCACAGCTATCAGGCTGTGCTGGGGACAACAGAGGAAGGTCTCTCTAATGTATCCTCTGTGTTGGGGAGCTGTTGCTAATCCCAGAGGCTGTGCTATTCCTGTCCAATAAACTGGAAAAAGGTGGCACTGTACCTTTCTTTGCGAAGGTGCTCGGAAAGCCACTGCATCAGGGCTACATATCCGAGAGAGGCGAATCTGAACTGTTTTCCTGCAAGTTGCAGACTGGTCTGGGAGCCACTGGCGTGCAGCTGCTGGCTGCAAGATACAAGCCAGGCGGCTGCTCTTTCACCCGAGGGTGTGTGTGGGACCTGTGCCAGGGACCCGCAGCCGGTGCCGGGCCACCCTTGTTGGCAGAGTGGAGATGCTTGAGTGCATTGAGGCTGGGGGTCTGCTGTCCGGGGGACAGGCACAGCCAGTGTTGGGAGCGCAGCCCTGCCTGGGACTCGCTGCATCGCCCAGCTCTTCGCTGCAAGAGGGGGAATCAGGTGAGGGGTCCACTTGGCTGCTGGGAGACTCCCATCACGTCTCCCGAGGTGGGTTTGGGATGCAGACCTCCAGCATGCAAATCCCACTGCTTCCACAGGCTTGCAGACAGCAGGGTGTGACGGTGTCTTTGACCTCCCCTGCGAAGGGCAGAGCTACCGGTACTGGCAAGCATCACCTCTGAGGATCTCGTCCCAGGCTTTGAAACAGGAATGCCTGACCTCTGCCTTCCCCTCTGTGCCCAGTGTCACCTTACGGGACGTTGTGCTGCTTTGCAGGCTCGGAGTCCCCCCAGCAGCCCTGCAGCCCCACGAGACAGCTCATTAGCTGATAGCTACCAAGCCGGCTGAAGTGCACAGTGCAGCTTGGCTGTCCCCCTCCTGCATATTAATTGTCAGAGCCATTAGATGGCAGCAACTACCGCGCCACCAGCGTCGTGCTCCCCGCACAGTCCGAACATTGCAAAAATGGTTTTGGAGCCAGGCCCCAGCCCTGTTGCCCGCAGCCCCCGGGCACCGCCAGCCTGCACCTGGTCCACAGGGTGGACCCTGGGATGGGGAAATAACCCCGGGATGGGGCAAGTGCTGTGGGACTGCAGAACTGGGCTTGCAAGGGAAACGAGGGAAGACTCTGAAATAAGGGACTGGCATCCCAAGCAGCAACGTCAGGCTCAGCGGGGACACGAGTGCAACCAGCCGGGTCTGGAGGACATCTCCAGGGAAGATGACTCTCTGGAGTCTATCTGCAAGGGACTGCTGTGAGCGCGTGGCTGGGAACCGCCAGTTGCTGACTTGCAAAAGCCAGGCTCTGTGCACTGCGCTAATGAGCAGTGAAGCCACACTCATTTCCAGCGGTGATTTTATTGTCTCTGTGTTAAAGACGCTACTGGTCAGGTAACACGCCAGGCAAACCCTGCCAGGGATGTGCAGCTAAGGTGCGTTCAGGTGCTGCGTTGGATAGAGCTAACTGAAAATCAGAAGAAAAAATGACTCAAAATGTCAAAGTTGTTCTCCTTGGAGAGGTTTCCAAAGGAAATGTATTTCATTTGGAAATATCTCTAGAAAATCAAAATTTCAAAATATTTCATTTTAACATCTCAATTTCCCTGTAATTCTCCCCTCTCATCTCTCTTTTCCTTTATTATTCTCCTCTACCTCTGCTTTTACCCAGTTCCTATTTTGCCATTGAAACAGAAATGAACCGGACAAGGAAAGAGAATGAAAAATGACAAAGTGAGCACAACCCCCCAGATCTCCAATTTTTCATTTTTCAGTTTCACCCACAGTAGGAAAATGGTCACAAAAACACATTCTGTCCATCTTTAGACCACAAACATGCATAAAATCCCAACCTCCATGTTACTTTTCCTTCCAACATCCACAATAGGAGTTGCAAGGTGCTGAACAGCTGTCTCCCACACATATAGCACCAAAAAGCAAATCCAGTGCTGCTTTCCCCACTGCCAGCCCAGCAAGCGTTGATACAAACAGTGCCTGCCATGGAGCCTGAGCAAAGATGTGATTCATATGAACCACCCCATCTAATTCACACTGCTCAAGCTTAACCATACAGTAAAGGCAAAATATTTAAAGAAATCTTTTGATAATTTGGAAAAAAACAGTATTTTTAGACTTTCCTCTGGAAGAAAAAGATAAAAACTGATTAAGATATTAATTGCTTATGCTCATCTAGAGGGTTTTTTTAAGCTCTTAATGATCCACGCTGCTTGTAAAGGTGTTGGTCTTGATGCCATTTCCTTTTAGAAAGCAACGAAGCAGCTCAGTGAGGCTAAGCATCTTGTTTTGATATTTTCAGGGTGGAACGTTTTGATTTTTCAACTTACAAAGCTTTGCTGCTTTAATTTTTTGTACATAAAGCCAAGGCTGAAATCACAATGAAAGCTTTCAGTTTAAGCTAATTAATCCAAACACTTTGATTCAGATCCTGTTGTGTTTTCTCAGTTTTGTTCTCCGGGAATTTATTTTAAGTGTCTGCATTCCATTTTTAGACCAGGGGAAAAAAAAAAAGTGAGATTTCCTAGAAAAGAGATAACCCGCTGCCTACCCGGGGCTGGCCATTCTGCAGTATTTCATATGCTCAGAAGTGTGTAAAGAAATTATCTTTTCTTAATTATGTCACTCGGTCTCCTTTGAACTGCACGGGCAGCATGGTCCAGAGACCTGGTCTGAGCTTTGCTGCCAGGAGCGCCATGCTCAGGCCTGAAGGTCCCCCAATTCAGGAATCACCCTGATTCTCCGTTTCCCCATGAAACAATATGAGGAACAAAAGGAAAAACAAGTTATCGTGATAACGCCACTCCAGCAGTAAGAAAGAAGCAGCATTTGCCAAGGCTACATTGCTCTTTCTGAGAAGGTGGTGCTCCCTGAGGAGCTCTGAGGAGACGGGAGTTGTGCCAGCCAGCTTCCACGAGCGGAGAGGTCCATGGGCTGGGCTTCTCACAGGCAGCTCGTGATGGGCAAGGCTGTCCATTAACAACATCTCGGGATCCTGACCTAACGGCTGATGGGAGGGAGGATGTTTCTTCCTTCCATTAGTCCTTGCTGCTTCAGGGCAACTTAAAAGGGAAAACTAAAAATAAACCCAACTTCCAATGACCTTTAGTGGGTTGAAACATAGTTGGCAATGGGAAAGCAGGTCCAGTACCTCGGGGGCCAGAGCTGCAACTGGTATAAATCTCCCTTTCCAGCGCTTTGCTGATGCTGCTCAGCGGGAGCCGCTGGCTGGCCGGGCTTTGCGGGGGAGCCATCCCCGCTGGGTCCCTGCGCGCCCTGCAGCAGGACCAGGAGGAGGGGCTGCACTAGCATGGTGGACACGAACTCAGCTACAACACAGAGGGGGGAAACAAAGCAGCCTTGAGGTGCCTGGCCTCGGGCAATAAGCCCCGATATTGCCTGGGAGCTCCCGGCCTTGCTGCATGCCACAACAGCGTGCTCCTCAGCTTTTCCAGCATGCTGCTGCAGCAGAGGTCTGCGCATGGACATTAGTGCTCCTGAAGGGCTAGAGAGTGAAAGACTCTTGCAGGTTTTAGGATAAACACTGGTTTCCAATGCCCTAAAACCTTTGCCATCATCCCTGCCTTAGGCAGATCATGCAGCAGCTCTCCTCTCCTGATGTCCTGATCTTTCAGGAGGGGAGGTGAAGGCCCAGCACTCCCAACATGCAGGACGAGTCGCTTCAGAGCTTCTGCAGCACTTGTTTTCAGTCATCTGCTTTTGATTTGGGAATTTTTATTGCACTTGACCTAGAGATTCACCCCCCATGATAATAAGATAAGGACCTGTAGCTCCTCCCATGCACGGCATAGGCATCCCTTCCTGGCTTTGCAGGACGGCTACAGGTCACGGATGGGCTATAGTGCACACCAGCACTGCCTGGAGCAGATCCAGCTCACAACTATTCTCCACTGTCTGGGTATTTTTTTTTACTGAAACCGTTTGCACAGCACTAAAATTAATGACTGAAAATGTGAGTTTGCTTGAAAATAATCTATCATTTGATTATCACTTTAATGCAGGCAGCCTGGAGAACATCTGCCTCTGCCTGTCTGTGTCTCCTCCTGCCGACATGGGGAATTGCTGGGAAGGGCTGTTGTGCTGCTGTGTAAACTGGAAGAAAGCCAAACCACTGGCAACCGTCTTGGTGGTTGCTGTGACTAAGGAAGAGGAGTGGGGTCCTGTGCTGGATGAGGCACCAACTGTGCTGTCAGGTCCCACCATAGCCTCCCAGGGCCCCCTCTTAAAACACCCGCTGCCCAGTTCACTGCCTCTGGTCCCAGTCACTACGTTTTCCAGGGACTCCCAAAGCAAAATGCTGAGCTCCATCATCTGGAAAGTAATTCTGTCATCACTAGAAGAGTGAGTCTGGCTTTGCACCAGGACAGTGGGCAGCAGCATCTGACCACTCCTGACTTTACCTCTGCCAGATGCCACCTCGCAGGGGAGGCAGGGGACAAGAGAAAAATGGGTGGGAAACTGCCCAGTGCTGCAGAATTTCCTCCATCTCATGACACAGACCATGCACTGTGGTATAATGGGGTCTCCAGACCCTTTAGGCTTCTCTGCTGCCTTTTGGGAACATTATAGCCTCGGACTTACAGGCTTTTTTTGGAAAATGTCACCAGCTTCCGATGAGTCAGAGTCCTGCTTCTCTGCAGCCTGCCCAGTGCTCCACGCGAGGCATCGGGCTGTGCTGCACTGGGGTCCCCGCAGGCATCTTGCTGCCGTTGTTTGGACTTAAATCTTGCTGAGAAAGGAGAGCCTTTCGCTGCCAGTGCACATGCAGGCAGGTCTGCCGGGAGCTCGGGCTGGCAGGGGTGCGTTTGGCCAGCTGGTGTCTCTGGGACAGACAGACACATTTGTGCTACGACACCCTGGAGCAAGGGCTGCAGCTGGGATCTCTGGCCAAGGCATTTCCACTCCTGCAACTGTGATTCACAGGGCCCAGCAGTGAAGGTTGTTCACCAAGATGACTACCAGTCAAAGGGGAAAGAAAGTGGGTGGAAAGCCTGGGGGTCCTACAGAAAGAACTCTGAAAGCTGTTCCATGTGACTGTATGTGTGTGTGTTTGCAAACATGTATGTATCTAGCATGTGTCTGTATCTAGGTGTGCTGAAAGGGATGCTATGGGTTCAAGTAAAACAGAAATGCCAGAGCTAAGGCTGCTGCTGAACCATCCCTCCATGCACATTGAGGACAGAGATGCTTATGTGATCTTTTAACTCTCTGACCTCTCCTAACCCTGTCTCTCCTGGCCTTGGGACCTGCTATCCAATATTTCCCTTGCATTCCCCTCTCCATTCCTCACCTGGTCCCCAAGTCACACAGGAGTGAGGAGGGATCCCCGTCCCTGGGGCTTTCCCCAGGCACGCCGCACTGCAGCAGGACAGGGACTGTCCCGCCGGCCCCGGGGGACCAACACCCCTTCCCAGGGACTGCGGCTGAGCGCAGCCTCAAACAGAAACGTGCGGGTGGTGGCTTCCCAGGCCACCAGCTGCAGAGGTGGTGGGCCTGATTTCTCCAAGTTCCTGATGATGGTATAGCACAAGATACATTTTGAGCCCAGCTCCCAGTGGTTTCACATGCAACCGGCAACTTCCAGCTCTCCCAGTAATCAGCCAGCCGGTGTTCGCATCAGCCATCAGGAAAGAATAAACACAGTTATTGACCACGTGGAGAAAGTTTGCTTCGGGTGACTCTCTCAGCATCTCACAAGGCCAAGGACACAAGGATAAGAAACCCAGTGTCCAGGGAAGCCATCAGTAAAATTAAATTAAATTAGCACCTTTTTTTCTTCTGTCCTCTTACCCCCATCACTACGTGTCCCTTTTCACTGAACGATGCAGGGTCCTGCAGGCAGCAGCTTCCTCTGCACAGCCTGAGCTACGTGGTAGATGCTGGGTACTGAATGAGGCAGGCGCCTTATGGGAAAAATACGCATCTAATAATTGCCATGAAAGACTGTGTTGCAATGCACAACACAAAGGGATGAAAGGAGGCTGCATTAACGTCCTGACATTTCCTCATTTCTGACTTCTTGTCTCAGGCATCCCTAACACCCTTTTATGGCAGCTTTTGCAGCCAGCTTCCTCAGTCAAAGAAAAGGAAATGGGATTTCCAAAACACCCTGGGACAGCGCTGATGGTGAGGGGCTCTGACCACGGGCCCCTGCTGCAGCCCAGCCGGGAGCCAGGTCCCTTTGTGGGAGCCACTGCCCGAGGTGGGGGGGTGGCAGGGGCTTGAGCTCCCTGCTGTCAGCTCACCAGTGCCGAGACCCAAAAATCCCATGGCAGGGGACACCCGATGCCCTGCCCGCCTGCCCCACCGGCAGTGCCCGCTGCCCCTCCGCCACGGTGCAGCTCCATGGTGCTGGGACTGTCCGGCTGGGAGGGGACAAAGGGGAAAAGGTTCTGCACTGGTGCCCCCTGAGCTCCGCCAAAGCACCCCGTCCTCCTCCGCAAGCCTCTGCAATCCCAGCCTGTCTGTGCTGGAAATTTCAAGTTGTTCTGAAAGCAGCAAGTTAACAAGATTTGGAAACCAGGTCAGCGGAAGAAGCTTAATTAGCTCGCTGAACCATGGGGACCAGCTCACATCGTGTCTGCTTTATTGACTCCCCGAACGGACGTTATTGATACGGTAGGCGTGAGCCTCGCTGCGATGGGGTCCTCTGCTCTTCCCTCGAGGAGGGGACACCCCAGGCACTTGTCAGGCACAGGGAAACTTCACAAAGGGCCCCAAATCAGCGCCATGGGACAGCCTGAGCCATCCCGCCATGCTGTATCAGCAGCACTGCTTTCCCCTTGCCTGCTCCCCTCAACCCTGCAGGGGCCCCGGACCCCCACCCCTGCTGCTGGTCCTGCTCTTCCCACCCACCTGATGCCTCTGGGAAGGGGACAGAGCCGAAGGGGACAGGCAGCAGGGCTTGCAGCGAGCTGGCTACGTCACCGGCAGCACAGGCGTAGCTCACACGACCTGCTACCTGTCTTGTCATGTCACCGCAAACATCTGCTGCCGCAAATAAAACAGCAAGAGAAAGGGAAAGCAAAAGGCCCTCTCTGGGAGGCACTCCAGCCCCAGGAGCGGGAGAGATGCGGTGCCTGTCACGCTGCATGAAAAGCCCCTTTCATTAGCGGCAAGATCATAGCTCGCCTCTTTGAATCGCAGTGCAGCTTCTTGGGGGCTCCGCAGACAGGGCGGCCACAGCCCTGTCTCCACTCGCACCCTGGGAGCAGCTCCGCTGGGTAAGGCTTTATTCTGATAGATAGCGTCTCACAAGCAAAACAAGGAGCTAATGGAGAAAAGGAGAAGGCTGCTTGCTGATCGTGAGGGAAGAGCCCCCTCTCCATCCTGCAGCCAGGAGCTTTGCAGACACTCACAGCCCCCTCCCTGCTCCCAGCGTGGGACTGCCAGGACAGCTGGTGGTGGCCAGCCTGGACAGCTGCCGGAGGGGAACCTTGGCACTGGAGGAAATCCAGCTTTTCAGCATAAATTTTATCCCTCCCCACCATGCCTCTGTCCTGGGACACCGTTTCTTTCCACGCTCAGCCACCACAGGGCCAAGCTGGAAAGCGAGCCGTGTGGGAACGGCTGCCAGTCCCACCCAGGGCTGGATGGGAGCAACGCCGGGCTGGGTGGGAGCCCCGTTGTAAGGAGGGGCCGGCCTGGGAGCCCCGGGAGCTGCAGGCAGAGTCGCAGGCAGGGCTGACGGCAGGGCAGCGAGTAGGTCACCAGGCAGGGCAGCGTGCAGGATTGAAGACAGGGCAGTAGGAAGGGCAGGGCAGGGCAGGGCAGCGGGACAATGGGCACGACTGCAGGCAGGGCAGGGCAGCGGGCAGGGCCGGACCGCGGGCAGGACCGCAGGCAGGGCAGGGCAGCGGGCAGGCGGTGCCCAGCAGATGGCGGCGGTGCCGAGGCGGGGCGCCCCGCAGCCGCCCCCCGGGCCGGGCCGGGCCGGGCCGGGCCCCCGCCCCCCGCGCTGCCCCCCGCGCTGCCCCGCCCGGCGCGGCCGTGCGCGGGCTGAGCCGCCGGGGCGGGGCGGGCGGGCGGGGAGCGGCCTTGCGCGGCGCTGCGCGTCCCCCGCCGCGGCTCCACACCCGCTATAAGACGAGCGGCGGCGGCCGCGCTCCGCAGTGCATGGCAGCGCCTCGCCCCGGACGCCGCGGCCGCGCCGGGACCCTCCCCCGGGCCGGTCCCGGGCGTCCCCCCACCCCACCCGCCGCGCCTCGCCCCCCACCCCAGCCGGCGACACCCTTGACCTTGCCATCCGGCAGCTGGGGAGCGAGAGCAGCGGCAGCCGGGGGGATCGCCGTACTGGGTCGCGGAGCTGCCTTGGGATGCGTTAGCCGGCGGATCGCACAGAAATATCTCTCCTAGGAAGGAGAGAGGCAACCTCCTCCCCCTGACTGGGGGCGGAAGAAAAAGCGGATTTAAGGAGCATCTTTTCCCCCTTTGTTGAATGAGAAGGACAGAGGAGGACCAGCAAGATGAGCACTAGCAGTAAGTACGGCTTTCCCTTACCTTTGCTATGGGAACTGGGCTGGTATTGCACCGATCGGGCTGGGAGGAACTGGAAAGAAAATGTCACAACAGGGTTGACAAGCCTAATAGGTTGTATTTTTTTCTTATTTTCCTGCCTGTCTTTTGCTTTCTGACAGGGTCTGACTTTGCTGGCCCTTCTTTCATGTGGGCTAAGCTGTGGTGCTTATCTCCACTGAGTACTTTTCTTGGCTTGTATTTCTGGGGTTTGGAGGGCAGATCATGGACTAAAATGTCGATAGGCGACATGGTGAGAGGAAGCCAGGAGCACTCTGACAGGCAGCAGGCTCACTTGCTGATGCCACTGCCTACGTATAGATGGACATAGGGGAGCAGCCGATGAGGAGGAGGAACAGGGTAAGGAGAGACCCAGAAACCAGGGACCTGAGTGAAGCACAGGTGCAATACTGAAAAACATGCACCTTCTGCAGCTGGGGATGTGGGTGTTTCTATTGTGTGTGAGAGAGACAGGGGCAGAGGCAGTCATGCACTATGTATGAATTTCTAAGGAAGCAGAGCTTGGAAATGTGCTGCATAAGATGAGAACTGGCACCTGGTGCTAGTCTGGTTACTTCTGGTTTTGTGTCCTTGTTGCAAAGTCTGGAAAGATTGATCAGGTTTGATCAAGTCACAATCAATTTCTTTTTCCTCACTGATATGATGTGTGACAGCTGTACCCACCTTGCTAGCACAGCTTTGATCCATTCCTTTAAAAGCAGTGAGTCTCTAGCTAAAGGAGTTGATGCTGATGACCACCTGAGGGTCTTCCTTCTGGGATAACCAGCCCAAGGAAGATGCCCTCCCTCCTGTGGGTCCTAGAGGCTATGTGAAGAAAGGAGGAGTCCCCCAGGCAGAAAGTGGCAGAGCGGTGACTTCTCCATCACATTGGTGTCTTGGGTTTTCTCAATCCAAGGGCTTGGGGTGGTTCCCAAGCAAAACACTGTGAAAAATGCCTTGGCATGCTGCAAGGCAACAGAACAGGTGATTCCAGCTCTGTTGGGCTGCGTCAGAGGTGAGAAAACTTTCCAGGTGCCCTCTGCACAAGCCACACCTGGGACAAGAGCTAGCCCCCTTCCCTGGAGGAGCGGGGCTGGCAGTGCCCAGGTAGGAAACAATAGGGACTGATTCTTTCTGTGCCTGCTGGATGCCTGAAAACAAAGGGTCCTCCCTCTGCCTCTCTGGGTGATGAGCTCAGGTCCTGTGCGGAGGGCTGGGATGGCACACAGTGTTTGCTGAGGTCAGTGACCACAGTGGTCAGGTGGGACTGTTAAGCTTACTCTAAGCCAATTTTGACAAATGCGTGCTGGTTCCTTTTGGGATTCCTTACCAGCTCTTAATAGCCAGCTTGTCTGCTGATAGTGATAAGGACTGTTTATGGTGCTGGTGTGTTATAACTATCTAATTGCACTGCAAAATGCCTTTACTGGATCCTCCCTCAAACAGAGAGAGGTGCCAGCAAACCCACATGTGCTGACTGCCTGTTGCTCTGACATGACTCACGGGAGGAGGCCACCGGGCAGGCAGTGAGCGCAGACCTGGGAGTCTCTTGGGAGGTGCTCCTGCTGCCACTGCCTTGCTCTGTGACCTTGGGCACATCACTCCGCTGTGCCTCAGCTTCTGGATTTGCCAGCAGCAAGTTGACACCATGGCTCCTGCCCAGCCCCTTGGATGCCTTTGCAGTCTTTGTCTAAATATTGCTATTATATCTTTCTAAGCAGCCATGTGTTTTACTAAAGGTTTGGGAACTTTGTAACATCTGCTGATCATTTCCTGTGCTGTGGGTTGATTATTAATGGTTCTTTGGGACCACAGCTGGTACAAGGGCCTGTGCAAACCCTGCAAGGCAGTGGGCTCTACCCTGTTAAGCTTCCAGACTTTTTCCCAGTAACCAAGGGGCTCAAAGCAGGGCTTGCCATACCCAAATGCTGGCTCATGTCTGTTCTTAGCAATGGCACAATCCTCTCCTGGCTGATTCTGTGAGCAAGGCATGGGGTGCGGGGCCACCTCTCCCATCAGTGTGTTCTGTGACTGGTGTGAATGTTGTCAAAAGCTGTGCCTCCCCTCTCGCTGCTGCCTCACCCAGCTCTGTGCATCCCTACCCAGCCTGTATCCCTCAGGTCTGTGTGCCTGTGAGGCAAAAAAGGAGCCTAGGACCCTTGCATCAGTGCCCTCTGTGCCATCTCTATTTCACCCCACTGATGCTACCTGGCAGTGACCTGCAATGGCTTTTGCAGCCCTTTGCTAGTGGCCAGTGGCTTGGGGAGCTTAATGCCGCTTGTTGGTCAGAGGCTTCCCAGCCCTGCTTGCAGCTCTTCCTCCCAGGCATGGCTAGCTCTGCTGCTCTCTGCATTGATTTTGGTTGTTTTCCCCCAGCCCCTGTAGTGACAGAGGGCTTGGATGCAATGGAGTCCAGTCAGCAGGCTCAGCTGCACTCCAGCCTCCCAAGTCTGGTCTCTCTCCTAGTGCACAGGACCCTACCTATGCAGATGTGAGGAGAGAGGGAGGCACAGGTGGAGGAGGATGGATGGTGAAGCCAGATTGTGCATGAGGTGGTGACCTACAGGTGTATCTGTGGCTGCAGGACCAAAGTTTTGGGGCTGGCAAATCAATGAGATAGTGGCATTTTATCCTAATCTGTGAATTCCCACACTCCTTTCCATTTTAATTGGTACATTTTGATAACACTTCTATCCCATCTGAAGCTGACGTGAGGCAGGAAACGTGGGGCTGTGGGCCATGACTGGCCTCAAGCCATGCTGTTGTGCAAAACTATCTGCGAGGCCTCCGGGGAGCTCTGTGCAGGATTTGCTGTGCATGAAGCATGTTCAGAGATGCATCTGCATCTCTGAACATGCTTCATGCACAGCACATAGGAGTCTTGCCTGCCCTTGCTGAGGGGACAGGCTTGGAACTTTTCACCCCAGATCCTGGGATTGGAGGCCCCATGTAATCTCCTCTCCCATGATGCAGGGAAGGCAAAGCCATATGGAAATCATGATTTTAAGGGGAAGAGGAAAAGGCCTTTGATCTTGGGTGTGAACTCATATCCTGAGGCTGCAGAGCAGATGAGGTGGCCCTGAGGGTGCAAGGGTTGTGCTGGCTGGGAAGGCAGCCTCTCCTCTTGGGCTCACCAGGTGTGCAGTGAGCATTTGGAGGGCACAGTGTTGATATTTACATTAGCTATGCTATTTATACCTCCCACTCCAGTTAGCACTGCTAATTGGTTGCAAATAGATTCATACATTCATAAACAGGTCTATCACTGCTGTGCTGCATTTCCATTGAAGCTGGATCCTGTAGTACAAACTCTTGCCCAAGAGATCATCCCTTAAATCACCCCCTGAAATCCCCTAGGTTCTGGGCTTAACCTCTCCTGCGGAAAGTGGCTTGGTGCAGGGACGCTAACATGGCCAATGCTGGGTTTGTGCTTGTTAAAAGGCAGAGGGTTGAAGCTGTCAACTGCCCCAGGGATTTAAGACTCTCCGAAATAAGTGTGAATAATCCTTTCTGCTGCTTTGGAGGTAGCTACCAGGTTTGGGTGCTGCAGGTCCATGCAGTGAGTGTGGTCTGTGAGTAGGGGTCACTCTGGTGGGATCCATGGGAGATGGCATTTGCACATCATCTCTTCTGGTCCAGCTCTGTTGGGGTAGGAGAGTGGCTGCTGGAAGTCTTGGCACTGGTCTTGTCAGGAGCAAGGTGCCCCTTGTTATGGGCCACCTGGCAAAGACACACACAACTGGGCAAAGACACACACAACTCCTGGGGGGTGTTAAACCCCAGTGAACTCCTGGGTTGAACCAGGTTTGGCATGCTCTGGATCAGTGTTGCAATGGGTGATTGAAACTGGTTCACAAACTAGGGATCTTCGAGACTTCTTTCTGTCTCCAACATGCACCCTGAATAGAGAGACCAGAATCTGTCCCCATGGCAAGTTAATTGGGGGGGGGGGGACGGGACACACGACACCAGTACCATCTATCCCCCATCCTCTTTCCTCTGAGTAGCTGACAGCCTGCTGGAGCATGGAAGAGGTCTTGCAGAGGGTTTGGTATGTGAGGTGGAAAGTTTCTCCAGACCATCCCAACCCCTGGTACCTCTCAAATTCCTGCTTGGAGGCTCTCCTAGTCTCAGAAAGCTAGAGAAGGAGACATGAGGAAAGGCTGGCCAGCTAAACATTTGGGCAGGAAGGCTTCATGACAGATACCGATGAATGCAGCATGTTTGCTTGGTTGTTTTTGCCTTTCCTAACTCATGCTCCCTGTTACGTGGTGATCCACTAAGCATAATTACACAGTAATCTCTAGGCACATGTGGTTGCAAGGTGTTTACCAGCAAACTCTATTAAGTCCCTGTGTAATTAAAGAGGAATCACATGGTGCTGTACATCTCTAGGAGCTCCAGCTCTGCTCTGTACAGCTCATCTTGCAGGGTGATTCACCAGGTCTCCCAACCCAGCAGGGTGGGACCTGCTGAGGAGGACATGGTGTTTCTCCTGTGTTCAGAAGTGCAGTGAACCTGGAGGGATCAGCCTGTCAGTGTGGTGAGCAGTGTTAGTGTCTTCCCTGTGAGGAGACTGTATTTTTTGCAGGGGTAATACCAGGCCTGGGGGTTTATGGTACAGATGAGCCTTTTCAGTCATAGTACTCATGGTTCCTGGTCAACACTGGTTCCCATTTTATCTTTGCAATGCTGGAGGCTGCCACAGGCATGCAGTGAACTGGGGACAAAGCACAGCTCCAGTGAGGGAGGACCCAGCAGAGTGAGATGCTGACTAGAGCAGTGGTGCTGCTGCCTAGTCCCTGGGTGCTTGGTGAGATGGGCTCTGGCTCTGGATGAGCCCTTGTGCTCCTCACCCCTGCTCCCCCAAGAGCTGCTGGACATGCAGTGGGGAAATAGGCAGGTCTCCAAGCAGAGCTCTTCCTTCTCTGGCAGGTTATTGTGGAGGAGGCTTGTAGAAGGAGGAGAGCTTTCGGAAAGGCTGGAGTAGACTCAGAGTTCAAGCTATGGGTGCAGGTGGGACAGAGAAGAAAGGAGGGACACAGATGCAAGGCAGTCTTGCAAGAGATGAAAAGCTACCTTCCTAGTATGTTCTCTCCAAACCCAGCCATGAACATTACCTAGCGTCCATGCTTCTCCAAGGAGGGCTCTAGCACTGTGCTCCACAGAATTGGGGCACAAAGGGGAACTCCAGGCTCTCCACCCACATCTTGGTCCTCTCAATTAACATCCAAGCCTGACTGTGCCACAAACAACCTGATACAATTTGTCCCCTCTGTTCTCCTGGGCAGCCTAGCAAAGGGACAATCATCCAATGCCATTCACTTTGGTGCCAGAAAATTCAGAACCCAGGCAGCTTCTTTCTGTCCTCAGGCTGGTGGATGGACCCTGTCCTCTCACCAAGCTTTGTTCAGGCTCTCTGGCAAACAGTCTTTCTTGGCAGCTTGCCCTTTGAAGAGCAGAAGCCATGGAAAGTGGCCTTGCAGGCCAATGAAATGCATGCTGTAAAGTCAATTGAAGCAATTGAATTATTTCAAGGGCCTGCCATGCTGTTATAAAATAAATAGCAAGTTTTCTAATGACAAAGTGACGATTGGTTTAGCCAGATAATTGTATTGGTGATGCCAGCAGGCTGGACTAATGACAGGCTGTCCTGTTATCAGCAAGGAGTCAGCATGGTGCTGCCTTTGCTCTCTGCAAAGCTGCGAAGGAGTGAAGGCAGACCCACCAAGTTCCTGCCAGACCCTGCAGTCCTATCATGATGGTGCCATAATGAAGTGGTTGAAACATCTAATTAGATATTTTTAGACTAAATACATCAGTGCCCCTCAGTTGTGAGCACTGCAGCACCTCCAGAAAGCATCCTGGGGGTAGACTGGTGATGGCAAGGACTCGGGCAGAGAGTGATGGGGGAAGGAGTAGGCCTTGCAGGATGAAAGGGCACTAGGAGTGATCACAGTAGCTGTAGGGAAGGTAGAGCCCAAGTCCAGATGTTTCAGGCCCAGAAAGTTTGCTTATGAGCAGCTCAGGGCAAGCATGGCAGGGTGACTGGCAACCTGCAGCAGAGAGCAGGTGGCTCTTGCTTAGAGGACATCTAGGCTGTCCCAAGTCCTCCTGTGCCCAGCCTCTGCCTTTTGAGTCCATAGGCTCAGTAAATCCCTGGGGAGGTAGAAGAGCTTGAGTGCACTGATGCACAGCCCTGATGGATATGCCTTGCTTTTTAGAAGAAGGCTGTCTGAAGCTTAACAGTACCAACCTGATGTAGCATGGCAGCAAACTCAGCCACAGTTCTCACATTTGATGATGGCTCAGGTGTTTGGTAGGCATAGTTTATACATGCATTTTTCAGTTCGGGTACAGCTTGCTGAATGCTTTATCAGTGTCAGCCATAAGCCCTGAGCTGGGAATTGATGTGCCTTTGCTGCTGCCTGGGGCAGAGATCTCAAGGAAACCATAGTACAAGCTCCTCTTTCTTTATGCAGCCTGTCTGACCTTCCTTTCTTCTTACCCTTTTTACCCTGGCAAGGTGCTTTCCTGAGCCCCAAGCATCACTTGTTTTTCTGTTTATGGACATTTTACTCCACTTCCATTTTGAATCATCTTGTCTGAGACCTGAACAACTGGGAAAGTCCTTCGGGGGAAGGTTTCTCTAAGGAACAGGAAGAGGAGAGCATGTGCCTTGAGGGTTTGAAGCCATCCTGTTGGCTTCCATGTTCTTTCTTGGCAACAAGTGACACATTTTGGGGAGCACCACACTGCTGTGGGGCAAGAAAGGCTTTGCTGGTACAATGCCAGCACCAGAGCCCTTCCTCAGCCCAACTTGAGCCCATTGCAATCTGAATTTAAGTTTCAGGGTTTGTCCTGTTCTCACAGTAGTGAATTATATGACTGTTTCTCACACACGTGCAGCCAGTCTGCAGCTGGTCAAGACAAGCATAACCTAGACCAGGACTCAAACTGTGAGCTCCCAAAGCGTACATGCCAGGCTCTGTACAGCACCCCTCACAAACATGCTTGTAGCATCTCGCTCGTGAAAGCAAGTTACAAGGCCCTGCTTGTTCTTCCCAGCATCTGTGTTTCGTACTAGCTGACCCTGAGGACTTTGCTGCTTTTCTCCTGTCATCCATTCCCCTTCCAGCCCTGGGGACCCCTTTGCACAGAGGCATCCTGAGGAGGACTGCCCAGCCCGGGGTGCTTGCTTGGGAAGGGGAGCTATTTTAAAGCAGCTGGGGGACTGGGCGGGTTGTTCCCTGGCTCAGCAGCACTTGCTGGGACATGTTGGGTGCTGTGGCAGGGATCTCCCTGTTGCAGCTACTCCCCATCCTGGATTCTCAGCAGAGGCAGGGAGAGCCCCAGCAAGGTGGCTGAACCAGGGCCCTGGTCAAGGACTTTTCCCTGCTGAAAGCTTTAAAAGAGGAGGAGGGAAGGAAGCTGTGTGTGAAACCCATTTCTGTTGCATGTCGAGAGCTGCAGCCCATCCAAGCCTCAGTGCTGTGCGAGGGGGGGCAGCTGCCTCCCCAGCTCCTGTGCCCCTGGCAGCCCCTCTCCAAAAGAAGGAACTTCCTTGCCTTGGCCATGAGGCAGAGCTGGATCAGGGCTTGTCTGTCAGCTCCTGCTGCCCTGCCCGTCACCCGCTGCACTGAACCACTGAGTGTTCTTCCTGGGTAAAATAAACCCTGGCCAGCTTGGCCACAGTGGTGCCTGGGTGGAGCAGTGAGTGGCTCTGTCAGCAGGCTGGTGTGGCTACTAGTGCTGCAAGGTCTGCATCAGCTGGGATGCCTGTGTGTGACTACACAAGCAAACAGGTCTCTGGCCTGCCAGGAAGGACCTACAGCAGGTCCCCCATGGTTCATGCTTGCCCTGTGAACTGGGGATCAATGGTCAGGTGCTAAGTACAGCAAAGATGTGGAAAGGCTCTCCTTGCCTGGCCCAAAGAAATGGGGACTGGGGCAGGCAGAGGTCCCAGAGCCCTTCTGGAGGTGGTGCAGACCCCACTTGCTCTCAGCACCCAGCCTCAAACACAGCCCACATAGGACAGCTGTCTGCAGAGGGCTGCGGCAGCCAGGTCTGGGCAGGCAGGCATGCTGTGCGGCTTGGCACTGGCTTCTCCTGCTGTCTGAGCAGGCAGTTCTGCTCCAGATTTTCCCTTTCTCTGCTCGTATCACAGTCTTCAGAGTGTGATAGAGTACAAGCTTCCCCCAGCTCGTGTCTGTACTCGCACAGCCTCTCGTCTGCACTCGGATCACAGCACTGGTCCCCACAAACCCCTCCCTCCCTCTGCCTCAGCTGCCCTGTGCTGTGCCAGGGGCTGTGGGGTGTCCCTTCCCATTGCCCCGCTTCCCCCTCTGCCTTGGCACCTTTTGCATCAGCTCCTGGTCCTCAGAGGATGAAGAAAGTGTGGAGCAAGGTAAGATGAGCTCCCTCTAACATCCTATGTGCTATAAATAGCTGTGTCACCCAAGCATTGTGAGAGTGATGTGACTGAGTTTGGGCTCCTGGAAACCTGCTGCCTCCATCGCAGATACACCCAACACTTGATTGTCAGAGCTGATGGAAAAGGGCTTCTGTGGGTCCCACTGGTGACATGGAGTGTGTCATTGCATTAGCGCGTGGCAGGACACCTCTTGGGTTATGCACAGCCTAATGTCATCTGGCAGCCGCTGAGGCTGGTGTCCTGCAGCTGGGTCAGCGTGCCTGCACCTCACTGGCAGTGGCAGCCAGACAGCTTGCAGCAGGGAGCCTTTCCCTTGCAGTAAAGATTTAGCAACCTGCCTTCAGCTCTTGCCAAGCTGTGCTGGAGCGCAGGTGGCATGGACAGGCCAGGGCAAGGGGGTCTCTTTGGTACATGTGTTGGGTCTCCAGCCAGACCTTTGGGAGAGAAGGAGAAGGGAATAACCAGATCTGGGACAGAAAAGTGGTTTTCATGGTGCTGGTGGAGTGCCTGTGTGGTCCCTGAATGCTCCTTTGTTCCCTCCACCCAGGCTGGGCTGGAGTTGATCAGGAAACCTTGGTCCTCCCTATTCATCCAGGCTGTTGCCAGAGAGATTCAGTTCTTGAGGCAGGCTGTGCCTTTAGGAAGGAGTTTTGCTGGCAGCACCAAAATATCCCCTGCTTCTTGGCTCTCTGATTACCTCTTGACCACCAACCAGCACGGGAACTAAGCAGTACAGCAGCTTACATGTGCATGAGCATACAGGGAGAAACACCGCCATCTTCTCAGCAAGGAAGCCCTCCTTCATCTGGCAGCAGATGCTAAGGCATGAAGCTGCATGATCCCCAGCTCAGAGCCTTTTATTCAGTGAGCAAAATCATCCCTTCATACACCCACAGATGCTCCTTGAGAGGACTTGCACTGTTGCCCCACCATCTGGCCCAGCTGCCCCCTTGGGAGAGGAGTGGGTTGGACCTGATCCTTCCCTTTTGGGATGGGAGATGCCTGGTGATGCTGCCCTGGGTGAGCTGGCCAGGGAGAGCTGAGGGACTGAGCATGGATGTTCTCCACTCCCCTGCTTTTGAAAAAAGAAAAGTCACTGCCCGCATGGTGAGTTATGTGGTGATGATGGCTCGTGATGGGTTACATATAAAATCCCTTGCATCCCTGAGGATGCTACCAGTTGAAAGATTTTATGGCATTTTAAAAATAGCCACAGAGGGGGAGAGAATGAGAAAATGAATAGGTAGGTGGATCCCTAATAAGGAGAGAAGAGGAAACAGCTAGGGAGGGAATGGAAAGACTTTAGTGAACGGCATGTGAGTGATTACTGAGGGAGGGGGTGGTGTGGTCATACCAAGTGGCTGAGCTGCATGCCCAGCGGGAATGGGAAACCCTATAAAAAGCCTGGCTGTGAGATATGCTCTTTGCACGTGCCAGAGAGGGATGGGGTGAGCATCAGCTCAGGCTGTCTCCTGCGGGTGCTCACTGTGTTCTACAAGTAGCTGTTAAAAATAATCTGTGACTCTTGGATGGCTGGGCCTGGGCTGGCTGCTGCTGCTCTTGTGTGATTCCCCAAACAGCTCCAGACACATCTGTACTCCTTTCCCTGCCTCGAGGCTCAGGCTGGTGGCCTCGCCTGGGAGCTGATGGATGAGGTTGGTCCTGGCCCTGGCTTTCCCCAATGTGGCCTTTCCCACCTGGGCTGTGCTCCCAGAAAGATGCTGAGAGCTGCCTCTCTGCTCTGTCTTCTGGCTTTCTGCTGCCTGACAGCTTGCAGCACCCGGAGGCAAGATCTGGTGGATCTGGGGCTGTGGCAGAACTGTGGTGGCTGGGTGAGGGTGCAGTGTCCCCACACCTGGCTGGAGCAGCGGTCCCAGAGCTGCTGGCAGGAGGTCCCTTCAGCGGGACAGCCCTGCTCTGCCTTGCGTCACTGCCAGCACAGCATCTCCCTGGTCCTGGGAATCAGCTCCAAGCCCTTCCCTGTGCTTGTGGCAGCTCTCCCCATCACTCAGGGAAGATTACACGGAGTGTCTCCAAGAAATGCTAATTGCTTTGGCTTGCGCTTGGTACAGCAGAGCCACTGGGCATTCAGAGCTCTTAGTCAGCTCAGAGATCTGCCAGATCCTTCCTCTCCTTCCCCTGGAGAGCCAGCAGAGGTCTGCTGTGGTGGTTGCTAATTCCCACATCCCTGGGCTCCAGCTGAGCTGCAGCCTTGCACCCAAGCTGGCCCAGACCTGTGGTCCCCAATACCTGGTAGCACAAGGCACAGTGCACTCTCATTGGGATGTTGCAGCCTTGGGGTGAAACACCCCAAGCTCAGCCCCAGGCAGGCACAGCACGGAGTCAGATGCACCCCTTGTGCTGGAGGAAGGGTGGCTGGAGAGACAACAGGAGTTTCCCATCCTTGGGGAAGAGGATGGAGCTTGTGCTGCAGCAGAAGCAATCAGTGCTGTTCTGCTGTCCTCCCAGACCCCTCAGCTGCTGCTGCCTGCCCTGCTCTGCCACTGGCAATTAAATCTCTGTGCAGCTGGGCTCGTTTGGTGCAGGCTGCTGGGAAGCATTCTGTGGCTTTGCCCCTGCTCAAACTGTGGGGGGAAAAAACACTGCTAACAAGACTCCTCTGTCAAACTTGCCAGCCTGTCACATCCAGGCCATCTCCCCCTTGCTTGCTTTCTTCTTGTGTGCTCTTTGTTTTTCCTTCCTCATCAGCTAGGCAAATACCCAGGGAAGCAGAGGCTGGTGATGGGCTAGCCATGCCCGGCTCCAGGCTGGGGAATGGCAAAGCTGGAGAGCATGTGCTGCCCAGTCCTTGTGCTGGCCTGTTGCAAAGGGTTGCTGCTCATCTGTGTGCCTATCTCGCTGTATTTCTCCAGTCCACAGCTTTTTTAATGCTGTAGCATGGGAGCTGAAGTCCAAGCCCAGCCACCCCCTGTGGTGCTGAGGTCTCTACCCTACCTCTGTCACCAAACCCCAGGGCAGCCCTAGCCTGGGGACGGTGAAGAGGTGCCTCCTGCCCTGGCTGGCTTCTGCTGACTCTGAGGAGCTTCTCACCTGATCTGAAATAACTTCTGGAGGAGCAGTGGGGGGGTCTGAGCCAGCAGCATAGTGCCTGTTACCCTCCCCAAGGCAGGGGGTATCCCTAGTCCCTGCTCCCACCTTGCCTGCCCTTTGCTGGGCTGCTGCGAGAGCATCCCACGGGCGTGTGGCAGAGCAAGTGCTTGCCAAGAGAGGTCATCTGCGGCTGCCCCAGCCCTTGCTCCCTGCTTGGCTGGGCAGGTGGCATAAAGGGTCCCGTTTGGGAAATAATTCTGTTCCTTTGCAGGCAGTTTTTTGGCTCATTTAAGCCAAAAGCATGCACAACAAAGCACATGTTCATTTCTCCCTCTTGAAAGGGGACTTGTTCCCTGGAAAATGCCAGCTCTGCTGGGCCCGTTGATTGCCTGTTAATTGTCACTAATGAGGAGCTGGGAGATGTGGCTTCCAGAGGCTTTTGGGGACAGACCGTCGCTTCGGCTTGGGAGGGATGTCTCAGCAGGGAAGGAAGCCGTGACCTTGGCGCAGGCGAGTTGAGCTGCACGCATGGGTTTGTTACCGGAGTGCCCCAGTTCCTGTGCCTACAGCACGGGGTGGCAGCGCTTAGCCCTGGCTCCAGAGTGGAGAGCGTGGAGGGTTAAGAGGATCTCTGGTGCTTACTGTACACAGATGGATTTATTTACGTGTATATATAGCAGGGTGGTGGGGTGGGGAGGGGAGGGCTAAACCCACCCTGTCCAGGAGGGAGGGTTAAATCTCTGTGGCTGGCCCATGTTGGAAGCACAGGGCTGCCAGGCAGCAGGACCTGATGCCAGGGCTTGGCCGTTTGCCTCCAGCCCGACAGTTGAAGGCTGTTTTTCCCCTGGCCCTGATGAAAGGCACCAAAGGCTTTTAGCAGGAGACAGCAGTGTCTGCCTGCCTGCTGCTTCCCACGCTGGCAGCCCCCCTCCTTTTGAAGTCAGGTTTCTGGGCGTACGCAGGAGCCGAGGAGAGCATGAGTGCGGAAAGGAGGAGGGGAGAGGATTACGTCTGTGCTGAGCATACGTCCCCTTGTACGCTCATGGGAGTTTATTGTTCTAGATATGCCTCGTCCTGCCATGTCCCCCACTGTCCCCAGCCCGGTTTGTGCTTGCCCAGCACCAAGACCTGCTTGGTGCCTCTTGGCCCCATTGCTGGGCCACCCCATGGCCTACTAGCAGAGGCTCAGGATGTGGCTCAGGGGGATATTAAGACCCCTTAGAGAGTCTTGTGCTGTGTAGGCACTGGTGCAGAGGTGTGCTTTTACCTGCTGAGACAGCCCTGCACCACAGCGGGGACAGGTGCTCCTCTCCCACAGCAGCAGCTTTCCGGGTGCCCACTGCCTGCTGCCCTGCTCCAGCCACTGCTGTAGCATCTGCACTAATTCAGTGGTTTCTCTCCTCTTTGCTAAAATGGCTGATCTGTTTCACTAGTGCTTCTCCTGGGAGTTTTCTCAGCTTTTCTCCTGTTCCTGCCAGGCTTTCATGTACAGCTAGCCCTGCTGGCCACCTCCCCCTCCCCAGGTACCCCCTCTCGTCCCCATGATCGGTGGGCTGAGGCACCACCCCAGCACTTGCTATCTGCCTGCAAGAGGCTGTTTCTGTGTTTACCATTCAGCTATCGCGAGGGCGGCTCAGCAGAGGGGGAGCTTCCCTTTGGGATTTGTTATTTCATTAGAATAAACAGACAAGTGGGATGTTGTTTTCCATTCCAGCTGAGAGAGGTTGTAGTTGCTGCTTTTTGACCCAAACCCTGATGTCTGTTTTTTTAATTCTGCCTTTAATGAAGTGGGACAGAGAAGCGAGAGCAGAGCATGCTTTGACAGTGGACGCAGCTTGTGTTCTTGCAGTACAAGGGCTTATGTCAATGTAATTGTGGCTGCATCTCTGCCTCCTACTCTGACCTTGGGTTAGGGGTTCAGGTGAGCCCCAAGCCATGCAACAAAGCATACTTTGCCCTCTGCTGCCTCCAGGCTCCTTTCACAACCAGCCATGGAGATGGCCCACTGTTGCGCCATTGGGACTGGCAATTGCTCTGAAGGGCCCTGTGTTCCACCTGGGGGTCTTGGCAGTCTGGCCTCTGAAATGTCTTCTTGGGAGCTCAGGGGATGCAGGCAGCCCTGCTCTGCTTGGGAAGTAGCAGGACAAACAGCTGGTGCAGCTGGACTGAGGAATGGGCCTAGAGCCCAGAATTGGGGTGCAGTGGAGAGTGGGAGTGTGGGTAGCCCTGAGCTAGCATGCTGCGTGTGATGTGCTGTGACCCAAAGGCTGGGCCAATCCATCTGTGCTAGTGGAAGAAGGAAGGTGCTGAATAACCTGGCCCCAGACACCCATCTATCCATCACCTTAAGGGTCTCTTCAGTTTGGGGTTTGAGAGCTGCCTGAGGGTGTGGGCAGGGCTCCTTGCAGCCTCCTGGGTCTCTAGCAGGGTGCTGCCTGCCTGGGAACTGGGAGAGGGGATGTGCCATGTCCTGGAGGGACCCTTTGCTGGGACAGTCGCAGCAGGGCTGACAGACAGTGTCTCGGTGGTGCACTCAGTGTATACTCAGGGTTACCTTGCTGAAGGTCGTCCCAAGGTGACCAGCCTAAAGGCAGCTCTCCTCCTCTTCCTCAAGGCCTGTGCTTTCCCACCCCATCTCTCCCTCCTGCCCCAGCCTTCGCTCCATGACTTTAGGCTGTTTCCTCCCCCCCTTTCCTTTTTCTCTCTGTTTCTCTCCTGTCAGCTTTGTTCACCCTGGCTGTGTACCGGGGTTGCCATGGTGACTGCCAGAGCATCTCTGCATCCTGGAGCAGTGGTCCTGCACCTGCCCTGGCCATGGGGAGTGGCAGGGCACCCTCCTGCCCCTTGGGGAGGGACCGGCTGCCCCCTCCTTCCAGGGACAGAGGTTCCTTGGTGACTTCCCAGCAACACATCCTGGTGTCTGGGGAGAGGACAGATCAGGGCACGGGGTGGCCCTTGCCAGCTCAGGATGGGGTTGTGCAGCACCCTGTGCAGGGGGCTGGGGGAGGCACTGGCAGGGCTGGCTGCGTGGCACAGCTTTATTTGCCTTTTGCTGCCAAAACTGTTAATCTTCAATAAATATGATTTTAATGAGCAAGCACTACTTAAGGAAAATAGAGGAGCTGCTGCAGCCCAAGCAGTCCCTTTAGGTTTAATGGGGCACCACCACCTGCCAGCAGAGCGAAATATAAAACTGTATAAATATGGAGCTGTACCCCATTGCAGGACACATGCACCTTTCCCCTTGGTCTTGGGAAAAAGCTTCCTTTTCCTGTCCTAGGAGCCATGCTATTTCTTCTCTTGATATCATCACCTGTCGCCATGCAAGTGACTGTGGTGACTTGGCCCTGCCTTAGCCAGGCTCAGGGCCCCAGGGTGCAAACCTCCCCATGTCTTTGGGCAAGATGTCATCTGGATCCTAGATCTAGTCTTTGCCTATGGCATGTGGAGGACTAAGGCTGGCAGTGGGGACTTGGATGCATCCCCTGGCCATTGTCTGGCGTTGGAGGACACAAGTGGAGCCATGGTTTGGAGGCAGAGTGTGGCTTGTGCCTTTCTGGTGCTGCTTTGCAGACAACAATATATCTTGTCAGTATTTGTCAGAGCTTCTGTGCCCCTTTCATGAGATAATTAGGATGATGTGTTATTAGCTGATTACTGGGGAAACATATATTTACTGAGGATTTATTCTGGAAACAACATTAATCTCCTATATAGTTGCTAAACCCCCATAAATAATCTGATTTTGATAATCAATTGCTATTGCAACCCCCGGTAAATCTCAATTAAATGCACATTTAATTCACATAAAGTTGCCAAATTTGCTTGCACGTTTCTATCCTGCTGTTTGCCTCAGGCAGATGTCTGTGTATGTACTAGCTCAAGTCTGTTTATCAGACAGCCCGAAACCAGAATATGGTTTGCCAAGGCGGAGTAGTTACAGTAATAGCAACGCTCCTCTCTCGTGGTCCTACATGGAGAACCCAGCACATCCCAGCTTCCTGCTGCCAGAGCTGCTCGAACACAAGTGCTTTGCAAACATCACTGTGCATGGCCCTTCCCTGGCTGTTGTCTGTGCCAGGGTTTGCAGTGAGGGGAGCAGGAGCAACTGTAGGAGACTGCACCTGGAGCAGCCTGGGATTGCCCAAGGTGCATGGGCATGGGTGTGCTTGGGGAGGAGCAGGGAGGAGAGATGGAATTGCCAAAACCACTGCAGAGGCTTCTAACAGTGCTAGCCTGGGATGGAAACTGAGGTCTTGTTGGGCTTCGTTGTGTCCTGACCACCCTTGGGCCAGCCTCAGTGGCTTTTCAAGCCTTAGTGCGGGGGAGGAAGGAGAGGAGAGGAGGTGGCTGGCCCTGGACTAGCGGGACATGGTGCTGCCAGCTTCCTTCAGAGCTGGAAGGAGATTCCAGGCATCAGCTAGGCTCTGTTGCTGGGGCCACGTTGATTTATTTTATCCTCTTGTTTTTGCAAATAGTAGACAGCTAGCTGCAGTGGTGCATACCCCAGAGAGGGCAGAGTGAGCTGGGCTTGTTCTGGCAGAGCTTTGGAGGGGCTGGTGATGTGGGTCCCTGCCGGGGGACCTGGCAGGAGCATGGCAAACCTGCTGCCTTTCCTGGTGTGGGGTTTCAGCTCTCACCTGTGCTGCTCAGGTGCTGACCCCCACAGCTGCAGGAGCTGATGCTTTTTGGAGCACAGCCTCCCTATCCCTGCTGCCTCTGCCAGGGTGCCGGGAGTGACAGCTTGGGCTGTGATGATCTCTGTGATGGGGACTGTACTAGGGGAGCCATAAAAGAAATGACGAAGCTGTTCAAATTGCTGGGAAGACGTCTACTAAGATCTCCTCCTGAGCCTGGCTGGAGCCCAGCCTGCTAATTACAGTGGTAAGGGAAATACACAAACATACAGATGGCAAGAAGAACAAAAACTGCTGTCTCTTAATATCGAAAGCTCAGTTTCCGGCCAACTGAAACCAACACATGGCAGAAGCTAAATGCTAACAGCTTTAGGTGAGACCAGAGCACCTCGCCAGCCTGCGCAGGAGCTCTTTGAGCACTTGCAGAGCCCAGAGAGGGATCTGCCTCTCCTGGGGCAGTGGGATGGACCAGAGCCCACGGCAGCTGCCAGTGGAGGAGCGGGGAGGCCAGGCTGCTGTGGTGGCTGGCCATGCACACCTGCATGAGCGCACACCCATGTGTGCTAGGAGACAGCCGCAGGCAGGGCTTGCAGCTGCAGGCTGCCAAGAGCCCCACGCTGGCTCTGCACTGGGGTGGTCCGTGACCACACCAGCCTGCTCTGTCCCAGGGACTCCTTAGTGCACCCCTGCATTGCAGGGAGGCGGTTTCCTCCCTCTGAACCCACTGCTAGGTGGGTTGGGGCAGCGGCTCACAGAGAGGTCTCAGATGCTGCCATTGGGTGCTTGTCACCCATGTTGGCCAGCCCCTCATCACTCTGCTCGGGGTGCTGCTGGTAAGGGAGTGAAACCTGTTGGTGGCCGTGGGGCTCTCCCTGGCATGGTGCTGTCCCCCACTGCACCCCACCACCCGTACAGCCCTGGTGCCTGCCACATTCCCCTCTCTGCCACCCATATGCATGGCCAGGTGTCTCAAATAAGCTCCATGGGGGGTGGGTACAATCTTTTTATGACCACTTAAAGGCTCCATTTGCTACCTCTAACAGAATTAGAGCAGGGATCACAGTAGATTAAGAAAATTGGTAAACACCCTCTGTGCTGCATGGCTCTCAGCCGCAGGGAGCCCACTGGGGCCAGGAGGGCTGGGGCTCTAAGCCTTTCTCTGAAAGAGGGTTTGGACTGTTTTTGTGGGATGGTCTGTATTAATTGACTGTAGGTGTATGTTTTGTCTCTTCCAACCCCACAGTTTGCAGGCAGTTTGATAGTTCAGCAGGGCTCCAAGGGGATGTGGTGGTGCATTTTGCACTGCAGCCCTGGGCTGTGTTGCCCCCCTCCCAGGAACACAGCTGATGAGATCCCAGTTGTTCTAGAGAGCACCTTCCCAGGATATAAGAGTGGATAGAGGAATTTGGAGCCTGCCAGGGAAGCTCCTGATGGTGTTTTGCCACCAGTCCTGAGCCATAATTCATCCCCTGGAATGGGGCTGGCTGGGAGGTGGCTGGTCTCGAACCTCCTGTCCCTCTGAGCACACACTGATGGCATTGAGATTGCTCTGTAACATATACCCCTTCCATGCATCCTATTTATGGGGAGATTGTCCCCTCTGTGACGCCAGGGCTCGCTTTGCCAGCTGTCACCTCCAGCCCAAATTCCCATTTCATTGCATTAATATCTATACAGTGTGTCTGGATAGAGATTTGATTTCAGTTCCCTCCCCGGAGTAGAAGGAGTTAAAAATAGCAAATCCAACACCCCTCATTCCCTGGCTGTGACGCAGTCTCCCAGGTTGGAGTTACAATGCCAGCGTGAATATGGTTTAAAATAAAACAAGTGAGTGTACTGCACTCTGCAGAATAGGAGAACGAGCTCCAGCCTGGAGAAATGACATGGAGGAGTCTCTGGTCTTCGAACCTGTGCCTGCAAAAGGCAAGAATTTCTCTGCCTTGCAGTCCTTGTATTGGCCATATAAATGATGCTACGCAAAGAGCTATTAGTGGAGGCATTCAGCCCATCAGGGAATCAACTGATCGCAGAAGAAACCAGGAAGAAATTAGCTCAGTGCATTATGGTTTGGGGCTGCCTTTCTAGAGCATGATGTGCAGACCACCTTGCCAAGTATCGGCTGGACACTAAAATGAATGATGAGGGCAGAGAGGTGCTGGACTCAGCAGCACTGTGGTCCCTCTGAAATAGCAGGGTGCAGATGCGTGGGCTAACTGGGTGGATTCTCTCCCAGAAGTGGGTACCAGACTATGTAAGCAACAGTCTGCTGCAAGGTGGCGGGTTGCCAACCTGGCTCTATCTTGTCTATTGGGGCTGTTTCTCTGATCTGGTATAGAAAATCCTAAATCCCCACATTTTTCACTCTCAGACACTGCCCTAGTTTAAAAATGCTGGCTCCTGGCTTGCTTTGTAATATTTTAAATATAGCATCCTTTATGTTTTTGATGTATGCACCATATGTTTTGAAAACTGCAACAAAATCCATGGGGCTTGTGGGTGGAGGTTAAAGGGAAAAAGCATTTCCATACGGGAAGCCACAAATACAAAACACAGCAGCAAACAGAAAATCCCTCCATGCATCAGCCAGAAATAAGCTCTTTTCTGTCCTGGCTGTCTCCGGCGTGTGCGTGCAAGGAACCAGCCTGAATGTTTCCATTGTGTCAGCTCCTGTCCCGGACACCCTGGCACTGACTCCACAGCCCCCTCCAAGGCCCAGCAGGCAATGCCACCATGTCGGAGCCCATCTGACAGCTCCTTTGCCCTTTCCCTTCCTCAGAAAGCCCCTTTGCTGCTTTCTGGTTTGGGGTTTTTTTTCTTTTTCAGCTGGGATGGATCCCTCCTGCTAAAGCTCACCCAGGCTGCTGCGTCCCTGGCTGGTGGCAGCGGGTGGGCTTTGGCAGTGGAGAGAAGAGTCCCCCTGGGCTCCCTGCACTCCCATGCAGCACAGACTGCCTCCCAGCATTGAACACAGACTCTGTTTAGCAGGAAATTTGGCCTCAGCAAAATGATGAGCTAAGGGTTTTCATCTTTTGGCCAGGACCTCAAATTTAGTCTCTTCTACCACACACATCTGGCACCCCTTGACTCTAGGACCCAAGGGCATCCTCTCTCATGGACCCCCCAAACCTGTCCAGCCTGGTTAGAGCAGAGAATAGCATCGTGTGAGCTGGGTCCAACCTGCAGCTGAGGCATGCTCCGCCTGCCTTCTCACTGTCTGAGGCTGCTGGGTGAACTGTTTGGCTGGTTGTAGCTCACCCACTTGTCACGCCTCATGAATAAAATCTGGGGGAGGAGATGGGCTCCAGACGGCGCCTGGCTGCCAAGAGGGCTGCCTTCCTCGAGACCACTCTGCCAGGTCCCCTCCCCAGCCAGCATCACCCCAGGTGAGCAGGAGAGAGGCTGGGGTGGCCAGGAGCAGCAGTGGGGCTACTGGGACCCATATGGCCATTGGGTGGCCCAAAGCTCCTGCTGGGGGTGGCAGCTCTGGTTTAACCCCACACTTGGAGGATGGGTGGGATGCAGTGGCCACATTACTGATGGAGGGGGATGTCATGGGATGGCCACAGGGGAGGAGGGGACATGGGGAAGGCTTTCTTATTTGCTCTTGCTCTGCAGCATCCTGTTGCACTGGTGATTCAGGGCTGGGACTGTGTGTCACCCCATGGGGCATGCGTGCCCTGGGGACAGCAGGGTCCAGCAGCAGGACAGAGGGAGGCTGCTACCAAGGATTTGGCTGTATGCTGCAGCATGGTGTCCTCCAGAGAATGTGGCCTCAGGTGGTCCTCCTGCACCTGGGATCCACAGAGGGCCACCAAGAGCAGCCACGTGTCTCTGTGACCACTTAGGTGGGTTTGTGCTTGCCCAAATCCCTGTCCCAGGGTGGTCCCCACCCCAGCCCTGCTTTGGGACCCAGGCAGAGCTCGAGCTATGGATGTGCGATGCGTCTGTGTGCAGGATGCACTCATCTGCCTCACGCCCCCTCGCTCATACACAATTTATTTGTATCTATAGCAGCTCGGGCAAGATTTTTTAAGCTGAACCAGATGTAAGGATGAAATCCCATCTTCAGCCTCTCAGCAGGGATCCCTCCTCGTCCGCCTCAAACAAACCTTTCCACAGCCCAAAATGCTGATCTCGGAGAATGCTGCACATCTGCTGGGGAGGCAGCGGCTGGTGGGAACGGCACAAACGCCGGTGTGGGAACGGCTCCAGCGCGGTGCCCTGGCTGCAGGTTGGGGCTGGGATGCCACAGAGATGTGCGCAGGGGCGAGAGGGCAGGAGCACGTTTGTCGGCTCTCGCTGTGTCTCTGGCCAGGTTGTTGTTGGGTTTGTGCATAAAAGGGTGGGGTTTGTGCAGCGCTGTAGGAGCCTGGTCTCACCTCTCCTGGCACATGCCGTGAGGGCTGTGACGCCCTGCTGCAGGGCTGGGATGCACAGCACAAGGCTGGGGGCTCTCAGTAGCTCCCCACTGGCTCCAGCATCTCTGCATCACTCTGGGCTTCACTCCTGCTGCTTATTGCTTCATCAGACCAGGGTGCTTTCTCAGCCAGGCTGCTCTTGCAGGGGGTGGGAGACCCAGCAGAGCTGGCAGCATAAGTCACCTTGTGGCCCTCATGGGATGGAGATGTGTATCTTGCATGCTGGGGGAAGCATCTCACTTCCCAGCACTGCTAGTCTCAAGTTGCTGGTGGGGGCTTCATACCACTGCAGTGGATCTGGATAGCAGTTGGATAGACAAATGCTGGGGAGCTGCACCAGCAAGGAGCAGTCTGGCTCACCCCAAAAACATGCTTGGGACTGCTGCAGTCCTTGCTGGTATCCCACTGAACCCAGGCTCTAGCAGCTAAGAGCCTCAGCCACCTCCAGGCGCTGCAGCTGGGGCTGGCCATGTGGACAGCTGCCACTCCCCAGCTTCACCATCAGGGCAGCTCCCCCTTCACTGGGCTATTCTGGGACTCCTTCATGAGTCTGACCTCTGCCAGAGTGGGGCGTGAGCTTCAGGGCTGTGACTAGCTAATGTCCTTGCAAAGATTTTAAGAGCAAGAAGGAAAGTAGCCACCTGGCTTGCAGAGGTGCGGAGCATCCTTGCTCCTGCCTGGGAATGGGACAGAGGCGGCTGCTCACAGCTGGAGCCCCAGAGCCCCGGAGCCACCCGGGCGCAGGACCCAGCACCAGCCCTTTGGTGCCTGGTGACTGCCATACCGACCCCTCCTGTTCAGCGTAACTCCCTGCTCCAGGCTTACCACGGCTCCTGCCCTGGGCAGCCATGCATTTCAGCCATTATTAATTAAAATGTAATCTATCCTTTCTCTTCCTCTCCCCAAGGCGCCAAGAACTGCTAAAATATTCTCAGGGATAATAGGGAGGGGAATTAAATAGTTACTGTGAAATTCGAGCTGTGCCTTTTGGAGATTTATTGCCATTCCTAGAGCCTGCGATTCCCCGTTGAGTACTACGTCTCCGGCCCCGTGCTCGGTGGAAATACCATGCCTGCCTGGGAGACTGGGCATGCCATGTAAGATATACAGGCAGCTGCGGCGCATTCAGCCTGCATGCAGATATGGTACACCAGGTGCTGAGGGATCTCTTTTCTGCGAGCTGTCGGAGGGGCTGAACTCCTCCTCTCTGACCTGCGTGGTTATCTGCAGCCCTCAGTGTCAGTTCTGGGATGCAGCACAGAGCCCTGATGGGACAGGTGCTCTGGGTGTGATACCGCATGTTAGGATGAGAACAATGCTGCTTGTGGAGAGCGGCTCCTGGTGCAAGCAGGGTGCTGGGAGCAGAGGTGGGCAGCAGCCAAGAGGATTTTGCCTGTGCCCAGGTGGGTGCCCGTGGGAGGAGCATCCCCTGCCCTGCCTGCGAGGAGGGGGCTGCTGCATGCACAGCCTTCCTTCTCCCACATTGCCCAGTTCTTCCCTTCCTCCTGCAAACTGCTGCTGGGGGGGCATGCTCAAGGTGGGGAGCAGCTGGCCCAGTGCAGGGGGGCTGAGCATCCCACAGACCCTTCTTGGAGGGGATGAAATGGGAGGAACTGCCTGGTGCTGTCTGTTAGTCATTGCAAAAAAATCCCCAGATCCTGGTTGGGGGGCAGCTTGGGCCTGGCATGGGGAGGCAGGCTGCTGCCCTCCCTTGGCGGTCCCACTCGCACCCGGTCTGGGGGTTCCAGCCCAGACCTCTGCTGGAAGAGGCTTCTGTGATGTCTGCAGACAGGCAAATGTGCTAGCACCAGGCGTCCCGGCTGCAATTGCAGTTCAAGGAGATCTTGTTGCCATGACAAGCTGTACAAGTATTATCTGGGAAAAAAAGACCCCGGCAGCGCTTGTTGGAGATGGGAGAAAAGCAGCCAGCATGGAGGGCACATACATACCACGCAAGCCATGCACTAATGTGGCTGCAAGCACGTGTGTTCAACTGCACATGTTAAACTCCTTCTAACATGTTATTTTCCAGTGTTGCACCCCGAAGACCTCCTGCCTTGCTCCAGCCCCCTCCCTTGCTCCGTGTCCCCCGAGCTCCCATGCACAGGGGTGCACAGCCATACTCCTGGCCCCTCGCCCTCCTCCAGCCCCTGTGCAGCCATCCCGGCAGGACCCTTGCAGGAAAGGGAAAGTGTTAGTGAAGCTCTCAAGAGACGCCGGCCCCATGCCGCAGCACTTGCCAGGCGGTGGAGGCTTGTTCCCACCAAGCCCTCTGCTTTTTCATTTATTTAGTAGCAGGGCTGGTGAGTGACAAGTACACTTTAAAGGGTGGTCCTGTGCTGGGAAGCGAATGCTGTTAAAAATCCCAATGCCTCTGAGAGGGCGCTGCTACTGGGGTGAGAGCATCGGTAGCAAGGGCTGCAGCCCAGCTCCGGGCACCCACCCCGTGGCACAGATCAGCACAGGGCTGGGAATGCCATTTAGCCTGTGGCAGGGTGCTCGTCCTCCTCCTTTGCCTGGTGAGTCCGAAAGGACCTCTTTTCCTGGACGATGACTCTTGCCTCAGTGGTGCTCTGGGTGTGACTGTAGCTGCAACCCTGCGAGTGAGGGTGCCGCGGGCAGGCTTGTTCCCTGTGGTGCTCCCTGGCTGCTGCTGGGCTGGGTGGCTGGGGTTGTTAGGACAGCATGCTCCCTGGCTCACCAGCTCTGGGCAGCCCAGGGAATAGCTGTCAGGCTGGGGAAGCTTGTGAGCACTACACAAGGCTTTCTGTTTTCATGCTGCTCTGCACTGAGGTCTTCAAATTTCCCTGCAGCTGCAAGAACTAGAAGAGCAACTTTTTCCTCTTTTTCTTGAGAATCTGGAAAAATCATGATTGCAGCAGTCGGTGCTTTCAGCAAACCAGGGACATCCTGGGCCCCTCGCCCAGCACACCCCACGGCTGTGCTGGCAGTGGGGCTGGGGGTGGGTGGTGGCAGGGGTCTTCCCCAGGGGGTTGCAGGTTTCTGCAGGGGAGGAGGTAAAACCTGCTGCAGCCTCAGCCGGCAGTGGGGTCTTTGGGTTTCCCCGGCACATTACGGCCCTGCCTGGGCTGCGCGTGCTGGGGAAGTAAACATCCTGCAGGCAGGCACGGGCAGCTGCCGGCAGCCGGGTCAGCGCGGGGAGACAATTGCCGGCTTCCTCAGCACTTGCGTTTGGAGAATAATTTCCATAAATGCAGCCAGAAACAAACTCTGCTGTGTGGGCAGGGCCCTCGCTAGTCACTGCTCCATCTTTTTTTCCTTTTTCCTTCTATCCTCTTTCTTTTTTTCCTTCTCTCCTTCCCTCTTTCTCTTTACCCTTCTCCTTTGTCTCCTCCAACTGTGTTTTTGACCTCCCTCCTCTCTCTTTTCAGAGCAGTAGCAGTGTGTCCCCCCTGCAGACCAGCTCCCATCCCTGCACATGGTCCTGCCATGCCCTTGCTGTTAGCATGAGGCTTTGGCACCCATTTGGGCACCTTCCCACGTCGCTGGCCAGCCACAGTGGCTGCCACCACTTGAGTCTGTGTGACAGTGACAGTTTGCTGCCTCCTCCCAGTTCCAGCTTGACATGAGCTCTGGGGAACCCCCCCAGCACTGGGGAACCCCCCCAGCACTGGCTGCCTTGCTTCCCAGCTGGGAGCTTGCAGAGCAGAGCAAGAGGAGAGGCTGGTTCTGCCCGCTGCACCCCTCTGTGTCCCCCCTGTGGGGTGCAAAGCACGGTGCTGCCAGCTCTCTGGGCTGTGTCCACACCCCCGTCCCCCATCCTTCCCACCTGCCGTCCTGCCAAGGCAGGGCATGAGCCTTCGAGCATCCCAAGGTTAAAATCCACAGTGAGCCCCAGGACTGGGGGCTGGAGCAGGGCCAGAGCATGCATTTGAGCTCATTAGGAGCCTGTTGCAGTGGTTTCGCCTGGCTGCCAGCCCTCCCGGGAGAGGCAGCGGGTGGGGGGAGCCGCAGACGGGCTAGGCGGTGGCACACGATGGATGGGGAGCAGCAAGGGTGGTGCAGGATGGGAGCACAGGACTGGCACCCCTGCCCTGCATCCTTGACGTGCCTCTGCAATGAAAGTACTTGCACAGAGCTTGGCTGGGAAGGGTCGAGCTGCTGTTATCCTCTGTGATGAACCACGCTCATTCAGGTCCTCCCCATGATACCCAGCTAACGAGGGCTCCCTCCCCTGTGCGATGCTGCTGCTGGCCCATTGTCCCCATCCCAGCCCTGTCCTGCTGCTGGCAGCCACGTGCCCTCGCCCGTGCTGGCATGTGCCACTGCAGCTCTCCTGGCTGCCGTCCTCACGACACCTATGTGTTGTTTGTGTCCTGTGTCACGCCGAGGGAGGTGACGTGGTGCGGGGAGTGACGGGGGGGGCAAGGGGACAGCGTGAGGCAGGTGGAAGCAATAATTGGTCATGATCTAATTAGGGAAGCCTAGGGCTAGATTAGGAGCTGTGACACAGTGAAGGGTTTTTAGCCGTAAGCTGCAGATGGCTCTGCCTGCGAGCTAGGAGAGGAGAGGCTGGCATGGACTTGGCTGGGGTTCATAATCCTGCCTGCACGACGCTCTGTGCTGACTAACAGGACTGTTTTCCGATGATTTGGAAATACCTCAGTGCCTGCTCTGTGTAAGGCAGGTGGTCCCTTTTGCTCCCAGCCCACGCTCCCCCCGCTGCCCCACTCCCTGCCCACCTTCCCTGCCAGTGCCCGTCACAGCCCACTCCTGCGCTGCACGTGTGGGGACAGCAATGTATGCAATGCAAACACTGGGAGAAGCAGCCAGAGCTCCTCCAGGCTCAAACTGTCCCACAGCAGATCTGTGGTACTTGCCCTCAGCCCGTTCCTTTATCAGGAGTACCCAGCCTAAAAACCTAAATATTAAGTAAGGAATCATGTGGCACTTCTGGATTTTACTTAGGGGAAAGATCAGAAGAGAAAATATTTTGACCAAAGGTAAATATATAATTTCCTTCTTGGTCAAAATGACTTCTATCTGCAGAAGCTTGATGGAAAGCAGTGGCCAGCTGCCTGAGCACTGAGATGGCCATGCAGATGTCACAGCAGGTGTTAGATTCGCCACCAGAGCTGAGCACCCCAAATGCTGGCCCTTCCTCTATTTCAGGGGTAATTTGGCTGATCTTTCAGCTGGGCCACCAGCACCGGCACAGCGGGGTGCACATACCCACATTGTGCCCCTTACCCGGCTATCCGCTGCTGACAGCCCTTAGTGCCTTTCCCCACCATCACGTTCTTGGCAGGGAGCTGAGGCAGGCGAGCAACCACGGCGGCCAGAGCAGGCTCATTCCTGTGCCCCGGGGTCGGAGGCAGCCCTGGCAGGACAGCCGGCTGCATCTCTCCCCATGCCGCCTGCAGCACCAGTACCATTTGGCTCCGAGCCCACCTCCCTTCCTTCCCAAAGGCATTTCTACAGCCATAGCCGAGCTCTTTGGCTGCTGTGAGATGGCAGGCAGGAGCCCTCAGCGCTGCTGCTGATGAGAAACCCATATCCCATGGCCACTGGAGCTCCCACCCTTCCTCCCCGGCCACCCTCGGGACGCAGCACGGCTCCTGCCTGGAGGGGAAATCCTCTCCCTCGCCTCCCACAGGGCTCAGAGCTGGCTGGGTCACCCTGCATCCCTGCTGCGGCAAGAGGATTTGGGGTGCAGGCTCCCAGAACGCCACCTCTTTCTGCCCGCGTCCTAGCGGGGGTTTCTTCTGCACCCCCTTGCTCTCCACCCCCAGCCCAGCACACTGTGTCCCATAGCCGGTGCTTCACCCCAGCCTCTCCCTCAGCCTCCAGCGCTTCCAGCAAAATTCCTTTCTGGCCAGTCATTGCCGCCCTCGGCCTCGACGCCTCTGGGGCCGGCGCGCTGGTGGGGCCGGGCTTCCTCTTCCTGAGCTGCCACAGCCCCTGCCGCGTTCCCGTCCCCCTCCTCGCCTTCGCCCAGTGCCGTGGCAGAGGCCCTTCCCTAGGGACACGAGGGCACGGGGTCTGCCAGCTGAGCCCAGCACGGCAGCCGCATCCCGTGTGTCCGCCGTGCCATGCTGGTCCCACCACCCCAGCGGGTTTTTGTGAGAGGATGATTTACAGCCCCAGTTAGTGCAGCGAGTGTGCAGAGGATGGCTGTGGTGAATTGCTCACTGTGAGGCAGCGGGAGGAGTGGGAGATGGTGGCTTCTGGAAGGGGGCTCAGCCCCATGGAGGTGTGAGGACTCCTGACAGCATCATCTGCCTTGACGCACTGCTGCTGCTGCTCCCCCTCGCCACCCGGCATCCACCCCAACTTGGGTCTCACCCAGGCACACACCCAGCACCCCCTGGAGCTGGACCCCATGCTGACGCCCACAGCACCCAGCGGGGACATCTCCCCTACGTGCAGCCAGCACCTGCTTGCTCAGACCTGGCTGCACATGCCAGCGCTCAGCCCCAGCAGCACCCCCTCCCATCCCCTGGCACCCACCCACCTCAGCTTCCCATGGTGGCACCACCTCTTGTTATTAAATTAAAGGGTGAATGCTTTGCTTTTCCACAGTCCCCTTCACCTGTGGCTCTCCGAGCATTGTGCAAATATTAATTACTGGAAATTAATTAAATCAGGCCTCCCCATCCCACTGTGGAGATGCCGTCTCCTAAACATGCTGATAGCAAACACGGCGTCAGGGCAGCTCTCCGAGCTGGGTGGGAGCTTCCAGTTACCTGTTGCTGATGATGCAAACCCCACTTGCAGCAGTTTCTACCTAACTGACCTTGCTGGAGGGCTAATGAGCTGGGAGAGGGAGATAGGTGGGAAGCCAGCAGGACCTGGTCTGATCCCAGTAAGGGATGATGGATGGATCTTTATAAATGCCCCTGGGTGTCCTGTTCCTTGCAGCTTGTGCTCCTGGAAACTTGGTTCTTGGTTGCTACTGTGGTACATGGGGCTGCCTGCGTGGGGGTCCCAAGAAGCTGGTGGAGCTTGCTTTGTGTCAGTCTTTCAGCCCTGAGCCCATCCTGGGGGGCTGTGCCCTGTTATCTGCATTGGTGTTGAGCTGCCATCCCTCCAAGGTAGGTGGGGATCATCTCCCATCAGCCCCTGCCTCCTGAAGGGCTTAAAGCATTTCAGAGGCAGTGCAAGCGTTCAGCACTTCCCTCTCCTGCTGCTCCTCAGTGGAGGGCTGGGATGCTGTGCAGGAAGAGCACAGGAAGGCAAACAAAGTTGTTGACTCTCCTGAAGTGGAAGGTGGGTGCTCTGGGAATTGAAGGAGGGGGATTGCCCAGGGATGCGCAGCAGGAACCTGCGGATTGCTCACTGCAGCATGGCTTGGAGGATCTCTTGGGTGAGGTCCCCCTGTCCTCCCAGGGGACAAAGCTCCTCTATACAGCCTTGGGTGTTGTTCGGGGCACCATTTCTCCCCCCACTAGGTCACAAGCTCTCTTGCTTGTGTATGGCTGCTGCCCTCAGTCCCTAAGACTGTGCAGGGCACTGATCCCTGACCAGAGGTGCCACCTTAATCTGGATCAGTGAGAAATCTGTTGGGTGCCCATGCAGCCCCATGCGGCAGCTCGCTGCATGGCTGTGGCCACAGCGGCTCCTCGGACTCTGTGGATCAAGTGCCAGCTGGGACATGGGGGCAGCTCCTCAGGAATCCGGACCTGGGCAGCGTTTTGTGCTGCAGTGAAGCCAGCTTAATTTCCCGCTCTACCAGCAAAAGCAAGAGCAAACTGGGGTGAGATTAAGGCATTCCTTGGGCAGCTCCCACCCCCTCACCCCGGCTGCTGTATCTCGACCTGTGAGGCCACTAATGCTACTTACATTATTACTGGATTATTTTGGTGTAATGAGCTTTGCCCTGCTCAGCTGTCCCTCTGCTCAGGAGTGTTGTGATGTGTAATACTTCTTGCACGAGGCCACGAGGCGGGCAGCTGCCTGCTCAAAAACAAGCAGAGCCCCAGCAAAACAATGCATTAATGTTCCTGGAGGAAAATTCCAGCATGGGCCAGAGGTTAATCACAAATCAGGGAGTTTTTGGCTTAGTGCTGAACAAAGCCAGCAGGCGGGAGGGCGATGGTGCCCTAAGCTGGGTCCTGACCCATCTCCGTGGGTACAAATAGGAGTGACCGTATCGATTTTCATCTCTGCCATTGGCGTAACACAGCTATGAGCATCTCTTCCATCCTCAACTCCTTTTCCTCTGCCTTCCCTCCCGTCAGACCTGCCAGTGCAGGGGCTTGGCGATGTGTTGCTATGGACACCAAGAAGTTTCCCCTAGAGACCAGAAGCCTGGAATAAGTGATGCCTGCATTTTCTGACATTGATTATTTTTTTTCTTCCCATTTTTTTATTATTAATGTTTGTTTAAGCGTTGATTAATTCCCAGCGTTTCACCCTACCTCCCTCCTGCTTTTCTCTCCAAGCTTTGTGGATTGCCGTGGCTGTGTCCCAGGGCTTGGCTTCCCCTTCGTTCTCAGCGAGGGTGAGAGCACGGGGTGTGTGGGAGGAAGTTTCAGTGCTGTAACTCTTGCTCTGCTGGAGACCCCTACAGAAGAGATCCCCCATTTATTCCCGCTTGAGGAGATCCTGTTGGGGTCAGTCCTGGGTCCCCCCAGGCTGCCGCAGAGTTCATGGGTGCCCGCCAGCAGCAGCTGCTGCAGGAGGTCCTGGACCCCTCTTCCCAGGGCTTGTGCCTCCCTGCAAAACATGCCTGCAAAAGCATGGGTGGGAGTACCCTGCTCCCTTTACAGGTGTCCTTCATCGTATTTGGGACCTCAAAGTGATTTAGATCTAGGCTAGTTAGTGTCTCTGCTGGTCTGAGCTCCAGGCCTGACTCCCATTTTATAGCTCCTCTGTTGGCACTGCAGTACCCTTTAGTACCTCAGGTACCTCTGTTGGCCTCTGAGAGCTCTTGGCCTGTACGAGCTCGATCAGGAGGGAAGTCCCAGCAACTCCTGGAAGTTCATGTCAAGACTGGATCCTGAGCTTTGCTGGGGGGCACTCCCAGGAAAACACCTCGGCTTTCCTTGCAGCCCTCAGGTCGGACTTGGCAAGGCAGCCAGTCCCCAGCAGTTCCATAGCCCCAGGGGATGGAGCAGTGGTCAGGGAGGGTCAGCCCATTTTCCCAGTCATGAGCGGTGCTGCGTATCCGTAGAGTGTCTGTGGGCGCTTGGCGTATGGGATGGCATTTTACTGTGAGACAGTCTCAATGTCATTTTGACTTCTCTTCTTTGCTTTTGAAGCCAATAATGGGTTGCTTCTGTTCCCTGTCACACGATCTGCCCCACGGTGAACGAGGAGCCTCTCTGATGAGTGATCTCCTCTGTCCTGTGCCCCTTCCTCCCTGCTCTGGAGGGAGTTCACATACCAGGTTTCAATCAGCTGCTTCTCTTGTTCCTGGGAATGCAGTTCAGCACTGGGTCAGAAAGTCTCTGGTCCATTGAAATCCTGCCCTTCACTGCTCCAGTTGCCCAAATTGCAACTTCTTCTCTGAAATCTTACAGCAAACAAGTCCTTTGCTGCTTGGCCCCTGCCTGCAGAGGTTAGCATGGTGTCAGCCAGCCCAGAGCTCCTGCGAGCAGCACATGGTCTTGCAGGTGAGGCAGGGAAAGCAGGAGCTGCTCTTTAAAATGTTTTCTGTGTGTGTTTGGGGATTGTGCTGAGACAGCGGAAAGACCCCCTGCTCCGTATGGTTCCCCCCTGGCGCATGGGGCAAGGTTGCAGAGCATCAGCCCTTCGTGGTGGTCTGCAGAGCTGCTGGAGGGGGATGATGAGTGGACATGAGTGCCAGGACCATCTGCAACAGGCGAAGGTCGGCTCTTGCTTGTAGCTCCGGGGGAGCCACGTTGCCCTCCCCTCCTCTGCTGTCCCCAGCAGACCCTGCACGCGCCGTGGTGCCGCTCCGGAAGGAGCATCAGGGCTGGGATGCTGCTCCGCGCTGAAGAGGTGAGAGTCCCACCAGGGCCAAACACTCAATTGCTGTGATGTTTGAAAGCTCCTTGAAAAATGACTTCTTCATCCAGTTCCTAACCAAACAAGTGGAAGCTCCAAAAAACAACAGTTCCTTCCCATGCTGCTGCCAAATCAGTGCTCGCTGGCATGTTTCTGAGCAGGTCAGCAGCAAGCCAGGGCTGCCTGAGGGCTGAGCAGGGCAGAGCCAGTGGTTAGCTGGTCCCTGCGTTGTCCTTTCTGCACCTGCTTAAGGGACAGGAGAGCACCCGGGGAGCTCTGCATGGCTTTGGGGTGATGGTGCGGGTGACCTGGTTATCCATACAGGGACGAGCAGTGCCCAGGCACTTGCGCTGCCCAGCTCTTAGGACTGCAAACCTGGGAGCCAAACATGTGTAGAGGCTCTTTTGTGGGGACAGGCAAATCCCAAATCCAGACAGGGATGTGCACCCAGCTCAGAGTCACTGGGCGCTGGCACGATCTTGGCTGTCCTTTGCACTTAGCGATGGCCTGATGTCCGGCTGCTGTGTCGCAGTTGCCGGAGGGCTCTTCTGCAGCTGCCTAGCTGAGGTCAGTGCTGTGATGCCTGTCTGTGCCCTGAATACTAACAGACCCTTCCCCTCTCTTGCTTTTCCCTCCCTCCTTTCTGCCAGCAGTTCCCTATCAGCAAAACCCCTACACCCCTGGGAGCAGCTCCACCATCATCCAGTGCTACCGCTGTGGGGACACCTGCAAGGGAGAGGTGGTACGCGTCCAGAGCAATCACTTCCACATCCGCTGCTTCACCTGCCAAGGTAGGACAGAGCCACCCAAAGAGCTGGTGGCCAGGTTGCCCCATGGCCCCCGGTGCAGTCTGGAAGGCAAAGAGCTGGGGACAAATGTACCTGGCCCACTGACATGTGGTCACACGCCTGGGGGTGGCAGTTCCTGCAGGGATGGATGTGGCCCAGTGCAGGCGGGGCACAACGGCACGGCGCTGGCACAGTGCAGGCAAAGCCCCTGCGTGATGCCAGAGCTGGCAGGCTGTGAACAGGGGTGGCCGAGACCTGGGCACCATCACTACCCTCGAGCTGCCTGAATGCCAACAGCCCACGCTGCGCTGGTCCCAAGCATACCCACGGCCCATCTGTGATCTCGGGGGGCCACCGTGTCCTTCAGCCACCTGCCTGCCCCCGAATTGAGAGGAGGAGGAGGTGTCACCAGCCTGGCTGAGAGGCAGTGAGGCGGGGGAGACACCCGGAGCAGCTCCTGATGGGGCTGGGGGCGGGTGACAGATCGCTGCCACCCACACGTGGGATGCAACTGAGGTGCCGTGGGATGCCGTGTGCTGCAGCTGGGGCTCGGTGGCCCCTGGGGGCTGGCAGAAATAGAGGAGAGAGGTTGCTCAAATCCTCCCTGAGCACAAGAGGAGAGCTGCAGAGCAGTAAAAGCTAACGGCCCAGAGCTGACGCTGAAGGGCTCCTTTAGCGCGTTTATTAAAGCAGCCGCTCTCAACCAGGCCAGTGGCCGCTTCTGTAGGTTGTAAAGCATCCCATTACCAGGGCTTTTTAAAGTTCTCTGGTCTTCCAAGCTCCCAGCACGTTGCGCTAAGCAGGATATAAATCCCTGTCCCCTTGGCCATGCTTTGCTGCTCCTCCCCTGGAAGCGGAGGGTTTGGCCGGAGGGGACTCTTCCCTGGGCTGTCACCACCCCTGCTGCAGCCCCAGTCCCCCGTGGTGTGGGCAGCCCCGGGTCTCTGGGAGGGGGTGTGGGCCCCAGGTTGCCCTCGGGGCTGACCTGCAGGTGGGGGGCACTGTGCCGAGCCCCTTCCCGCCTTGCTGTGCAGAGGAGTGGGAGCTGCGCATCCAGACAAAGAGCTCAGACAGCCTCTGGCTTCAAAGGGGCCAGGAGCCGCAGGGAGAGCTTGGCAGTGCTCACTGCCTGATTTCCAAGTGAAAGGCAATAAATAATGAGAGGAAATCCTCCTGTCTCACCTTCCCTCACAGCTCTTACCCCCTGCCACCTCAGGCTGGCTGCTGCCGGCTCCCACGCCAGCCCCACAGCTTGTCCCCAGTGTGTCCCCAGGAGCCTGGCATGGCTGGTGCGGCCCCTGGGGATGTGCTCTGGGTCCCACACCAAACGGGGCCCAGGCCTGCCTCGGTTTTTCTTGCTTCTGCTTCCTGATACTGTGCCAGAGCTGGTGGCCTGTCCCTTGCCACTGACGAGGAAATGCTGGCGGGCTGTTTCGGAGAGCAGCGGGTGCTGGCCCCGTACCCCCCGGCTGTCTGGCCACAGCTCCAGGGAGCAGCTTTGCAGGGGATGCTCTGCAGGAGAGGAGCTGCATCTCTGCCCCTGTGGGCCCTGCAGGTCCAGCTGTGCCCTGGGGAGGGTAGCTGCTGTGTGGGCTGGCCCACAGGTGCAGGTGAGGTGTGTGAGGACAGGACAGAGGGGTGCTTGGGGGTGAGGGGTAACACAGAGACCAAGATGGGCCATGCCAGTGGGTGCTCAGTTGCTCTGTAGTTCCCCCTTCCACCCCACCACCTTGCAGGACAGGTGGGGGGCATCGTGCAAAGGCCCCAGGACCTGGTCCCTGTGCCGTTCTGAGGTGCCTTCCAGGGTCTGATACTCTCGAGGTCTCTCTGTGGATGGAGGAGACGTAGGAGGGAAATGACACTAAGGGCCAGGGCTTGCCACATCTCCTTGGATTACTCTGATGGGCTGTGCACCACCCACGGTTCCCACAGCAGGGAAGGAAGCGAGGCTGGGCTGGACACCTATGGAAAAACAAGCAGTGAGAGCACCAACCCCAATGTGTCCCAGGACCTGTTCCCATTAGGGCATGGCTTCACGTCCAGGCCAGGGAGTGGAGATGGCTCATCATGGAAAAGGCCGAGCTCCAGGGCGTGGAGAAGACCTCTCCCCAGCTGTCTCTAGGGCATGCCCAACCCTTTGCGGTCTTGTTCTTGGCTGCCCAACACCGTGTGAGTGTCAAATGGAGGGGCTGAGCCCCATCCAGGTGCTGTGGGTCCAGGAGGGGGTGCCACGGGCCCTCCTGGGCTGTTTGTGCAAGGCGGGTGGGGGCTGCAGGGGTTCCCATCCCCGCACTGGGGTTTCCTCTGGCAGTGCCCGGCCCTGGCTGTCTGGGCAGCGCCATCCTGCACCCCACCGCAGCCCAACACTGACATCTTGTGGTGCTGGGGAAGGCCCCAGCGCGGCTGGTGGGCAGGGAAGCCCTCCGAGAAGCAGCAGAGGTGGACTCGGGGATCCCGGCCGGGCCCCGGGCTAGGCCTGCCTGCTGCCCCCTTGACGGGTGCATGTCCTCCCCCCCCAGTGTGCGGCTGCGACCTGGCCCAGTCGGGCTTCTTCTTTAAGAACCAGGAGTACATCTGCACCCACGACTACCAGCAGCTCTATGGGACCCGCTGTGACAGCTGCGGGGACTTCATCACTGGAGAGGTCATCTCTGCCCTGGGGAGGACCTACCACCCCAAGTGCTTCGTCTGCAGCACCTGCAGGTGAGCTGAAGCTATCACTGAGGGCATGCAACCCCCCTGCAGAAGCCCCATGCAGCCCTTGGCCATGCACCGGGGAGGGGGGTGTTCATTAGCCTGCAGCCCCTTATTCCCCGCTCAGCACCACAACAGGCACCTCCTCTGCATTTTCTTAGTGGAAACCCTTAGGAAGCAATGAAATGGCTCCAACCCTTCCCTTTGCAGCCTGGAGACCTGCCTTAACGCCTGCATTGGTCCTCCTGCCCCGGCACACGTTGCACACTCCCTGCCTCCCCTTGTAGCCCTCACCTGGAGCCCTTCTGCTCCCCAGCACCACGGGTCCCATTGGTCGCTGGGGAAGGAGCTCATGAGCAGCCCCAAGCATTGTGTGGAGAGGAGCGAGTGGCTCATGCCTCCCCACCTTTTCCTTGGCTGCAGGAAGCCGTTCCCCATCGGAGACAAGGTCACATTCAGTGGGAAGGACTGTGTCTGCCAAAACTGCTCCCATTCTCTCATCAGTACCAAACCTATCAAGATCCATGGGCCCAGCCGTAAGTTGACTGCTCTTGTGTTGTGTGATGGCTGCAAGGAGAGGGACCACTTGCCCCTGCACCAGTGCTCAAGGAGGTGACAGGATGGGTTTTGGGGCCAGTGTGCAGTGCTGCACAGAACCATGGGTGTTCATGGAGGTTTTGGAGGAGTAACAGAGTAGTCCCATGGCTCCACCCGGGATTGCAGGTCACTGCTGGTTTCGGAAACTCCCTTGGCCTGTTTGTGACCTGGGCGGGTGCCGCCACCCCGGCAGGTGCTGTCTGGGGCAGTGGGGAGGTTTTGGAGCTGGGTTTGCTCTGAGGCGGTGCCCGACATTGCTTTGTGTCTGGCTGCACCAAGGTCTCTGTCTGAGTGCCAGCCCCGCAACCGCTCGCCTGGCTTTCCCAACACTGGTGTTACTTGCTGCTTCTACAAGCACTGAAGGCCTTTCTCTGCTCACCCCCTTGTGCTCATGAACCTAAGCTAAAACTCAGCAAGAGCAATGGACAGGCTCTTTTGGGTGGATTTGGCCTTGGTTTTGACCCCAGGTTGTTCCCTGGGATACCCTCTCTTCATGTCATTCTCCTCTCATGGGGCTTTACCCCCCCCCAGGTCTTTCCTTGCTGCTGGCTTTCTGCCCCAGGCCACTGCGGAACATCCCGTGGGTGCTGTGCTTGGGGGCTGGCAGAGCATCCCTGCGGCACGCAGCTGCTGCACACGGGGCTTGCTTCAGCCCTTGTCCAGAGCAATGGGACTGCAGCGTTAATGTCCATGCTTCGCTGTCTCCCATATGCCCCGTGTTTGCTGCTGTCAAGTCCCAGGGGAGCTGTCTCAGTGCAGTGCGTGGGCAGGTGGCAGAAGGCAGGGAGAGCCGGGAGCTGTGCCCCACCATGGTGCCCAAACCCTGCCACGTCAGCGGGCTGAGCCATGGGGGGCTGGGTGGTGGCCCTTGCTGCTGCGGCTAAGCAAGCCTTGGAGCATCAGTGCCAGGAGCCAAACCCTGCAGTGAGAGCTGGACCTGGGACCGTGGTGTCACCACCCATCGTCCTTGTCAACCAGTCACCGTGGTGGCACTGCCGGTGGCTGTTTGGACTGAGTTATGAGTTGGTGCTAATGGGTCCGTGGGAGCTCCCCCAAGCTGCCTCCCCCCAGCTCTCACCATGGCCTTGGTGCAGTTAGGGGACGTGGTGGGGTTTGAATGAGCCCCAGCCAGAGGACAGGGCTTCCCCCATCTTCCTCCATCAGCACCCTGAGCTGCCCAGAGGCAGGCTGTGGCCAGCCCGCAGCACCCCACTGTCTCCCATAGCAGGGCTGGGGCAGCGGGCAGGGGAAGGGCAGCCACGCACTGCCTCTTGCCTGCCTTCCTCTCCCTTCCCGTCCCCTTCCTGCCAGCGCTCTTCCCTGACCTGCAGAGTGGGGTTACCTGAGGGCACCATGCTTTATTCATAGGCAGCCACAGGCAGCAGTCAGATGAAGCCTGCTGCCTGCACATGCCCCTTGCGGCCCAGGTGCCCTGGCGGTGCCACCCAGACAGGGTGCCAGGGGAGGTTTGCCTGCTGAAGCCCACACTGGTGCACTCTGCAGGGAGGACATCCCTAGAAGAAGGATGCTGAGCCTCTCCCTGCAGCCCCAGCCCTGCTATCAACAAAAAAACCAGCAGCGCTTGTGTGAGAGGGAACGGATCTGGGCTCAGCTGAGCTGGCCAGCCTGCTTTTTGCCAGGGGTCAAAAATCCGCCCCTGACCCCCCTTAGCTTTGCCTGGCGGGCAGAGGCTTGGTGCGGAGCTGCCTGGGGATGGGCTCAGTGGAAAAGCCTGCCTGCTCGGGCTGCCTGCGCAGGGCTGCTGCACCTCTGTGGTGCCACGGCAGGGAGGGAGTTAAGGAGAAACCCCATCCGGGCAAACCTGCTGCCCAGGGGGGAAGACGACAAGGAGGAGTCAAGGTCAGGGGTCCGAGGTCCATGTGCTTCCTGCTCCCAGCCTTGATGGGAGCCAGGGGAAGCGGGGAAGGAAGGGAGTCTCGTAAATACTGCAGCAGGGCCGGACGCGGCTGCCGGAGAGCACAGCCCTTCCTCTGCTGCGCTCGCTGCCAGACACTTCCCACCGCTCCCACCCCGGAGGGGAGCCCCCGGGGACCTTCCAGGGCAGCACGGCCCCAGCAGCCCACGCAGTCGCCCTGGTTTGAGCTCGCTGCCCTGCAGGGAGACCGGGCTCTGTGCTGCGGCGGGTGCTTGGCCGGGGTGGCTGGGTGCCAGCGGTGCCTCAGAGGTCCCAGGTCCAGCAGGAGGCTTTCCTTTTGGCTCCTTTGCTGGGAACAAGCAGAGGTGGCATATTCCTGTAAAGAAATGATTCCCCATAAAGAAATTATCCCTAAGGGGCTGCCCCTGGAGTGGTCTCAGGAGCAGGGTTTTTATAACAGCAGCATCCCATAGAAAAGGAGGTCCTCTGAGGCAGGGCTTCCTCTCAGTGCAAGGGGTACACTGGGTTAAACAGCCAGGGTGCCTCGGCATGGGCCAGCAGATGTGGGTGTTCCTGCCGCACTGCCGAGCCTCCCACCAGGGAGGTGCGGTGGTCCCATGCTCTCCCCCCATCTTCTGTCCCCTCAGACTGTGCAGGCTGCAAGGAGGAGATCAAGCAAGGCCAGTCCCTCCTGGCCCTGGAGAAGCAGTGGCATGTCAGCTGCTTCAAGTGCCAAACATGCGGGATCATCCTCACCGGCGAGTACATCAGCAAGTGAGTGCCACTGTGCTGGCAGCAGGCTTGGCCGTGCTGGCCATTGCTGGGCTGCACCCCCCGGGGCTGGGGCTGCAGCGAGGGGTGCCCAGCCTGGCTCACCCACTGCTCACCCCCTTCTCCTCCCTCTCCCAAAGGGATGGTGTCCCATACTGTGAGTCCGACTACCATGCCCAGTTCGGCATCAAGTGTGAGACCTGCGACCGGTACATCAGCGGCAGGGTCCTGGAGGTGAGTCCCGGGGCCTCGGCCACCCTGTCCCCGTCTGTAATAGGGACCGTGTGCATCCTGCTCCAAGGTGCATGCCCTGGGGAGATGTGGGAGTTTCATCATCCTGCACCCTTGTCATGCTACCCTTGGTCTCTCAGGGCCTGTGGCGGGTGTGTGGACACAGTCTGACCACCTTCTCTGGAGGGTGGGAGCGGGGGAAGGAGCAACGCCACACTGCAGACCTTCAGAGAGGTGGCTTGGGTGCTGGAGCTTCAGTAGCAGCCAGAGCACGTGGTGGCCTGGATGTGCTGGGATGTGTCCGGAGCCCAAGATGTGGGGACAGTAGCCTTAACCAGCTGCTACCGTGCCCGGCTCTGGAGTGTCCCCACCATGCTCACCCCAGCCCGCCTTCTGAGCGCATCCCTGTGCAGGCAGCCTGCCTGTTGCCTTGGAAACAGCCAGCATGGCTGCCCGCTGCGGAGCCTGGGCAGGGGCTGCAGCACCCTGCCTGCAGGCAGCCGTCCCCATGGCACACCCCTTTGCAGGACAGCTACCAAAGCAGGGGGTCCCCTGTCCTGGGCCAAATCCAGAGGGGGCTTTGCTCATCACCTTGCTGGCCAGCAGAGGCTGCTCTGGCAGAGCCACCGGGAGATGCAGGGATCCCACAGGGATCCCAGAGCAAGGATGGATGCAGGTGGCCGTGGAGGATGTTTTGGGCTATAGTGGACCTGCACAGCCAGCAGAGGTGGGGGGAGTGGGGTTTGCTGTTGGGGAGGGACAGAGAGGTCCATCAGGGCTGGTCCTTCCCATCAGCCAGGCAGTCAGGTCCTTCCTGCAGTCCCTGCTCCTGGAGGTGAGGTGTCCTGTCATGCTTTCTGTTTCTTACCCCAACATTTGCAGGGGAAAAGAAAAAGCCAGAAAATCTGGTCTGAGGGTAAACTAAAGGCTCAGGAGGCAGAGGGAAAGATGTCAGAATGAAACCTGTTGTGATTTTTGGACCCCCTGGTGATGCTGTGGGGCTGGGCTGTGGTAGTGTAGAGAGGCAGCAATGCTGAAAGTGTGCTCAGTCACTCCTGAGACCTTCCCTTCATGGGAGGGAAAGGTGTAGGTGGCATTGGCATCCCCACCTCTGCCATCTCCAGACAGCAGCAATAGGAAGCTGTATCCCAAAATCAGAGGTACTGTGACTCCACAGCAAGCCAGACCGCAGGTGCTGTGAGCTGGAGTGGCAGTGGCTGTGTAGGTCTCCAGCCTGCTGAGAGCTGTTCCAGGACATCTCCAGCCTGTTTCACTCACAGCCTACCAAGAAGTGGTCACCCCCTCTGGTCCTGCTGGCTGGGCTGGCCTGAAAGCATCCAGGTGCCAGGAGCCCTCCAGCATCTTCCCCCTCTTCAGGGAGCTGCCTCTGCCTGGGAAGGCTTTCTGCCGACTCCAGGCTTCGGCAGCAGTCCCGATGCTGGCTGCTATGAGCATGAGCTCAGCGCTGCAGCGGCTGCCGCGGGCCGGCTGCCCATCATGGGGCCACTTGATTAGCAAACGTCTGAGCAGAGCACGGTGAAGCCAGAGGACCCCCTGAGGCTGAATCCCTGCTGCTGCTCCCCTGGGCAGTCTGGTCCCCAATAACCCCCTGCCAGGACAGGAGCATCCTCAGACACCCCAGGAGGGCAAGCAGGCTGGGTGTTCCATAGTGTGGGATGTGAGGGTGGGTGAGAAGAGCCAGAGGGGACCTGGGACGCCTGCCCTGCGCTCGGAGGCTGTGCTGCCAGCCTGGCCAGCACCCTCAGGCACCGCTGCCTCCTCGCTGCACCACTCTCGGGGTTCTCCTCACTTGGCGCAGCCACAGTGGAGTCAGGATGAGCACAGGGTGTTCCTGCTGCTGCGTGTCTGAGGGGACAGACAGAGAGCAGCTCTGCAGGCATGACAGGCGTGCAGGTGGTGGCAGCCCGCCTGCGAGCTGGAGATGGCCCCAGGGCGGTGACAAGGAGGCAGCCTTCCCCACTCTCCCTTGCCTATATCTCCCCCAGCTGTTCTCCCAGCATTAGCTCTACATTCCCTCCTGCTTTGTCCTCCGCCTCTTCCCTGTGCCCTCCGTCCTGGTCCCAGGCTCTGCTCCCAGCATCGGCTCTCCCTGGCTGGAGTGGTTGGCAGCTCTGCCAGGCTGTGGGAAGAGGCTGGCTGCATCCCATGAGATGCTCCGAATGGCCGTCACTTTGCCTGCTGCACCCACGACCAGGCAAGGGAGTCCAGCCCTCCTTATGTGACAGAGAAGTAATAGAAGTAATGCGCCCAAGTGCCGGGGTCCCCGCGGGCAGAGCTGAGGTGCCACCTCCTCTCAGGTGCCGTCACAGAGCTGAGAGGAGCATCAGGTTTGGGTGCTGGGCGGCTGTGCCAGGCGAGCACCGTGGAGCCCGTGGGTGCTGTGGGCATCCCTTGCCTCCCCACAGACAGGGCTGAGCCCACCCTCCCCGGGTACGTGCCTTCTCACGGTATTGAACAATCTCCTGTAAAACCAGAGGCTTTAATTGTCTTCTCCAGCAGAGTGCAAAATGGAAAGGGTGCCTTTAAATAATTTTAGGTCTTGAGGAGCCTTCTCATGCTATCCCAGCAGCCTCTGGACTTTCCCAACCACTCTGAGCTGCACAGCCAGGCTTGGATGATTAATGAGTCTTTAAGGGACGCGAAGTGATAACAAGCAGGTCCCTTCCCTCGCAGCCTCTACCAGCCTCTTACGAGCTGTAATATTAACCAATAGAAAAGGAACAAGGTTTGTGCATGGTTTGGAGAGTTGCTCTTTGAGGGGGAGTGGTGGGTGTTGAGATGTTGGGTGGTTTCTGAAGAAGATCTGCATTGAAATGAAAGGTGGGACTGGGCTGGTACATGCTGCCAGAGGAGCCTCCCTCCACATCCACACCCTGATCTGCAAAGCATCCCTTTTTGGCATGGTCTGACCTGTGACAGCAGCCCATATAGTCTAGATAGGAAAAGATACATAGAATTTTTTTTTCCCCTTCCTGTCAGCACACTAAGCCATTGGGGATACTAAGAGGGTCCAAGAGCACCAAACCCATCCCAAATTCGGAGAGGGACTGGGGGGAGTTGGCACATCAGTCATCAGGGCCCTGTGTCCCCAGCGTTAGCTGTCTCTAGCTAGCTGGAAATACAAGCGAGGGGAGCCGTAGGCACACTGGCCCGCAACATTTAGGAGTTGGGCTTTAGCTGGGTTGTTTTTAATCTCTTCTCGCTGTGTTTATGGCTGTCTCCTCCAACTGACACAGCTCAGCGTGCCTGTCCTGGGTATGTGGCACTGGCTGGTGGGTACCTGCTGGGGGGGTGCTAGCACGGGCAGGATTATATGCGCAGGGACTCGGGCAGAGCAGGAGGAACCGGCCGTCCTTAGGGAGCTTCTGCCTTGGCAGGGCCAGTGGGACATCTCCCTGGAGCGGCACGTGTGAGACACGATGAGCGCACTGGCACAATGTCAATGACACCGGTGGCTCCAGACGAGGCTTTTAGGGATAAGACCTCTCTTTAGACTCTCTGTAGCCTGGAACCAGCTGGTGTGTTTGCTCAGGCTGGCGAAGCGTTCAGTGCAAGCCACTGTCGTGGGGACCTCTCCCGTCCCACCGGAGAGCCTGGGTGACCACGGCTGGCACCTTCCTTGCTGCTCATTGGCATTCACGGTGGGTCTGTCTCTGCAGCCCTCCCACTGGTGACTTTCCTGCCGTGTTACCAGGCTTTCGTGTGTGAATTGGGGATACTTGGATTGTGGGCTCACTTGGGCCAGCCCAGGAGTACGTTGTGCTGCTTCCAGCTGGCATGGGGAGGTGCCTGGGGTGCAGGGCTGTCCCCTCCCTGGATTGAGGTGCACTGCAATGAAAGGAAGAGGGGTCCAAACTCTCCCAGTCACGTCCCCTGCCTGCCCTAAAACCTTCCACTCATTTTTGGCATAAACTGAAGGGAAAAGCCACTGGCTGCTGTGTGCACCGCAAGGACATTGAGTTCCAGGGTGATTTTTATGGGCAATCAACTGGCAGATTCTCAGTTATCCTCACAGCAAATTTTCCTGTTGATCCTCCCTGTTTCAAACCAGCTCCAGCCCCCTCTATCATAACCCTCCCCTTTGTCAGCCAGAGCTTCATCTTCCTTCTGCCTCCTTGAATTATCCTTCCTCTTCTCTTGGATTATTATGGGAGTAATATGTCCTTTGGGGTTGAGCTGTAACAGCACAGTCCAGATTCCTTGTGCCCTGAGCCAGCTCCTGCCTCCCAGCCCAGAAAACGAGCCTATAATTGAAATGCTAGCAGACACTTTGAGTAGAAACAAGCTACCAATTAAAGCTATTATCCCTGTCAAAGAGCAAAGGGAACAGCCCAGCTCCTGCTCAGCTGGGGAATAGCATGTTGCTAGTGCTGAAGTTTGGGCATGGCTTCACAGAAGGAGAAAAGTTTCTTTAGAGAGAGAGGCTGGCAATGGTAGCCAGGGTGATCTGACAGCAAGAGGAAGCCTGTGCTTTGCAAGGTTTATCTTTGGGGCTCTTCTCCCTTTACTGCTTCCCTGCTGTGACATCCTGGGCCAAATTTGCTGTTTCTCTTCACACCTGTAGAGGGAAGGAGCTGGTGCAAAGCATGGCTGCTTGGCTGAGCATTACTGCAGGGAGTCTCAGCTATTTCCAGAGTCCAAGGACAATTTATTAGGGGTAAGGTTTGTAGGGGTATCTTGTTTGGGACCTCCTAGCTCTGCTTTCCTGTGTTGGACAATTCAAGGAGAGCAGAAGGGTCCCAGTCCAGCTTGTAGTCCTGCAGAAGCATTAGTGATGAAGTGGTCCTGGTTTTCTCTGTACACTGCAGTGGTCTCCGAGGGCACTCTGAGCAGTTTTGCCACATTCACCTCGTCATTGCCTGCAGCAGAGGGGGCTGCTGGGGAGGACGCCATGTCCTGCCTTGCTCAGGGGCCCCTCTTTCTCTGCTTGCCCTTGCAGGCAGGAGGGAAGCACTACCACCCCACCTGTGCCAGATGTGTCCGCTGCCACCAGATGTTCACGGAAGGAGAGGAGATGTACCTCACAGGTAGGGATCCCGCTGCGGTGAGGAGGGACTCCTCTGCCCCACGTTGGGGCATGGACCTGAGTGAGGCAGACCAGCATGGCTGTGTGGAGGTGTGCTGGCTGTGGGGACACTTGGGCTTCTGGTCCTTATGGCGATCAAAGCCAAAAGGGTCTCTCTGCACAGCAGAGTCCCAGTGCCCACCAGCAATGCCAGAGACCCCTCTCCACTGCTCTCCAGCCCCTGTGCTCTTCCTGGGCCATGCAGCAATCATTTCTCTCCATGAAACCTTCCCTGCTGCTGAGCTGGAGGAGACTTTGTTCCTCATTGGCAGCTTTTTGCTCCCTGCGAGTCTCCCTGCACAGCTGGGGAGCGCTGCTGGGCATGCCTGGATGTGGCCCTGGCCTGCGCCCAGCTCCCCGCTCTCCCCAGCCCCAGGGGAGGTGGCCCAGGACCCCTTCCCCACCATCCCCAACTCCCCTCATCCAGGTTATGCTGCAAGCAGCACCAGAGGGGTAAGGCTTTCGCTTGGCATGGCCGGATGGTTTGGGTTTGGTTTTGGCAAGGAGCTCATCCCTGCCTGGAGCTGCCTTAGGGACTATTTTCAGCACAGAGGGAGGGTTTGTTTTCTCTTAGTAACCTGTACTTGCCTGTCACCCTGAGTCATTAATGACCCCGTGGGTGGCAAAGGGGGAATTGTGCACTGAGAGAGCCGGAGTGGGGGTCCCTGCAAGCCCCCGTCACAGGCAGCAGGATGGGTGTGCTCAGCATCCATCCCGGGACACACCTGGGCGAAGCTCGGTGGCTTTGCTGGTTCCAGGCCAGAGAGCGTGCGAGGGGCTGTGGGTGCCCTGGGGTCGGTGTTACCCCGAGTTTAACCAGCAGGAGCTGCCTGACTGAGCGCTGGTTGGGCTGCACCAAAAACATGCCTGGGTTTGCTGTCACCATTTAGTAGTGTTGGCCACTACATCTCGGCGCTTGGGAGCTGTTTAGTTTCTTAGTACGGACACCCAGTCCCCACTGCCCTGCCTTCCCGATGGGCGCATGCCTGTGGCTGTGCTGTAGTGGAGGAGGCACCCAGGAAAGCTGGTGGGACCCAGCAGGTGACCCCTGCTCTGCATCCTCGGGGCTCACCACCTCCCTCCTGCTCTGCTCCCTATGGAGAGACGCCAGTTCCTACCTCCTGCCCCTGCAGGGCCCCCCAGGAGCTGCCCCCCCAGCATGCAGGGGTTGCACTCCTACAACACTGGTTGCTGCCCAGCAGAGAAGGACCTGGGAGTGTTGGTTGACAGCTGGCTGAATATGAGCCGGCAGTGTGCCCAGGTGGCCAAGAAAGCCAATGGCATCCTGGCTTGTATCAGGAATAGTGTGGCCAGCAGGACTAGGGCAGTGATTGTCCCCCTGTACTCAGCACTGGTGAGGCCGCACCTCGAATACTGTGTTCGGTTTTGGGCCCCTCCCTACAAGAGAGACATTGAGGTGCTGAAGTGTGTCCAGAGAAGGGCAATTAAGCTGGTGAAGGGTCTGGAGAACAAGTCCTATGAGGAGCAGCTGAGGGCCTGGAGAAAAGGAGGCTGAGGGGAGACCTTATTGCTCTCTACAACTACCTGAAAGGAGGTTGTAGTGAGGTGGGGGTCCATCTCTTCTCCCAGGTAACAAGCGATAGGACGAGAGGAAATGGCCTCAAGTTGTGCCAGGGGAGGTTTAGATTGGATATTAGGAAAAATTTCTTTACTGGAAGGGTTGTCAAGCATTGGAACAGGCTGCCCAGGGAAGTGGTTGAGTCACCATCCCTGGAGGTATTTAGAAGACGTGTAGATGTGGCACTTAGGGACGTGGTTTAGTGGTGGACTTGGTAGTGTTAGGTTTACAGTTGGACTTGATAATTTTAAAGGTCTTTTCCAACCTATACGATTCTGTGATTCTGTGAACACCGGTTGCTCAATGCAGCTGCTGCTAGGGAGAGCACTGACGCATTCCCCCCTGGGGCACCATGGGCTGCAGGTCAGTGCTGGAGGCAGCCAGGACAGGACAGGACTCCCCCATGGCAGGGGGAGCTGGACAATCCCTAGCAGTGGGAGCAAGCTGTGCATGGAGCTGAAACTCTTTCCCTTTGCTGCGTTGCAGGCTCTGAAGTGTGGCACCCCATCTGCAAGCAGGCGGCCAGAGCAGAGAAGAAACTAAAGGTAGGCAGTAGGGTGAGGGGCATCTCTGAGAGGTGGCACGTCCCAGGTGATGTTGCCCCCGAGTCCCTGCTGGAGGTGAACTGTTGTAGCAGTGTCCAAGCCTGGGGAGGCTTCCCGAGGCTGGCACGTGTTCAATCCCTGCTGCCCAGAGAATGGCGGGTGGCTGTGGCCGAGGCTGTTAGTGGGCACCTGCCTCCTGGCTGGCACCAGCCCGCGCCACAGCCGGGCAGGGGGCACAGCAGTCCCCTCACCAACCCCCTGCACCCTTCGAGCTGTTGCTCCCTCTCTGCGCCCGGCTGGCCATGGGAACAGCTGCCCGCTGGGTCTTGCCAGGCAACTCACCTGACACTGGATCTGGCCCCAAGAGAGGCCATGGTGCAAAGCTGGGTGGCAGGGCAGCCTGCAATGGCTATGGGCACCGGCAGCAAGTGGATGAAAGGGCAGAGGAACTGGACCTTGAGTGAAATTCAGCCCCAAACCCAACAATTTGCTTACTGCACCCAGCATTGTGCCTGCTCAGGGGTCCCTCCTCACCATGCTCTCACTTGTCCTCTGCTTTTCTCCCTCCACAGCACAGAAGGACATCGGAAACCTCCATCTCACCCCCCGGTTCCAGCATCGGCTCCCCGAACCGCGTCATCTGCGTAAGTACAGCTCTGCCCCTTGGTCTGTGCCCCTCGTCTGTGCAGGGCAGGACGGAAGCTCCGGCCCCAGGGAAGGGAGAGGCAGTTCCCAGTGCTGCTCTGCAGTGTGAGGCATCCCCCTGGGGACTGGGGACAGCGCCCAGCATTTGGGGACAGCACAGACAAGCCGTGCCCCCTCGCCCCAGCAGCATGCCATACTGCCAGTGCCATTGGCACAGACCAGGAGTGCTCGGAGGGGCACAGTCCCACTCTCCCAGCTCCTCTGCCCCTTCCCACTGCTGCCTCTCAGGCATCTCCTCTTACCTCTTCCTGCTGTGGGGGTGATGGTGGGCTCTGTCTGCTCTGTGCTGGCTCCACACTGTGTGCTCCAGCTTCCCCTTCCTTCTCTCCTCCTCTTCCTTTCCGTCTTTCTGTCTCTCCTCTCCCTAGGCTAAAGTGGATAATGAGATCCTTAATTACAAAGACCTGGCAGCTCTTCCCAAGATTAAAGCCATCTATGAAGTGCAGCGTCCTGACCTCATTTCCTACGAGCCCTATCACAGATACACGTCGGATGAGACGCTGGAGAGATATAGCTATGGGGAGGTACTGAGTCTCGATACACCCAATGCCAGGCTGCACAGGGAGCCGGACCCCAATTTGGGGCAATGGGGGAAACTGCACATGGGTTTGCTCACTCCAGTGGGAATACTGCAGGGAGGCAGGGGCTGGGGTAAGACCTCTCCTGGAGGCTCCCCATCACTGGGAAGAGGGCCTGGGCTGGAAGGGAAATCTTAGTGTTGCTGCTATAGAGTAAGAAAGAAACCAGTGACCTTATCAGCTGATGGCAGCACCCTGCTTACACTGTGCCGCAGACCCGACGTGCAGGGACAGACAGCGCTGTGCAGGAGGAGACATCACCCTCGGGAGCGATGTGGCAGGGAGCTCACCCATCACAGCCTGCAGCAGGAGAGGAGGAGGGCATGCAGCATGTGTGCATCCCTCCGGGGTGGAGGGGCAGACAGCCAGCAGGCTCAGCCCAAAGCCTGGCCCCTGGCAGGCAATCCTCCTGGCCACCCAGCCCCAGCATGGCATCTCTGGGGCACAGCAGGGCTGCCCCTGTTGGCTGCTGGCCCCGCAGCCGAGGGAAGGGGGCTCGGTCAGTGCGTTTTTGCAAGCGTGTGATGAGATGATGCCCAAGCAGTCCCATGTCTGAGCAGCTCACACAGAGATGGGGGACCTGAGGTGGTCCAGCAGCAGCATCTCTTACATCTCCTGTCCCAAGGCTTGTCACAAGTCTGGTTTCCTCCAGCCCACCCAGTGATGGTGCGGGCAGCATGGCCATGGCCTGCTGTGGAGCACTGCGGGGCCAGCAGCTGCCTTCCCCCCTTGCAGCTGCTCCACCAAGGTCTCTGAGAAGGGGTGCAGGCTGCTGATTCAGGAGGTGCCATCCTCACGCCAGCTCCCCTCCTGGCTAGGGGCTTCCTGCCCGGCGTCCTGCCACAGTTCGGCTCCAGCTGTGCCACCAGCCGCCCTCACTGCCTGGCAGCTGTGATGAGGCTGTAACATGGGGAAAACAAGCCGCTGTGGGACCCCAGTCTGTCACTGTTCCCCTTAACCATGTGCTGTCTCTCTTTCTCTCTCTCTCCCCCCACTTTGCCTCCTGCTGCCTCCAGTCCCTCGGGACCCTCTCCCCGTACTCACAGGTAATGCCCCTGGTGGGCACCAAGGGGTCTGTCACCTGCTGCCGCCGCAGGGCATCCCTCTGCCCAGGGACCGCTGGGGCTCTGCTGAACGTCCCGCTGCCCGGGTGCTGCCCCAAAGTGGGGGGAGACTGTCCAGGAGCATCCTGTCCTTCGGGCCTGGGGAGAGCAGTGTGCAAGCCCTCCCTGGCAGAGTGGACCCAGGGTGCAGCTTCTGTCGCATGAAGGGGGACGCCAGTAACTGGGAACGAGCACAGGGGAAGGGGACAGTCTCTGGGCAAGGGGGAGAAAGCCTCTGGCCGGACACTGTCACCTTGTCCCAAACCCTGGGCTTCACTGCCTGCACTTTGGCAGTGGGGAGTCAGAGCAGCTTGGGGACCCCCTCCAGCTGCGGAGGACACGCATGCTGCCCAGCACGTCACACCACAAAGCATGCACCCTCCTGGGCTGCCACAAGCACTGGGACACCCATCCGTGGGACACCTCCCCACAGGACTGTCAAGGCACTGACCTGCCTTGTCCCTCATCCCGCCAGCTCTAACTGCGCTTCTCTCCATGCCTTTCCCCATCCCCAGGACATCTACGAGAGCTTTGACACGCGGCAGAGGCGAGCCTCCAGCCCTGGCTACATCGACTCCCCCACCTACAGCCGCCAGGGCATGTCCCCCACCATACCAAGGTCCCCCCACCATTTCTACCGCTCAGGTGAGGATTTTGGCTGCAACCCCAGGCTGGGCGAAGCTCAGACCCCCAAGTGGAGCGGGGTTCACCAGACTGTCCCCTGCTTCTCCTAGGGGACCTCAGTGGTCCCTCCTCTGGCAAGCAGGCAGGAGGCCTGGGGGCGTCCATGGGGGTCTGACAGCAACAGGAGCTGTGGGGCAGTGACCAGCTGCTGTGTGCATCCTCTGATTCCCCTGACTCTTGTCTTGCGAGGAGAGGCCGAGGGGGCTTTGTCCTGGCTCAGACCTGAGCTGGGGCTCATGGAGGATGGGGTGGGGAGAGAGGTGACCCCCAGGTCCAGTAAAGATCCCTCACCTGGCTTGGTAGCTCTGGGAGGGGCGTGCACAAGAGTGCTTGTGCCCAGCCAGTGCTGCAAGGGGGGGTCCTTACACACACACATGTGTGCACACCCTGGAGTGTGTCAAGGGGGAAGCAGCGTGTGTCCGTACCATGTCTCCTGTCCTTTGAAGCCAGGGAGGAATGACTGGGAAAATCCGAGGTCAGTAATTCTGGAGGTCCTGCATTCCCCAAACTACCTGCACGCTGCACCGCCAAGGGCCCATCACCTTTTGCCTCTGCAGCACGCTCGGCTTTCCTCTCACCAGCGGCAGGGCAACCTGCTGCCCTGTAACAGCACCGGCACACAGGGTTTCCTCTGCATCCCGCTTTCCTCCGGAGATGTGGGAAATCTTGCCCTGCTCCATCACGCCCCATCCTGGACCATGGCCTGGCGCACGTCCCCATCACCCCCGCCACGTGGGTCGCCCCCCGCTCTTCTAACGCCACTGCATTTAACACCCGTTTTCTTCTGCCTCTTGTTCTCTCTCTCGGTCACTTATGGCTGCTTCTGCTCGGCACTGCGTAGGCACCGAGAGCGGGCGCAGCTCCCCCTACTATAGCCAGTTAGATGTGAGGTCCTCCACTCCAACCTCATACCAAGCGCCCAAGCATTTCCACATCCCAGGTAGGCTCTGGAGCACCCCGGTCCCCAGGGAAGCGCCGTGTCTGTGGCATGCCCGCATGTGTCGTCCCCACTGTGTCGCATGCGTAGCTCCACCGCCTGCCTAGAGCCAGCTGGCAGCAGGATCTACCCCTGGTAGAGGCCATCCATAAACAGGACCTGCAGCTTGAACCCTCCTCCCTCCCCATCACCACCCGGACGTCCCAGAGCTGCCCGGGGTCTGCTTGATCCTTGCAACATCCCTCTTCTTCCTCTTCCCCAACCTTCCTCCACCCCCCACATGAAGACGAGTCCCCTGCGGAGAGCCTTCCCCCTCCCCTACCTCCCCCCAGGATCACAAGCCGAAGCGTGTCTGCCGGAGGCCTTTCCGCACCCATCACTACAGATGACTATTTTATACTCCCCCTAGGGCCCGCCGCTCCCTCCCCCCAGAGTCTTCTGGGCTTGCCAGATGCCTGCTCCCCTTCTGCAGGGATTGCAGGGGGCCACCAGGTAAGGGCCACCACCCGCTCCCTGCCATGCAGAGCCCACGGGGATGGGGACGGAGCGGGCAGAAGGGGAGAGTGGGGAGGGAAGCAGGCAGAGCTGCCCATCCATCCTTCAGCACGCTCAGGGGGGCCAGAGCCCCAGACCACCCTGCTCAGCTGTAGGCATCTCCCACTGCCCTTGTCCTCCAAAGTGTGGAACCCTCCACAACGTATAGCCGATGCCCTGGGACAGCACCGTGAGGACACCTAGAGGCTCCCCACCATGGTCTCCTGCTTCCATCCCATCCCTGCCAGGGTTCGGCCCCGCTGCCTGCCCTGCCCTGCCTTCCCGCTGACGGTCGGTGGTTTATGGATGGCCCCCTCCCTGCTCCGCCAGCTCTGCTGCCTGGCCCCTGCGCGGGGGCTGTAGCTCTCAGTGCCAGGCTCCAACTCGCTTTCCCTCCCAGCTCGCTCTTTTCTCTCTCTGCTGCGGAAAGAGGCTTTGGCTGATGTTGTTTCGCCCCCAGGTAGATTGCAGGCGGTTCTTCCAGGCGCTGGCACCCCCAAGAAACCGCACCAGCGTGAGCCGTGGTGCGTTGCTGCCGGCTGGCAGGGGTGGCCGGTGGTTCCTGGCTGTGCCGCTCCCTCCCGGGGCTGGCTGCGCCCGCCGCCCCGCAGTGCATGCTGACCTTGGGGCGCTCACTGCATGTCCTGTGTGCGCACCACTGCCCAAGGGCGGCCCCAGGACCGCGCTCCTGCTGCCCATCCTGGAGCCCGCCTGGCCCTGGCCTGGCACTGCACTCCTGTGGGACGCGTGGACCCGGAGGCGGTTGTGTGATGGAAATGTGGTGTGGGGATAGCGTCTCCTGCAGGACTTCTGTCCTGTCCACTCTCAGCACACCCACGCTGACCTCCCCTTCCTCCCTTCTTTCCTTCTTTCTTCCCTTTCTTTCTTTCTTCTGCCACCAGCTGCTGGCGAGAGTAACATCTACCGGAAACCCCCCATCTATAAGCGACACGGTATGGTCTGCCATCTGTGCGCCGGCGTCTGCTCCATGGGGGAAGCGGGGCAGGGCACCAGTGCGGGGTTGATCTGGCTGAGTCGTGTTTAGGGGCAGGGTGGGAGATGGGAGCAGGTGTCAAGGTGAGCTGGGCTTTGGTGGGCTGATGCTCCTGCTTCCCCTCCAGGCAGCAGAGTGTAGGGTTCAGTGCAAGTAAAAGGCAGCTTTGAACCTCATCCCTGTTGCGAGGAATGGAGGCGAAGGCTGTCAGCAGTGCCAGGGACAGGGATAGCTGTGGGAGGGGGAGCAAGGCCATGGAGGGGTGGCAGAGGGGACAAGGGTAGCTGTTGCTTGTTGATGCCAGGAGCCAGAGCAGCCTTGGGAAAGGGATGAAGAAGGTAATTTGCAGTTTCACATGGAGTCCTGGAGAAAAATCAAAACCCATCCAGGATGGATGCTCCAGGGTGAAACAGGCCTGGGGAGTGTTGAGGGGTGGGGAAGAGGCACAGGGATGTTTGGTGTCTCTCAGCGGGGCTGGCTTGCACTATCCTTGCTTGCTTCTGCACATAGAGGGGCAGCAGCTCCTCCCGAGCAGTAACTGTGTCTCCTTTCTCTCCCGGGGCTCTCCCTTCCCACCTGCCCAACCCCACCACCCCGCTGCTGGCTGCACCCGCTGCTGTAAGTAGCTGCTGTTGGCGGGGTCCCCTGTGCCCGCTTGAGGTGATGGGATGGCTCTGCCACACAGCCTGTCCTTGGTGCTCCTTCCCCTGAGTCTCCTGGCCTCTGGGGAAGAGGAGCAGAGCTCACCCTTGGGTTTCTCACATGTGCTGCCGAGGCTCAGTTCCCAGCCTGAGCAGAGCTCTGTGGGCGGCTCTGCCACAGGGGGCCGAGCCCCTGCCAGAGCTGCTGGGGTCACCCCTCTGCCCTCCCCCTGCCCGCTGCACAGCCCACTGCCGCCTTCCCCTGGCAGTATCCCACCGAGAGCCCTTCCCCACTGGGACTGAGCCTTCCTCCATCCCCTCCTGCCTGTGCGGTTATAGCCCTCCCGGTGACGGGACAGCCTGGGGCACAGGGAGGTTGGTAGCACTGGTGGTACTGGGGCTGGGGTGAGCACTATGTGGGAGCCTGAGCTTGGGTGCTGTGGTGCTGTGGGCTATGAGCTGTTTGGGTCCCTTCCCAGCCACATCAGTGGCAGCCCCTCTGCTTGTCACTGTCCCCATCATCTGCCTCTGCACCCTTGTCTCCAGGAGGTGTCAGCAGTTTGAAAATGGACTATTCCCAGCTCTGCTGCATGCTGTCCCAGACATAAATTGCTGGTGGCCACTGGGGAGAGGGGAGGGAAGAGGATTTGCCTTTGCCCTGGGGTGGATCTTTGCAAGTTCTGCTGGTGGGACTGGGGGTCCTTGTTACAGCTCTGCCTGCTCCTTTTGCAGACAACCACCCTGCAGCCACAAAAAGCAAAACCAGCGAAGACATCGCGCAGTCGTCCAAGTATAGCCCTGCCTACTCCCCGGACCCATACTACCACTCTGAGTCAGAGTACTGGTCCTTCCAAGGCTCCCCCAAAGGTAACAGCCCCCCATTGGGCTGGGGGAAAGGGAAACCCATTCCTGCCCCCAAACCCAGCCATTGCCTGGGAGGGACACCCCCCCCTGAGTTGGGTCTGGACCCAAAGGTGGGGTTGGGCTGAGATACCTGCCAAAGTGACTCCAAAATCCTAGCAGCCCTTGGGACTCAGCTGTCCCCATGCAGCTGGGGACTGTCTCCTCCCTACCTGCCTCCACCTTCATCCCTGTCTGACCCCTGCGCGTGTCTCCTTGCAGCCCCCCGGGCCCGGAGGTTCTCGTCAGGAGGCGAGGAGGACAGGTACGACCGGGGCATGCACAAGGTGAGTGATCTCCCTGCCTGCAGCCTGGCAGGGGAGAGCCGGCAGCAAGCTGCCCCCATCGCAGTTGGCTTTGGGGAGGAGGCCAGCCCAGCTCCGCCACCCAAGAAGGGGCCACCACCGTCCCTGCTGCCCTCTGCCATCTCTCCCCCCTTGGCCACCCCCAACATGGGGGCTGAAGGAGGGGGAGCACACCCCCTTGCCAAGGCACCCCACCCCAGCACCTCGTCCCCAAGGACAGGGGAGCAGATGGGAGATGCCGAGCCCATGGCAGGAGGTGCCATGTTCTGTCGTGATATGCCAGCAGTCAGGGAGGGCTGGGCAGGGAAAGGAGGGGTGCGAAGTGGCTTTCCCCCCCCACACCCAGATCCAGAGCGGCATCGGCAGGCTGATCCTGAGGGAAGAGATGAAGGCTCGGTCCAACTCCTACACAGACCCCTGGACACCACCTCGCAGCTCGGCCAGCAGCAGAGAAGCCCTGCACACAGCTGGCTATGAGGGCTCCCTCAATGGCTGTAAGGACCCTGTCTTGTCTGTTCGTCCTAGCTGGCACGGTCCCAGCCCCTGTGGGAAGTTTGCTGGGGTTGAGAGGGAAGAACGGGGGAGTGGGAAGGGGTGGTGGGAGAGGTGCTGGGCACCAGAATTGGGCTTGGGAGGCTCTTTTCCTCTCTGGAAGGCTCCATCTGTTCCCTGTGCCCCAGCTGGGATGGGGCATTGCCTGGTGGGTGTTTGCAGGCTGTCTGAGTAACCTGGTGAAGTGCCTCATCGGGTGGTTGAAGGGTCCCTTGGGAATCTCACAGCACAGCCACGCTGGGTTTGCTCTGACCTGTTTTGGGCTTGCTGCGTGTGTACCTCCTCATTAACGGCATATCTGGGACCTCCTGGTACCCCAGACCTGCTGGCTGGCCCCAGGGTTGCCTTCCTTGCTTGCGCTGCTCTCACTGCACAGCATCCCGGGCACCCAGCCCCTCTCCCCTCGGGGCTGCAGGGGGGGCTGGAGGCACTGGGGAGCCTGGCAGCACAGATGCCCCTGCCCGCTCTGTGCTCTCCTTCCTCATGGCACATCTGCCGTCATGGAGCTGGGGCCGTTTGGAGATGCTCAGGTAGCCCCTCAGCCCCGCTGGGCTCCCGGGAGCCCCGAGGAGGACCCGCGGGGCTGGCAACCAGGCAGCTCTGCATGGCGTGGGGCGCTCGGTCCTCCCTGATGCCCAGCTCTGCTCTCCTTGCAGCTCCCCGGACACACTACCTGGCCGACAGCGGTGAGTCTGTGAGCCTGCAGCCCTCTGCGGGTGGTCCCCCGTGGCTGTGGGGTCCAGAGCCTGAGCTGGAGGAGATGCTGGGAGGGAAGAAGGGGAGAGAAGAAGGAGCCCTTGAAAGGCTGGGCCAGGGTAGAGCTGAACCAGGGCAAAGCTGGTGGCAGGGTCAGGAGAGGACAAGTCAGAGAAACTGAGAGAGGAGATCGTGGTGCACTGAAGGGTGAGGCAGGAGGGCTGCCATGGGAAAGGGATTTTGGGGAGAGGAATATCAGCACAGGAGGAAGCCAGACTGGAAATGAGTTGGAGCTGGAAGGAGACAGAGCTGGGTGAATGTGGAGCTGGGTAGCAATGTGGGAGCACAGCAGTAAGGTGGCCCAGCGGGTGCTCTCCTGGGGTGTGGGGCTCACCCATGCATCTTCCCTTATGCACCTTGGTGGCTTCTTTGCAGATCCCCTCATTTCTAAGTCAGCCTCCCTTCCTGCCTACAGGAGGAACGGGCTGCACAGGGTAAGTGTCTCCTGCCTGCATCCTGCTGCTGCCAGGCATCTCTGCACCCTTCATCATTCTCCCCAGGCTCCTCAAAGCCCTCGGTGCTCCCCTTTCATGACTAGGGTGTCCTGCTCTCCCCCTTCTCTGCACCCATGCTGTCATTGCTGGTCTGTGCCAATCCAAAATGACCCTTATTGGGGACCAAATTGCCCTGTCCAGGCACTGCAGGACAGAGGTGCCTGCCTTGAACATCCTGCAGGGCACGTTTCAGAGGGATGCTGGTGTTGCTTCCCAGCATGGGAGCTTTGCTTTATACCCTGGGGCAGTGATTGCTGGGGATCAGGAGGCCTGATCCTGCCTCTGTGTGACCTGGGCTTGTCACTTCACCTCATGCATCAGTTTCCCCACTGCCAGGTGTGGGGAGCGGGTCCTACTTTGGGGTGGGTGGGTGCATTCCCCCCTGGGGACATGGGAGGTGCTGTGCTGAGCATCTGGAGGGGACCCCCTCTTACTCCTCCCTCCCTCCCTGTATCCCTCCTGCAGCCTCCCAGTGCTGAGCTTTTCCACTACGACAGTACAAACGCCGTCAACTGGGGGATGCGAGGTAAGGCGCTGCGGGGCTGGGGAGCAGCGCGGGCAGGGGACCCTGTGGGCACGGAGCCAGATGCCATGGGGCTGCCTACCCCACCACAGACAGCTCTGGAAAATGAGGTCCAGGCTGAAGGGAGAAAGGGGGAGACAGGTGGAGGTCCCCACAGTCCCGGGGGGAGCATCCTGGCAGCAGAGGGGTCAGCGTGGCTCATGTCTCTCTTGTCTTTTCTCTCTCCCCACAGAGTACAAGGTAAGATGCTCCTGCTCCAAGGAGCAGCTGCCAGCTGGAGGTTTGAGTATCACCCAGAGGGAGTCCCAGAGATGTGTCCGTGTGTCCCCAGGCCCTTCAGGAGGAAGTTTGCCCTCTGCCTGCAATGCCCTACCTTCATCCCCCTCCATCCCCCACCCGACAGCCCCGTCCCGGGACTGTGGGTTTCGGACCAGGGTCCTTCCCCTCCTGCCAGGGTCCCAAGCACTTGGCCGAGCAAAAGTGTCTCCGGGGTGAGGAACAGAGAAGGGTGGTTGTGCTGGTGGTTCCCTACTCACACTCATCCCTGGGTCACTCCTGGTTTTGCAGAGTGAGCAGGCTATTCCAGAGCCACCAAGATGATTCAAGGTGGATTAGGGTTGCCCTGAGAGCAATTCCCCCCTCTGCCTTGTCCCGTCCAAGCCCTGGAGGCACCTGTGCCACCCAAACCCTGCTAAACACAGCAGGAGGAGGCTTTGCCCCAGTGGCCCCCACGGCTACCACAGTGTGCCCCAACTGTCCTCTTCTGGCTCCAGAGCTACCCCATGGGTCTTCCTGTCCCTGTGCAGATATACCCCTACGAGCTGCTCCTGGTGAAGACAAGGGGGAGGAACCAGCTGCCCAAAGATGTGGACAGGACTCGGTTAGAGGTGAGGAGAGCCTTTTCCACTGGGGATAATCTCCTCAGGGCTCAGAGGGACCCAATCCCGTGGGGTGTCCCTTTAGCCCCAGCAGGCAGCATGGGGCTGTGAGGGGCTCATGGATGTGTGAAGAGCATCTCCACAGCTTCCCAGGACCACACATGCGCTAGCACACTGTCACAGTGGTCCTCCTGCTCCACTGGCCGGGCAGAGCTGTTCCCCATGCCCACAGCACGAGTGTGTTTGGCAGGAGCAGGAGGGAGCCGGGTGCTCCCCCTCTCGCGAGTGAGCACTGCTGGGGGTTGTAGCACCCCATTGGACCCAGCCGGGCAGGGGATGCCATCAGACCCCCTTGCGTGCCCTCCTGCCCCGCTGCAGCCATACGGCCCGCGTGGTGGCTGTTGGCCCTGGGTGGTGGCCGTGGTCCCCAGCCGTGGCCCAGCATCCCGTCTCTTCCCAGCGACACCTCTCCCAGGAGGAGTTCTACCAGATCTTTGGCATGACCATCGCCGAGTTCGACCGCCTGGCCCTGTGGAAGAGGAACGAGCTGAAGAAGCAGGCCCGGCTGTTTTAAATGCAGTGCACTATAAATATATACATACCTATAAATATATACATAGAAAGATCTCTATATGGCAGCTCTGTATGATTCTCGGTGCTGTATGTGGCAGAGGGGCCCTCTGCACCCCTGAGAGTGAATTGGAGTCTCGCAGATCATTTTATGCTCTTTGTTTCCTTTTCTTTTCCAACCCTGTTTCTGTATCAGTCCTCGGGTTCTCCCGTGGCCAAAGCCACATGGGCCCCCAAGCACTTGGCGCCTGTCACTGCTGCCCCACGGAGGCACGGGGGGAGGACGTTCCTGCTGCAACAGCCACGGCACCCAGGGCTGGGGGAGCGGGGCTCTGGGATGGGGGGTGGGGAGGGTGTGTCCCATCCCCCTCTGCTCAGAGGGTCTGTGTATTTACTTACAGGTTGGAAAAAGCATTGGGTACAATTGCAGGAAAGAGGGATCTCACCATAGGCTCCTTAATGCCCACCCTGCCTTTAACGTGGCCATGCACTAGGGGCACCTTCAGCCTCACCCTCAGGATCAGAAATACAGAGCCTGGGGAGGGGACAAGGAGGAGAAGTGGTGGGGACCCCACGGGGAGCAGGGTGCAGCCCCACAGGTCAAGATGCAAGACTGAGCCCCGATGCACCCTGAGCTGCTGGCTTTCCCTGCGAACCCAGTATTGCTACAGAGCCAGTTTTTCCTCCCAAAGTGCCTGCATGGTGGCTTTCCAGGCCATACCAAAACCAAGCCCTTCTTAAATGAAACAGCCAAAGCCGCCTCCTCCCTTGTGCAGTTTCTTGCTGCTCTTCAGGTTTGTCCAGGGCCAGCAAGGCCCGAGAGCGGACAAGCTGTGATGCCGCCCAGTCCTGGGCCACTGTGCCTGGGGCCCTACCACCATCGGGTGGTCTCGGCACCCACGTGAGCAGCAGTGGGAGCAGTCCGGCTGGGGGCAAGGCCAGAGCAGGGGAGCTGGGGGTGCCAGTCCCACTAACTGCTGGACCTTTTTTTGGGGGGGGGAGGGGGGGTGGGGGGAGGTTTCCTGAATTACCCCATCACTGATTCCTGAGTCCCAGATGAATCCCTCTGCAAGCCTCCAGGAATTAAGGCCATTACCAGGGCCATTCAGCGTTCACTCCACTGCAAACTATAGGGATTTTTTTTTTTTTGCTTATTTTTTCTTAAAACTAATAGGGTTATTTCCACACAAACATCCTTCCTGGTGTCTGTGGTGCTCTGGTTTCCTATTTGCTCGTGTGGCACAATTTTCAGGCATACCGCAGGACTGAGCAGTCCCAAACAGACCAACGAGCCACAGGACACCTCTGCAAGAGCTGGGTCAGCAGGATTCCTCCGAGGGGATGGCGAGGGCCTCACCTTCACTGTGCCACGGGCCAGCTCTGCTTCTGCCTGTTCTGGTCCCCTTTGAAACCCTCCTGTCCTGGTGTCTCCCATCAGGTGGATCAAATGCCCTCCCTGCCATCAGCACCACCACCATTGGGTGCCAAGGCTGCCCAGCCTGTTGCCCAAAAAAGCCATCACCAGGTTCCTGTGTGAGGCAGGAGATGTGCGGGGCCCCTTGCAGGGGTTTGCCAGGGTGCAGGGTGCTCGGGACAGGAGGTCTCCCATCAGCAGCAGGCCCAGCTCTGGGAGCTTTACACTGGCATGGAAGGGGCTGGGGCCTGAGCTGGAGATGGCAATATTGCACTGGTAATCGCTCCTGTTTGCTTTAGTGCAGCAGTAAATGAGCCAATTGTATTTATAATGATTTCACTCATAGAAACTACAGCTCCCTAAATCAAGCTCAACCATTTGTGGCTGTAAGAAACTTCCATCTCCAGCAGCAGTTTCAGTGATAAAGCCTGGAGGATATTATTATTAATAATAATAACACAACAGCGGGAGTCTTTTCATTTTCAAAGCATTTTATGGACAGTAGCTAACTCTTCCCCACAACTACCTCCATGGCAAAGATGGGGAAACTGAGGCAGGGCTCAGTGCTCTCTCTCAGAGCCAAGGAAGCCTCTCCAGCCCATGCCATTCAGGGGCAGCAGACACCCCGTGGGACCCTCATGGGCTCCCATTGCCCCAGGGTGTGCAGAAAGCACCCATCTGCACCCCGGTGAGCAGCAGCGGGGGCGTTAATGCCTGCCCTGGAAGCCATCACTGCCTGAGCCCGCTCTCATTTGGCTGCTTTGCAAGTTCCAGCCACAAAGCAGCCAGAGCCCGGCAGGCAGTGGCGTTGGCTGCTTTGGCCTGCGAGCGCCCTGTGCCTCGACCACAGCCCCAGAGGTGACCGCGCATTATGAGAGAAAATGGGGCTTGATCCAGAAGGGAGGGACCAGCAAACACCAGCCAGGCAGGGAGCAGCGTCTGGGCAGGAGCTGCCTGGGGAGAGCAGGGCAGGGCTGGCTCCCAGCTGCACACAGGGGGGTGCGAGACAGGGGGTCGCTGCCTCCAATCTGCCCTGGGCTAAGAGTGCCCCAAATGGGGAAGCCCTGGAGACCAGTTGCTAATGCACATCTACTATTTCAATTATTGCTTTCACAAGTGATAATTGGCTATGTGTGAAACCAAATCACATTTCTGTCACAGCCTGCTGTCCCCATAAAAGGGCTCAGCTGCAGTCCTGAGGCCGGGAGAAATTGTCCTGGGGGTGCCTGGAGTCGCTGCCATGCGCTCTCCACGCGCGGGACACTCCCTCGCACACCCCACAATTCTCCTAAGCCCAGGTCTCCTCTGAGGTCTTTGTTGGGGAGGGACAGTGAAGGTGGCATGAGCACCATGGCCAGGCAGAGGCTGGACACATGAGGGACACCAGGACGGAGCAGATATGAAGGGGTTTGGGAGGGCGGGGAGCAAGGACAGCGTGGGTGAAGCAGGGAGTGAGGTGGTAAGGGGGAGCTGTGCTTGCTCACTGGGCGTGCGTTTGGGTGGGGGAATTAGTTCTGGATCTTTGCCCAAACTGAAGTTGCCCAAACCAACAACCCCAGTGGGCAGGCAGCGGGCAGGTGGAGGTGGCCCGCTCTGGACCCCCACCCTTCACGGGGTGCTGCCGCTGCCAGGGATGCCCAATGCCCGGTGTGGGACAGCACCTGGGGGAGATGCACGGCGTGGGGGGGAACCCCGGGGACACCCTCGGCCGTGCAAGGGGGGGTGGAAGGAGGTGGGTGCGGCAGGGCTGCACACGGGAGGTCACCAGTGGTGGGGACAAACTTTCCGCCCTCCGGGAGGTCTCTCTGTGCCGTGCCGGGCCGTGCCGGTGCTCGGCGCTGCCGCGCACCGAGGGAGGGGCGGACGAAGCGATTGGCCGCTCCGAAGCCGAGACCCGGCCCCGCCGGGCGGCTGCTACCGGTGACACTCGCCCGCCCGCGCCTCCCGGGGCGGCCGGTGCTGCCCGCGGCTCCGGGACCATGGACCGTCTCAGCGGTAAGGGGGGAGAGGGGATGCCCGTCCCGGGGGGCTCGGGGGTCGCGCATCCCTTCCCAACCGAGCGGGTGCAGCTCACCAGACCGATGTGGGACCCCGTCCCCAGGGTGCCTACCCCCCCGCACCAGCCCTGTGGCAGGGCCAGTTGGGGCACAAACTGGTGCCAGTTTCCCTTTGCTGGTCAGATGGGTGAAAAGCCAGAGGCCTGTAAGCAAGCCTGTGGGGTGTAACCACTTGTTAGGGGAAGTTATGGTTGTAGAAAGGGAGGTGACTGGTGTTTCTAGATGGACCTGATCGGATCTGGAGAGTTTCCCCAGCTGGGGAAGATGCCGGTGGTCTCGTAAAGCCATGGAGGGCCTGATCCCCACCCTGTTGGGAAGCGGTGGCGTTCCCACATGTGTGTGATTCCCGCCTGCAGCTTGTGGCATCAGGCTCACGTAGCTGTTAGGCTTTGATCTGGGATATGAATAAACCTGCCAGGGCTTGGGGCCAACTTTGCAGAGAAGGTCCTGGCTTTCTGCTGGGGCTGGCAGGTCCCTGGATGGGAGCAGAGGGAGGTTTTCAGGGGGCTTGCTGCTGCAGAATGGTGGTCTAGGGCTGCAGAGGAGGAGCAGGTGCTGACACGGTGTAGCACAGGGGTCCTGGCCCTTGACTGGTCCTCGGAGGTGCTGCAGCAGCACCAGCCAAAAATGATAGCAGGGGGGCCAGGGGCATTGCTCCAGCTCTGCGGGCTGGGACCATGCTGCAGTCCCAGGGCAGTTCAAGCAGTGCTGCATCTGCAACTCTGGGTCAGCACCAGAAAGACCCGAGGGTCAAGAGTTCCCCTTCCCAGTGTAAAAGGATGGGGTGGTGTTTCCGCAGTGGAAATGCAGTATGAGGAGTTTGACTTTTGGGCAGCAGCTTGCGGTGTTGGTGCTCGCACAGCAGTGTCAGTGCCCAGCAGCCCGGGAGGTGACAGGGACGGTGACAGGGACAGCCTTCCCCCATGGCTGTGGCTCGCCCTGCCTGCCAGCCAGACAGGGTGGCTTTGCCAGCTCTGAAGGAGGGTGCTGTTGCGGGAGGGGGAGTGTTGTCAAATGACATGTGATGCCAGAGCTGTCCTTCAAGGTCCCAGAGGACCTCACGAATGGGGAGAGGGGAGAGCAAAGGGTCTCGGCTTCCCCATTCTCTTGCTGTGTGAGCTGGTGGGAGGCTACCCTGTTTGCATCCCAGCCCACCCCAAAAATCAAACCTGGGACCTCACCGCAGGGAAGGGCAGGGAATGCCCAACACGCTGTGGAAACCATCCTGGAGCATCATGGAGACAGGCCTGGGCATGGCGCAGCTGCTCCACAGGCTGGCCCAGCTAGGGGAGAGCCGTTCTGCTGTTTTATCCCCCTTGCTGGTGCCTTCTATGGTGGTGGCAGCAGTGCCTGCCTGCTTTGCTTTGAGTGCTTGTAATGAATTGCTGTTGGCACCCGGATGGCTCTTTGCTAATGTAAACCTCCTCCAGACCCTCCCGCCCATCACCCAGAGCCACTGGATCCCTCTGGGAGCTGTGGCTTGCGGAGGGAAGGCGTGGGGGTCTCGCTGGGCTCCCTTCCTTAGTGCAAGGGCTGCTGGGTCCAGCAGTGCGTAGGAGCTCTGTGCCCCGTTCCCAGCCTCTGCCAGCTCTCTGGCAGCCCCTTTCTTCACCTGGAGCTCCGCTCAGCCCCTGACTTGCTCTTGCTTCATGATCTACCAGCTTCTTCATCACCTTCTGTGCTCCAGCCGAGCCTTCTGCCTTCCCTGGCAGGCTGGGCAGCGGGGCTCAGCTCTACACCAGCGCCTAACCGGGGGAATTGGTGCTCTGGGCTGTTTGTGGAGTTTCAGGTTGTGCTGATGGAGAAGCGCATGTGTGCGTGATCTGGGAGGTGATGCGTGCCATGAGCCTTTGCTCTAGCAGGGCTGTGCTCACACATGGCTTCTCCTCATTAGTGACTCTTACCTGACCTTTTGTGCCACCAGAATTTAGGTCCTGCACCAAAGTTATCTGGGGCCTAAATCCAGCAAAGCCGGCGGAGATGTGTCAGGGATAAACTTGGCTCCAGCTCGCCCACAGGAATGGGGAGGCCATGGGGTTGGTGGGAGGGAGCCCGGATCATTCCTGACCTGCTGCCTGCAAGCGGGCATCAGGAATCCTGCCCGCCCTGTGCACGTAGCCCAGTGGAAGGGGGTGCGGATTGGGTGCGAAACACAGATCGGGCCAGCTGTTAGCACGCCAGGCAAGTTCCGAGCTCTCCCCCGCATTGCAGCCATTCCTTCTGCTGGAAACTCAGCTGCCCGGGGCCACAGCCTGTTTATAGCCGGGGACCAGGCAGGGAAGGGGGCTGAGCCCACTGCGGGCTGTCCTGGCCCCACCATGCGGGGTAAAGAGGGGTGGGAGGGCAGCCCCGGGGATGCTGATGCCGAGCAGAGCAGGGAGGCACTGGAGTTATTTGCCCCTCTGCATCTTCTGATATCCTTCTGTGTGCAATGCTGCCCTTAACTGGGGGAAACGGGTCTCGCTGTAGGTACTGGATCCCTGTCGAAGCCAGCCTGGCTGCACCAGAGGGGTACAGGCCTGCCCTGCCCTGCACGTCCTGGGTGCCCACTGTGGCAGGGGCTGCTGGGGAGGGGAAGGAGTGGGCTGGTGCCCTTACTGACTGCTGCGGGGGTAGTGTCCTCCAGCCAAGGACCCTGGGGACTGTCCTATCTGCCTGGGCTGTCTGGAAAACCTGCCTCTTTCCCGCGTTTGCTCTTGACCTGGAAATGCTGTTTTCCGGTGCAAATGTGCTGAGCTGCGAGGCTGACGCACCCTCTGCTACGGAGCAGCACCGAGTGCCGATGCACGCTGAGATCCTCTTGCCTGCAGCCGGCGGGCGGTTCTTATCCCAGCCCAGGAAAACTTTGTTTAAGGTTTTGAAGAAGTGTCTCATCCCAAACAGTAGGAAGGCTTTTCAGAGGAGGACAGGGAGCGAAAACTGGGCTTGACCCAAGATTTGCCTGTTCTTCAGTAGCCAAATAACTTGCTGGGGACAGGAGATAACAATTTAGCAGAGCGGAGGCTTGAAGTGGTTTCTGGCATCCCAGACCCATGTCCTAACCCCTTAACCCTTCCCTACACCAGCTTCTGTCTAGTCTGGCACAGCTAAAGCTCTCGCCTGAGGAACACACATCTCCTGCATGTGAGGAACCTTCTTCCAGTGAAAATTTAATGGCACAGCTGTCAGTCCTGCAAAATATCTATTAAATGTCACTCTTCCAGGGCAGCAGCAGGACAGTTTGGTTGGAAACCTCCCAAGGAATTCTGCATTGTCTCTGCCAGCCCTGCCCTGCTGCCGCACAAACAAGGGCCTGGCACCCCCTGCCAGGGCACCCGCAGGATGAATAGAGCAGGTCCTGGCACCCGCGCAGCCACCAACAGCCTGCCTTTCATCACCCCGCGGCACTAAAAGCGGCGGCATTCGGGGAGCTCAGGTCCCTCTGCAGACACTGCGCTGACAATCTGCAGGCTCCACAGTGGGGAAGGATGAAAATAACTTCTTTGGCCCTCCTTCCCCCAGGCTCCCCCCACGGCACGGCTGCTGCAGCCCCTTCCATTTTTGCTCCTGATATGCCTCCCATCGCATCAAAGGCAGGCTCTTTGGCAGGCAAGGGAAAACACTGACATTTCGTAACAGTTTGGAATGAAAACAGATCTTTGCTGCAAGGGGTTTCCATGCTCAAAATACTTTTTTTTTTTTTTGAAGTGGGTTTCATGTGCATGTGATCCTGGAAGTGATAGGAGGGAGCTCCGGGAGATGCTGGTATGCTCTGATCACTGGCAATTAGCAGGAGATGTGTAAGGAGCAGCTTGAAGAATGGCTTTGGTTTTCCTCTGGGTTTTTTTGAACAGTAAGTCCACCCAACTTGGTGATGGGGGAACAGCCCCTTTTTGGCTCCTTGTCCAGTGGGTTTAGCCTCCCATTTTCATGTGGTCCCAGTGTCATCTTGCACTTTGGGAAACCAATGTTGTGAACAGAGCCAGGAATAGAAGTTATGTAGCAACAGGTTTGATAGCTGGATTTTGTGTCTTGGATTAAAAGCAGATACGGTGAACCAGTCCCGGCACTGACGGAGCCATCGGCAATAACCAGAGCAGTTGCATCTTCCCCTGTGCTCAGGCTTGTCCACTTTCCTGCCGGGATAAACTGGCTTTCCTGCCTCTCCGCCCCTGCCCTGCAGGGGTTAAGCGGGTAGGAAATGCTGTCAGCCGTGGCCTTGCTGCTGCACCTGATGCTCCCGGCGGAGCTGGGCAAGGGAAGGAAACGGAAGGGCTGTTCTCAGCTGAGAAAATACGCTTATCCTGCCCTCCGAGGGTCCTCCGGCATAGCACAGCCCCGGCCCCAGAACGCAGAGACCCTCTGCCATGCCCTGACCGCCCTGGGAACATCTCTGTCCTGCAGGGACAGGGCTGGGGTGGCCACTGAGCGGGTCCCAGACCGCCCCTGGGAAGGGGGGACTCGTGCCTGGCACAGCCCCTGGGGTCCTGAGCGTTGCTGGGGTCGAGGCAGGGATGCCCATGGATGCCTGCTAACACAGGCGGCTGGGTGCTGGGTGCTTGTCTCCCTCCCCCTGACTCTGCAGGGATATCTCCCATAGGGGGTCTGTGGTTTCTCTTCCCACCACCTCTGAAAAGAGGGGTCCGCATTGTGCAACATGGCTGAAAGCGTTTGGGAAAGCGGAGCTGGCTGGTGGCTAATCTACCAGCTCCTTCCTGCAAATCCCACGCCCTCCCTGCCCACACCCTGCTAGGTGAGGGTCCCGTACCCTCCTCTGCTTCTTAGGGTCCAGGGACAACCGCCTTGTCTGACTCTTCCTCCTAGAAAGATGTATCAGCCCTGCTGGCCTCCCACATCTCACTCCTGCGGGTCGCATATTGCATCCAAGATGTTTTGGATCTTGGCTTCGGGGAAGGGGGATGTACGGGACACAGAGAGCAGCCTTTCGGGGGATGCAGACAGCTTTCCACCCCCATCAGTGGGGCTGGGATGTCCATTTTGGAGATTTGGGGGCTGGAGGACCCACCCGACCCTGGGTGGTAACATGGCCATGCCTGCCCCGGCGCAGGGTGGTGGGGAGGGCATGCCCGCGGGAGAGCCGTCATCAGCACTGAGGTGCTGAGTCAGCAGGTTTCCCACCACAGTGCCTGCAATTAGCTGTAATTCCTGCTGTCCTGGAGGCTGAGGTTTGGTGGAGACGAAGGGCTACAGAGAGGTGAGAGCTTCAGGTCCCTCCAGCTCCAAGCTAGCTGCAGGCAGGAAGGTGCCACCCAGGGAGGCTTCCCAGTGCTTTGCCCATCACAGGGGTGGGCAAATGGCTGTGGCACCGGTCCTGGGGCCTCTCCCAGTGTCAGAAGGGAGCCCAGGCCAACCTGCTGCTCCCTGCGCTGTGGAGTTTGTTTGGAAAAGGCCAACACCAAAATTTTGGTTGGAGAAAATACATTTTATTCTGGGTTCTGACTAATCCTAACATTTCCCCTCTGCCCAAAGGTTGTTTTTTATACATTACTCAGCAGGTCTTGCCCCTGCCTGACTATTACTTTAAAGGGCATCTCAAACCTCTCTTTTTCATTCATTATTTAAACGTGTTCTCCAGCCAGCAGCCTCTAAGCCCTGCTCCCAGGCTGGCCCAGTGGAGCATCCTGGCACGCACCCGCTGAGGCTGGCACCGCGTTTTGAAATGTCGCCTGGAAGCACTGAATCTGGGCCACACAGAGCTAATTGCATTGATTGGGCTGAGCCATGGCTGGAAACAACTTGTACCTGGGGTTGCGAGCCCCCGGGGGTTCAGGGGTCCGGGGCAGGGGTAGAGCAGGCAGAGGGAAGGGGCTGCCGGTGCCCTGCCTGGGGGCGTGAGTAGGGTCACTCAGCGATATCTCACCTGGGTGCTTTTATTTGCTCGACTTCTTGCTGTGCTCAGCAGTAAGAGAGGGCGATCCAGAAACACCCCCTCCTCCTCTGGGGTGGGGGCAGCTACAGCCTCCTGTGGTTAGAGGGATAAAGTTTGCTTTTGGTGAGCTAAAGCAAACCACCTCAGTCTTCTCCAGGAGGCGGAGAAAGGGCTGCTAAGCCGTCAGCAGCGGGGGAACAGCTCCTGGAGAAGGAGTCCTGCTGCAGCACGGGGCACTGGAGGGTCGTTATCTGCCTGGGTCAGAGGAGGTGTTTGTGGGTGATTTAATCACCCTGTGAATTATTACCTGCACCGCTCGTGAAGCTGCTCTGCTTCCATGCAAGCTGCTCCGAGGAAGGATATACCCTGCAGCCCAATAAGGGCTGCCCTGGGGTTTTCTTCCGGCAGCGATGCCAGTTCAGAGGGCCTCGGCCCCTCCGATGCCCCATGGCTCTGTTGGGGGCTCCCTGGGGAGGTGACACCCCTCCGTGAGTCACTGCCCAAGGGGACTGGGGCACCAAGCGGAGCAGGCAGGGTTAGGGTTCTGCAGCCCTGGGGGAAGGCTGCAGCTCTGGGCATGCAGTCACGGCTGCTGAGGGGGAGATTTTCCACCCGGAGCCGTGCTCTGAGCATGGGCATCGCCAGGAGAGCCTCGACCCAGCTTGGGGCTTCACTGCAGGGCAGCACCCCTCCCTCTGGGCCATGCTGCAAGGGATGTGCTGCCAGCATGGGGCTGGGTGGGAAGGGAACCACCACGATTCCCTTGTTCTCCAGTTTCTCCTTTAATCCAGTTATACAGAGAAGAGGCTTGACTGGCCCCACAGCAGTGAGCGATGGTTTGTGCAGTGTGTGACCTGGCAGGGGCGTGAACACGGGCGATAATCTTTGCCCTGTGCAAGCTCTGTTGGCTTGTAGTTACACTTCCTCTATTCAGGACTCCTGTTTTCATGTGTAAGGCTGTGGGGAGGATGTGAAACTGTCTCTCCTCCAGAAAAGAGTGCAGCAGGATGGGGATATTTTGGGGTCCTGCTCCTGTGGCCAATTCCCTCGTGCCTGCCCTCTCGGCACTGGCTGGGTGCACCGGACGGAGCATCAGCCCCGGGCATGTGCTGCAGCTCCCCTTGCTCTTCTTGGCTTTTTGGGGGTTGGTAAGGACTCTGAGAAACTGCTTTGGCACAGAGGGCCAGGCTGAAGCAGGAGGGCTTGGGAAGAGTGTGGCTGAGAGGGTGGCTCTGCCGCTCGGCCCCAGGTTGGACTTGCTGCTTGGACAGTCTCTGCTGGGGTGGGTGAGTGGCTGAGAGCCAGGCCATGCGATAAGGCTTTCTGCAGAGCTATTTATACCAGGGAGACGAGCTGCTGCTGGCAAAGGCACTGGGCCAGACGCAGGACCCTTCACATGGGCACTGCTGAAAGCGGCTGAGCTGGCTGTGCCGCTGGGGCCATGCTAGGAAAGGAATCCCCCCCCGAGCTGCTGTCAGCGTTGGGGTGTGCGTCTGCAACAGATGGGGCCACAGATGAAGGAGGCTCAGCACGCACAGCCAGGGCAGCCTTCTTGCTATTTAACCTTTCTGGTTGCTCATCTCCCCCTTTCCCCGGGCTGGAGCAGGATGGAGGGGCCCTGAGAACACTGCGGGCTCCTTCGTGTAAGGAGAGAAGCCAGCGGGCAACTGCACTGGGAGGGAGAGCTGGCAGGGGACCTTCTACCCCCTTGAGCAAGCAGGTTTCACATTCATCTCCCGGGACTGATTTTCCAAGGTTATCAGCTAAGGATATTAGTTACTGTAAGGTCATGATGATGAGATCCCCAGGAGGTGTGTGTCCCTGCCCTGTCTGCTGCAGCCTGGCTTGGTGGGGCATGGGGTGTGCTGTGGGGTGGTGGGGAGGCAGCAGGGAGGTGCTGGGAGTCTGGGGGACGGGTCAAAAGGTTTGAGCTCACCTTGTGCTCTGCAACACTCGGGGGTGCTGTGGCGTCTGAGCTGGGAGCCGCTGGGGGAGCAGGGACAGCTGCCGGGGTCCTGGGGCTAACGGCAAGGGGGTTAATCACAGTGAGGGGTGGGAAGAAGCACCGGCTGGGACAGTTGGAGAGCTGGGAGGGTGGGGGGCTGGGAGGGTGGGAGGGTGGGCGGCTGGCTCAGCTGAGCCAGCCCCAAGTGCTCAGACTCCTGCTGACATTGTTGGATGCCGAGTCAGAGGCGCTCCCCCCACCCGCCCCACTCAAGGGGCCCTTGTTTTCAGGGAGGAGATGATTCATGTGCATCGAGTGGCCCCTTAGCAAATCTTCCACTGTTACGGGATGTTGTCAGAGCTCAAGTGTGATCATTAATGGTTGGCTTTTCTCTAAAAACCCTCGGGGCTGGAGCACGCCAAGTTGCTCCGTAGCTGTACAGACAGCCGGGCTGAGAGGAGGAGGTACTTTCCAGGCTGGCATTCCTTGCTGCACCAGCCCATCCCAGTCATCCCAGTTTGCCCCACACCCAGCTGGTGATGGCTGGCCAGGAAGCTGAGCCTGGCTGGCAGGGATGCCCTGCTGGCCCCTGCCACCTCCCGGGGGCTGAGCGCTGCCCTTCTCCGCCTGCTTGGCAGGGTGCTCCTCCTGCTCGCACCGGAGGAGCGGTGGCCGCAGGCGGGGTGCAGGCAGGCAGCGGTCTGTCCTCCTGTCTTCTATACAAAGGAACAATTCTGGGAGCGCTGTGCCGCCCCCGCCAAGGCACTTCCTCGCCGGCTGCGCGCCTGCCTCCTCCCTGTCAGAAAGAAACCTCCTTGGGAATGGGAATGGGAACAGGAACTGCCCAGGGAGCTCAGCAAAGAGCTCAGGAGGCCATGGTCTTCCTCAAGGAGCAGCAGCCGGGAAAAGCTGGCCCCGCCGGGGCGGGAAGCAGTGCGCTGGGGCCAGAGGGGGCTGCCAACACCCACTTCGGGCATCACCTCTCCAGTGATGCCCGCAGCCCGTGCTGGGACAGGAGGAGGCTGGGGGCTGGCAGCGAGGTATGGAGGCACATCCCGGCACCCAGGTGTCTCTTGCAGGCAGCTCAACATCAGCCTGTGGAGAGGGCAGAGTGGTTTATCTGCTGCAAGTAACTCCTCCGACAGCGCTGGGTCTGTTTGTCCTGCAGGGTGGGCGGCCTCCCTGCAGGGTTCCTCCTGGGGCTGGGCCATCTCTGCTGCTGTCACCAGCTGCTGGGGTAGCCCCTGCCTGTGCCCCCTTCCCCAGCCCGCACCCCACCTATTTATGGCATCCTATAAACGTTTGTTTACTGCCGGTGGTGGCTCTAAGCAGCCCTGCGCAAGCAGGCAGGCAGAGTGTCCCAGGGCCCTGCCCACCCCAGCAGGAAGGATTTATTTTTGCTTGGTTTTTATTTTAGCTACAAACAATGGCCGTCACTCCCAGCATCCGATTTCCCCCCAGCCCCCCTCATCCCCAGCCTTCACCTGGCATGGGAGGAAGCGTGGCCGGGGGCAGGCAGAGGACACGGGAGAGCCGTGGCTGTGGGGCTGCCGGCACCTGAGCATCCGCGGGATGGGGGTCCCCGTGCATGTCCCGCTGCAGCAGCCTTGCAGCGTTACAGTACTTTGAAACAGCATCTCCCCTCCCCGGGGCTCTCTGTCAGGCTGTGGAACAGCTTTGCTTGGGGTGACAACCCCACGTGCATTGTCTTATCCTTCTGCCTGCAAAAGCTGGGTCTGTACACCAGGAAACTCCTGCTTTGGCTTGGCTGGAGCCTCTTCCTCCTCCTCCTCTTCCTCCTCTCTGCAGGTTGCTGGAGCAAGACTTGATTTTTGCTCCTGTGACAGACCAGAGGCTGGGGAGGGGGAGATGGGCTCTGCAGCTGCAAGCTGCACCTGGACCCTTATCTCGGCACTGTGGAAGCAGGTCCCTGAGGGGGGGAGCGCTCACAGGGTGTAAAAATAGAGCTTGCCTGGGTGCAGGGTAGAGAGAGGTGGTGGGGTGCTGGAAGGGGTGCAGCTCATCTGCCAGCATCATTCTTGGTGCTGCTTCTAAGGCAGGCTTTAGCAGCAGAGGAGATACTACCCTGTTGTCCTGAACAGCAGCAGCATCCTAGTGCTGGTCCCCCAGCTCACCCTGTCCCGGCAGAGCTGCCCTGGGTCCCCTCTGCCCATGCAGCCCGAGTTAGCTAATGCTAAAGCCATCTGCTGCCGCAGCTCCCAGCCCTCCCAGGCTCGGAGACCTCACTGACATCTCCCCATCAGGCTGCAAATGCGGAGCGGAGTGAGTTTGCAGGAGGGAGGCTGGCCTTGCTCCCTCTCCTGGGATGCCTGTGTCCAAAGCCTGAGCCCAGAGAAGCGGTGCAATCCCGCAGGATTTTGGTTGCAAGAGAAGCCCCAGAAGAAAGCAGCAGGTGGGAGCCATTTGTCAGCGCCAGAGGCAGGCACGAGGCCAGAGGTGTCCCACGAGTGAGGTGGTGGCTCGGCGGGTGGGGGATGCAGGGTCCCTTTTCGACTGCGTCACCTGCCTAATGCCTGTGGCCGTTCTGATGTCGTGCTGCCTTCCCCCGTGCTGCGGGGTCTGTGCTTGCTCCTGCTGGCTATTGTAGAAGTAATGTGCTGGTCTTTGCTCACCGGGTGACCTTGGGTCGGTCACATCAGCACCTGCTGCCCTCTGCCCAGCAACCCTGGAGCAATCTCCCCTTGCTTCCTGCCGCCACCCCATTAGCCTTATTTAGGCTGGGAGCCTAAAGAGCATAGGAAATTAATTCCTTCCCTTCCTCTGCTCCCCGGGGCAGAGGCTCATCTCAGTGGGCTGCACACCCTCCTGGGATCACAGGCCTCTTTGACTGCCCCCCCCCCCGCCTCCCCCGTTGTATTTTGGAGGATGTTTAACAAGGGAGACGGAGGGGACAGCTCAGCTGGGGGGAAACAAAGGCGCCTTCAGTGCTTGCCCCGCACCGTGCTTCGTGCGCCCCAGCTCAGAGCTGGCGCTCGGGGCGTTGCTGATGAGCTCACCCGCCTGCCATGCCGGGCGACAAACCTCGCTTATCAGCCGCTCTCGCTTCTCCTGTGCAAGGGGGTCTCCTCGCCCCCCTTGCCGTGCATGCTGCCTGCTTTGTCACTGTTAGTAGAAACCTGCTTGCCCTTTTGCGCTCGGCTGGTCCGAAGCCTTGACACAGGAGCTGGTGGCTGTGATGGGAGATGTCCTACACACAGCAGGGGATGGGGATGCTGGTGAGCACCATGGCCTAGGCTTCGGTGCGCTGTGGGAAGCTGATGTAGGGTGTGTGCATGGTTCCCATCTCCTCCATGGGAGCTCGTGGCCAGCTGAGAGCCTGCTGAGCTGGGGCAGCAGGAAGATGGGTGTCTCCCTAGATGCTTGCAGGTGCTGGGTGGACAGGGGGGCATCTTGCTTTTTGTCCCAGCTACTTCCTTGCTAGCCCCACGCACCACCAAGCCCTGCAGCTGCATCCTGGGCAAGGCAGCGGAGGATGTCTCACCTGGAGACCACCACCGCATTGCTGAGCAGGAGCCTGCTCCCATCCTGCCTGTGCAGCGCTCTGCAAACACCCTAGGGAGGATCTGCCCCTCTTCCCTCTCTTCCTGCCTCTGCAGAGGGGCAAGGAGAGGGCCATGGGAGCCGAGTGCTTACCCTCGCTCATCGCACACGAGGCTCTCGCATGGCTGGAGCGGGTCCCTGCCCCGGGAGGTGCGTGCTGGAGGGGGGCAGCGAGTGGAGCATCAGCAGGACCTGGATCCTGTGGCTGCCTGTCTGCTGTGCGGTGTTTTTCTAGCTCAGGGAGCAGGAGTGGTTGCCCTCTCCTTCCCCTTGGGCTGGGGGATGCTGCCAGCTCCCCAGGCTTGCTTGCTCCTTCTGGAGCTGTGCTGAGGCTTCTCCCCCTCTGCCTGGGGGCTACCTGTCCCAGTTTGGCTTGCCCACAGCAGATGGGTGCTGGCAAAGCTGCCCTTGCCGAAAGGGCTGAGGCTGCTGTTTAGCTTGGCGCTGGGGAGGGAGGAGGAAGCAGAAGGTCAGCAGAGATAGAAGCCCATCGGCCAGGGCGGCAGGAAGAGGCTTGTGAGCTGCATCCTGCCTTCTGTCCTGGGTAGGTGGTGATTTGGGGCTGGGCATGCTGTCTCCTTGCCCGAGGGCTCATCTTGGCCAGGCGCTGATCCGCATCAATCCACTCACGTTGGATTCCCCTTCAGCTGAAAAGCTTTGAAACAGCAGTTGGTTTTACTGTGCTGTCCCTGCTTTGGGCAGCAGTGCCAGCCTGGTCCTGAGGGACTTACTCTGTGCTCTGGGCCACAGCTCATGGGGTAGAAGGTGGGCACCCAAAATTCTGGGTCAAACCTGTAGCAGCCCAGTTTTTGATGGGTGTTGGGCAGAGTGGATGCAGTGTTTGGATAGGGCCCAGCAGAAGCTTGTTAAAGAACATGAGTAATGAGGATCCCAGCAGCAGCACAGCATCCTGCCCTTCCCCCGGGAAATATGCCCGGTGCCAGCCCTCGCTGCCACCCAGCTCTGCTCTGCCGGGGCCCTTCCCCTGGCAGAGCCTGGAGGGGCAGCGGTGGGGATGGGTACAGCCCGAGCAGGGTGTCGCCGATGCTCCGTGCTGCCAGGGCCTATGTTCTCCCCTCCTTGCAAACCATCCCCATCAGTCAGCACGTCTGAGCTGCCTCTGCAGTCACCTCTGGCCTCTCCTCCTGTCCCTGGAGACCCAAAGCCAGCTGCACGCTGCCCCAGCTGTGCTGTGCTGACTTTCGGTTGCTGCCAAGAGAAGGGATCCTGCTCACGCTTGCACTGGAAGAAACAGTAGCTTTTTTCTCCCACCCTCTGTAGCCTCCAGAGCTGCAGGTTTGCTGCTGTCCCTGAGCTTGGCCTCTCCAATGCAGGCTGTCTCCCGCAGGCGCTGGATCCTGCAGGAGCTACCCTGGATGCCAGTGGGGCTGGGCGAGTGCACGGTCCCGGGTAAAATGGGAGCTTGGCTTTGGATCCAGCTCAGTTTTGTCTTATCCTGCTTGGAGGAGGTAAGGCACAGGAAGAGACCTGGGATGAGGGTATCAGTACACGTGCAGAATTGGGGGTGTGGGAGCTCATGAGAGATTTGCAGTCCATAGCTCGCCTTGTTTGAGTCCTTCCCATCCTTCCATCCCTGGCCAACACATTTTCCCAACGCTGTTGGTCAGCTGCTGCCAGCATCGTAAATACTGCTTTCAGTGATGAATTTTTTTGTAGCCCTGCTCTGATATGCAAAGACACAAGTGTTTTCTGGAGGCTTGCTGCATGGGTAACCCCACAGCTGCAGTGTGCTTTTGCTTCCTAAAAACTAGCCCAAGAATCACCACATCAAAGAGAAGACCCGCACTTTATGAGTTGTGCCTGTAATGGTGATTTGCAGTGAATTCTCTTTTCCTGCTTTTTGCTGGGCTCTCCCCTTCTCTCCTGCCTGGTTCTGACTGCTGGGCTGGTGCTATCTATGTTCAGGTGCAGTGGCAGCCCAGGAGCTGGCAGGTGCTGGGATCTCACAGAGCGATGGGAAAGCAGATGAGCAGTGGCTTCTGGTGCGGTTCCTCTTTGCCAGGACTTCAGCTGTTCTGTCCCTCTTGGCTGCCTCTGGGGCCACGTGTGTTGGACTGAGGCTCAGCTAACACAGAGCTGGGTGGGGAGAGCCCCTCCTGTGCTACAGTCCCTGTCCCCTCCCTGGGCATCTTTCAGGCCACCTGTGTGAGCAGGGACTGTCCCTTGGGGCAGTGACTCCATGCTTGGAGGAGAGAGTGGGGTGGCCTTGGAGCAGTGTGGATGAGCTGGGATGATACAGGGGAGGAGTGACAGCAGGGCAGAGGAGCTGCTGTTGGTGAGTGTGGGGAGGAAGGCTCTAGACTGTGTATGGGGACCCTGTGGAGGTGGCACTGGGCTGGGAGGTCATGGGTGGTCTGAGCACAGCGGGGGAATATGAATGTCCCCCAGCAGGCGAGGGGTGGGAGGATGTCTCCCTGGGTGGCATTGCCAGGTGGCTCTGGAGATGGCATCTGGGTTTCCTTTCCTGCCTTCCTTCCTTCCTTCCCTCTGTTGCCACCCAGTGCCTCTCACAGCAAGGGGACACCAGCAGCAATGATACGCTGTTGGGTGGACAGAGGTGTAGTTTTATCTGCGTGGAAAAATACGTGTGCTGAGCCCTTTGATAGCGGTCCAGTAGCCCTGCAGAGCTGGTGTTTCCATTCACAGGCTCAGCAGGATGCATCCCAGCATCTGCATGCACATGGAAGAGCTTGTGCATGGAAGGAGCACGTAGGCTCTTAGCAGTGCCTGAGCCGTGCTGGGCCAGCTGGGAAAGACCCCTGTCCTGGGGTCTTCCACACATTCCATCCCCTTCTGCCTTGTCTCAACCCCAGCACCCCGACACCACCCTGGCTGACAGGCTTTTTCCTGCTCCCCCTAGTGCTGGACCAGCTCCTGCCAGAGCTCAGTGTCTTGCTCAGGCTGCTGGACCACGAGTACCTGAGTGCTACCACACAGGAGAAGAAGCTGGCCGTCTCCACCATCCTGCAGAAGCTGCAGCCACCCGCAGGTCTGTGTCCTGCTCCTGCGGTGCCCGCTGGCTGTCCCCATGGGCAGTGGGTGTCCCCAGCAGCTGCCCTGGGCCAAAACCCCAGCGGGGCAGGGAAAACCATCTGCAGGGCAGGGACGAGCTGCCTCTGTGCCTAGCGCCCAGCACTTGCTCAGCCCCCTTGGGGTGCTTTGCTCCCCCCTCTCGCTTCCCAGCTTCTCCCTGCCCTGGGCACAGGGGCTGGCGTCAGCCCTGCCGTGGCTGCGGGGGGGCTGCTCCCTGCGGAAAGGCTGCTTCGCAGAGGTCTTCCTGCCACCGGTTTTTGCTGAGCACAGGGGTTTCCGCGGGAAGGCCAGGAGGGCCCTGCACCTGGGGCTTCACAGCCTTCCCACTTTCCTGCCCTCCTTGTGGGGGGGCAGCAGCATCCCTGGGGGCTCCTCTGCTCCCTGGGCACCTGCTCTGGAGGAGAGCCCCACGGCACAGTGGGGTGGGCTGGCCTGTGTCCTTGGGTTGGTGTTTGCGGGGAGGAGGGGTTGCCGGTCCTCGCCACGGCCACCCTGCCCATGCCCGGGCTGAGAACATCCCCTCGCTCCCAGGGAAGGATGTGAACTACATGTACGTCAACACGGCGTCCCTGAGCAATGGCACCAGCTTCGTGGAGTCTCTCTTCGAGGAGTTTGGTACGTGTGGACGACCCAGAGTGACACGCCAGGGGTCACGCTGGGTGGGTGCAGTGCTGGCCCTGGCGTCCCTGCTGACAGCGGGGGCTCTTGGGGCGCCCCGGGGAAGGAGGGTGAAAGCTGCATCCTTGTGCCTGGGGTGGGCGCTTGCTCCCACTCCCCTGAAGCTGCTTGGAGGCTGGCCATGGAGGGGTCCACGCACACCGCAGCCCAGCTGCGTTTACCAGCATTGCCCATCTCCCAGCACCTTCCCAGTAAAGGACCATGGGTGCTTGCCTTGGGGGAGGCCAGCTCTGGGGTTTCCTGCTCCCTTCACCCTCTCTGCTTACCCCCCGGGCAGACTGTGACCTGCGAGATCTCCAGGACATGCAGGAGGAGGAGGGGGACACAGGTGATGGCGTTGGCTTGGAGCTGGCGAGAAGCCAGACGGCAAAAACCGTAAGTCCCTGAATGCCCACCTGCAAGGTCTGCTCTGCATCTGCCCAGGGAGGTGGCAGTGGCCGGGGCTGGGACCTGTTCCTGTCCCTAGCCACCATGGTAGCTGCTGGGACTCATGACCCTCTCTGCTGCCTGGCTAACGCCGGTGGTGTTTCTGCTGTAGGTTCCTGTGGACCTTGCTCCTCCGCTGCCCACCACTCCCCCACCTGAGGATTACTATGAGGAAGCCCTGCCCCTGGGCCCCGGCAAGGCCCCCGAGTACATCACCTCCCGCAGTGAGTCCCGCTCCGTGCCGGGGTGGCAGGAGGGTGGGGGGAGCCCCGCAAGCTGCCCACTGCATTCCCCCATCTGCCTGCCCGCCTGGCAAAAAAGGCAGCCCTCGGCGGGCATGACAGCTTGTCCCAGGGAAGGAAACATCGCTGCTCCCACTGGCAACCCTCCTGTCCCGCTTCCTTCCCATCCCACTGCACTATTATTGCAGGGAGTTGTTTGCTTCCCAGCTCAACTGGGAAGAGGGTGATGGGGAGAGATTGGAGCTGCGGGGGAACTGATGCTGAGATGCCCTGGGAGGGTGTGCTTTGCTCTGCCCTGGCTCGCAGGCTCGCTGCTTGGAGCAGCCTTGGGGGGAAACCAGGTGTAACAGCCCCAGCTGCCCTCTGCTTCCTCTGCAGACAGCTCCAGCCCCCCCAACTCCATCGAGGATGGCTATTACGAGGATGCAGACAGCAACTACCCCATCACCAGGATGAATGGGGAGCAAAAAAACTCCTGTAGGTATCCGGGTGCCCTTGTTGGGGAGGGGAGAGCTTCAGCAATATCCAGCCCTGAGACGGGGGCTTGAGGGCTGGCCTGGGGGCCAGTGGGGTTGAGGCTGGAGGACCTCTCACGTGTCAGAGGCTGCTGGGCAAAAAGCAAGGAGCGTGGAGTGCTGTTTGCCATGCAAGCCACAGCCCTCATGCTGCAGAAGGGATGTAATCGTGTCTGTCAGCAGCATGGAGAAGATGTGTCCCTGCCTACGCAGCTCTCGTGCCCTGTGTGAGCTGCCTCTGCCATGGTGGAGGAGAGCTGGGACAGGGACACCACTGTGGAGCCCTGCTTCTCCGTGCCCCACGCAGGAGGTGTGGGGCAGAAGGCCAGTGTGTGATCCTCTGTTGTGGGTAGAAGGTTTAATCCAGGCTTTCAAAGTTTGAGGCTTGCAAACAAATAAGCCAGCCCAGGGGTTTGCATAGATGCACCTGGGACTGGCATTTGGCCTGCGAGCATCCTTCCTGGTTTGGAAGGGAAACAGAGACGGCTGGGGTCAAAATGCTGCTGTTTTCAGAGGCTGACATGGAGTCCGTCCACCAGAGTGCCCAGCCCAAGCTCTGTGCTGGAGCCCACCGGGCACAGGGAGCCCTGGCAGCACATGAGCGTGCCCGGCAGGCAGGGCCCCGGGGTGCCATTTGGGGTGACTTGCCTGCTTCCTTCCAGACAATGACTCGGATGTGATGAGCAGCTCTTATGAGTCGTATGATGAGGAGGAGGAGGAGGGGAAGGGCCAGCAGCTGACACACCAGTGGCCGTCAGAGGAAGCCTCCATGAACCTGGTGAAGGATTGCAGGATTTGTGCTTTCCTGTTGCGCAAGAAGCGCTTCGGACAGTGGGCCAAGCAGCTCACCATCATACGAGACAGCAAACTGCTGGTGAGCCCAGAGCTGGTGGGGGACAGAAACCCACTGGCGGGCTGGGAGGGAGGTTGGAGTCCAGGCTGAAGAAAAATAGCCCTATCCAAGCCAAGACCCTGCCCCAAGTCTGTGACTGCCCTGCAGAGCACATGCAGGGGCTGCCCTCGCTTCCCTTGCAAGCGAATGGAGGGCTCCCCTCTTTTAGGACCCCACAGAGTGAGAGGGCACCCTGCAGCCCTCCGCCACCGAGGCTGTTGCAGAGACAGAGACTGAGCCTGTGAGGGCTGTGGCACAGATAGACTGGCCTCTATCTGTGCCACCTGTGAGGGACCCTGAGAAGGGACCCCAGCTCTGCCCAGCACGGCAGCAGGATAGGCAGGTTTCGGACGAGCCCTGAGCAGTTCCCTTTGCTTCCCCTAGTGCTACAAAAGCTCCAAGGACCGGCAGCCACACGTGGAGGTGCCCCTGGGCACCTGCAACGTCATCTATGTCCCCAAGGATGGGCGGCGCAAGAAGCACGAGCTGCGGTTCTCGCTGCCGGGAGCCGAGGCGCTGGTGCTAGCCGTGCAGAGCAAGGAGCAGGCTGAGGAGTGGCTGAAGGTACCATGGCTACCCCCTGCTTTGCCCGGGGGGCCGCAGACTCTCCTTGGCATCCTCCCTGGCTGAGGTGGGGAGGGGGCTGCCCTGGGAAAGGTCTTGCCCTGCTGGAAAGGGAAGGGGGCTTTGCTCCTGTCTCTTATCGGCTGGGGGGGGGCTGGCCAGCCGCTTCCCAGGGCCTAGGCGTCTCCGGCGCTGATAGCCCCTGCGGGGTGGGGATGTTTGCTCTCCCCCTCCTCTTCCCCGTGGCCCTTTCCTGCCTTTGTTCAGAGCCAGGAGGCGGGGGCCACAGGGAAGGGGCCGTGGGTGGGAAAGGAGCCTCTGCATACCACAAACCCAGCTGTTACCCCAAACGTGGGAGAACAGGGTCATTTTACATGGCCTGGGCAAGCCATGCTGTGCCTGCCTATAAAACGGGGGGTCATGAGGTGGCCTGGGCAAGCCATGCTGTGCCTGCCTATAAAACGGGGGGTCATGAGGTGTCCTGTGCTGGCAGGATGACTGTGCAGCTTGGCATCCAAGTCCCTCACCTCTGAGATTTCCAAAATCTCTGACAAAATCTGCAAAACTGGTTGCAGTTTTGAAGGGTCAAGGTGTGTGCAGTGCCCCAGGCAAGCTGGACTTGTGCCCCAAGGAGGGCTCACTGTCCTGTCCTGCAGAGACCAGGACCTCTCTCCCCATGGTTCAGCCTGGCTCTGGCAGCGAGACCGAGACGGGAGCGTGCTGAGCCAGGGAAAGTAGCTCTGGCCCTTGGTTCCATTTTGAGTGGCTGCTGGGGGCTGTCTCCACAGGTGATAAAGGAAGCCAGCAGCCTGGCGGCGGGCGGGATGGAAGCCCCCACCTCCCCGGTGATGCCATGCAAGATGGACCTGGATAAGGTGATGGTTTCTAACCGCCCTGCTGAGGTGCTGCGTGGGGCTGCTGCGGCCGAGCCTGGGGAGCATGGAGCCGGGGGAGCAGCGAGCTCCTGGTGCAGCGCAAGGAGTCCTTCCCATCCTCGCAGCAGCTCTGCAGGGCTTATGGGGCTCCCTGGGGAAGGGGAATGAGGCTCCCCTGGTGCCAGGGGACATCCCAGCCCTGCGCGGGAGGGACGAAGGGCTGATAGTGGCCGTTGCTAGGGGCTGTGTAGGGGGATGCTGCTGACAGGGTGTCTGCTCTGCTCCCCCTGCAGCGGCTGTCGCAGGAGAAGCACACCTCCGACTCGGACAGCGTGGCAACAGGCGAGACCAGCTCCCCGGCGGCCCGCAGAGAGCCCAGCGAGCACGGTACGGCCCCTTCCCCCAGCCAGGCGGGCTGTCCCCCCAGCCAGGGGGGGCCGGCTGTGTGCATGACAGCTGGGGAGCATCCTTTCCCAGTGAGGGGGGATGCCGTGACATGCACCGGAGGCACACAGCTACCCTGTCCACCTTCCAGGAAAAGGCAAAAAGAGCGGCTTGGCTGACCTGAAGGGCTCGATGAGCCGGGCGGCAGGGAAGAAGATCACCAGGATCATCAGCTTCTCCAAGAAGAAGCCTTCCCCCGAGGACACACAGACCTCCTCCACCGAGGAGGACATCCCCTGCTGCGGTTCGTGCAGGCTGGGGGCAGAGATGGGGCTTGGCTCGTGCGAGGCTGGGAGCGGTGGGGCGCTGGCATCCTTCCCCCCCTGTACGGGGGGGGGGCAGGGGGTAAGGGGGCAGTGGGGTGGGGGCAAGCTCCCTGAGCTGCTGGAGGGCTGTGACACTGCCTCAGGCTACGAAATGGTGCCCAGTCCCAGCTCTACAAATTCCCTTGCTGTGTGGGGAGGGAGCGAGGGGTCACCTGTCCTCCTCAGGTGACTGTGTGGGTCCAGGGGTCCCAGCTGGCTCTCTGTGGGGAAACTGAGACACAGAAGGACCAAATGAGAAGGGAGCCATGCCGTAATCTCTGGGCAGCCCTGTCTCGTTAAAGCCTGACCGAGGTCTGGTGAGCAGGCACTGAGACCCTTCCCTCGGCCCTGCCACCCCCCAGGCTACCTCAGTGTCCTGGTTAACCAGTGCTGGAAGGAGCGCTGGTGTCGCCTGAAGGGCAACACCCTCTACTTCCACAAGGACCGCACCGACCTGCGGACCCACGTGAACGCCATCGTCCTCCGGGGCTGTGAGGTGGTCCCAGGGCTGGGCCCCAAACACCCCTTCGCTTTCCGCATCCTTCGCAATGGGCAGGAGGTGGCAGCGCTGGAGGTGAGCGGGCAGTGGGGTGGGCAGGGTGTGCCAGTCCCATGAGGAGGGGGTTGCCAAGCTGGGCGAGCATCTCCTGTGATGATCAACACTTGCATGTAAGCGGTGCCTTGTTTTCACCTCCCCTGCACGTTAAGGAAGCCCAGGGCATCGTTTGGGTGAGCCGGGGGCAGCCTTGCAGGTATCTGCAGGCTGGAGGCAGGGAAGAGGCTGGCAGGGCTGAAGCAGGCAGGTTGCAGGGGGTGGCTGGGGGGTTGGGACTGGGACCTCCTGCATGTGCCTGTGTGCTTTCTCTTGGACCCTCCTAAGTCTTGCACACACACTTCGTGTCAGAGGGCCCTTCTCCACAGCGGGGCTTTGTGGCAGGAGCAAGGGCGAGGGGCTGGGAGCTGGGCATGCACCCCAACCCTTTCTCTCTCCTGCAGGCAAGCTGCTCCGAAGACCTGGGCCGCTGGCTGGGTCTCCTCTTGGTGGAGACAGGCTCGCAGACGGCACCAGAGGCCTTGCACTACGACTACGTGGATGTGGAGACGATTGCCAACATAGTGACGGCTGTGAGGCACTCTTACATGTAAGGCTGTCCTCCTGCTGTGCCATGGCTGGGAAGGGGCCATGCCGGGGGTAGAGTGTTGGGCTGGGATGGTGATCCTCAGCCCTGTGTGTTCCCTAGAAAAGGCACGCACTGGGACATGGTTTGTGCTGTGATCTCAGGGAGAGCTGGTGTCCCAGGGGTTGGCGGTTCCTGAAGCAGGGCAGTTTCCCTCAGGCAGGATGGAAAGTGGAAGGTGTTTCATCAACACTGATGAAGGACTTAAGGGATATGTGTGGTAGGGTAGGGTTTGGTTGGGTAGGGTAGGGTAGGTTAGAGTGCTCGTGAGTGAAGCTGGGAGAGCAATACAGGAAGCCCTCTGAGATGGAAGGGCTCACTGGGGTGCTGGCAGGGATGTCCTGGAAAGGAAGACACCATCCCTTCTCCCGCAGGTGGGCCAGCTCCTCCCAGGACCACTGGCCAGACTCCTCCCACGTGGTGTACGATGATGTCCCCTATGAGAAGGTTCAGGTGAGCGTGGCTCAGGGGCTTGCCCTCTCCCATCATTGTGGCCAGGCTACAGAAGATGACCAGGGGAGCCTTGGCTGGGCTGTGATGGCCCCGCAGGTGTTTCAGCATGCTCCCTCGCATCCCCACTGCAGGGCGAGGAGGAGCCGGGGCGGCCTGCAGGAGCCCAGGTGAAGCGTCATGCCTCCTCCTGCAGCGAGAAGTCACGGCGGGTGGACCCGCAAGTCAAAGTGAAGAGGCACGCGTCGAGTGAGTGGGGGCCCTCAGCCACAAACCTCAGTAGGGGGGACCCTGGCCTGTGTGGGAGGACACTGTTCCCCCAAGGGGGTCTGCAGCCAGGCTGGGGCTGGCCGGCTCCGGCACACGGGTGATGCGCCAGCTCAGCTGCACTGTGGGTGGCATCGGTGCAGCTGGGGCCAGAGCCTTCATGACAGGCTCTCCTTGTGCGTGCAGATGCCAACCAGTACAGGTACGGGAAGAACCGGGCTGAGGAGGATGCCAGGCGATTTCTGACAGAGAAGGAGAAGCTGGAGAAGGAGAAAGCATCGATCCGCAGCGAGCTGGTGTTGCTGCGGAAAGAGAAGCGAGAGCTGCGGGAAGCCATGAAGGGCAGCACGGGTAGGTTGGTGCCACCCGAGTGCTGCGGCTGAGGATGCTCGAAGGCACTCGGGTGCGGGGGGAAGGCTGCAGAGCCGGGGTGGGATGGGGACGCTGGGCTGGTGGTGGCATTGTGGCCGTGAGCAGAGCTGGCTGCAGCACGCTGCCGCGCTGGCAGCCCCATCTAGCGTCCCTATCCAGGAGGATGGGTAGCTTCGTGCTGAGCTGGGCACGCTTGTGCATGCAGGGTCGAAGCTGCAGGACCTGGAGCAGCAGGTGGCGGTGCTGGAGGAGCAGTGCCGGCAGAAGGAGGAGCGTCGCGTTGACCTGGAGCTCAAGCTGACCGAAGTGAAGGAGCGGCTGAAGCAGTCACTGGCGGGAGGGCCGGCCCTGGGGCTGGCTGTGACTGGCAAGGCTGAGAATGGGGTATGCACCCCTTCTTCCTCGCTCTCGTGGCTCCGGCTTCCCCCAGCAACAGTGCTTGGGATGGTGGGGGGAGCAGGACATGGGGAAGAAGGGACATCCCTGCTGCTTTGTCCCGTTGTGGACAGAGGTGGGAAGCAAAGCGCCAATTAGGTTTGGCCACATCAGTTTGGGCCTCATGACAGTTTGTGCTTTTTTTTTCCCCTGGCTGTGCCTGCTCCCTGGGTCTCCTAAATCCTCCTCCTTCTTGGTCCCCCTTTTCCACAGGAAGCTACAAACAAGCCAAACGGGAGCCCCCCTGAGCACTTGGTCCCTGTTAACTGTGCAGCAGAACTGAGGAAGAGAAGTCCTTCCATCCTCCCTGCCAACAAGGGAAACGTGCTCCGGAAGGCCAAGGTCCTGCTTTGCTCTTCCTCTCCTCCCCGGCCCTACAGGAAATCTCATCCTTCGTCTCGTCTCCCTTCCTTGACCATGAAATCTGGGGACTGGGGATGCTCCCTACCCCAAAAGCAAGGGGTACTGCCAGGATGCTGTGCAGCCACGCTGGCCCAGCTCAGTGGCACTCGCTGCTGGCATGAGCCCAGCTTGCAGGCAGATTTGGGAGGTGCAGGGCTGGGTGGGCAGAGGGGAGAGCATCATAGAATCATAGAATAGTTTGGGTTGGAAGGGACCTTTAAAGGTCATCTAGTCCAACCCCCCTGCAATAAGCAGGGACATCTTCAACCAGATCAGGTTGCTCAGAGCCCCGTCCAACCTGACCTTGAATGTTTCCAGGGATGGGACATCTACCACTTCTCTGGGCAACCTGCTCCAGTGTTTCACCACCCTCATTGTAAAAAATGTCTTCTTTATATCTAGGCTAAATCTACCCTCTTTTAGTTCAAAACCATTACCCCTTGTCCTATCGCAACAGGCCCTGCTAAAAAGTTTGTCCCCATCTTTCTCATAGACCCCCTTTAAGTACTGAAAGGTCTCCCTGGAGCCTTTTCTCCAGGCGGAACAACCCCAACTCTCTCAGCCTGTCCTCATAGGTGAGGTGCTCCAGCCCTCTGATCATTTCTGTGGCCCTCCTCTGGACTCACTCCAACAGCTCCATGTCTTTCCTGTACTGAGAGCTTCAGAGCTGGACACAGTACTCCAGGTGGGGTCTCACCAGAGCAAAGTAGAGGGGCAGAATCACCTCCCTTGAGCTGCTGGCTACACTTTTGATGCAGCCCAGGATACGGTTGGCCTTCTGGACTGCAAGCTGACTCATGTTCAGCTTTTCATCCACCAGTACCCCCAAGTCCTTCTCCACAGGGCTGCTCTCAATCCCTTCATCCCCCAGCCTGTATTGGTACCAGGGGTTGCCCCAACCCAGGTGCTGGACCTTGTACTTGGCCTTGTTGAACCTCATGAGGTTCCCATGGGCCCACTTCTTGAGCTTGTCCAGGTCCCTCTGGATGGCATCCCATCCCTCAGGTGTGTCAACCACACCACTCAGCTTGGTGTCATCTGCAAACTTGCTGAGTGTGCACTCGATCCCACTGTCTATGTCACTGATGCAAATATTAAACAGTACTGGTCCCAGTACGGACCCCTGAGAGACACCACTTGTCACTGATCTCCATCTGGACATTGAGCCGTTGACCACTACCCTCTGGATGCGACCATCCAACCAATTCCTCATCCACCAAACAGTCCACCCATCAAATCCATATCTCTCCAATTTAGAGAGAAGGATGTTGTGGGGGACCGTGTCAAAGGCCTTACAGAAGTCCGGATAGATGACATCCATAGTTCTTCCCTTGTCCACTGATGTAGTCGCTCCATCATAGAAGGACACTAGGTTGGTCAGGCAGGACTTGCCCTTGGTGAAGCCATGCTGGCTCTCTCAAATCACCTCCCTGTCCTCCATGTGCCTTATAGCATAGCTTCTAGGAGGATCTGTTCCATGCTCTTCCCAGGCACAGAGGTGAGGCTGACAGGTCGGTAGTTCCCAGGGTCTTTCTACCCTTTTTTAAAATGGGCATGATGCTTCCCTTTTTCCAGTCACCAGGGACTTCACCTGACTGCCATGACTTTTCAAATATCATGGAGAGTGGCTTGGCAACTACATCAGCCAGTTCCCTCAGGACTCTGGGATACATCCTGTCAGGTCCCACAGACTTACGTATATTCAGGTTCCTCAGCTGGTCATGAACCTGATCTTCTCTTACAGTGGGAGGGACTTTGCTCCCCCAGTGCCTGTCTTGTGGTCCATCTACTCGAGAGGTGTGGGAAGAGAGGTTGCCAGTGAAGACTGAGGCAAAAAAGTTGTTGAGTACCTCAGCCTTCTCCTTGTCCGTTGTTACCAGCTTGCCAGTCTTGTGCATCATGGGGAGTACACTTTCTTTGACCTTCCATTTCTGGCTGACATACCTGTAGAAGCCCTTCTTATTCTTTGCATCCCTTACCAAGTTCAGCTCCATCTATGCTTTGGCCTTCCCGACCCTATACTCTTCTCAGGATACCGGTCCCTGCTTCCACTGCCTGTGCATTTCCTTCCTGCCCTTTAGTTTGACCAGCAGGTCTCGACTCAGCCATGCTGGTCTCTTGCCTTCCTTTCCTGATTTCTTACACCAGGGGATCGAGAGCTCTTGCGCTCTATGGAAAGCATCCCTAAAGATCTGCCAGCTCTGTTCTGCTCCCTTGTCCCTGAGGGCAGTTTCCCAGGGGGTGCTATTGACTAATTCCTTGAACAGCTGGAAGTTTGCTTTCCTAAAATTCAGTGTCCTGACTTTACTCTTTGCCTGACCCATATCCCTCAGAACTGTGAACTCCACCAGTGCGTGATCACTGCAGCCCAGGCTGCCTCCAATCTTGACATCACTGATTAGCTCACTTGCGTTGGTGACCATGAGGTCCAGTACTGCATCCCCTCTGGTAAGGCTGTCTATTACCTGGCTTAAGAAGTTATCCTCAATGTATTCCAGGAGTCTCCTGGATTTCCTACAGCTCGCAGTGCTACTTTTCCAGCATACTTTTGCAGCATACTTTTGCAGCATACTTTTCCTACAGCTCGCAGTGCTACTTTTCCTTCAATCGGGTGGTTGAAGTCCCCCAGCAGGATGAGAGCCTGTAAGTGTGATGCTTCCTGTAGCTGGCGTAAGAAGGCTTCGTCAATAGGCTCCCCTTGATCAGGCGGCCTCTACAATGCCCAGGGCAGCAGTGACCCCAGGCTTTGAAGATGCTGGGGTGGCCCAAAGGCCCCGGTAGGGAGGGAGGTCCTCGAAGGGCTCAGTGCTTGCTTCTCCAGCAATGTCTCATCCCTTGCTTTTTTTCCTTTCTCTGCAGGAATGGGAAAAGAAGCAGACTTAAGCCGGGCTGTGGGAATGCCTGCCGAGCCCCCACCGGACACTGGGGCTCACGGAGGAGCTACAAGCCCCCTTTCTCCGAGGCGCCGGGAGGGTGCTGGGAAGGCATGAGAGGAGAGACGCCCTCCCACGCCCCGCCACTGCGGCACTGTCTGCCTCGTGGGCAACACTATAAACCATGGGAAAGGGGGCGGGAGGGGGATTTGGGGGGTGGGTGGGGAAGAGGGGTCCGTTGTGGATCAGGGTTGCATACTACTGGGAAACCCATCTCTGGGGGGAGCCTCCCATGGGGCCGGGAGTTCGACGCAAGGTGTGTGTGCCTGTGATGGTGCATAAGGAAGGAGGGGAGAGCCCAGGGGCTGGCAGTCGGCACTGCCCAGCAGGCACTCTGATTTATCAGGATCAGCATGTGCCACCTGGGGGGATGCTGGAGGCCAGGGGGATGCTGGAGGCCAGGCTACCACTTTCCAAAGTGACCACAGACTTGCTGGGGATTTTTGGCTGCCTCGGTGTTGGGGTTCATGAGCTGCTCAGGACCAGACGCTTTGGAGACACCGATCATTCACCCTGCTCACTGCTCCCAGCTCTGCAGGGTCTCATCTCAGGGTTCCTCATGTCTTGAGCTCACTGTGCCTCAACCAAGTGCCCTTGTCCAGTATTTCCTTCTTGTCCTCCAGGCAGTAAGGGTCAAGGCATGCTGGCTTCCCTTGGGAATGAATGAAGCTCAAGTGTCAGCATTTGAAAGCAAATTAACAGTGGATAACTTTCAACCTCGCTAAACAGCTTAGAAGGGCTGCAAAGGGCTGAGGCGCTCTCTGCCCTAGCCCCATACCAGCTTTTGGGGGAGGTTGGGGGCGAGGGAGGGGGGTTGTCTCCTGGCCAACAGCGCATTCACACTATTGCTGCTGCAGTCAGACATGGTTTGCCAAGGCATGTGGTCAAAATGGAGTGAAGGGAAGTTTAAAAATAAAACAAAAAAAGGTGCTTTCAAGTGAGGGGACTGGAACAGAAAAGAGAAATAGAGGAAGGTCATTTAGCACAGGCAGAAACGAGGGACAGGAATAAAAAGGAAAGGCCCAGGCTTTTGTGCCGGGAACAAGGGAGCAGGCCCAACACCCACTCATGCTAACAATTGCCACAATTAACCTTTGGAGCTCACTCTTTCAAAGCCCTCTTGTTAGTAACTAGGTAAGCAGCTTTAAATAAAAATGCTGGCACTGGCACACCCCTTCCCCTGGCTGTAGGGAACACGATGGGTAAAATACTCCTGCTCGTAGCGAAATGGGCCAGGACGGGTCTGGGGTGGGCTCGGCTTCCCTGCGGCAGCGGCTGCTGAGGCTGGGTGGATCTCGCGTGCATTGTTAGTGACTGCAGATGGCTCAGAGCCGTGAGCTTAGCTGCCCACTGCCCAGGCTGGAGGGGCTCCCCATCTCCCAGGGATGAGGTGCAGGAAAGCCCTGTTCCTGATGGTACTTGTCCTCTTCTTGGTAGCAGCTTCCCTGTGCTGGTTGTCACTGCTTCTGTGCCCTCTGGGACCTGGAGCCGCACCATCCCATTTCACTTCAGAAATGGGTAAAAACCCTCTCCTCAAAGCATTGCCTCTCCTGCTGAAGAAACGAAGAGCCTGTGCCTGCAGTGGGAAGAAATAGAGCTAGACCACCACAGCCTGTGAAAGCACATCACAGAATCATAGAATGGTTTGGGTTGGAAGGGACCTTAAAGATCACCTAGTTCCAACTCCCCTGCCACAGGCAGGGACACCTTCCGCTAGACCAGGTTGCTCAAAGCCCCATCCAACCTGGCCTTGAAAGCTTCCAGGGATGGGGCATCCACAACTTCTCTGGGCAACCTGTTCCAGTGCCTCACCACCCTCACACTAAAGAATTTCTTCCTAATATCTAATCTAAATCGACCCTCTTTCCATTTAAAACCATTACCCCTCATCCTATCGCTACACTCCCTGATAAAGAGATAGAGTCCCTCCCTACCTTTCCTGTAGGCCCCCCATGGAGTTAGTCCTCAGTTAAAGGCACACTTGGCCAAGGTTTCGGGGCTTTTTAAATGTTTATTCACCATGAAGTAAGAAACACCATTCCTTCCACCTCAGGTCTGGCCCAAGCCTCTCTCGGTCTTTACTGAACAAGAGGTGAAACCTATCGCGTTATTACCCCCACAAGCTGCCCAGCGGTAGCAGGAGCAGTGTACCAAGCTCCAGCCCGGGTCCCGGGTCCGCGGTGCCTGGGACCACTGCCCGAAGCACGGAGCCAGGCCCCGCTGAGGCGCTGCCCGCGCAGCCGCACTGCCTGCCGGGACTCGTATGCCGCGCAGAGTTTTCTGGGAGCTGTAGTTGGCGGGCGGCGCCGGCGCGTCGCTCCCCTCCGTCAGTCAGTCAGTCAGTCAGTCCGTCGGTCTGTGGGGCGATGGCCGCCCGCTCCCTGCGGCGCTTCGGGACCGTCCTCCCCTTCGGCAGCGCGCCGCGGCGCGGCAGGTACGTGAGGCGGTGTGAGTGCGTGAGGGGGGCTGTGTCCTCCCTCTCCCTCTCCCTCAGCTGTTAACGGTCGCCAGCGGCCGCGGCGCTGACCCCTCCCCTCCTGTGGCGGGCTCGGTGCGAGACGTGGCAGCGCCCCGGGCCCGGGCCCGCCGCGGCGCCTCGTCGCCGCCGCAGCCGCTGCCCTACGGCGGCGGCGACGAGGCGCCGCGGCGGGCCCGGGCCTGGGGCGCCCGCGGGGGTGTGGGCAGGCGCGGGGCTCCGCTGGAAGAGTGCCATCCCCCCCGGAGGTCTCCGCTTTACTCCCTCATGAGGGGCACGCTGCTGGCCCTTAGCTCCTCAGAAGGCCCGGAACAAAAACAGGCTCTCGATAAGCAAGCTCTTTCCTGGAGAAGTGACATTTTGAGGAAAAATTCATTTTCGTTTTTAGGGAAAAGCGTTTCTGTTGTCAGCAGGTCACGTTGTGACGTTGTTTCCTGCCGTTACACGTATCCACAGGTGATCTCTGTGTCTCTTCTTGCCCATCTGGACCATTTATTCACGAAGTATATGTTTAATGTACTCCTCAAGTTTTATTTTTGGTAGTGATGCAGCACCTGTACTCTCAGTGTGTTTTGGGTGGTTGAGGGAAGAGGGTCCATTTAATTGTGTCAATATTTAGACAGAAAAATGGTGTCCAGTCATATTTTTGGACATTGTGGAATATGGCTTATAAAAGTGAAATCCATAACAGGTGCTTTGGTTATTTGAGTGAACTGTGGGCAGGTGAAAAGAAAAAAAGTAAAAATGCATGTTAGTTTATCCTGGAGTTTTTTATCTGAAAAAAACCACCAAACCTAAAGACCATTTAAATGCAATAAAATAATTCTGCAGCACATAATAGAAGCATCTGTGTTTGTGGACAGGTGAAGTGCAAAAAAGTCAAACTGCATGTTAGTTTATTGTAGAGTTTTTTCCCCTGGGAAAAAAACTGAAAATACCACTTCAGTGCAATAAAATAATTCTGCAGCACATAATAGAAGCAACTGTGTTTGGGACTAAATGTAAAGATGCGTGTCTGAAAGTCCTTCCTCTTTCATATGCTCTTATACGTGTGAAAACTGCTTTGGCCCTCTCGAAATGTGCACCAAGTTTGAAATAGGTGACTTTGGGAGCTGAGCAGGCTTCTTTCGTGGAGGATCACCATCGGTGTGAAACGGTTTGTACGCAAGCTCTGCATGGCCGTGCCTGCGTCCCAGCCAACAGCAGCGTCTCTGTACAGCAAAGCGGTGGGTGGTGGGGCCCGGACACCCATGCTGTACGCATCTTGGGGACTTCTTACCCTGGACTAGCTGTAGTCTGGGAGCCTACTGCCCAGTTTACAGCGATCCTGTGTTAAGGTGCACTGCACAAGCTTGTTCTCCAGATTCATCGAAGAGGAGTCCACATGGTATTAATCTCTGGTATCACTCCCTGATGAAACAGAGTAATTGGGGGTAATTAGGAGATTTCCTTCCAAAGCACGCTCATCAGAGCTAAAACACTAATGCAGATGTTTCTGTGTGTCTCAACACTTGCGTGCTTTGTCATGCTGATTTGGGAGGAGGAGGAGGAGGGAGTGTTTAAGGAGAGATGGCGTAGGACCCTTGTCTTCAGAGGGAACATGACAGAGGCGGTTTGGGATGGTAGGGTATGGTGCCTGTGCTCCAGAAAGAGGTGATACTATTGTTCTGACTGGAGAGACCTGTTTGCATCATTTTAAATTCTAATCTTTAAGGACAATTGGCTTAAACCATATGGATACAATCAACTTCTCTGCTACACCTGTCTATTTGGCTTTCTGTGACAACAGTTTGTAAATCTTTTTGTATCACCAGCTTAGTTGTATAATCCCTTCACGTGCTCTGGGACTTCCACGTGTCTGTCGCTTCAGGATGTGTGAACTTCCTCCAGTGGGTTTTCTGCCTATTTTTAGAGCAGCTGTGATCACCACTGTGTTTCGAAGATGGAGCACAGTGCAGTGGACAGACTGTAAATAGCACTTCCCCTTTTTAGTGGAGTATTTCTTTCATCCTGGAGGAAGAAGTAAATTGAGTGGCATTTTCAGTTCTGCGTAATAGTCCTTCTTAAGAATTCCCTTTGGAGTCAGCCTGTGGTTCTTGTTTCTTGCCTGCAACTTTTAAGGCAGGCTTGTCTGAACAGCACGTGATACCTGGGGCATTTTACTGCACAGGGGAGTGTTCTGTAACTTGGTTTCACAAGCTGGAGAAAGGAATCCATGCAGGCAGCTCTCTGCTTCACGTAGGCAGGTCCCAGTAGCTGAGGCTCATTCATGCTCCTCTCCTACACACTGAAACACACCCATTCGAGTAGTGTAAATCACTGCAGAGGGAAATTACTCACTAACCTTTGCTTCTTGGATGCAAAAGAGTTAACTCATTTGTATAGCTTTTTTAAGACACAGGAGTCTAACCTGTGAGGTGCCTAGCAAAGCAGCTTTCTCAGCTGCATTTCAGGTTTTCTGGTTCATCTGTAGCATGGCTAATTTCCATTCCTGCAGCTCTTGAAATGAAATGTGAGATGATAAAGTACAAAGCTCGTAGTTGGTGCTTGCCACAGACACACCTGTTATTTACAAAGAAAGCTTTACAGTTGTTAAAAGCTTCATGGATTGATTTTGAAGGCTTGTTGAAGGGGGTCCTTCTCTGTCCCCGCCTCCAGTTTAGTCTACTTTCTATAACTTTGAAAAAGTGCTATGTTAATCAGTCAACAACACAAATGCGACAAGTATCTTAAAAATCATTCAAGATGCCTCAAACAGATCTTTCTGCAGCCAGGATTAAGATGTGGGGGGGTTCTTCTGTGTTGGCATTCCTGGAACCTGGAACCGCAGTGGCTGGGCAGCTTTTTGAAAAGAGCCTGGTCTGAAAAGAGCCTTTTTGAAAAGAGCCCCTCGCCTGGGTTCTTTAAAGATTAGTGCGAGGAACGTCCTACTCCAGAGCAAGTGTACGTAGGAATAGCACTTTCTGACTTGTATTTGGCATGTAATGTGTTGAAAAGGAGCAGTTTGACATACAGATTTTGTTTTAAGTACCCACTTCATAAAAAAATTTATGTGCAAATGTCTTCAGGTGGGAAAAGGAAACTTGTCATTAGTGTTGTGGGAAATGTAGCAACCTTGTATTAAAGATAAAATGAGGGAACATCTGGCCTGCTAAGCAGGGAGTGGTAGGAGATGCTTGGTGGTCTTTGGGCAGATATAAATCTCTTAAACTGTGCTTTGGCCATGGAGCTGAGCCAGTCTAAGGCCTGGCTGCCACCCAAAGGGGGACAACCTCTTCCCTTTCCCACATCTCACCAGGCTTCACATGTTTGTCTTCTCTTTTGTACTGGCACTTGCACTCATCTGATCTGTCAGCAAGCCTATTCAGGGACACAGACAGAAAAGTCTTTTTGTTTTGTAGGGTGAGTTTTCAGCTGGTTTAACTCCCTGAACCTTCGTTCTACACAGCTCCAGTACTGGAATAAGGGGAGCAAACCTGTCCCTTCCAGTTGCTGCTGTAAGCTCAGCTTAGCTGGATTGCTGAAGAACACTTAGGTCTCATGACGGATTTGATAGGCCCAGAAACAAAAGCTGTGCATTTCTGCGACATTGTACCTGAGCAATATAGCCTTGCTGAAAGCTTAATGGTGCAGGCCTGGTAACATGAACTCAGCTATATCGATTCTGGCGCCTAAATTAGCATCTCTGTGCGGTGTTGAATTGTGCTGTATAAGCACAGAAGTTTGAATCAGTGCCAGTGCAGTGATTTCTGTGCCATGCTGCATTTCACTCAGTAAAGGTGCACTTAGTATATGCAAAACACCTCTATTAAAGGCGATGTTGAAAGCTCTGCTCAGAGGAGGAGCCCAGGTGTTCCCAAAAAAGGAGACACCCTTCCTTGTTAAGCATATACTAAAATGTTTCCTGAATGGAGCTGGTTGGGGAGTAAATTGAACTTTCTGCTGCAGACTCTGTTCCTGGTGTAAGGTGTGAGAGGGAGGTGGGCTGGGGCTTTGGCCTCATGCTGGCAGGAATGGGTGCTGTCTAGGTCGGTTTGTAAAAGCAGGTGGTGTCGGAGGGGGCGTGAAAACTCTTGGTTTCACTCATGGAGTGACAGCACTGTTGGCACAGGTGAAGGGCTTTCTGGAAAAGAATAGCATGAAGCGAAAAATATTTTATTTATTTTTCAAAGTGTCTAGCATGCTGGTTTTGATCGTCTTCTGACCAAACTGTTTTCAGCCAGACTTCTATTATCTAGTTTTTGGGAAACCTGTGAGATTGTTACAGTATAGAATAGGCTGCTAAGCACCTAGGCGGTGTTTATATAGCTCAATCCAATTATCTGACTCTTTGGTTGTTTCATCATTCCATCTGCAAGTTGTGGAGTCAGCTTCCTGGATGAGCTCCACCTGCTGTACCAACATGAAACCACTGACAAGTGTGCTTTTTGTTGAAAAGCGTACTTAGGATGAAAAAGTCATTGGAAATAAGATAGGCTTCAGCACTTGAGGCTTGGGCTTGTTTTGTTTTTTCTGGCTTTGGGACTCTTTCATTGCCAGTAGAGATAAAAACCGTTGAAGTGCTTAGAACTGTTGGAGAATATTAGGGACAATTTTCATTTGGCATGTTCAGTCCCTTTTCCAAACATAGCTAACAGTGCTGTGAAGGTCCTGATGGAAGGCCTTAGAATATTTGGGCTGCATACAACTTGGTCATGTCTCTGCCAGTTCTCTTTGGTTTCTTAACTGTTCTTTGTGCAGTGAACATGAAAGCTGGGTACAGTCTAGCAATTGCTATTTTGTGAGAAGAACCGGTCGGCAAAAGGTTGAAATTCTCCTCCTTTTCACTCAATAGGAGGAAAACTGAATACACCAAATGCTATGTCTGTTTGCGCCCAGAAGAACAAATGGGTCAGAGCATCTGAGAATTGGATCCCCTGTTAGCCGGCAGTTTGAGATGTGTATGTCTTTCCTTGCTTGTTAAATTGCTCCGCAGAAATCCACAGCCATTCCACTGGTGTGACTTGCCCTTTTGCAGTCACTGTACCATCTTAGGTAGCAGGCTAAGCTCTGCCTGCCTATCTTAAGTGCCATGGGTTTGCAGATCTTACTGAATTTTGCTCAGAACATTTGGGTTTTTTTAAATAACTGTAAAAACAGCTTTATACCACCTGCCTCCTTTTCAAGACTGTCTTGCAAAAATGTTTCTGAAGTTTGTCATCCGGTATTGACCACCTGTACTGGGAGGTCAGCAAAAATGCAATCCAGAACTTGTTTTCCTGTGAAAATGCGACTCTTTTCAAGGTATGTCAAAGAAGTGGTGTACAGCCTCTGTGGTGACGTGTGAGTCTAAAATAGAAGAATTTTTCAAAACATCTGTCTCTGTGTTTCTGTGCTAGTTGTCCATATTTTCTGAAAAGAGCTAAAATTTTATCTAGAATCCTATGTACCTTTTTTAAGTGAGCCTGCTTTTAGTAATCACACTAAACTAGAATTCTTCTTTTTGACCCTGTTGTTACTTAACTTTCCTTCTTTTTCACTAGTTTGTATTTCAGGGGGTCCCCATGTGTTTTCAGCACTGCAGCTCAGCAGAGAAGTACAGGAGATGAGTGTGGCCCAGAAGATCCCCGTGATGAGCCCAAGCATCCCCTTTCTGACTGTGCCTTAGAGCACAAAGCCATCAAATTGGAAGAACAAGTCCGGGATTTAACTGTGAGTATGCTGCTGGTGGCATCATGATGTCTTCTGTTCAGTCCCCTTGACTTGATCTGTCTTTCAGCCCTAGCTTATTCTGTAAGCCCCATAACACGCACACAAGGTGCTGTGCTATGGCAGCCTTCAAAGCAGCTGTGCTCTAAGTGTGAGAGGGTGCACTGTGAAAGTACAGTCTGCCTTCCCCAAAACGCCATCAGTAGTACCTAGGAGCAAGACACCGATAGTATGATCCTGGCAGGCAAAACTGTATGTTGGAGATGGTCTGGTCAATTCTTTCACAGCATTGTACAGAGGGAATGGCAGTAGATTCGTCCTGATTAGCATCACATATTGTGTCGCACTGGATCCAGATTGTCTAAGAAGGAAGGTCCTCTTTAGTGACAGTGGTATGGTGGAAATGGTAGGCTCATGTTATAGGAACTTTGAAGAACAGATGTGACTAAGGAGGGGATTAACTACTGCAGCACTGGGCAGGCAATTCTGGAAAGTACTACTGCACCAGGTGATAAATCAGCTGGTTGCAGATCTGTTGCTGAGACCTCCAACTTGCCTTCTAGAGAAAGGAGTGTCTCAATAGCTGCAGTGAGTCATGCAAAAATCAGCAGCCTGACAATGCAGTGTTCAACTGAGCTGCGCCCTGAATGCTTCTGGCCTTCACTTGGATCCTTTGAGGGATTCACAGTTGTGCTGATTAATCAGTAAGAGAGGGACTTGGCTTTGCATGTAATGAAAACACAGGAGCCCAGCACAACCTTCTGACGTGAAGTGGGCTCTTTTTAAATCATTTCTAAGGGATTGCCAGCTTGTCAGGAAATTGGGTTTACCTCCCTGTTTGATGTCTCCCCTTGCTATTGTGGTTACAGGAGCGATACCGGAAAGCTTTGGCAGATTCTGAGAATGTCCGGAGGAGAACACAGAAGTTTGTGGAAGATGCCAAGCTCTTTGGTAAGCAAAGTGAGGCAGAGCTGTGTTTACTGCGGTGGCCTGCCTGCCTGCCTGAGCATGAAATGCTGATCAACAGCTTTTCTCTCCTGCCATCCTGCCCTTGTTCATTGTAAAGTCTGGCATCACGTTTGGCCTGGACTATTGGTGTCTGGGCTTACTTGCTGTTTTTTCTGTATGTCCAGCTGTGTCCTATCAGGTTTATCTCAGTGACTGTTTTGTGATCTTTTTCTAATAAAATAGGCCTGGTGCAACTGAGTGTAGTTCTACTGACTTGGTTGAAAGTACAAGTTCCTCTGTACACTGAGAATTGGCTCTGAGTTTCATACTCTTAGCTGTGTCATCAGGTTGTGATTTCCTTTACTGCATTAACAGCCTCTTCTCTTCTGCTCTAGCTTTTAGGAGATGGATCCTGCCTGGGACAAAGGTTGTCAGTTCCTATATCAGATGTTCTTTAAAACTTCTATAATAAATATTTTAGCATCAGTGAAGTGAGTTGGATTTGTAGCTTTGGCAGTGGAGGCAGGTGAAGGGCAAAGAAACCTGCTGTTTAATCATTGCACTCTGCCAGCACCATCTCTGAGAATGAGAAACTGTTACTCCCCACAATGCGTGAATCTCAGAAGGTTTTTTATTAGTTAATTCCAGTAGCTTTGAAATTAGAGCTGCTGTAGTTTTCTTACCGTTCTATCCATTGTGCTGTAAAATGGCTGTTGGGATAATCAGCACCGTTGGTTTTGAGAGGTTTTTTGTGAGCTCTGAATTTTATATGTAGTATGCTTCAGATTTGAAGAAAAATTAGGTTCTTTATTAGAAGTTGCTCATGGAGGCGTGGGGGTCTGTAGAGCATTAAAACAGACTCTGGCGCAAGAGCAAAACCTGAAAGGAGGTTGTAGAGAGGTGGGTGTTGGTCTCTTCTCCCAGGTAACAAGCGATAGGATGAGAGAGAATGGCCTCAAGTTGTGCCAGGGGAGGTTTAGATTGGATGTTAGGAAAAATTTATTCACCGAAAGGGTTGTCCAGCATTGGAACAGGCTGCCCAGGGAAGTGCTTGAGTCACCATCCCTGGAGGTATTTAAAAGACGTTTAGATGAGGTGCTTAGGGACATGGTGTAGTGGTGGACTGGGCAGTGTTAGGTTTACGGTTGGACACAATGATCTTAAAAGTCTTTGCCAACCTAAATGATTCTGTGATTCTATGAAATGGGTGGTAATTGGTCTGCCTCTGTCTGCTCCTTTGTTGCTTCTCCTTCATGCTTCTTTGTTCTGTGCATGTTTAAACATGTATGTACAGATATAGATAGCACCAAACTATTGTTTCTCTTTCTCTGTTTTCCTAATGTGTCTTTTCAGTAAGTTAGTTATGGCATCTATGTAACTGAGGGAGGCTGGTTTTCCTGAAAATTTTGCACTGTGTAATACACCACTTCTGGAAATGTATCTGATCTAAACCCATTTTTCTAATGAAACAGACTGCATGACTTTTCATGACCAACCCAAGGACCATTTTGTCCAGTCTTTCCACAACGGTTTTAACTTATGAATAAAATTGTGGATGTACTTTTGAATGGTCATGTGTTATTTTAGTTTCCCCCATTGCATTTGTTCTCCGTGTGCATGGGCATTTGTGTGAGTTGCTTGGCAAAACATTTATGTCTGTGGGACTGTATGAGAGGGTGTGGAACAGTGTCCTAAATGACACGTCTTAGTTGCAAGAACTTTTTGGAGTGAAATACTAATGCTCTACTTTGTCAGGTGTACTATAGATGTGTGTGTATATATATATATATATGTTGAAGTGTATAGATGTACCTTTCCTGCGTATACCTTGATTTGGGGAGTCTTTAGATTACTACCCATGTAATGATAAAGCTTTGACTACAGGATGCAGAAGACACTGTCTGCTCTCACTAAAGTAACGGTTCAAATAACTTAGCAGCTTTAAAGGTGCTTTCAAACTGCTGTGACTTTGTGCCTGTCATTGGTAGTGTAGCTCTGTATGTTCTGTAAACTGCCCTTCATTTACTTCTTGCTTCTTTGTGCCTGTAGGGATCCAGAGTTTCTGCAGGGACCTTGTGGAGGTAGCAGATATCTTGGAGAAGACTGCCGAGAGTGCTGCAGAAGAAGCAGAGCCTAGTAATCCAAATCCAACCCTGAATAAAATCTATGAAGGCCTCTCTCTCATAGAGGCCAAATTGCAAAGTGTATTTGCCAAACATGGCCTTCAGAAGATGAACCCTGTTGGTGGCAAATATGATCCATATGACCATGAAATAGTCTGCCATGTACCAGCCGAGGGAATGCAGCCGGGCACGATAGCACTGGTGACTCAGGATGGCTATAAACTCCATGGTCGCACTATCAGACACGCACTTGTCGGCGTGGCAGTAGAGTCACAGGAATGATGTGGGCTTACCCATTGGCATCTGGGACCTTACTGAGCTGAGGACCCCTCAGCACTCAGTCACAACTGCAGCGCGTGTCTTTACTTATTTATTAAGCTAGGTTTGTATTGTATGTTGGCTTCTTTATAATGTGTTCAGTCATTTTGCCATTAATTCTAAGGTACTTGTATATTTAATAATCCTTTTTGGAGTATGCGGAGTAGTACTAGGAGTCCTGCTATTTGTCAGAAACGTGGCACTGTAGCCCCTTTCTCCGTTGCTCATTTCTCCATTAAGACTGGTATGGGGAAGAGGGGAGATAAGAGAGGGAAAGGGAAATTCTCTGAGAGGTAAGGAATCTTGTCTCCTGGTTCCATCTCTGAGACAGACTCCTGCAGTGGCCTTTAGGAAAGTAACTTCTCTGCCTCAGTTTCCATATCTGTATTAAGTGAATATAATAATACTTATTGACCTACCTCACAGGGAATGTGGTGAGGCCTTTTCTTTGCAAAGCACTCAGAAGAGGAAAAGCCCAAAGGGCTGAGTATTATTATCAGGCTGGTTTTGGTGTCTTCCCTTGTCCCCTGACCCCTCAGGTGGGGATGAAGATGATCACTTGAAGTGACATTTAGGGGCAGCTTTTTCTCATGTCACTTCAGGAAAACAATCCCAAATTAATGAAACCTCTGTCATACTACAGTTGAATAGGGATGAGGTTTTTAAAGATAATTCAGTTGTTAGGTCAGACTTTAATATGTTAATATTTGTTCTCCAGGTAAAACTTCAGCTTGCCTCCTTGTTCCTAAAGGTAAAACAGGGAGTAGTGGTTCTTGGTGGAGCCAGAAAACAGTTCTGAAATCTCTCTTTCTCCAGCCAAAAGATATATTTTAGAGGAGAGTAATCTCTCTTCCCTGATGGGTATTTGTGCAGCTTTCAAGCATGATAAACTATATGCTCTTTGTTGCAGCTGCTGGCAAAATGGAGATGTGCCCTTAAGCAGGAAATCTGGACTGTTTTATTTTCTCAGCTCTCCAATAATGGTACTCGGATAACACTAACTTCCAGTTCACATTCAGATTCTACTTTTGCGTGGTGATAGTAAATATTAAACCTTTTGGGTTTTGATGCAAGGAGAAAAATCTTTTCTACTAAAAGTCTCAAGTGCCCTTGAACCAATTTTAGCAGCAGTGACAAGAAAGCAAGGGAAGCAGAAGTCTGAGGAAGTGAAAGCTGACCTCAAGCCGTCCTCTTAGTTGGAGTCGTGTTGTTGTCACAGCATGGCATATGTATTTCCCAGTGGTCCTTTTGCCTGGGAGTCCATTTATCTCAGCTGAAAGGATGCAGTCACCGAGTAAGATCAGAATTTAACCCTTTACAGAGCAGCAAGCAGTATAATGACAGAAGAGTTATATAAACCAGCCTGTGGTCTGCAGTATACGAAACCAAGGCAGGAATGGTTGTTTTCAGGTTGTTTCTTACTGATTCGTTAATTCCTGCCTTTTTACTTTCTGGAAGTGGATCCATGGCCTGACAGTTATTTGAGATCCACTTCCAAAACTCTTTACTTATGGTGGATGCCATCACTGGTTTGGAGGAAAGCTTATTCTTCTCCCATTCCTTTTCAGGCTTCAGTTGCATAATCCTTTTGTGGTGGACTTCAGGACTGCCGCAGCCTTCGGTTAGCAGCTATTGACAGTCTTTCATCTGGGGAGACTATGTGCAGCTAGTTCGTTGTCATTCCAGAAATTTAAGGAAGATGCACATTTCTAATATGCTCCATGCAAGCTGCTTTAGTGACGGCTCTATGTGGGTGACTCAGTAGTGGATACTTTTTAAAATGCAGTTTTCTGCCTCTCTGTAGTTAGGTTTTCAGGCAGGTACTTAAGATTTCAACTCTGAAACAGTGCTACATGGCAGCATTAGATCACTTTGGACAGAACTCTTGTTTTATTACGTTGTTGGAAATTTCAGAGATATACAGGACTGCCTGTTCATTGTTTTGCTGGTCTACGTGCTGACTGGGTCACCAGGTTACACTGTTACTCAAGACAAAGAACAGGTAAAACACGAAACGTGGTAATGCAAGTCTTGCTGTTCTGCCTTGACTGTCTGCAACCTGTTCTGAGGAAACTGTGTCTTCAGCTGGAAGGAGTGGTTGGGTTCTCTGCTGCCTCTTCAGTCCCGGCTATCTCAGCTGAGTCTTTTTGCAATAGAAGGGAAGAGCTGGTTATGGAAACTAACTTTGAATGTGAAACTTTATTTATAAAGAACTAAACAAAAGCAAAGGCATTTTACACAACAAGTCGTTTTCTGTCATAGGAAAGGCTGCGACTTACCTGAGCCAGATTTAAAAGTAGTGTGTGACCAGAAGTGATGGGACCCAAATCTTCTTTAAACTGACCCACGGAGCCACTTGACTGTGAAAGTATAGTACAGCTAGCTGGTCCACCTTTGGAATCTTTGCCAAGCCTGCCTGTCTCCTCAGCTAGTATGCACCCATTTTTGCCTTAAAGATATACCTAAAATGCACTCCAGACCTTCTGTCTGTAATAAGAGGTTATTGATTCAGCTTGTGTATCTGGGATCTGCTTTCACTGAGGCACTGTTGTGTCTAGAGGAGGAATCTGAGGGATCCAGTTCCTGTGCAGTCTTTCTCACCCTCCCACAGGCGCCATTTAAGTTTGGGCAAGCTATTTTCCCTGTTGTCCCAGTTTTTTCAATCTATGAAACTTCTACAGGATCTTATTGGGCTTTTATGATGATTACTGTGAGATGTACCCATTGCTTAGAGACTCTTTTACAGAAGTTACCAAAGAGATAAATACTGTAGCTGTTGTTTGTCCTAGTTTCTGCTTCCTTTGAATGGTGAAGTGAAAATGAAATAACCAAACCTGGATTCCATCACAGAATCCAAATTTCCTAGGCAAAATTTGATTCTCTTGCCTTTCAAGCACACTTAATGGTCTCGTTTATCGTGGATGAGATTGCGTAAGGGTGGATTGAATTTCTCCTTTGTAGATTCTTGCTCCCTTGTCTGCCTTGTTTGTGTAAAGCTTGCACACTCACCACGGCGGGGTAGAGTCCCCACTGGTGCGGTTCCGTTGCACTCTGCAGAGTTACACCAGAGAGGAGACGGTCCTATGAGCTTTTTCTCTCCAGTCACTTTATTCAATGACTATTTAATACAAACAGGAGTACATTAGCAGGGATGGAATAGCAAAGGAGAGGAAGTGTCACATACCTCTTAGTCATTTCCACTCCGTTTGCCCAGCCATGAACAGAAGAGCTCAAGCTGGGAATGCAGACAACTAGATAAGATGTGCATGTGATGGTGATGTGTGGACCTGCATTTCTGCTCTCGGGAAGTGGGCAGCCCCACTGAACGTGGGCATTTGCCTTGTTCTGTGGCCTTGCCATACCCTGTCAGTGGGACAAGTTTGAGTTGAACTCCTGGACGAGTCTCCAATGGCACCATCTCAGAGCATGGCAGCGTCTTAACTCTGACCAGGAGCAGTGCAGAATGTGAATGTCGCTTTGTGAACCTTAAATTCTCAGTGCTTCATCAGCAGAGCTTCTGTTGAAAGAGACAGCTGTGATGCATCAATAGCTATTAGCAGTCCTTTAATTTTTAAACAAATGTATTTAAGTTTGATATGTGAATATTGTAGTATTTTTTTATTTTAAAACTTGAGATGTTTTGATATTACTTGCAAACTCAAATGAACAAAGCGTCGCTAGTCTCCAAAAATCTAAGTCCATTTAGTTAGTGGGAAGCCTGTATATATTGTATTTTTTTGTGTTTCTGTGCTCTTTGTTTACCCAAAGGTTCTGGCTGTATGAAAGACAAAGACTGAAGTGTGGGAGTGGTGCAAGTAATTGACAACGACATTTGAGTTAATGTTGGAAAGGGCTGATTTAATTTAGATGTCCAGATACTGTCCATTTGCAAATAAAGAAAAAAGAATTGCAGTTGCTTCCTTTTCCTTTTTTCCCTGCCCCAAACTGCTGCTTGTTCTGACTGCCACTTTAGTCGGGTGGGACTGTGGATTGAAAGGTTTCCCGCTATTCCTGATCTGATTGTCTAAAATAAGGGCTATAGTCCATGGCAGTGGAGAACTTTGTTGAACGTGTTACTAACAGTCCTTCAGGTGGACCCCAAGAAATGCGCACCTGCGTGCGTATCATCTTTCCTCACGCAGGTGAGTTGTTGGGGATTTCTGCACTGATAAACTGCCCAGGTGTGTCATTCTCTGGTAGTTCTGCACCTGCTTTTGTGTCTGTTCCTGGTAAGTCCACTCATGGACCATCATGTAGAGAAATGCTGTCTGCCAGCCTTTGGTGGTGGTTCATTCTGCAGAACTCTGCTGACAGTTGAAATCTTGACACCTGGTTTTATTTTTGCCATTCTGCTCTCTCACAGCTTCGCTTTGCTGCTTTTTTCCCCTTTGGTGTGCAGTGTGTTGTAGCAGGCATACTGTACGGCAGCTCGATTAAGGATGGCTCAATATACACTGTGTACTAACGCTTGCGGTATCTGCAGGCAGGTTATGATTTCAGGGATTTGTTGGAGAGAAGAACAGGCTTTCTCTGTAGGGGTGTGATTGTAACAGATCACATTCTCCCTTCGCATGTCTTCTGCAAAAATAGCCGGGCCTCCATTCCTAGTTTTGCCTTAGTCTTGTAACACTTGGTGCCATGACGGTGGGCCTTGCTTGCCTTGTTCTCCTGAAGCTCTGAATGCCCCTGGGCACTTCTCACTAGAAAAAAACCTTTGCAAAAGGCCATTTACAAGTGGTCTTTATGGGGCAAGATCTATCTTTCTGTGCTAAAGATCTGCCAGCGAAGTCCCCTTGTGATCGCAGAGGTCATGTCCCCTTATAGGGGCTCTTCCTCATTCTGCCTAAAATGTGTGGGCATTGCTTGGTGTTCGCTAACTAGACCAGGAAATACTGCTGCCTGCTGCGGTGTTCGTAATTTCTGGCTCTGCTGGTTTTTCTCTGCACCAACAGTGAGAGCTGGGAGTTTTCAAACCACAGCCACCTCCATCTGCAGAAAAGCATCGGAGCTTGTGAGCAAGAGGAAGAGCATTTTGCTAATGGCATGGTATTGCAGAACGCCTGCAGCAGGGCACGGTCTGCCGTTCCTGCTGGGGCCATTGGGAACAGTACTGACCTGGACTCCTAGGAGCTTTGCAGTGACAAGCCAGATTTCTTGTCGCCCACAGCCATGGTGAAATCAGGCCGGTTAAGTAAGAGCTTGTTAAAACCTGAGGCATGCTGCAAAGATATTTCTGTGCTGTGTTTTAAGCTGCTTTGGGAACATCGTCTCCCCGTCCTGGTGGGTTCATACTGCCCACTGTAAGGACTTGGGTGAGCTCAGCAACAGTAGTTTTTGTCTGTGCCCCCCCAAACGTTCACACCTGAGTTTCCAGGCTGTGTGTGCTCCCCTATGCAGGAACTCTGAAGCAGCTCCTGGCTGGGGGCAGGGAGGGGGCCTGTGCTTGAGTTGTGTTTCTCCTGAGACAAAGTTCAGATGACAGATTCTCAAACTAAATTTTGTCACTTGGTACGGAGCCAGCCCTGGGCTACAGCAGGCTCTGTGTCTGTAATTTTACATGTCCTACCTGTTCCAGAGTTTTTGCTCAGTCTTTGCTATCCTTTGCAATCTGAGCAGCAGCAGGCTCCCGGATGGAATCCCCAGGGCACGGAGCTGCTTGCTGTCGGGCACCTTGTTTTGCCCAGGGCAGTAAGTGCAAGCGAAAGCTTGAAATGCCCTTGCTGATGCATGAGCCACGCAGGATCCAGCCTGCTCCCCTCAGCCGGGTGCTGAGCACCATGCCTTCGCCCCATGTGCAGACTGCACACACAGAAAACATGCTCCGGCAGCACAGAAAACAGCCCCCAGCATGCTTGCAGCCAGAGGGAGGTGGTGCCACGGGGAGCTCCTGGTTTTGGGCCTTTGGTTCACCATGGGGTTGATTGCGAGGGGGATGCTGCTGAGCGTCCTCGTGGATGCACAGCAAGCGGTGCGGAGCAGAGGGCACCGAGGATCCTCGCTGTGGCTGTGCCTGGGGTTGTTCACGTGCCGCAGCCAGCACTTTTGAGAGTCTCCGCTGAGCCCCAGTGTCATCCTCCAAGGATGAGTGCTGGGAGATGAGTTACCACAAGGCCTGCTTTTGTACCGCTGCTGTGTCTCCGGTGAGCCTGCTGCTGTACCACTTCCCTGAACCCGGGGAGCAACGCCAGGCTGTGTGCATCCCTCCGGCTCTGCGGGAACCAAGCCCGCTCCCCTCCCCGTGCTCGCCCTGCTCCTCCTCGCCTTGCCGCCGGCAGACGCGCTGGCTCAGGGCTTCCAGCGCCGGGGCAGGCCTGCCTCTGCTCGCCGGGAGCCGGCTCCCTGCCTGGGCCCGGGCCCGGGCCGCTGCCCGGGCGGGGCTGCGCGGCAGCGGGGGGCGAGGGGGCCGAGCCTGCGGGAAGGGGCGGGCCGGGCCGGGCCGGGCCGGGGCGGGCGCTGCCGGGGCCCGCTCTCCGCGCAGCCGTCCGCGCCATGGCCCCGCCGCCCGCCGCGCTGCTCCTGCCGGCCCTCGCCGCCCTCCTGGCCGCGCCCGCCGCCGCCCGCGCCCCGCCGCGCAGCATCGGTAGGAGCGGGGGGGGGGGGGCGCGTACGGGGTGGGGAGGGGGCACCCATCCCGGGTACCGGCAGCAGCCGGCCTCCTCCCTGCCTGCCTGCCTGCCTCCGGGGGTGGGAGAGGCGAGCTCCGGCCACCCGTCCGCGGCGGGAGCAGGGCGTCCTGCCGTGCATCCCTGCGCCGTCCCCGCCGCATCCCCGCCCTCGCATGCGGCTCCGGCCCCTTCCCTCCCCGCGGCCGGGGCGGCCGGGGGTCCGGGCGGGGCGCAGCGGCGTCCCCCTGCTCTCTCGGGGCGCGCCGCTGACCCGGCCGCCCTCGCCCCTCTCTGCCGGCAGCCGTGGTGGGCGCCGGACTGGGCGGCTCGGCCGTCGCCTACTTCCTGCAGCAGCACTTCGGGCCGCAGGTGCAGCTGGACGTGTACGAGCCGGCGGGCGTGGGTGGCCGGCTGGCCACCGTGACCGTGAACAAGCAGCAGTACGAGAGCAGGGGAGCCTCCATCCACGCCCTCAGCCTCCACATGCAGGACTTCGTCAAGATCCTTGGTGAGCGTGGGCACCCCAGCGCTTGCATGGCCTCCCTCCCTCCCCGTGCCGGGGGGCTGCACCTTGGGGGCGTGGAGAGGGCTGCTTCCAGTCCACCTCGGCACCCCCGGGCATGCAGTGACCCCCTTCTTGCTGTCCCTGTGTCCCAGCCCTGTTGTGCCCTGGAAGAGAAAGGGATGGCACGGCTCAGCAGAGCATCAGGGCGAGGGGTCCTGGTGGAATTAGTATGTGGGAGGGGGTTCACAAAATCCCACCAGTTTGTCCCAGCCAGCAGCATGTCAACTCCATGGGATGCCCCAATATATAGGGTCTGGCAGGGGTCCCAGTGCCCTAGGGTCTCACACTCCCTGATGCTCCTCCAAGAGCATCTTTGCCAACATCCCTGCTGCCGCGGTGTTTGGCGCTGGCCTTTCCCAGCGGCCAGCCAGCCCCAGGGAGGCGTGCGAGCCCAGCAGGGCCGGGGCCCCTCTGCTCCCTGCAGGCCTCAAGCACCGGCGTGAGGTGGCAGGGAAGAGTGCCATATTCAGCGGGGAGCACTTCGTCCTGGAGGAGACTGACTGGTACCTGCTCAACCTTTTCCGGCTCTGGTGGCACTATGGCATCAGCTTCCTGCGCCTGCAGATGTGGGTGGAGGAGGTGATGGAGAAGTTCATGAGGTAGGAGAGCCTGTGGGGCTGGGGGAACGCAGTGAGTCTTGCCCGGCACTGGGGCATCACCAGGCACCCTGTGCTCCTGTCCCCTCCAGGATCTACAAGTACCAGGCGCATGGCTACGCCTTCTCCAGCCTGGAGGAGCTGCTGCGCTCGCTGGGGGGTGATGCCTTCGTCAACATGACGCAGCGCTCGGTGGCCGAGTCCTTGCTGGAGGTGGGCGTCACACAGCGCTTTGTGGATGATGTCATTGCGGCCGTCCTGCGCTCCAGCTACGGGCAGTCAGTGCTGGTGCCTGCCTTTGCAGGTGAAACTGGGGACCCCTTCTCCCCCCCATGTGACTCTCCTTCCCAGCGCCCCCTCCACGGGCAGGCTGTTGAGCCACCCTCCTCTTCCTCTTCCCAGGAGCCATGTCGCTGGCGGGGGCCCAGGGCAGCACCTGGGCAGTGGAAGGAGGCAACAAGCTGGTGTGTTCAGGTCTGCTGAAGCTGACCAAAGCCAACGTCATCCCAGCCAGGGTGACAGGCATCTCTCTGCACAGCTCGGGTGAGCCTGGGCATGGGGTCTGCTCTGGGCGCTGCCGGCCTGGGCATGGGTCTGGGCGCACCAGAGCGGGAGGTTGGTAGTGGCATCATGGATATGCTGGGGCAGAGAGAGGGCGTTGGGAGGCTGGAGAGCATCCTGGTCCTGGTAAAGCATTTGGGTGAAGGCCAGGGAGTCTGTCCATCTCTCCTTGTCTGACCTGGTGCGGGCCCTGCAGTACAGACCTCGACCCTGAGGTTCCCCTCTCTCCCTCGTGAGGTCCCTCAGGTTTCTTCTATGGCACCATCCTTGTTGCAGGCTTGCTCCCCCATCCACCACAGCAGAAGGGCTGGATAGCTGGGGTCTGGGGGCGGGCTGTGCTGCCCCAGTCCTCCTTGCCCCGCTACGCTAGGCTTCTCTGGAAACTTTCTCCCATAGGCTTGACAAAATCTTCTTTCCGCTGCCCTAAAGTATCAGCAAATTCATCCATAACCATCACATGCTATGGTCCAGCACTGGTGTGTACTGGAAAACCAGGGGACGGAGGCCATGCTAGAAAAAAGGGGGCCAGGGCAATACTACTTGGGGCTCAGGGCTACTCCTAACTGTCTACCATCTCTTTTCAGAGGGGAGAGCCCTGTACCAGGTGCACTACGAGGGCAGTGAAGGCCAGGGCTCAGCTTTCTACGACATGGTGGTTGTGACGACTCCCCTGCACCCCAGCAGAAGCAACTTCACCTTCGAGAACTTTGAGCCGCCCATCGCCGACTTCGCTGGAGCCTTCCAGCCTTCCGTCACCTCCGTGGTGCATGGCTACCTCAACTCCTCCTACTTTGGCTTCCCCGACCCCAAGCTCTTCCCCTTTGCCAGCATCCTCACCACCGACACCCCCAACCTCTTCTTCAATGCTATGGACAATATCTGTCCTGTCAACATCTCAGCAGCTTTCCGTCGCAAGCAACCCCAGGAGGCCGCGGTGTGGCGTGTCCTCTCCCAGCAGCTGCTGGACAAGCAGCAGCTGAAGACCCTCTTCAGGTCCTACTACTCGGTGCAGGTGACAGAGTGGCAGGCGTATCCCCGCTACGATGCTGCCAAGTCCCTCCCGCCTATCGTGCTCCATGAAAACCTCTTCTACCTCAGTGGCGTGGAGTGGGTGGCCAGCTCCATGGAGATGATAGCGGTGGCGGCCAAAAACGTGGCCCTGCTGGCTTACAACCGCTGGCATCAGGACCTGGAGAAAATCGATCAGAAGGACTTGATGCACAAGGTGAAGACCGAGCTGTGATGCCCAGAGGAGGCAGCAGGTCGGGAGCTTCTGCGTGTAGTAGTCTGGGGAGTATTTATTACCTTGGGGACACCAGGGAGTTTGGGGCTGGGGGAGAGGGGACGGGCTGTGTCCCGGATGACTTGAACATGCTTTGCCTTCAGGAATACAGTCCCTGCCCAGTGTTGCTGCATGTCTGTGCCGTGTGCCTCAGTTTCCCTGTTCCCCTTCCCCAGGCTCTGCTAGAAGGAGCCTGTGCCTTTTCCTATGAAAAAAGGTCACTGCACATCTGTTTTTTGGAGGGACCTAGGGGGGCTTTCAAGGATGAGGCTGGCTGGCATCCACAGCAGATGGGTGCTGGCCCTAGGCAGGGACAGGGTCCTGCCCCCCAGGAAGCCGCCTGGCTCCTGCTGTGCCTCTCCCATCTTCCTGGCTTTGCCCCCAGGAAACTTGGTGGCAGAGCTGGCCCCGGCTGGGGCAGGAGGTCCCGTGGCCTCTCCCATGCCGTGTGTGTGTGGAGCCTAGCCCCACTCACCGGCCTGGCACCCCGGGGATGGGCATGCAGGGCGGGCTGTTGCAGGTCCTGGCTTGCAGGGAGAGGTGCCTGCTGCCGGGTGCTCCCTGTTTCCAGAGGCATCCGGGCTTCTCTGAGCCTGGGGCTCAGCTGTGTTTTGGGGGGCAAAAGAGCCTCCCTGGGAGAAGGCTGGGCAGCACCCACCCCTGGGTGGGCAGGGGCAGAGGGGCAATGCGATGGGCTGAAATGGAGCGGCTCAGACAGGGGCCAGTGATGCGCTTTATTGAGGACCTCAGAAGCCGCCCAAACCACCCTCCACTTCCCCTGCTCCCTGGGCTGCCTGGCCCAGCGCAGAGGAGCTTGCAGGAGGGCTGGGGAGGGCTGGGGAGGACCAGGTGCTCCCGGAGCTGTTGCACTGACAGAGCGAACGAAGGCAAACGGGGACTTCGGGGAGGGAGGAGGCCTGATCCTGCCCAGCCAGAAGGAGGGGGGGGCAGCTGCCTCCCTCTGTCCCCCAGCCTGCTCTGCTGAGCTCCTCCGTGGAGGTGAGGGGGCTCGGGGCGGTGTCTCGCGGTGAGGCCAGCTGCAGGACTGTGTAGCTGGGTGACTTGCAGGGGCTGCCCCTGCTCTGGGTGTTCCCAAAGTGGCTGCTTGGGCTGAGGCTGATGGAGTCTGCAGGGGGATTTCAGGGAGCTCTTGGAGCTGCCATCGCCTTGCGCAAGGGCTCTCTTCACCCTGACGCTCAGCCGGGCGACCCTCTCCCAGAGGGCTGGGCAAGCTCGGGAAGCAAGAGCAAGCTGGTTAGATGCCCATGCATGGCTTCAGGGGTTAGCTCTGCAACCTCAGAAGATGCAGGTGCAGCCCACAGCGATCGTCTCCATGACTGTCTGGTACTTCTTGTGACACTTCTTCCCAGAGGGCTTGTGCCCCACCTCGCCCGGCACCTGGCAGAGCAGCCGGCGGACAGGCAGCCGGCTGTAGATGGGAATGCTGGCCATGGTACGGTCTTCCTGCATCGTGAAGGGGTTGATGCAGCCGGTGCAGAGGCATCGGGCCTCAGGGATGTCTGCCGGGATCCGTGTTGCGTCGTGGTTTATGCTGGAGGGGAGGGAAAGCAAGATGAGGCTGGAGAGATGATGAGATGGGGGGCGGTGGGTGGCTGGGGACGGGCAGGGCAATGCCTCTGTGGGGTGAAACGGGGCGCTGCGTCACATCACATCCCCCAGCAGCCACTGCAGCCCCATGATGCTGGAGCCGTGGCCACCGCAGTGCCTGCCGGCACGGAGCCACCATACATGTCCCCAAGGTCCCTGCCCCAAGCTCACCTGTAGGCCCAGGGGGACAGGCTCCTCCGGTTGGACCTCCAGAGCCTCAGGTTGACCTGGCACTTGGTGTCTCCCGGCTCAGAGCTGTTCCTCAGCTGGCGCACCATGTCCTGGATGCTGTGCTCGTAGTCTGCCATGGAGGTGTAGGAGTCGTCCGGGGCCCAGGCCAGGGCAGGGGTGGCCGTGGGCGGCCGCACTGGGCCCCTTCTCCTCCCCTTCGCTGCCTTGCTTTGGTCCTTCGCTTCGGGGACCAGGACCATGGCAAAGGTGAAGATGCAGAGGAGAAGCTGAGGAGGAAGGAGGATGGTGCGTGGCTGCCAGGGCTGCAGGCCTGGTGTGGAAGGGGAGCTCTCCCACCTCCCATGGGACAGTGGCTGATGGCAGGACCACATTGACTTTGAGGGGGCACATGCAACCCCCAAAGGGCAACACTGGGCTGTGAGTGAGACCCGTGGAAGCACATGAGGGCACTTTGCAGGAGTGGTGAGCACACGGTTGTGATGAGCCCCTAGCCCAAGCCCCAGCTGATGTGTGTGGCTGCAAAGCCCCTGGTTGCAGCTGGCAATTTGCATTGCCCAAAATGCCCCTGCCTGTGCTCCCCGAGCTGTGCCCGGTCCCTGCCCCACCCCACGGTGGCTGCATGCTGGAAGGGATGTGTACACCCTCAGCTCAGGCTGTACCTGGGCAGCCTCTGGTTTAAAAGGAGCTTTAGAGATGAGACAGTCAATAATGCGATCTTTATCCAAACCCTCCTCTCCCTCCCTCTGTGCTCTGGGGACGGTGAGAGAGAAAGAAAGATGCTTTTTCCTTTCCTTCTCCCTCTGGCCTTGCAGGGCTGAGCTCCCGTGTGCTGACACCCGGCAGGCTGCCCAGCAGCGAACAAAGTTGCTTTCTGTAGTCCTGCTCCCTGCTATTCATGTCCCTGCAGCCAGCCGCAGGCAGCCCCGCAGCCCTGCCCACCGTCCCGCAGCCCTGCCTGCCATCCCGCAGCCCTTCCCATGGGTGTGCAGTGCCCCGGGGCAGGGACCGCTCGGCCGGGGCTGTTTTCCCGCTCCGGTACCGGACCGTCTGGTCAGACTGTCGCAGCTTTGCTCTCCGAGGCTGTTGCATCCTCGCCATGCCAGGCGTGGGAGCGATGGGCCTGGCAGGCCACAGCATGCATCTCCAAAGCAAACAAACCCAGGTAGCCACCCGTAAACAAGCGTGCAAATAATTATATTAAAGAAGGAAAACAAGGAGCGAGCCCTGAGCCGCCGTGCTGTCACCTACCAGGTTTGGAGCCCGCTCCATTGCTGCGGAGGGGCTGCCGGCCGCCGTCCTGCAGTGTGGCTGGCACCAGCAAGCCAGGGAGCTAAAAAGGGAAAGCCCCAGCCCCCGGCTCTGCTCGGCCGGAGGTGTGTCCGGTCCCCGAGGTGCCAGGGAGCCTCGGCGCCGGCAGGGCGGGGGGCCAGCGTGGTCTGGGACTCGGCCACCCGCCGCCTCCCCGGGCGCTGGCTCCACCTGCGGCTGTGGCTGTGGACGGTGGTGGGTCCCCTCTGGGCCGGGCAGCCCGGAGGGGCTCGCTGGGCAATAACCTGCCCTGGGGAGGGGGTTTGGGCTCTGGTGGTGCCACCAGCATGGTCACAGCCCTGCCGAGGCCAGGAGGGATACGGCTGCTGGGCTGGGGGAGCAGGGGCTGGCGGGAGGACCCAGGGTGGGCTTCGTCCTGTGCTAGCAGCAAGGTGTGCAGGTAGCCTGGGGCTGTCCTGCTGAGGGCCCGCCATCATCTGTGTGCCACCACCAGCTCTGCTGTCCCCAGGAGCCACCAGCCCCTTCTGCCCAGTGGTGGGGCGATGGCACCCATCATTTCCCTCACCCCTGGTCTGTCTGTCCCCAAACCCTTACCCTCCTGCTGTCCTCAAACCTGTTCCCAACCCCTGGCAGCGGGGACACACCAGGTCTGCTCACAGCTGCCCTTGGGGCTGGGCCCCAGAGCTGCAGGGTGGTGGGTGTTAGTGGTGGGGTACTACCCCCGCCCATGCCCTGCTGCTCTGGCTTCCCCGGGCCAGGCATCGGGATGCAGGGTGCTGCGGTGGGGGAAACTGAGGCACGGGGGTGCCGGCTGTGATGCCCCGTCCCAGGGACGGGGGAGAAGGGGCCTCTCTCGGGAGGGGGCCGGCATTGCAGCCCCCCTGCCCTGGGCTGTACTGTCCCTGCGGCCGGGCAGCCCCCGTGCCACACGATGGTGCTGTCCTCCACCCAACCGCACCGCCAGCCCTCCGTCCTTCCCCTCTGCATCCCTCCTCCGCAACTTCCATCCCTCCCTGCATCCCTCCTCCCCTCCGTCCCTCCCTGCATCCCTCCTCCCCTGCCCGCCCCAGCCGGCCGCGGGAGGCGTGGGTGCCCCGTGCTGTTCCCCACTCTCACGGGCAGCAGGCTCTGCCCTGCTCCTCTGGAGGGGCCTTACATCGGTAGGGCTGCTGCCCCCGAGGCCGGGCGGCGCTGGGGGGCTGCCCCGCCTCTCTCCGGTGTTTTCTGCCTCCCCTGTCACCCTGCTCCCTCCCCAGCACCGCCAGCTTTTGCAGCAGCACTGCGTGTGGAGTTTCCCTCTGCCTCCCAACTCACTGTACGTCCCCGGGGGTTTGAAGGCCCTTGTGCTTTGCAGGGTGGTGGGAAATTTCCACCTCCTTTTCCCAGTCTTGGAACTGGGCCTCTAGAAGACCCCACAAATGGGGTAAAACACACTGCACCCCCAACTCACACTGTCCCTCTCCTCCTCCCAGCCCCGCTATCCCCGGGATGCAGCAGGGAACGCAGCCCGGCTGCTCCTACCCGCAGGGGAGCCCCAGCCCATGTTAACATCCCCAAGGACAGCCCCAGTAGAGTGTTTCAGGGTCCTTGCCATCCCCTCAGGTGAGGTCTGATGCTGTGCGCTGAGCACAGCATGTCCCTTTTGTCACCTCGGGACCTGGCAGAGTGGACCTGGCCGTAGCAGGGGCCCTGCAGCCACCTGCCTTTGCTGCACCGGGTGGTACGGAAACACCCAAGCCCTCAGACACCAGTCTTTTCTGGGGTGCTGAGCCAGCCCTGCCTGCACCCCAGTGATTTCACCCCCTATTCTGTGATCCCCCAAGAAGGGCCAGTGAGCAGCCCCAGGCCCAGGGAGCCCAGAGGGTGCTGGCCGCCTGCGTGTGCCATGGCCGCCTGCGTTGTGTCAGCACTCGGCAATGCTGTTTACACATGAGAGAGGCTCAGAGGCATCCGCGCCGGCAGCCAATTACCCAGTTTTGATCTTTTTTGGTGAAAAGGAAACCAGGCCTTTTCAGACATGGCCAAATTTGATAAGCTGGGGGAGGCGGGGGCGGGCGGCTTTTCCCCATTGGCCTTGCGTGAGGGAAGGGGCTGGGGTGCATGGGTTGCTGGGTCGTGGCCAGCCCCTGCCTGCCTGGCTGGGACGGGGCGGCTGGTGGGCTCCGTGTGCCCGTGCGGCTGCGGTGCCAACCCTGTGGAAGCAGGGTGTGCTGGGGTCAGCCCCGTGGAGGGAGACGAGGGAAGCGGGTGGCCGGGAAGGGCTGGAAACCCCCACACGGCTCCCCTGGGAGTGGGTTACCCGGAGGGGAGAGGGGATGTGCTTTCTGGTTTTGTTGTACGTGCTCATCCCTGCTACCCCACTGCATTGCCCCACTGCCATGGGAAACTTGGGTGGAAAGCAGAGCCTGGAGAGTGGGAAACGAAACAGGGCAGGAGGGGCCATGAAGATAGGCTCTACCTGTCCCGAGTAAACCCAGGCGCATATTTCCCAGGATAACCATCATGGAACCTGCTGCCATGCCCCCAGCCGAGCCCAAGCTCCTGGGGTAGAGGGATGCAGGGCGGCCATGCCATGCTTGGCAGGGGCGATGTGCTGGCCAGGGAGCATGTGGCAGAGCACACAACGGGTCCGCAGGTAAGGGAATGGGGGGAATCAGACCGCAGTTCCCACGCTGCCAGAAAATAGCTTTTTGCCTTTTTTCACAATCAGGAATATCCCTGCTGAGGCAGGAGCCACCGGCATGGGTCTTGCAGTCCCCTCCACCCGCAGCAGGCGGTGGGCGGCATCACTGCTGGTGCCATGCTGCAGGGCATGGCCACTCCTCCAGGCACCAGGCTGCTCCCAAGCCCAGATCCTCCACGGGGTTTGTGAGGCCCCAGCACACCTGAGGACACACCCACCCGTGGGCCAGGTGGCCGGGACAGCGGGAGGCTCCGGCACGGCCGCAGCACCTCCTATCTCTGCGTGAGCAACATTTTCCACTCATCAAATGTAAGCATGCTCTGGCGAGCCGGCCTCACCAGACCTAGCCCCACACCGCAGCAGGGAGGAGGGCTGGGGCCGGGGCCACCGGCGTGGGGGGCCAGCACAGTGCCGTCCCGCATCCCCCTGCCGCCCCCCGGCAGGTAGCGCCCAGCCGAGCCAGCAGCGCGGCGCTCCCATCCATATTTGCACAAAGGCCCGCTCAGCGCGTGAGGGACACCCGGGCCAAAAAGGCTTATTTTAAGCTTGCTGGAAAAAGAACATTGTTTGGTGGGAATTAAAACTCCCCGTTCTCAAAAAAGGGAAAAACAAAAAGTGCTTAATTCTGCCGACTCCTGCCATCACATAAACACAGAGCCACAGCCCAGCTGGCCAGGGCGGCCAGGAATTCATTGCTGGCATCAAGCGGGGTGGGTGCCCTCCCCCAGGCAGCTGTCGTGGGACATGGACCTGTCCCCTCCCGTGCCCCCGTGACACCAGCGCTGTCCCCAGAGTCCCCACCCTGGCGGCAAGGGTTTTCCCGTGGGAGGGAAGGGGCATGACCCGATGCGGGTGCTGTGGCTGCAGAGCCGCCCTGAGGTGCTGGGGTGCCGCGGGCAGGAGGGGTGACCGTGGTGGCCGTGTGAGGGGCTGGACGAGCTGCTGGCAGCCTGGGGTCTCGCTGCACCTGGGTTCTGCATCTAAGGACAGTATTATTTATATAGCCCTAATCCAGCTGTCTCGGTGGCCCTTCTGCCTCCTCGGGCAGGGAGCTGGGTGATGCTCTGCGCTGTCTGTAAATCACACCCTTTGGATCACAGGCGTGAGATAACAGCCAGCCTTTGGCGTCGGGAGGCAGAGCTGTGCAGGGCTGTCCTTTGGGGCTAGGGGCCGCGGGGCCGGCAGCACCCCGGCCTGCCCGCCCCCAGGCAGGAGGCTCACAGGGGGCCAGAGGCGTCGGGAGAGCGGCTGCCGGCAGTGCTGGGACGGCGGGGCGGGAGGGAGGGTGCGTGTCCGGCACATCCTGCCGCGCTCCCGCCGGCACATCCATCAGCCACCCAGCGTTTACAGCACGTCGCTGGTTACACGATCCAGACGCGCAGGTTCCTCCTGCCGCTCCTCTCCTGCCTTTTGTTTTCTTTTGCTTTCTGCTCCTGGAGACAGAGCACCTGATGGAAAAAGCCTGCTCTCCCGCTCCCCGTGCTGGAAACACCCGCTTCCTTCCGCTCCTGCCCGGCACAGCACCCGGTGTGGTGCAGGCCGCTGCCCCGGCAGCTCCCTGCTCCTGCTGCCCTGTGTCTGGCTGGCCCCGCGGTGGCAGTGGGGGGGAACGGGAGGAGCTGATGTGAGGGCATGGCAGGGACAGACCCTCGTCCCAGCAGGACCCCTCTGGGTGCTCAGCACGGGGCAGCCCCAGCTCCCTGTAGGACGGAGCAGGGCAGAGCCACGGTCTCCTCCAGATAGGGAGGCTGCAGGGACTGCCGAGGCACTGCCCGGGCACTGGTCCCCTCAGCCTGCCAAGCCTGGTGGCACCTGGCCCCACACCCTGCTCCCTCCATGTCCCCCGTGCTTGCCCTCTTGACTGCCCCAGCCCTTTGGGCTCCTGGCCTCAGCCTGTACTGGCCGCGCCCCACTGCCCACCAGCCCAGAGCACAGGCAGGCAATGCTGGGTTTCCACATAACGATTTTGCTTCGCCCCGCAGCCTAAGCCAGTGAGCATGGCGGTCGGACACCAAGCCCTGAGAACCTTGGGGGAGTGGCTGCATTTTGTGCTGGATTGCAAAGGTGAGACATGGTCCTGCCAGGACACCCTCTGCATCCCAGCTCCTGGCCACGGGAAGGGCTGGTCCTCCAGCCCCACAGGGGCACACAGAGCAGCCTGGAGCCGTCCCCGCTGCCCTCCCTGCAAGGCCACGGGGCTGGAGGGAGCCCCCAGGGACGTGCATCCAGGGCAGCGATGCCCTCCGGGTCTGCAAGGAGAAAGCCTCTTATTTTTAGGGCTTTGGTGGCTTTTGCTTGCAGGCAGGCGTCCAAGTTCCCAGTTTCCCAGGGCAAGGCGGAGGGCGGAGGTAAACGGAAGGCTCAGCGGTGGCACCGATGTCTGCTCAAGTCAAACCTCTCCTCCCTGCGGCCCTGGGCACGGGGCCTCTGCAGCACATGCAGGGACCCCCCAAGCTCCTGGCAAGCTGTCACCAGGTGGGACTGGTGGTTTGAAGTCAGGGCAGAAAGTCTCCTGCCCTGGTCCTCACCCCTGCTCCTACGTGCTCCTGTTTTAACAGTCTGTGAAGGGAAGGGATTTACAAAGCAACACAGGCCAGTCCTGAAGGTCACCTTCAGAGCTGCTCCAGCCCAGCTCACGCGTTAATCACGCCGTCCTGCCCCTGCAACACAGACAGCGCATGCATGGGGGCGAGGGAGGCAGGGGCTGCCTGCTCTTGGGTGTAATAATATACAGGCTGAGAAATGCCCGCCTGCCCCCCAGCAGCTCCTGCTGATGTCGGGCCGCAGATGAAAAGGCTGTAAATTCGGTGTGTTTGGATGTTAGCAGGGCTTGTGGGAGAGGGGTTTCTCTTATCGCTCCCTAGGCTCTCAGGAAGGTGGGAGCAGCCCACAGAGCCTGCCTGGGAGCTCCCTCTCCATTGCTGCCCCACGGCATCGCCCCATGTGCGGCCGGCGGCCGGCAGTCCCCTGACTACCTGCCTGGGACAGGAGCGGGGCTATGCCGGCTGCCTGGGGCCACCCGGGCCCTCATGCCCAGCTGAGGGGGCTGGAGGTTGGGGCTGGGGGGGGGAAGCGGAATCACTTTTGTGGAGATACTGAAACTGAATCTGCCACGAGGAGGGATCGCTGGGCAGCATCTTAGCGAAGGAGTAACAAAAACAAACCCGCGCCAAGGAATCCTGCTTTGCCCCAAATGTTTTTCTTATGGAGTTGTAATAAGACAAGAGTTGTAAAGATAGTAACCTCCTAAACATTACCTTATTAAGGCTTCTCAGAAACCACAGGGCATGACCCCTCTGGGTCATGGAACAAGAGAGCAGCATCCAGCGAACAAACAGAGGCTAACGTTACATTTTTCACTTCATTTAGGAAACCTGGTTTCTAATTATAGGGTTTGTTTAATGGCAGCAGTTAGTTGTGCTTCACTCAAAGCCAGCCCACTGAGAGCAGGGGCTGCATGGCCATGGGGAGGGGAGAGGGGATGGAGGGTGGCGGAGGCTGGGAGATGCCGGCTCCATGCTGGCTCTCGGGGAGGCTGCTGGGCTCCCAGGGCACGGGATGGGGATCAGCTCGGTACCCGCGTGCACAGGGTGCCCGACACAGCAAGGGGCACGGGGTTGGATGCGGCATGGGAGGGCTCTGTGCCCAGGGAGGAGCCCGGCGTGTCCTGGGGACATGCCACATGCTGTCCTAGCTCTGTGCCGCTCACCAAGGCTTATCTGCAGCGGAGGGAGGGGGATGCCCCTTCGCACGCCCAGCTGAGCGCAGGCTCGGCCCCGGTGACTGCTGGCAGACCTGTTGGGAGCTGGCTGCTCCTGGGATGTGGCAAGATCAAGGCTTGTCCTGCCATGGGGCCACTGGATCTGTGAGTGTGCAGGGACTGAAACAAGCAGGGTTTTACGCTCCCCCCCCGCCCCAGCCTGCTGCCAGTAGCCCCAGCGAAGTCCTTCATATTCCTGGCCAGGTACCTCGATGGTGGCTCTGGCTCCCTGGAGGACACCAGCTGCCTCTCTCCCCTGGGCTGGGCATGCTGCCGGCAGGTTCAGGCACTGCCACTCCAGTCCCTGCTCCCCTGGCAGATGCTGAGCATCCCCGAGGGCTGTGCTGGCGGCTGCTTTCCCGTGTCTTGTCCTCACCCCCACCGGGTAGTGCCGGCCTGCCAGCCCTGCGGTCCCCACTGCAGAGCAGAGAGCAGGGCTGAGCACACGGCAGTTCCTACATTTGCCTGTTTTGTGATGGCCTAGTGTTCATTGCTACAGGGTGCCTGGGGTGGAGGGAGATGTGAATGTGTGTGTGAGTAGCGCAAAAAGCACAGTCCGGTTCCCTGCTTCTCCTTTACTGCAGCTGGCAGGGCAGCAACCTCCCAGACGACTCGCCCCCTCCCTCGGCTGAACCCTGCTGCTGGTACGACTCCTCCGCACTGGTTTTGCTCCCCACTGTCTGCCCGCTCGCACCTTGGGGCACCGTCCCCAGAGCCAGCTGGTGTGGCTGGGTGCTCCACAGCAGTCTGGCCAGCCGCTGCCTCTCCCCCTCGCCTCTTTAACTCCCAAAGTCACTTGCCCACGCTCCCTCTTTCCAGCGGTGGGTGTTTCTCCAGCAGCTGAGCAAAACCAGGCCAGCCGGTTCAGAGCTGGCTTTGCCAGCTTGCTTTCTTTCACCTCCCCCGGGTGAGCTGGATGACTCTGAGCACCCATCTCGCTGCCAGCCACGGGCAGCAGGGCTTCGTTTCCAGCCCTGACCCTCCAGAGATGCCTGCAGCTGCCCAGAGCTGTACCGGGCTGGTGGCCACCTGGTTTGCAGGGGTGTGGGGCTAGTGGGGGTGGGGGCTGGTGGCTGGCCACTGCCTCAGCGTGGGAGGGATGTCCCCGGGGGGACACAGAGCTGCTGCAGGGACGTTTGGCTCCTGTAGCAGGGGCTTCCGTGCTGAGGTGGTGCATAAGTCTGGGGGGAGCAGGAAGGATGCCAAGCACTCCACACCATTCCTGTACAAAGCCTGAGACGATGGTAGAGGGGCCCTGGCTTTGGGGCTGTCCCCAGCTCCCAGGCTCATGGCTCCGGGGATGGTAGGACCCCTCTCCTTCCCTGGCCCCTCCGGGATATGTTGCTGGTGGAAGTCCTGCCCTGCCAGACTCCTCGTTCACGTTTGTCCCCGCTGAGGCTAGGGCAGTGCATGCACGTCCCCAGGCACCAGCAGTGCTCTTCAGCGGCTGCTGCCACTGTGCCTGTGCATGGCTCAGGATCGAGCTCCTTCCCACGAGCCAGGGGATCTCTAAGGGCATGAGACCCCAGAGACCAGCCCTTTGCTCCCCCCTAGGGAGTGACACCACCTTGGAAAACCCAGAGGAGAAGCTGTGGGTCCCCCGCCCAGCTCCCCAGCTCTCCCTCCATTATCGCTTGCTGCAGAGGACCCCACAACGGCTGCTTCCTCCTCCTTCTGAGCCGCACTCCGCTGCTGGCTTCACTGCCCCGGGGGGAGCCCAGCACATCCCTGCAAACAGCCGTATCGCCCAGAGGACCTCGGGGCAGGGCAGCGGTGTCCAGAGCAGAGGGGACCCCCTTCCTTGCCATGCCGGGGACTGACGGCCAGCGCAGGAGGATGAAGGCACTTTCCGTGTCGGGTGTTTCCCTCCCAGGCTGCCAACTGGCTGCTCATTAACGGCCCCAGTGCCGGCTGGAGGCCATACATGGACTCATGGTCCACACGGGGCTGGGAGGGGCTGGGGCCGACACAGCCCCGCCGTGATGGAGCTCTCACACTGGCTCCCCGTTCTGCTAAAACTCGGGGAAAGGTGCCATGTGCATCTAGCCCTGCAGCCCTGGCCTCGCCACCGCCATCCCATGGGGGTCCCAGCCCCACCGGCACTCAGGGATCTCACCCTGCGCACATGGGCAGCCCAGTGAGAGCCCCGTGGCCACCGAAACACCTTTTTTCCCAGGCCAGATGGAGCTTTTCAAAGTAATGGGAATCACGAGCTACCTCCAGCCAGGCCAGGGAGCATCTCCGCTTCCTTCCCCGGCCAGCGGGACAGAGGCCAGTGCTGCCGCAGCTCCCTGGCCCTGCGGCTAGCCTGCCCCGCCGGACCCCCGCCCCACCGGTGGTGGGATGCGCATCCCCCCCGTACGCGGTCCTGGGGCCCGGAGGAAGTCAGTTATTGCAAACAACTTTCTCCGGGCGGGATGGCCTGGATTCCCAGGCGCGTCGCTGGCAGCCGGCGCAGCCCTGGCCGCTCTCCTCCCCCTTGCTCCCCCCAGCCCTCCTTCCCTCGCTCCCCCTCTCCAACTTAATGACTTCCACATGGGCCTCTGGCATCCCGAGCCAAGCCTCCCAGCATTGTCTGAAATCTCCAAATTTAGAAGAAATATGAAAATTGTCAAGCAGCCCTTCCTTAGGGGGTAAAAGCAACACTCGGCTGCGCGGCGGCGGGTCGCGGCGGTGGGGCCACGTGACGGCACCCCAGCCAATGGATCCCCTCGGCGCCCCTGACAGCGGTGCCCGTCGGCAGCCTGGCCTCCTCCTGCAGCTCATATAAGGTAAAAAGAAAAAGGTTTTCCAGCTTCTGAGCAGCCTGGAAGGAGTTTTTCACCGAGGGCTCCCATGCCAGCCGCTTAAAAAACCCTGGCTGGCAGCGCCGGGGTCCCAGTGGCGGGTTATAATGTGCCAGGAGGAGGTGGCGGGCGTGTGCCCGCGTCCCCGCGGTGCCCCACTGCAGGTGTGGGGCGGCAGGTAGGTGCCTGTGCATGGAGGGAGCGGGTGGCCACACGGGCGGGTGCGCTGGGTGTGTGGGGCGACTGGCTGCGTGGGGCGGCAGGGACGGGGGACGGTTGGTGCTGAGTCTCCCCGGCAGCATGGGTGCTCCTGCTCTGCCTGGTGCCTGCCCTGGGCATGGGCAGGGCAGGCGGGCAGGAGGCAGGGGAAAGCACAGCTCCTCCAGCATCCCCCTCTGCCAGCCACGGGATGCTCAGCCCAGCCGGCTGCGGGGAGGGGGGCAGAGGTTACCCCCCAGGTGCATGGACGCTGTGCTCGAGGAGGGAGGGAGGCGAGCGGAATGTGGCCATGGGGTGCCGGCAGGGAAACCTGCTGGGCACGGAGCTGGCGAGGAGTGGCCAGAGCTGCCTTGGGGCCAGGCAGTCCTGAGCAAAGAGGTTCCCCCAAAAGCTGTCCCTACAGCTCCGTCCTGGCCCTGGGAGAGGAGCTTGGTGGGGCTTGCCCAGCTTTTTGGAGGTGGGGAAGGGCCCTCCCGGGGCTGGGGGAGGAATTGCTTTCTGCTCTGTGTATGTCTAGGATGGAAAAAACAGGAAGCCGGAGGCGAGCCTGGGCGGGCGGGCTCCCTGCGCAGATGGGGCCATGGGCCGCTTGCTCGGCTCCTCTGGCCGGCCATGCTTCTGCCACTTTTTGGGGAAACCAGGCTGGGGAGGGGATGGGGCCGGGGCTCACCACCAGAGGCTTGCAGGGTGCTGAAACCACCCTACCCGGTGCACTCATGCCAACCAAGACCATCCCGTGGCCCGCAACTCTTGAATGCAGCCCCCAGTGCCAGCCCAGCTTGTGCCGCTGCCTCGCTCTGTCCCCCTGGGCACGGCCCCTGGCTAGCACCGCTGGCGTGCTCTCAGCCGCCGGCGTTTCCCTGGCTCCGTTGCTCACGGGGTGAATGGTTGCCGCGTCCTCATCCCCCTGGAGTTGCAGCAGTGGCTGCCAAACCTGGTTGCCCTGTGGGAGCCAGTGGCTGAGCCCTGGCCACAGGACTGGTGGGGAGGGCACAGGACGTGCAGCAGGCGATGGCAGGGCTGCTGACCCCATATGGCGTGAGGGTACGGACACGGCTTGTTCCTAGACAGCCTTGGGCTTAGGCCTTGCAAAGGCTCCCCGAGGCTCTCTGGGTCGTGCCTCCTCCCTGCCCGTCCCTCGCAGCACACAGTGCTGCCTTTGCCTGGATTATGGCTGGCTCTGCACCTTCCCTCTGCTCCCAGGGCACCAGCAGTGGCTGTCCCCTCCCAGCGGGTCACCTGGGGACACCGTGCCCAGCGAGCGTGTGGCAGCAAGCTGCCATGTCCCCCTGACTCCCTCCTCTGCAGGGCAGCTCCCACCACCACAGGGACAACCACCAGCTGTCACTCGGGTCCAGCATGAGGACAGTGGATCCAGCCAGGGTGCAATGCCATCCCTGGGGGGGCAAGCTCCCGTATGGGCTGTGTGTCCCTCTGCAAAGGGATGGTGACAGTAACCAGGACACTGTAACCTCTCAGGGCAGCCGTGGCCACCATGGTCCCAGTCTGTCCCCATCCCACTCTGTCTGAAGGGCTTCCTGCTGTCGCTGGCTGCTCCCAGGGAACTTGCGGCATCTCGGCACTGAGATGCTGCATAGGGGGATGGGGAGCCACCAGCATGACATGGCCTGCATCCTCATCCCAGCGGTGGTGTCCCCAGCATGGAGCTATCCTGCCTGCGCCTGCCCCGGCTCCCCAGCCAGCCAGGGTGCCCTTCCGAAGGGCAATGCCATTGCCTCCCCTCTGCCGGCTGACAGGAGAGGAGTTAATTTCCAACAAACACAGGCAGACGCCTCCGCCAAAGATTTCCCAAGGAGTTATCAGCAGGAATTTGGGGAAGGCTGTGTCTAGACAGGCTGCAGCTCTGGGTGGCTGCTGGATAGAGTGGCATTTCCCTCCACGCTTGTCAAGAGGCAGTCTGGAGATGATTAAGGGCTTTTTTTTTTTTTTTCTTTTCCTTTTCTTGGTCTCCTTTTCTATCTGAGAACTAGCCTTGTTCCTCATCAGGCTTTTCCAAGGCTTGTTCCTCCACACCCCCAGTGAAACCTGCTTTTGCTCATCCCCAGCATCCTGCTGCTCCTCCTCTCCTGGGGCTGAGCTGGGGAGAGCCAGTGGTGCAGCCTGCCACAGCTCCTGGTGAACAGGGCCACGATGAGCCATACCGTCCGCCCGCGGCACGCTTTGCCTCCCGGCAGGTGAGGGCTCCTGCCAGCAGCGGGCAGGCGCGTGGGCACTGTGCTCAGGTGGTCACTGCCGTGCCTTGGCGAAGGTGATGGGCGGTGGCGTGGCACAGGCATCCTGCAGGCAGGAGCACAGGCAGTGCAGGGGGCTGAGCACTGGGCTCGGGACCTTAGCATGCTCCCTGGGGCGGCCCCAGCGCCTTAACCTGTGTGGGGCAGAAGCAGCAAAAGCTTGTCTTCATGAGTGAGCCGGATTCAAGCAGCAAACGATGAGGCAAGAGGCTGGAAATCTGAGCTCTGGAGCCATTTCACCATCCTTTGACCTTGGCTGGGAGCACACGGAGGAGGCAAGCGGAGCAGATCCTGCGTGGGGGGAGGCTCCAGCCGGGGGGGATGAAGCCCAACACACGTCCCGCGGCTGCAGGCCAGCGGGTGCTGGGGGAGCACTCGCCGCTCCTGAACCCTGAACCCCTTTGCCTGCCCCGGACCACGTACATTCACAGGGCTCATCTCAGCCCCGCTTCCATGCCTGGCTCTGGCCTCCCCCAGGTAATGCGGACGTGCTGCCTGCCCCGCTCTGGGGCTGTCCTGGGGAGCTGGGGCAGTGTCTGCCGGCCGGCAGCGCCCGCCAGCTGGGCTCAGGGAGGGCGCAGGGGAGTAGGGCCTCCTCCTCCTCCCCTACCAGCCACCAAGGGAGTCACCGGCCGGGAGGTGCCAGTGCTCCCCCAGCCCCTCGGGGTACCCCATCCCTTTGACTCAGGGCAGGGACAGCGAGTGCGGGGCCAGGCTCATCTGGCATGGTCACGGAGATAAAGGGCAGACACTGGAGTCAGACCCTATGCGGAGCCAGGGACACAGTTACTTGGGGGGAGACCGGGCTTTTCTGTCCCACACCCCAGCCAGCCTGGGCAGGGAAAGGGTCCGGTGGGTGACCTGGGCTGCCTCAGGGACAGACACGGACCCTTCCCGGCAGTGGCAGCCAAATCCCCAGTGCGCACTCAGCCCGTGCAGCCGGCAGAGCTGAGCATGGAGCTGATGTGGCCGTGCAAGGCCATGCCAGCGCCGTCCTGGGGCAGGGAGAAGCAGCGGCATCAGGGCAGAGCTGGCCTCTGCAGAGCAGCACAGCGGGAGCCCATCACAGTGCCGGTGCAGCGGGGCCGGGCTCCAGCGCCTGGGCTGCAGCTGCTGCGAGTGAGCATCTTCCCGCTGCTGGGTGGAGGTGAGGGACAAAGCTGCTTTGTGCTGGTGGACAAGCCGGGGACAGTCATGCTGCCCGTGAGGATGGGGAGGGGGCTTCTGGAGGGCTGGCAAGCCTCTGGGGCCAGCCGTGTGCCCGCATTAGGTGCATGCTGTGTGCGGCTGTCAGCTAGGCAGGTGAACAGACACATGTGCGATCGGGCTGAGCGAGAGGCAGCCAGCCTGCCCGGGCTCTGCTTGATGTGAGACATTGAAGTAGGAGGTGCTGAGCACCAACATCTTCCCTGTCCCGCTGTTGCTGAAGCAGGGAGGCACCGTGCCCTGCAGTGCCAGAGCCGCAGGAGATGGTCAGCGTGCCAGGAGGCAGCGTGCTGGTGGGGCTGCCCGGGGCACGGCCAGCCCTGCAGGGCACCATACTGCTCCGGGCAGCAGGCCATGCCGTCTGCTCTGGCAACCTGTCCCCCATGAGTCTCAGGGGGCTCGTCCGAGGCTGAGGCTGTACTGGGACGGGCGTGCGACAGCCCTATTAAGCCCCTTCCCCAGCGGCTGCAGGGAGGTGGGACGTGCTGGCAATGCTGGAGGCTTCCCACCCCGGGGCAGCAGGGTCTGTGAGTGCCGGCCAGCGGCGTGCAGGCAGCCAGGTATTCGCCCCGAGACTGCTGGGAGGGAGCGCATCTCCTCTGCTCTGCAGGGACATCCCTGTCATGGGCAACAGAGGGCTGGGACGTGAAGGATGGCACTGCCTCTCTCTGGGCTGGGCTCTGCTGGGAGGTGAACAAGCAGCTTCCCTTGGACAAGGGATGGCAGCGGTCAGGGCCTGTGGGACCCGCCATGCCGTGTGTGGGGCAGATGCTCCGTGGTGGCCAAAAGGTCACCCTGGTGCTCGCCGTGGGACTGACTTGCTGGTCGCTGGTACCTAGAGCAACATCTCTCTCTTCCAGCCTGGCCTTCTTACCTGGGATCCCTCATTGCAGATTTCCCCTTCCTTTTTTTCCCTCCCTTTTCAACCTTAGTTTTTAAATTTCATTTTTATTATTCCCCACCTCCAGCCCCCATGAGCCCCACCGCACCTGAGCAGAGGAGCTACACCGCTCACCGCACCCGCTGGGCGCTCCCCGGCCAGCCCTGCCGGAGGGTCTGCCGGCTCCATGGGCGCTGCAGGGAAACGGCGCCTGAGTATCAGTCCTGACGTAACTTTTGTGCTCCATCGTTTTCCACATCTCATCTCCTGCTTGCTGGGAGCTCGACCTATTTAGGGCATTTTCTTCTAGCGTCTTTTACTGCTCGCCTGGGCGGGCAGCAGGCAGGGCTGGGAAAGCTGGGGCCTGCAGGGGAAGTGATTTACTAACTGGGCTCCTCTCATGTCCAGGCGATGCTGCACACACACCCCCGCTCCCCTCTCCCTTGCTGGAGCAGAGATAAGATGATAAAGCCTGGATAAGCAGCCAAGAGTGCTGGAGCTTAATGAGCTCCAGCCACACCACGGCTGTGCCTCCATGAGAGGAGAGGGAGCCTCACTGCTCCCTGCCCACTCTGGCTCCAGGCTCTTTGCCGGCCTCGTGTGAGCTCCTGCGTGCCCACCATGCCGAAGAGCGTCCCCTCCGCCAGCTCCTCTGGCCAGCTCCAGCTGGGAGCCATGCAAGAGCGGGCTGAGGAGCAGAGCCCAGGGAGCAAGGAGGATGCTGGAGCAGCTGACCTGCACCGCTTGGGAACAGTGTCCGTGGGGAGCTCTCCCCGCAGTGCTCTGGGTTCCCACCAGCCCTTCCCAGTGAGGGCTGGAGGCGGGTGACGTGACGGCCTGTCCCCGTTGGGACTTCACCCCTGCACCACTTCCTCTGGACTGGGAATGTGACGTGTAAACAGAGCGGGAGGGCTGGTGCCGGCACCCGCTCCCACGCTCCGTGTGCCCTGGGGCCAGCACTGGGGACACCAGGTGACAGCCCTCGCCGGCAGGCTCCCTGTGCCCCCAAAACACCTTTCAGTGGTGGGCTGGGGAGGGGGCCCAGGGCACTCTGCCAGGGGGTGAGGCAGCTCTGGGAGGAGGAAATCAGCTAAAGATGGGGAGATGGTGGTTGGTGGGCTGGGGGCAGCAGGGAAGAGCAGAGGCCATGGGAAAGGTGATGACCGGGCTGCTGTGTGCCTTGGCTCTTCCTTAGCCATGCTTCTTCCAGCCATGAATCCCCCTCCTGCTGCTCCTGCCCCTCTGGAGGCTCTTTCTCACCCCCGAGCCAGGCTCTGGTGTTGCTGGAGGGTTTCAGCCCCTCGCCGCAGTGGCTGGCACCGGCGGCTTTGCTGGAACCAGTGGGTTCTGCATGGCGGCACAGGACTGGGCACAGTGGTGGCCAGGCAGGGTCGGCAGGGTCAATCCACTGCCCCGGGGTGACAAACAGGGACATGTGAGCTTGCGTTTGCAACCCAGAGGTGGCAGAGGCCTTGTCTGTCCCTGGGGTCCCTCCCGCCGTCCCCACCTTGCCACCATCCTGTGCTTCAAGCGGGGTGCGGAGGAGCCTGGCTCTCCACAGAGACACCAAATTAGGTGATTTCTCCTCACTCTGGCACCAGGAGAGGGGCCGCCTGCCCTGGAGGAAGGAGCACAAACCAGATGCGCTCGCCCCTCTGCACCCATCCCCTGCTCTCAGCCCCCCAGACCTGCTCCTTTGTTCTTGGCATTATAATTTATCCCAGCAAAACCCAGCGAGAAAGAGCAGCATCCCCTTGGGCCCCCTTGGCTCGCCCCCAGCATGGGAGATGGGGGCCGCTCGGTCTCCAAATCTGCCTTTTTGACCATAAAAGGGCAGGCACGCCGCAGCCCCGGCAGGAGGATGGGAAAGGGAAGGCAGAGCTATTTATAGCTGAGCATCAGGACCTCAGCCTGAACTCGGGGTTAATCAGCCTGTGACCAGATTAGGATCTCCCTTGGCCCCTCCATTTTCTCATAAACCTTTGATTTAATACCAGTGCTGGCGAGGGAGGGAGGGAGGAAGGGAGGGAGGAGGCACCTCTCCTCTGTGGAGGCCACCATTGTCCATGGGGGACGGGATGGAGATGCTGGGGGATGGGATGGAGGTGCTGGGAGAGCTGGAAGGCCCCAGTGGGAAGGAGCTTTGGAGCTGTCCTGCCACCAGCTTGTGCTGCAAAGTGACAGCGAGCAGCATCCCTGTGCGAGGGACACCCAACAAGCAGCAGAAGCTGCCCTGGGGTCAGTCCCTTAAATTTCTACAGAGTCGAGTGAGTCCTTCCAGCAAGAGCACGTTCCCCTCCATCGTCCCAACCCTCGCCACCCGGGAGGGGGCACCTGGGGGTCCTTGGGCAGGATTTACCTTGCCTGGTGTCACCCAGCAATGAGTCCCTCAGCAGCGGGAGGTGGCATCAGGGCTGCTTGGGTAGCTGGTGACCAGAACTGGATCAAAGCTCGGCTGGGGCAGGGATGGAGCCCCGATGGCCGGTGGAGATCAGGCTTTTGGGGGCCAGGAAGAGGGGAAAAGGCGCCCGCATGGGCACTAGTGCCTTCCGCCCTCCTCCAGAGAGTGGGCCAGCCCGGAGCCACTTGCGGCAGAGCCCTCCTGGCCGGGGGTTCAGGCTTTCCTCAAAAGCCCAGGTCTGGCCTCGCGGGGCTGGGGAATTTCAAGGAGGAAACAAATCCCAACTTCTATTAAAAAAGGACATTTCCTGCAGCAGCGGCCTGCCTGGAGAGGGGAAAGGGCACTGTGTTGTAACCGCGGGGAGGGCCGAGCTCTGACTCAGCCCAGCACCGCCAGGGAGGCAGCTCGCAGCCACCGAGTGCTCTCCCGCCTGCTCCCACCCTGCCGGCACCCACTGGCAGCGGCAGGGCGGGCGAGCAGGGGAAGCAGCTCGGCAGAGGCAACGGCTGGAGGTGAGCAGCGGGTAGGAGCAAGGGCAATGCCAGGCAGTGCTGGCAGACCAAGGACGGAGCCAGGGGACTGTCCTGGGGGTGCACGCGGTGCCCCGGGCACCCTCCAGAGACCCTCGGCTGGGGGATGCAGTGGCGACTGGTGGTCCCCCTGGCATCAGCAGGACCATGAGTCCAGCCATTTGTTATTCTGGTTTCTTCTTCTGAAGCCACATGGCGTGTTGGTACCCACGCAAGTGAGGGGACGAGCAGCCTGGGGCTGGAGTTCTCTTCCTGGCAGGCACTGCTTGGGGGACACTGGTGTCCCCCAACATGGAGGTCTCCCAGCAGCAACATGAGTGCTGGGGAGCAGAGAGTGGTGGCCACAGGGCATGCTGGTGGCAGCCTCCTTTCCTCGGGAAACCGGGATAAAACCGAGTGGAGACAAGGGGGAAAGGGCAGGCCCTGCAGCGCTGGCTTTTTTGCCCCATCTTGGGATAGGGAGGCTGTGATGGGGACATCGGGGGGGAGGATGGGGGTGCCTCCCTTCCCCCGAGACCTCCCCTTGGTCAGGGGCGGGCGAGCCCCAGCAGATGTTTTGCCTCCAGCCTGGCGGGATGCGCAGCCCGGCGCATTCCTCCAGCCTTTCTCTGTGTTTCTTCCCCCACCACCACCTCCCTGGGGATGGCAGCTAAGGTCTCCTGGCCCCACGCTGTGGGGGTAGAGAAGGCTCCATCCCAGCTTTTCCCACCAGGGCCAGGGTGGTGGCAGGGAGAGGACAGGGGCCATCCCCAGACCCCCTGCAGGACTCCCCGCATGCCTGGGGATGTGCCAGCCACCCACCAGGAGCGGGGAACATGCCCTGCGCCATTGGGCTTTGGGCACACATGGCTTCGAGAAATAAAAGGGAGGCCTTTGAGTGGCTATCATAGGGTGTCTTGTGTGCACAGAGCTGTTGGCATTGCTGTCCTCAGTCCTGTGGGGTGCTGGGCACCCAGGGGGACCCCATAGCAGCTGCCTGGGAAGGGACCTGACAGCTCACGGCTCCACACCATCATGCTGACTGCCACCCTCTGTCTCTTACAGGCTCAGCCACGGGAGTCCCTGGGGAGATCAAGGCTGCCGAAGGCACATGACAACTGTACAGTCCTGGAAACATGGCCAGTGGCAAGAGACGGGCAGAGCCGGCATGCCAGCATGCTACCAGCGTGGGGACCACCGCGTGCCCTTTCCCTGGGCACAGGTAGCCACATGCTGCGGGCAAACCTGCCCCTGTTCCCTACTGCCCAGCTGTGCAAAGGAGGGCTGGCTCCCAGGGGCTGGCTCCCTCGGCATGCTGTAGTGCCACACATCACTCCTTGCTGAAAGCACGGTGGCCCCTTCCCAAGGGTGTGCCCAGGGCCAGCAGTGGGGCAGAGACTCTGCAAAGGCATAGGGTGGCAGGAGGGTCTCTGCGGCACCTCCCCTGCTCCAGGTCCCTGCAGCTGTTCCCACACTTGGCCGGGGCTCAGGGCTGGCCCAGCCACGGCTGGTATAGAGCTAACCCTGTGCCAGCCAAGGCTGCTCCCAAACCTCCTTCCTGACTGACGGATGCCACAAGCTTGGGGCACCACAGGGCTCTTTTCCCCACTTTTTCCTACCAAGAACCGGGGGCAGCAGACGGGGGAGCACAGCACATTGCATGGGGTGATTTCTGCCCTGGTTCCCAGCTGGGCGCACCCGGCCAGGGGGCCAGTGCCGGATGCAGGGGCTCACGCCAGAGATGCGCCATCTGCTTCTCGTCAGGCTGCTGGGAGCGCCGCGGCTGCTGGGGCCTGGCAGCAGGATGCGGTTGTGATAGATGGTCTGTTTATCACGTTTCGGCTCTACTCAGGATGTTAGTGTTCGCCTGCGAAAGACATTTTTGGGCTCAGCCACTCCCTGCATCCTCCCTCTCCTCCTGCTTCCCCCGCGTCCTCACCCTTGGGCTCAAGCCCACCCAGACCCGAGGGCGAAGGTCCAGGGGACATCCCTCCCACAGCCCCTGCTCCTTGCCCATGGGAAGGGCTGGGCTCAGCCCTGCCACCCTGGGAACAGATTGGGCCAACGTCTGAGCTCTGGAAGCCGAGGCTGAAGTCTTCCCACAGGTGCTGGCCAGCTGCAGGCTCTCCTCTGATGGGGACTGGGCCAGGGACTGGGACAGGGACAGGGGTGGGGAGGGGCAGCAGGAGCTTTCACACGCTCCTCATCCCCCAGGGCGGGGAAGGGGCAGAGGGCAGGGAGGGATGTGCTGTGTGATACCCACAGCCCCATGCTGTCCTAGGTGTCCTGGCCCCATTGAGTGGCAGCCCTGGGGGGACTCCTGTCACCCTCACCCTCTTGCCCAGCTCTGCACCAGCTCTTGCAGGGGGGTACATGGATTTGGAGGCAGAAACCCCCCCATATGTCCCTATCCCTGTCTGTCCCTGCAGAGCTGGGGCCAGGCTGAGCTACCAAGCCTGGGTCTGTCCTGCCATTGTGTTGGGGCCGGGCATGGGGGATGCGGGCACATGGCTTGGGGAGGGACACGAGACCTCTTTGCCTGCACCCAGCCAGGCAGGCAGACACACAGCCTTGCCATGGCACGACCCATGGATGCACACCAGCCGCAGCAAGGGTGACGGTGGGCTCCTCCATGTCTCCCAGCCCAAGGTGCAGTGCTGCATCTCTGGTCAATTGGGAGTCTGAGATGAAGCACTGTAGCTCGGGAAGGGAGGAACTGTGCACCCTGGGGACCTCCGGGACCCCCCACCCGCTGGGACAAGTGACGCAAGGAGAGCTGAACCCTGGCTACAGGAAAGGGCTCACCCCAAAGCTCCAGATCCCTGCAGAGAGCAAGGGGGAGAGGAGGGTGGGGAGGTTTCTCCTTACAGCGGAGGGACTCCCGTGTCTGCTCAGGACCCCCGGCCCGGTGCTGGGCACCAGTGGGAGGGGTCACACAGAAAGGTAGGAGCCTTGTGCGGCAGGGGGACAGCAGGGACACGGTAGCAGCACTCCCCCATCAGCCACACGCGGCGTCGGATGCGCGGGGCTGGCGGAGAGCCCAGGTCGCCGTGCCCTCAGGGTCCAGTTTTCCCAGGAATCCCTTAGGCACTACGTTGGGGATTCCTGGAAATACTGTTCTTGGGGCCACGGCTCGGCGGCTGGAGATGGCCCATCCCATGGGGAGCCACAGCCTGCAGATGAGCCGGCGATCGAGGTACGGGACCGCGTGGGGGGCTGTGAGCAGGAGGGGGACCCCCTGGCTACCCCAAAGGTGGGGAGGCAGGCAACCCACCCCAGGCAGCCCCAGCTGCCCCATGCCAAGGGATGATGGATGTCCTCATGGGTCACCGCTCCTGCCTTGCGTGTGCCACCTAGCCACCCTGGGGTCAATAAAGTTCTCAACTCCCGAGTGACTCTGTCCTGGCCGGTCCTTTGGGGCTGGGAGTAGGGTGGGAGCCTGCAGTCTGGTGCCAGCACGGTTTGGGGCACGAAGGAGGCACAAGAGCCACCGGTGGAGCACAGCCCCAGGGGGATGCCGTCTCTCCCTCCTGCTCTGTCCCCCGCCACGTCCCCCAAGTTCCCGGCCCTGCCGTGCTCCTGCAGAGGGAACCGATGCACCGCTCCTGTCCCTGCTGCCGGCAGGCAGCGGGAGCGTCCCGTGTAGCTGCCGCCTTGGCCGGCGGCTGGGATCTCTCCCTGCAGCTTCCCGGGCACTCAGGTCCATCCCTCATTAATCACGACTCCCTCGGCACCGCCGGCACCCGAGCCCCGGCTTGCTGCCCTGCCCGCCCCCCGCCCGGGAGCAGGGGGCCCCGTGGGGCCGCTCCCGGGACCCAGGAGGGCGGGGAGCAGGAGCTGCCGGCCCCGCACGCCTGCTCTGCCCTGCGGCCCACTGCCTGCACGGGGCCCTGCCTGCACAGGGCAGGTGCAGGCAGGCGCAGGATGGCGGCGGAGGAAGAAGACAGGTGCAGCAGGCAGGCGCAGGCAGCAGGCAGCAGGCAGCAGGCGCAGGCAGCGTGGCCGGGCAGGGAGGCCAGGGCGGACGGCAGGTGGCAGTGCTACCTAGGCCGGGGCAGGCAGGCTGGGCTGCCCGTCCTGCCCATTCCTGCCTGCTCTGCCAGCTCTGCCGACCCCTGCACCCCTGCCAGCCCTGGAAGCGGGGAGCACCCAGCAGGCAGGCCCTGAAGGTGCCGGGGCTGCCTGGCTCCCCCCGGGCACCCTCACCGCACGCAGCTGCAGAACCGTCCCCACGTCACCAGAGAAGCAGCCAGTGTCCCCTTCTTCGCCACGCACCGCTGTCCCTGCGTCCCCACGTCACCAGAGAAGCAGCCAGTGTCCCCTTCTTCGCCACGCACCGCTGTCCCTGCGTCCCCTCTCCAGCTCATGCCCTGCCTGCCTCGATGCCAGCCTTGGATGCGGGAGATACAAAGTCTGTCCCAGGTGGGTGCCATGGGGACCGGGACCCCACTTGCCCCTCCTCCGGTTACTGTTCATGGATGAGCAATGGATGAGCCCCCCCAGCTGTAAGAACCATGCGGGGTGAGGGGCAGCACTGGGCGCCAGGGAACACAGCGGAGGGCCGGGCTGGTCCCCATCTCCCAGCCAGGACAGGCGAGAGGCCCTAATCCTTCAGCCACCCCCACCCCCAAAGGCAGCCAGACCCATCCACCCGCAAGGTCGACAGACACCCACGTCAGGGACAGGTCCCCATGGACAGCCTTGTGATGCCAACACAGCCGCCGCACCAGGCCGCTGGCATGGCGCACCCTGCACATCACGCAGCCCTCTTCCCACCCGGCCCGTTCTCGGCTCCCCAGCCTGTGCCGAAACGCCACAGGGCTAACCGCCTCCGCGCCCGTCCCGCTGACTCAGCAGGGCGCAGCCGGCAGCACCCAGCCCATCCCGGTGGGGCTCACTGCTGACGCAGGGCCGCACATTGCCCGTGCTCCCCACACCTGGCACCTCCCCGCGGGCACCCTCCCACGCGTGCCCATGTCTCCTCTCCACGGCTGGCAGGGAAGAGCTGGGCAAACCATGCCTGCGTGCAGCTGGTGCTGCCTGCGGTGCTTGCTGCTTGCTCTGCCAGGACCCGGAGGCTGGCAGCCCATTTGGGGAGCTGGAAGGGACACTGGGCTGCTGCCGTTTGGTTTCCTGAGGCTCCCAGTGGGGTTTGGGGTGCCTGGGATGGGCAGGTGGATGGGACAGGGCTGGGAGGGCAAAGAGATCCTGCCCAGAGGGGCCACTCCAAAACCCAGCCGGGAGAGGGCAGCGATGGGGAAAGTCCTTCCCGTCCTGCACAAGGAGGAAAAGTGGAAATCACAAAACCTCTCTGGAAATGACAAGCCAAAACCCAAACCCAACCTCCCCGCCCCAACAGCACTGTTGGTTTGCCGTGGCTCCAACCACTCCATTTCAACCCTTTCCAAGCAGTTTGTTTTGATTTCGGTTGTTGGGGGGGTTACATGACATGCCGGTGCAGGATGGAAAGCCATGTCTCTCTCACACACACCCAAATCTAGAAAAATACAGCACTTAGTTCAGGAAATGCCAACTCAGAGAGCTTTGATTGTTTCTTTCTTTCTGTTCTCCCCTCTTTTTCAGCTGGAAAATTTATCCAGGCTGACCCTGTCCCTGAGAGATATTTAGGTTTCGACAATATCAGCAATTTCTGGCCAAAAAAAGCCCTTTAATTGAAGAATTCTTGACCTGCTCCCCAGCCCGCCCATGAACCAGCTGCCCCAGCCGCTGTGGGGAAGCACGTGTCTCCTCCTTGTCACCCAAGCAGGGCTGGGGTTTGGCTCCCTGCCTCTCACTACCAGCTTCCAGCCGGGCGGTTGCAGAGACCACCTGGGCGGCAGCAACGGTGCCAGCAGCTGCGGGGGAGAGTGGAGACCCCACGCTCGGCAAATGTCCCCCTTGGGACTCGCTGGGTGCCTCCCCCAGCCCCATGCACATGGGTTACCAGTGGCTCCAGCAGCTCTGGGCATAAAGCCTGGAGTGCTGATCCACCTACCTGATAGGGAAACTGAGGCACACATCTCCTGCCTATCTCTTTCCTCAAGAACACCACAGCCAGGGCTTTGCTACCCGCCCCAGGATGGCCAGGGCAAGGATGGCTGGGATGAGGATGGCTGGTGTGAGCACGGCCGGGCCACATGGGATGGAGGAGCAAAGCCTCGTCCCTCCATGTGGCTCAGCCGGGGCCTCTGGGCAGCGCCGGGGTTTGCAGAGTAGGTGTGGGGCAGCAGCGGAGCCTAGGGCCGGGGTGGAGCGGGCAGCCATGCCGCTCTGTGCCAAGGACAGCAAGGGGAGTCACGCCGCCCCGGGCAAGATGCCACTCTGGCATCGGTCACAGGCATTGCACAGTCCCTGCCTCAGTTTCCCCGCTGGTGACAGCATTGGCACAGAGTCGCTGGGGAGCACTCAGACACTCAGCATGGCTCAGCTGCTGCCGGCTCAGCTCTACCACCAGCCCAGGACCATCCCGCCCTGTGCTGCTGGCTGCCGCAGTGAGGCCTTGCCACGCTGCGAAGGGTGTTGCCCTCAGCCGACACAGCCGGTACCGACTGGGAGCAGCCCCTGCTGGCACAGCCCCACACCCGCATGGAGGAGGGAGCTGGGACGCGGCAGCAATGGCAGAGCAGGGCTGCTTCCCCCGGGCTCGCAGGCAGACATGCTCATTCCTCCCTTATTCCTGGCAGGACAAGCCCCCTGTGTTCGCTGCTCTCCCAGGAGGGGAGGCTGAGCTGCCACACTCCCTTTCTTGGGCAGCTTTTCCCCCTCCACCCCCTCCCAGAGTCCTGCGCAGTTATTGTCTTTGCAGAAACTCAGTGGCCATAAATCCTCCTCTGCCCGCAGGGGCTGCCCGCTTGCGCTTCCCTGCGTCCTCTCCATCTCCTCCCAGAGCCGTGCGTGGTGTGCCAAAGCCCTCCGAAAAAATATCAGGGGTCTCTTACTGCCTAGCTAGAGAGAGAAGAGGCACTGTGCTGGAAGCCCTAGCACAGGGAGGCTTGTCCCCACGGGTGCCCAGGATGGAGGTGGGCAGGAGGGGTCCCTTGGGTGTCCCACCAGGCCACCGAGCTGGGGCAGGACAGGGGCTGGTCACCCTCACTCCTAGAGGCCATCAGGGTGATGAGCCCTTATAAGCTGTGGTGGGAAAAACAAATGGGTTGGGAAGGGGCACAACCTCATCCTACCCCACCGGGGTTTGGCGCCAGCCCCACAGTGGCCATGCTCCCCCCGTGGCCCGCCAGCCACCAGGGGACCCACAGCTGAGTATCTCAGTGCTTCCCTAAGGGGCAGCAGCAATCGGCTTAAAACTAATCCCCATGTCCTGCACTGGCCTCGGGCGCAGGGCCCCCATGGGGGACCAGGCGATGCCACCCACTGCCAGGGCCTGAAGGGAAACAGGGTGATTTTAAGTGAGGGGAGTGGTGGGTGCTGGTGTGGTATCCGCATGCCCGCACCCCGTCGGCTCTCGCCAGCACCCACAGCAGAGCATCCCATTGCCCTTCTCCAGGCCTCTGCGGGCCAGCGCGGTGTGAACGTGCCCCAGTGCTGGCCCTGGGGGCAGGCACCCCTGGGTGCCCGGCCCACTCAGCATCCTGGCCCTTGCAGCACTGCGCCGCTGTGCTTCAGTGCTCATCCCCAAGGTGGTTTGGAGCACCCCGGCTTATATTCTGCCAAGGGCAAGACACCCCTGAGCCAGGGAAAGGCTTCTGGGATTAGGGCTTTTTGCATATGCAGATTTTCGAACAGCTCAGCAGAGCTGGGATGGAGGGGAGGGTGCGTGCACACGCACACACACGCACGCACACACACCCAGCGAGAGGTGGAGGAGCAGATGAGCCCATCTGCATCCCCAAGCGCCCTCCCACGCACCCCTGGTCCTGACTGCTCTGCACGGCCCTTCCAGGGGCCCTCCGCAACCGCATCCCCCTGCCCCACACCTGCCACTTCCCTGGCTCCCGAGAGCTGCCCCCCAGGGCCATGCTGCTGAGCTCCCCAGCTCCCTGGAGCTATGCTGGAAACATGAGGATGGGGAACTGGGCAGCTCCATCCAGGCAGGACTGTGTCCTTCAGCACCCGGGGGGGGGTCACGAAATCCCAGGGCCCCTAGATCAGGGGCTGCACCTGCAAACCCAGCCCCTCTGGGGCTGAGCCGCTCTCGCTGCCACAGCAGGTTGGGATTAGTGTGTGTGTGGGAAGCTGGAGGGGGAGAGGGAGGGGGCAGGCATAGCCCCCCCGAGGAGTCCAAGTGTGCAGAAGTCATGGAAAAGGGTGCAAGTGTGTGAGTGTCTGCCAGCCCACGCGCAGGGCTGGGGGACACGGGTGCCTGTGCCTCCCGACAGGCTCAGCCTGCCCGGCACCCACAGCTGGCCCGACTCCTAGCCTGGGCTCACAGCCACCCAGCTTGGGCTCACAGCCACCCACCCTGCTGAGTCAGCACCCAGGAAGGTCGAGTCGGCAGCCAGCGCTTGCCAGGCCTGCCGGGTGCGCCTGAACCCCTGTGGTGCCAAACTGGGCAGGGCAGGAGCTCAGTGGCCCTGTCCCAGCAGAGTAAAGCGTAGGCAGGCAGGAAGGGCACTGCCAGCACCCATGTCACCAGCCTCCGTGCACCCCAACTCAGCCATGGCGGAGGCAGCACAAGGGGTCTCGGTGGGATTTCCCCACGCACAGCCCTGCCAGCCCGGGGAGCAGACCCATGGGCGCCCAGAGCATGCCCAGCCCATCCCTGGGGCGGGAGGCACAGCACTGCATGTTCACCCGCCAGACTGACACACCGCACGAAAGCCCCTCCGTCAGCAGCTCGTGGCCCTCCCCGCCCCGGCGAGCAGGCCCAGCAGCTCCAAACCTGCTCGGCCTGGCACGGCACCCAGGCGGGGCCGGCTCGCCCTGCCCCACTCCCAGCCAGCACCCTGGGAAAGCAAAATGCTCCCAAGGAGGGATGAGGCGGCGCAAGCGGATCGCCGACAGGGCAGTTTCCCACCACCTTTCCTTCCTCCCCGAGCCCCCTCAGGGCCTGGGATGAGGGTCGGCTTTGATCCTCCTCTGGCTGGCCCTGCCCTGAGAGCAGAGACCACGCACAACTCGCTGCGCAGGCTCTGGCTCAGCCCCAGAGGGCAGGCAGGCAGCAGCTTCCTGCCCCGCTCCCCTCACGGGGATCGCTCATGGGCTGTTGCGAACCAATATTGATTCAAGGTGCACCTTGACCTCGGCGCCACGGGCCGGGCTCTGGCTTTATCTCACTGCCTCCTCCTCTGGGGAAGCGGCCCAAGCCCTTGCACCGGGTCCCAAGGCTGCATTAACCCCTACCCCAGGGCTGGGGATCAGCTCCCCTGCAGAATAAAACAGTTTAGGGCTGCTTTGGCCACCCCAGACCATCCAGGAGCAGGGTAATGCCATAACCAGGGTGGCAGGACCCTGAGCCATGGCTTGTCCTGCTCCAGCAGCCCCTCCCGGGGCAGCAAAAGGTCCCGTGGCCACAAGCTGGCTGTGGCTGGGCTCCTAGATGGACTTTGGTCCGTGGAGTCAGGGCTGCAGCTGGCTCCCTCCATCCACCCTCGTTTGTGTGGTGACAAGTGGGAAAAGCTAAACACGCACACAAGGGCTGGGAGTCAGAGCCTGCGCAGGGCAGGAGCAGGCAGCTGCAGGGATGGGCCCCGTGGGCTGCGCAGCTGCCCCAGGATCCCCTTACAGCTGGGGTACCTGTGGGGTCTTCACAGCACAGCAACAACATGCCACGAGGGGCGGTGAAGAACAAAACTCGTGCTGTCCTCTCTCCCCAGCACTGAGCCCTGCACCCCGGCTGTCACCGCCCCCAGCACAGCACCAGCATCTCCATGCCAAGCAGTTTTCAAGGGCAGGAATACACAGAGCACTGGTTCCCGCTCCACCATGGAGGTGCGCAACCCCATCCCGCCAGACCAGCGCTCCACCCTCCCTCATAACAGCCACAACCCAGACTCCTGCTTTTACTATCTTCTTCCTGCAAACAAGCAAGGGTCAGGCTTTTGCAGGGCTGTTGAGAAAGTCAGCCCAGACCTGCCCTCCCTGGCTTCACACAGCAGCGACCAAAGTCCTGGAGCCGGAGACTCCAGCTGGAGCTGCAGCAGCCAACAAGGATTTCATCACTCAGCCTTGCCCCAGGTCTCACAGCTCTTGAAGTGGGTCTGTCCAGCCTAGGACAACTAGGAGAAACAGAGCAACTTTGTACTCACCCTCAATTAAAGAGTGACCTATTTAGAAGCAAATCTGGGCTAAGTGGGATGAAGGAGCCAGAGCTGGCAGCTTAGAGGTGGCATGGCACAAAACAGGCTGAGCTCGGGAGCTCCAGATCCGTATGGGTCAGAGAAGCCAGTTCAGAGCGTTTTAAGAAATGTCCTAGAAGTTTCTATAGCTGGGGAAGAGAAACCCGGTCTGGAAACAACCTCACACTGCACCCTCCTTCCCAAGCCCACCAGCAAGGGGACGTCCCCCGCCACCAACCAGGGCTCAGCCAGCCTTGGTGCCTCACAGGCAGGTAGAGGGACCAGGAGAGAGGCGCAGGGTGGATGCTCGGGCAGGGGCAACCCATTCAGCCGTGGGAGGGAGGCTCTCAGCTCCTCTCCTGCCCCAGGGGCCATGGTGATGCTCTCAGCTGGGAGATGGGAGCAGGGGACTGGAGCCTCCTCACAGTGCCGGAGCAGACATTCCCCAGCGCGTGGAAGAGCCAGAGTACGTGTTCGCCTGATGAAATCCTGCCGACAGCAGGAGTGGTGTTTCAACTCGATGGCAGCTTTGAAAGATAGGCGTTGGTCCTACCCAGCAAGCATGTTAAAAGAAGTGCTTATCTAACAGGACATGTGAGTCAGATGCGTATCTCTCCTTCTAGAGACAGCGTTGCCCCACACTGGCAGCCTCCCCTCCTGCTCCGGAGCCTGGGAAAGCCAACTGCCCCGGACCAACCCTGGCAGGAGCAGACACTGCACCTGGGGGCCTCTCTGCGGGAAGGAGACTGGGTGGCAGCTCACACATTTTAAGCCAAAGCACTTCCCACACTGCATTCAGCTTTCCATCAGCAACACCTCCATACTCCAGCTATCAGGCAAAGCCAGACTAGACGCTAGGGATTTACCATGCTCCTCCTGATGCAAGCTGAAGCAACGAGCAGCTTATTCTCTCCCCATCTGAAAGAAAAGTGGTGTTATTTCTTGAGCTGGGCTGTAGGGACCCAGGAACTGGGTGGGTGGGTTTGAGAGAGCAGCCAGACTGAACTGTGTTATCCGGCAGATACGAAATGGTCTCTTTCGATACTTCATTTTGAACCCACGTGCAAAGCACCACAGACATTTGCCTATGCCCCAAATGGCAGCAGCAGGTTAGCCAAGCTGGCAGAGACACAGCTGATCCAGCAGACCCAGAGAGGAGTCAAGCCCTGACCCGGCTCTGCCATGCTCTGCCCGTGCTGCCAGACCACTCCTGTCTCCTTTAGGGGCTCTTGCAGCGGAGCTGTTAAAACACTTCGGCCAGCCTCCAGCACCATTGCTAGCCTGGCACAGCAGCACCTCCAAACCCGCTCCGCACTCAGACAAAGTGCTGCAGAAAACCTTTTTTTTGGGGGGAGAGAGATATAGCAGGTCCTCCAGCAACCATCCCACTTGGGGCACAGCTCCATGGACTGTCACAGCACTGGCAGCAAGGCACAAGGATGATATTAAGGCTTCAGCTACTTTGTGTTCACCTAAGATCATCCATAGGGGGTTTAGCAGAATCAGGGCTTCTCCAAAAGAGGCTGCTGGCGCGCAGCTGCAGGTCCAAGGACAGCAGGGCAAGCCCTGGAGAGCCAGCCCTGCTGAGGACATCCCCAGCTTTCCCATCGCCCCGGGCATGCTGACATGCAAGCTGGGAGCAGACAGAGCTGCCGCAGCAGTTCCAGTACCATCTCCATAGCAGCTGCCCCTGCGCAGCCGGGATGCTCACAGCTGCTCCCCAGCACCAGGGTGACAACCCAGCCTGGGCAGAGGGGAGCAGGGTGCAGGTGGGACCAAGCTCTGGGCTGGGCCAACACTGGAACCCACTCCAGAGCAGATGTGCCAGTCTCCAGACCAGGGCAACACCCTGAAGATGCCAGCAGTCAGCTCCAGGGCAGCTGGAGAGCTGTCAAGAGAGCTGACGTTGAGCTGGTTCAGCCTTTAGCTCCCAGGATGCTGGCAGAGAGGCTGAGATCAGGACTTCAGCCCCAGCTCTTGATTACCACAGCGAGAATAAAAGCAGCCATAGATCCACACAGGAGGCTGCCCTGCCCTTCTAGAAATGGGGTTTGGGCACAAGCACTTCTTTCCTGGAAAGTGTTCCCTGAGGTTTGGGATTCCTTCCCATCCCACAAAGCTCCCCTCGCAACACTGATCCTGAGTACCCCACATTCCCACAGGACCACGGCTCAGCCACATTAACAAACATCAGCAGCTGGCAAGCTATTTAGAGTAGCAGGATTGCTCCCAGCACCGCTTTCCTCTCCTGGAGGACCTGCCAGAGGCACAGCCTGCCAGCACTGGATGCAACAGCCCCACTGCAGCCCCGCACATGCTAGAACCTCGCAAGCTTGCCACCATGCTCCATGCAAGCCACCGTGTCACACCTAGGAAGAGCCAAGGGTGCAATAGGCTTGTCTGTGCCCCGCTTGCTCCAGTACCTTGTATTTAAACTTCTTCCTAGAGGTTACAGGGAAGCTGCTGTGAACTGGGTGTTTGATAGACACCACGGCCCCAAGGGATGTTGCAGCTCTGGGACCCTCTGTGTTGGGCTGGCCAGCCCCAGGGAGGCTCAGCACATGCTCCAGCAGCAGAGCTCCTTTGGGCAGCCAAACTGAATGCTGGGGTAAGAAACAAGCCATCTCCTGCATCCAACAGCCCCCTGGGCTTGGGCAAGGAGCCCTGCAGAGGGTCACCAGCATGTGCCACACGCCTGGCTGGGGCAAGGCAGGCTGCTCTTGCCCATGAGCTGGGGCTCACCGCGCCCCAAGCACAGCGCCATTTGCCCTTCAAGCCGGGTCCCTTGCTGCTGCCCTGGCTGCCAGGCTCAGCTGTGCCCCGGTTCCAGGAAGGGGGGGCGAAGGGCAGCCGGCCCCCCCACCCCTGCCTTTGCTGTGCTTACCGGTCACCCAGCAACCCCGCCACGGAGAGCAGCACCAGCTCCGCTTTCATGGCCTGCCCGGCTGCTGAACCCCCGGGAAGAGCAATGCAGGGGAGAAGGTGGGAGGCCAGCAAGCAGGCAGTACCAGGCTTTCCCTCACCAGCAGATGGGGACAGGGACCTGGCAGCTCCCCCGGGACCTCCCAAGGTGGGGGACACACCAGAGTCCTCTAGGAAAGAGCAGCAGGCAGCTGCCTGCATGATCTTGGCACTAGGACGCAGCTTGTGTTAGAGCAACTGCTTCCTCCCCCTGCTCCCCCCCCTGTGAACAGCCATAAATAGATTTAAACACACCCTGCACTGCACATCCCGTGGATGCCCAGGTGTCCCTTGTCACCCATGTTCAACTCCTTCCTTGGAAAAGCCAGCCCAGGAAGAGCTGCCCAGCCACAACTGAGCCAGTCTGTCCAGTGCCACGATTCCACCTCTCCTGCCCACGCAGCTACCCCTGCCTGCAGCTGGGGTTTTGGGAGGCACAGGACAGGAGCGGGAGCAGCAGGCTAACAAATCCCAACAAGTCTTTCACTAGGAAAGGCTGAGCGCAGCACAGATCGGACCCTGTGAGCTGTCTGCGTGTCGGGAAGCAAAAACAAGCCACTTCCAATCAGCATCAAGTTCCCAAGCCCGTGCTTTGCCTCCTGGGAACGCGCTGCCAGACTCTGGCAGAGCATGCTGGTTGCTGGCACGCAAGCCAGCCCTGGCCTGCAGTGGGCAGAGCGCAGCTCCATGCCCAGCTCACATCCCATCTGTGCTGCCCTGCGGCTGGGAGCCCCCCCACCAGCAGGTACAGGGAAAGTCAAGAGGTGCAATGTAAAAAGCTGTCAGTGAGAGGGAGAAAGGTCACTGAGCAGTGACTGACGCCCATAATTAGTTTATGGGATTTGTTAACAGCTTCAGGCTAGCCGGCTGGGAACTCACTACAACCGCGTCAGCTCAGCTTTAGCACAGCAGCACCTTCCCACGCCAGGGGTGCAACGCAAACAGGGTTTATCGATGCTCCTCGGTTACCCAGACGCAAGCAGCACAGCAGGGCCACTGTGGCATGAGCCCATCTAATAAAAGCCATCAATTAATACTTCCTAGGCAGCCCAAGGGAAGAATGGCCACAGCTGGGTTCCTCACCTTTCCTCCCCCAGAAGAAAGGGGTCTTGGGAAGGAAGGCGAGCACTTCCAGGATGTGAGTCAGGAGGAATTTCTGGCTATACCTGCTGTTCAAACAGTACCATGCAGCAGGAGTTACCTGAGGTCTGACTCACATAATGTGAGTGCCAGCCCCGAAGGAACATGAACACACGCTCCACTGTGCAAACGCTCCCGATGCTGTTCGCAGGCTTCACCCCACCAGGTAACCCTGACGCAGACACGCCTGCTGCAAGCAGTCCTGGCCCGACACCAGCTGCTGCTGGCGTGGCAGCCACCGAGGAGGAGGAACAAGCTCAGCACAAGTCAGAGCCATGCCTGGGGGATGCCTTCGGCACCCAAGAACAAATCTATTGGCTGCCTAAGTGATTTCTGTCAGCTCAAAGGACTCGCACCAGTTTCTAGCTTTACCACTCTGCTCTCCTCCCCCGCTGCCTGACTCTACCTGCCTGCATGCCAAGGCAGGCAAATGCTTCCTTACTCCTCTCTGCCTGGCCAAAGCCCTACCTACAGCTGCCACCAGATGAAGATCTGGGAAATCCAGAGGCCAGCCAGCTTGGTCCAGCTGCAGGCCAGCAATGAGAAACTGCTTTTGAACACTGGAGCCAGCTGCAAGCCCCAAGCTGCTCCTAGGGTCAGCTCACTGTACCTACTTGGGGACAGGAGGATTTGTGAAACATCAGTCCTTGTAGCACAGAGATAGGCGTATGGATCTTTAAAATTACCCACGCTGCTGGGAAGCAGAGTTACCACCTGGTGTACAAAAACCACAAGAGAAGCGCGTGCAGCAGCGAGGGTGAGCCAGACAGACATCAGCGTAAGCTATGCCAAGGAGACCAGCCTTGAACCCCAGGGGTTCTCAGTTAAACACATCTGATGGTCTCATTTGGAAAAGTCCCATTGCACTTCTTTGGCATCGGTATGCGCCACAGCAACACACAAGGGACTCATCCAAGGTACAAGGAAGGGAAAGGGAAGATTTGTTCATCGTGCCGCTGGTCTGGTGGACCATGAGGTCCCACAAAGCACAGCTGAGTCATGCAAGTACCACTGCCCCACCTCTGCCAGGTACCTGAATTGTGCTGAGTCAAGCACCCGCCCTGTGTATTTACAGGGCTGTAAAGGATAAGGCCCAGATTTATCATTACACGCAGGGACTTCGACTGCAACAAGGAAAGCTCAAAAGCCAGTGTACCCTGTACGACAGTATGTAGTGTCTTTCAAGGTCTTCCAATGATCTCAAATTGTTTTCATGAAAAAGAAGTTCAAAGTCTGTCACCTGCAAAGTAGTTCAAGGCTCACTATTATTTCAAGGGTGGTGGAGAACAGGGCACAGGGAGCCAGGAGCCTGCTCTTTGGGACAAGCAGTGCACGCAGCAGCTCTGGAAGAGCTTCTCTACCAGCTACACATATTGATGCTATCCTTCAAACTTGGAGAGGGAGAGAAATTAAGTTAAGACCAGCTGTGTTTACAAAAAACAATCCACATTACCAACAGGAACAAAAGGCTCCTGGGGAGGGGAAGAAAAACAGACCAGTTAGGTCTGAGTGTGCTCAGGTAACTTCCAGAAGCAACCCCTGGTATCAAAATACCAAGCTGTTCTCTGAAGGAGCTACATCACCTTTGCAGTTATTTTATGGACAAAAATACTTGGAAACCTAATTACTTGAGCCTGGTGTGAGAATACTCCCTAGCTCCTCCAGATTGATTTCCAGTTACCTGAATTCAGCATTAGCAATTGTCACATCTAAGAGCATCTCACATGATGCAAAAAGTCACATTAGCACCTTAATTTAAAAGATTTCACACCTTTAGTACTGAGCTTTGCAAAGCAGACTAGCCTACTGTGGTTCCTTTAAAAACAAGGACACAGTCCTGTGTTTTGGACACAGCCTTCCCTTAACACACCACCTTTCCTTCATGGCTAAGGACAACACAGCACTGGGTCTATTTTGAAAAGCTTTGTTAATGCAGCTGAGAATGATGAACATCCTCACGTCCTAGCACAACGGTCAATCTCAATTCTTTGCATACAGACCTGGTACCACCCTCCCCCCTTCCTGTTTAGCCCTGGATAACAAGGATTACATTAAAGAGCCATTTCCACATTAGAACACACCATGAATGCAGTCCTTCCACTCAGGCCCTATTAGAAGGGTGGGCACTTCCTCTGTGTTGTCCCTCGCCTCATGTTTCCAGAGGCATTAGCACTCAGAGCAGACAGCTCTTCCTCCCAGCCCACTTTTCCTGTCTGGAGCCTGCCATGCTCATAAACTTTTATTACGACATCAAGCTGATATGAAATCATGATGATTTCACTGCGATTAAGTAAGGAGCAGATGGGGCTGACGGAGCTGGCTAAGCAACAAATCTTGTAAATAGGAGAATGCTGTCAAGAGAAATTAAATCCTTACACAAAACACCAACTTGGGATCACAGAAAAATTCCAGCTGGAAGGGACTGCAGGGAGGCACCTAGCCCAACCTCCTGCTAGAAGCAGCGCAGCTACGACCTGGGTGCCTTCACCTCTGCTGCAGTCCGTTTTAGGAAAAGCACAGCACACAGAGCACGTACAAGTTCCTGCAAGTTATAAGCAATGCACCTGAAAAAGCCAACTGAGAGAACAGGCAGAACTATGCAATAGCAGAGCAAGTCAACATGTAAACTCAAAAAATAAACCCCTTACAGATAGAATTCAATAAATCAGCAAAAAAAAAAAAAGGATGGCACACACTGGACAGGCTTGACACACCTACCAGAAATATACCTAGCTTTCAGAGACTGACAGTGTTTTCAACACAGCCTGGGCTTGAATTCATCACTTATTACCAGTACCCAACACCATGCAGAACAGTAGGCAAGGCAGTGAGCACCACGTTATTAATGTTACCAATAACTGAGACCTAGAGCAGTCTGTCCTTCTTTGAGCCTTTTATGGGAGAAGAGAAAAAAGGCTCTGAATTGCTTGTAACAAGGAATGGCTTAAATAGGTTAAAAATAATGAACCAGTATGCTACACATGAGCACTCCACACTCCAAATTAAGCAATCCTTTAGAAGGTGGCCTTAGGATGCCTCTCAGTTGTTATAAGCAGGTTAATAAATTGCTCTGAAACCCTGTACACAGCTTAGTAAGATGACTAAGAACCTGTTGTCACAGCATAATGTCATTACCTGAATTCTAGCACTTTCCAGGGAGCATGATGTTGTAGTTCTTGAGCTTTATAGCCTCTGTTATAATGACAATTACTTGTAAAGGACCTGGGATTGCTTGCAGAAGTTTTTGACTTTGCATCAGGACAGTAAATAAGAGTAAACCTCCCAACACAAAACCTTTGCAGAGCTGCAACCAGAAGTCAAGATCCACATAGTTTTTAATGCTTTCAGTTTTAAGTCTTTGTTACAAACCAAATAGATTATACAGCAAATGAGTGTTCAGTATCACAGCATCTCTTTAAGGAAGGTTGCCATCTTGTTCATTGTTCAGCATGTCTGGTGCAGGCTGGTTTTCTGCAAAGCAGCACAACACAGCTGACAGTTTAAGCTCACACTTCTGTGCAGAAGTAAACTCTATTACCACACCATGTCTGAAAGACTAACTGGACTCCATGTTCCTCCATAGGACAAGGCTTGCAGTTGTAAGAACTACAAGCCAATGCATTTTGACACTCCAAGCATATGAACTGTTCTTGCTTACAGTGCTTATCAAGGGCAGTTTTGTTTCTAAAATTTGACAACCCTCCTCAAAGTCATGAGTAAATTTAATGGACAGAGGAAATAATTTCTTCTCCTGAAACCAAATGATTTCCTCTGACTTTTGAATATCTCATGTCAAAGCAAGAAAAGTGGTGCCAAAACAATTCCAAGCAGCCACTCTGAAAACAGCTGCCAAGAAGACATTTCATTGATGCTTCTTTCCCTTCTGCCAATGCACGTTGTCAGATGCATTACCTAGAAGTAGAAATCATATATAAGGACATAACATAGTATTCTAGACACCAGTTCTTAGAAACACACCAATTTTCATATGAGGCATTGCTTGTGAAGCATCCTTATTTGGATGGGGCAATGTCAGAGTCTAGAAAAACATCCTAGCCAGAAGAATGAGCTACATTTCTTCTTCCACCTTCCAGGTAACAGAGAGAGACTGCTCTGACTTGGAAGAGAAGTTTCCAAATGTGCACCGCTATCTCTGAAGCCCGGCAGACTTTTTGCCTCCCTGTACTCCCAGATTATCTATACAAATGTTTATTAGCACATAATGTTCTCCAGCTAAAGTTTAACATCTTCTCAGGGCAGATCCTTCTTGTAAAGAGAGTATGCATAGTGACCGCACAAGAGTGCAGCCTTGATCCAGATTACCACTCCGTGATGACAGAGAGTGCACAGTGTATTATGATCTTGAAGAAACGGTTTTCAAAATGAAAGACCTCTTCAAACAGTAAAAATATGAACTGTGAGCAGGAACTCTGCTACATGCATGGGAACTGTCTAAAAAGCTAACATACAAACAACATGTACACAATAGGCATCTGGCAGCATTTTCAGACATTTTTTTAATTTATTCTGACATGCTATAAAGGAATAAATTACACTGTTAAAGAATTACCAGCAATAAAAGTATTTCTTTCTTTCAGCTGGGCTAGAATAGGAGAAGGAAGACAGCCTGGGGCAGTAACCAATGTGAACTCTGCATGGTGTGAGGCTGTCCCCAAGGACAAGAGTAAATCTGGTCATATCCACTTCACAAGAACTTGAAAGAAAATGCCTTGGTTTAAAGCCATCCAAATACTCCATTCAAATTTTTCTCAAAACTAGCAATCACAAGTCAGTCCAGCCAATGCATGACATGGCAACGCTTGGAGGCTGCCAATACCGGGTCTGCAAAAGATGCCATTTCATTTAAAAAAAATCCAATCTTAGTATAGAGGGCTGGTCTCAAACAACAAGTTATAAAAATGCAAGACCGCCCCTTCCCCCTCAAGGAAAAAATACAAAATTTATTTAAAAACAAAATGAGGAAGAGTTACAACACTAAATCTAAAATGATTTAGAAAGAAATATGACTTCTTTTGCTTAACAAATGGCCTCGAAACCTGGTTTAAAAACAGGGTAATGTAGATTTCTTAAACTGAATTAACAAGGCAAATTAAAAAAAAATCTCATTTCCTTACAGAAACAGTTTTTAGTTTTTAATGAACTTGTAAACGAAAAAGCTCCCGCTTCAAAATAAAAACAAAATCCCAGATCATATAGATGTTTACAGTGATTACATTTATCTAAGCAACTTACATACAGGTTCAGTTGTAAGATGTTAACTAAATTTTGTGACAAATATGCTGTTTTTCCTTTTATACCAAGAACATTATAGAGTTAATGCAGAGTCCTAAAGATTATCTAGTAGTCGCTAAGTTTCTCTTAAGTCTTCACTTTAGATGCTGTTATTTCTAGCACAGGTAAGCAGGCAGAGTCTTTCATACGCTTAAAAACTGGAATCTTTGGTTACTACCATGTCAGCTGGCTTGGTATGTTGCACATAGAAGCCAACAACTTTAAGAATGTTTTAAGTGTACAACTTTCAAAACCCAGGGAGGAATAACCAGAAAAGAGTGCACAATTGTGAGCATTTACAATTATCACAACTGTTGCCGAAGACTGTTCATGCCATTCTTCCAAAACAATGAGATCTCATAAGCAGTGTAGTTCAAAGTAAAAAGGTAACAAAAATTGGCATATGCACAATTTTCTCCACTTGTGTGTCAACCATTAGTTAACTTTTCCACTTGAAAAAATGCAATAGAAAACTGGACACCATGTTTCACTATCTCAGTAATATTCACAATTACAGCTGCTACAACTCAAAGTGCAGCATCACTGACACTGCCCAGAGCCAGTTTATACTGATATTAAGTTCTTTACACCAAGTAAATGGTTGCCCACAGCCACTGGCAAGTGTACGTATGAACTAAAATTTCTAGGATTTGGGGAGTGACAAGTCCTGCTCCGATCTGCTCTGCTTTGTCCCATCCTCGCCATGCTCAGAAACCTGCAAGATAAACACAAGGACAACTTACTGATACAGGATGAAAATGAGAAACAGCCTTCACAGTAGGAGAATTAAACATCAGTTATGGTCATTCAAAGGGGAAAATGCTGCTCCATCTCAGAATTGCAGAGTTCCTGGTGTCCATTTCCAAAGCTAACCAGCATTTGCCACCACCCTTTAGCTCAAACACACACCCCTCACTCACACCTACTGCTGCACTGGAAAACAGGCTTATGCACCAGCTGGGTGCCACATTCCTCAAACAGGAATTCAGACCAACAGTTTGAAAACAAGATGTGTTATTGCCACTAGGAAGCAGGATGTAATTTCATAGGATTGTTTTCTACTTGTCCAGTGTCTTGTGTTTATATCCTTGAATGTCAAACTGTCATCTGATTGCAGTGGTGTTCTTCAGAGACACAGTACGGCAGTGTCACACAGACAGAAAGAAAGGAACAGGAATAACTTACCTTACGGTAACTCATGTTCACTACATGCTCACATGTACAACACTCTGGGCAATAAGAACAGAAGCAAGAACCTTTGACAGTGACTAGGAACCCAGCATACTTTCTGTCCTTGGAAGGACAAGTGAAACAACTCATGTGACAGGGGAGGTGGGCTGTCAAGAACAATTCTTTAAAGTTCAGTACTCCAAACGACAAGTTCAAGACATTGTCGAAAAGGGAGAGTAAAGGAATACATACACAGATCTCAAAGAACCAGCTACTGCAAGCTAAGCCAGTCTTCCTTTCATGTGACTTCGTACATATACTCATTTCTGGTGACTCAGGTAGTAGCACTGTGCTTTAAAGAGGTTAACAGGAGTCTCAACCAAAGACTACTTTGCCAAGCAAGTTTCCATTCTGGATGCCCTCCAAACAGCATGGTATTCTGTCGATGTATGAATTAATCTGAGCAACAGCTCTGAGTTTTTGCAACAGAAATCTCTTCACAGTGAAATACAGACAAAGCTGACCTCAGCTATAACTTGTGCTGTCATCCAGAGAGAAGCAAGTGCAAACAAGTCTTAAACACAGCCTGACATTCAATCAAAAAATGTATCTGGATAGTACCCAGAAGACAGCTTTAACTCTTCCAGAATAGGCTACAGGTAATTTAGAAGAGATTCAATAGCTTTGTTTCAACCCAATCTTAATGCACTGAAGGACAATTCTATTTACCCAGCACCAACAATGCTAAAAAAAAAAAAAGTCCTGCACCAGAATTAAGACAGTCATTCCCACTTGAGTGCAAATTCTCACAGAAACTCCAGTGATTCCTTATGCCAGTGGAACTGAACTTGTCCATAAACCTTACTTGATGCATACAACCAGAAGTTACACTGATTTTCCATTTAGTGTGTTCAGCAGTGAACACTGATTCATCATTTGAACCACTTTCTCCAAAGCAGCCAAAACTAAGTCAACAAAGGAGGAGTGTGCTCCCAGCATGGAAAGAAAACAGATCAACTCATTGTTTTAGAAGCCTGGACACTTCAAATGAAAATGGGATCCTGAACCTGAGGACAAAGGACATGCTAACAAATTATATACTGCTATTTGTCAGAATACCTCAAATCCAAGGTATTACGGGCAAGAGAATGCTCAGCTCTACAGAGAGCAATAGGGAACTGGATTCAACCCACAACATCCCTTGCAAGTCTTATTAAGACTACACAGAAGTGTTCCCAAACACAGCTGTCAAATGAGATGTTGAGACATTCATGTAACACGCAAGACTTTGCCAGTATGAAGAACATGCTGAAGAGTTTATGCCGGCATCTCTAAGAAACCTTCACTATATACAGGGCCAGCTCAAATCTGCACATTCATCACTCCTTGTCCCTGCGGGGTGTTATCCAAAACTTTGATAATCTGTGCTACATGAGGAATACTCAAATTGCTTTATTACTACCATAGCTGCAGATCTGATCAATGGGGGAAGAGTAACTGTACTGTCATACTCTAAGAAGCTCCCCTACTTGAGAAGTGTTCAAACTTTTCCTCTATTAAGTAGCTGCAGAGACAAGCAGTGAAAAGTATTTAGTTGTCAATTGGCTAAATCTCAAGTAGTGAACTAATAGTCTGTTCTGAGAAATACTGCCATGACCACAGGTGTCCAGTGAATGCTAATACGACTGCTGACAGGCTTATAGAACTCTACACTGAACGTCTCTTGCAAATGGAACTGATAGACTTTATCCTGGAGACTGACTGCTTGAGTCAGCTTTATGACTGAGGGAAGCTGACTGTAAGCACTGTTACAAATCACACCTGAACAACTGCTGCACTGTCAAACAGATCGATAGCTAAACTTCCCAGAGTCAGCAGAGAAGCTCTGTCTGTTGAAACAGTTCACCTCTCCCAAGTCCAAAACCAGCTGATCTTGCTGTTACAAAAGATACTGCACAGGGTTCCAGAGAGGGATGGGGGGGGGGGGGGAGGAGAAAAAAGGCCATTGACAGAACTGGCTACCCTGGAACCAAACAGAATATTCAGCCTGAATAACCTATAGGACTCAGTGAGATGGTTTAATATGGATCTGAGTTAAGGGAGCCAGGAATATCTATAAATGAGTACACTGTCCAAACAATCTAAGTCATGTAAGTCTCTGGACATTGTTTGAAAGAACTAAGATTTCGCCACCCTCCCCGGATGCACATCTTCAATAGTGCTTGCACTTTATACAGTATACTGTAAGATTTTAACCAATAAATGCACCTGTAAATTGCTATTTCCAGTACTCTTGTTAAAATGGATATGGTTACCAGAGGGGTGTAATTTGATACCATGAAGACTTTTAAGCCACTTCAGCATAGGCTTTGCTACAGCAACTACATTAGAATTTAACTGAACTCTGGAAAAAATAATCAGGTATTTCATTAATCTTCAGTGTGACAGCAACATATAAGCCATACAGCCTCCTGCCTGAGCTTAGCTGGTTTCAGAAAGATCTTCATTAACAGGCAATATTCCCCAGGAAAAGGCATGTAGGATTTTAGAAATCTGGGATCTTTACTTTGATGAAGAGACTAAGCTAACTATTTTAGGAAGCTGGGGAAGTCTTCAGATGTTTGACAAGCACTACTTTAATGCTTTGCTAACATTACAGCTCGATTGATCCAAAAGTCACAAGCCTCTTCTTCGTGACAGGGAGGGGAGAGGAGGGAGTCATTCCCCCAAAAGACTGTTACTCCGTGCAAGAGCCAATGAAGTTCTACTAGAAAAACAGCCACTTCTCCACAGCTATAGCGACAGGCCTCATTACCAAAGGACAGTGCGATGACAAATGTCCATCAAGAAACAGGAACTGTCTATAAGGTTCAACTGCAAGACAGCTTCCCTGTTATTCATGCTTGTCAGTCAGCTGCAGCTTTGTACTTTGTCACTAAATCATCACTACAAGGTGGAGGCAGATAATTATAATGACCTTTTCTTCACTTACGGTATAGCACTTGGTCAGAGACAGCCTGAGCCAGGAGAGTAGCACATTAAACCTCAGAATACTTCACCAGCAAAACAGTATTTCAAGTACATACAACTTGATTTGCAGGGCAGCGTCCGTTTACAGACCATCACCTCCTTTAAGACCTTCACTTTAAGCATGAGCTGTTGTGAAGAATCCACATTTTTGCTCAGATTATTTCCTCTTGCTCTAACAGCCAACCTCTCCACACCCTGGCATCGGGCTGGGTTCAGTAGTAGGTTCTGAATTCCAGTCAGAGCTTCTGTATTTCAGGAAGCAATCTAAGCCTGGGTGCTTAATCACTGAGTCTGTTATGTATCGGTGTTTCAGCTGAAGGAACTGGTTTACAGCCTTCAGTGTTGTAACACCTGTCAGCTCCAGCAAAACAAGTTGGACTCTTTATGCCACAAAGAATCTGACATTTAATGGTGCCCTATGGAAATTTTTTTTCTTCAAGAAACCGTTTCAGATTGAGTCTTGGGAAGACCAGCAGGTATTTTACTACTTCATTTTTCTGGATGAAGTGTTATATTTTTGGATAGCTATTTTTACTAAAGCCACCTGATAATGTTTGAATGCTACCACAATACATGAAAAACAATGTTTTGATAAGTTTATTGTAAACACTTCTGCATTTCTTTGACTTCCAAGTCCACCATGTTAGCTTAATACAGAATTTTATACATCTAAAAATGATAGTCAAGACAAGAATGTACTTAAGAGTAGCAAGTACTAGCAATACCTCAGTACATAACTTAAACCTAGCTTCTCTATTCTCACTCAAGCAACCTCATTAGCTTCAATTTTATCCACAGCTCACCTTGAGGAATCAGTTTCATTACAAGACTGGCTGTGATAGTCGCTAGCTGTAGCAGTTTCATTCTAGTGACTTACTAGACTAACACTGGCAGATTTACATAACAAAAAAATTTTAAAAGCTTCTAGAATGTGTAAAAAAATTGTACGTGTCTGTGCCTTTTCAGAACTCATTTTTTTTTGTTTTTACACAATTACATCTTGAACATTTCACAACATTTCCCTTTGAAACCATAACCTAGAAACATTAAAAATAGTCACAAAACCTGAAGGCCCCCCCCCCGCCCCGAGCATCCAGACACTTCAGAAAATTGTGACTTGGCAGTCCACAGCAGTTCGGGGTTACTCCTTGATTTAGGCAAGACATTTTGAGCTCAGTGGTCCTCTCCTTTAACTCCGGACCAAATGTCTCAATGTAAACCCACTGGAGGAAGCCAGATCATTCACAATTTTCTGTTTCCAGTGTTTGAGGCATACAGAACAGAAGCAAACCCACAGCACTATACCAGCTGGAACAGAGTAGAACCCAAAGTCTCTAGATCCTTGCCTAGTTCATGAGAATTATCCCTTAAGAAGTGTTAGGTCTAGGATTTTGGATTGTATTGTATATTTATATATATAAATATATATATGTATATATATAAATAAAAATAAATAAGAATGTCACATTCCCAACACCAAGTCAAGTTTCTTGTTTTTGGAAAGTGGTTAATGCGGGAGCAAAAGATGCAGTGGTTAAAATGACCCAACATCCCCAGAAGAAATGATATGAAGAACAAGGACATTTTGGTATAAAGTTAGTAGTCAAATTCTCCAAGGACGTCTTTTGGTTTTGCTTTTTAAATTAACAGCCAAATATATTTTTTAAACCACCTCCTTGATCTAACACTTAAATTGCTGACATTGTCCAAATTAGTGTAATTTTTTTTTCCTGTAACGTCACTTGGTTCTTGGCTACTAACCTTTCATGTTACTCTTGGATTTGTCAGTTTGCTTGCCTGTGGGGGTTTGGGCCTGCTGCCCCTGCCCACTGGAAGAGGCTGCCTGCTGTGCTGCTTTCTGCTTTAACATTGTCCAGTCGAATGTGTAGTCATATTGGTGGTTCAAGGTCCTAGAAAAGAGTGAAATACTTTACTGTAACACATCATAACTTCCTTACTGCCAATACCAAACCCTTGCTGAAAACCCAGAACTAGAGGTTAACTCTTTCTGTAAGCTGCTTTGGAGATTATGAATGGTATATAAATGCTAAGTGTTACTAACTTAAAGGGATTCTTGAAGCAAGCCCAAATACCATAAAGCAGTGTTTTCTTCAGTGTTTATGCAAAAGTCTGCGTTTGTAGAAGCAGCACTTCCTCGCAACCCAGCTTACCCATTTGTCTGCACTGAGGTTCTCAGGTTTGCGTTTTTTTTTTTTTTTTTAATACCTATAGTTTTAAGGAGAGACTGCAGTATTGTAGATGATCGAATAAAAATTGCTTCGGATTCCAGAAACCTGGAGGGAGATTCTTGAGAGGTCAGTATCAGCTCTTCTTTTGACAGATGCTGTTCACTCCACAAGGTTGAGTTTATGTTCTGGTTTCTCTAACAAGCTCAATGAAACAGCACTATTCCCCTCCATTGAAATCCACCTCCTGGGCACGACTGCTAGTCCCGTCACCAATCTCCAAACATAAAAAGCTTCAAACACCTCTACCGAGGGGTCAATTTCTTAAACTACTTGCAACAGAACTTGAAGCATGGTCTCAACCCTCTAGTATTAGTGGTCATATCACACAATGCAAAAACAAGAGAATCTTTTCCTTCATGTTTAGCATTGAACAATATTTTTCAGGTCCTTTACACAGCTTTTCAAACGCTGAAATGAAAGAAACTCCCCGAACAACTCCCTACACCACACACATACAGAGCAGCTTTCTGCAGTGCAAGTCCCACAGAGCAGTTACCAACTCGTAGAGCACTGACAAATTTCCGTACTTTTCCACTTTGAGACTGACCTGAAAAGAATACGGAATAATTGCCTCAGATACATGTAATCTGGTGCCTCTTCAAAGCGCAGGCCACGACAGTAGTTCAGATACATGGCAAATTCTGCAGGGAATCCCTGTAAATCAACAGTGTTAATCAAGCCATGGCTTGCAGCAAAAAACCTTCTAACAACCCTATAAGAAGGCAAAAAGCTCTATTTCTGTCTATAATGGCAGAGAAACTGGTTGATGATTCGTAGGTGTAAATTCCACTTCGCCTCTAGCTATTCATTTATTCTGTATCTCAGAAAGTGGATTTGATCAGCAAGTTACCAGGTACGCAGTCCTTCCCCCAGAATTGTTACCTGATGCATGTTTTGCAATCACAGGTAGTCTTCTACCAAAACCTTCGACATACAACATATTTAAAGCACTTCATTCATCCTAATTAAACCTAGTTCTTATAACTTGGGTCTTATTTCAAGTAGTAATTGTCTCCTAAAAGATTCCACTCAGGTTTCCTTGATAATCTACTTGAGCATACTAGAGGCAAGGTCAGTTACCACTATTGTGAAGACTTAAACCATGAAAACCTCTTTCAAAGATTCCCTGCTTTACGTATTTATACATGTAATGCTATATTAGAGCCTACACGTAAATAGCTAATAGCATAGAGCATAGTGCTGTACTACAAGAAAGAAAACACAGGGTCTAACAGTTCAGCAGTTTGGAAGATGCTGTCAGACTGTAAGGGTATACAAATGTGCATGACTAGAAAGTGCAATCCTTTGTGCTGCTGTTTGATGTGCAAAAACTACCATGTGTTCTCAAGGACCTTTGTTAACAAGCATGTGGCTGCCACAGTTCAAGAGAAATCTTATGACCCAAAGGATAGCACTGGAAAACCATCATTCTGTGACATGGCTTTAAAGATCACTTGACATCCAATTCCACTACAGCCTCTATTTGAGATCCAGAAGACAATATGAACAATCTTGAAGAGGTAGAAACAAGTATATACAGGCGAGCTATACAGTTCTACCTTGGTTTTACTTATCCAAGAGGGCCCATGCAGAACTTTCACCATAGAAGTTGAAGACATGAACAAGCCTCACCCAAGAGCTGGAGAGCTTGCACAGGCGACAGTCACCAAGAACTGGAATGATGGTGGCATGAACTATGCCAAGAAACAGCAGTGAATGCCTGCCCTGTTACACACATTCAGTCTTGCTGGGTGGCCAAACACAAGGCACCCATGACTGCCAGAGAAGTATTATTCAGCAGCAAATGCCATGTGAGACTATCTAATAAACTGGCTCTAGGTTTAAAAAAAAACAAGAAAGAAAAGAACTTCCATTTCACAGTATGACATCATTTGGAAACTCTTACCTTACACAAAACCTCAACAGGAGTGGACATTTTCTTTTCACTAATCTTTTCATACTTTTGCTTCTTTGTTGCAGCCTGTGGAACATGTAGGTCACAATATAAGAGATATTGTGCAACACTGGATTAACAAGGACAGTAGCAAAAAAAATGACAAAAATCCTTTGGTCAACCATAAGTATTTTATGTGAAATCTCCAAGTCCCACACACTTACTGCAAAGAGAATGAAGGTCAATCTGGTATTAAGATTTGGACACAGTTTAATACCATTTGTCGCAGTCTAATGCTTCCATCACATGGCACAGCTCGTGTAGTTCTAGCTGCTGCTTTTGTCCATTAAACAGACCAGACTTGCATTTACATTTGCCAAAGTTGTATTAATTCCCACTCAGTACCCCATTCAAGGGCTGCCTGCATGTTTCAGTAAGCAGCCATTACATTCATTTGCAGCTGAAGACTTCTAGTGTTTCACAAGCTGCTTGCCTTTTTAGAAAATTTGCAGCTGCATCACCATTTGAGTTACACAACTCTCACACGGAAGAAAAGCAATTAAAACATGAAAACAAATCACTGAAGTCTATATAACAGAAATAAGGAATATTTGCAATGCTTGTACTTGGCTACCATACATGAAGATACTTGAAACAAGTCTGTTGCAGCTAATAATTATTCAGTCATGCCATAAACTGGACTGAAGATATCACTAAAGCTGAACTTGCTAGGAGAGATATGATTTCCATGCTCTCTACAGCAATTCAAAAAGCCACTAACAATGTTATTTTCTACTTCCCAAAAAGGGCCTCAGCCTACAACAGGACAATAATAATTTGTAAAGATGACGTAAACTATTGTTTAGCATAAATTTTAAGACAGTCAAACAATACACATTTTTCCTGCTGCATGAGAAGCAGAAAGAACCTTTCTTCTACATTCTATGAATACCATGCCTTGGGAAAAGCCGCTTTATATAGCTGAAGCTAAACATTATATACAACCATCTATCCAGACAGGCAGAAGCATGATACCCAAACATGAAAAAAAAAAAAAAAAAGGAAGGATGGGGGAGGAGGAGAGGGGCAACATAACCTACCTTTAATCCTTGCCAAGGCAGACTGGTTCTGTTAAAGTACATCAATACATAGCCTAGAGACTCCATGTCATCCCGACGACTACAGAAAGAGGAAGAACACAATGAATTACAAGTTTTGGCATTTCATACTTTATTCCAAATAGTGCAAGCATTCCAAAATTAAAAACAACAACAAAAAGAGTAATTAAGGAATAAAACCTAAGCTTTGGTGCAAAGGCATGTCTCTTTCTAATATAGCTAAGACATCTAGGTGTTCAGGATTCCACTGGCAGGCATGTGACAAGTCCTCACAAGCAGGAAGGAGATCCTATTCATTTTTCAAGCAAGGAACAGTCAGTAGGTATTGTGTGTGGTTAAGTTTCCATCTGCAGTTACATTAGAATAATATAGGAAACAAAAGCTTTGGAAAATAAAAAAGAAACATTAAATGTCTTTCCCATTTAATTAAGTAGCTTGGATAGAAACTAAAGTTTTACCTGTAGGAACCACGGAATGCATTGTAAGAGATACACATGATGTTAGCCTTAACTTCCTTAAGGAAGATTTTGCCCTGACCCTTGCCTCAGTCTGGAACCAATACAAAACATCTAGCCCCAAAAGAGCATAACTCCTTCCTTTCTTCATTTCTGTTAAAAAACCCTGAATTGCCTCCATGATTTTTAAAAAGACAAGCAATACTTAGAAAGGTGCATACATCAATCTGAGAGGTGCCTCTGCTTTCTTCCCACAAGAAGTCTGTTTCAAGGCAGCTAGAGAACTCCGAAGTTATCCATCTATAGATTTCACTGAGAATTTGCATGCAAACTCTCATCTAAAAGGCTTCAAACATTTTCTGTACTGCACATGCTCCAGATCCACACTTCAGCCACATGAACACCATCATAGTTTGCTACACATCTTTCATGATTACTAAGGCTAGTACAGTTCACTGAAGTGGAAAAAACGCTCCAAGATTTTTTTTCCTCTTGGCAAAGTTGCCTCTTCCCAGCTGTGGCAGTATCAGATTTTTCCTCTGATTGCCCCTCTGCAGCTGACATCTATTTAACATGAGACAGAAAAATAACTTATTTTTCTCATCCCAGCTCCCTGAGAACCTGACAGGTATTGCTGCTGCTTTGCCACCCAGGCAGATCTACAAGAAAAGCATTTAAATGGTGGCAGGAAAGACTATGCACCTACCTCCACAAGAGAACAAAAGGCTGAGAGCGGTATTGCAAACAGGATTATATATATGGATGAGGGTAGAACAGCTCCCTTTAAGTGAGAGCAATCTGTAAGAACCTGGACAGATGTACCTCCAGATCTTGGTGTAAGAGGAAATAAGTTGTAGGTGATGCTTTATGTTATAGCCAACCCAATATAACCACTAATGATCATCAGAATGGCCTGCTTGTCACCCCCTCAACTCCTGTTCCAGGTCTGTGACCCTTTGGGGAACCAGTTCAGGGAGTGATCCCAGAAGAAAGTCAGCTTGACTCCCTAAACCATTGCACCACAAGGCCAAAAGCACTAGCTGTGCCCAGGGGTCAGGGAAGAGAACACTGGTTCACTCCTCTTGACAGCAGCTAGCTCTGAGGTCATCTCAGCTGGAATATGAAACCACAGCCAAAGACAGAGTGATGAAAAATGATACTAAGACCACAAACTCCAGCCTGCAAAACTTGCTAATTCTATTAGAACTGCAGATTTTAATCACCAACAGGATTCAGTGTACCAGTATGGGGCCATGACATAAAATTACATCTTCTGAGAAGGCAGTGGTAAATTCAGAGGCAGTAGAGGGATTAATAGTTTCCATCCCCCCATCCAGTTCATTGTTTTAATGTTTAATTTCATTATTTTGTAGTAGAAAACATTTAGTTCTGTACATCTGTAATGGATATATTACATTGGAGCATATACTGATAAAAGTGATTTTCAGGATTTGGAAAATAGGGCAATACTCTCCATTACTAAAACAAGAAATGGATAACATTGCAAACAGCTCCTCGAGAATAGCTGTCATTAAATATAGGAAAACATGTTCTGTAACCGTTGAAGTACAGCACTAACAGTTGAAATATTCTGCCATAAGCTTCAGGACTGGTTTCTCTTGATTATAGGAATATATTATTTGTTTGCCTCACTGTTGGCTTGATCTAGACATTTAATAGCTTTTAGCATGCACCAAGCTACATTTCTAATTATATTAGAATTCCCAGTACCAGCAGAGATGGTAGACAACCTCCAACTGAATTCAAAAGCAGTAGTCCTTTGCAGTTCCCTCCCTTCACTGTAAGGTGCTAACACAGCTATTCCCTCACAAGAACGGCTTGGGTTCTATGAAATGTACTTCAGAAATGACCCCTGTCATTTATCCTACTTGACCCATATGTCAAGTAGGCTTAAATAATGACACTGACACAAATAATAGGCAAAATAATTACACAATAAAATACACTTAAGGAACCTTAAGGAATTTAAAGCAAAGAGGAAAGATGGAGCATTTTACAACACCAAATATTTGGAAGTTACATGTTCTGTTGAAGTGGATCACTAGAAATTCTGTCATTCCCATCTTGATTAAATTGAAGGTCAGAGGCACAGACATTCATGGAAGTTTTAACTATGTCTAAGCAACCTCAGCATCATGTGGTAAAGCCACACAGTTACACTTATACATTAAAACATCTAGGCATATAGGTAAGAAAGAGAAGAGAGGCATCACTTCATATCTCATGAGTGCCTAACACACTTCCAAACAACCTGAAGTGCCATCTCCACTAGACCACTGCTAGGATACTGTAGGAGCAATATGCTTTCAATCCAGATGATAAAAATGTGTTTGTTGATTAAGCAAAGCTCAAACGTATAAATACACACACACACACGTGTACATATATACATACAGAGCCACAACTATGGTTGTGTATACCAGAAATCAAAATACAGTGTGAGTAAAGCAGAAGATCTTTTAAGTCTTGCTTGCAGGCAAGAAATGGATAAGCAATAGTTTACTAACTTGAAGGGACAGTGAGGAAACAGGACACAGACACCAGCTTTAGAATACCCTTTCTGGCTACAGAATTGCATCTCAAGCCAGTCAGCAGTGGCCTCAACAGGCATCAACACAATCAGGAAAGTGCACCATTTTATTTGTGAAGGTCCTCTGAGAGATCCACATAAAAGTAGAGCTTATCCTTTAAAAAAACAAAACAGTATGCAGAGCATCCACCTCATGCCTGAAAGACTTAGACTCTCTTCAAAAAGCAGATTAGGTACTTGGATTCCCCCCCCCCCCCCTTTGCATAGGCAACCAAAAAGAAACGCACTTGCAAAGGGATATATACACGTATTCATATAAAACTAGTTCAGACACTCAAGAAGCTTACAAATAAGATCATCTTGCATCCTCCAAAAGCACAGCAGTAATCTCCTTGAACTCACCTCTGCTCAATGCCAAGATGTGCATTGATACTGGCATATCGAGCTGTGCCAGTGAGATTTTTGTCTTCTCTGTATGGTATGTGTTGCCTTGTCCTGTTGTCCCGGTACTTTTTGGCCAAACCAAAGTCAATAAGGAATAACTTAAAGAAAAATGAAAATAGATTATATTCCTATACAATGCAAGGAATCCCAAACCTCTTTCACTAGGCATTAGCTACATTTTAAGACATCAGCCTACAGTTAAGAGGAAGCAAAGTAACAGTGCAGAGTCACAACTAGCTTTAACTAGCCAGTTCAAAAACTTAATAGTGAATTAGTTCAAGCCTTTTCTCAATCCAGTGGAATAGATTAGACTGTGCTACTCAGCATCTGTAGCTTAGTTCTACAACTATTTTATGTTACTATTGTAATTTATGTATCACATTAGCTCAATAACTACAGTGCACAATTTAGGAAGGAAACAAGTATGTGCGAAAGCACACTTCACAAAAACCCACTCACACTACAGCAGTTTACACATACAGATAGTTAATGGCAGCTCAGCAGCTTAATGCAAGTGATGCACATCCTGTATTCTTCTCTATGTCTCAAAGAACACTGGCCATTCTGCAGAGCATAAGGCCAAAACCTTCAACAGCAAACAAGACATCTTGCTTTCAATCATATGCTCATTTTAAGACTACCAGAACACTATCGCAGCAGCATGACACACTTGCTGATGATATTAATACATCCAGGAAGCTAGAGCCTAGTACATGAAATCTAATTTAAGTTTCTAATAACCAAGCTTGCCCAATGATTTGATATTTAGCAACAACTGAGTGCGTGCTAATTAGTGTGCTAACAGCCAGACTATCTACAAAGGTTAATACAGACTGTACCTTCTTGCAAAAAGATTTCAGGAATAGACAAAAAAAACTGAGGCAGAAGTACGTAAGGAGCCTTTCAAATTCTAGCAGTAAGTCTTCAAGCTACAAATCATCTGGCTGAGCTCCTGATTCCAATGCTGGATTAGTGCTACAGGATCAGGGACTACAACCCCTACAGATTAATGAATACTGCAGAAGTAACTTGGGTGGAGGAAGGAGATGATGGGAAGACGACATAAGGTTCAAGAAATTCTCAGTAAAAACCTATTCGGTATCACCTTAAAGGTGATTCCAGAACAGAAGATGCAACTTTAAATGCAAACAAGTACTGGAGACTGATATGCAGGTATACCTGCATCCAAGACTGAAACAAAGGGTCACTCTGGCACACTGAAGTGCCATGAATTATAAAGTGACACTCAACACTGAAGTATCAAAACTACTGAAAGACTGCAAGTTTCTGAATTTCACGGTATGTTTTAGAATTCTGGTTGAAGAAGATTTAACTGCAGTAGTCTAGACAGGAAAAAACAAAGCTAAAAACCTCTTAAACTACTGATGCTGGAACAGAAAACCTTGAGTTGAAGTCCTTCCATGATTTATATGCAACCACAAAGCACAGCAGTTCTACATTTGTTGTTCTAGTGAAAGTCACCCTGAAAGCACAGAATGCTTTGAGCAAGAGGACATAAAACCAAGTTTTTAAATCAACTACACTGGTCAGTTCAGGAAAGTGAGGGTCTTGTCTTTGTTGCACCCTCCACAGCTACCACTAGAGGTAGTTACTCACCTAGTGAGCATGGACATGTTCTCCAGCTACCAGGAAATTAATGATTTTGATACTAAACTCCTAAAGCAGGTAGTATAAAGCTTCTATGTGGTTACTATACTGCAAATGCAACTTTCCTAGAAGCAAAGCCTGAGCTCAAATTCAATCCCTTATTTTCTGATTAAAGCTTTCTGATCTGATGAGAGCCTCTGATGTATAGTTTGCAATAGCTACTTTTGCAGGGCCTTTGCCCATTAGTTTAAGCAAAATACTATGCCTTGAGAAGGAGCAAAAACCAAACACTACACACATCAATCAGAATATTTTCACTGCACATTTAGTTACAAACACTTCAAACAATTCAAAGTCTTCACATGCTTTCTGTAATCCTGGGGATCTTGCTGTTAATCAATGGTATGAAGGGACAAAGTCACAGTTCATGAACCAAAATAGTTAACACTAGAAGTGTGCCTCATACATAAATAGCTGGTGTCTAGCCCTGTTTAGCACAGACATGGTAAGACCACTTTCTTCAAAAGAGTTGCAAAAGTAAATGATGCTCTGCCTCTTCCACAGCTGCTACTAGCTCTCGATATTAGACCTGAACAAGGTAATTCTGCATTCTCAAGAGGTATGGGTAGAACCTCTTAAAAAAAAAAAAGGAATCAATTCAGCAACAGACCCGTTTTACACTAGTCAAGTAACTGGATATTATTTTACAGCACTGATTTCTCTGGGGAATTTTACCCTGTTCCCTATCTTAGGCTCATTGTGTATTTCTCATTCTAGATGGGTGGAAGGCAAAGGAGTAAGTTCATCTTGCAAAGAGTTAAGTTGGAACATACAGCCTGATTTTGATGAGCACAGAATGTACCAATGCCAGCCAGCAGGAACACAGACATATTCCCACAGATAGCCTCATACCACCTTAATTCTGTTTGTTGCACAATCAGCAGGAAACTGGAGAAGTAGGGCAAGATCTTTGCAAAGAGCAACTAGAAAAGCAGATCAAAGTCTCTGCCTCAACTGATAAGAAAGTTTCAGAAGCAAACAACAGAAGCCTGTAGAGCTTGCATACAGCAGCTAGCTGCCTGGGATTTAATACATTAAGACTATCATTGTGGAAACCTACGGACTGATTCTGTGGCCAAACTCCTGAGCTATATGATTCATATTCAGCAGTTTCCAGCTGTCCTGCTACGAACTGGCATGTCTTCATTTCTCTCCATTCATCTTCTCTTAAAGAGTCAGAAGTACTACATTTAACACTACAAGATAAGCTCATGCTTCTCCAAGACACAGCTCGGAGTAATTTCATTTTATAAGCACAATGGATGAAAATATGAGCGTCCTCATTACACATTTGGAAAGATTTTGAACAAAAACTGCAAGGGAAGGAGTCTGGCTGAAGCAATAACAGAACTTCTCCATGTGCATACAAAGACAATGCAGGAACCCTACAGGAAGGCAAGCAGACAGCCCTATACAGAAGCCCTGCTATTTCACTAGGGTAGCATGTCTATCCTTCAACACATTCAATAGATTGCATTTGAGTTTTAAAGGACAAAAATGAAACCTGCTTCTGCATCTGAAATCAAGCACGTACATTTAGCCCTTTTAATATCAAGTTTAGAAATAATTCTGTAATTTAAACAAGCGCCACAGGGAAACATCTTAGTAATGTTACATGTTTGCCAAGTATGTCTGAATAATGCCAACATAAGAGGTGCTTTTGCAAGGTCTACATTCTCCAGAAAAAAAAAACAAAAACAAAAACAAAACAAAAATAAAGCACATGAATTTGGGGTTGAGGTTGGAATAGGAGACAGTTCAGACCTGGTTTAATCCTGAGAAAGATGGGTCCTGAGAAGTACTAACAGTCATGCTTCTTTTCCTCTTCCCCACTGGAGATTCTAAACACTGAACAAACAATAGAGGGTGGCAGTGCATCAAACAGTATTGCTTACATTGCAACAATGGCCGGCGCAGACAGGCAACACCGAGGCGTTCGAGAAAGAACAGGGTAGCCAAATGCCATCCTTCTTCCACCAAGCACTGTAGTTTTCAAAAAACTATGTATGTTCATTTTTTTTTTCCAAGGAGAAAATTTGAAACATGTGACAAGGTAAATTTCAACTGTGAGCCGCTCCAAAATGGCACTGCCTTGACCAGGGATAGCAATGGTGACATTTGGCTCTATTAAAAAAGGAAATTGAAGTTTTGCTTACAAAAGCATCCTTTGGTTCCACAAACTGCCCTTCCCCCAAAAGACATTTAGAAAAAGTAAATCTTCAGTAAGGAAGAGGTAGAAGGCATTTAGTCACCTTAAAGTTTACTTTCATAAGCATGCAGGGCTTATTTCTAGCAGAGCTGAAAATTCATATTTTAAGGTGGGAGCAAAATTTCTCCCAATCACCAAATTAAAGTTTGAAAAAAATAATTTTTTTTAAAAATATAACTGACAGGAAGCTACTGGAACAAGATTACCATGCTATTCTAGTCTTTGTGGCTGATTTTCTTTAAACTGTGTATAGTAATCTCTAAAAAACCCAAAACTACACTTAGTTACAAAAAGAAACAAAGTAAATACTGTACAGTGACAAGTGTTCCCTAGATAAAGCACTTGGTTCCAAACTGAAGCAACCCATGCCTCATTTTGCTCATGTAAACCTATCAATTTGCACTTCCCTCAAGAACTACCTCCCTAATCTTTAAAACCCTGCAACAGTAACAAAGCCCATGCCCACAGACAGCATTTACCACCATATCATTGCGTGGCTCCCTAACTAGTCTACTAATGGGAAAACTAGTCTACTAATGGGAAAAAAATACAATGATTTACAGGCAATTTTGTTTTTCATTTCAGCTGATGCAAATCTAATGTGTTCCTCCACTAAAGTAAGCACAGCAGCAATTTCTAGGCCATTAATCCACATCAAGATGAAACAGAGTGCAGCAATGCCAACCTAGCATGACTGTGCAAAAGTATAGAAAAATGGCCCAAAAAGAACAATTGCAAATCAGAAACTAAAACTAGGAAAAAAAATTAGAAGTTTTCAAGCTATACTCTAAGTCATGCCAGAAAATTAAGGAGCCTAACTGCTTGACACAGCAGAGAAAAATAGAGCTCTACAGAGTTAAAGTATGAAACTTGGGAACAAGCAAAGTTTAACAGCAACAGGATTACATAAAGACTGCCTTTCAGCTGGACTTACAAGCTTTTCCAACAATGGTTGTATCTAAACATTCAGTGCACTGCACCTCTTCAGACAAAAGCTGTTATCTCATGTTAATCAAGCTTTCCCCTTCTAATGTTCATGGCCCCGAAGTTGGCATTCATACAGGCAAACAAAGGTAAACATTTTAAATACTAGTAGTGCCTAAAGAGATGAGACATTCTCAGATGGCATATAGAGAAGATAAGTGGGAATCTTGCTTCCAATAAACAGCTTGATCACATACATTTGTCCTGAAGTTAAGTAGCATGCTTAATGCATTGCCAATGCTGCCTGTCTGCCCGAGCTCGACATACAAATTGCAGGATTAAGCATATTTCACTCAAGAGAACTAAAAATAAAATAAAAACGTTTTCTTCTATATATGGTTTTCAACAGGAAACATGCACTTCTGACTACATTTACCAATCCAAACAAGTGCAACAACCTCAGCCCGCCCCCCCACCCTCCTTTTTTCCCCCCACAAAGTAAATTGAAAGCAGTTTTCTGTTGTACAACATATTCAGGTACTCTACAACTTAACAGTTTTCCATCAACATATTTGCATAATTTCATTTATTTATAAAGGCAATTGACCTACATATTGGCTATTAGTCATATCCATAATTCTGATGGCTGAAGAGTTCTCTTTACCAGTCTGTCACTGCAAGATTTAATGCCCTGATGACTGGTAGGTCAGGAGCTCCCACGTTGGCATGAATTCTTTTCATCCCAGGAAGTCAGCCCCAAAGCCAAAGACAAGATTTTACTTTATCATTGAGGAAAAAAATGCCATTACAACAGTCATCTCTATAAGTAAACTCCATTATCGAGAAAAGTTGCTAAGTATCCTCTAGGGTTAGTTTATAATGTTGTTGCAAGCCTAGAAATCATCTTGCAATCAAGTGCATCTCACAGGGTGGGTCAGAGACCCACATGTGTATGCCACTGCATTCAGAAGTGGACACCAAGAAATCCAAGTTCTCACATCAAAGAACCATGGTTTAGCATCCAAAACATCAGTTTTAGCAATGAGTTTTAAAAAGGTTGTGCAGCTTGAATCAAGTAACGTAGCCATTCCCTTTGGAACTTTTAAACAAAGAGCATTAGACTAACCTTATTACAGTGACGCCCAATACCCATTAGGAAGTTATCTGGTTTAATGTCTCTGTGTATAAAATTCTTTGTGTGCACATATTCAATTCTACTGATCATCTGTAAAAAAAAAACAGCAACAACAAAACAGGTAAGATTTCAATGAGAGCAATACAATTTACTTAAACCTTCAATGAAAGCACGCATTTTTAGTGTTACCTTTCTCTGGCAACTTAAGTTTATGTATTTGCTTAATGAAAACCAAGTCTTTTTTTATGCTGTTCAAATAAATTTATCTTTCTTATATGTTAAAATTCCATAATCTTGGTGAGGAAATGGCAGATTAAATACCTGAAACTATTTCCCAAACATTCAAGTTCATGTTCTAACTATAGTGTCCCATTAAAGAGTCATTTCTTTTTCTTACTTCAAACAAAGGTTTTCTATACCTACCACAAGACAATTTTAAAGCTCATTCCCTTCCCCTGTACCAGTTATTCATTCATCTGGTTATTCATTCATCATCAAGCATCACTTTACCAGGTAACAGTTTTCACAGAGCAAGTAACAACCTGATTATGGCCCATACTGTCATATCTAGGCTACCGTGATCCCAGTCAGCAATGAAGACGCAGAGAAACTCTGGCACATCTGTATCATCATATACAGTCATGTGACTTCCTGTGCGTGAGATCACAGCACATGCATTTATGCTTGTGCTTTCCAGCTACTAGAACACTCTTCACACAGTCTTTAGCAAGATGAATTGGTTACAACATCATACCCTTGACAGCTGTTCTACTGGACTATGCCCTAAAAGCCAGTTCCATGCACTGATATCATACATCCTGTCTATGTTTCCCAGATGACAACTAATTAGTGTTTATCATCCAAATGAATACTGCACAAAAACTGTACAGATTCCCTGGAGATGCTACAACACCCAGACTCCAGCTAACTGAGCAGGCAAATGGCTCTCTAAAGCAAGCATAACATTCAAGGCAGGTGAGAATAAGGACAGCTGACCTTGTCTCCGTACAAATGCTGTGAGCTTCCTTGGCCAAGAGCCTGGGATTCTACAAGCATCTGGCTTAGCGACAACTTGGTACTAGCATCTATTACATAATATTAGATGACATTTAAACTACCATTGAAAATTCAACTCATGAAACTCTTACTGCCTTTCAAGTAGCTGAAGACAGCACAATCAAGCTATTTGTTCAATAGCAAGAAATAAATATGGCTGGGCATTTCAAATGCTGTACTGTCACGACCAAGTTGAAAAAATATCAATTGCTAGAAAAAGACTTAACAGACCTCAGTTTTAGAGGCCTTGATTAAGTTTGAGGTAGGAGTGGCATCTCCACTAACAGCTTTAAGAACTGTCTTTAAGCACCACAACCACCAAAACTATTTATTAGCTCATGGTCTGGGACTAGAAGTTACAGGAGGTTGTGAGCGCATAGTGACATTCAGTAAGAACCAACCTATAGACTTGCATGTTGCCCACCTGTCACTGCAGCTGGCCAACACAACAGGTTTCCACTGAATCAGATCAACCATAACTAGAGACTGCTTCAGACCTTCTAACACCACCCCCATGGCTGATACTGGGAGCTAATCCACCCATATTAGTCTTGATACTTTATTAAAGTTGCACTTGTTAGATCTGCAGCATCAAGGAGTTGTGTACTACCCTCTGTGCTACCCTCCCACTACAGGCCTATGTTCATTTTGTATATGACAGCACACTGAAGCCACCGTTACTTCATTCCTATATAGGTCAAGTGTTCACTTAGCTATATACAGCACTGCATAACACATTGTTTAACCCACTTAAAGAACCACGTTGCACAAAATACTTTAAGGGTTTTTAACTTCCTCACAGTAAGATTTGTACGTACCTGGTCTGCTAACATAAGTACTGTTTTCATCGTAAACCTGCGAGAACAGAAGTTGAATAGGTCTTCAAGGCTGGGACCAAGAAGATCCATAACTAGAACGTTGTAGTCCTTTTCTTGACCATACCACCTGCAACAAAGAAAATTATTTGACATTAGCAGGAATCCTAATGCAGCCTAGAATACCATTAGCCCTCTTGGCTGCAGGGGCACATTGCTGACTAATGTTCAATCTCGAAAGCTATCTAAAAACTAAGGCTAGTAGTGTCTTATTTTTCCTGGAACAAAGTCCAAGGACAAAACAGAATACACAAGTTGGCAAGTGTGTGTGCACACGTTTAGTTTTTCCTTAAGAGGGAACACTACTACACTTTAGCAGCAACTGAAATACTAAACATCAAAATGCAATCAAAGCAGAAGCCATTACATGTCAATATACTGAGATGTATATACAAAGTCTGAACTGAAACTCATCTGCAGGACATCTTACACTCCCATCATTGTTTCCTCCATTACTTAACTTCACAGAAACATCTTTAATTGCTTTAGGCTTTGTTTTCAGGTATGACTTCTCTGCAACAGACCAAAGCAGCTCATGCAGTTAACTCATATACTACCTCTTCATTCATTCATCCAATTTAGCAAATACCAATCAAGTCCTACTGTCCTATTAAATAAAAGATAAAGGCTCTTTACCAGGTTTTTGACATCATAAAGGGAAAAACACCTAAGTGTCATAAAAGCAGAAGTACAAATGTAGCAAAACATCAATTTCGGCCAAACAGACTGTGATATCCACCCTTAAGTGTCTGATATATCAATTCAGGGCAAAAAAAATTAAATGTTACCAATGCTGTGAGGACAAGCAGAAGGCCTCCCATGCATATTTTTCCTTCCAATCCATGCCCAGAATTTCCATCATCGTATTGCTTTATGTTATCTGCAATTGGGGGATAGTATTTCACCACCTAACCTGCCTGAGAAGACCTGGAGTCACACCCTTCACTTCTGCAAATCTCAGCTGTGAATTTCCATACTTTAAATGGGCACTGAAAGACAGAACCTGAATATTCTCCTCTACAGTCCTTCTGCACATTCCAGATACCTACAGTTAAGTGAGAGGTGCGTGTAAAAAACTGAAGCTGTGCTGAGTACTAGTATACCACCATAAAGATTCAACACCTTATCAGAAGATCAGAAGGCTGCATTTTACCTTTGCTAGGCACCTAGTCCTTATGACAAGGATCTAGTAGCAGCAGTCAATGGATAAGGCACTGACCAGCTCTCTCCTTGGAGGAGTCTTGAGGTTACCAGCAACAGTGGTGCAGACAAGATACAGTAGTAGCTGGGCCTTAAAGATCTTTATAGAGATTTTATTTCCACTTTAGGCAATGACTCCAGGAGACTAATGCACAGTTGTCTGGAAAATAGTTACCACTGATAAAACCGACAAATTCCGTGGTACTTGCAGGATTCCAAGCTTAGCCAGGGTAGTAAACTAAAATGTTTACAAAACCACAGAGAAAAGATCCTATATTTGGATTTGTTTCATGAACTACTGGCCTGTACCTTCCCACTGTCGGGATTCCAGTAGAAACCATGCACTTTGTAATGCATTGTTACAATCTGATAAAAGTTAAACATGAGCTGTGGATCATACTCATTGTTTTACAGGTCAGTCTAGGACCTTCATTCATTCCCTACATCAAGAGGGGATGCAGAAAATATGTATTTTGAAAGCAATCATTCAAATGAAATGTCAACAAAACAGTTTTCCTCCAACATGTTAATGATCATACCAATACTGTAAGTACTATTTATCAGGTTTTGCCTTCTAAAAATTCATTGAATGTACTACGATGTACAAAAAACCCTGCTTACAAGTTACTCAACTAGGAAAGCATGCTGATGGTATTTGAAAAAGTCTGTAATTTATGAAAAGGTTAATATTCACACTGCAACCTGATACCGAGCCACGAAACATACACATTTTGAAAAGACCTGCCTAGCTAGGCCCTTTTAAGGAGTGATCAGAAGGTAGTTTCAACCACAAGAGCAACCAAGAAGAGTATTTTAAAAAATGCAAAGCAGAGATGGAGAAAGAGTCAAAGTGAGATGCTGTTGAGAAAAATTCTTAGTCAACTACAAACCAGCTTCAGTTCAAGAATTACTGACTATGCCTGTAAATCTACTTCTTGTTTCCTTTCAAAGTCACCTATGCAAATGGCTGAGTAGTTTTGGCAAGGCTCTATAAACAACTCCATAGGCTACAGTTGAAAATGAAACATTATGGTCATCTAGAGTAACGAAAACTGGACCAAATGACTCGCCTAGTTATTCTGTCATATGAAATTTAGGTTTGTTGTGAAGAATTCTGAAGAATAATGAGCTGAATTGAAGCATTCTAAGGAGTAAATCAAGATCTAGATAAAATATGATTTTCTTCAAGAAATAGAAGTCCAATTCATATGCTGAGTGTAATTGTTCAGTACAGTAATGGTTCAGTGCTCAAGAGACTGCAGTATAAGGGAAAAGGATCAAAGATCAGTCTACAAATGAGCTAAGAAAATTTAGTTACAGCATCACAGAAAAAGTGAAGCTGATGAAAAGGAAGCCTGTCCTGGGAGCTACATTTTAAAAAGCATTTGGTTCCTCTATAGGGATCTCTCTGCTTAATAAGTGCAGTAATTCAGGTTGATTGCACAACCTCCATTTGGCCTACTTCTACATATGCACAAGAAAATTTTAATCTCCTGACCATTTTACACTGGTGGAAAGCAGAACCAACTCTGCAAGACAAATAAATAAGACAGGACCTCTTAACATTTCATTTTCATGTTTACCTGCCTGTAATTCCTCACAGAAGACTGCTGCATCTGTTCATTTCACTACTGGCAACTGAAACTTCTGCTATGGCATTGGAGTAACTTGTGCTTTATTTACTTTGCTAACAACTGCAACTAAGTTTTCATTTCCCTTGGAACATTTCCAGGGAAAATGGGATTATGAAGTAAGGCTACATCACATCCATTCAAAGTCTACTACCTGCTACTACTGGCAGCTCTGAGCAAAAATGTTAGAAGTCTTGGCTCTTCTTAGGAAACCTTGGATATTATGATGCATAAGAGCTTGGCAAGTACTCCTTACTCCCATATTCACATAATCAATGTAAGACGGTATATAAGCACACATTTTGGATGAACACAAATTCAGACCACTTTATCATGCAAGTTTTAACACTACTGGGCTAAAGCACAGAACAATACGGCAACAAACTGAGCACAATTCTAAAAAATAAAAAAGCTAGTGTCTCAGAGAAATCTTCAGAAGTTCTACTACCGCATTAGCAATGAAACTTGGAGTGAACTACTAATATGAAGGAACAATCCATACAAAGCCTTGGGCAACTATTAGATGACACTAGCATCTCAGAACACAAGTGTCCCACATGTCTGTTAAAGCACCATGGACTTTTTTTTTTAAGCACACTTGGAAGTACTCTCTCATACTAAAGCCGAGGAAGCAACAGCAGCAATACCTTTTAAGTGGGGAGAGTTTGAGGGCAGTGGAAAGTGGGAGCAAGAGGTTTAACTACTTGACAATTCACTTCGGGTGGGTAATGACTCTGCATATAGTTACATACAATGTACTATTTCAAAAAGAAAAGCTAAATTACTAGACTAGGAAAACTCATTATTTCTCTTAATTCATTCCCACAGTGCTCTACGTCCTCTATTTGCTAAATAGAGAGTTTTGATTCTGTAGCACAGGTCCATTTATACCTACTTATGCCAAAAAAAACACATGAAGTATGGATTATCAGCTTTCCTGATGAACAGCTGTAGATGATCTTATTGAAGACTACACAAAACATTAATAGGGCAATGTTATTATGAAGAGCTAAGATTTATCCTTGAATTGGCAGCGTAACACTAACACCCGAGACAGCTGTTAAGAATCCTAGTCCATATTCAAGCTGTAAGGCGTGCCCAAGCTCACACATGCATCGTCACTCTCCCTTGCCTCATCTGTTTAAAGCTACAGATCAAATTACTATAGATCAGTAAGAATACAGTAAATATCCTTTATGAAGCTTTCCATCAAAGCATGGCTAAAGAGTGAACCTTAATTTCACTTCAGTGACTTGTCTAATTTGAAAGACCAAGACCCACAGCATCAACAAGTTTCCAAATCATGTGGTTTAGCAGCCTGATATATTGCCCCAGTATACACACACAGCTGAAATTTTGTAACAACTTGAATTTCAATATTTGTAGCTCTATGCTGAACAACTAAGTCACATGGCACAGTGGTTTGAAAGTATTTGGCTTCCAAATCCCATACAGTAAAGTGGGTATGATGCCAGATCACATGACAAGCAAATGTTTACTTGAACTCATGTGGGGTGTTTTTTTTAATTCCCTCGACTAACCTTGAGACAAGCAAGTGAAGTACTGATGCACATCTAGCACTTTGTAGCAAATACTGTAGTCAGGTCTACCCAAACTTAAAATCCTTTTCTGTTTTCAGAGCTGCATCTTTCAAAAATTGTATGATGTCTATTTCAGCAACTGTGTATTTCATAAATAATGTCAATGACCAAAGAAATGTTTGAGAAAATGTTAATTGCTTGGTTTGTTTGGGTTTTTGTTTTGGTTTGTTTTAACTGAAAACATTTCATTTGGTTATTACAATATTCTCTTGACATCTAGTGTATCTTCCTTTGAAAGGGTCAAATTGAGGTAGGTCAACTAGCAAAGAGAGGTGGGCAAAGGGCTAACAGAATTCAGAGACAGGCCATGAAATTATAGGCCCAGTTTCAGACTACTGTAACACTTACACAATTTTAGTAGATAACCAGCAGCTTCATCCATTACATTGGCACTTGTAATTATGACAACAGGGTAACAAAACCAGCACAATTATCAAAGCTGTGTGGGCTGGTCACATGATGAATAAAAGGATTCAGAAGATTCACATTAAAAAAATCTCAAATTTACATCAAGATGAACTAAATTACTGAATAACTGTACAGCTGTTAATCACTGGTAAAGAAACCCCAAATCCCATGCACTCTGAAACCATGAAGGCAGTAAAGGCATTGTCACCATTAGCATAATGGCACGTCATTTTGTCTATAGCTTATTATATACAAAACCAGAACATCAGCTCAATGTCACAAGAAAGTCTTCCTACCAGCAGAATGACTATAACAAGACTATTTTGTTCCAGCTTAATAAAAGCTCTCCTCAACCAATGCCTGCTTTGCCAGGTAACCTATCCTCCACTGAAGGTTTCTGTCAATTCGATCACTGACTATTCCAGTGGAGGCTATGGTAACCTGGAATTACAAACAGAAATGCAGAAGGCCATGCTTTTGTGAGACAAAAAAAAGTGTCTCCTGGTGCCTCACTGCAAGGAAGTACAACGCTTCTATGACAAGACTTGAATAGTTAAACTCAAACCTTTAGACTTCCAGAAACCTTTATAGTCACATAAAAAAAGGCCAATCTGGACTACTTTGACACTACATAAACTTTTGCCACTTTCATAATTCGTAGTATGTGACCCTATGATTACTCTGTGTAGTCCTATGCAATTAGTTTCCCAGCACTTGGGCTTTCAAACACCAAGTGGAAGAGAAGAACTAAGGTGGATTAAAAAAGCTATTAAAACAAAAAGTGTACAGTGAACAAGCAAGCTGGAAAAAACTTACCACTAGAATTACCTGAAAAGATCACCTTATTAGTAAGCTTGACAAGTCAGCAGGCACATAAGAGTGAATATGTAAGTCTGGAAGGCCTCATCAACACAAAGCATTCAGACATCCTACAGAGAACCAAATGACACTGAACTGATGAACACTCTGGAACTGTAGTCCATTTCTGCAAGCACCAAGTCATTTATACAAAAGTCTCTGAACTAGGCATTAGTCAGATGACGTGACTAAAGAGAAAACACAGACCTCCCTATAATCATATAGCTCTAATATCAGGCATCACTGAAAAATAATAAGTAACCCTAACCAGTAAAAGTACAGGTATTCTACACAGAAATTGTGAAGCAATTGGTATCAATGCTTAAGGCACTGACATGCAAGCCCTGTCACCAACATTCAGGAAAGGAAATCTGAATCAGAACAGGGACAGAAAAGAGACTTCAAGAAAGATCGGAAGGTAGTGACCTCTGTAATAAAGTATTCAAACAGCTCAGCAAGGCAGCTACAGAGGTATGCAACTATTCTTTATAGATACAGGAGGACTGCAATAGGGAGAAGGTTATTAACAAAAAAAAATCAGGGAAGAAGTAGATAGGAACTGACTGCCTATGGGTACAAGCATTTATCTTTAGGCAGAGAAGCTCTCTCTGTCCGACAACAGAATCATGAGCACTGCCGTGCTAGCCTAGAAAGTTTTAACATTGCATCTGACTGATTCACAGAAAGGATAGCACGTTGTCCAAAACAGGTGCTGGATTTGGACCAAAGTGGTCCCTTCTGGTTCCATGTTCTAGACTTGTCAGGACAGACATCTCCTGACAAATACTGTTTCAGACAAATTGGGAAGTATATTCTGCCTGTAAAAATATACTAATTTGAGTCTTAACAGATACTGAAGCAACGCATGTAAGAGGTAATCTATCATCGTAAGATTCATGTCTAAATTGATACATATTTTATATTTCTAGTTTATCTCCCCTGAAGCTGGAAAAGCACTTCTTAACTGTTAGCCAGCTAGGAGTAATGTAAGTGAACTTAACATAATATGGCATGACTGAAATACTGAAGTGGAATATTTAGCAGATGTCACCTAACATTAGTTGCCATGGTGAGTATGAATTAGGCCACCCAAGAACTAAATAAAGAAACAGCAACGAACACGCTACACTATGAAGTTAGATAGACTCTATAAATAAAATTCTGTATCTTTTTTGTACAGTTATGAGAGAAATATGAATACATGAAGCATGCCAGTGCAACTCATCTCCTAAGCAATAAGATAATTTAATCTGCCTAGTGTTATGTTGCATACATACTTCCATGTAGTTGACTGGCTGTTTTGCTAGCTGTTTCATGAGGTACATTAACACCTGGTAGGAAGTGAGGAGAACCTCAGTCAAGTTTCTTCCATATAAGTCAGAAGGTTCAGTTGAGAAGGTAAGCGATTAATACGCAGTAGGTACAAGAAACACTGCTGAGGAAAAGAGTTTCATTACTACCTCTGCTGATCACCTGTTCCAAACAAGAGTAACACTGAACTGCAACAGCATACTTTTACAGCCATTTCTGCAAAGGCTGAGCCAAGGCAAGGGAAAAAAAAAAAAGAAAAACAAACCAACCCAAAAAAGGACACATTCATTTGTTTTCAAACTGTGGTCTCCCTTGGATGCTTCCAAGAAATCCACAAAGACCAATTACGACAGAAGTTTAGATTGTTATAAAACATGAAATAGATTTTGTTTAGACATTCACTCTTTCAGTAGAAAAATTTTAGGTATTAATTTAAAAGACTAGCTTTCAATTTTACTTTGAGCTACCATAACAAGAGGCTTCATCTTATCTACTAGAGTCATTCTGCCCTTCAGTATGCAGCCTTAAGTAGTAACAGAAGGCTCATTAATAGGAGGCTCTGTTGCTAGAACCTTCCCCCTCATTACTTGCAGACCTAGATGAAAGTATCAGTCTTACCAATGAAAAGAAGATAGAAAACTTTTCAGACTGTATCTGACTACTAGTTTTGGGTGGGTTTTTTCTTTTTTTTGTTGGGGAGAAGCATTAGGGGGCTGTTTTTTGTTTGTGGGTTTAGCGGGTATTTTTCTGGTGGTGTTTTTGGGGTTTTTTTTGGTGTGGGTTTTTTTTTATGCTGCAGGAAGTTATTGGGAAAACAGTTTAAAATGGTGGTGTTTGAGAGGTATATTTACAGATTTTTAAGCACTGCTTAAAGAGATCAAAATTTGAAGTGCTCAAGGAAAAATCCGTTGTGAAAACCACCCCAAAACTACCAAACTTGACCACATTTTTCCATTACATGTATTCCTTAGTGAAGATGAACACGGGCAGAGTCTCTTATTAATAGTTATCTAACAACATGGCAGTAAGCAACCAGAAGAACAAAAATTGTAGATGCTTTTATAGGGGGTTTTTTGCCAGAAACTTTACAATATGCTTCACTATTTAGAAGATTGCGTAGTGATACATGGGTGGCAATACTGAATTGCTCAACATTAAAATATTTTGCAAGAACTTACTGCATTGAAAAAGTCCAGAAATGTAAGGATTTACTTGTTCAGTTTGCAAGAGAATGTTGCAAAAAAAAAAAAATCGCTAAGTCAGTAGCTTTTGGTTTTCAAACTTACAAATGACTAAACTTAAATATCACCTTGATTAGCCTCACATGCTGTACAGTATCTCTTCGGCCTTGCCCACACAAGAATACATGCAGTATCTACTTCACATTTACTAGGCCCTCTTCCTGCTCTTAAGAGCAACACTTCCAATACATCACCACTTCTAATACATCACCAACAGCCAAGCTGGTTCCAGCATAGCTGTTTTCCATTTGAAACTGATAACAAAAACAAGTTATCCCATGATATTGTCAGGAGAAAAATCTGAAGCCCACTTTTCTTTCAAAAGTACATCTGAAAGAATACCTAATCTTCATAAAGGATACGAACGATAGCTGATAAACACCATAAATGGCAAAAATCAAGAGTGGCTGTCACAGATAATTCAAACAATTGTTTTTGTCAAGAGTGCTTTAACAGAGTTACACTATGAACAAAACAGCATACAAAAAAATCACCAAACACACTCTGCTGCATTCCTCCAAGCTAGAACCAAGAATTTGGGAATAAAGGTAGATAGTCCAAACTAATAGGATCAGTGCCCAGTTAACAAGATTACAGCTAAAAATGCTTTGCCACTGAAAAGAGAGGAAAAATGAAAGAGACAGCTGATGGCTGAGAACAATGAGAATAAGCCCAGCAGAATACTGCAGACTTTGCATTGTGTCCTAAAGGCAGAACAGATTGTTAGAATGTTAAGCTTGGTTCAAGAGCCTTTTGTGAAAAATGAAGGTAATAATTAACCAAAATTTATACATCAAGAACAAACCACAGCTTAAAAATCTGCAGAACATTTTACATTTTATGAAACTCTGGAGGCAAGTTCAGAAATTTTGCTACTCTTCTAGCAAACAACAATAAGCAGAGAAGTCAAAGACTTCCAAGTCTAAAAGGGTTCAGAATGTCATAGAATGATAGAATGGTTTGGGTTAGAAGGGACCTAGAAGATCATTGAGTTCCAACCCCCCTGCCATGGGCAGGGGCACCTTCCACTAGACCAGGTTGCTCAAAGCCCCATCCAACCTGGCCTTGAACACTTCCAGGGAGGGGGCATCCACAACTTCTCTGGGCAACCTGTTCCAGTGCCTCACCACCCTCACAGTAAAGAATTTCTTCCTTAGATCCAATCTAAATCTACTCTCTTTCAGTTTAAAGCCATCACCCCTTGTCCTATCACTACATGCCCTTGTAAAAAGTCCCTCTCCAGCTTTCTTGTAGGCCCCCTTCAGGTACTGGAAGGCTGCTATAAGGTCTCCCCAGAGCCTTCTCTTCTCCAGGCTGAACAACCCCAACTCTCTCAGCCTGTCTTCATAGGAGAGGTGCTCCAGCCCTCTGATCATCTTCGTGGCCCTCCTCTGGACTCGCTTCAACAGGTCCATGTCCTTCTTATGCTGGGGGCCCCAGAGCTGAATATTCAGAGAATAAAGACATTCCAATCTCAATTTTTGCTATTTTATGTGCAAACAACATGTTCTGTTACAGTGGGCAGTACCAAGGCCCCTTGTTCACCCTCCATGACAAGTAAAGGCTCATAGTTGATCCCACAGAAGCAACATTAAAAACTTTTAACTCCAAAACTGAGATTTTGCTCATTAGCTTTCTTGCGATCAGCCAGAAAGGCCACCAAATCAACCTTAAAGGCTATAAAAAAAATTTGCTTGGTTCTACACAATTTAAGTGCTCCAGATATGCTATCTCATCATTACTAAGTTTGCAATCACATCTAAAGGGCAGAATTCAGTTTTAAGAACAGGTGCCCCAAATGAATGAGCAATCCATACCTCACCTATTATTTCAGCTTTGTGAGTCAAAGAACCAGAGCAGACCACTTTAGTAAGGCAAAGCCACATAATGCAACTTCTAGTAAGTTGATCTTGGCCACTGCATTACTTAATTAGATGAAAGATAGAGAACAAGTCCCTCATTCTTAAATGAGGAATGCAAGATTATGTGCCTGTGTTTCCCAGATGTGTAGCATTGACATAAAAATGCTGCTGAGCCCAGCTTATACAGCATGGCAATGGCAAAAGCTTAGAATGATTCCTTATTTCCTATCAAATGCTCTGTTTGTGCTGTTCTTGTTTAAAGGTGTAACATTACAGAATTTTTAACAAATTTATTGAAAGATCTCCATTCAGCTTGATTCATCCTTCTAAATATACTGAGCCAAGAACAGCTTATTCCAACTTGACAGCATACCATTATAAAACAATGGTGGAACATGTATTACCAATTACACATGCAAAGTGACCTAAGTACAAAGTCATACACTCTCCCAGCTTAGCTGCTGACAAAAATGCACGTCAGAAAAGCTTGAATTGTCTGAAACAATATGCACAGTAATTTCACTTTGGTCTTACTCTCTGTAATCACCTATTCAAAGACATATCCTTGTTAAGCACCTCAGTGATACATCTCATTTGGTAGGCCAAGTTCTCCCCCTTAGATTCAGAGCACCATGGATTCTACTTCTACTAAACACATCACGTCTCAACATTTGTCGCAAGAACTGTGCTGGGTACCCTGTTCAGCTTCCTCTTAAAGACGATAAACATAAAAATACTATTTCAGATTTCTTCAAGCATCACCAGATGTCATACAGCAAGATGACAACTAGTAACAGAAGCCTAATCAAAGAACCTGTCAAGCAGCATCTGGTACATACAAGTAGATTTAAAATTAATGCTACTTCTGAAGACAAAAAAAAGGTATTTCCAAAAATTTTCTGAAAGACACTTTTCTAGAAAAATACTACAAAGATTAACACTGTGAGAACCTAAAAGTGAAAAACTTTAAGACTCACTGACATTATCAAATAGATCACACACCTTTAGCACAATGAGTCTATGAATCAATTTGAGTTGTTTTGAGTATTGCCTCAGTTGTCCATTCTTATTCAGATTCTTGTAATCTTGCATTAGTGGGGGGGGAAGGGAAGGAAGTATGTGTGAAAGAAAGGTTGTAGCTCCCCTGTGGTGGTGAGATTTCTAAACAGTCACTGGTTATACAGAAAACAGTCAGATACAAGAACATCAAATACAGAGGAAAGAAAACTTAAAGATGACTGCTGTAATTGAAGCTAGAAGCAAGTTTCTCAACATGCAAGATTACTTCCAGTATTTCAGCTTTAAATAAAATGCTCTCACAGGACATTTTAACCGAATCCAAGAACTTAAACAGTAGTTCACTTCTGCTGCATGGAAAAGTTGAAAAATTTGCAACTTAGGCCTCATTATAGCACCAAACCTTCGTTTACTTTTTCAAAAAAATAGTAAGAATGCCTGCTTTTCCAGTTTTGCGATGAAACACCTGATATCCACTTGCTTTGGCTGTTTTCCCAGTTATCCCTGGTTTAGCACATAAGTATACTGTGATAGCTTTCCAAAATGCAATTTCTATTCTTTCAGTTATGAAATAAAGGCACCCATTTGAAGAAAAGAAGGAAACTGTAGTCTAAAATAAAGACTAAATCTGTTTTCACATAAGCAACTCTGTTTAAGCTGCAAGTATTCTGCTTAATTCAGGTATGTTTATTGCATTCCTGCAAAAGGCTGTAGTGAATGAGGACAGATGGCCAAGACAACACTGTCTCCTCCACTACATAGCTCCAGCTTACATTCAGGACTACAGCCAGCTGGGGGGGGGAGGGGGGGAGGAGGGGAGCTATTAACCTTAGAAATGCAAACTTGTTTTAGGTTTTGTTAAAATTAATACACGATCTAGAATATGTCATCATTATGACCTTACAACAGACCCTACAGGCCACTATTGATATAGGTGCACATACAATGAAGTCAGGGAAGGGTTAACAGATTGAATGGAATCCACAGTTTCACCCAATACCTAAACTGAAATCGTTTTTGCAGCTCAAGGAAAAAAATTCCTTTATGCCATAGTGCAAACATAAGAAATACTAACTTTGAAAACAATTATTAACAAAGTTTAAAAAAAGAACAACTTCTTGTACAAAGCCTTTCTGGAGAAAACTGAAGTTTCATTTAATCTATTCTGATGCATAGATTCAGTAGTTGGGAACTACCCCAGTATAACACCTCAATAATCTCAAGTGAAATAACTCCTCCTAGAGTCTGCTGCACCAGTGATATTCTTCCAGATCAGGAAATTATTAAACACTTTCGAAAGTTTCAGACAGAATATGAAACAAGGAAGCTGCATAACGAGCAACTGGGAGGGATTACTCTTGGCACTTTAACTGTACAGAAATCCTAGTGACGCATCTGTTGCGGGTAACAGAAAGGGGCTGCCATTTCATTCCTGGTTGAGGTTCTCTGCAGTCTCAAGCCTTGCAGCACATAACTATGAAAGGAAAAGATACATGCCTGAGCACGTCCCTTGTCCCAACACGAGAAGGGGGAGGGTTAATCACGTCCATCCGCCATTTTCTGAGCGGAGGAGGAAGACATGTTGGAACAAAAAAAAAAAAAAAAGAAAGCAAGCAACAAAAGAAAGCAGCCATTTCCAGTACCGGCTCCAAACTCCCAACCTCATCAAGAACACTGGCTCTCACCAAAACAGTCTCGCACTTTGTTCTAATCACGACAAGAATTTCTCACAGCTCAGGAACTGCTGAAGATCTTGCTTTCAAAGCACAGTTATGTACGGATAAGAAAAGACAGCAGGCCGGTGGGGAGGATACCCAACTAGTTGTAGAGCTTGGAATGGAGCATTTTTCCCCCAACAGCCCAATCCCTCCCAGATAAATCTCTTTTTAATCGTGGTGTCCTGCCTCACACTAACATTACAGAAAAGGCACTGTACTGGCATACATGAGTGATTCCTACCGTATATGTGGGATGCCAACTCCTCCCTGCAGAATCTTGTATAGTTTGCTTTCATACAGCAGCTGGGGATGTCTAGCCTTCTGAGACTCCAACTTTACAGCAACTTCCTACAGTGAGAGGGAACAAGGAGTCAGAGCAGAGCGTCCACCAAGCACAGCCTTGCCACTGAGGTTTAAGGGGCACAGCACTTCAATATCCCCCACACAACCCTGCTGCAAATGCTCTGAGGTATAATTTTTTTTTCAAGCTCTCGGTGCTCAACGTCCTGCATTTTGTTGCGTCTTCAAATAAAATCCATATCGTCATGATTTGTATATAAATATCCTTCCCAGATCATGAAATTGAGCTGGAGATGTAAAGTCTTCAGATCCACATAAGTGAGGAAGAACATACGTGGGTGTTTCTTCTTTACAGCTCAGAGCCATGAGGGGGAGGAAGAAAAAAAAAAAAACCCCAAGAAAAAAAGAGCTGAAAAAACAGGGGATCTTCTTTGTTTCTATTACTGTTGATGAAAATGAGATAAAGTGTTCCCCAGCTGAGAGAGAGGGGGATAGATGATCGGCGGGAGAGGGACAACTTTGGTCGCTCATAAAAGACAAAGTATGTTTTCCCACAATGGTGGTCTCCTCTCCCTACCACTTGCAAGCGAGCTATGCAACTGCTGGGTGGGGGAGACCACGACCGCACGGCTCCGCTGTCGGAAGGGGCAGTGCCACCCCCCCGGCGATAAGGGCCCTCCGGCGGGAGAAGCCCCTCAACCTCGGGGTACGCACCTTCACTCCCCCACCCCGCGGAGGGCGACTTGGCCAGCCTGGCGAGACGTGGCCGCCCGGTGCCTCGCAGCCAGCGAGAGGAGGCAAGGGGGGCAAAACCAGGCTTCAAGCCGGCCTCGGGAACGTTATCGCTGGTCTCCGGTTCCCCCCGAGGTGCGGAAGGGACCGCGCCGACAAGCCCAAGGAGGTGAGGGAGTGCGAGCCACCCTTACCTCCCCGTTGGTGATGTTGATCGCCAAATAGATGTCCCCGAAGGAGCCCGACCCGATCTTCCGCACCAGCTTGTATTTGCCTCCGACAATGAACTCGGCCTTGGAGCCGCTGCTACTCGCCATGGCGAGGGGCGGCTGAGGGGCCCTCCCGGCGCTGAGAGGCTCGGGGGGAGAAAGAGGGCTCTACCGCCGCCCCAGAGGAGGGGAAAGGGGCAGGGGAGGGAAAAGAGGGGAGGGGAGGGGGGGGGGGCAGAACAAGGAAGGCTAGTCCCCGCTGCTCAGCTCCAGCCGGGCCCCTCCGGCGGGTGCCCCCCTCCGCGGCTCTGTCCCGCTCCCCGGTCAGGCGGCGCTCGGCTCTCGGCACTCTCCAGAAAGACAAGAGGCGCCCACCGATGTGCTGTGAGGGTAGGGAAAGGGAGAGGGGGGAGGGGAAGGGAAACGCGAAGCCCGCTGGCTCCGCCGGGTCCCGGCCACCGCCGGTCCCTCACTCGGTCGCCGCCGCCATCTTGTCTCTCAACCGCTGCTATCGCGGACACAAAATGCCCCCAGCCTGCAGCCGCCGCTTCTTCACCGCGCGGGGCACGCTGGGAGCGGGGCGGGGCGGCCCGCGCGCATGCGCCAGGCAAATGCCACCTCCTTCCCTCAACGCGCCTGCGCGCGGGGCTGCGGGGGCGGGGAAGCGGGAGAGGAGAAGGCGGCAATACGTGATCTGCGCATGCGCATTTACCGCCCGCCCTCAAAGCCAATGACCGGCGTCGCTCTTCACTTGCCCCGGCCCAGCGACTCGTCGCGTGCTAGCAGCGCGCATGCGCACCCCTCGAACCCGAGCCCGGGCGGAAGAGGAAGGAGAGAAGCATACGTGCCCTCACCCGCTTCTTAAAGGGGCAGGCGTCCCAGCCCCCCGCCTCGCGGGCCTCAACTGGGCCTGCCACGGGCGCTGCCTCTCTTGGGGCTGGGAGCGGGGAGGGGGGCGTCAAATCCGCGAGGCTCCTGCTGAGTCTGCTGGGAGTCTGCTCTGCCCACCTGCCCCTGCGTCCTGCGGGCAGTGGGGAGATGCTCACTCGCCTGGGCAGGCGGGTGTCCACCCTCACTCGCTGCAAGGTGGCCGTTGAGGCTAGGCAACAGGAGATAAGGCCGGGTCAGAGTCACCGCCGTGACGCACGCTTCACGCGTCTTTTATGTGGGGTTGTGTCTGGGCTGCTGGCACTGTTTCAAGGTTCTTATCAATTCCCAAACCCTGATCTGTGTGCACGGTAATGGTCTGGTTTTGTATATAAATGAATCCCCAATAACCTGTCTCCTGTCCTCTTCCGGTGCCAAGGCCCTGCGGTATCCGCAGCCCGGCGGGTTGTAGGGCTGAGCTGAGGGACCGGTGGTGCCTTCCCCACTCCTGTGTGCACATGACATCTGCTTCATTGCCTTGCCCTGCTCGGCCTGCCATGTCTATTTATCCCTCTGACCTTCGGCCTTGGCCTGCTCGGATTGCAGTGCACAGCACTGCAGATCCCGGATGGGCTGCACGCATTTCTGCTGGGAGTTTCTCAATCCAGGTGAGGATTCAGGAGGAGCTGGAGGAGGCTGTGGCCTCTTCACAAGGACCACACTGCAGGCAGAGCCGCCCATCATGGCCACATCTCTTGGCCCTTCATGTGGCTGTTATACTCAGCTCCTCTCCTTCCCCAGATTGCTTTGACCCAGCACCTTGTGCTTCAGGAGCTGTTTCTTGCTGTCTGTCAAAACCAAGATCTCCTCCGTTGCCCCCTTGCTCAGCGCTGTGAGTTTTTCCTTTGCAGGAACACAAAACTGTGAATTCCCGGTGACTCATCATCACTCCCTGTCAGAGTGGCGTCTTCTGCTGTGCAAGCCTGCATTTGGGAAATGATTCAGTCTGCAGGAGAAAGAAAGCTCCTACAGTAATGTAGCTCATGTATGTAGAAGGAAAGCCTACTCAGGGCGTCTGCTTTTAAGGGGGGCAGTCAGAGAAACTGCTTTCCAGCTTGGCTGGTGCACCCAAAGCCATGAGAATAATAAAAAGTTTGATTTTAAGACTGGTCTATGCACAGATTTTTTTGAATAGCTAACTATTTTGGAGAAAAGTGAGATTGAGAGGTCCAGGTTAGGACACTGCTATATCGGTAGGAAGTTGTTCATGTAAACGTAGGGGAGTCCTCTTAACAGAACAGCATCCACACAGTGATAGAGGCTTTTATTGCACTCACCATGTTGCTTTCTAGCTTGGTAAAGGCACTGTGGTACAAACACTTTCTGTCTGCACAAGTGCAAAAAAGTCCTGGCTTGTGTCCATCTGGCTGTTAGGCAGCAAGGGAAGCCTGTGATTTGCCCGTGTTTCTTCCTGTGGTGGACTCAGTCAGCTACAGGATGACTCCATAGTGAGAGACCAGGAGAAGTGGAGAGGGAAGATTGGCAGCCAGCAATGCCCTGAACTGCAAATATCAGTTCCAAGTTCCCCTTGTGTTTCAGGGAGCTTAGATCCAAGGTTTTACTACAGGTCTCTCCACATCTCTAATAAAAATAAAATGTGAAGGATTCAAAATCAGTCCAGACTGTGCCAGATGTACCAGAATGAAAATGATGCTCTGAGAGCAAGCTAGCCTCCAACTCATTCCCACCTCGGTTCTGTCAAGGAGCATTTGCGCAAGCAAGAATATCTGTACTCTTGTCACTCAAAGGGAATGTGGATCCTGTGCGGAGGAGCTCAGATACATCTCACACTAGTTAAGGGGGCTGGAATTTCAAGGGCAAATGAGGTATCTTTCAACATCACACTCACTTCTAAATGCAGAGCCCCCGTGTCCTCAGTTGCCCTCACATTGCTGTTAATGGTGATTTCCAGACAGCTTAGGACTGATGTGCACTTAGCGGCCTTTGGGGTTTAGTTTTTTTAATGGTTGCTCTGGATGAGATTTGAGCAGTTTGGAGGCGTTTGGCTTGAGTCACGTATCCTTGGAGGAGCTGGAAAAACAGGTCTGCAGCTCCTGGCCAGTAAATAGACCATGCATGGCTATGCAAGAGAACAGGATCTCCTGGGCTATGCAATGCTGCCACCTCCTGCCTGCCGGGGGACATTTCTGTGTCCAGGGGACACTGCCGGTGCCCTGGGCCAGGGAACATCACACAGGACAGGGACTGGCCGAGCCGAGCCCGGTGCAAGCACACCCAGGCACACATCTCTCCCAAAATGTCTGCAGTCTAGTTGGGTGTTGTGCAAAAAAGATGGCCAGCAATCAGCATTTGGTATTTTTTGTCTTGGTTATTTTTAACATGCATTCACTAATGGGTCCTGCAGGAGGGATGGGAATGGGGGGATTCAAAGAAGGATCAGTCTAGGCAATATGGGAAGGGCTGCAGGACAGGCTGGAGGATAGCAGGGAGATGGCAGAAGTCAGCCAGCGTAAACCAGGCTAAAACCAGGACACAGAAGAGAAGAAAGACCTACCAGCACAGCTGCAGCTCCATCAGCCCTGGCCAGGAGCAGTGAGGATACCATCCTGCACTGGGACAAGGAGCGTGGGGAAAACCTCCACCCCATCTCCAGCTCTGGCTGCTCCGTGAAGGAAGAGCTGGAGAGCCCCATGTGCCAGTGTCCCACCGTGTGCCACGCCGAGATGACCTCAACCTGTTTCCCGTTTCCTCACTCCCGTGGTTGCGGACCACATCTGTTTGTGGGCTGGGGACACCATGTTGGATCCTACCTTTCAGATTTACATCTCAGCCACTCTGGGGCTCTGTTTACATCTCCACAGTAGCAAGGAGAGCTTTGTTCAGTTTCAGAGAAGAGGGAAGGTGCATGTGTATTTCTGGGTAGGCAGAATTTAACCCAGTGAACGAACAGCACTATTCAGAGCATGAGGTTGGAGGAGACTCGTAGCCTAATGCATCCTAGATGTCCAGCAGCTGATCAGATCTGGAGGTGGGTCTCAGCTGGTGTGTTGTCCCCTCCTGTGTCAGGATGAAGTCCACCTGTGGAAGAGCTTTTGCTGGTTTTTATTTTGGCCAATGGATCTGTTCTGTCTTCATGCCACAATACAGGAAAATTCCCCCCCTAGCCCCTTGCGGGAAACCACATACTATGGCACTGTGTTTGGGGTCTGCCTTGCTGAGAAGTGAAGATACTGACAGTCTGAAAGCAGTCCTGGCCTTGTAAAAATCCTACCATGGCCTCTGCCTTGGGGTTGTGTCCTGAGTCTTTAGGAAAGCACGGAAGTTGGTGAAGACAAACACAAAGAATACCAAGATCTGCACACATAAAACCCGCGGAGATACTGATTTGATTTAAAATTATAGAAATTAAAAGCACTGAAAATGTAAGTTGGGAGGGGAATTTTAGGCTGTGGTTTCACAGCAGCTGGCCTGATCTAAGGAGTCACTGCTGCTCATGCAGGGTGGTCTCACTTCTGTGTCCTTCTCCCCTCCTACTCACCCCACTCCCAATGCCCAGCTCTGGCGACTCGCCAGACCCTCTGTGGTCGGTTCAGCTCTCCAAGCCTACAGAAAATTGTGTGAACGGTTTCTCTTGGTGTTTTCTCTGGGTTAATGTTCTGCCAGACTAGTGACTCGAATGGCTCAAGTTGCTCCAGGGGACAGTGCAAGGGTTGTCCCCTATTGGCAATGACATGCTGTCAGCCAAAACACCAGACAGGAGTGGTCAGATGGGAAAACTGAAGAAACATCCCCTGCTGCCTGGAAAGGCACTCTGCAGACACCCAGGAGAGAACATAAGAATCGTTGAATTCACTGCTAGCAGGGAGAACACCAGCCTCAGCACCACCACCAAAGAGGATGGGGTGAGCTGGACAGCGAGAGCATCCACAAGCTATTCTTTAGCTCCTGTTCATTGTTATTTTTCACATCTTTCAGGGACACTGAGACAATGAAAACAAGTTTATGAGCTGCATCACTTGATAAAGCGAAAGGAATAAATCCCCTCTCTTCTCTCCAGAAGATAGGCCAGAAGTCTTGCTGCATGACCAAGCCTCCAGTGTGAGCAGCCCTCCTTGATCCTAGCGTTGCTCATCCTTTATTTGTGCTGCTTTGCAACTGAGCGTCCCCAAATCTCTTAATTTGATCCCAGCAAAGGAGAGGAGTGTTTTTGGTGTAATAAACCAGCTGTTTGATGCAACACTGGTGGAGCAGCATCCTCTTTGCATGCTTGTAACCGTGTCAGCAAATATGTGCTGCTGTGAAGTTGGAGCAGGAGGGAACTGCTCGGCCTCCTGGGCAGCAGGGATATCCTGGGCTCCTGTCTAAAGTCTCCTGGGGAGGGAGGAACAGTGAAATGACAAGCTAAGCAAAGTAATGATTGAAAAAGTCAAAGGGCATGCAGCATCTCTGCTCCGGAGCAGTCAGCTCACGTTCAGGTCAAGTTATAATTTCAGAGCCTCTCCAGAGTGGAGCTGCCACCTTCCAGGGCTTTCCTCCTGCTGCTGCGGGTAGGACCTAGGAGCACCAGGGATGCACGTCCTGAGCGCTTCTGCAATATGGACCACAAAGGGCAAAGTTATGGACCACAAAGGGCAAAGTTATGGACTGCAAAGGGCAAAGTTATGGACCGCAAAGGGCAAAGGTACATGCCACAGCTGAGCTGAGCTGACAGCTCCCATCCCCTGCCCAGTGGCAGAGTCCTGCTCACTTCTGGCCAGCTGCTCCAGCAGTGTGGCCCCTCACTGAGCCAATGCACCTCCTAACCTGGCAGGATATGATTCCCTTGTTTTGCCAGGCTAGTTTTCTGATGGTTTAGGGAATCAAATTGCCTCATGACAAGGTCCAACAAAGCTGGAGCTGATGCAAAGGGAAAACAAGAGTGGGATCAGCAGAAGCCCAGGGTCTTCAGAAATAAAAGCTATCTTCTGTCTTTTCACTTGTCCCTCCAGCCACCTAGCATCAGCCCCTCTCCAAAGGGGCATGTTCACCCTGTGTAGCCAAGAAAAAGCAAGGTCCATATCTTCAACCTGAGGTCTGATCTGCTCTCTGAAGTGTTTATTGTCTCAGAGAGATGGAGAACCCAAGGCAGTTTTGCCCCCAATTTTCCCTGTAAGTGGGCAAAACCCAGGTGCAGATGAACAAACCAAGACACCACCAATGGGTTTCACTGAGTCCTGGGCAGCCAAAGTCATCTCAGTATTTCTTCGCTCTTTGGCAGGAGGGGGAAGTGAGCTTCTGGCACGGCTGAGGGATTTGTGTTTTAAATTAGATCTGGGTTGCAGATTTGTAGACACAGCAGGTTGCTTGTCTGGGGACACCCGTTCTGCTTTAGCATCTCCTCGCACTACCCCTGCCCACACTGCTACACCAGCAGTGTGCCCTTCACACAGGGGCCTTTGCCCTGCCTCCTGAGCCCCTGGGCTTCAGCTTTGCTCTGACCTTAGCTGATTCTCCTTCCACCTATTTTTAGCAGAGCTTACGGCACTTGGGAAAATGGCTGGAGAGGCGCAGTTTGTGCCAGTAGGAACCAAACAAGGCTTGTGCTGGGACCCCACATGAGGTAGCTCACCTTCAGACGGTCCTGTCTGCATGCCTGAGGACACCTCATGGTGTGGCTTTGTCACCCACCTGGCCAAACCCTGCTCCCCCGCAGGTGCCTCTGGCAGAGCAGGGTGATGTGGGGCTCGCTAGGGCATTGCAGTGGGGCGGGAGGGATCCGGTCCCTCCGCATTCCTTGGGCAATGTCCTGCCTGACACCCACCCATGCCAAGGGCATCCACAGGCACCGAAGAGGTGCTACTGGCCACCCCTGCCAGGGCCACTTGTCCCTGCCTTCCCGCTGCTCCCTCCCCTGCGCTGGCAGGGCCAGGCACGGGGCTGCAGGGAGCCAGCCCAGGGAACTGGGCCAGGTTGAAAATAACTCTGTATTTCTGAAGCAGTCTGACACCGGCTGCATTTGCCAGGCTGGCTCTCAGCACAAAGCTTCAGTGCCAGTGCTGGCACAAGGCAAGAGGCACCATTATTTTTGGCAAGGGTGCCTGCTTTAAGTGTTGGCACATAATCATCAGAAAGTTGTCATCCCTTGTAGTCCGGGGTTACAGCCAGCACAGGCGATGCCTTATTGCATCAGAAAATATATGAGCAGCCATGCTATGTCTGACCCGGAGCCTGGGATTTCGTCTCCGGCACTGCCGCAGGAGAAGGGCAGCAGAGACAGGCAAGGCTGGGGCGAGCCTTCCCTACTTATGCCAAACCCTTGCGTTTGGCCACATCATGTCTCCAGACGGACCCCATCATCTGCAGCCACGACAGCGTGGATGTAGCATCGTGCCTTGCTCGTCCTTGCAGGGAAGGGACACGGGGTGCCCCGGAACTGGGGCATGGCTCTGGCCGGCTGGGCAGAGCTTGGAGCAGGGCTGGGACAGTGGCACAGATCTCATTCTTGCAGCGCTTGAATTGAACCAAAGGTATCTGGGTCTGGGGAGAAGGTGTCCCTGAGCTAACAGCTCCATTTCCAAGCCTTGCAAGAAGTTAGAGGGGAATTCTGCAGTCTGGGACATTCTTGGCTGTTTGGAGAGAGGTTTTTTTTAAGTACTGCAGGAAAAGGGGGATTTTCAAGTAATTTTGATGATTCATAGGAAATGCCATTAGTGCACAGCTGAAGCTCTCCCAATGAACTTGTTCCCTGGAAGACTCTTTCCGGCAGAGTTTATCTAGTGAACATATTAGTGCCAAGCAGGAGCAGCACCTGCAGGCTGCCTGGATTGCCCCGGCTCTGCTGCAGAGCTCGGACTATCCACCCAGGCAAAAAGGTTCAGAGACATGAGATCCCTAAAAGTTTCTTGATGGAGCTCATCTGATTTCCTTTGGGATACCTTGTTTTACCTTGCGTTAACTCTCTGAAAGGCCATGAGATTTCCAAAAGCAGGTTCCTTCCCCAGTCCAGTGCCAAGAGGCTGCGCAGCTCCAGAAGTGTTTGTAGGCAGATGGAGGAACTGCATCTCCTTTCCTTTGGCACAATCACTAGGGTCAATTTGCTGAACGGGGGTGAAGCTAAGGTCCAAACTTTCCAGTGACGCCAGACTTGAAATTGCTTTGGGTACTTGAGTGGATGCACTGGGAGGTGAGGAGAGAGACTCTGAAGAAGTCATGGGCTAAAAAAGATGTAAATGGCAGCACAGCTGATTCACTGCATGTCAAGTGCTATGGATAAGTTTTCAGCAGCAGTTTCTCTGGTGCTTTTGAATTAATTACCCTGCTAGGGCAAAGTACTGGTATTTGGCATCCAAGGCACATTTCCTCTGTGAGACTGCTTAAATCAGTCAGGTTCAAATCACTGAGCTGAGTCTCCTCTAACGCAAAATAATTCAGTTTGTGGATGACGGCTGATACACCTGGGAGTAAACCTTCCCCCTAAGTGTAATTTCTTGAACCATTTTGGGGCACATGGGTTTTATACATGCCATGTGCTGTGGTTTAGGATGCCAGGGAGGATAAAAGGAATGAAAGCAGGTGGTGCAGAGTGTCTGCTGCAGCAGCAGAGCAAGAGCCCAGAGCGCAGGATGTGCCCAGCTTGGTCCCTCTGCCCAGTGCAGGCTTCAGCTGTGCTGGGTGGACACTGCTGCTCTCCAGTGGCAGGAGCCAGCTTAGCACAGGCCATCTCAGCGGGCTCCCCGTCACCCTCTTCTTGGGGTGCTCTGGATCTCTTTACACAGTGGAGGAGAAATGAGCAGTGAGCAGAGGCTGTGTCCCCCTGCCCCCCAGGCCCCTCCACAGCAGGCATGCTCCCTCTGCCTCCCACCTCCTGAATCTTAAAACACTTAGAGGCTGCCTCTGGACGAGGATCAGCACTCCAGATTGCAGATGAGGGACCCAATCAAGGGCTGCTGAGTCCGGTGATTTTATCACTAACAGCCCATCATGTGGTGGCTTTTATCAGCACCTCCTCAGGGGTCATGGTGTTAGTCCTGTGGAGTCAGGGCATTATAGTTCCTTCCATCTTTTTTAAAGCAAGTTGCTTCCTCCCAGGATTGGGAAGAAAAACATGTTTGAGAGAACCCCAGAGAGCCTGGAGAGCACCGCACAGCAGAAAGGAGCCCATTCCTCCAGGGGCTTGTTTGTAAATGTCTCTGTGATTTTTAAACATGGTATTTCCTAGGCCACCCTCCTGATTTCTAAATCCTGGGGGAGATTCGCAGCAGACTACCGCTGACGGGTGCTGAGTGCTGGCCTATCTCCTAGAAGCCATGCACAAGGGCATGGCACTGGGACGCTACTGGGCAAAGTATCCCAGGATTTGGCCTGATTCCAGACAAGTCGTGGCTGGAAAAAACATGGGCTGAGAGATGCTGTTTGATTATGCCTGAATTTTTTTCTCTCCCCTCCTCCAAAGATCATCGTGAGCTCCGGTTCATTAGCGTTTGTGAAAAGCACAGGGTGGAAAGTGCCAGATAAGGGGAAAGACTCATCACATGTTATTGTCGCCACAGCACTGGAAATATCACTAACAAATCAATCAGCCCCTTGATGCACAAGGCCCTGCTCCACATCTCCAGAGCAGCAGTCACGCCGTGTGGGTCCCACTTTATCATCTGAGGAGCAGAGTGAGCAGATGAAAAGGGTGCAGGTTGTCCCGCTCTGATGCTCTTGAGAGCGAGCTCTTTCAAGGGCTCCTTTATTGATGGACCTTCAGCTAATTTTAGCACCAATGAACAGCAGCTCGGCACAGCTCAGAGGAGCAGGGGCCATAGTTTGCAAAAGCAGGTGTCTGTGTTAGACGCTCCAGCCAACACGTGGGCAGCCACAGAAATGGCTCCGTGGGATCTTGCGGGCAGCCCTGAGCTTGCTGTGCCCATACTCCAAACCAGCCAGGGACATGCCAGCTTCAGTCCCAGAGGTGGGGGGCAGCGAGACCCTGTGGGGACAGCTTAACTTGGGCTCTGTGACACAGCAAGGCAGCTTTTGGCCACTGTGTTTTCTTGCAGTAGACTGAATTGCTGCCTGCTGCTCAGAGGCACAGGGCCAGTCATCTGAGTGCCCTGGGAAGTAGCTGGGTGCCTTGAAAAGCAGGGTGCTTCGCTGACACCCATGATACAAATCTGGGAGCAGCACCAGCTAGGGGCGAGCCTCCCTTCTGCTCTGCACTGCAGCTCCGGCATGAGCAGCACAACCTCCCTCTGCATCACCCTGCACCGAGGGGGAGTGGGTGCTGGCTGGGACTGGTCCCTGCTACAGAGCAGGAGGGCACCTCCAACAGCCCACCACCAGATTCAGCTGCAGAGTGGCTTCATGATGGGAACACAGCTCTGCTAGTCGCTGCTCTGTGCCTGGTCTTGTTGGCACTGAGACTGAGTGAAAATACAGGCATTTTTATTATCACTGTATGAGGCTCCGGGTGCGGAGCTCTCGTACCCTCACTCCTTTCTGCAACCATCTCCTTTGGGTCTGCAAGGCCACATCTGTGCAGTGGCAACTGACACCTGGCACAGGAATGTCACACAGCAAGGATGGCTCGCCCTGATTACAGGTGCTGCTGGCCTGGTCCAAAGCCCACCGGTACCTGGGGAGCAGATCGAAATTTCATGTGACTCAGGCACAAGACTCGTCACCTTTCTCCTAAGTGAGGTGGTTCCCCTGTTGTCACAAGGTCTCTTGTGATCCTGCCTCCAGCAGGATGCAGAGTCCCCCCTGGGTCCCCAGAGGAGGGGAAGGCGTGCGGTGGCTGAGCCGTGGCTCCCCACAGCAAGCCTGTGTTACCTGCGCTGATGGAGCCAGGCTCCTAGGACTGGCACCCAACCTGCTGTCTGAGACAGGTGATTTACGTCACTGTGAAGCTTCTCAGTAAAGTTCAGACATGTGGGACCTGCCTCCCCTCTGCAGGGAGACAAAGAAAGGTCTGAGACCAGAGGGGAGGAAATGAGTGTTTGACATTCACCTAAGGGTGGACCTGCCGCAGCCGTGGGATGCAGCAGGTGACAGCGTTCCTCTGTCCTGTGTCACCACTGGCCAAAAGGTGGGCAATGCATCCAGAGCATCCCTTGGATGCTGCAGCACAAACTGCAGCAGCAATGCACTAAGTCAAAATAGGCGCCAGGTCCTGGCTGGGAGCTCTCTGCAGCCATGGCGCTGGCTATCCCCAGCATCTCTGTGCTGCTCTGCCAGGGTGGTTTCTCATGGCAGGTTAGGACAGGAGCTACAAAAAGGATCATTCCCCCCGAAGTGTCCTGTTCACTTCCCGCGGGTCAGGTAGCTGCCAGACTGAACCACACTGCAACTGGTGTGTTCAGTCTCTGGAGCACATGAAGCCCTGTCAGTCACCTCTTTGAAAAATTATCCTGAAAACAAATGTTTCTAAAAATAGAAATTTATCCTTGTTTCACCTCTGCTGGACCCTCTCCCAAACAACAGAGGAGACAGACCAGAGTCAGATCTTCCCATTAAAGCCGGTGGAGTCACACCTCCATACCCAGCAGCTGGCACCCGGCTGCTGAGAACTGGTGCATTGCAGGGAACTCCAGGCACGTGACAGCACCTCTCTGCGTGGCCTTGCTGTGAGGTTTGCTTTATCACCCCGGGGAACTGGAGACGGTGTTCTGAAATCTCCAAACTCAGACTGAATTCAGTAGGGCTGCCTGGCTATCACAATGATCAGATCATATCATCAGACTGTGTGGCAGCAGGCAAACAGAAGACACTGGAGTCAGCCGCCATGTCCGTATAGCCAGTTCCTGCCACCTCTGAGCTGATTAAAACTCTTGCTAGCATTAAGCAGTGGAGGGGAGACGTGCACGCAGAGGTGTGGGCTGGTGAAAGAGGCAGGACTGAGTTGTAGCAAAAGAAGTTTTTTAAAATTATTTTTTGTGACCAGAACATGTATTGTGGTTTCATGAATTCCCAGACTCTTTTCCCCTCTGTCTCAAGGACATCACCAGACGGCTGTTAGCAGCAGAAGTATTTGCTTTCGTTAGGTTGTATGCTGCCTGAAAATCCACAGGAGACCGGGCAGAGGGATGTTCCCCATGGTGAAGGGTTCCAAAAAGTGCTTCAAGAAAAACAGTGAACTTCAGTTGATTGTTATCAACTATTCTCTTTAAACCAAAGGGAATGGGACCATCTTGTGGTGGCACGGCTGGTCTGGCATGCGGCACAGGTAGGGCTGAGCCCCCCGTGTGGGGCAGCCTGCCTGCAGAGCCTGCGACTGGAGCAGCCCGGGCTCCCCGCGGGTGTGCAATGTTCCTGTGGAGCTGCCCAGTCTATGGCTTCATCTCAGGGCAGTGGTTTGACAAAACTTAAGAGCCGTGGGACAGCTCATCTAGGCCAATATCCTGGCTCCAGCTGTGGCCCACAGCAGATGTTTACAGAGGAACAGAGTAAGGACGCAGCAAGACTTCCCAAGAATAGTCCCCCAGCTCCCATCAGTTCTCTGGCCTTAAGGAGGAGATGGAGGTTCTTTGTATTTCTTTGTATTTAATAACCCAAAGAATTTTTCTTCCATGAATTCATCCAGTTCCTGTTTAAATGCTTTGCATCTGTCACATCCTGTGGTGAGAAGCTCCACAGTTTAACTATACGTTGCACCGAGAACCACTTCCTTTTCCTTGTTTTAAACTTCCCTCCAGGTGGTTTGGAGCTTGTACTCTTATACTGGAAGAGATGGTGAATAATCACCCCTCCATACCCTCATGTGCCTCCCAAGACAGTGCAGAGCTGTATCACACCCCTCTCTGTCATCCCTTTTCCTGGCCATGGAAGCCATTCCTCACACAGAGCCTGCTCCAGAGCTTGGGTCATTCCTGCTTCCCTTCTCTGAGCCTCTTCCATATCCCTCTTGAGACAGAGGCAACGGGGAGAGCCAGACCCGCACGCAACCTCCTGAGCGTGGGCACATCGCCGGCTTACGCAGCGGCAGCGTTTTCCTTTCTCGTCCTGTTTCTTTCCTACTCACTTCCAACATTCAAGTTTCTGCTTTCTCTGCTCTAGACATTTTGCAAACATCATTTAGCACTATCCCAAGATCTCCTTCCTGGGAGGAGACACACCGGTCAGAGCCCGTCACTGGGCTACTAACGTTAGGACTGGTTTCTGTGTGTTTGCTCTGCCTTTGCCTGTGTGGAGTTTCCTTGGCTGCCTTACCACCCCACTGCTCAGTGAGAGGGACCCAGCAGCTCCTCGCAGCCTGCCCTTGTCTGCTCTGCTCTGAAAAGCCAGTGCTGGTGGCAAATGTGGTCACTTTGCTATCCCTGCACTTTTTCAGTTCATTTCTGGACACACTCAGTGGTTCTCCATGGGTAACATCCCACTGCTGTGAAAACAGACCCTTTACTTCAGTCCTTCCCTTCCTGCCTGCAACGACTGATCTGCCTAGCAGGTCTTTCCTCTCTCCCTCCCGTACAGCAGCGTGTCCCTGAGGGCCTGTGGTGGGAGGCCTGGATGGACATCTCGCTGGACACCCCAGCAGACCATGTGAACCTGGTCTCCTTCCCCGCATCCTTGCTGGATGGCCCTGTGATCCCCCTCGGCCAAGAGCAGGACCCAAGTTTTGGCAGAGAGGTCTCTAACTGGAAGGTGTCAAGGCTCCATCATGGCCTGGGGAGGAGACCTGCAGCTGGGGCGTAGGCTGGTGAGGCAAGGTGGGTGGAAGAGCTGGAGCTGGCATCTCATCTACACACATTAATAATGGAGACATCCTTGTGACGCTGCAGTCATCTTGTGGCTGGAGGGAAGGAGATGAAGTAATGGCTGCTGACGCACAGGGGAGCTCTGCTTTCAGCCAAAGCAATCGACGGGCAGAGCACACCCAGCCAGGCGCTGCCGCTTTGGCAGGAAGCCCCACGTTGCTGGAGCCAGGATAACCCGACAGGTTCGGGGGCAGCTGAGCTGTACAGGGCCCCGGGGCCTGGGTAGGTGGTGCCCAGTCTGACCAGGACTCTCCTCTCAGCTGCCAGACCTCAGTGCCACCAGCACATGGGACTCCTGGCCATTGTTTTATACGCCATGACATTAGCTGCTGGGTTTTTTCTGCAGCAAAGTCCTTCCCAGTAAAACATCCTTGTGCTAAGATGTGAGGAGGTGGGTAGAGGAGGACACGTGGGCAACACCATGAGCTGGTCCCGGAGCCTCACAGCTGCTGGGGCTCCAGGGACCCCTGGACCTCTCCATCCACCTCAGCCTCTTTTCACCCATTCCGGGTTTTTCGGCCATGTCTCTCTGTCCTCTCAGCCCCACCAGTACTGTCCTGCCAGGGATCTGCAGTCAGACCTCCCTTAGTGCCAGGCAGCTGCCCACGCCCAGCTCTCCGCAGCCTCCAGTGGAGATGCCCGCTTCTCCCTGCTTGGTTGTTTATCTGCTACGAAATGAAGGAGGAGCCCAGGCATTAGGCTGCTCCCCTGAAAAGGCTCTTGGCCGTGGGCTTCCCCAGCCCATTGCACAAAGCTCAGGGGCTGCCCACCCCTGCCCTCCTTCCTGGCAGTGCATGGAGCTGGTGGCCTACTGCAAGGTCTTTGCTTCAGACGTCCTTACTATGCTGTGACACACAGCACATCGGCTGAGATTCCTGGGCTGGGTTTCTGCCTTCAGTAGTGAAACAAGCACATGATGTTCCCTCTCAAGGGGGAAGCTGTTACGCTTGCCTGGGGTGGAGACACAAGTCCAGTCAAGGCAGAGGCACTCCCAGTTGCATCAGTGGAACAAGGGATGGAGAGCTTGCACACGGACTGGCTTGGCAGCTTCAAAGGGTTGCTCCTGCCTTCCTCCCACCCTTCGTTTCTCTCTCAAGCGAGAGAAGTCAGCTCCTGCAATGTCTCCCATGCATGCAGCAGCTACTGCGGTGACTCCAGAATAACCACTCTTGCAGGAATTTGCCTGGAGGAGCAGGTGCTGGTGGAACTCCAGAGGTATCTGATCCCAAAGGAGAAGGTGAATCTCGAGGGGACGCGCCTCTGCTTATCTTCTCATGCCCTCACTTTGCACAGGAGAGTGACTGTGCCCTGGGTTGGGGTGCTGGCAGCGGGGTGTCTGGGTGCCCGGGCGTGTGGGTGGCCCCGGGCAAGAGCGTGGTGTGCTGCTGGGAGGAGGTGGCAGCACGTGGAGCTCTGGCTCTGTGGGTGGGTGGTTGTAATGACTCAGCAGGAGCAGAAACTGTACAAAGTCAGGCAGGGAGAAGATGTTGGTTTGATCAGTGGAAATGACTAAACGGTATAAACCACCAGAATTTTCTAAACTCTTCTTACCTTCCTCATGTCTCATTACTCCCTCACTCCAGGCAGAAGGTACTCGGTGGGATGGCGCGCCCACCCTCCGGGATGCTTTGGGCAAGGAGTGTTGTCACTGGCACTGCCCTGTGATGGGGTGTCAGTGGCCTCAGCTGGGACTGGACCGGCCTGGAGACATTTGTCCTTCCTCCCAGAGCTGCAAGGTGCTGCAGACACCTCCATCCCTCCCTGACGCCCCTGCCCAGGTGCCCATGGACCGTGCACATCTCTGCGTGCTCCTTGGCCATGGCTTTCCAGGCCAGGTCAGGGCAGAGGCAGGGACTAAGTGCCTGTCCTGCTCATAGGTTTGGAGACACCAGCCCCACGAAGGGCCTGATGCGTGCGTCCTTGATGGGCGGGGATGGGAGGCCTTGCAGACCTCAGCCCTACAAAATAACCTGTTTGCTAACTGGGTAATTGTGCTCTCCAGCAAACTGTTATCCTTCACCAGTAGAGACACCAGCAAGAAAAGCAGTCACCAGCATCCCTGCATTAAGGGGAGGAAGCAAAAAATAAATATCAGTACTGCTTGGTTCGTTGAGCAAGAGATGGCATAGGGCTCCCAGCAGAGCACTGCTCCGCACTGGTCCTGAGAGAGCAGGCACTGCTGTCTGGGCAGAAAGGCAGATACCTCGGCATCAGTGCGGTCAAACCAGTGTCTGGCTTTCTCCTCAAACTGTCCTCACCATCAGCTGGCTCAGCTGATAACAGGGACATGGGACAAATGGGTGAAATGCCCAGAGTAACCAGCCCTGGGAGAGAAATGGAGATCTTGGGGTAGGAAAAGCAATGCAAGGCAGCAGGGACTCAGCAGGGAGAGGGAAGGACCACAGAGGCTGGTGGACATGAAGCTTCAAGCACTAAAATGGGGATACAGGAGACTTGAGCTGCTGTAGCCTCAGAGAGGCGGAGAGGGGCTGAAGCCTCCTCCACGAAGGAGGTCTGCCTAAGGCCCATAAATAACCCTCTTAGAAATAAAGAGCTGACTCTTAATTTATTCTGCTTGCATCAAATTCTATCTGTTTATTTTTAGGCTGTGCTCTGCCTCGTGGTGCAGGCAGTGCCCCCCAGCCATGAGGCTGGAGCCTGCAACTTCCAGACCGCTGGAGCTAACACAATTTCTACCTGCTTAGGAGCAGGCCCTCGGCACAGCCCTGGCCAAGTACGTGGATGGGATTATCCCAAGCAGGTACACACAGCCCTCCTTCCCTCCCATGGAGGATTTAAGCACAGGTTATGTTAGCTGGGAAGGGAAGAAGGAAGAGAAGGGAATGACATCTATGTGATTTTTCAGGAGTTGCTCATGCTCATGGGCAGCTCAGCAGAATGAAGACCTTTCATTTCTCGGGCTTTTTCCTCTTTTCCCTAGCACCTTAGCTCGAATTCCCCCGATTTGCACAGCACACACAAGCAATGGTGTTGGACACAAAGTCCACTTCCTAGACCTGCAGTGTGGGAGGAAGTTTTGTGATTAGGACGCACCTGCAAGCACATTCTTGAGCTGCTATTTTTTTCCCCATGTTTTCATTTCCACCATGAATCGCTGATAGCAGCGTGTGGTCACAAAGTCCTTTCAAGACGGGAAAGAAATCCAAAGAACACTAATAATGGAAAAGATTAAACAGAGGAAATGTAACTTTCCTGTGCAAACCTGCTGCTTGGAGAGGAACTCTCGCCTGCTGTTATTAGGCATAGCCTGAACTGTCGTGCTTTGCGTGGCTGCAAGTTGTGTTTGTTTTCTGAGCAAGCCTGGTCTAACTCAAAGCTTATATCTGGTGTGTTCCCAGAGAGCCCCCTGATGGCTGTAGCTTTCATCTGAATAGTCTGAGCTTTAACGTTTTGAGTAGCTGGGAAAATCCCTGTCGGCAGCAAAAGGCTTTCCAGGAGCCAGCAGAAGTTTGGGGTGAGATGTAGGGGGGCAAAACCCACCTTCTTGGCTGAGATGGTACCTTCTCCCCGGATGGCTGCATACACACTGGGCAGCCACATGTTCCTGCCTGAGCTTGGCTCAGGCAGCCGGCAGCCTCCCACCCTACAAACCTGCCTCCCTCTTGCCGATGCTTTTACCGCGATGCCTATGTTGAGCCGGAGCCCAGCACCATCAAGCAGGTGTTTCTCCAGCCTCTGGACTGGGCCTTTGGTCACCACACAAGGAGTGTTACAGAGAGACCTTGTCCCACCAGCAGCTTGGGGTTGGTTTTTTTCTTAAATGCTGCCAGAAAAGAGCAGGCGGAGCGCTCCTGCTGTGGCAGCAGGTATGAAGAGGGCCGGGTGGTACCATGGACGTGGCTCACCCTTGATCTGCGAGAAGCATCCTGTAAAAACAGTTTTGCAATGAGGTTACACAAACCTGGCTCTGTTGCAGGAGAAGGCAGTCCTGCCTCCCTCCGCAGCGGCTGCAGGGTCCCACACACGGTCCCATGCGCAGTCCCATGCCCTGCCACTGCTTGCCAGGTTTTGTGTTGGCAGGGTGGGAGTGCTGGCTGCCTGCAAGGGTGCCGAGGCCAAGAGTGTCAGGGGACAGCTCACCCCTCTGGGACCCTTTAGCTTGGCTTAACCTGAGCACAACACCTTGTCCTGGGACACAAACGATTGTGCTCAACCAGCCAGTGCCTATTTGCTTTTCCCTTGTAAGGAGAGCCAGGCCAGGGCAGCTGGCCTGCTCTCACGCCTCCCTGGGGAGCCCTGGAGTGGTGACAGCTCTGTGACACTGCTCCCGGTCCCCAAGCTACCCAGGTGACCTGAGTGGAGCTGCTGCAGCCCCAGCCCCAGGGCTGAACAGGAGGAATATGGGGCCAGCGGCATGGCAGGAAGGAAATGGCTCACACCGGGGGAGGGAGGCGTCAGCCACTCCCTGCAGGGCTCGACGGCGAGGCCATCCTGCAAGGAACTCGCTGGAGCCAGGTTACCCAGAGTCTGAAAAACCGGACTGGAATGGGAAATATGCCCGAGGCAACGCCCTTGGCGTGAGCCGGCCAGGGCGGAGTGGGTGGCCAGGGATGCTGCCCTGCTGTGCCGGCCCCAGCGGGGCAAGGACGCCTTCCGAGGGGGGAGCACTGCCCTGCCAGGACTCCCTCAGCAGCCATAGGAGCGTGGTTCCTACCCTGGCGTGATCAGCCACAAGATGCGGATGGGAGCAAAGCGGCGGTGACATGCTTCAAGGGGCGAAGGCTTTGTTGAATGCAGCACTAAGAGCGCCTGCCCAAGGGTGGAGCTGGGGAACTTCTGACATAGCTGCGATGCCAGCCCAAAGGCTGTCCAGCCAGGCATTTCACTGCTTCAGAAAGCACCTGAGTGAGGACTGAATCCCTGTTGCCACCTGCAAGGGAGGAAGGACAACATCTGTCTCCCCAAGGCCACAGCCAGGTAAAGCCCTCACTGCCCAGCCATGTGCAGGTCTCTCCTGTGGCCACATGTCTCTCCCTAAGCCCATATGGCGTGGGCCGGCCTGGGAACCATTCTCGTGGGGTGGCTTTACCCTGGCCACCCACCCAGCCAGGGGACATTGCTGTGCGTTGGCTTCTCCCCCAAAGACCTGCCTAGGCATTAATGCTTCTGCCTCTTCCCATGCCTGGCTCCTCCTGCTGCGTTGCTGCCCAGCTTATCCAGCCACAACTGGTCCTGTGTGCTGCAGCATCCCTCCAGCGCAGGGACGAGGAAGGGCGGTTTCATGTTCTTGGCTTGGGGCCCCCGGCACAGCCCCATGAGCTGCACCCAGACTCTCTGTGGGCAGGATGGGATGCAGGCAGGGAAGGCAGCAGGGCAGGCTGACGTTCCTGGCACCAGCACTGGGTGGGAGCCAGTGGGGCAGATGCATGCGGGCCCCCATGCTGCCCTGCCCAGCCCACATCAGGCTCCGAACCTCGGCTGGGGGGGCTGGCTCGCACCCCTAGAAATGGATCCAGAGGGAAGGGCTGCTCCAGAGGGAAGCTCATCCTGGCCCGTGGGGAGGTTTGGCTCTGGACACAGACACTGCCGGTGACCCACATGAGTCACTGAAAGACTCAGAGTCGTTTTTACTGTGACACTTTTTGGACACTGCAGGTCAGCCTGGAAAAACCCAGGTGCTGCCGTCCCCTCCCTGCGGCTCCCAGCTGCAGGAGCTGGCTGCAGATCAGGTTCTCTCTTCTCAATAGCTTGTTTATAAGGATGCAAACACCTCACGAGCAAAAAAACCAACTTCACGCCAAATAGCCACTAGCTCCCAATTGCCCAATCTGTGCAACCACTTCCTCGGTCATGTATTTTCATTTCTGTTTGCTCCGAATCCTTTTCCGTGGCTGAGCAGCCGGGAAGCAATGGCAGAGCAGAGGGGCGTGTGGCCAGGGGCATGCCCGCCTGCCGGGTAACGCGGGGGGAAGCCCGTGCTTTCATGGATGGGCTGTGGAAGCACCAGGGCACCAACGGGGCTCCCCTAGCTAGTGCTGGGGCGGCAACACACTGGAGCGGTAGCAAGGCCATAAAAAGCCACAGAGGACTCGTCCCTGTTTATTTACGGCAGGAGCGAGCCGGTGCGTCCCCTGCTCTCCAGCCGGAGCCGCTGCCCTGCACAGGCGGCCAGGACGCCGGGGGCCGCCGTGCGCTGGCTGCGCAGCACCGCGGCTTGAGGATGGACCGGGAAAAGGGGGGCCTGCGGCCGCCATGCCGGGGACTAACGCAGGCCCAGGTACGGCGCTTGGGGGCCAGCTGCTTTTGCAGATGAGAGCCCCCCCGGCGCCCCGCCGCCGCAGCGACTCCCCGCGGCTCGCTTTCCCCAGCTCCTCTCCCGCCGCGTTTGGCTGCCGGCGGAGGCGGCGAGACCCCGCTGCCAGCCCGGCTGCCTGCCTGGCCGGCTGCCAGCCTCCCCGCCGCGGCCGGGCGTGCGCAGGGAGCGCGTCGCTGCTCAGCGGCCCGGCGCTGCCGGCCTGCGCCCCGCGCCCGGGCGCCGCGGGCTGGGGTGGCGGGGCCCGAGCTCGGCGGCGGCGGGCGCGTGGGTGCCGTCGCGCCGTGCCGCGGGCTCACCCCGTGCCGTGGGCTCACCCCGTGCCGTGGGCTCACCCCGTGCCGCGGGCTCACCCCGTGCCGTGGGCTGGCCCGTCCTGCCCACGCCGGCCGTGCCACGGCTGCGGTGCGGCGGGTTTATCATTAACTCCCCGCAGGCAGCAGGAGAGCGGCCGCAGCCGGGCGCAGCTCCCCGGCGCCAGCCCCTGCCTCCTCCGCAGGTAAGAGCCGGGGCCGGGGCGGCTGGTTTCGGGGCGCGGAGGTGACGCCGGGGCCGGGGCGGCTGGTTTCGGGGCGCGGAGGTGGGGCCGGGGCCGGGGCGGCGTGGGGAGCAGGGGGTGGCACGGCCGTGCCGGAGCCCGTCCCTCGGGGCGCGGGGGGGAGCTGCGGGCCGGCAGCCGGCACCGCCTCCCCGCGGCCGCGGCACCCCCTGCGTGCGGGTCCCTGGGTTGCTGGCTGGGCACGCTGCCTGGTCCCCGCTTTACGGACAGGGGTGCTCGGAGCCACCGAGGCGGCAGTGACATGTCGAAGGCAGGCGGCTGCCTGGGAGGAGAGCTGGGGAATGAAACCGGCTCCTGCTCTCTCCGCCTGGTCCAATGCCGCCCAGAAATGCTTCTTTTTAGTTTTGCACGATTCCCTTGTTCCTCTGATGTTTCAGGCCGGGGGGGATGAGGGGAGGGAAAGAGGTTTTCCCAGCCTGGGGACAACCCCCCAAAGCAGCTGCGTGCTCTGGGGGATGCTAGTTCAGGGACCAGTGACACCCCAGCACCTGCATGCCCCCGAGCTGCACGGCATCTCTCCAGAGCTCAGGGAGTGTCTCAGATCACGGCTTTGCACCTGCATCCCCTGCAGCCCTTCCTCCGAGCAAGGGTTTTGCTGTCACCCCCAGGCAGAGGGCGCTGGGCTTGTCCAACAGTCCCTGATGGGCGTCCTTCTGCCTGGACACCTCGGAAGCACCCAAAGGGGCTCAGGAAAGTGTCTCCTACTGCCTGTGTCCTGTAGCAGCCAAACCCATGCCACAGGCAGGGGTGGCAGCCAAATCTGCAGAGGGCAGGGATGACAGCTGGCAGGGTGACATGCCCCTGTAAGGCAGGCGGAGGTCCTGTACCTTCTCGCTGGCATTTGCTTGCTGTGCCAAGCCCAGCTCTCCTCCAGCTCAGCTGTGGGCATGTGCCAGGAGGGGACATTCACCCTGCCCAGTGCTCGCAACTGCATCACCCACTTATTAGCTGGACCTTTCCCCAGTGGAGGCTCAGGCTGTCCTGCCAGCCCCTCTCCCTGCTCCCACCGCAGGCACCCGGGGCTGCAGCCTCCAAAGTGGGCACCTGGCCTGATGCAGTCTGGCTGACGGTCGGCTGTGGAGGTTGGCACTGGCTGGGCAGGTGGTGGAGAGCAGATGCAGAGCCACCCTCCCTGTGCTGCTGCTTGTGCCATCTCACTTTTTTCCTGCCAAGCCACCTCCACCCTGCCTTCGCTCTTCATCTCCTCCGCAGCCTCTGCAGGCAGGCTGCCTGGCAGCATCCCTCCCCCCGGCTGGGGTGTGGATCCGGCCGAGCTGTGCGCTGGGCTGGCGTGGGCTGTGCCGTGTCTCTCTCTCAAGGCCTCCTGCCTGGGACCGAGCACTATCTGCGATGCTTTGGGAGCTGCTCCATCCTCCTCAGCATCAGGGAGCAGAGGATGGTCCCTGGGAAGGAAATGGCATGAATCAGCTCCAATTTTTCATGCTCTCCACAGGCAGAGAGGAGAGGGGAGTGGGCTGTGCTGGGCAGGGCATGGGCATTGCGCACCAGGGGCTGCAAGTGCCTCTGACAGAGGCGCCTGCAGCTTCGCCCACTTCTCTCCCCCATCCCTGTCGCTTTTAAACCAGCTCTCCCTGCCACAGAAACATCTCTTGTTCAAGCATTGCAAAAACACTCTTTGTACTTTGAATAGGACTCTTGAACGCGAGGCAACGCGCCAGGCGCCGACAGCCAAGGCAGGGAAGGAACAGCTAGCCCCGGCAGCACGGAGTGGGAGCGGAGGCAGCAAACCCCGCTCTGCCCTCAGGGACCAGCCCCTGTGCTGTCCCAGTGCTGGGTCAGTGCTGCTGGGCCCCTGCCTGCAGCTGGGGCTCCCCTTGCCTGCACCCTGGCCTTGCACGTAGTTGCTGGAGTTTGGGCACGTGTGTGTGGCAAGCCCCTGCTGCCACACGTGGGTGTCTGCCCTCTGCTGCCAGCCTGCTCCTGGCTTGCAGCGCTTTATGGTTTTATGGTTTTGGAGTGTCATCCACGCCTTGCTTGTAAGTGCAGATGGCTTTACTGTCCCCAGGGATGTCCTGTGGGGTGCCCCCAGCACAGGGGAGGGAGCACGGGCACTGGGCTGGGTTGGGCACTGGAGCACCGGTCCCGGGGCTGCCCTTGCTGCAGCCTGTCCCTAACCCTCTGCCACCCCCTGCAGAGTGTTACACCAAGATGGCGAGCACCGGCGGGGCAGAGCCCGATGCAGAGGATGCAGCTGAGACCAAAGAGGCCATCTACGAGGAGGTGATGCCCTGTGACAGGATGGAGCTGAGCCAGCGGCTGGCTGTGGAGGAGCTTATCACCACTGAGGCCAGCTATGTCCACAACATCCAGCTCTGCGTGTCAGACATCCGGGCACACCTCCAGAAGAAGCAGGTGAGAGGGGGTACGTCCCCCCATTCAGGGGCTGGGGACCATAGGGTGAATCTGTCGAGAGCTGCAAGATGCCCAGATCACTGCAGGGAGGTCACCATGTGCTCACCTTCCACCTTCCTGGGCTCCTCTCAATCAGCCAAGGTCTTGGGTTGGGTGGACATTGGGTCTGACCCAGTGCAGCTGTCCTATGGCTTTAACCATGCGTCTGTAGCATGAAAAGGCCTCATTGCCCCACTCGGGAGCACAGCCAGGTGTCAGCATTCCCAGTGCCTCCTGAAACAGAGCATCGCTCCAGCTCCTCGGGTGTTGCGTGGGGCAGCTGGAAGGACACGAGTGCTCAGGAGGGTGTGAGTGCCTCCAGAACAATGGTCCACCTCTGTCTGATGTATTTGGCTTACCCTAGGACATCTTTGTTCCCTTCAGCTGCCTGATCTTGACCTGGAAGGACTCTTCTCTAACACCGATGACATCCTCCACATCTCCAGACGGTTCCTGAAGGGTCTTGAGGCCACGGCCACCCAGGAGCACGAGCAGCTGCTCTGCATCAGTAAGTGGTGCAGCACCGAGGGCTGACCCACACCCACCCATGCCTTTGCTGGTGCTGGCAGTGCTGCTGCCCAGTGCTGTGCCCGGGCGTAGCAGCCAGCCCGCCTGCCCTGACACCTCCTGCACCCCCTCAGCTCCAGGAAGCACTGCTGCCTGCACACTGCCATCCACAGGCAGCCACCCACGCTCACCCCACAGGGGCAAGGCAGACCTGCCCAGCCTGCAGAAAGTGGCGGGGGGCCAGCATCAGGCCCAGCTTAGCGGGGGTGCCGGGGGTGCAGCGCACTGCCCCGGCACGTTTGACTGGCACTGCTCTGCTGGCTTCACCCTTCCAGCAGGCTGGGGAGAAACCTCCTCCTTTCTCTGAGGCCATAGGAAAGGACCATCCTTTCCAGCCTCGCTCTCGTTCCCCAGGTGCCCTGTTCCAGGAGTTCAAGGAGGAGATGGAGACCGTCTACAAGATCTACTGTGCCAGCTATGACCATGCCCTCCTGCTGGTAGAGAGCTACCGCAAGGACCCCAGGCTGCAGGAGGAGATCTTAGAGACCCTGAATGCAACAGTGTAGGTACCTGCTGCTGAGGCCACTACCTCCCTCTCCCTGTTTCACCTACTGGCCTTGCCTTTCTCCTCTCTGGACAAGCTTCCTGCATGGGTACATGCCACCAGGCTGAGTGTAATATCATGGCCATCACCTTTGTGGCATTGCCTGGTGTAGTCCCTGGCAACGTGTCCTGCATCCTTGGGGCCACTTGCCAAAGGGGCACTACAGGTTGGTAGTCTTTTCTGGTGGACCCCAAAACAAGGGATGGGGTGGCACCCACAGGTCCTGCCTGCTCCACACCCTCACATGGCTCACAAGCCAAAGAGGGCACATGTTCCCCAGCTTGACCAGAGGGACAGGCTGGCCCTGGGGGATCTGCTGAACCCCTCCTGAGCTATCGGGGCGGTCACACTGTCGGAGCCAGAAACAGGAGTGGCAGCGGAGGAGCTGCTGCGATTTGCTGCGCTCTATTTCAGGGCACAGGCGATGCGACTCCCTAACAAGCGATGCCTTGCGTGCGGTTAGAAGGGGAATCCTGCCTGCAGCCTGCCTGCACTTTGCCCACACCCTCCCTCCCCGTTGCCCCCGGAGCAAGAGCTGATCCCGTGCCTCCTAGCTAGACAAGTGCAGCACTGTTCAGGGAGGCAGGGCACCCGCCCGGGGCTGGCACTGCCTTCGGGGCTGGCGGGGACAGCGTCCCCCTGCCAGTGCTCCGGGGGGGGGTGGCCCTGCAGCTGGCAGGGAGCAGGGGTTCGGTTCACAGGCAGAAAGCCCTCACAGCTGCTGGGCACAGCTCCCCTGTGTGTCCAAGACAGCAAACCTCCTCTGCAGCTGGAGAGGGGCTGCTTTCTCCCCAGAATGCTTGCAGAGAAGCTGGGGGGAGCGGCAGGGCAGGAGGGCAGCCCTCCATGCCGACCTTGAGTGATTCCCCTCTCTGTCAGGCCTCACACAGGCGCATCAGACCTCAGCTTCTTCCTGGTGATGCCGGTGCAGAGGGTCACCAAATACCCGCTGCTGCTGAGGAAGATCCTGGAGAACACCCCCACCAGCGCCAGTGCCTACCCGGCCCTGCAGGCAGCCGTCCGTGCCATGGCCCAGGTCAACGCCAACATCAACGAGTACAAACGGCGCAGAGAAGTAGGTGAGCGGGCAGGGGGCAGGGCGTCTGGGAAGCCCCATCCCAACCCCAGTCATTTTCCCTTGGTGTTGCACTAATTTCCACTGAAATCAGTTCAAAGCTCTCCTGCCCTCCATCCGTCCTGCCTGGTGGAGCCACAGACTTGTGCAGGCAGCTCCTGGCGCGGTGCAGGCAGCTCTCGGCACTACTCTGGTCCTGCAAATGCCACTCTGGGCAAGACCTGAAGGCTGCAGGAGCAGGGTGGCACGGTGGGGCTGAGTACAAAACCAGTCTGTCTACATTTCTGGAGCTGGGGAGTGGGGAGGAACAGTCCTGCCCTTGGGATAGGAGAAATCAGGCTCCCCACAAACAGGAGCTTGCTCTTCTTTTTGATTTTCATAGTACTTTCCCCCTGGCTGCCCTTCTTTGATGTGGGTTGTGCTTATCCTGTTGATCACGACTTGTCAGCTCCGGGCCTTGGTGCTGCTCACCCGGGTTGCCCGCTCAGGCTGCTGAGGATGCTGCCCTGAAGTTTCCTCTCTGATCTTTTTTCCTCCCACCTTGTGTGCCCCCACCTGAGGCAGCAACCAAATACAACAAGGCCGAGCACCTGACACTGCGGGATCGCTTCGCGCGTCTCAACACACACTCTATTGCCAAGAAGACCACGCGGCTGAGCCGGCTCTTCATGCACGAGGCCGGCATTGTGGCCAAGGTGGGCAGCCCGCACCCCACCGCCTGCAGACCCACTGCCTCTCCTTGGGTTGTTTCTGGGGCTTTCTGCTGCCTCCCGAGATGCCTCGCCAGCAGGACTGGGAGAGCGGAGCCGAGGTGGGGTGGCCAATGCTGACACCCAGTGGCCCATGCTGTCACATGAGCCACAGTCCCATTTTCAAGCAGGCTAAGGGTGGCTCCTGCTTCCCAATCCCAAGGACCAGCGGGGTAGGAGGGATGCAGGTACACACCTTGCTCCCTGCCTCAGAGTGCTGCAGGGGAGCGCTTTGGCCCCCAAAGGACCCCCAGGATCCTCAGGCACCCCAGCAAAAGGAAGGATGCCCTGGTGTTCCCCAGCACCACAACCACACCAAAAGCTCTGTTTCTGCATACATCCCAAGCACCCTAGATCTTGGCCCTTTTCAGGTTCCTGGAGCCTCTCAGGGCCTCCCTCGCCTGTCCCCAGCACTGTGAGCTTCAGGCAGGTGCCCGGCTGCTTTTTAGGTTAGCACCCAGTGAGGGGCATCAGCCCTGCCTGAGACACTGCGTGGCCTACCCATGCTGGGGATAAGCTGCCCCTTGCCTTGCAGACGGAGGACAGGGAGTACGATGACCTGGAGGAGAAGTTCCAATGTGTGGTGTCCAGTGTGGCTGTGCTGAAGGAGAACGTGGCATCCTACCTGGGCCATTTAGAGGTAAAACCCTGGTAACTTGCGGGGGGTTGGCCCCATCCAGGCCTCAGGACTTGTTTCTCGGGGTTGCAGAATACTTTCAAGCCCTATGGAAACCAGTGTCGGTTGGGGATGTTCAGTGACTTGAATCTCTCAGCTAAAGATGTTGTGCCAGGGGCTTGCACATCCAAGGATCGCTCAGGTCCAGCAGAGCTTAAAACAAAGTCAAGGTTTCATTGACACAGTCTGAGCTGGGTGTCACTTGAGAATAATCAGTCCTTAAACTGATCATTATTTCAAGGCATTAAATAGCTGAGAAGGCTAAGTGTTGTTCGGCCTGGGAATTCTTGCATAACAGGTATAAGGCAGAAGTGTTTCCAAATCAGGGAAACAACAAAATTCCGTTCTGAGATGACCCAGCTGAGTAGCTGCTGTGATTTTCTCCTGGAAATCCCTTGGGGCATCTGAGGGAAATGAAAGTATGAGCAATGGCAAAACTTGAAATCCCCAGACACTGTATTATCAGGAAAGTCTCAGGAAATGGCAGAGGGTTCTGAAAGCAGCAATTCAAGGACTGGAAAGACCTTGTCATGAAAATATTGACAAGGGCTCCCCATATAGGATTGGGAAGGAGGAAAAGGGGACAGAAAGACTCCCTGTAGCCCAAAGAGTGGGTAAAATAGGATTAGAATAGAAAACATGAGGATGACAATCTGTATGACAGTGAGACGTGACATCAGCTAGAGGGACAACGTATGACCGTTCCTTGGGACATCAAGTGCTCCTGGGGACCTGCCTGGCACTGCCCCTCAGTGATCTGCATCTCTGTAAGCCAGCTTCTTGGCTTCAGCCAAGGCATCAAGTGCCTGCAAATAGGCTGGGCAGCCTAGATCATAAGGTGTGGTTAGGAGTCATGCTGGGGCTTGGATGCAGCTTCAGAGGAGCTGCTGGTGGGGGAAGGTGGGGCTGCATGCATGCCCCGTCTCTCTCCCTCTGAAAGCTTCTCAAAGACCTCCTGAGGAGCTGATGAAGACATGTTCTCATAGAGCAGAGACAGCCTGGCCTCTCTTTGTGCTGGCTGGCAGTTCCCTCTTGTGCATCTGTCTGTACCAGTGCCCCCACCACAAGGAGAAGCAAATCTTGGTGCATGCAAGATCATCACAGCCACCCCTGCTTGTGTAAGAGCCCCTGTAGGGTTGAAGAAAAGCACACAGGTCTCAGAGCTTCTGCTTTCTGCTCAAAGGGTCAATCCCTTTCCCCTTTATCCTTCTGTGTCCAGTCCTTCCTGTGGCAAGGAGAACTACAAAGGAAGGGTCTCCTAAACATGACCACAGGCAAAAAGACAGGATTTAGAACAGGGACCAGGGCACTCTGAGAGGCCCATGGCAGCCATGGTTGACGAGAATCAGACAGAAACTGCTCCTGCTGCTCCAGGACTGACTGTAGGAGCAGTGCTCCAAGGGGCAGTGAAGCCAAGCCCGGGCGGAGCAGGAAGCCAGGCTTCCCTTGGCACCAGCAACAGGCTAGGGCTCTAGGAACTCAGTGCTCCCTTTCCTGAGTCTAGAGGTTGTGGGTCAAAATCTGCCTCCAGGCAGGAAGGAGGCTGCTGCCCGCAGAGTTAACATTAGAGCAAAGCCTCTCAAAGCAGAGGAGGGTCTCCATCCAAACCATCCCTAGCTGCTTTCCTTTCCCAGCAGTCTCACTCTCCATGCAGAGGCAGGGGAATATTTTGTACACAAATACAAGAAACTCCATGGAGCTACTGGAGCACCAAACCCAAGTGTCAAAGCACCAGGCAACATCAAGCTGGGGCAGGCTGCCTGGGGCCACAGGGCAGCCTTAGCCACCTTGCTGGGGTAGGAGTGCTTTTGCAAGCCGGTGCATGATCCCTGCTCAAGGGGAGAGGTTTGTTAACACTTAAGTCAGCTCCCTGGCTTGCAGACAGGAGTAGCCCAGAGCATCAGTCCCACTGGGCTGCTAGCACAGAGCACCCAAGCTGGTACATTGGCACGTCTTTGGGAACACAGGGATGGGTTACAGATGGGTTAGCTAGCGTTGGGCAGCTTCTGCACATCAGGTCTGATGGCTTTCTCCCTTTCAGGCATTCCTGTTGCCCACCCCACACAAGCGTGAGCTGCAGATCGACGGGGGACCTGCCCAGCAGTACTGCCGCTTTGCAGAATACCTCCATTGCACTGTTTTCCCAGAGTTTGTGAGTGCTCCTTCCCTATTTATCTCCTTCAGGGTCACAGCCAAGCATTGCTCTCACACCTTCTGCCAAGGTACAGCAGGGGCTGGCTCCAGGGCAGGGCAGACAAGAGCTGAGGGGGACCCCAGAGCAGGCAGTGTCCTCACCAACAGGCACAGCCCCCTGGGGCCTGAACATGAAGGGGCAGATAACAGGATCCATCAGCAGTCCCAGACACAAGAAGTGAAGAACCAGCTCCAGGGTCCATCCAGGAAACAAAAGGAGACAGGGCCAGAGACATGGCTACAACACAGCTCTAAAGTCCATCCAGGGCTGGAGACAAGCTGCAATATCCATCTGAGGGGTCTATCTAGGAGCTGAGCTACCTACAGCAGAGGTCCAAGGTCCACCCAGAGAACCAAGGCAGAAACCAACTCACCCACAACAATGCTCAACTAGCAAATGAAGGGCTACTTAAATGGGCTTAAATAGGCTGTGGGCAGGGGTACGGGTGGAGGCCCCAGGTGAGGCTGGTCTGGGCCATTAAAGACTATTTGTGCCTTCAGGGCCCTGACATGTTCATGGCCAGCCATGCAGGCAGGGCTGCAGCGGAGCACAGGATGGTGGGAAACCAGACGTACTGTTTATTTGACTCACACCAGGTGTTTGCTACCAAACCTCAGTCCAACCTACCCACCCCTTGTGGGCATCCGTACTCGCCTTTGGCAGCCCAAGAGCCCCCCATCTGTCTCCTTCCACTGCCCTTTCTTGTTCTCCAGGGCTCCCTCTTGAGTGGTGGCTGCCACCATGGATGCAGTCAGGGAGGTTTTCTGAGCAGTGAAGAGTGTGGCAGGGCAGCCTGAACCCCACACCTGGATGCTGGCATCCCCAGGGAGTGCCAGCATGGGGAGGGAGGGTAGCTACGTGGGATAACCACACAGACCCTGGGCTGAGGGCCTCCATCAAACCAGGACACTATGACCTGCATGGGACAGTCACTGCAGCAGCACCCCTCTTGGCCCACGGGACCTTGCACGTGAGGGTCCTACCCAGTCATTTGCATGGAGCACAAGTTTTGAATCATGGCATGCATGACTGCTCTCTACCAAGGGTTTGCTTTGGTTGGCATCCTATGTGCCTTCAGGGAAGGATGCCTCAGATGCTCCCCACTCCACACAAGCCCTTCAACAGGTCCCCAAGCCTTTTCTCCTGTGTAAGACAGTGCCCCATGCAGACAGCTGGGCCTGTCTTGGAGGCTCACATGGAGATTTGGGTTCTCTTGCCCCACAGAAGCGACGGCTAGACAGGCTGGTCTGCCAGCCCCTCTGCAGCCTCTCAGACATGCTGGTGGGGCCACAACAGCTGGTCAAGAAGCGCCTGGACAAGCTGCTGGACTATGAGGAGATCCAGGAGCGGAAGAGCGAGATGGGCAGCGTGACATATGACGAGGAGGCAGCCATGAACACCTACCTTGCCATCAATGCCCTGCTTGTGGCCGAGCTCCCGCGGTTCAACCGGGCGGCTCTGCAGCTCCTGGGGCAGATACTGTGCTCCTTCAGTGCCCTGCAACGGGACTTGGCTGCCCAGGTCCTGCACCAGGCAGAAAAGGAGCTAGAGCAGGTGAGAGTGACACCTTGGTGTGTGTGCCCAAACCGGCGCACATGCTGAGCCAGACCTGCCTTCTTCAGGCTTGGGACATCACTTGGATGTCAAGGCACTGAAGGTTTGCTGTAGCCCAAGCCTGCCCTTGCAGACACACAGCTCCCTGTCTAGCATTTGTAAGTGATCTCTCCTCCCCTTTGGCTGGGAAAAGCCAAATTGTCTCTTCTTCACTGCCAGGAACCATCCTGCTTTCTCTTTGAGGACACCACTGGTAATTTATTGATGTGGTGCCTGAGAGATCAGTGTTAACTCTGAGCTCCCGAGAACTCTGTGCTGGGAAGGCAAGGAGAAGAAGGACAGCTCCTGGCCTGAGGAACGAGCATCCCTCGAACCTCCATCCCCTGGGAGATATGTCCCAAGACTCCTCACTGTACAGCACTCCCTGAGCCTGACGTTTGCAAACATGGTGGGTCAGGCCAGTCCAGAGCCCTGTGGTAGACCCATGACCAAGATGAGAACAAGATGCAGCTGCATGGAGGTATCTTCTCAGGCACTGCTTGTACGTACCTAGTCATGATGGTGGATTCCCCTTGCTCAGTCTGGGATGCTTACGCTGCAGACATCTACCCTGGAGCTACATCCACCTGTCTCCCTTTTTAGTCAGGTGGGACAGACTGTGGGCTTGGGGCAGGACAGCAGGACTCAGGGACTGCTGTGGTGGGCTGAGTACAGCCCAAGAGCCCCTCGTGTGACTGCCCTGCCCAGGGCAGGTGGCTCAAAGCCACAGAGCAGCAGCTCTCCTTGCCAAAGGGAACCACATCCTAGATGCAAGGTGCGTCTTTAGTGACAAGGTCTGTTCTCTTGTTTTCTCACCTCTTTTCTTCCTGCTCCTTTTCTTTTGGCCCTACCCACAGCTCTTCCCCTCCCCAGGGCCCTCTCTGATCTCAGGGTCTGTCTTCACAGATGCCCCATGGCTGCATGCCTCTGCCCAGTTTCTGGAAGATGGTGGAAGACACCTTGCAACAGTCTGGCACTCAGCTCCGTACCTTCTGCCAGACATTTGAGACGGTCACGCCAAGCCCTGTGGCACAGGTAGGAGCTGGAAAGGGGGTGTCTCATGCCAGCTAGATGAAGAAGTAGGACTGTGGCTTCCCAGTGCAGAACATCTCCTTGGGGGGGGAGGTTGGCTCAGAAAGTGGCACGGGGGGTTGCCACAGCCACAGTATCTCCCCCAAGCCCGTGACAGCAGCTGGCTGGGAATAACCAGGGATGAAACAGTCTCAGCTCTTCTGGTTCTGGACACTTGTCTCCAAACCATGAGGGAGAGCAGATAGTGTGATGAGTTTCTCCTCTAACCTCTCACTGGGGTGTGATCCTGCAGAACGGAGAGCACATGTACACGGAGGGCCTCAGTCTCCTGCCTGTCTCATCAAGTGCTCCTGTGTCTCTTGCTCTCCACCAGCCTCTGAACCCTGCCGAGGAGCGGAAGGTCCTTTCCCTTGTGAGCAAGCATGGCCCAGACAAACTTTACCAAGTGACAAGCAACATCAGTGGCAGCAAAGACTTGGACCTGACCTTGCAAAGGGGACAGATTGTAGCTCTGCTGCAAAATGTGGACACTAAGGGGAACACAAGCAGATGGCTAGTGGATGCTGGAGGTACTGTGAGCGCTATGGGGAGCCTCTCCCTGCCTCGGCACCAGGGTCAGAAACCAAACCTGAACCACTTCCTCATCTTGGATGAAACAGCGGGCCATTGCCTCCTGGGTCCTCCCTTCCAGGGTTTGCTCAGTCCAAACCCACCTCTGCTTTGCCAGCTGCACCCGTAGCCATTAGCTGTGAAGTTCAGGTTTCCCCATGAGGGAGCACTCATGGCTCATCATGGCTGGGAAAGGAGAATCCCATGCACACAGAAACATCTTGAAACCCCTTCTTGGGGGGTTTTGCTGCTGGATATCCCCTAGTGATGGACCAGTTTGAACAGGGCTGCTGTGCCATGCCAGGCAACAGCCAAGTTGTCATTCCTCTCTCCTCCAACCAGTCCTATATGTGCCAGGCACATGGGGCCCCATGACCTCTGTGTGTGTGCGTGTCCTCCAGGTCCCCGAGGGTTTGTGCCTGCTGGAAAACTCCAGCCCTATTGCCCGGTACAAAGCCAGCAGCCCGGGATGCAGATGCCAGCCCTGGAAAGCAGCACAGAGAGAAGGCGACATTCGTATGCATCACCTGAAGCTCCCAGGCCCCAGGTGGCCACCTTCACCCCAGCTTTCCAGGTGAGAGTGGGGGACACCCTCCAGGGCCATTCCTAGCAACCCCACCAGCTCCATGCTAGTCCCTGTGTGTGCAGCATGTGGGTGGGAAGGTGGACCTGCTTTTCCAGCACACACATGGTCATACGTGTGCAGCCATGTGCCTAGCAGGGGAGTCACAGCCCCTGGCCGAGTGCCCTGTGAGGCTGGTGTCTGCCTTGCTGGGACCTGGGGTGGACAGAGCAAGAGAACTGTGCTTGGTGAGGTCCCCAGTGTCCCTCCATCGATGGCAGTACTGCGCTGCCCTCTTGGAAACAGCCTCCATGTCCCCTCTTGGTCCTGCCCTGCCATGTAGGTCCTTTCCCCCTTTGATTCTTATGTCCAGCAAGGGCTTCCTCCCTCCTTCCCCTGCCTTTTGTAGGTGGTCGCCGGCTTCTCCTTCACAGCCAGGAGTCCGCAGGAGGTGAGCCTCCAGGCAGGGCAGCCCGTCGTGGTGCTGGAGCCGCACGACAAGAAGGGGAGCAAGGAGTGGAGCCTGGTGGATGTGAATGGCCAGAGGGGCTACGTGCCCTCCAGCTACCTGGTGACTGTTCCTGTGCAGGGGCCCCTGGGCTGGAGCTTGCCTGTGTGAGCACAGCCAGCCTGGCATCCAAGGGCACAGGCTTCGTCAGATGAGAGCTGTCCGCTTGGCACCCAAGGACTTGTCATGGGAGATGCTGGAGGGGGTTGGCTGTGGTGGCCCCAGGCTGGGGAGGCGGTGGGAAGCAGCTGGCAGAATACGGCCCGGGGGATGTGGGTGCGAGGGACAGCAGTCGGGAGGCATGTTTTGATGGGTAGCGTGAGGGTGCCGCGTCCCATATGTGTTTGCGCAAAGGAAAGGAGCATGAGGGAGTGAGGGCAGGTGGCTGCAGTTTTCCAGGGATTTGCTGAAATCCATGTCAGTGACAAAAGTGTCCCTAGGGGTGACGAGACAGCATTGTCCCCAATTAGATCAAGACCAAGCTGCAAAGGGTGCAGTGCTGCAGAGGGGGTCTTCAGCCTGGCACAGAGCATCTGGGGCTCTTGGGAAAATCGCTGGTTTGAGTGCAGAGACCGAGGCAGAGCAGCCCCGGAGACACAGCTCTCTGCTCCTCACTGGGATGTCACATGGGCCTGGGTGCCCACCCTGATGTGCCATCGTGGTCCCTTCGGCAGCACAGCCTTCATGTCCTGCTAAAGGGCACAGCAACGCCAGCCTGCGCCTGGCCACACCATCAGCGATGGGAGGGTGCTGGGCTGAGTACCGTGGCCGGGGTCCTCCCCAGCCCTCCTGGCCACCGAGCACCACTGCTGGCCTTAGTTTCCCCCTGCAGCACAGTGGGGCTGATGCTACTGACCCCTTTGAGAGGCATTTTGAGCTCTGGTGATGAGAAGTGCTCTGTACACCACCGATACTATTTTGTGTGACTGATACGCTGACATTATATTATACTGTCTCTCTGTCCCACCCGTGCTGATGGGCTCCCCCCTGCCATGCGCGGGGCCATGCCATGGCAGTGCCCGTGGCAGCCCGGCATGGTGGCAGCATAGCAGCGAGATGGCAGGGCCACCCTGCTCGCTGCACCTGCCGTCCGCCTCCCAGCACGCCTGGGCGGAGGCACTGGGAGCACTGGTTTTGGGGTGCTGGCAGGCTGTGGAGGGGTTTTGCTGCTGCGGGGGAGTGTGTGTGCCCTTGGCCGGCATGGGGACAGCCCGAGGCGGCAGAGCTGGTGGTGCCGGCATGAGCATGGCTGTGCCGGGGCAGCGGCTGAAAGCAAGCTGTGTGCTGCTTCCCTCCCAGCCAGTGCTGCTCAGGGCTGGGGACGGAGAGCACAGCTCCTGGGACTCTCAGGACACCGTGTCCCCCTTGCTGACCGACACAAATCTCCAGCGGTTTGGCACACACGTGCTCTCTAGAAGCACAGGCCCTGTGGAAGAGTTTTTTGGGAGAACCAACCTGTGTCGGTTGGTCCCTGACCTAAGGCTCAGTCTCGGCGCGGAGAAGGCACTCCCTCCCACCACGGCCTGGGGCGTCACAGCTCTGTGCCTCAGTTTCCCCATGGCTTGCTCTGATGCTGTGCTGTTATGTGATGCCGATGGGGCTCACAGCAGGGAGCCGTGCCCACAGCAGCGCTGACATGGTGTCAGAGGGGAATTCGGGAGCTCCCGGCTGCAGCCCTCAGGGACTGGCACTGTGCTCCCTCCACAGGAGATCTCAGCCCGTGGTGCCACGCTGCCCACCCCTCGCCCACTGTGGGCAGTGGAGCACGGAGGCACCCGCCGGTGCAGCAGCCTGGCGTCGTCCTGGCTGCCCTGGGCACCTGCCACTTCCCGCATCAAAGGTGCAATGGCCCAGCTGGCGAGCGCTGGCATGCCAGTGCCTGCACCCTGCCTGGCAGGGAGGCAGCACGCTCGGCTGCCCACGGGCTCCCCGCGGGATGTGCGTTGGCGGCACGGAGGCTGGGTGCGGGTTCCCACTGTGCTGCCCTGTGGCCGTGGCTGCGGGCTGGGCAGGGGGTCAGAGGCGGCATGTCCTCACCCAAGCTTGCACCATGTGGGGAGGGACAGGGTAGGTGCCAGGCAGGTGGGACAGGCCCCGGACACTGCTCTGCTTTTGCTGTGCACCCCACACGTGGGTCCAGGTGCCTGGTTTGGGGTAGAGCTGCCTGTGGGGCTCACCCTCCTTTGTACCTGCAGGGTCCTGGGGTGTTACCTGCGGGGAGGCTGGGGGGCTTGCTACCTCCACCCAGGGACCACTGAAAGCCCCGAGCAAATGCTCACCCACATGAAGTCTGGGAGAGGACGGCAGTGCCAGAGCTGGGGACATTGCCTGGGGATGCTCCCAGCCTGGGGAAAGGCTGATGGGCTCCTTGGGGTGGGAAAGCGAGCAGGCTGGGGGCACGAGGGCCGCTGGGCAGGGGCTGTGTTTCTGAGGCTCGCCTGCCTAGCCCCGGCCCCACAGTGGCAGGGCTCACACCTCCAGCTCGCTGCTGATGGCTCCTCCAGATTTTTCCGTTCCTAATCAAGTCACATCAGGTCGGATTTCCCTCCCGAGCCGCCTTCCTGCCAGCTCAGTGGGGTGCACATGCAATCAGCCCCGTGCCAGTGCAGGCAATGGCAGGAGTCAGTGGCTCAGGCAGGTCCCGCTCCGCAGCCCACAGGTGCCCGGGACCGTTCGGAGGGTGAAAGGTGACAGTGGGACAAGGAGTGCTGAGAAACTGCTGCTGCCTGTGCCCTGATCTGCCCACTGGAAGGAGACCTGGGGTGGGCAGGACTTGATAGGCAGCTTATAAAACCAGTTGGGCTTTCTCCATCCCACTCATCAGGACTCTGGATTTCATGTGCTCTGAGACAAGAGCTCCCCTTTCTCTCCCTCCAGCCACCGCCAGTGCTGCCTGTGTGCCAGTGCTGGCCCGAAGGAGCTCTTTGCCCGGCCTGCAGCTGGCATGGGGGGTGCAGGCTGTTGCGAGGTGTCCTCGCTGCCTCTCTGGGCCACCACTCTACCCGTCAAATGTCCATCTACCAGTGCTTGCCAGGGCCGACAGTCATGACCGGCAAGGTGGAAACAGCCCATGCACATCCCACCAGGAGACGTACATGAGCCACACAGCAGTGCTCTGCAGGAGGCGGCAGCACACTGAGGACACACTGCTTGTGTCAGGCACCAGCTGCCTGCCGCCTGCCAGATAATGCGGTTGTGCTCCAAGCTGGGTGCAGCCAAGGCACCAAGAGGCTCCTTCGTACGGTGCTGAGCCAGCTGGTACCAGCACCCTGCCCAGCAGCGGTGGCACCGGTGCCCTGCCTACACCGAGGTCCTGGTGGCGGCTGGAGCACGCTGTGGACGTCCATGCTAGGAAGAAGGGAATTAGCTTGTGCAGCTCCTTTGGTTTCTGGACCCGAACGGGTGAGCTGGGCTCTGCAGTACCCACCAGTCCTGCTCCCAGCCTCGATGGCCATCGGACCTTCCCCATGGGGTCTATCCCCAGGACATGCCCTCGTACTTGGCTGCAGGACATGGGGTGCTGACATCCCTCACTTCTCCCATGATTTCACTCAAAGTCATTGCACCCGCTGCTGCCCCAAGCTTGGAAGTGCCCCCTTGAAGTAACCGGAGGGTGCAGGGCTCTTCCAGCCTAAACACGGGGGGGGAATAAAGGGCACCAGTGTGCCTTTAAATAGCCCGTCAAGGACAAGCTCTCCCGGGAGGAATGCTCTGGCTGGCCCGGTGGAACGTGCTCGTGGCCAGGGGCGCGGGGGGGGGACAGCCGGGCAGGGACAGCTCCTCGCCAGGAGGTCAGGTCAAGGTTAGGCATTGCCCTGGCCAGGCGCCACTGTGCCGTGGCTCAGCACCCCGGGAGCAGGGCTGTGCAAGGGGGAGGGAATCACATGCCAGGTCGGGGTCTTGCCATGCCCAGGGCTGATCTGCAAGGTGGCAGTGGAGCGGGGCAGGCACTGCTGCCCGCAACCTGCCTGCTGACCTGCAAGGGGTTTGGCACTGGCACAGCCTGGCTGCTGGAGCAGCCTGCTGGGCAGCTTGGGTTGTCCAGGAGCGGCTGCTGCGCTCCTGACCAGGCTGATTCATATCCTGGACATGCAGGCATTTGGACAGCGTCCACCCAAGGGGTGTGAAAGCACACAGCCGTGTCCCTGGGGTGCAAGGTGCCAGCCCAGCCACGTGCCGGAAGGCGGGTGGTGGCAGCTCAGGCTCTGCTCTCCCCTGCCTTGCGGGGCATGCCATGGGGACATGGCAGTGGCCGTGGGCAGGGTGGGGAGCCGCAAAGCATGTCTCCAGATGAAGACACGTGGATTGCAGGGAGGATGGCTGCGTGCTCAGGTGTCGATGTGTCTGCTGGCTCTGCTGGGGCACCCAGGCGGCAGGGAAGCGCAAGAGGAAAGCAGCTTCCGGAGAAGTCCCAAGCCTGGGCTCCCAAACCTGAACCTGTCTGCTCACCGTGGGGTGCCAGGAGGGAAGAAGGGGTGCAGCAAGGCTGCAGTGGGCAGGGAAGGAGGGGAGCTGGGGGGACCCAGCCCCCAGGCAGCAGGAGCAGGGTGGCTGCCCCAGGCTGAAGAGCACAGCCAGCCTGAGCGGAGCTGCATTTGCAGGCATGGTGCTCGAGTTCACCACCACTGCCAGGCTGAGCTGTCTCTGAGCAGAGCCAGCCTGCAGCTGCGCTGTCCCCAGGGTGGGAGCACGTGTGGGAGCAGGGTGGCCCACGTGAAGCAGCCTGCAGCCCCGGCACCCTGGCCACCGGCAGCCTGTGCTGGGCCTGCTCGCCGTGCTGCCAGCCCTGATCAGCATGGTGCTGCGTGGCCTGAGGGAGGGTTGAGCCCCACAGAGAGCGGCCCTGAGGCATTGAGACAGGAGCGGAGGCGTGAGCAGCAGTGCTCGCTCCAGGCTTGCACAGCCGGCACCTGAATTGTCTAATAAAGTGTGAAATTGCTTCCATGCTCTGCTACTTTTGCTGAGACGGACCATCATTACGGCCCCCCCTTCCCAGCCAGCAGCCGGCTGCTGCCAATGTCCCTGCTGTCGTGGCGCTGCCAGATGAGCCCCTGGCTGGAGCCGTGCCTGGCATGGCCCCACAGGACCACTGTGCTGGGGGCTGCCAGGTGGTACCTGCCATCCCGGGCATGAGCACCCTTTCCCTTCTCCTCAGCCCCGCCATTGCACTCACCCCACATAAAAGCACAAGCTGCTGTGGGTGTATCACCCTGGCGGGGGGTGAATCCCTGCCACAGGGCTGGGCCACGCTGGGGGCCGCAGACCCTGTTTCTTCCCCCCCCCCCCAGATGCCCTGGGGGTGCAGGGTCATCTCAGGACCAAGCCCTGCCCTGGGGCTGCGCTGCTGCCAAAGCCCTGCCCTTTCCCAGGAAGGGCTGGCAGGGAGCGTGCCCATCAGATACAGCCCACAAGGAGATAGGGCTCCCTCCGTCCGGCTGCGCCAGGAGTGCCAGCAGCTGCCTCAGACCCTCGCTCGGGCGGCGGAGGGCTCCCACCTTGGCAGGGACAGCAGGGCAGCCTGGCCCTCCCTCGCCAGAGGGTGACTAATTGCTCTTGAACCACCTGGATGTGCGCAGAAACCGTTCTCCAGCCTTAATAACAATAATCAATCATCCTGCTCTGGGCAGGGTTTGCGGAAGGCTTTCCAGGGCTGGGGAGCCGGCAGGGGTTCGGGGGGACTGTGGTGCCAGTGGGGGGTTCCCCTCGAGGGGACACGGAAGTCTCTGCTCCGGCGGTGGCTTTCTTCCCGCGCTGCCCGCCGTGAGGGCAATCCGTGCCCAGGTACACCCTGCAAGGGGAAGTGCCAGCTCCTTGATCCTGGCACCGTGCCGGCGTGCGTGGGTCTGCATAAACTGTGATTTTGGAGGGAAGACAGGGCCAGCTATGAGCCAGGCTGTGCATGGGGTACGGGGTGCTCCCTGCCCCAGAGGGTCCCACGGGTCCCTGTGCCAAAGGGCTGGACACGAGCACTGGAGAGCTGCTGAGTGGGGCCCAGGAAAAGGAGCTGCATTGGGGATTTCTGCAGGGATCAAGATACTTTGCCCCAGGGAAACAGTGCCATGTTTTCCCAGCCACTGATAAAGTTAAACCCTTGATCTGGTTAAAGATTTAGCCCACAAGGCAAGCCTGGGTAGGACAACAATGCTGTTAGCACCACCGACTTGGTGACACTTGCCCAGGCAGAGGGGACTAACCCCGCTGCCCCCGTGCCGGTGGCTCAGCCTGGCTGTCGGAGCACATCCCCACAGCCAGACCCCGCTGTTGGAGCACATCCCTGCAGCCAGACCCTGCCATCCCTGGGCCACATCCAGGCCCCCGCACGGGGGATGGAGCTGGAGCATCCCCAGGTGCTGAGCTGAGGCCAGGCAGGCAGATGGCACACAGCTGGGGAGGGGAGCGTCCCGCCGGGAGCTGCTATTTCTTCAGTGTAACCTTATAACCCGCACCCCCCACCGCCTGCCCTGGCCGCAGCTCGGCCCAGTGCCACTGGCCGGGGGGAGGCTTCATGCCGCTGGGAAGCCAGCCTGGCCCTGACGTGACATGAGTCAGCTGGAGCGGCCGGGCAGCGCTACCCACCGTGAATAGCTCAGACAGCACGCCGCCCCAGCACTGCGTGCCCCTAGCCCACCATGTCCCAGGGGGTCCCAAGGCAGGGAGCCCCCAAGCCGGCGGTCCCGGGGTGATGCACCCTTTCCCTTGGGGCTTCCTCGGCCCCGTGGCACAAGGGGTTTCACCTGCCTGGCAGCAAAAGGCAGATCCCTGTGGTCTTGTCCTGTCCCCAAGGTCACTCCACTGGCCGGAGAGCACCCCGGGGCTTTCCAGAGGCCACAGGAGTTAAGGAGTGAGCGTGGCAGGGAGGGGGTGCACAGCACCCTCCTGCCTTCCTGCCAGCTCCTGTGACAGCCGCCCTTTCCTGCTGCCCATCCTGGCAAAGGGGACAGACACCCACAGCCACAGCTCTCCTCCTGCGGCACTGTGCCTGCATCCTCGGAGTGGCTGCACACAGTTGTCATGGTGGTACTTGGGACCACAATTGCATCCCAAATACATCCCCGCAAATGCATTCCAAATAATACATCCCTGCAAAGGCATCCCAAATAAAACCCTCAGTCCAACCTTGGGGCACTGGTGGCCCCCAAGCTGCAATGGCCTTGAGCCATTTTGGGCACGGGGACTTCCAAGCCTGACTCTGCTCCCCTCTCCACCTCCCCTGCCCGGCCAGGCTTGCTGCCCCAAGGAAAAGCTGTGTGTGATCCCTGTGTGCCACCAGGCACTGCCGTCAGCCAGAGCTGGCACGGCTGGCCCTGGTCCTAGCCAGGGGTTTTCTCCCCAGCCAGAGCCCTGCGGCTGCAGCCCCCCCGCCCTGCAGCTCTGGGCCCGGCTTTCCCCCATTATACAGAGAGGGCTAAAGGGGCTGTTGAGTCCCAGACAGCCTGCGCCTCTGGTCTGCAGGCACCGTGGCTCAGTCTTCTGGGCCAGTTCCCAGCTCAGCTGGCTGCTTGCTGGAGACACGGCCCTGCTGGTGCACGTGCTGCAGTGCTGGGGAGACCTCAAAGGCAGCTTTTTGCTGGAGCAAACGCAGATGGTGCAGGTGGGAGGCGGGGATGGAGAAGCTCAGGTGAGCACTGAAGGGAAGTGTCCCTGCCCGCAGGCAGGGAGAGGGCAGAGGGGTCATCCTGCCTTCTGCAGGCATGGGACTCTGGCAGGGGTGCCCGTCGGCATGCCGCAGGAGGGATAGCATATACCTCTTCTGCCACAGGCCCTTTCAAATGGGCCACCAATTCAGCATCAAGAGCCGTTTCAAAGCTTCTCCTCACATCAGACACCAGAGGCAGAAAGGCTGCCTAATTCCCACCTCACCTCCCCACTGCCCGGAGCCATCCCATCTGCTAGAGAAAACCGGGCACTGAGAGCAGCCGGGCGAGCGGCACTCTAACCCAGCAGCATTCCCAAGCCCTCCTTCGTTAGCATTCCTCCTCTCCTAGCCTGCACAGCCTGTTCCCAACGCCCGGAGAGTTAATTGAATTACTTCCCCCAGAACTGACACAGCTTCGGGGACTCGAACATCTGCATACACCACAGGCAGCCTGTGCCACACTGGCTAAGCCCTTCCCTGCGCTCCCTGCTTTGCCCCCAGGATAAGCCAGCTGCAGGGAAGAAAAACAGACCCAGCAATGGTAAATCCAGGTTGGTGTGAAGGTGCAAATGGGCCCATTGCAAAGACTCACAGAACGAAGGGAATGTAGTCAAAGTGTAAATCAGAAACCCCAAGGGCTTTGGGAGCCCCCCAGTAAGGTCTGCAAGCATTCAGCAGGCTGTGCAGGGCTTGGAAACATCCTGCTGCTGCTAAAGCCATCGCTACGACCATTGTTGGGCAGCAGTCCATCGAGCCGTCAGTCCGAGGCTGTTGCTGCATGTCTACCTGACAAAGGTGATTTGTGGGTCTAAAATTTGCCACCTCCGGGCTGCACCTGACTATAGCTACAAGCTGCAGACATGAACCCCCTTTGTGTGCCCAGCCCACATCCTGGCTGGGATTTACCTAAAACAGCCCCGGAGCGGAACAGCTGGGTGGGGATGGGGGAAGAAGGCTGCCTGGTGTTTGTTTTTACTAATGAAGCCCCATAATCAAATCATTTCAGTTTTAATTGTAAAGCCAGCAGGCAGATTTCTGTCTCCAGATGGGATGTGATAGGAATAGTTGAAGGCTGGGCACATTCTGCCGCTCACCTTAATACTTGGAGCAAGGCCGACAGGAGCAGTCCCAGGGAGGCTCCCACCCTGCCTTGGAAGAGCCTGGTCCCTGCGGGGTGCAGGGACCGTACGACCCTCCCTTGGCATCATTCCAAAAAAAGGATCAAGGGATAAAACCTCGGGAAAGAGGGGTTCCTGCACCTTGAGCCATTCCCAGGTGGAAGCGGAGGCGCATCCAGCTGCAGTGCTGGAAGAGCCTGGGGCTGTGAGGCTGAACGGTGGCAGTGAGATGTTCCTTGGAGCCAATGAGCCAGCATCCCGCCTGCACCAGTCTGGGACCTTGTCTGATCCAGAAACCCCCACACCTGGGGGCAAAGAGCACCAGAGCCCTTGGGAGAAGATGGCTTTCCTAGGCAGTTCGTAGGCAACGTGGGACTTGAGCTGGGGGTCAGCCCCAAAGCCTCTCCTGCTTCTTTGACCTGGGAAAGCTAACTCCAGGGAGGATGTGCTGCTGCCATACCTGGGTCAGTGCAGGGGAGGCAGGAGCCTTTTTCCCTGCTTTCATCTCCTGGCTCTGTCAGGATACATGAAATCTATTTGTGGCTTCCACTACAGTCTCATTTTTTGGGGTGTTTGGACTTTGGGAAAAGAGGAAAATAAAGAAACTGGGTCATTTTCTACTTATTTGGAAGAGCTGAGATGTTAGCCCTCCAGCTGCAGAGAGCTCTGCTCACGTCTCTGCGGGGCTTGCGAAAATTGGAAACAAGCAATGGGGGAGAGGAGAAACCTCCCCCTTGCCAAAGAAAATGTGTGTTTTGCCCAGCTTCTTGTTTAGGCTGGGGGGAACTGGGTGCAGTGAGATTGGGATTGCCCTCCCAATCTGAAATGGCTAATTCAGGCTAAACACATCTGTTTATTTCTCATGATGGAGAAATGCAGCCAGGAAGGGCTGGGTTGCTCTGGGACTGATTAACTCCCCCAGGCTGGGGGCATTCCCCGCTGCCTGCCAGGCCTTGGCAATCACCCAGGGGCAAGGGACGGCCAGCCAGGTCCCCGGTTCCAGCTGGAAGTGTCAGGGGAAGAAGTGCTCCTCTCCTCCCCATCAGAGAGGTTTATTCCTCCCAGAAGAGGACGAGGTCAGAGGGTTGGGATGATACAGCGTGATCCGGGCAGGTCATGCCAAGTATAAAATGCCTAACGCTCTTGTTAGTGTGATTGCCACAGCCATAACGGGGCAGAGCCCATCTCTTATCAGGGATGGCTGCTTCTGCTTTCAGCTCCCTGAGCTGCTGTGCTCCCCATGCCTGCGGTCCTGCTCCCAGTGCCGACAGCATTTCTGGAATCCCCTGGAAGGGATCCAGGCTGCGGGATGCCAGGCACTGAGCAGCCACCAGCATCCCTCTGGCTGGGCCTCTTTGCTCTTATCTGCTCTCCCTTTTTGTGCCTGAGTCATCAGAGACAAGAGCATCAAATCAGAAATAAAGTAATTAACTCACTAAGCAAATACAGATGAAAAACCTAATTTTATTTTTTGAAATCGGAGCCCCAGCTCCTTGGGGCTTTAAGTGGCAACTTCCCTCCTCCAGCCTTCCCATGGCCAGGTCCATCCCAGCCCCACACATGTCCAGGGGACGAGGAGAGGAGGGAGACAAGGGCACGCACTCCACGGGGCTCATCTTGGCCCACAGCAGCCCATGCACTTGCCGTCAATGTGGATCTCCAGCCGGGATGGGGGAACCCTGTGCCTGGTACACTCGCTTGCCAGCGGGCTCCAGCTATGCAAAACTGTGGTCAGTCTCCCAGCCTGGTCTCTGGCATGCTGGGCACATCCAGTGGGAGCAATGTATCCCTCTCCTCCCCCTGCGGCACCCATCGCTGCCGCCAGCGCGGCACACTCTGCCTGGGGCTGGGCACATCCCCAGCATCTCCTGCCTCCCGCATGGCTGCAGCTCGTGCACCTCCATCCCAGCCGATCCGTGATTTCACTCTTCTTCCTCTTTTTCTTTTTTTTCACCATGTACAAATGGGAATTAAATTGAGGCCACTAAACTCATTCGCGCTTGCAGCTGTAATGGGATTGCAGGCAGGGTTTCACCACCAGCTCTTCACAGCAGCTGCCTGTCTCCGGCTGGAAACCGCAGCATGCTCGCTCCTGCTGCCTGTGCCCGGCGTGCTGCTGCCTGCTCCCTGCTGGCCCTTGTGCTGGCAGCCCGCATAGGAAAGCAGCGCTGGGGTTAAACCCAACCAGACCAAACCATGCGTGAGCAATTTCTTTCTCCTGTGAGGGGCCAAAAGGCACCGCTCAGCTCCTGCTGGGGGTCCTGCAGCTATGCCTGGCCCAAAACCCCATTGCACTGGGTTTACCCCGGTGTCCCGGAGGTACACGGCTGTCCACACCCCTGCCCTGGGAAGCTGAGTGTCTTTCAGCACGGGGGACCGGTTCTCCCACTGAAGCCAGCGGTGCAGTGCTGGAGACAGGCTGGGCGGCTGCCTCCGTGGCAAGGCTCAGCCTCAGGGGGAGAAGCACCATCGTGAGGAAATGGGAATGAGCTGGGGCCAGGGAGGCAGCTGCGGGGCACCCGTAACCGGCTCAGGGGCTGGGGGTGCCGGTGAGCACGCGGGGCTCCTGGCGCGGGGTGAGGACCCAGCGAGCCCTGCACGACCCACTGCACCAGGGCAGGGAGGAGGCACCGTTGGGGGCTGAACGCCCTGGTGGGTTCAGACCCTCAAGTGAGGAACAGCCCTCAGCTACCATGCCCAGGGCTGGCCACTTATTTTTAGCAGGCAGGAGGAGGAGGAGGAGGGATGCTGGTCGCAGGGGAACTTGCTGGAAGACCCGCTCCCCTACCGCCCAGGGAAAAAGACCCCGAAAGTGCCTGTGGACAGCAAAGGAGGGTGGGCGTGAGTGTGCAGGGAGGAAACAGCTGCTGGGAATTTAAATGACCACCCATGAATGCTGGTTTTGTTTTGTCCCAGCCACGGCTGCACTCTGCTCCGGTCAGGCAGCCTTCAAATACAGCCATTCACCAGGCTAGTGCCTGCAAATAAAGCCAGTCTGGAAAAGCTGAGGAGAAACTGAGCTTGAGAGGAGCCCTGGCATGGCCCCCTGCCCCTGTCTGGCCCTGCCAAAAGCCACGGCTCCCTAGGAGAAACCAGCAGAGCTGGCCAGAGAGGGCAGAGCCTCAGTGGCAGGGGCGCAGGAGCCTCCAGTGAAGCTTTATTCCCGTCTGCCAGAAGGAAGAGCGATGGAAAGAGCAGAGATGCTCAGGAAGTGAGCAAGGCGTGCTTCCTGCTGACTTCCTGCCCGCTTCCTGCACGCTTCCTACTTACCCCGCCTGATGTGACACCACCTTGGGGCTGGGGCTGGGGAGCAGAGGCAGACTCTTTCAGGGACAATCTTGGGGTGAAGCTCTTGGCTTGGCCATCAGCCTGGGATGTGAAACACTGCCCTGTGACACACCATGGCTCCCTGGGCAAATGGAGATGCCGCTGGTCACCGTGGCTTATGGTCTCAGCCACGCACCGATTCAACGCACACTGCCAGATCTGTGCCCTGAAAATCTAGTTTCGTATGGATAAACAACATTTCTTATTACTGTTGCTAATGTGGTATCAGTGCATTGCAACATAGATATTTTAATAATACATAGTTCTTTTAATGAAGGGGCTTAACAAACTAATTTACTTTCCAACATTTCTATATGTCATATTTGCTCATTTATTCATGCAATAAGTGAAATTAAAGTTTCTAGACATTTAGAAAATAACAAGTATATGTAAGAAGTGCACCTGTGTATTAGAAAGAAAAAGCAGGCACTGCATTTCCTGGCAGAGGCTGCCCGCAGGCACGCGTTGCCGGATATTTCTTCTTCTGCCCGTGAGGCAGAGCAGGCTGGACAGGGAGCACAGCTGGGCACTGCCAGTCCCCCATTCCTGGGGTTGCTGACAGTTGTGACAACCCCCGCATTTGTATTTTTATCATCCCAACAATGTCGCCGTTTAGATCAGCTTTTATTAAAAATAAATAGTGCTTTTAAAATGAAGCTGGCACTGGGGCACCAAACTGTGACAAAGGCCAGGGAGGTGGTGCTGAGGATGATTAATATGATTTTTCCAGCAAAAGACTGTAGCAGTTCTCCCATGTTGAGGGCTCTGCCGGGGGGGTGCGGGAAGGACGAAGGTGCTCGGCGCCACTTGCAGCCCGGTGGCTTGTCCACAGAGGGCACAGCCCACGCTCGTGACAGGTCTGACTGCAGCCTCATGCTCTCCCCAGGCCAAGCTTTGGTGGGCACATGTCAGGCAAAGGCAGGAGGTTGAGGCTCAGAGCCCTCCCAGCCCCTTCGCAGGTCCCAGCTCTGTATCCATCCCTCCTTCAGCCGTTATCGCCCATGCCTGCCTCCAGCAGACCCGTCTGCCTGAGCCCAGCTGGGAGATGAACATCGCCCATCTTCAGGGTAGTTAAACAGGACATACAATGTGCACTGACAAGTGCCATACGGGGTCCCTGGGGTTTTGGTAATGTCCTATATCCATCGCTTCACCACGCTCCGCAGGCACAGAGTGGCCCATGCCAGGCACATCTCTATTGCATATGGAGGCTTCCGCCGTGTTACAGCCTCCAGGTGAAGCTGAGCAAACCTCCAGCACCCTGGGAAAACTCCCGAAGGCTGTGCAAGGACAAGCTCGCTTCCCCCACGCAGACTCAGCCTGCCTGGGCTTCCTAGGAGGGTGCACCCCGTCCACCCCAGCACAGACGCATTTTAGTGCACAGAGCATGGGTGCAATGATATAGCTGCCTCTGCTTATGGCCATAGGGACTGGGCTGCAGCTGCTGCCCTGTTGTGATAACCCCAGTTGCAAAACCCCTGTAGCGAATGAGGCTTGCGGCTGGAGGGCTGTAGTCCTCGCTTGGAGCTTGTCCAAGAAGCACTCAAAGCCTAAGCTTTCCCCCGCTTCCTGCTCACAGCGACTAGAGGGAAAAGTATGAGCAAAGTCTTAGGCAAACATTTTGGAAATCAAAAAATCTCACTCTCTGAGCGCGGTTTGGCTTAACAGCTTGACGGGGGATGGTGCGCACTCAAAGTACAGATCGGGAGACAGAGACGCTGCCCCACGGAGCTTGCAGTTATCTGCTCCAGCAGGGAGGGGAGAAGGCGCTGCCGTGCTTTGCTTTGCTCCTTTCATCCTGGTCCCTCCCCTGCCTTTCCAGGCCAGAGCATTTTCCAAACTCTGCTTTATCCCATCCCTGCCACTTCCTTTCTAGCGCTACCAGCATCGCTAATAATAACAGCTCTAAATTCTCCTCGCCTGGCGCTTAGCCTGTGGCAATGGGCGCTGTGCAGCCTCGATGCATCTCTCTCTGTGTCTCCATTCGGTCTGCAGCTGTGCGTGTGCCCTTAAATACATAAAATGCGTGGGCAATCGCACACTACTCCCTCCTCCCCCAGTTGTGCAATTTGGGATGCAATATCCAGCCCCCTCACTCTTTGCTCATGGGAATATCGTGCCTGTCGCCGTGGCAGGCAGAGTAGCTAGGTGGCTGTATTCCTTACCTTTTGAAGGAGCCAGGAGTGCGGAGAGCTGGAAATAGCCCTGGCTGACACAGATACCTGTGCAAAACAGCAGGGGCCTGCACTTGCCTTGGTAATTGCATACTGCATGGCGATGAGTCACCCGCAGCCCAGCTCCAGCGGGCAGCACGCGGCCTCCCTGCCTCCTGCTGCATGGTGCGGGCAGGATTCGCCATGCTCAACTTGGTACGTTTGGCTGGGAAAGTGCTGCATGCCCCCCCGGGGAATGGGGGGCCCAAAGCCCAGGCAGTGCGCGGCAACGATGGCAGGGAAAGGATGGGAATGAGAGCATCTTGCAGCTTTTTAAGCTCTCGAGATGCTTTCAAGTGCCAGGAAGACTGTGTGAGCTGTGATTTTGCTGCATTATTTCTGTTGCTAGCCATCTCTGCGCTGGGAGCTCCTGTGTGCAGAATAACTGCTTGCAGCAAGCAGGCATTCACGCACCGCCTGGTCCAGGGGGGGCTGAGCCCCCCAGCTGACATCACCCGCAAGGGACCAGGGACCACCCTGGGACCAGCCCTCAGCACTTCCCAGGATGGGAACCCGGGGACTCTGAGATGGGCCTCTCTTATCTCAGCCACCAGTACAACCATAACCCAAGCAGCCAGAGAAGGAAGCGACGTGTCAGCTCACCCCAAGCTCCTCGGCCACGGCAAGAAGGCCCCACCAGCAGAGTTCTCCATCCTCCTCCTCATACTCCTCCCTGTGGCGGGGGGCTCGGGGGCTGCCTCGCTGCTGGCGATTGCACCGTCAGGAGGAGATTAATAAATAATTAGCCAGCAAACTTCCACCAGGGAGCTTTGTTTCTTCTCCTCCAGTGGTGCCGCCTGTTCAGAGAGCAAAAACCAGGGGAGAGCAGCTATCTCCAGGGCAGAGGGCCTGGAGAGGGTGGCATTTTCCCCGCCAGGCTGGCGGCTCCCCGAGCTCCTCCGCAGCTGACTTCACATATCAAAGGGACGCAGGAGGGAGGAGGAGGAATAGGTAAAATCAATGAGAACCTATTTGGCGGGATGAAAGAGCGTGGTTTTATTTATATCGCTGGCTGGAGCTGAAGTGTCTCCTGCCCAGGGACACGGTGCTGAGGTGCTGAGGTGCAGAGCAGTGTCTGCGTGAGGCAAGGAGATGCGCCAGTGCCTGCTGCCCCAGCACCCCAGCCTGCAGCCCCACCGAGCCCACGGCCCCGTCCCCACCGCTCCCCAAAGTGCTGTGGGCAGCCGCGCTCACTGGGCTGGCAAGGGGAGCAGGAGGGGACGCCTGCTCGTGGAAGGGGGGTTTTCTGCTCTAACGGCAGTGCCTGCAGTCAGGGGGAGCGGGACCTGACAATCAGCCCCTTCCCACCGCCAGTGCCCGGGCCGGGGGTGCAGTAGCTGGGGACAGTGACAGCCAGTCGCCGCGGGGGATGCTCGGAGGAGAGCTGGTGAGGAGGGCAGGGGCGGTGTGGAGGGGTGCTGCGGGATGGGGGCCCGGCGACAGAAGGGGGTAGCCTTGCTGGTGGTTGCCCTGGGCTGGGAGCCATGAGGTGGGGAGATGCCCACAGACGTCCCTGACAGCAACGGCTGCTTGAGGAACAGCAAGTCCTTGCTCGGCAGCGCTGGGGATCCACAGCGGCTCCCTTCGCTGCTCGCCCCCTTGGCCAGCTCTGCTGGTGCAGGGGGATCGGGACCTGCTGGGGTGATCGTGGTGCATCTCTGGGAGGAGGCAGGTAAACAGAAAGAGGAAAAGAGATGGCAGCACCCAGACCCTGAGCAGCCCCAGGGAGAGGCAGGAGGAGTCGCCCTGCTCGGGACCCAGGGACAGCAGAGGAGGATGAGGTCAGTCTGGGTCTCGGCCAGCCTCCCCTCTGCCTCTCGCTCCTCCCGGGGAGCAGAGCGGAGGAGCGGCTGGCAGCAGGATGATGGGGATGGAGGAGACACCCCAGCTCCTGGTGCTGTCCTGCTGGGCAGGGACGGGCAGGGAAGGGAAGCTGAGCAGCACCACCAGGACCAGAGGCAGCCTGACAGGCAGGGACGAGGCAGGGGGGCCGGTGAGGGGCCGGCGGGGTGACATCAATGGGCTACGACAGACACCATCAGCACAGCATGAGAGCCGCCAGTGGCATGGTGCGACAGGGAAGCTGAGTTCAGCCAGAACGCAATAGTAAGCATGAGGGACACGTGCCGTATGGTGCAGCTCCCTTTGGTCCCCACATGCTGACGGCTGGCTGGTGCCACTGCGCCAGGCTGCCTCTGGGGCAGCACGTGGGGACACCACCGGTGAAACAGCCAGGGGAAGGCTTGGGTTTCCATGGCGGGATGTCAGGCAGCGCAGCAAGAGCGGTGCAGCGTCTCTGACAGGGGGTTTCTTCCCCCAGATAAAGTGAGGTATGGGGTAATCCAAGCGCCCTGGGCTGCTGCTGGTCTCTCATCCCCAGGCAGAAGGGGCTGGCTGGCCCCGCTGTGCCAGAGCAGCCCGGGGAGGAGGACAGGCTGCTTCAGCTGCTGCGGGTGTGCTGCTTCCTGCGGACAAATGAGTCACTGAAAATGCCAGAAGGAGTCAATGGGCATCTCGGTCTCCTCGCTCAGCCCACACAGCTGGTGGGCAGCATGAGCCATCGCATAGGAGCCTTCCCTACACTCTGCTGCGCTGCCTGGCCTCTGCCGGTTGCTCTAGGAAACTCCCATCTGTTTCAATAGCTCATCCACAATCCCCTTCTTACTCTTTTGCCACCACATTTCTCTCTTCATAGGTTTCCTCTGCAATAACTGCATGGCTTTACAGCATGTGCAACGCTGTGGTTTTGGAGAGGAGCAGGCTGCAGAATCGGGCGGGCTGTAGCCCGGTACAACATCACCCTGCATCTGTGCATCCCCCCCAGCCCTCAGTGCCGGTCGGAGGCTCCTCTACCGGAGCCGGAGCAGCTCAAGTGCTTGTCTCTGCTCCAGGGAAAGAGAGCTGCAGCAAGTTGAGTTTGGTGGCATGGGGTGGGGAGGGGCCCTCTGCCAGGTGCACTCCAGAGAGGGGACTGGGGGGATTTCTGCCATGGCACAGGCAGATACGGTGCCCGTGTGTGCCTGCACGAGGGGCTTTGCCAGCACGGTGGAGCATCGCTCCCTGATGATGCCCAGGGATGCTGGAGCGTGAATGGCAACCTCTGAATAAGCACAGCCACAGCCCCGATCCCTGGACGAGCTGGAGCTCAGAGCCAGGAGCCCAGCCAGCACCCATTTGTCCTCTGAAGCCACTCTTTTTTTTCCCAGGTCCCCTCCAGCCCAAGAGGCCACATCCTTAGCCCTGTGGCAAAGAGGACTTCAGACTGAGAGCAGAGGGGCAGGTTCCACCCAGGCTTGTGGGGAGCAAGGGGCCACGTTGCCCAGCGGTGTGTTTCCAGAGGTTCACTCCTTGCTGACCATGAAGCACCACAGAGCCCTCATGTCACAAACCGAGGAGGAGGCAGGAGCTCCCAGGTGAACACAGCTGATCAGGAGCCACTGGGCACAGAAACCGTGGAGGAAAAGCGACACTAGGTCCCTGTGCTCGGTGACTTCAGGTGGAGGACAGGCTGAGCTGAGTGCCGAGCAGGGCTGAAGGGAAAGAAAAGCAAAGCTTGTGGAAAGGAGCCAAGCAGAGAAACTTGGTGAAACCCAGGGGCACAGCACTGCTAACCACTGCTGCCCCGTGGGGAGCAGGGCCTCCAGTTAGCAGCCCACATGAATGAAGATTGCTTTAGGGGAGGACTTTGGGAGAGCCTCAGGGGCACCTTCCCCTTTGGCTGCCCCCAGCTTACCCAACTGCCGGCTCAGAGAAACCCAGCCAGCGCAGAGCCCCCCTCCCCCGGGTCCCCGGAGAGAGCGGCCGCCAGGGTGGCTGTCCTGGCCGCCACACAGATTCCCCCTGGGGCTGCATTTAATTTCAGTGCCAAGCAGAGAGTGTCACAACGCGGGGGGCTGGCGAAGACCCACCAGAGGCTGGGGATGTTATAACTCGGAGGAGCCCCATGTGCCGCTGCCTCTCACTGCCCGGTCCTTACAACATTTTCCCATCCACAAACAGGGGCAGCTGCAACATGAAACCGAAGGCGGGAGTTTGCACAGTGCGGGGTGTCTCCTGTCCAGCCGCCGCTCATTGGCTCCTGCCCCTGTCCCACATTTGGCCTTTGGTAGGCTAAGGGTACCTTCACACCCTGTCCCCTCCTGACCGCTGGCCTAATGACATTACTCGCTCTCTGCTGTTTTGAAAGGGCATTTGCAGACTTTTCCTGTTATATTTTACCTTGGTAATATTATCCCCAGCCCCTCCGGGCTTAGCATCATGTTGCTGTGGCCGGCTGCAGCGCCGGCGCAGTGCCACGGAGCGCTCCGGCTTAGCCGGGGCTGGCAGGCGAGGGGTGGGCACGGGGGGCTTATTTCTGCCCAACTGTGGCTGACACCTCTCTGACTACATAAATACAAAGAGCAGCAGAAGCCGGGGCCCTGGCAGCTCTCCTGCTCACAAAGCTCAGGCTCTGGTTTAGGAGGAAGACAGTGAGCACTTAGCGAATCTGCACGGTCACTCTGCGTGCAGACAGAGAAGGGTGCGTGCATACAGGGAATATAAAGTCCCGTTCACACCATTGCACTGAAGTACTGTGGATCGGACGCCCTCTCTACCCACCGCAGGTATTTCTGAGGCTGCCACATGACTGACTTCTAAGGAGGTGGAAACAATACCAGCTATAACATCTTGTCCTCCTTCACCTCTCTCGTGGTGCTTTTGAAGCCCTTTTTATGAACGTTATTCAACCAATCCCCCTAGAAGCTCGAGGGCACAGGGAAGTGGTGCAATCTCCATTCTATAGGTGAAAAAACCCAAAAGGCACAGAAAAATGCTTGGACTGTGCAAAAGTCCAGAGCAGTCAGGAGCAGAATTTGGAGCATGTTAACACCAACTTGCAGCCACATGAGCAACTGTACTTCGTCCTCTGGGATCCCACTGAAACCCAGAAGTAGCAGCAAGTCCACCCCTCTGAGATGCCCCTGTTTTGCTCCGTCTCTGCTGTCCTCTGGCCCCCTCTCGGCACAAGAGCAGCCTGACCCCGACATCCCATCCAGCTTTGCCCACTTGGCTGAAAGAAGCCCTAACCTGTCTCTGTCCAGAGGAGAAATGGGGCAGAGCAGGCTGGGCCTTTCTTTCCTTGTGCTCCTCGGTGCCTCTGGGCTGCCTGGCCGAGCCGAGCCGCACCGTGCGGGTGGCTGCTGCCAGGGTGGGCACCCTGCAGGCTTCCAACAGCTGGGGACTGGAAAGGGCTCATCTTCTTGGGTTAGAAAGCAAGGAGGAAGGAACCGTGTTTGCACACACACCAGAAGGGAAAAGGTATTTCTGAAACACACGGCTATGCATAACTTGATTTTAGAACAACCGTTCACAAGTAATTCCCATGAATGGTTACTTCCTACTTGAGTACAACTGGTATAAAGGAAATCATGAGACACTTGAGCGAGAACCCTGCCTTTTGTGCAACAAATTCCTCCCAGAAGACTACTTTTATGGCAAGGCCTTCCAGTCCTGCTTTTTCCCTGATGAGGCAAACATCCCTCCTGTTCTCAGCTCACCTCTCTCCACAGCGTTCAGAGCTTACATCTTCTGCAAAGGAGGGACTGGGGGGGAATGCACTTCAGATCACTGGCCAGCAGGGTCAAATGGGAATTCGAGTCTTGGTCTGCAAGGAATTGCATGTGCCCCAGAGCAACGTGATTTCCTTCCCTGGGCCTTTCCAATGCAGTCCAGCAGCACTGTGCTCTGTGCTGTGCCTGCTGTGAGCTATAGCTGTGCATCCCAGCAGCAGCACTTCTGGGCCCAGACCTCCCACCCACGGGAAGAGAAGTTTCATTGCTGGTAGCAGCTTCAAAAGCACTTTAGGTAACTGTTTCAGCACTTCATGACAGTAATTAGTAATAAAGTGCCACAGCAATGAGGAAGAGTTGCCAGCAGCTTCTTTCTTGCTTTGTCCCATCCCAGCAGCTGAGCCACCCCTGCCCCCAGCTCTCATCAGCCGTATGATATAACACACGCTGTCCGCTGACATCTTTTGGTGCAAGGCTCAGGATCATCAGGGAAAATCCAATATTGCCACATTGCATGGTGTTCACAGCACATCCTGAACCAAAGGGAGGCCGGAGGGTATTAAAGACTGGCTGGAAACAGCTCCCCCTTTGAAACAAAAGCAAGGTGAGAATGAGGATGGGCAGCAAGCCTTTCCTACCAGGAGAAGAAGCACCTTCTGTTCACCCATCAGAGCCTGACACAGAGCTCTCTACCTAGATCGCTCCACATCGTTTTGCTTCATCAGCCATTAACACTGATCCTGCAGGCCCATCTGAGCCATCTGAGGGGATCTGAGGATCTGGAGCCATTAGGCTGCAGGTGTTGCCACTCGGTTGGTTGTGTATCAGCTAATTCAGGCTGCAGTGCCAAGCCCTGCTCTTTCCTGTGTAATTGCTACGGGTAAGTAAATAGAACATTCATGAGATTTTTGGTCCCATCATTAAATATTTCTGAAAGGGCTTTTAGCATACACTTCAAAACCCCGGACAGAAAAATGACGTGTGTGACATCAAGATGCTCGCAGCCACAATGAGATGAGCATTGAGATGAAACCGAGGGAAATCTGAAGATCTTTTGCTCCTTGTTACTCTTTGCTCTCAGCCACCTGGCCCCACTCCAGTGCAGACCCACTGAGCCTGGAAGTGACCCTCAGCCCAACACGCTGCACTCACGGTTTATATATCTCAAGACGGGATGATCTAGAGACTGTTGAGTGGTGCCCGGTGATGCTGGGTGCCCCCACTTTTAAGGGCTGGCACTTGTAAGGTGTGCATGGCACTGCTTAAAGTGGGTGCCCCGGGTGGGCACATGTCCTGCAGGAAAGTGCTTGTGCCCTATATGTGCCCTATATGTGGCAAGCCCTGCGGGGCACTCTGCAACGACGGGTATCCCCCGCACTGAGCCTAGATGTGATCCGCCTGACACGCGGCACTCAGGGTTTATATATCTCAGCTCGGGGTGATCTAGGGATTGTCAAGCGGCACTCTGCAGCACCCCAGGTGCCCCCACTTTTAGGGGCTGGCACTTCTAAGGTGTGCATAGGGGTGCTTAAAGTGGGTGCCCTGGGTGCGCGCGCATCCCGCGGGAAGGTGCTTGTGCCCCATACGTGTCCGCAAGCCCCCTGAGGCACTCCGCAGCTGTGGGTGAACCCCCACTGGGCCTGGATGGGACCCTCAGCCCGACGCGCTGCACTCAGGGTTTATGTATCTCAACTCGGGGTGACCTAGGGACTGTCGTGATCTAGGGACTGTGCAGATGCTGGGTGCCCCCACTTTAAGGGCTGGCACTTTTAAGGTGCGCACAGTGATGGTTAAAACGGGTACCTCGAGTGGGAACGCGTCCCGCGGGAAGCTGCTTGTGCCCCACGCGTGGCTGCAAGCCCCACGGGGCACTCTGCGACTGCGGGCGTCCACCCATGCCCTGCTCCCTTCCACCCCCCGCCCCGCCGCCCTCCCCGGCTCCCGCAGCCGGCGGGCGGGGGCTGCAGGCGGCTCCGCCCCGCCGGCCGCCCGGCTCCCCGCCGCCGCCGCCGCGCCTGCTGCATGCTCGGTGCCGCCTCAGCCCCAGCCGGAGGTGGAAGATGGCGGAGCCGGGGCCGGATTGCAGCTCTCTGCTCGACGAGGATCTTTCTTCCTTCGTCTTCAGTTACCTCGCTGGCAGCCAGGTAGGGAGGGCGGTGGAGGGGCTCTGCCGTCCGGCTCCCCAGCGCGGTGCAACTGGGGGGGGGAGAAGCCGGCAGACACCCCCCCCCCCCTTCCCGGGGCACCTGCGGGAAGAGGCAGTCCCTGCACCCCCTCCGGCGCTCTTCCCCCAGGTGCCCGGAGGATCTGCGGGGGTCCCGTTTGCTCCAGGGATGCGCAGAGGGGGAAACGCGGGAAGGGGGGACGCGCGGAACCCTGCCGCCCCCGCCGCTCTCCCCGCGCCCCTCCCCGTGGCTTCGGGGCGGCCCCGGCGCGGCAGCAACCCCGCAGCCCCGCCGGCGCTTTCAGCACCACTCGCACGTGGACTCCCGCCCCCACCCCCACCCCTTCTGCGGGGAATTGGGGGGGGAGAAGTTGATGGGTTGATGGGTTTGGCACCCCCCCCTTTGCGACACCCCCCCCCCGCTGCGAAGATGGGGAGGGGGACGCCGCGGTGCAGGGCGGCGGGGGGGGGCTCCGCAGGGGGCTGCGCGGTGGGGGCTGATAAGAGCCGGGCTGTGGGATGAGTCATGCCGAGCGTCAGTTACACGCATACGGGCTGGGATCTTGGGGGATGGAGGTTTGGGCAAGGGTGGGGGGTTGGCAGGGAGAGGGGGTCTCGGTGCTGCGAGTTAGTGGCTCCAAAATCTGGATGGGCTCCCTTTTGGATGGAGCTGGGTATTAAAATCAGATTAAGGCTCCTTGGCAGCTCCCGCACGATCACGAGAGCGAGCTGTGCTGGCTATAGGGCTTGCATGCTTTTCCATTTTGGGGGGTGGAAGAGAGGCGCTATACAATAAGCCGGGCAGTAGCAAGAGCCGTGACTGATCTGGAGCACAACCGTGCATTTCGCAGTCGGATTGATGAGGCTGGTGCAAGTGGGAAGAGTTTTCTGTAGTTACATATCATCCCTCCAGCCCTTCACTTTCGTAACCACAGATTACAAAATAGCTTCGATTGTGAAGCTAGCACATTCATCCCAACCCTTGCTCTCTCACCAGTTTAGCTCCGGGATTGCAAACAGCAGGAGCATGTGTGTGGGGAACGGGATGGGGACTAATCCTGCTGTTAGGGTTCAAAACAAATAAGGTCTCAAGACGTGGTAAATCAGATTTGCCCCTGGTGCATGTGCCAGAACCAGGCAGGTCTTGCCACTGGCTAGACTGATGTAGTTCCAGTGCCTCTCCTCGCACGCACCGGCTCCAGGGTGCTCCGGCTTGACATGGGACCTGGGCAGCTTGCTGGGGGCAGAGCAGCTTCGGTTGTTAACCAAGAGCTGCTGACAGGTTGATTACAGCAGAAGGGTCAGAAAGGGTGAGAAGTGGGCCGAGAAGATTTTGTAAGCGGTTTGCGTTTTCTGATTTGGATGGATTTATTATTGCTGAGGGAACCGTCGTCTAGAGAAGAGGAGGCTGGTTGTGTGGGATGCCATCCCTAGGAAGTATGGCAGAAAGGCTGCAGCTCCCACCAGCCCCATTGAGCCCTGGGCAGGTGAAAGTTCCTGGCTGCACTTCCCTGCAATAACTTGCCTGTTCTCCGCGTGCTTAACATGAAATGAAAAGCTCGTGTGATTGCAGCACGCATCTGAAAGCTTGTTTCTTTTTTGCCTTTTGGTCAGCATTTGATGTGCCAATTTAGGAATCTTATTCCAAAAAGGGACTGCTAAGGGGAAAAAAAATTCCTGCGAATTGTCATCCTTCTCTTGTGCAAAACCACCATGTTGTGAACATCCCCTGCAAAATTTGGGACTGTGAAATGGCCTGTGATGAAATAAGACCATTTTTATGGCATCTCCTAAAAGACAGTTTGCTGTGCCTTTCCCCTCTTTTTCTCTCCCTCTCCCATACATACGTGAGCTATATTGGAGGGAGCAGTGTAGTTACGTGCACAGAGTTAGTGCTAGTCTGATGTCTGCGGGGTGAATAACATGTAGAGCAGCACAGGGATCTTTGCAGCCCGCTGCAGCTTCCCTCAGCAGCAGTGTGCAGCCTGTGTTTGCTCTCCCGCCCGGCGCCTGCTTTTGATAATTGCATTTCCTCTCTGTCCCCACGTGCGCAGAGAGGTTAAAGGCTGGGGTAAAAAGAAAAGAAAAAAAGGGGAAAAAAAAGCTCCCCCCAGCTATGCTTTGCATGCATTTGCTTAAGAAGCGCCTGGAGTTGTAAGCGGGTGTTGTGCTTGTACCTTAACCTCTGATGAAACTGCAGGGAAGGCTCCAGCCCTGGCTGCTGTCACATGCCTGCTTTATAACTCAGAGCAGGAGGCAGTCCCGGGCTGGCCGCTGACGTCTCTCCCCATTACTACTGTACGAGCCTCTGCTTACAACTCGGTTACTGACTTCTCAATGAAGCCTGAAAGCTGTTTCCGCAAAGACCCCAGTGCTCCAGCACAAGATTAGATTATCCTGAGAGGCTACAATGTCAGGAGGCCATGAGATCATGAATATTAGCTATTTCCTTCGTGGAAATCTTGAGGAACTCTGACTCTCCTCCTCTCTCCCCCGTGCTCCTCCCCAGTCCTTGCTTTTGCAGTAGGTTTCGAGAAAGGCGCAGTTGGGTGCGTGCAGGTGCCAGGCAATCTCTTCCTCTCCAGGGGAGGAATCCTCAGGAGGGCTCTCGGGGAGATGCACACTGAAGGTTTGACATGGATATTTGCATCAGTCTCTTAATTATATGGGCTTGCCTGCTGACCTCTATTTACATCCTCTATGAGGATGCCTGCTAACCTCTATTTACATATCGAGGACAGCGATGATTCACATGGTACCTGCATTGCTACAGAAAGAAAATCAGGGTTTTTCACTTGATATCTGCCTGTCTCCTGCCAACTCCTTTTCCCTTTGTAACAACAAAAAAAGTTATTTTGTTTTGCTGCGACTCAAAACGTGTCATTTCTGGGCCGACTTAATCCACTTTGTGCAACTCTTTGCTGCTCAGAGGTATGAAGCTGGTTGTAGCTGGTTCGTCTGCTGGCACCAGGCACTGGAAAGTGCCAGCCAGGCAGCTCTGCTGAGAGCACCGTGGAGCGGCCAGCGATTCTCAGCATCCCTGCAAGAGGCAGGAGCAGTTTGACTCTTACGGCTTCGATTTGTTTAAAAACCCCAAACAAAGTGCAGCAGGGGGAACAAAATAAAAAAAACAGGCTGGTTCTTGGAGAGATGCTTAAAGATCACATGAACTGAAATACAATATTCCCTCCTTAACTTCTCAGCCTCCTGCTAGCAGCTTAATGAGTGCAGGAGGCACAGTGAAGCCCTCGGTGGAAAAGCAGTCCATCGGGTGGATTGTTGCTGCTAATGATGAAGTGGGGACACATCCCTAATTTCTGATAGTCCCTACCGAGCAGACCCATATTCTGCTTTTTCTGTGTCTTTTCTCTCAAAGATTTTTGGGGAGGGTGGTCTGGATGACTGAAACAGCCCAAGGGCCTGTGAAAGTGTATCTCCAGCCTGGCTGCATTGCTGCAGCTTGGGTCGAAGGGCCGCTGCATTTCTGGGGCTGGAGACTCCCCTCGCTCTCTCGGGAAAGCACTGCAAGGTGGCTGTGGCATGGTGGCTGTTACAGACGGTGGCAGTTAGCAGAGGCCATGCCAGTATGTTTGCAAAGCCGGGGGTGGCTGTTGCTGGGGATGCCGGCAGCCGCCCGTGCCGCAGCAGTGGCTGCGGGAGATGGCGAGCGTGGCGTGCTGCTGAGCCTGCCGCTCGGAGCCAGGAGGGAGCAGCCGCTGGGAGCGGCGGGAGGGAGCAGCGGCGGGGGAAAGGAGGGCTGGCCTGAAATCTGGCCTGAAATCTGGCCCCTCGGAGAGCCTCCCCGCACACCCGCCTGCCTTCACCGCCTGCTTTTGACCGGATCCCCCGGTGCTGCCCACCCTGGCAGGGCCCCAGGGCTGCCCCATGCCGTGGGCTTTCCTCCCTCCTGCCTGCACATCCCTGCCCCAGTCTCATGCCGTAATGGAAAGGCACCTCTCCAACAGGTGAATAATCAAGGTCTCAACCTAGTGCCTCCAGCAAAGGGAGCTTTGTGAGGGAGACCGATCTCTCTCTCACGTTAACCTTTCCAATGTCAAAAGCATCTTTGTAGTTATAAACTCCACTTGCTCTGGCACTTCAGCGCTGTTGCTTGTCCAATGAAAAATGCCCGGGGGATGCCTTTCCTGCCCCGGACCCTTTCCTGGCTTTGAGGAATAGGTCCCATGGTGGCCGGCACAGGGCTGAGGACAGGGATGCCGCGGACTGGCTCCTGGCAGGCGGTGTGCTGTGCTGCTGGCCACTGCTCCCTGCCACTCCCGAGATGCAGGAGCCCACCAGGCTCTGAAATCCCCTTTGGCGGGGCTCGGGGCTGGCTTGTGGCAGATCATGGGAGGCCCGTGTCTGCACTGCCAGTGGGCAGAGTGCTGGCAAGGGCACGCTTCCCCCTGGCTGGCACGTGCCCCCGGCCCCCCGGCCATTCAGCTGGGGCAGAGGCATTGTGCAGGGACAGTCTGTGCCTTCGCTGCCCAGTACCTGTGGGGCAAACAGCACCGAAGCCACCGCTTCTTCTGCCTGCCCATGGCCTTGGGGAGATGGAGTCACCAGGGCGAGGGGCACCGTCCCTGCAGGGCACTCTGAGCTCGAGCACCCCGTGGGGCTCTCCGGCACGGAGGGGGCCCTGGCTCTGCCAGGGAAGGGAAGGGCTGTCCCCAGAGATAAGGCTTTGCTGGGACCACGTTGTGCTCACTCGCCACCACCGAGGAGCTGGGGTGAGAGGAGCCGGGGCCACGAGGTGCTGCCAGGGCCTCGGCTGGCAAATGCGTTTACCGGAGGAATCGGCTTCGGGCTCCCGCGGTCGAGCCCTGCTCCATGGCAACCCCGCGCGGGCTTATATTTCTCGTGACTGCTTGGCAGCCTGAAGTGATTTAGCAGAGGGGGACCTTTGTACGTGCCGGAGCCGCCGCTGCCAGTGTGGCCATGCCGGGCCGACCGCCACGCGGCACTCCTCCTCCCTGGGGGGCACGGGCTGGGGCAGCCCCTTGCCTGCACCCCAGGAGTGGGCAGCCAGCTCCCCTGCCTGCATGCTGTGCCAGGAAGGGCAGGTTCCCACCATCTGCCTGCTGCCTGGCAAACTACCCTCTTGCAGGCGCCTGGAACCAAGAATGTTTTAAGCTGCCTCTGCTTGTAGTAATGAGCCAGAGACTAAAGGTTGAAGTTAATGGGGCAGGTGGTCAGGTGAGGTAGTGACCTACTTGCAGGGGCAGCCGTGCCGTAGGCACGGGGTGATGGTCCAGCCAATGTGTTTCCCTTCCCTTATCACTCGGCTGTTCTGCTTTTCAGCACTTTTCCTGAGCTCTGGCTCACAAATTATTATTTATTTATTTATTGTTTTTTATAATGGGAACTTCCAAGAAATGCCGAAGGACTTTGCACAGATCTGGCTGCGCTCAGAGTCTCATCAGCCCTGTCCTTACCCTGCTCCGTCTTGCTGCACCTCCCCAGGGAGAGGCAACAGCCAGGGTTGGGCTGCTGCAAATTGCTATGTTAAACCCGTTCACTTCAGAATTAAGACAGGGAAAAATAAAAGCTGGAAATCTCCTTTGGCCCTGTAAGAGCTGGAAGCCCCCCGGGGAGGGGTTCCCCATGCAGCAAGTCTGGTATCTGCTGGTGGGGGCTGTGGGGACTGTGGCAGCCCTGGGGGCTCTTCGGGACGGCCCCATCCAGTAGCCAGGCTAACCTTTGATCACTGCTGGCTCCCGGGCAGCAATGCGGGGCTTAGGGAAAATACTTCGCTTATCTTGCATCCCTGCTGTCCGGAGGCAAAGGTGGCAAGCACTGGGTGCCGGGTGCCTCCCCAGTGCCCCCCTGTGTACCGGGAGCTTTGTCGGGGGAGCACGATGAGGGTCCTCCTGAAGTATCGCAGGAGCTTTTTATATCTGCCTGCGCGTACCCACCCTTCCCGCGGCACCCTGCCCACCCAGGCAGCAAACAGGCAGGCGTTTGCCCTCGCAGCTGGGAGCAGGAGGCCTCTGCCCTTGGTGAGGGGGAGCCCGTGTGATGGGGGCTGAAGCAGGAGAGACCCCGGTGTGCCGGGAGGGCTGAGGTGACACTTCTCCCCTCCCCTGGGACAGAGCGGTACATGCTTTATATGGATGTTTTTGTGCTGAGGTGGTGGAGGATAAAACGAGTGCCTCCAGCTCTTGCAGCGACTATGGTTGCAGGGCAGCATATCTTTACTGAGATGCATTTTCTAAATTCTTCCTCTGTGCCGCTTCTGCGCCCTGCGGTCGCTGCCTGCAGCAGCAGGGAGCACGCTGACCGAAACGGCCCCTTCTGCTGAGCCAGCGCCACTGGTCATGCTCCTCAGTTCCTGTTTCAGTTTGCAGCAAGTTCATCGCTGCTGTCACTTCTGCTTCCCTGGCCTTTGGGGAGGCTGCAGGACCCCGTTCGACCCTGGCATATGGGGCGGCAGGCGAGGGCTGTGGGAGGTGTCATCCTTTCCCGCGCCAAAAGCTGCCTTCCCCACCTAGTCCCCAAGGAACCCTCATTTCCTAATTTTTGTGCACATCAAGAGCAAGGAAATCCTGTGGCGGGGGGAGATGGAGGGGAGAGGGCAGAGCATCCCGGCACAGGCACGGGGCTGAGCTGGGGCTGTGCTGCAGCCGGAGCAGCGTGCTGGGGCGGCCAGCTGTGCCTTGCGGACGGAAGGAAGCCCAGCTGCCTCTAATCATGTTTCTTCTCCTCCCTCCTGCCCGGATGAGGGGGGACTGCAGGTTTCGCCGCCTGCAAGTGACAGCTGGGGACCTGGTTGTCCTGCCACGAGGGGACCCACGGCTGGAGCAGCCCCAGCTGTCCCTCCGTGCACAGAGCTGGGGTGCAGGGGAGCTGCTGCCGGCAGCAGGCAGCGTGGTCGCTGTTCCCCAGCCTCGGCAGCCTTCTTGCTGAGCCCTTTCTTACTTCGTTTTTAGCCAAAGTGCCTAGGTAGGAGCAAGTTACGTTTTTTTTTTTTAATGAAGAAAGTGCAAATGTAGCTGTGGGGTGTTTCAGGAAACGTCCCAGTGGGACACTGCCGTGACCCTTTGCATGCACACGAGACTGTCGGGGCTGAGCTCCAGCCAGCCCTGCAGCAGCCAGGCTGGGTTAGAGCAAAGAGCAGCGCTGATGGCAGCTGGGGTGATGGTTGTACACGTGGTTGCATAACAGCAAGGAGCTGGAGGTGTAAAACATTGCAGTTGTGCAGCTCCCCTTGAAGGCCAAAGCAGGGGCAGGCTCTGGCTTCTCTTTACCCTGCAGAGGCTAGCCCTTCTGCGAGCATCGCGTGCCAACACCGGTGGGCACAGGGCTGGGGCGGCCGCGGTCCTTTGGCTCCTCGCACATTGCCCAGGCAGAGCGTGCGCTCCCTGGGCTCGGAGCAGAGGGGAGAGCCGCTGCCTGTGTGCCGGGAGGATTGGGGCTCTGCCTGCTCGCAGTCAGCACTGGCGGAGGGCAGAGCAGGGCACCGGGGGCTGTGCATGGTTTGTGCCAGGCGAGCCGGCAGTGTCCTTTCCTGCCACACAGAGGTTGCTCGCCTGGCACCCAGCACGGTGGGGCTGAACTTTGTTCCAGCTCAAGTCCCTCTCTCCTGATTTCCTGGGACTTGCACAGCCTCGGTGCAAATGTTTGCAACTTCCATGGCCCTTGGCTTCAAGCTAATCAAACTTCGCATTCCTGTCGGCTCCCTTTAAACCATGGCTGCTTAGCTGCTTTCCTTTCCCCCTCTGCTCTGGGGCCTGCAGCCCTGCCTGTGTGAGGTGTGTGCAGCTCAGAACCACCTTCCAGCATCTTAATGACAGGAGGATTTTTAAACTTTCCCTTGAACAGCATAAACCCCAGAGCTCTGCATAGCTGGAGCTGAAGATTTAAACCAACCAGCATCATTTCTTGCAAGCAAGCTTGCACGCAGATAGTCACGACCGAACTGTGCTAATAATGAAAAGAAAAAATTGCAAATGTTTTTCTTAAAAAGGAAGTTTCTGTGTGGGCCCCACCAGGAGACTGGCGCATGTGGGTTTTGGGTGCTAAAACCCATTTCCCAGGTAACAGCACTCAAGCTTATGAGAACTGTGTGGTTTTCTCGGGCTGAAAGGTTGGATGGTATTTGAGCTGCTTTTTTTTTTCTTGTGACCATGTCCTTCTAGGAAGGAATAAGTATGTCTATTTATATATATTTTTAAAATGAAAGCATGTGGTACGTGTCCCCAGAAACCCTCATGGTGCATGTTGTCACCCAGCTCTGGTGGGAATGCTGCTTTGCTGATGACCAGCAACCAACCCTCCCCAGCAGCTCGCGCTGGCAGCTGAGCTGGGGAGCCGGGGCAGCCCCTGCCCTGCAGCCCTGGGGCTTGGGGTGGGCAGCGGTAGGCGTGTGGGACACGCTCGTGCGCGTGCATCTCCTCTCCTTATGGGACCAGAGGCTTCGGGATGTGGAAGTGGATGCAGGAGGAAGTCGTGGGGGGACTGTTAGGACAGGCATGGATGGGGAGGGCTGGAGCTGCTTGGTTTATTTACTTCTGTTGACTCCTCCTGCCCATGCTTTAGGTCGTGCTGCCTGGCCTGCCTGCAGGGATGGCTTCTCCGTTCCTGTGTTAGTGCATCGCGATGCGGTGCATCGGCAGCCCCTGGGCCCCTGCCTCCCTGAGGTGACCAGGGGCTGCCCATGAGGGTCCACTTGCCCAGCTTGCACCGCTTGCCTGCTGCCCATCTGCCCAGAGGAGCTGGAAACCCATCTGCACATCCAGCTGAGTCAAAAATAAATGAAAGGCAGATTATCGGGGGGAGACTGTCCCCATCTCTGCTGCTCGCTTATGGCAGTGCAAGGACCTGGAACCACAGCTTTCAAGTTTCTCTCTATATTTATGTAACCCAAACTAACTTTTTTGGAAAGAGCCACTCTGTCTCATTTAGATTCCTAAATATAGCAGCCGCTCTGGAGGGAGGATTAGCCTGCGAGTGCCCTGGCGGGTATGGGACCTTTGTGGACGGGTGTTAGGGGGAGTTTAAACCTCGTTCAATCAGGCCTGGGGGGTTATTCCCCTGCCATTAGCAGGGTGGGCTTGCAGCTGTCCCAGGGCAGCGGGGAGCTCACGGCAGTGACCAGGCTGTGCAGGCTGGCAGGAAGCAGGAACCTGCAGAGATGTGGACTGCAGGGTTTTTTTTTTAAATGTCTTGATGCCTTTTGAGGCCAGAGCCCATCTATGCCCAAACATGCTGTTTGCTAATGTGCCATTGCCTCCCCTTGGAGGAAGGAACAGTGCTCGAAAGCACAGAAGCAGAGCTGAGCTATGGGGCGAAACCTCTGTGTCCTGCCCTGCCAAAGGGCCCTGTGGGGCTGTGGCACCTCGGGGTGATCATTCAGGGCTGCTGGAGCAGAGTCACCGTTGCAACGTGGGGTTGGGCGGAAAGGCAAGGAAGGGTGAAGGTCCTTCTGCCCTTAGCTGTACAGGGCCGCAGGCCTCAAAGTCCTTTGAGCTCCTTTAGTGAAAGATGCAGGACCGACCCTTTGAAATGCCACGCTGAGGGACGCCCCAGAGGTGCCACTTTCCCTTGCCAGGGATGTACGCTCCCCACCCTTGCGGGCACTGGGGCCCATACCCTTGCCCGAGATGCAGGCGGCAGCAGGATCCAGGCGCTGTGCATATCCCATGGATCTGCTTCTGCTTCTTCATACACATAAGACCCCTTGTTGCCTTTGGAGTGGGCACAACAGGTGGGTTTGCCTGAATGGTCTGACCACCTCACTAGCTTGCCCATGTGGTGTGGTGGGGCGCTCTTGTACCGCCTGGGATCAGCAAGGCTTGCACGTTGCACCAAGTATTGATGGAAACTGAGTTTCTTGGAGGTGCACGGGGTGGCCCTTGCTTTTGTCTCTTGACATCTCCGACTGCCCTGCGGTGAGGGTGCCATGGATCCCTTCCAAGGAAGCGGGGAGCAGCCATTTGTTTCTGTGTGTGACCGTGTCCCAGGGACTTGGGGCACGGGACACATGCTGCTTGAGTCTCTGCAGCTAGCTATTTATGAGCGCATGCAGGGGGCACCCTTGTGTGCCCCCTCCGCTCCTCCCTGCTTTGCATTGCTGACAGCGAGAGCCTGGCTCCCTGGCCCGGCGCTGCTGCAGGGGCTCCCTGATCTGTCTTGTGATTCGGGCCCTGATGGAGATGCGCAGGAGCTGCCCTGTGTTTTCTGCAGGAAAGCAGAGGGTCCCTCAGCTATTTGAGCCTTCATCTCTGTGCTTTTCTTGTTGCTTCCTCTGCACGCAGCGGTTCTGTCTCCCTGCACGCCTCCACATCTCCCTGCTGCCCATCCCTGCACCTCACCGTGCCCTCTGCCCAGCTCGGAGCTGTGCAGCCTCGTGCCAGTGCTCACCCCAGTGTGCAGGGTCCTCTGCCACCCCTGCCATCCCGCCAGGGCAGGAGAGGAGCCACCTGGCTAAATGGTGGGACCCCCGGGGAGGTGTTGGTGAACACACACACGCTGGCTTCACAGGGTGCCCTTGTACAGCCTTGCAAACCCCAGTGCGATGCCCTGTCGGCTCCCATCACACGGGCAGGGACCAGGCAGGTTCGGCGCCGCCCCATGGCAGCCCCACCGGTCCCTGCTGGGCGGAGGTGGCCTGGGTCTGAAGGAAGGACCCTGCCATTTTGGTGATGCCCTCCTCAGGTCTGTGTTATTTGGCCCTAGCAAGGTGGAGGTGAAATAGAGAAGGTAAAGGCTGCGCATTGAAATGGGAGGAGGCAGCACAGTGGAGATCCGGCTGGGGGGCTCGCAGCTTCCCCAGGATCCCCGAGCTGCTCCAGCAGATGGCTGCAGCCCTCCTGCCCTGCTCTAAGGAATACAAATGTGCAGCAGATACGGTTACCCAGCCCCGAGAGCAGTGTTAGCTTTCATCTAGATCGATATCCCTGCCTGCCTGTGTCTGAGGGAGCACTCAGCTGGCAACCCAAGCCCGGCCGGGAGGAGACACCCACTGAGGCTCTGCTGCCCACTCCAGACCCTGACTGTCTGTCTGTCCGTCTGCCTCGGTGCTGGAGGCAGAGCCAGTGCCGACTGCAGCGCCATTGCCGTGCTGTCGGACTCCGTCATGCGTAAAATGTAATAAATAGGGCCATAAGCCTTTTACGAAGTCTATTTCCACTCTTGGATCTGGGATTTAATGCATGGCTGCTTAGAGAGGCTGAGGATTTCAGGGGTCAGCAAGGCTAATTGCACTGCTGGAATAAAAGGGTGCGCGGCAGGATCCTGCGTGCGGGTGGGAGGGGGTGCTGGGGGTCCCAGCTGCCTGCTGCGCTACCCTGGCCCTGTGTGCTCCCTGCCAGCAGCCTGGGAAAGCAGCGGCCACGCGCAGTGGCTTGGCAAGGGATGCGGTCCCCGGGGAGCGCTCCTCGGCTGGGCACCGGTGGCTTTTGGGGCAGGGGGGACTGTGCCAGCTGGGGAGTCATATGCTGCAGGTGTTCGGTTCCCCACTGCTCTGTGGTGTCCCTGAGCATCTGACGGAGCTGGAGCGCTTGATCTTAGATTACCTGGAAGCCAGGGAAAGCCTCTGTGGGGGCCGAGGGCCTGTGAGGATCAGGGCTGTCCCAGTGCAGGCTGGTACTGCTGGGCTTGGCTGGCCCCAGTGCCAGCTTGGCCCCAGCCTGCAGCATCTCCTTGAGCTGCAGAGGGGAGCTGGGTGCCACCCTGCCAAGCTGCCCACTGTGCCAGCTGGCCCCGACACCACAAGCTGGGGCGTGAAGGGATGTGTGTGCTTGGAGGTGGTGCCGCCGGGGAGACAGCCCCACCAGGAGTGGAAATGCAGCACTGGAGCGAGAGCCGGGGGCACAAACCTGGCTGAGTGCTCCGGTGCTGCGCGTGTGCCCGGCCAGCACGGGGCTGGGTCGGGACCTGGACTGCGCTTTCCTGGAGGGGTCGGGGAGGGACTGATGGGATGGGCAGGCTCCACTTCACGGGGACAACTGGCAGCCAGCACACACCCTGTAAGGCGAGGGAGACCCAGATGCCCGGAGGCTCCCGGGGCTTCACCCTGTGCCAGCCGGCCACGCAGGGCTGGCAGGACTGTGCCGCCGGCCGCGGCAGACGGAGGACACCAGCTCCGCTCAGTTACTTTCCTGGCTGATCCCGTCATCTCCATCTCGCGCCAAGTGCTGAAGTCGTCATGGAAACTGGCACGGCGGCAGCCTCGCCAGCAGCTCCCGCACAAGATCCTCAGTCTGAGTGCCCGGCCGGCGCTGGTCTGCTGCGGTGGTGGCGGGTGGCTGGCTTAGTCAACCACTTGCTGCTGGTCCTTATTCCTCGAGGGCATCAGTCTGCTGCTGGGCTCCAGCAACGCACACGCATGGTTGCTTTCCTGGCATTGTAGCAGGGCCCAGTCCATTAGCGTTTACCAATCCCAGAGAGAGCCTTGCAGAAAGCACAAAAAAAAAGCCCTATAGTATTGCTATTAATAGTACCTGTTCACAAAGTTATCTTTAGCAGCACCGTTCCCACCTTCATTCATAATGGCCATCGCACGGGCCTGATTCTTCTCCCTGCTGCCCAAGTGGCTTTGAGGTAACCCCAACCTCCCGGGGTACCCCACTCACCCCATGCTTCCACTGCTTGCCAGTGTTTCATTTGGCTGTGGAAAGAGATGGTCTGCAAACCTTTCCCTGCAGTGGGAAATGGAGTGGGATTTTTTTTCCAGGGTTAATTTTTCTCTGGTGACTGTAACTCTGAACTCTGCTTGCCTTTCCCTCTCCTCCCACGTTGCTCCTGTCCAGCGGGGCTGTGTCGTGCCAAAGGCTTTCTCCCTGGAGCGTCCCTGCTGGAAGTCCACGCTGGTGCTGGGATTTTGCTTGATCAGAGGAGAAGGCAGTGCCTGAACTTGACTATTGGGGATGGAGAATTTTCCACTTGTATTTCAGTGGGTGTTTCCATAGGTTTCAAGCTATGGTCCTCCCTTCCCGGCATCTTCCATCTTCAGAGCTCATGCAGACTCCTGGGAGGGTGCAGGGCTTTGAAGGGGCTTTGAGGCTTCATGGGTTCAGCCCACTGCTTTGAGGTAGCATCTCCTACCACTGCCAGGGAAAGGCCTATTTCTCCTATTCTTGAACTTGGCAGTCACAGAGTTCCTCGGATTCCCAGGCTAATCTGTTCCTGCCTTTAATGAGCTGCCTCATTAAAGTGTTTTTCCTTAATAACCAACCCTCCGGGCTGGGCGAGAGGCTGATGATGTTCAACTGTAGACAACTGCAGACCTGCAGGCTGCAAAGGGCTTTTCCAGCTGCTTGCGGGGGTGCAGCATGAATATCAGCCCTCTCCTCCTGCGCACTGCTGGCAAGTCTGAGAAGAGGGGCAGCAGCCCAAAGCACCCCAAACAATGCCTGTCCTGGGCTCCAGCACCAGATTTACTGGACCCACAAACCGCAACAGTGCATCTGCCCTTGGGATGCAGCAAACTGGGGATACAGGGACTAAACTGCCCTGCTGCCCAGTCTTCCTGCACAATGTCCTTACCCAGTGATGTGCCACACTGGGGCTGCTCGCCGTGACCCTGTGAGCAAAACCCGTGCGTGCATGCTGCTGAGCGGGTATGCCTGCACGCCTTGGGCCCAGGAGGTGTCTGCCCAGCCTTAATGAGGGGTTTTGAGCTTGTTGCCCGGGTGCTTGGGAGCTGGGGCGGCTGGTTTCAATAAATGGAAGTGGAAATCTCCCTCCTGGGGGCCTGCTCTGTGCAGCGGAGTACTCACACAGCTTGCAGCCGTGGCCTCCTAGGAGCGTCTGTCCAGTGGACGCTGGTCCCACCTGGTCCCCCCAGCCTCTGTGGCAGCTGCTCTGGCTGAGTGGGGCGCAGGGCTGGGAGCCCTCGGGGCGATAGCTACGAAGGAGCAGATTCAGTGGTGCCTCTGGCGACGCGGCAGCGTTTCACAGCTGCCACAGCCTGGGCTGAGCCAGCCCCCGTCTCCAGGCCATGGTTTTTAGGGTGGCGATGATGCAAGGCAGGAAGGTGCCTGGCACCAGCGCTGCTGGGGCCGCTCTCTTTATATATAGCTGACCCACTTGCTGAGCGGGGGCTGCCGGCCCCAGGTGCTGCACCTGGGGGTACGTGCGTGCACCGGGGCTGCGAGGGGCTGCACCAGCATCGGCCTGGGAGTACAGGGCTGCGGGTGCCTGGGCTGCAGTCGCCTGCAGCCTGCTCTATGGAAGGGCTGCAGGAACTCTCCGCTTGCAGGCTGCAGCTGTGCTGCTTGCCACTCAGGGGGCACGGGCTCTGTAGCCTGCCTGGTTCCCAGCACCCCTCCCAGCCGCACCCACTGGCTCCCTGGCTCTCCCAGGGAAGGAAGAACTGCCGTAGCCCCAGCAGAGACAGGAGCGGGCAGTTCCAGCTGTGCCTGGGCTGAGGCAGGATCCCAGCACAGGGCAGTGCTCAAGCCCCCATCCTAAGAGGCAGCCCAGCCTCCCACGGGGTTAGCCTGCCTCCCGGCCATCCCCTCCCCTCCAGCCAGGCCTGGAGGTTGGGTGCTCAACAGGCTGGGGATTTGGGTGCTGGAGCAACCACGTAGCTGCTAGCCTCAGGTCTGCGTGAGCAGGCATGCATGGGGCATGCGTGTGCATGCACCAGTGAGGCAGGAGCTGCAGCACACGGCGCCCATGCTGCCCGCCGGGGCCAGCTCCCGCCACACGTGCTGGGCGCGTGCATAGCTGAGCATGCCCTGTGCCGGTGCTGCCGGCGTGTACTGTGTCCTGCTGCCCATCCTGCCCTGCCCGCCCAGGAGGGAGGCTCCGAGCCAGCGGGCAGGCGGGAGCGCTGAGGTGGCTGGGACAGGTGGCAGAGGCACATGTACCTTGTCCCTGTGCCCCGGTCACTGAGTTGCTGTGCTGCTCCCCAGGGCTCACATTGTCTCAAAGGCACAGCCTGGTGCGGTGTGGTGGCCTCCCAGGCTTGTGTTCCTGTGGGGGACAGGGTACAAAGGACGGGGCCGAGCGGAGTAGGTGGCAAGAGGAGAGTGGGCTGTAAGAGACGAGGATGCAGCCCTGCTATGGGGTCATGTTCCCTTGGGCCAGAGGACCCAGGAAATAAGGGAGCAATAACCCACTGAAACTCATGCCCTGGACCACTCCAAGCATGAATCTTGGGTCCCCTCTGTGCTTGGTGCTGGTGGGGCTGGCCCCATCTCCAGGCACGCCCCAGCTCACCCCTCCGGCTGCCTGCTGCTGCCTGCGGTGGGTGCTGCCGACATACGAGGGGCTTGGGGGAGCCCTTGGAAAGCACTGGGCTGCCAAAGCAGTGCCTCTCAGTGCCAAGCACCTGGGAGCCAACAGCTTCCCCAGGATGGGATGGAGATGAAAAGAAAGCCTCCTTCGAAGTGCAGCTGGTGGGACGCCCCGCCATGTGATAGCTGTGTCATGCAGGTCGCCCAGGTGAGGGAGGGGGGAGGCGCCGGTGCTCCAAAGTCTGCACCCATGCGGGCCTCGGCAGGGTGCATGGCCACCTGCCCGTGCTGTGGCCCTCCTGGTCATGGGCAGGCACAGGGTGAAGTGAGAAGGGCCGACCCCTGCTGGGTGGGCTCATACTGCTGCCCTATGGAAGGGGGGTCTGTCCCTATGGAAGGGGGGCTGGCCAGGTGGGCTGTGGTTTGGTAGGAGGAGGGCTGGGAGCTCCCAGAGGCTGCAATTGCCCGAGCTGCCCCAGGTGGCTGCACAAGCCATCTCCTGTCCTGCCCCACCGGTCTTCTGCCCATCCCGAGCCCAGCCCTCGAGGCAGAGCATCACAGGGTGCCCACGCATGGGGACAGGGTCTGATGCCGAATTGCCAGTTGCACGTGGCTGCAGATGACAGCATGCCTGAGCTCTCACCTGCAGTGAGCTGCTCTGCGGCAGGATGCTGGCACTGGCACAGAGAGGTGGGTGCCATGAGAGCTGCGGACATGGCAGCAGGTGGCATGGGAGCATGGCAGGGTGGCCCTGGAGAGACCATGGGACTCAACCCCATTAACCCTGCAGCTTCCTCCCCGGGATCAGGGCGTCTGGCCAGGATGCTTTCCTGAAAGAGCTGCTATCTATGCGTAGTTGCCTCTGAGAGGCTAGAGGGGACATGGTGTTCCCATCCAACAGCCTCTTGAGGTCCATTTGGCTGGGTGTTTCCAGAGCTGTTGTGGTTGGCACACCTGGAGAAAGGCAGGTCCCCAAGGTAGGTCAAAGCAAAATGCTTGCTGCGGAAAGGGAAATTAATTATAGGCGCTTTGCTGCACTCCAAGCAACTGCAAAGGCTGATGTTTCTCCTGTTGGCCGATAAACTAATTGTAATGACAAAACCTCAACAAAAGCAATGCTCTTAAATGCTTTCTTAATTAATAATTCTCAATAATTACTTGACGTCAATGACCAATAAACATTTTGGAGAAGGGAAGTTGCTGTTAAGTGCCCAATACCTTTGCTGCTCCAGTCGCTGCGCCTGGGTTCCTGCAGCTCTGATGAAAAGCACAGGGAAGGCCAAGCCCGATGTTTTTAAAGGAAAACATTAAGCAGGAAAAAAGTGATTATTCACGTGCATGTCCACAGGGAAAAGAGGAGGGAAGCTGAGCAACTGCTCAGCCCTGCTGCTCCCTGCTGAGCAGCTAGCAAGGGATGGCAATGCCGACGGGCAGGCGCCCCGAGGGATGGCACCCATGGATGCCCCTTTCCTGCCCCTCCGGTGCTGCTGAGGCCCTGGTGGGTGCTTTCCTGGGGGCAGCATGAGGGGAGGGCACCTTCCCAGGAAGCCAATGTTCAAGGGGCCTTCGAGGCCCTGCTGAGCGTCCTGCGCCCGTGGAGGGTCACCTCCCTCCCGCAGGCATCCGCCACGTGCCTCTTCCTCCTCCTCCTCCTCCTCCTTCCCACAGCCTGTCTGAGGGCAGCATCTCCCGACTCGGTGCTGCCAGGCCTGAAGGCATCACCAGCTGCATTTTATTAGGTGGGAGTTGGGGGACCCCGGTCCATCTGCTGTTAAGCAGAGCCTTGGGAACCTGCTATTCATTCTCACCGTGGTGCTTCTGGCTGCAGCGCAGTGCTGGGAGGGTTAATGTCATCCTCCTCCTCCTCTCAGCTTCACAGCCATCTTAAAACCGCTGGAGCCGGAGCTGTGCGGTCCCTGTTCCCACTCCTTTTACAGTATGGGCCGGCCGGCTGGCCAGGGAGCCCAGCCGGCTCCTCCATCCATCTGACTCCTTTCCTTCTTTGGATGTCCCCTGCGCTCGCTGCCCAGGCACTGCCTTCCTCCCACGGGACCCATGCCCCTGGTGAGGGGCGATGGCTGGGGCGAGGGGCTGCCCAGGGCCGGGGGGCAGCAGGCATGGGGTGCAATTTTTGCAGCGGTTTCTCTGGGACGGCGCTGGGTGTCTGCCAAGATGGATGCCAGCCGGCTGTCGGGCACGGTTAGCACTTAACGAGCCCTTTATAGCTGCAAATCCCTTGGCGGGCGGCGGGCGTTAGCAAAATCCGCCTGCGGGGAAAGGTGGGAGAGGGTCACTGTCATTAGCAGGAGGGTGAGGAGAGCGGCACAGCCAGGGGACGTGAGCTGTTCGGGGTGAAGGAGCCTGTTGCAGAGCATCCCGTCACGGATGGGGACAGGGCTCCTTCGAGCAGGCCAGCAGCAAAGCCTCACCCAGCACATGTCACCATCCAAAATAAGCTGTGGTCCTAGGGGGGGCAAAAGCAGTGATGCCACAGGAGGCCCCCCCAGCCTGGAGAGCTGCAGGCAGGGAGGGCAGAGCTGCCGGCAGGCAGGCTCTGCTCCCCTCTGAGCTCTTCCCCCATCTGCCACCCCTCGCATCTGGACTTGGGCATCCCCAGGGGTGTTTGCTGGCAGCCATGGGAGAGTTGCTGGAGCGTGCGGTGCTGTTGTCCTGAGGGACAGACGGCCGCAGTCCATCAGGACAACAGCAGCGCATGCTCCTGGCTCCGCATCTCCAGTGCTCCGTGGCCTGTTACCCAAATACCAGCTACTGCCCAAGGGTTTATGCCCCCCGTGAGCCTGGGGAAAGCAGGGGAAAGGCCTCTGGGGGGGGAGGCAGAAGCAGGGTGTCCATGTGTCCCCTCTCTGCTGCTTCAGCAGATGTCAGCACAGGGAGGAGGAGGTCATCCAGAGATCATGTTTGGGGTTTTTTTGGGTTGCTGTAAGTCTTTGTGCATAGGATGGTCCCTGAGCAGGGAACAAGGGGAGAAGGAGGAGGAGCCCCCAAAGGCACGGGCAGATCTCTGATGTGCTCCTGCCTCGTGAGCCCAGACATTCCCCCAAAAGAAGGGCTGTTGCCATCTGTAAGGTCTGGCTGAGGAATGTAGCATGGGACTGGCCAGCTCACCCTGAGCGTGGGGATGCGGTGAGGGTTGGACTGCTTCAGGCTTCCCCTCGCTCCAAAAACATGAAGGTTGGTTGGAAGATGGTGAGATCTGGGGGAAAAGGGTCAAAACATGTCCCCTGTTTCTGGTCCCCAAGCAGGGACTGAATGGGAATTTCAAGACTGGGAGCATCCCACTGTATCCAGGGCTGGGCTGAGGGATGTTTGTGGGCACGGGGCTCCCGTGGGCCTGCAGAGCCTCAGCTCCCTCCGCACCGTGCTGCTGCGGGTCCCCATGGGCCACTGGCAGCAAGAGTCTCACTGCAGCCCCCACGGCAGTGGGGACACTCCATGGGGGACGAGGACCCGTCAGTCGGAGGGCAGCTTTTTCATCTGCCCTGCATGAGGCCCACGCCTTGTCCTGTCTGTCCCGTGTGGGGATGGCAGCCTGGCGTGTGAGCATCCCTTGTGTCCAGGGGCCTCAGGCTGTTTCTGCAGCCACCCAGCTCAGCTTCCAGCCAGCGGCTGAGGTGCTCAGGAGCAGGGGGAGTCACCTCTGCCCCTGCCTGGGGGTGCTCGGGGTGCCAGCAATGCGTGGGAGCATGGCAGGAGGGTATGCACTGGGCAGGTGTGCAATGGGTGAGCGTGCGGTGTGGTGTGTGATGGGCGGGTGTGCAGTGGGAGGGTGTGCGATGGGTGAGAGTGCAGCGGGAGTGCCGTGCAAGCCCAGCAGCTTCCCGGTCCCCACGTGAGTGGTGGCACAGGCACAGCGGGCGCCATGGCTGCCTTTGCTGCTACCACCGTGTGATCCGATTCACCCAGAGGAGCGTACACTGCTGGCCTGGCTGCCAGCAGGACGAGGCACCCCCCCGCAGACCTCCGCCGCTCTGCGAGACCCTTGGGTGGTCCCAGTACCGGGGTGCGTGGGGTGCAGGACTGGCGCTCCTGTGGGTGCCATGGGCCCTGGGTCCAGCCGCTCTCCAGCAGGGATGATTAATGGCTTAACCCCTTCCCTCCCGCCGCTTCCCAGCCTCCTGCTTGGCCAGTGGGGGAAAGGCCAGGTGGGCTGGGGAGCCGGAGGGCTGTTTCCTTTGGCCGGCGCTGCAGTCATGGGGCAGGAGCCGTGGCCAAGGCCGGCGGTGCTGGCAGCAGGGTGCCCTGGCCATCCGGGGATCAGGTGTCCCAGCGTGAACCGGCCAGTTGGGAGCACTGGCGGCAGGACACAGGATGCCTGGAGTTCCCGTCCTGCTTGGCCCTGTCTCAATGGGACTCGGCGCCAAGAGCAAGGGGGGATGGCTGCTGCAAGCAGCCAGCAGCGCCTCGGCCCAGCCTGGCTTCCTGTCCGCGTGGGGGTAGGGGCTGACTTGCAGTGCATCCCTTTTTTTACCCATTTTTCTCCTATCTAGTGATGGAGGGAGCAAGCACACAGCCTGGAGTTTGATGGCACCCACTGAACCGTAGCTCCCTGCCCCTCCTGCCTCTTGCAGGGGGCCCCTGCTCCCATGTCCCCACCAGACAGCAGTGGGAAAGGTTCTGGAGCTTGCTCTGTCCAGGCGGGAGGCTTGCAGGCAGCTCACGCCAGCCCTGTATCTCCTGGGACGGCTCTGACGGGGCCGTGGGCTGGGGCCAGTGCTGGGGTTTTAGCAGGAGCACCTTTGGGGTCCCACTCCCACTCGTCCCACTTGTCCCACTTGTCCCACTCCCTCGAATGCTTCCCCAGGGGAGCTCAGGCGAAGGGGCCACGCAGCCTGGCCCAGGGTGGGGAGGCTGCACGGGGCAGTGCGGGGTCAGCTGTCAGGGGAATGGTGCCGCAGCATGGCAGCTCGCAGCCGGGTGTGAGTGTGGGCGGCAGCCAGCAACGTTCTATGGCATCCTGGGCTTCACCCCTCTTGCTCCTGCCTGTGCCTCAGCCTCGTGGCAGCTGACTTCACACCATGTCCCAGAGCTGAGCCTGATGGGATTTTGCGCTCTCTTGGGCATGCAGGATGCAGTCTCCATCCTCCCCTGCACCGTGCCCTGCGCATTGACGCCTTCCCCCCCAGCACCGCATTTCCCATTGGTGAACCAGGTCTCTCAGGAAAACCTTGGCAAGGCGTCATGGAGGCTGCAGGTCCCCAGAAAATTTTGGGGCATGTCTCCTTCCCTCTGGGACGTGCAACAGAGGGACAAATCCTGGTGTGACCTGAGTGTTTGGCAGAAACGATCCCTCACCCATAGTCCCAGGGAGACAGTAAGTGCAGCGGGGCCGAGTGCTGCATCCGTGGCTGTTTTGGGCAGGGAAGCATGCCCGTGTTTCATCGGCAGGGAAGCCACAGGAAAGCCATGCTCCTGGAGGCTGGTGCAGCATCCTTCACTAGGTGGCCTGTGTACTGTGGCTGCTCTTGCCAGGAGCAGGGGGAATCCCTTCCTACCCAGGCAGGACCTGCTCGTGCCAGCGCATCTCTAAACCCCTCCGGGATGCAGAGTGGGGGATTTGGACCCACAGCATTTCACCAGCAAACCAGCCCCATTTCTCAGGAGACACCCATGGAGAATTCTGGCTTATGGTCTGTTTTATGCTTTACGTCCTGTTTAAGCCAATGTGAGCTTCTGCACTGGATGTGTATGGGCAATCCCTGGCCGCAGGCGAGGGGGAGTGTCACTGCAGCCCCCCGGCTCCTCTCGCACCAAATCCAGCAGCTGGCAGGGTAATAAATGAGGAGTCTATATTTAGATGCAGCGTCTGGAGAAGCACCACGGCATTGCCAGTGGGTTTTACTATTCAGTGCAGGCAGGTTTCCCTGCTCCTCCAGCTTGATGCCACCTTTGTGGAAAAGCTCATCAAGGACATCCAGCATCAGCTGGAAAAACACCCCAAACAGAAAAACTGACACCCGCAACAAGAGCTTGGCACCTGCCGAGGGATGGGTAGAGTGGAGCATCCCAGGGAGCCTTGGAAGGAGCTGGCTCAGGGCCCGTTTGGTTTGGCAAGGCCTTATTTTGTTGCACAGAAGTTTGTAGTAAAGAAACATGTTGGATGGCAGGAATAGAGCCATCTCTTGTGCCACCCCAGCCCGGTGTCAGCTCCTCTCCCAGCACTGCCGCTGTTGAAGCTGGGCTGGCATCTCTTTTCTCCGTGTTCGTGGCTGGCTGATTCCTCTCCCTTTTCCGATGAGTGGTACAAAGGCTGGCTCTGCAGCACTTCTCCCTCTCCACATTCCCACCTGGACTCCCTGGGTTGGACACGATCCATGGCAGGAGCCCCGCAGCCCCGGTGCAGGTGGGCAGCTGGCTTAATCCCACTTCATCCTGCATTTCAGCATTGCATCAACTATTGCCCCACGGAGCTGCTAATCCATATGGTGCCTAAAACTGACGGCAGCAGCCTGGCTGCCCCAGCTGTGCCGCTGGAGCTGCTGGGAGCAGCCGGGGGTGGTTAGGGAACATTTTCCTGCCAGAGCCAGGACTGCTGGGCACCCGCAGACTCAATCAGCGGCATATGAAGTTCCCTGCAATCCGTGTTGAAATTTAAGGAGAGGCCGAAGCATTGTGCAAAGGAGGAAGAGCCTTGCACAGAGCCGAGCTGCAGGTTTCCTGTCATCCCAGAGTCTGAGGTTGGTACCAGCTTGGGAAGGATGAGATTTGCATGAGGATGCCTGGTGCTCAGATCCGGGGTTTTTCCCCCGTTTTGCAACATGTGGGAGGCTGTTTGGAGCAGATGCTCTCCACACGCTGGCTCCTCTCCCCTCCTGGCCTGGGGAGTTTCTCCAGGCAAAGCCAAACACTGAGCCATTGCCAGGAGGCGTGAGTGTGGCTGAGCCAGCCGGTGACAGACATGGTGAGCAGCTCTGCCAGAGGCTTCCTTTGTGGCTCACAGAACCTTGACTATTTTTTCCCTGCACCCCTCCAAATTTTGATCACAGCAGGTCACAGGGAGCAGTTTGCTTGGGTTCCTGCATCCCACCAAGGATGCAGGCAGGGTGGGAAATCCCAGCACGACCACAGTGCTGGGCAAAACTCACCAGCAATGGGGCAAACAGCCCCTTCCCCACCCCTGCTGCACCCTAGGGCTTGCACAGCTCCAGCTCCCTGCTCCCAGCTGGGTGCGATGGGTGTCGTGTTGGTATGAGCTGCGCATGGACAACCTTTCCTCTGGTTGCCCGTGGTGCACGCTGTGCATTGGCAGTACCGGGACACTTGAGGACACCTCAAGGACTGTGAAACCCGCTGACGGGGCTGGTTCACAGCTGCGCTGGGGGATAACAGCGTGCCGTGCCGGGGGATGGCGAGCCCCCGTGCCTGCCCCCACCTCCCGGGGCACCCCAGGGAGGGAAAGCCCCTTGCTGGCAGCAGGCACAGCGTGTTCAGCGTGGGGACAGAGGCACCCGCGGGAGCCTGGGCCGCTGCCCGTGGGGGACTGGCAGCCGTTTTGGGAGGAGGAGGAGGAAGGCACCTGACTGCCAGGCAGCAGTCCAACTAGTTGACACAGCTCCTGTTGCAGTTTGCATAACCAAGCACGGCTCAGCCGGGTCTGGGGACGCGTGGCTCCACCCGCTCGCCCACGGCTGGAAACCGCAGTCGCAGCGGAGTGCTGGATGGAGAGGCTGAGGGGTTTGCTTGCTTCGTGCTGTGCTCGTGCTTGTCGGGGGCTCAGAGGTGCAGGGGTGGCTCGTTCCCCTCCGGCAGCAGTGGAAGGGTGCGAAGCCAGCTTCACCCGTGGGCTCAGTGTGTGTGGACTGGGCAAGGTTCTGCCAGTGCTGTGTTGAGCATGGCTGCGGGGCTTGCTCCCCTGCCTCCCTGCCGCTGCCCAGCTGGAGCCGCAGCGCTCCCCTCCAAGGTGACATTGGAGGCTCTGCCCAAGGACACCTGGCTGCAGTCCCACCCGGCAGCCCCCGACACGGGGAGCCGAAGCAGCTGAGAGAGACGGATGGCCTCCGTGGAGCGGGGAGATGGACGGGATAAAAGCGAGGCAAAGAGGTGGTGGCAGGGCCAGTAACTGGAGCTGCTCACATGACTGTGGAGCCGCTGCCAGGCGCTGGGACCATTCAAAGTGTATGGAGGTGGCACACCAAGCAGGCGTCTTAACCCCTGCGAGCCCTGTGCGGGGATTCAGGCCCGTCTGGGACATGGTGCTGCCAGGGCAGAGGTGGCCTCCCGCGCACCAGAGGGGACCCTCGGTTCTGATGCTCCCGACCGGGAGGCGGATGCGGGGTCAGACCAGCTCCTGGGCACCAGGCTGTCGGATCTAGATTTCAAATCTGGACTTCAAGCCAGCCTGCCCCGAGGTCTCTGGCTTTAGGTCGATCTCTGGATTAGCTGGGGTCAAAAATAGGGGGGGACAAGGCTTGGGAGCAGGCAAGCTCAGGGCGGGGTTGTGAGGGAGCTGGTGCAAGACACCCAGTGGGTAAAAGGGTCTGATTTAAGCATAGGAATCACATTTGTGGGCTTCACTCCCACAGGAAGGAAAGAGGGGTCCCAGCCCTGAGCCAGACCCCATTTGGGGAGCGGCCAGACCCACCTGGGTGTGCAGCTCCCACGCGCCCCGCCGGAGCCTGTCAGGCTGCGGTTTTGGGGAGGGGAAAGGTGTGGTCCCTCGCAGGGGGCAATTTGGAATAGCGTGAAGCTTTTGGCGTGTAGGTGATCGCCCATGTTTGCATGTGCTCCTGAAGGAGCGTTTTACCCTCGGGGGGATTTTTCTATCTGGAGATCTCAGGGCAGTTTCTTTCCGGGGTGAGTCAGTTGTTTGCGGCGGGGGGGAGACAGGAGCGCCCGGTCCCAACACCCGGGAAAGCTTGGAGGAGCAGCCGGGTTGGCAGCGCCGGGTCCAGGCTGCAGGTCCCAGAAATGCTCCCCGCAGAGCCAAAAAGCAGGGACAGAGCCCCAGCCCCAGGTCCCCGGGGGCAGGTGGCCTGACCGGGACACCCACTGCTTCCCGGGAAACCAGCAGGGCTCCGGTGCCAGCCCAGGCACAGCAAAGCCTTGTCCCGGTTGGTGTAGCACTGGGAAATCCCCAGGCCAAACAGGTTGTGCTAGGGAAAGTGCAGCGGGCACTGGCAGCGCCTGCGCGGCAGCCCCAGAGGTGCTGCTCAGGGATCACGCCTCCGCCATCCACCTTGTGAGCCGTGTACATAGCCCGTGGTCATGGGACCTGCTGTAACCTGCTCTCGTTTCACCTTCCCGTGCCTCAGTTTCCCCACGGCAGTAATTGGAATACTATCAATACTCTTGGTCAGTTAATACCAGTCATTTCCTAGGACTGATGATGCCCACCTGGAAAAGGGGCAGCTGTTTGGCATCCCCCTTCCCCATCACTTTTTTGGGTGGTTTCTGTCACTGAAGGGGTGATGCGGCTGTGCTGGCTCTCTGCATTTTTGGGGTGCTGGGGCTGGCAAGCCCAAGATGCAGCAGCACCCGCGCCGTGCCTGCCTGCCAGTGCCGAGGTGCCCCCGCTCTCCCCATGCCAGCTTTCCCGGGGAGCGCGGGCAGAGCTGTGCCAGAGAGGAGCCAAGCGGTGACCATGCCAGGCAGTGACGCATCTCCTCCGGCCAGGACACCTCCAGGTGCTGTGCAGAAAATGAGCAGCAATTTAATCAGGGAGACTGATTAAAGTGCCCAGCAGATGGGCCTAGATGGAGGGGGGAGAGGAGGGAGCCCCCGATTCAGGAGAAGGGGAGGGGGGCCCCCTCTCCTTGCTCTTGCAGGGGACCCTGGTGATGGGGAGCAGTGAGGTGCGGGCAGCAGGCCATACCATGGGGTGTCATGGCCTCATGCAGGGCAGCAGACAGGAGCTGGTGCGGGCAGCACTGCCCGTTCCCCTGCAGCAGGGGGATGCAGCTAGGGGTGGCCGGCAGTGCCCACCTGCCTGGCAAGGTGGGCTGGGCAGGGCTGGTGCTTCCACCCCCACCGGGATATGGATCCGGGCACGCCTGGACAGGCCTGGCAGGAGGGTGTGGACAGATCCGAGCGGTTTTGCCCTTTCCACAGTGTTTTTTCATCCTTCCAGGCCTCATGCCTCCAGCTGAAAACTTCATTTTTCACGTGGGAGCTGGGCACAGCGGGGGCTTCCTCAAAGCCCCCCCAGCAGGAGGGCCAGCACAGCCGGTGTCTGGCAGGGGAAAGGGTCCATTGAGAATCACAGTGCGCCAGGTTTGGTGATGGTGCCCTGACTGCCAGCAGGGCATGGCGCGTCACTGGAGCATGGCTGTGGCAGCAGAGCGTTGGGGCTGGACCTGCTGGGAGGTCAGGCTAATGTGGGAAGATCCTCCTTGCGCCTTCTTAACCCCAGCTTGAACCTTCCCCGTCTCCCGCCTCGTCCCAATTAGTGTTAAGACGGTGCTCTGCTGCCGGCGGCGCGGGCAGCACTGAATGGTGCAGGGCACCGCGCTGTCTTCTGTGGCAGGGGAGGCAGGGGGGCCTTTCAGTACAAAACCTGCAGGCAGGCAGGCAGGAGAGATGCTTTCTTCCCTCCCCTGCCTGCCACCTCCCTGGCAAAAGGGACTGGGAGTGCTCCCAATGGGGGACAGGCTGCCCAGACAGTCCCTGCTCTTCATGGGAGCAACGGCGAGGTCCAAAAAGGCACCTGTGGCTTGGGGAGGTGAAGCATCCTGCAGATGACGGCCATGGACCAGAGGGGTAACACTGTGCTGTGGTGTCTGGCAGTCAGCAGGTTCTCTTCACTGGCTCTTCACCTGTGTATGTCAAGGGGCAGGATTCAGGCTGGTTTTAACCTCAGCTCCCGTTTCACAGCCACAGAGCCGCTGACACGGGGCGCCAGAATGCACAGGAATTACAGCTCCCCCGCCGAGCGTGGCAGAGCCAGGCTGCGTGCCGAGCTGCTGCCTCCCACTAGCTGCCACCCAGAAAGCCCTGTGTTTGGTGTCCCAAGCCAGGGGAGGAGGATATTTCAGTAAGGATAGTTCACCCTGAGCTGGCCTCCCCTCCCCTGTCATTTCACAGCCTCAAGGCAGCAACCCCAGAGCTGGCAGCACTGCGGCGCGAGTGGCTCTGGTGGAGCTGGGAGGCTGCCCTGCCAGCACGCTTGCTCCTTGCTGCCTGCCCGTGGACCCAGAAAGCCTCCCGGCTTCCCCACGTTGCCTGTGTCAGCCCCCGGGAGTAGTTCAGGGATTCCCAGGACCACAGGCCATGGCTGTGGCTCCTGGCAAAGCCAAGGGGAGCTTTCCAAGCACAACACCGCAGAAGATCCTGAGGCTGTAGCTGCGGGTAGGAAGCGTGGCTGAGGGTGGGCTCGCCTGTGCAGCCTGGGCAGCTCTGGAACTGGAGCGGGAACCCGACGTGGCACGACATGGTGATGTCTACAGTGTTCCCTGGAGGCAGCAGCTCTGCTTCCCTTCTTGTGCTACTGCAGGTTCAACCTCACTTGCAGTGTGGGGACCTGGAGGGACAGTTGCTCGCTGCCTCCTGGCAGGGATCTGCTCTTGCAGCCAGCTGAGAGGGGTGAAGAGCTGCCAGTGCCGGGGTGAACGGTGCCCACAGAGCTGAACTGGTGTTAGCTGGGAAGGGCAGTGCCACGGGAGGACGTTTGCAATATCCTCCAGACAGAAAGGGCCTCATGGAGCCCCATCAGCCCATGAACTGGTGACCAAACCGCCAAAGGGGACAGTGGCTGGAGCAGGGCAGGAGCAGGGCTGCTCCTCCTCCAGCCCCTGCAGCCGCCCCGACCCCGGGGGAGCCTCCTCGCTGGCGTCCCTCTGCCCATAGCCGTCATGTGGCTGCTGGCTGCCAGGACATCAGAAGAGGAAGGTCTGAAAATAATACCCCCCTCATGTTTTCCTTTCAAAAGGAGGGAGTTGCCATCGCGGGGAATTTTTGTGACCAGCAGAGCTGGCTAATAGTCAGCTCCTCGGTGAGTCAGGCACTTGCCCCCTCCCATGGCGCAGCCTGGCCACCCTGTGCCGCCAGCCTGGCTGGAGCTCGGGGGCACCCCCGCTCCCAGGGCTCCCCAGCTTGTCTCACGGGGCCACAGCGTTTCCTGCCACCTCCAGCTGTGGGTCTGCGAGTGGAAGCAGTCCCGAGAGTTTCAGGGTCTCAATGCCCTTGCTGGCCTCGGCCACAGCCCCCGCTGCTCCCTGTCCCGCTGGGCATCCTCTGTGTGGAGCCTCTCAAGCTTGCAGGGCTTGTGCCACCTCTTGCTCCATCCTTGGTCCGCGCAGGCTGTGCTGCCTCGCTGGAGAAATGCTGCGGTGAGGAGGTGAGCATTGTGCTGGAGCACAACACCTGCCTGCTCCTGCCTCTGCCTCTCTCCACAGCCATGGCAGGGCTGGAGAACTCCCGAGCGGACGGGACATTTCACTTCCCACTGTGCTTTTGTACCCGGCTCAGCACATGCAGGTTGCTGTCTGTTGGTCCTGCCTTTGGTTTTGGGGCAGATAACAAGGAATTTCTTAGAAACACCACCAGGGTTCAGGACCAGGCCCATGCCCTGCCTGGCTGATGCCATCAAGCAGTGCCAGCCCTGCTGCCTGCAGCAGCACCTGTCAGTGACTGGGGCAAGGCTGGCAGCAGCTGCTGGCACACGCATATTTGGGGGTGCTGCTCTCTGCTGTGCCAGGATCAGCGGGGTGGTGGGCGGTGTTTGCCGGGCTGGCTGCTGGCAGGCTTGGCATGGGGTGCTGCTGCTTGGCTCGAAGGGTGCAGGATAAAGCCGTCACACTTCTCTTGTGATGGGAGACACTGTTATCAGCATGCTGTGTGTGCCTGAGTGCACTGGCACTGTCTGGACAGGCCTCTGCCTGACAGACCCTATGCCTGGGATATGGCAGCAGCAGCAGCAGTCGGCACGGCACGGCGCTTGGCAGTAGCCACAGTCGGCAGGTGCTGTTTCCATTAGCCGGTGTTGAGAGAGGAGCGTCCCTCTTTGGGAACGGCCCGTTCCTTGCTGCGTCTACCTGCTGCCCCCTCTCCTCGCGCGGGGCAAAACAACCATCTGTTCTCCTTCTCTGCCCTTGCCTGGTGCTTGGTGGGGCTGCCCCAGCGGTGGTGGTGCCGGAGGGCGACGGCAGTGGGGAGGTGCTTTGGGCTCTGTGCGGGGCGGTTGGGGCCGCGGGGTCTCCCTGGCTCTGCCGCGGCACTGGCGGGTCCTGCAGCCCTGGGCTGGCCCGTCCCGGATCTCAGGCAGAAATAAAGTGGACTCTGTAATTTGGAGCCCAAATAAACGGCTGCTGAGTATAGTATGAACATGCAGCTCTGTAACCTGTGATATACTTTGCTGCTGCCCTTCTTTCTAAACCCGACACACCTTTGTTTAAAGTGTTCCAGCAGAGCGTTGTTTATTCAGGGCATTATTACCAGTATCTCAGACTCCTTTTTTCTATCCTTGTGACTCAGGGATAGTTTAGTGCAATTTCTTCCATCTTGCCTCCATATCAAAGTCATCCTGGCAAGTTTGTGTTTATTGTTTGCAGTTAATGTTTAATATTTCCTATTACTGGCATCTCATGGTTGATCTTAATTACATCCTTCTAATGTAAGACAAAAGTCAGTGAACGAGTCCACGTTCACACTCGGGCTGTGGCTCAGAGCCCGGCACCGAGCACCCCTTGTCCTGCTGGTGCTGCTGGGCCAGGTACCTGGTGCTGCCCGCACCCCTCCCCTCGCCCGCTCGGCACTTCACGGGCTGCATCAGGAGGGCGGCTGCTCCACGCGTGTCAGTGCAGGGTGTCCAGCGTGAGGCCCGGCACTGCTGCGGCGACTCCCACGTGCTGCGGCAATGCGGACAAGCAGCAGTTGTTTTTGAGCAGCTCGAGTGGAAGAAAGGATCAACCTGCTATTTATTTTGTCCGGCCTTTAAATGCTAGTGCTGGTTTTTCCTCTTGCTGGCTGGGCTGAACTGTTAAAACAGATTAGTAGAAATTAAAAAAAAGTAAAAATCAACAGAGTGCAGAGGGCGAAATGCCCTGCTCCTAGCAGGACAGCGAGGTGTTGCACGCCTCTGTGCAGACCCGGGAACCTGGGAGATTCCTGTGCTCCTTTTCTCCCAAAACTGGGGAGCTGATGGGGGAGCGGCAGCCTGCCGCTGCACAGCCCTGCCTCTGCACTCCTTGTGCCTCCCTCCGCTGTGTCACATCAGTGTGTTTGCAGGCAGGGTTCCCTCTGCCTTCGCTGCCTCCCAGGGAGGGACCGCTGGCCCTCCGCTTTGGGGCTCTCAGACTATAAATATCAGGGGGTGGCAAGGGACGGCTGGGCCAAGGCACAACCCGACACCACCTCTCCCTCATTCACAGTGACATTTTGTCAAATGCCAGTGGGGAGGCAGGTTGCTTATCTGCTGGCATACGCTCTGGTGACCTTCACAGCTCTGGCCAGGTGCCTCCTTGCTGTATTTACACTTATTTATAGCTCTCTCCTCCATCCCCACCTCTGCCCTCCTCCCTGGTACCGGAGGGGGGCTGCCCACCCCACAGGGGTCCCTCTGGGCTGGGAGGGCTGGGAGGGAGCTGGCGTGTCCTTGGCGATGAGAAGGGGCTGGAAGCACCCAGCTTTGCCCCCCAGGGTGCTGGTGGCCTGACTGCATGGGGACCACATCCCCTGGGTGGGAGCCGTGGGGACAGCAGGGTGCACCCTGGGGGCAGACAGGACTGGTTTTGGCCCCGGCGTGGGTCGCGGTGGCTGCGTGCCCCCATCGCCTCCCCGCTCCGGCGCTGAGTCAGCCCGGGAGGGTGCTGGGGGTCTGCAGGCACCCGTCCCAGCCTGCCCGAGTGGGGCTCCCACCTGCCCGAAGCAGCCTGCGGGGCGGGCAGCTGTGCCCACCACTGCGCCAGCCAGCCCGCTGCTGCCTGCCCGGGGAAGAGTTCATCCCAGTGAAACAGCTGCACGGTGCCCGTCTCCCTGCATGGCTGTAATCCCCGTTTCAAGCAGTCTGTAATTACGGATTTCCCTGATAAGCCCGGACGGCTCTCTCCAAAACTCCTGCCCAAGGATTTTCTTTCCTGTTTAGAGACAAGCCTGGGGTGAGGGCGAGAAGGGGGAAACTTGCCGGCCGGCTGCGAACGCGGTCACCGGGAGCCGGCGCTGCCCGTGCCGCCAAGGGAGGGCTGGCAGGAGCCAGCACTTCATGTTCTCGGCATTTCTCACCTTCTGCTGGTTTGGGTCCCAGCCTAAACGCTACTGGCTAATTTGGGGCTCTGTCTCCAGCGCGTGTGGATGTATATTTATCCCTTAATGCTTTGGGTAGGCACTCGGCTGTGGGGAGGGAGGAGGGTCCGCGCGGGGCTGAGTCACTGCTTCAGCTCCTCGGCGAGGAGATGGGCTGCCTGTTTCTGGCCGGTTCCTTTGGCCCCTCCAAGGAGCTGCCGCTTTCCTTCCTTTTTTCTGTACAGCAAAGTGGCATGTGAGTGACAAGGCAATTGCAAAGCATCCTGGGGCTGTGTATGCAGGCAGCAATGCAAATCTGGCCTCCTAGGCTTAAACAGGATTAAGTTCCCGTGAAGGCGCTATGCCCATCCAGCAGTGCTTTCGCGCTGGCAGACTTCAGAAGCTGAAACTTTTGCAGCCTCACTAAGCATGAGCACAATGTGTGTGCCATCACCCAGTGCGCTTGGAGCCTCACTGCAAAATACTTGGCCACAACTTCAAGGGGCCGGACCCAGGAGTTCTGCAGATAAGCGAAATTTCTACCAGTGCTGTTGTCGGGGGTGAGACAGAGGAGAGGACCTGCAGGTCTCTTCGTCACGGTCACTGCCCCTCTGAGCCAGTTAATCACTGCAGGCAACGGCCAGTTGAGCTCTCTTGCTTGCCCTGGTTTAGGTTGCTATTGCCTGGCAGCAGGGCTGCGGTTCCTCCCAGACGGTGTTCAGAGGTGACATGGCCCCTCTGCCTCTTTCCCAGGCTTGCTGCAGGGAAGGCAAAACCCCAAAGCATCAGCATTTGCCTGAAGGCTGATGAACTCCGGGTGGCAGGTGCCTGTTTTCAGGCTGGCAGGCGGGAAGGCCACGTGTTGCCTGCTCCCCGGGCAAGCTGGCTGCACACACGTGGAGCCAAGGTCTGCTCTTGGTGGGCTCGCTGGGTACAGCTGCCCCTGGGAGCCAGCAGCCCGGCCCCAGCTGGCCTCTCCAGCCCTGCTGACCAGGGAGTTTAGTCTGAGGAGCCTAAGTTGACACTGAAAAAGAGGAAAACATTTCCTGTCTCGTTAATCCAATATTTGAATTAGAGTTGGGCTTGGAGAGGAGCCTCGTGTCTCTGCAGAGATAAGACCTCACATGCTCCCACACCAGAGTTAATGCTGCTCCAAAGCAGGAGAAAGACCTGAAAGGGGAAATGTGCCATCTGCTGTCCCCACGACGCTGGGAGCCAGCACTGAGCTGTGCCCAATGGGGCATCCTTGGATGTGGCTCCAGCCAGTGGCAGCCCTCGCTCTGCTGCAGGTCCAGCCCAGGACATGTGCCGGAGCTGCTGGGGACACTAGAGATGATTACCCGCATCGGCCACCCTCATGATCGGGCAGGGAGATGGAGCTAACCCCCATGCCACCTCCTCATCCCGCTCTGCCTTGCCACTGCCCCGGGAAGGGCAAAGACTGGGGGCTTTACAGAGGGACGGGGAGTCAGAGCAGCAGGTGCCCTGGTGGGTGCAGTCCCCAGAGCACCTGGGAGCTCTTCCATTCGCAGCCCCGGGAGACAAAGTGGTGCTGACCAAGGGGCCACCAGAAGCTCTCAGACTGATTTGCTCGCATGGGGTTCCCAGGAGAAGGCATAGTGCAGGCTGGGGGGGGAGCTGGCCCCTCCTCACCCGCAGTGCTTAGGGAGAGGCCCCGCTGGTACTTGTCTGGAAACATTTAGGTGCAGCCGAGGCTCCCCAGGACAGGAGAGTTGGCGAGGTGACCTCTGGACGTCCTTGACTGCCGGTTTGGAGACTGTCCCTTGTGCTTTCTTGCTATTGCCAGCTCCACCGTGGTAGACGTGGACGGTGGGGCTGGCAGCAGGACAGTGCAGCCGTGGCGGGCACAGAGCCCTCCTGCTCTCCAGGCTGTCCCCGGGCACGCACAGCACGGCTGCTGCTGGATCCGGCCAGCCTCAGCAGGGGCACGAAACGAACACAAACCCTCGGTGCGAGGGTCCCTGCCGGCCTCCCAGGACAACCTCTGCTCCCAGGATTGAAGTTATAAACCCCTTGCAGTGGGGAAGGGCTGTCCGAGCTCAGCAGTAAATGAATGAAAACGTTAATGCTCTGTCCTCCCAGCAAGCAAAACCTCTGCAGAGGCGAAGCTCCTTGCAACATGCAAGCGAGTATCAGCTGCCTCCTTGTCCTGTAATTGCGATCGCGTTTCTGCTAGGGCTGAGGTCAGAGTTGGTTCATGCTTTAAAGAAAGCCGAGGAGGATGTCTCTGACAGGAGGCCGTTTCCCCAAGTGCCCTCCACCTTTTGGCTTTGGCTTTCAGGTGCAGCTGCCTGCGGGGTGCTGCTGCGGGTGCTCCGGCTGCCAGAGGGGATGCCCAGGCTTGGGCTCCTGCTCCCCCAAAGGATGTAGGTCTGTGGCACGGGGGCACTCGCATAGCCGCCTGGGCGTCCCTCTTCCCCGGAGCAGGGATTCATCAGACAAGTCGCAACGAGCTGCCGGCAGCTTTCTGGTCATAGCCACACTGCAGTGCGCGCGGGCCAGGTGTCTGGGCTGGAGGATGCCTCTGAATTTTTGAGCATGTCTCCATGGGTGTTTGCTGGCTGCACACCAAGAACCCATGGCTGATCTTCCTACAAACTCCCAAGTAAAATTAGAACAAAAGTTCACTCCTCTCCCAAGGCAGCAGGAAATGCAAAGGGTGGGAAAAGGGAAAGTCAGAGCAGATGAAGTCCAGTGCCCACAGGCAGCCTCCCCATCTCTGCCAACCCCTCCCCGGGCAGGGGGCTGGGTCCTCCCCCACCCCTGCGGCCAGCCCAGAGGGACTCTGCTCTCAGCGCTCAGTGCCGGGCTAGCGGTGCTCAGAGTGATGGATTCCCTCCAGAGACTCATGTCCTTGGTGGCCGGGCCGGTTAAATGACCCTTTCTACCAGAGGGGGCTGGCTGGAGCTGCAGCTTCACGATGGGATGCCCTGCTGGGTGCCCATGTGGGCGGCTGCACTGAGCAAAGGCTCTCCCTGCTTTTTCCAAGGAGGAGGGGGACTGACGCAGGCAGAGATGAGTTTTTGGGCACTTCTGACCTGTGCTAGCTGGGAACCTGGGAGCATCTACTGCCAACCACTGCCTTGGGATGGCTGCATGCAGCATGGCACTGCCGGGGCACTCCTGCCTCCAGGGTGCCCAGAGAGGGCAGCTCAGAAGCATTAGATTGCAGGAGTTTATTTTTACCCAGCCCTGTTGCCAATGGGGACATGTCACATCTGTGGAGTTGATCAAAAGATGTCCCGAGCACTGGTGTCAGCTGGTCCTTGTGATCTCAGCACCAGGATCTTTTCCCTTGTGGCATATCAAAAGGAGCAGGAGAATTTGACTGCTTTGCTATTTTTAATTGAACGCACGCACACACACACACACAGACACATATATATGTATGTATGGCTTTTCTAAAAATAAAAGCTTTTGCCTGTGTTCCCATGGGAAGATTTGGGGAGAAGGCGGAGCCAAAGTTGTTGCAAGACTTTTTCTGGAGCAGGCGCAAGAGTGGTGGCAGGAAAGCAGGGACAAGCCACAGCCGGTAAGGGACACATTTGAAAGGCCAAAGGATGTCTGATCCCAGAGCAGCCCAGGATGCCCCTGAGCAGAGAAGACAGGAGAGCTGGGGGAAAGGTAACATCTGTGTCCCCCAGAGCTGGCAGTGATGAGGACAGGGACCATTGACCTGCTACATGTGTTCTGACCACCCAGGGAGCAAAGGTTTTTGCAGGGCGGGTTTGAAGAGCCCCAGTTTTGGGCTGGAGCCGTTCAGGGGGTTGCATAGATTTTTTTTTGTGCCTGATGTACTTGGTGGCACCATGCTCATGGATGTCTACCTGATACATCATCCCCCCAGCATAGGGGCAGCTCCCCAGCCCCCAGTGGGGTTTGCCCACACCAGTGGGGCTGGGGCAGCATCAGCAGCTCCCTGCAGCCCCCTGCCCTGCTGCAGCCGTGGGGATAGCTGGGCCAGGGGTCCGCTGCTGGGACGTGGCATTGGCTTGCTATTGGCCGTGAAGCTGCTCTCTCCTGCCCTTGCTGCATCCTCCAAACTGCTCACCCTTTCCTTGCCACCCCTGGGAGGGAACGGGGCAGAAAGCAGATGAGGAATGCAAAATGGTTGGGGGGGTGTGCGTGTGTGCACAGGAGTGTCCTTTGTTGTGGCACAGGGTATCCTAAACCCGGTGGGGAGCACTGGCACACACGCTCCTCAGCTTCTGGGAACACAATCAATACTCCCAGATTATCCCAATTAAAAAAAAAAAACAAACAAACCCAAAAAAAGAAGAGAAAGAGAGAAACACTGTCTTTTCCATTCCTGCAGCTCAGTTTGAAATCCCTTTTCCTTCCCGTTGAGCATCGGAGGAGACCCTTCCAGGGCACTTCAGGAGGGGAGGCCCCCCCATAGCCTCTCTCATGTGCTCAGATGTTTGCCTGCTCCAAAATCCCTTTGCTCTGTAAATAAACTTGCTTCCCTCATCGCCAGAAAACTCCCCCCGGGCAGCCAATACCAGGAGGAGTCACACCAGACCTTTCCCCTCTGTGTTTGAACCTGGACATTGTGGGCAAAGCCAAGCATGACCCAAGGGCTCGGTGCAGGCAGCGAGCGGCAGTGCGGGCAGGGTCATGCCGGTGCCAGCCCTCGCTCCCGCGGGTGCTGGATGCAGCCATGGGGCTTTGTGGCTGGGCAGCAGCTGGGAGCCAGGCAGAAGCGGGGCAGGTCCCCGCTGCTTTCTGTGGTTAAATGGAGATTTTTAGCTCAGTTCCTAGAGCTCGCATCGCCCTGTGTGCACCCGGACATTGATTCATTTCCATGCTGTTTTTCTCATCCTGCACGTGCGATGCAGGGCCCAGGGTCTGTATTGCCTTGGCGGTGCCTTGGGATGTGTGGCTTCCCCAGAGGAACTTTCCCCAAGCGGTTCACTGCCACGTGGCAGGGACTGGGACGGGGTGTGGAGCAGCCACGCTGAGCGGGCACGAGGCTGGCCACCAGAGCCTGGCCCCATGGATTGCTGTCTTGTGTGTGTCCAAGTCTCTTGCCTCGCTCTGTTATCGCTGATCCCCAGGGCACCTGGATAACCCTGGATGTCACCCTTAGGGCACCAGAGGCAGGAATGGCTTCAGTTTCCCCTAAGAGCACCAGCAGCTGCTTTACGGCCGTCCAGGTGGCTGTGCTGTGCTTTGAGCTTCTGCTCGCCAGAGGGGACAAGATTCTTCCCGTACAGACGCTGCTGTTCCGATGCCTGCCACAGCGCGAGACACAAGAAGGGGGCTTTGGTGGCAGTTGCGGGGCAGCTTTCAGTAACCAGCAGTGCCAGTACCAGGCTAAGCAAACTGATTTGCAAGATGTGCAGTGAAGAGGTGCTCTCTGTGCTCTCCACTGCTGTGTAATTGCTCCTGGAGCCACTTGCCAAAGCTGATTCGAAAGAGGGTCTGAGTAATGGGCTCGAGTGGAGGCAACAGCACATGGGGAGACCGGCTGTCTCCACAGGTGGTTGCTGCCTGCCCCTCTGGCGTGGCAGCAGGCTCACCCCCTTTCTCTTCTCTCCTCAGTACGAGGTGTCTGGCGAGGAGCACCTCTACTCCGACTTCCCCGAGATTGACTTGTCTCAGCTGGATGCCAGCGACTTTGACTCAGCCAGCTGCTTCAGCGAGCTGCAGTGGTGTGGGGAGCACTCGGAGACCGACTCCAGCCAGTACAGCACTGATGACTCTGAGCTCTTCCAGGTACCCCCATCCTCCTGGCACAGGGGACCCGAGGATGGAGGCAAGGGGAGGGCAGGAGAGAGGGAGAAGGAAGGAGGGGACCCACACAACTATTAATAGCTCCTCCCCAGCTGATTAGCGCTCCATTAATTTGTGTGCCGGCTGTAAATGGAGCAAGCAGAGTAAGGCTAATGAGGAGGTGGATGAGCAGAGGAGGGCTGCTAAGCCAGCCCTCCTGTGATGTATTATTAAAAGGGAATTACAGCTGGTGCACAGCAGGTCCCATTCAGTTCCTGGGATGGCAGGGTGTGCCAGGGTGCTGCGTGGGGGTCTTGGGGCTGTGGCGTGGGGCAGGTATACTCCTTTCCCAGGAGCAGAAAGCAGCCCCTTTCTCCAACTCTGACATCCTCCCTGTGTTTGGGGCTCGGGTCCCTCTGGCAGAGGGCGGCTGGTTTCTCTCCTCACCTTTGCTCTGGGATGGCCCCATCGCTGCGCTGGCACCCGGGACCACACAGTGCAAAGTAGTGCTGGGGCAGAGGATGCTCCCAGGCACCGGCAGGGCTGGTCTTTGTCCCTCAGCATGTTTTTTCCCCTCCTCGCAGAAGAGCTGAGCATTTTGCAGAGCTGTGGTGCCAGGGCAGGGCTGTGAGCACAGCGCAGGCAGGTTGGAGGCAGGCAGCTGCAGAGGCTGCCTGGGGACCGGGGGCAGAGCAGGCTGGGCAGCCCACTTGCCTTTCCCAAAGCTCTTGCCATGCCCTGAATGTGCCTCGTCCTTGGGGGCTGGGGTCACTGTGCCCTCCTGAGCAGCACCCAGGCCCTTACCCCCTCGGACAAGGAGGTTGCGACCCACTGGTGCCCGCTAGTCACCAAGTCTGGGTTACATTTTGGGAGGGAGAAGGATCTGTATTTAAACAAGGGGGGGGGGGAATAAAAAGCCCCAATATTTTCTAACCTGGCCATAATAACAACCCTCTGGCTTTTATGCTATGCTGATGCTGTGCTTGAAAATGGTCCAGTCCAGCTGAGGGGCCTTCATCACGAGATGCATATTTTCCGCTGAACTTCCTGGGGAAAAGATAAACAGAAAAGAAATGCAAAAGACAGGCCCATTAGGAGCAGTGGAGCATGATGAAATGTATCCCACTGAACTTGTATGCACAGCAGCCTCGTGCCAATAACAGGAGGAAAAGAAATGGAGCCAAAAATGGAGCATCCTGCTGCCTTTCCCTGGAGCCTGCTCTAGTAACTGCGAGCAAGGTTAGGGCACGGAACAAAATATATTTAATTTCAAACAAGATGAGAGAAACACAGGAGGCTGTGTGCAGTCAACAGTCCTCCTTGCAAGCCTGAATTTACCCCCGTGCTAATTTTATAGCTGATGGTAGCCTGCTTCTTGTTGGACATGGTTTACATTCAGAATATGATGGAGGAGGACTAAAAAGAAGGAACTCCTGGCTCACTTCAGCCATTCCTCAGCTTCTGCATCTTCTTCTGGGCTTTTGCACCATATTTCCAGACTGGAAGGGAACTCATGGGGCTGTGTGGGACTGGGACGGTGCTGGGAGGGCTGGAGGTGCATCAGCCGAGGCGAAGCCCACATGGAAAGAGGAGCCCGAGGGGGCATGTCGGGGTGGCTGGCGGGGAGTAGGCAGGAGCAGCCGTGGCCCTGCCTGGCCCAGCGCAGCCCTGGCACAGCCCCAGACACTCACAAATCTCCCCTCAGCATCCCCAGATCGTTCGCCAAAAAAAGTAGATCAGGGGAGCTGTAATACAAGGCCCATCTTGTTCAGGGGGCCGTGCTCTGTCGATAGGGTCCCTCGCAGAGCACTGGGTGCAGCTGGCTTTAAGTGTGAGGGGTCAGAGCCCCTGTAGAGCTGGAGGTGCCTGCGTTTGGTGGCTTTTAGTGAAAACAAAACCCCGTACTGCTTGTTGCAAGCTGTGGCATCTGGCCAGCGGTGCAGCCCAGGCTGTGCTTCCCCTGCATGCTCCCAGGGGGCTGTGCCCTCTTGTCCACTGGGCAGCCCTGGGCTGAGCTTATGGCTCTCCACGTTTTCTTTGCCTTCCCCATCAGGAGAGCTGCGAATAACCGGCCGTGCCTGCTCAGGCCTCCCCTGCCCCGCAGAGGGCAGGGGGCCGTGCCTTCCCCCTCCCCGGGCTCCTGGATGCTGCTCCCAGCCCTGCTCAGCAGTGCTGCGATAGCCAGCACCGAGGGGGGGAGCTTGCAGCCCAGAGTCAGGAGGATTTGGGCAAGGAGCCTTTTAATCACAGATCCTTTATCTGCTGCTGTTTGCCTCATGGTGGGGTGGAGGCGACTATGGGGAGAGAAGATGCTCTGATTCATTATTTTCCTGCTGGGGGTGCAAGGGGACAGACTGATGCTCCTTTTCCAGTTGGGTCTCTCTCCCCCTGATTCCATCCCAGTGCTCCACTGGGAAGAAGCTCTCCCAGGTCCCCTGCAGGGTCACCGGGAAGTGTGGGTGCTGGTGTGGCACTGCCAGCCCCTCTTCCCCCCTGCCCAGCATCCCCCGGTCCCTCTGCCCAGCCTAACTCCCCCTCTCTTCTATGCCTGCTCCTTTCAGATAATAGACAGCGAGAACAAAGCGCTGCTGGCAGCCCTCACCGAGACATTGGATGATATACAGGGAGATGACATGGGCCTGGCTGCCTTCCGAACTATGGAAGAGGGGGACACGCTCAACCATGCCTACACCTCGCCTGCCCCCTCCCCCAAACCCACCGCCCCGGTCACGGGGGGGCCGCCCCCGGCCCCCGAGTTTGATGAGCTGTCTCTAGTAAGAACCCACTTCCTACTGTTTAAGGTGGATTTGGATGAGCCCCTCATAAGCCGGCTGCATGGGTATGATAGGAAGCAAAGGTCTGAATTTTTTCATTCTAGGCTTAAAACTCTCTTTAACCGTCAATACCAAAGCATATACTTGTATTGTATACGTATACATGTTCTGCATCATTGCTGTCACCTCCATCACCATCCTCACGGGAACAAGCTGTGTGTATACAAATATATATATGAAGGGGGTGGGGGCGGGTGTCAAAGGGGTGGGGGCTGCTTTGCCAAGACCCACACCTGCTTTTAATCGGGCATGTGGATGTGGGGCTGCCCACGGGTCTCCCCAGCGCATCCCAGCCCCGTGCCCAGGGGCAACGGTGGCTGCTCCTGCCTGGCTCTGCCTCACGGCCGAGCTCCCCACTGCTCTCACAGGAGGGATGGGGGGCTTGGCCGGAGTGTCGGACAGCCCATACCCTCAGGTTTCAGCGGGAGGGCTTGACCCCCCTTGCCTTCCACCACAACCCCCTCAGGGGCTGTGTGGCCTCCAGTCCCTACAGATTTGGTGGCTGGAGCATCCCTCTTGGTTCCCTGCAATATTGGGGCTCCAGCCCCACTCCCCCTCCTGGCCAACACTAACTGGCAGCATTTGCTGCAAGCCACCGCCATCCCCGGGAGGTCTCCTGGGTCAGGGGTGCTCAGCCCACTCCCTTCTAGGACTCACGGTCCCCCCCAGGGACCCCCAGCCTGGCCCCGGTGTCTCCCCAAAAGCCGGGGCTGTGGCGGGGAGGAGTGACATCCAGTGGTGAGAGCGTGCATTTCCACCGCCCACGCCCTGCACAGGGGGGTATATATCACACACAATATGTATGTGTATATATAGGATGTATACGTTGCAGGGGTGGGGGGAAAAGGTGCTGGTTGCTTCCACCAACAGGAGCTGCATGCCTAAAGCTGTGGGTGCCCCAGCTGACGTTTCCCGGCAGACCCTGACCTGGGCACCTCCTATTTCTATCACCCCTTAAAACCCCCCATGCCCGCCCTGGGGCTCCATGCCCGCCGGCCAGCACGGGAGCCCCAGATCTGTCTTCTCCGTGCAGTCCCCCGGCGCCTACGCAGTCGTCTTGCTGTTGAGCTGTGTCGCCTTCGGTTGTTAGTGCGACATGGGTGGAATATGAAATGCTGTTGCTGGGTGTGGGGTTTCTTTTTTTTCCCCTAACCAAAAATGGTTTTGAGTAGAAGAAAAATGTTACGCTGACCTTGCCATCAGAAGTGGTGGCACTGTGGGTAATCCAGGGAGAACCCCACTTCCACCACCCGTGGGCTTGACAGAGCGTGTTGGGGAAGATCCTCAACAGGTCCCACAGGGGCTTGCATCTGTGAAACGCCGTGCAAGCTCATTAATGAATCAAAGCCCTCTCTGGATGTTTCGGCTAAATGAGCCTTGCACGGGGACCCGAGCGAGCAGTCCAAAGCTGTCACTCATGCCAATGTAAAGTCTCTGTCACCTAAGGGCAGAATTGATGGAGTGAGAAGTTTGGACACCACGACAGCTCCTGTGTGTTTGACCGGAGCAGGGATGCCCCTGGGAAGTAGATTTCCTCGTGTCCTCACTGCCCTGACCTGCTGGGGGCCCTTGGGGACATGGGTGAATGCTGCAGAGATGGCCCCGACCCCCTTGGGGCTGTGTGCGGCCAGGTGCCTGCCCCCGCAGCCACGGAGAGGTGGAAAATGCCTCCCTGCCTTTTTAATTCCCCCCCTCCCATTTTTGGGTCAGATGCTCAGCAATGAACGTGCTCAGCACAGGCGTGAGCCGAGGGGCTGCGGCCCTGCCGGCACTTTCTCCTGCCCTCGCTGCGATGCCGACTCCTTTTCTTGCCGCTTCTCTTTGTAGCTGAAGAAGTTGCTCCTCTCTCCATCGCACACGCCTCCGAGCTGCGAGGCTCAGCGGGATGGGAGCGCCCGGCGCCTGGGGACCCCTAAGTCCCGACCTGCACGGCCCTGCACAAAGGTACTTCCTCAGCGGGCAGAGCTCGAGCCCATCCAGCGCCCACCTCTCGGGAGCCGTCCTAAAGGAAGTCACCGAAGGATGGTGTTGGGGAGCGTGGGCAGCCTCTGAGCTGGGCCAGGGGCTGAGGACAGGCAGGGACTGTCACCACTGGCACAGCAGCGCATGGTGTTCCCGTCCCTGTCTGTGCGGGGGCTGCAGTCTGGGCTCAGCAAAACCTTCGGGCTTCGGGCTGGGCTGAGAAACATCTCAATCTCATTTGGACCCAGTGGGGCCAGGCCTCTCCCAGCTTCCCTGAGCACTGGTTTGTGAAAGCCCCGCGTGCTCCCTGGCCACCCCCTCGCCCCCACTCCCCACTGACTCACAGCCCAAGCTGGGAGCCATCGGCCGGGGAGAGCTGCATGCTGCGCTGCAGAGCCGACCCCGTTGCTTAAGCTAATCTCCTGAAACCCAGCAGAAGTTCCCATCAAAGATTTTTCTACTTGGCTAATAGTAATTGTGCGGTGCATTAGGCCCAGCAAATTAGATTGCCTGGGAAAAGCAGCAAATCTCCCAGGGAGAGGGAGTATCATTGCGTGCCAGCTGCTGGAGGGGCAGTGGTTGGGCTGCCAGCCCCGCGTGTCCAGTGGAAACCCCCTGGGGTGTAGGGCTGACTCCCAGGCAGGTCGGGATGCTGGTGGGCCAGGACAGGGGGATTTGAGGATGCGGGGCGGCTCTGTTAGCCCGGGGGGATTCTCCCCCCATGCCTGGTACTTGTGTCAGGTCGTGGCTGCAGGGCTTGGGGCTGACTTTCTCCTCTCTCCTTTCTGAAGGTGGAGGGTCCCCGGGACAGGAGGGCGAGCGTCCCGCAGGTGCAGAGCCGCAGCTGCACCGAGCTGCACCGGCACCTCACCTCCACCACCCCCTGCCCCCAGACCAAAGGCCTCCGGGTGCCCGAGGAGTGCCCCAGCAGCCGCCACCACGCATCCCCAGGCAACTGCACCCATCACGAGGATGACAGCGATTCCAGCGAGGACTCGCTGAGCTCCGGCGACTCGGTGACCCCCCCCTCCTCGGCAGAGGATGGCTCCAGCAGCCAATTCTCTTGCGAGAGGGAGATGCACTCGGTGGTGGAGCTCATCCGCTACATGCACACCTACTGCCTGCCACCACGGAAGCTGCCCGCCCGCGATGCCACTGATGCCAAGCCCCAGCCCTGCAGCAGTACCTTCAAGAGAGCCAAACCGGACTGCCCTGCGCAGCTGGCCCCCCCCAGCAGTGCCCAGAGCCGGCCGGGCTGCGCCTGGCAGGTCGCTGGGGGCTGCAAGAAGCCTGGCGCATCCTTCTCCATCCTGAAGGAGCTGCTGGCACGGGACCTGCTGTGCGACGTGAGCAAGCCATACCGCCTGGGCAAGCCCGTGTATGCCGCCCTAACCCGGCCACCCGGCTCCCACTCCCCTGTGCCACTGGCCCAGGATGGGGAGGGCGCTGGTGGGACCTGCACATCCAGAGCCAAAATGGCACCAGAGAAGGGCGAGCCACAGCAGAGCCCCGGGGCCGAGGCAGAGGCACCACGGGAGCCGGGTGGCCTCGAGGACGATGCTGGGAAGCGTGTGGGTGCCCCGGCCGCAGCTGCGGGGAAGGTGGCCCGCAAGCAGGAGAGCATCGTTTATGCTGTCCGCCGGTCAAAGAGACTCAACCCTGAGCTCGGCCACTGGCTCTCCTTCCTCGACGAGCCACCCCCCGAGCCCCCCATCCCTTGGGAGGCAGGGGATGGCTGTGGCCCCCGGGACACCCTGGCCTGCAGAGAGCCTGCACCGTGCCCAGCACTGGAGGGCTTCTCTGCCGAAGAGCCCGCGGCCGAAGTGGAGGTGGGGAGCACAGAGGAGGGAGACGGCGGGAGCACGGCACCACCGGCAGAGCCCCAGACCCTCTCCCTGGGCTCCCCGGGGGATGGCGAGGTGGGCGATGGGGCTGAGAGCCAGCGCCGTGCCCTCCTGGAGCTAGCAGGTGAGGGGGGCCGGGGGCTGTCGCTCTGCTTGCCCCTCCCTGGTGTGCCCGCGCTGCCCGTGCCATTCCTGCCGCAGGCGAGCACTGCTGGCCAGGCGCCTGGCACTCAGCTGGCGGTGAAGCTGTGAACAGCCCCAAGCACAGCCGAGCTGTCCCATGTGCTGGCTGTCTGTGGGATCCCATGCATGGGGAGTTGGGGAGATGGGGCCCTGTTCTGGTTTTGGGGTTCTGTTTCACTCCATGGGGGCCTTCCGCCTCCATTTCCCCATCCTTATAACGAGATGAAGGAATTGGTGTAGCAGGGACCAGGGCTGCCCCATCCTTCCGGGTCTCTTTTCCCCATGGGCTCGCCCTGTGCCTGGGCACCGGTGTTCACCTGCACCGGTGCCCCAAAATTGCAGCTATCCGCAAGCGCTTGGTGAGCATGAATGGCTCACCCCTGGCAGTGTTAGCCCTCCCGCAGACGCTGCTGCCTCGCAGGCAGGCAAAGCCCACGGTTCCTGGCCCCCCACCAGGGCAGGGCAGGCAGAGGGTCCCTGGCTCCCACCACGAGCACCGTGGGCGCTGGAGGGAGCACAGTTCCGCTGGTAACCTGCTTCTCTCCCTGCCTTTCAGAAACACCGAGGTGTCTCACGCTGTCCCTGGCACAAACGTAAGTGCACACAGGGCTAAACAAACTGTGTGGGGGCTGGAAAGCTGCCTCGGTTTGTCTGGCTGGGCATGCATCTGCGGTGACAAAGCGAAGCTGCTTTGGCAGAGCAGACTGAGCCATGCAGCTGGGCGCGGGGCTGTGGGGAGCCACGGTCCTCGCTCGGGTGCAAGGAGCTCGGAGAGCCCCGGGCCGAGGGCAGGGCATTTCTGCGCATCAGGGGCAACATGCCCCGGAGCGCTGGCTGGGACAGGGAGGGCACGCTGCTCGCCCCGCTGCCCCTCGCACCGCTCCACAGGGTTACTCCATCAGGCACTAGCTGTGGTGGGAGGGCTCGCTTGCAGGCAGTGTTTTCTCATCTTCCTTTTGTGTTTTGGGGACTGTGGTTCACCTAAACACCTTCTCTCTCCTTATTTTCTCCTCTTCTCCAGTGACCCGACCTTTGGGAAGAGAAACTTTGAGCCGATGCTGACCGTAGAGCTGTGTGGGACAGCAGGTAGGACAGGCTTTTAATTTTTTAGTTTTGCAAAAATCCTCTCTGCTGCAAGGGGGCAAATTTACCCTAAATTCAGCCTGGAGTTGCTGGCTCCAGCTGAGCCCAGCTGAGCGAGAATGTTCATCCCCCGACCCAGGAGCCCCCTTTTGCATCACAAATGCAGGGGACTTCCCGTGCGCTGCCTCTGCATCCGAGCACTGCAAGCAGCTCGCAAGCTGCATCCTTGAGATGCCAGTGCTGGGGGGGACGCATTTGGGATGGGGGGGGCAGTTCAGGGGGCCCCTGCATGAGCCAGGAGGGAAGGGAGAGTCCTCTGGTCCCTTCTGGGATCAGGCATCCTTGTTCCCCACGTGCCACTGGATGGATGAGGCTGCAGGGGCTGAGCAGCCTCCCTTCCTTGCAACGCCTGGTGCAGCTCAGGCGTCAGGGTGGGACGGGGCAGGACAGCAGGGGTAGAGCTGACTCCTGCCCTTTGTTCGGGGGGGTCAGGTCTCACACCGCCCACCACTCCGCCGTACAAGCCTGCCGAGGAGGACCTGTACAAGCCAGACATCCCCCAGGAGCCAGGGAAGGAGGACGGGACAGCGCCCAGCCTCGGGGGTGCAGGGGACCTGGCAGCCTCCTGGAAAGCCCCCAGGAAGCACCCCGAGAGGACAGAGCTCTTCGCCCACCTTAGCCGAGCTGCCGGGCGCCCCATGCTCCCTGAGCAGCAGGGCTTGCTCAAGCGGCCCTTCTCCCGCTCCTTCGGGGACCATGACTACTGCCAGGTGCTGAAGCCCGAGGCTGCCCTGCAGAGGAAGGTGCTCAAGTCGTGGGAGCCCCTGGGCCAGGCGGAGACAGAGCACAAGAGGAGGGTCCCAGCTGCCCACTACCAGGGGCTGGACCTTGGTGGCAAGGAGGCAGGCAGCGAGATGCTGTGGAAGGATGGCGTCAAGCAGCTGAGAGACCAGGAGATCAGAGCCAGCTTAACGAAGCATTTTGGCTTTCTGGACAGTGCTCTCGATGACGAGGACATGGTCTTCTGCAAGACCCCTGAGTATGACACCGTCTTTGAAGACAGCTGCAGTGAGAGCGGCTCCCCTGTGGAGGAGGAGGAGGAGGAAGAGGAGGAGGAGGAGCACGGCATCACCAAGCTGTGCCTGCGGAGAAACCCCCTTTCCAGGACCAGTTTGCATTACTGTTCCCGGAGCAGGTCCAGCTCGGGGTCTTCGTGCTGCCGATCCCGATCGCCCGCAAGCAGACGGACCTTCAGGTACAGGGAGCAGTGGAGGAGGCACATGGGGCTGTTCTTGCATGCTGTGTTTTTGCCCCAGTGCATGGCAGCCCAGCTCTCTCTGGTCTGCTAGCCCAAGTAATAAAGATGCTAATTAATGAAAGAAAAACCACTGAAATAATTGGTACTACATCAGCAGCTGCTGAAAACATCAGCCATGGCCAGAGAAAGCAGCACCGGGGGGAAGCAGCCAGGGATTTCCATCGCACTGGGGGCGATGGGGCATGGGAGGCTGGAGCCGTGCCTGGGAAGGGGTGAGCGCTGGCTGGGACCCCCCTACGGCACCTATCAGAAAGGACTTTCCAGTGTCCTTTCCAGTGTTTCCAGACCCCCGTCTCTCCTCGGCTGCCAGTGCTTCTGAGCGCCCGCCCACCCACTGCTGCAGATGCTGTGTGCCTTGGCTTCTCTTTGATGTTTGAAGCTTTCTCTGCTGGATCCCCTGCCCCTGCTGATCTCTCCCTCGCTTCCCAGGTGTGAGAACAGCGAGCAGTGTCAGGGCGGGAGCAGGCACCGGGGCCAGCTGGAGAAGAGACGGGAAAAAGCCATCGTAAGTGAGCGGGGACCCTGCGCTGGGACAAAGCAATCCCCAGCCCTCAGTTCATCTCCTGCTCCAGAAAAGCAGCGGTGGAGCCCATTAGCCCTGGCTTCAGCATCCCTTTGTTCGAGGCCAGTGTTAAGCAAGGACATGGGGGTGGAGGGGGGAGAGAAAAACCTAGCATGAAGTGGAAGCCACCAGCGATTGGCAATACACAGAGTCCTTGGCGCAGAAATGCCCGAGCATCCTACACCGGTGCTTCAGTGCATGTGGCATTGGCAATTAGCGGGATGAGCTGAGGAATCCCTGAAGCTGCTCAGCCGTTATGGATGCGGTCCTGCTGCACAGGCGGCCTTATGCACCGGGAACCCTGCGTGTGCCCACCGGTGGGAGCTGGGTGGGGTGGTGGGCATGCAGGGAAATTACTGTTGGTCGTCTCCACTGTTGTGCGCATACACACACACTCACACATGCCTCTGGCATTTTTTTTCTGCAATGCAATTGGATTTTGCCCCTAGCAATTCTTGGGAATATTTGCTGGCATCTTCACGAGGAGAAGCTGAAAAAGCTGCAGGAATGAAGGAGAAATTTAAATGAGAAGAAGGCGGGGGTGGCTGCTTCAGCCTGGCTGTAACACCGTCCCAAGGGACATGGATATGGCTGTCCCCTGCAGCAGTGGTGTCCTGGGGGCTAGCTGGAGCAGAGACAGCCAGACCCTGGAAATGTCAGGCTGTGCCCGCGGCAGCATCACCCTGCTGCAGCCTGGCTCCTGCGCTGGCTCCCTGGGGCTCCTCGGTGGCCCTGCTTTTCCAGCGCCCATCAGCAGTACAGAGGCACGGGCTCCCGGAGCCTGAAACCTTTCGCTTGCTTTGCCAGGGGGAAGGCCGGGTGGTGTATATCGGAAACCTCTCCAGCAGCATGAGCTCCAGTGAACTGAAGAAACGCTTTGAAGTGTTTGGTGAAATCGTGGAGTGTCAGGTTCTGTCCAGGACTAACAGGTGGGTGGCGAGTGAGCCGCGTTCTGGGGCTCCAGTGGCTACAGGCAACCCCTCTCCTGCAGCAGCATCAGCACTGCCAGGCAGTGCAGGGTCACCCCTGCATCCAGCTGTGCGTGTGCAAGTGATGCGATTGTGCCGGCGGGGTTAAGTGCTCTGCGCCACACCAACCCCCTCGGTCAGCCGAGCCCATGGTCTCGGTGCTTTGGGCGAGGAGATGCAGCGTGTCCCCAGGTCCAAAGGCATGGGGAGGATGGGTGGGATGGAGGGACAGCAGGATGGACAGTCAGCGGGATGGAGGGACAGGGATGCAGTGCTGGACAGAGCCACATCAGAGGGGCTGAGGGGCCCATCGCATCTTGAATTCTTTCTCTGGTTGCTCAGGGGGGATAAATATGGCTTCATCACCTACCGGTATTCAGAGCATGCCGCCTTATCTCTGAAGAATGGTACCTCGCTAAGGAAGAGGAACGAGCCTTCGTTCCAGCTCAGCTCTGGTGGCCTCGGGCACTTCTTCTGGACCAGATACGCTGACTTGGGTAAGAAAGCAGGAGCTGCTTTTTCCAAAGCGTCCTGCTTATCAGCACAGAGCCATAACGGCACATTGCACTGCTGAACCCTAGTCACGCAAGGATCCTAAACTTCTTTAGAGCCTGCCGGGAGAGCCCACCGGCTCTCCTGTGGCTCATGTAGTTGCTCTTAGCTCAGTCAGATGGCTTGGGAAACTAGGGAGAGAGAAGAAAAGCAATTGCGTGAGGACCCGGAGTGCAAAACGTAGCATCACACTCCAGGGCTGCTGGGTCTCAGCTGACCACAGCCCATCCTGTCTCCGCTGCATTTCTACACAGTACTGGACCCTTCCCAACAGAGAATTCCCTTCCTAGTCGTTAGAGAAAGCAGTCAGCAACATCTCATTAGCCCAGGAGGTGACCTGGGTGGTTTACTGCTCTGCAGGACAGATTCACCACACTGCACATGCACTTTTAAGCCAAAATGACAGCACTGAAATGTGCTGCAGTCGCATTAACTCTTTCTGTGTTGTATGGGCTTCTGCAAGACCTCCTGCCTCACTCAGTGACCACATTAGCCAGGGCCTTGCTGGACCCTGTCCTTCCATGGGTGGTAGGGCTGCAGCCTGAGCTGAGGGACAGGAGCGAAACCCTATGCTAGTCCTGCAAGAGAAATGTGATCCAGGCTTTGCTCAGCCCTCATTGCTGTGATCTTCAGGTGTTTCACGAACACCGCGCATTTATTTCTGTACCCGCTGCAGGGGGTGAAGTGGTTCTAGTATCCCACTTCTTGCATGAGAGACTGAGGCCCAGAAAATAAAGCCCTAAGTCTTGACTTACCTCTAGACGTGCAGTCCGACACAAGTACTGCCCGATCTTTTAGCACTTCTCACCTGTTCAGAGCAGCAGTCCCTCTGACTTTGGGTGTGGGTGCAAATGCCCGTTGTTCATCTAAACAAATCCCAGGGCCTCTCATTTTGGGCATGGAGGAGATAGGCAACAGATAGCACCCTGTGATGATGTTGGCACATGGCTGTGCAGTGTTGGGGGAGGGGGGCCAGAGCTGCCCCCCTGCATAGGAGAACCCCCCTCAGTGCTCCTCACCTGCAGATTGCTGCAAGGCCAGCAGTCACCCCCTTATTGCACAGCCTGGCTCGTTCCTAACATCCTGCTCGCCCCGGTACAGGATGAGATGGGAGCCTACAGGCAGAGATGAAATGCAACCGTGCCATTCATGGCTCATTCAAAAATATACACCCAAAAGGGTCAACCTGCTGTTAAATTAGGCAGCCTTATTTCTGGCATTTGCTGAATCTCCCAGGCTTTGCGGTGGCACTGTTTGTTCAGGTTCTGACGGAGGGCTGGGGAGCGCTGCAGGCAGGCACCCCCCTCCCTGCGACCGGCACGGCTCCCGCGGAGACGGCCCTGTGTCCGCGCCTCGGAATTCGGCTGCATCCTGCAGATATTTGTGCACCTGGAGACGGTTGTCTGCGGTGTGTGACCTGCTGGGCTGGGCACTGCTACAGCCCCTCTCCCCAACAGCTTATTTTCAATGGCGGAGAGACAGCACGGTCCCCGCTCCCTTTCCCCATCACCGCCTCGTCCAGGCTGGCTTTGCGGTGCCAGGATGCAGCATGCTGGTAGTGGGGGAGCGAGCAGTGCCCTGCCGTGCCTCAGTTTCCCTCCCCGCCAGGCAGCGAGCGCGCTCGTGCCCCGCTCCCTGACCCGGCTGCCTTGTGTCCCTGCCGTTCCCAGATTGCAGCGCGGAGGAGTCCTCCCCAGCTCCAGTGAAAAGCAAGTACGAGACTATGGATTTCGACAGCTTGCTGCAGGAGGCCCAGCTAAGCCTGCATCGGTAAAAGCCTTAACCTTGGAGGAATACCTCAATACCTCAGTCAAGGCACTTCCAATATGTTTACGTTTTCAAAGAAATTATTCAGTCTATGGAAAGCGAGAGAGAGCGAGAGAGCGAGAGCACGCACGCGCGAGAGAGAGACTGCTGTCCCTTCCGATCGATGTTTACATTGAACAAAGCTGCTTCTGTCTGTGAGTCCCCATGGTGTTGATGTCTCACTGCCACACGTTAGTCCCCCCGCTTCTGACTGGTTGTTTTAGGGTGAGCCTAGGAGCCCCCCGGCCCCTCTCCCTGCTCCCGCCCCCCCCGTGCTCCCACCGCCCCCGTGCTCCCGCCGCGGAGTTGCAGCTGTGTTCACCATAATATTTTTTGTCCGTAGTGTGTGATGATGAAATTGTTAATTGTGAATAGAATCAGGATTATAAACTAATTTTTAATAGAAGAAGAGAAAAAAAAGTATATACTTAAAAAAATGTATTTATGGCTCAGATGTACTGTAATTCAGATTTATTGTACCGCTTCCTTGATTTTTAACTATGCACTGTAATGAGGCACTTGCCACTCAGCAAATGGGGGGTCAGAGCAGAGTCACGGAGCCGGCATTCACCCGTTGACCGCAGAGGCACCCGCCTCCCCCGCTGGCAAACCGGGGTGCTCGGCAGTCGTGTCGGGGTCGCCCACTTTGCTGTCAAAGCCATTCTTCTTGCTCGCATGGCCCCAGCCCCCCAGCCCCCCAGCCCCCAGCCCGGCTGGGTCGCGGCACCCAGATGCTGAGCTCGGTCCTGGCGCGTGATGGAGCCGGTGGGCAGTGGGGCGCGCCAGCCCCGTGCCATTCTTGCCATGGGGCCATGCAGCTTTGCAGGGATGAAGGAGAGGGGTGGTAGAAGAATGCACTGCCTGGTGGGCTGCGAGACCAATGCCTGCCACCAGCGCTGCTCCAGCCCTCCGCTGCCTTTGGAGCCAGGAGAGAGGGGCTGGGGGGCCAGAGCTGGCCGGTCTTGATCTGGCGGGTCCTGCCGGCACAGGCTGGGGGACGGGTGCCTCCAGCTCCGTGCGAGGGAGCTGGCTTCTCTCTGGCTCCTTGGGCTGCTGGGAGACTGGCTGGGCAGAGCGGCTTGCTCCCCGCTCGCTTCCACCCCCTGCAAAGCAAGCAGGGTGAGAAGACCTGTCTGTGATCCCTGCCCGGCAGCCAGCCCAAAATCCAGAGAGGCAGGGAGGCGGGAGGGGGCACGGCAGCCCTGCCGAATGTCTGCCCCACCCAATGCCCTGCCTGCGCTCTGCCCGGTGCCTGATAAGCCATACACTTCCCCAGCACCCAGGTGGCACCCAGGATCCGTCCCCCATGCCCGCCAGCACCCCGTGGCATGCTTGCCCGCTCTGCCTCTGGCCGGGAGCCCTCAGAGCTGCCCGGCAGCGCTGGATTTAAGGCATGCTCAAGCAGCAACCCCCCTCGAAAGTTGCTTGCAAACTTGCCCTCCATCTCCAGGTGAGGTGGGAGGGGGAGAGAGCCCACCACCGGCTGGAGCAAACCCCATGGTGAGCCGGCCAGGGACACTGTTTTCCTGAGGGAGCGGGAATCTCGTGGCTCCTCAAGCCATCGCCATCGTCTCCATTTATTTTTCAGACCCAGAGACCACTAGGGATTCAGCCATCCTATGTAGATAGAATATTATAGCCTTAACTCTGCCAATAGATAGATTAGAGTCTCCTGGGGTCTCCCCTTGACATGACTTAGGGGTTTTATTCTCATTTCCCTGGTGTGGGTACTATTTCATTTTGCAGGGAGTATGACCAAAGCCTCCGAAATTGCACAAGATGCGATGCCAAGAGCCTGAGCCCTGCCGAGGTGGCCCTTGGCTCCGGGGGCCGTGTGTGCAGCTGATCTGTGGCAGGAGCAGGAATGCCGGCAGCACCGATACCAGCACAGTTACCTGGCTATTTCTCCCTGCTTTCGGGGGAGCCGTGGTTCTGACGACAACCATCCCGGCGGTGCGAGGGCCCACAGGCCACTGCAGGGTTTGAACTGCGGGTCCCCAATCTGCCGCCGGTGACGGTCACTGTCAGGGAACAGTCCTTGTGCCATTTCAGTCTCAGCAGCAAGGTTCCGTGTCTCTCCTGCCACAAGCTCCCCCCATTTCTCATCCCACCTTAGCAAACACAAGTAGCTCTGGCCGAGACTGAGCATCTGCTATTGGCAATTGCCTCATTGTAGCTTTGCCTTTTTCTGTCCTAGTATTTCCTCACAACGATGATGTTTACATGTGATTGCTATAGAGCTTATGTAGAATGTATATAGCGACACATTTAGGGTGGGTAGTACTGTCCTGTGCTGTGCTGATGTTTTTCAGAAAAAGATCAATCCAAAAAAAACCACAAAAAAAAGCAAAGTAAGTGGAATTCTTCCATCTCCTGCTCAGCTGGGGACACCGACCCCCACGGCCGGGCCCCGCTGGGGATGCATCAAGCGTGGCGGAGGGGAAGGGTTAGTGCAGAGCTGGGGGGGCTCCAGAGCTGGGGGGAGCCCTCTCCTGGGGGATCACTCAGTCGCTTCCCAAGCATTGGTTTCGGTGTACCCAGATATAAAATTTGACATTGTTTTCCTGCGGCTCGCCGCCCCGGGTCGGCCCACAGCACCTGCCCACGCCTGGCTTCTGGATATCAAGGCCAGTGCTCGGGAAGGGGAGGGCTCCTCCTGCACAGAGCTGATCAGTACTGCACCCGTAGGGTAGGAAGAGATGCAATAAGTGGTCTTTGTGGTGCCTGAAGCCTGTAAGTGGGGTTGGGATTTTTTTGTTTGTTTGTTTGGGGTTTTTTCTTTGGTTTTTTCAGTGAAATTGGGATGGTTTGTTTTCCCCCCTCCCCCAAGAAATGTCTCCAGGACTTATGCACTATGTGCAGAGGTGTGCAAGGTGCAGAGGCACAGCTGTGGCTGGGGCAGCCCTCTGCTGCTGCCTGCCCCTGCCAGCCCATTGCTGCAGCAGGGAAAAGCAGGGGGCACGTGCTGCCTGCCCCAGGGCTGTGTGCTGCCTGCCCCAGGGGCTTCCCCCGACTTTTAGGACTGGCTGAGAGTAGAAGGTGTTCAGCTCAAGAAGCACAGGTCTGCTGGCTTTAGAATCCCTCATGCAGGGTTTGTGGTGAAAAATAAGTTTCCACTTGATTTTTTTTTTTTTTAATATAAAGGTGTATTTAGGTCGCAGTGCTCGAGTCTGCAAAGGGGCAGGAAAGAGGGCTCGGGCACAAGGGGCAGGTGAGAGCTCACTGCCTTAGTGGCCTGTGACTGTTTCGGATGCTAACGGGGAAACAGGGCAGGAGCAAAGCAATGCCCGGGCACTGCGCTGGGAGAGGCAGCCTGCACTGCCGGGGAAGCCAGAGGCACCCAGCGCTTTGCAGGAGCTGACAGGAGCGGGGTGCGGGGGTCGCCGCCCCACGGGGATTAGCTTTATGTCCCGCCCAGCCTGTGGCATTGCCGCGGGTGCCCTGGTGTGGGTGCAGCTCGGAGCTGGGCACCCTGAAAAGGGAGCCCTTGCACCCCGGCCCCCCCGGCAGCCCCAGAAGGCTGTCCTCCGCCACCTGCAAGGGCCAGGGCTGTGGGGCAGGTAGGAGCGCTACTTCAAAGAGAAACTGGGAGCAAAAGGGTATATTTCTGTAGGCAATAAGTGAGGAGATTTATTTTTTAAAAAATATGTAACTATAGAATGTCCCCCAGTAGTTTCCTGCAGGTACTGTGGGGAAATGCTGAATGTGAAGAGTTTCGTGATAAAATGCCCCTTTGCTTTTTTTGCACAGACTTGCCCCAGGAAAGCTCGTTGTTCAGGGTGGGGTACCGGGCTTCTGGCTGGAATCCAGCAGGTCCCTGGGGCTCCGCGGGAAGGAGCAAATGTTTCTGAGCGTCTGGGCTGAATGCAGAGGACAATCCCGGGTTTTAGGTTCAATGCTGCCCCAAAGAAAAGGTTCATCCCGATTCCTACTCAGCGCAGCTGGCTGGGCTGCACATCTTTAACGAAGCGGCAGCTCAGTCACCATGTTAGGTCTTGAATGTCTGATTTCAGCACTGGTCCATGCAAAGGAGTTGCAGTTGCAATTGCAGACTAGCACTTTTTTTTTCTTTTTTTTCTGTTTTGGTTTTTTTTCTTTCTTTTTGGACATATGCTAAATACCGAGATACATCGTTGTTTGTAGCTGAGCCCTGACACCCCTTCTGTTCTAAGCGTTGTAGTCCATCCCCGACAATCTCAAGCAATATAGAGCCAAATGCAGCCTTCGGGTTTCATTCCTCCTCCCTCGCCCACCCTGGGGTCAGGGGCGGCAGCAGCAGCCTGGCCGCAGTGCCCAGGGCCATGGCCGCAGCCACGGTGCCGAGCCGAGAGCCACACTGTGGTAATACTGAGCTGGGGGAGGGAGTGTGTGTATGCATGTGAGAAAGAGAGAGAAAGATTAAATTGATGCATTTCTTGAGAAAGGTGTAAGAATTTCACCTAAACAGGGGCACATCTGCTTTGTTATTTATTTAAAAAAAAAGCTAAATTCTGTCTTTTTCTTCTTTTTAAGTAAAAGGACACTGCTAATAATTATTAGGGGCCAATTCTGCCTCCCTTCCTCATGCCGAGTAAGTACTACTTAACCCTGCAATTTTCTACTTGCAGAGTAAGTAGAAGTAGCAGAATTGATCTCTCTGTGATTAAGAATCAAGGTTTTAGTCTGGTTTTTATTTTAATTGGTAGCGTTTTTTTATATTTCACTTGATTTTTTTCCCCAGTTCCATTCCGTTGTGTCCTTATTTATGTAATATACTTTAACCTTAAAAGATGGCATGGATTCTTATGCCTTTCCTTTATTGTTATTATTTTTAAAAAAGAGATTTATTTCTAGTGTGATTTAACTGTCTACCTTCTAAAACGAGAGAACGTTTTCTTGTATTTTTACATTGTCAGATTCTATAGTTTCATAGATAATTTAACCAAATCGCTCAATGTATTATCTATATCTATCTGGTGGGTATAAAAGTTCTATTTTAAATTGTGTAAATACTTCAGAACTGGCTTCTTTTTCCAGACTCCCCTGCTGCGGAGTTACTTGTTTACATCAAAAAGACTGTAGAATCTCTACGCTCATGTACTGTAAATAGTGAAGTGATCTGCCTATAAATAAACGATAACATATATACTATAAAGTGGAAAGAAAAAAAAAAGGAACAAGTCTGTGCCGCTAATACTTTAGTTTATTAGTGCAAACCTGCTCTGGGAGGAGGTGTTTGCTTTGCAGAGGGTGCTCTCCGGCATCTGCCTGGCCAGCAGCGGGACAGTGGGGGCATGGCTGGGCCGGGGGGGTGGCAGAGCCCCCCAGCTCGCTTGCACCAACACTGCACCGCTGCCAGGGATGCAGCTCCCGTGGGGGAATATCCCTGTAATTGCTATTTTAAGTGTGGCTTCTTCCAGTTTAACTCATGCAGGAAAAGCCTGGGCCCCATGCTCTGGACTTTGGGAGCGGTGCTGCTGCCGCAAGACCCATTGCAGAAGAAACCCTCCGCACTGGGGCGGGGGGGGGGGGGGGTAAAAAATGAAGTGGCGCACGCACCTCAAATTTGCTTGAGTGGGAGTAAGAGAGCAAAGGGCTGGATTGCAAGAAAAAGTGTGGAAAAGACTCCAGACAGTGATGCACCAACCATACGGCTCAGGACGGCGCCTGGATAATTCCTCAGGTACCAGGAGAGCAGTGCCCCGGGAGCCAGCCTGCTCTCCCAGAGACATGGCTGAGGTGGCCGAACCACTGTTTCCCAGCACAGAGTGTCCTGGCATCCTGGTCATCATGGGAGCCCAGGCTGCAGAAGGGATGGGATGGAAAGCCCGGGCAGTCAGCAGCAGTATGGAGGCAGCTCCCCCACAGCACTGGGGGTACAGGAGCCCACTGCCAGCCATCGCCCCTGCGAGGGCTCGCCAGGTCAGAGATGTTGCACTGAATTTATCCAGAGCACAGCATGGTGATGCTGCCAGGTGGGAGGACATCAGCGGCCCGAAAGGAGGAAGTCTGCAAGGTGCTGAGCTGTCCCAGCTATTTTTTTTCTGCCAATCTGCACTGATTTAGGCAGCTGCCCTACACCTGCCCATGTCCAGCACCGCACAGCCAGCGGGAGCCCAGCAAGGGTCCCCCCACCCAGCCACAGAGCCAGAACCAGCCTCCCACCCCAAACCTAGCCCCTCATCCCTGCGACTGCTGCACCCTGAGTGGAGAACTGACAGGAAGCCCATTTTCCTGCTGCTTTCCAAAAAAATGGGCTTTGGGGCCACCAAACTGGAATATTTTTCTAAGATACATCAGGGCACAGTGATGCTGATAATGCCAGGACAGATTAAACATGAAATTGCAAGGAGGAAATGTGGGGATGCAGCTGGGACAGCCGGTGTCGTGGTGCCTGGGGTGGGTGCAAGCAGGAGCAGAGGCACGGGAGTGGGGTACCCAGCTGGCAGGACTCCAGGATGGAGCGGGGGCACACGAAGGAAGGGTCTGCAGGGAGGGACAGACCCACAGCTGAGGCTCATCCTCCCAGCCTGACCTGCGCCGCCTGGCGCTGCATTCCCAGGCAGCTTCCTGGAAAATAAAGGACTGATACTGTTCATCGAGTATTATCCTGCAAGCAGACCTAGAGACTGAAGGGAGCTGTTGGTGCATCTCGACATCAGTTCAGCAGCTCCATTAGTCCCAGCAATTACTTCCAGCCGTTTGGAAAAAAACCCAATGTGACAGTTTTCATTTTGGTATAACTTTGTGATAAAACGGCTTCTTCTCACACAGACAGGTGCTGCTTTTGCAGTAGCTCATATGGCTGCTCTCCGGCTGCCGGAGGGAAGGGAGGTGGCGTTACCTCCTGGGCTAGGCACACTGTGCCTTGTGGGAGGGAACATAACTCAATAACGGGCTTTGTGAATAGGGAGAGCTTTTGTTGCTGACCTTGGCTGGCACCTGGTGGGCAGTGTGGGCAGCAGGTAGCGTGGGCAGCGCACACAATGCAGGCAGCCGGCGCAGCGGGGGCTGCAGGGGCAGTGTGGGCAGCGAGGGCAGCATGGCAGTGCCCGCATCTGCCCGGCTGAGCTGGACTGGCTGAGACCACAGCTGTCCCGGGCTCCACTGGCTTGGTGGGACCCCCCGCCCCACGGGCAAGGGTCCACAGAAAGGCCTGTGGGTGGGCAGGGGACGCAAGGGCACAGCAAGGCAATGCCTGGAAGTGGCATGCTAGGCTCATGTTCCTGATCGGTGTGAAACGCCTGTTGCTTGGGTTTTATGTCACCACCTGGCGAGCTGTCCTGGGCTGCCCTTTGGGGTTTCAGCTCCCATCCATGCCCTGGGCAGTGGCATCCGACACCAAATCCTTCCCTGGGCTCTGCTAGGCACAGGACCTTCCTGCTCCCCAACAGGGACCTCAGCTTCTGGGCCATGCAAGGTCTGTCCAGGGGGCTCTGGAGGCCATACTTAGAGTAATGTATGCATTTGCCCACTCTCAGCATTTATCGGTCCCATCTTGTCATCCAGGTGTCTTTGCAGGGAGGAATAGGGACAGGTTTGGTTTCTTTGCTCCCTGCCAGCTCAGGGACCTCCCTGCCCACAGTAGCTGCCTGCATGCCAACAAAGGGACTCCTCCTGCTTTCCTTCCCACTCCCTCCCAAGCTTTGCATCTCTCTCCCTAAGGCACCTGCAGCTCTTGCCTCCTGTGCTTGCTGAGTGTCTTTAAATGCCGGTGGAGAGCTTTCTCCAGGTGCTGCTGGTTTTGGGTCCCACAATCTCTATTCCCTCCCCCTCAGTCCTGGGCTGGTTACGTTTTCATTTTTCATATGCCATCTCTGCCTCCAAATGCCTTTTCAAACTCAGACTTGGACCCTTCATGTTTCTCAGCAGCCTCCTGCAGGTAAGAAGGCACCATCCTCTCCCCACTGGCTTTTCTAGCAGTAACCCTGCTCCCCAAAAACCCCACCACGCTGCTGACTCTGAGGGAGCATTTCCAGCTCCTTATGCACAACATCCTCGGAGTTGGCTGAACAGACCCTTTGATGACCGGGGCAACAGGAGCAAATCTGCCCCAGCTGCGGCTGCCATGGGTGAGGTGCTGGTGCAGGGCTCTCAGGAGGCAGCCGGCTCTCTGCAGCAGTGCCGGGGCTGCCGCCTCTCTCCTTTTCTAAGCGTCTCTGCTTCCCTTTCAGCTTGACATACACAAGGATCCCTCCTCGCTCCTGCAGTCGTGCTTTGATCACCATGGGCAAGTGGCTGTCCAGGCAGAGGCTGAGCACCAAAGGAATAGCAGCAGATGGCTGGAGAGAGCAGGGCAGCTCAGGTTTGCCGGGAGCTGCCCTCTGCCTGCCTGCGGGTCGACAGCCTGCGGAGCAGAGGGAAAGCACCTTCTCACTGCCTTAATAATAGCGATTATTTTAGAGGAAAATTGTCTACACTGCAGTAGTGCACACAAGTACACGATGCCCCGGGCTCTCAGTAGCCCCCAAACCACCGAAGGCTGATTGCCCATGCAGAACCTGCTAGAGGAGGGCACAGAGAGGAGTTAGATTGCCCTGGAGCCTAGCACACGCTGTCTGTCATCTGTATCTGCTCACGCTGGTTTCAGATCACTCAGAGTCTTCATTGCAGTGGGTCTGCAAAATAATGGTGTCTGCCTGGAGAGAGGCAGGGAAAGGATTTAGCTCACCATTGCTAAAACGGGCAAACTCTTGGGTTCAAGCCCTGACTTTCATCACCACCACCATCTCCATTCTTCACTGCGAGCTACTGAAAGTCAGCTCCAGGCAGCAACGCAGCAGTCCAAGGAGAAAAGACAACTTGTGCAATCCCCCCGGTACATGAGGCTCTCCCCGGCGCACTCAGGCAGCGGAGGGAGGGACACTGCTCCAAGCATCCTCACTCCTGGGGTTCAGCTCACCTTCAAGTTTACTTCCAGGAAACAGAAGTCCAGGTTTGCTCTGCTGGGTTTTTGCAATCAGTCAAAGCCAACCAGCACTGAAATACTGTTGTATTTAAAAATTATACAGAAAAATAAACACATCTGGCAACTAGCTATTGCTCTCTCCACAGTGCTTCTGCTGTAAGCTCTGTCCCTGCTACTGAATTTACCCTCCCTTCAGTGCTGCTGGTGGGGGGGACCCCCACATCAGTGTAGCTGTGAGGCCAAAGGAAAGAGTTAAAAAGCCTATTTGGCTGCGGCTGTGCACCATTTTGCCATACAGGCTGCCTGCAAGTGGCCCAGGAGATACCAGCAGGTTATTTACAGTGGCCGTTACCTGCAGCTTCCAGCATCTACTGGCTATCCAAACTCCTGGAGGAAATTAAGGAAATTAATTTTTCTTCAGTGAAAGGGTTAAGAACTTTAATTAACGAAGGGTAAAGGAAGAAGATTTTAGGCTAGGGGATTTGCAGGAAGCACGCCCGGCAGCAAGGCTGCAGCTGGCCGCAGCAGCATGCAGTGGTGGAGCAGCAGCTTGTCTCAGCCTGTGTCTGCAAGCAGGGCACGGTAAGTAACCCAGAGTGATCCACAAAATCCCCACAGGCTCCTGCGGGGAGCAAGCCCTTCTGCAGCTCTCATAGGCTCCAAGCAGATCAAACAGAGGATTTTTCCTATGCAGCACCAGGTTTTGGGGTTGGGATGCACGCAGCAGCATGGCAGTCAGCCGGTGCCATCTGCACTAAGGGCAGCATTTGCAAATGCAAGTTCTGCCATGCTGGAGGAGGTGGGGAAGGGCAATGGAAAGCAGCAGTTTCATGTGCTTTGGGGGAACAGCAAAGCCAGGTGAGCACTGCATACAGTGTTAGTCACATTTGAGACAACTGTGAAAAAGGGATTAGCAGTAGTGAAGTGTAAAGCCACAAACCCCGTGGAGGACAGAAAAATAATTATAAAGGACACAGAGTGGTTAGGAATGAGAATAAGAAACATCACTTGGAAATTACAGCCAACATCTGAAACATCCCTATTCGGTGGGCCAAGGTCATAAGAAAGCATTAGGGAGCAGGTAATAGGCAGCAAGCTGAAAATGAGCTTGCGCTCTGATATGGAGGGAATAATTCTACCTACCCCCAGCAGGTGCATCATGTCAGAAAGGACTGAGAGGCCAATACCATCAGGAAGAGATTTGTAGGATGAATTCTTGTAAAATAACTAAAATAACTATTTCTACTCTGGGCATTTAGCCAAGTACAGAGTCCTTGCCTGGACAGCGGCTCAGGAGTCTCGCTTGGTTCAAGTAATAAGTGTTTAACAAGTCCTCAGGAACCCAGGAGCAACCAGAGCAGCCCAATAACACCAGCCTTTGCAAACACCACAGGCAGCAAGGTCTCTGCCACAGGGGACTCACGGGGACTGTTTTTTGCTGGACACTTACTGACAGTGTGCTTTGTGCCAACAGCTTCTCAGAAGCTTCTCAACAGCTTCTCAGAATAACGGGACAGAGAGAACAGAGAAAGGTGTAGCTTTTAAAATAGCAAAAATAAGTTGCCTCCATCCGCCTCTATCCCCTGATCCTGAAATGAAGAAGCCTTTTATTCCCTCCTGTTTCTAGGAGAAACTAAGACTTAACAACTCTAAGGAGGAAGGAGGGAGCAGCCCTGAGCAGAGCCCTCTCACAGCTCTCGGAGGAAGGCTAGGCCGTGGTACATCCACCCCACTGAAGGGCAGCAAGGGAAACTTGCTTTTTTTTCCTGCTTTCTTCTCTGCACTCAAATATTGAGGGCAGGTAAGAACCTGGGCAGTGCTGGAGCAGGGAAAAGGACCAGTGGGCACAGGGACAGGCTTTAAGGATGGAGGATGGAGGACCACCAGATGTTTTCTCAAGAAATATCTACAAGAGGACTGGGATAAAAGAAAGTTACACAGGGTGCAGACAGAAGCCAATGGCTCCATTTCCTGGCCGCTGCCCTACCTGTTTAAGCAGGGGTGGACTATTTGCCCTGCTCCCCTTGCAGTGGCCAAGCTCCCGGCACCGGAGCTGCCTGTGCGGACTTCGCTCTGCGACAGCCACGGCTTCCGCCAGTGTGGCCGATGAGATGCGGGCAGCTGGGTGCAGCAGAGGGGTGAGCTTCCCTTGGAAGGGGGAGGAGGCAGCAGCTCCCTGCCCGCAGAGCGAGCGAGAGGCGTCTCGCCACTGCTCTCACCGGTGCCCTCCCTCTGGCACTCAGCCCTGCGTGGCAGCTCAGGTGCCGTTGGCTGAGCCACGTGCGGTGGCCAGGTTGGAGGAGGACCTGACCTGACCTGTCCCATCTGCCTGGGCATTCACAGCAACCCCGTGTCCCTGAGTTGTGGTCACAGCTTCTGCAAGGAGTGCGTCCAGGAGGCGCGCAGCCGCCGGCATTGCCTGCAGGGCCCTTTCGGCTGCCCGCTGTGCTAGGCCCAGGCAGATGCCGCTGTGGAGATGCAGCCCAAGGTCCACCTCCGCAGCACAGTGCAGAAGTTTTTGGATGCTCCCGCTCATCAAGAGGAGGAAAAGCGTGAAGTGCAATGCGAAGAGAAGGGGGAAATTTCGGGCCAGTAAGGTGAGGTGATCCTGTGTGATTTTTGCTTTCGGGAGCGCCCGCCAGCCATGAAGACCTGCCTGAGCTGTGAGGCCTCCCTGTGCCAAGCCCACCTGAGCAAGCACAGCATCAAGAGCACCCTGAGAGATCATGTCCTGGTGGAGCCCTGTGGTGCTCGGTTTTTGGCGGAGAAGAGATGCCCCCAGCATGGCAAGCTGCTGGAGTGCTACTGCAAGACGGACTCGGTCTGCACCTGCATGCTGTGTTGTGTCGCCAGCTCCCACAAGGACCACCAGATCACCACTTTGGAGGAAGCTTTAGGCCAAGCGCAGGTAAGAGGCTGCCAGGACAGCAGCCTGGGCATGGACTGCACTAGGAAAACCATGGAGGCCTGTGGCACGGAGAGCTGCCCGCAGCACAGGGATGAAACATCTCCTGAGTTTCAGATCTGCAGACTTGGGATGGGGCTAAATCTCCATCTTGGGATACTGGGCTTTTATTCCTAGTTTTTCCCCAGATTTCCTCTGGGCTTGCCCCTCAGGGTATAAAACAAGATGTTATAAACACTTTCTTCCCATCCTGAGGAGACGAACTGGTGGGACTGAGGGCTTGTGGCTATGCTTTTAGTCCTCGGTGCACTTTCAAGCCGGAAGATCAGCCTGAGCTGCATTTATGCAAAGAAAATTAATGACAGAGTAACAGAAAGGAAGCTGTCAGCACTGAAAGTAGCTTTATGTGTAGCTATTGCACATGAACTGTTTTCAGTTTCAAAATGTCTTTCACGTGCTTGTAATTGTGGTATGTGTTCAGGGATAAAATCTTCCAGTAAACCTTCATGTATTGATTTGTCCTGAGAGCATGCAGCGAACAAACTTTTTGCAGGTCTAGCTTAACCCATTTCCATAAAATTGCTGATCTCGTGCGTGTATGTCAGTCCTATCCTGATATCTCCCTCCTGTTATTTTTATAGAGTGTTTTTCCTAAAACTCTGAAAACAGTGAAAGCACACGAAGCTGCGCTGAATCAAAGCATAGCAAACCTGCTGAAACAAGAGGAGGAAGTAAAGGTTTGTTCCAAGGTCCCATATCACTTTGCATGCTGGTAGCTGATGAGATAAGGTTTTCTTTTGCCCTTCCCCAGATCATGGATTCCAAAGCTCTTTTAGTTCCTGGGTGGTTTCTCAGATATTTTCTAGTTTTTTCTTTGAGGAAGGATGATGAACAACTTTCTTATCACTCTGGGAAGTACATTCTTAGTTTCCAAAGGACCTTTGAGCTTGAAAGTTGCTGTTAAGTCCATGCCTCCTGATTGGTGGGTGGTGGTTGGCTTTTTTTTCCCCAACCTTATTCAATTTGCAGACTCTAAATAGTTATGGAAAAGACACAGACCATGTTATAGTGATTTTATTCCTCTTTACAACAAGAAATCCCTTTAGGTTAGCCTGCGGTTCTAAGAAGTTGGTAGGAATGAGGTTAAAAGATTGCCCCAAAGTGTCTGGTTTTTGCTCCCAGCATGCAAATACCTATCTAAAAGCTCTGAAAGAGCAGGGAATTTAACGCAGGTCTCCAAATCCTAGGTCATTCTGCTTAGGCAGAATTGGCACTTGCTTTCCTCCACCAGTAAAAGTGATGGGACTAGTTCTGACAGCGGGCAAAAGAAATGTTCCCTTCTAGTCTGAAGACAAAACTGTACCAGTTGGCAGTGTCCTGTCTGGCAGCGTAGCTGCTCTCAAACAGTGGAAGAAGCTTGGTGGAGGCAGGAAGCAGAGAAACTGTTTTTCCTCAGCCATCATTAAAAAGACCAAAGGCGATGTATCTGTAGAAAAATACCAGTGCAGAATAAGGAAATATATACCTAGTGGAAAGTCTTCAGCAAGCATCATGCAAGAAGCACTACTTCTTCATCTTTTTCTGGTCAGGTGCCAGATGCTGGGGAAGGCCACTTATATCACTTGGCCTTTCTGCTGTCAGTGGGTGTTGTGGTTTAGCCCCAGCCAGCAATTAAGCACCACACAGCCACTCGCTCACCCTCCCCCTGCCCTCGGTGGGATGGGGGAGAGAATCAGAAGAGCAAAAGTAAGAAAACTTGTGGGTTGAGATAAGAACAGTTTAATAATTGGAACAAAATAATAATAATAATAATAAATTGTAATGAGAAGGAAAACAACAAGGGAACGAGAGAGGAACAAAAACCCAGGGGAAAAAAAACCAAAACAAAACAGCGATGCAACCGCTCACCACCCGCTGACTGACACCCAGCCAGTCCCCGAGCAGCGATCACTACCCCCCGGCCAACTCCCCCCAGTTTATATACTGAGCATGACATCATATGGTATGGAATAGCCCTTTGGCCAGTTTGGGTCGGCTGTCCTGGCTGTGCCCCCTCCCAGCTTCTTGTGCGCCTGGCAGAGCATGGGAAGCTGAAAAGTCCTTGACTAGTGTAAACACCACTTAGCAACAACCAAAATATCAGCATGTTATCACTCGTATTCTCATACTAAAATCCAAACCAAAGCACTATACCAGCTACTAGGAAGAAAATTAACTCTATCCCAGTCGAAACCAGGACAGTGGGACATCTTGGTTTGTTGTCATATGGAGAGGCACTAAGTTAGTAGTTACTTCTCTTAGCCCAGAAAAGACCAGGCTCTTTTCTGAGTGAGAATTAGTGTGGAAAATGTAAGATTCAGTCCCTAATAGCTTTGAAACTGTTTTCTTAATAGACTAAGGAGAGCCTGCAGAGGAGTCGGCTGGAGAGCCTCTTTGAAGAAATGCATCTGCAGCTTGATAACAAAAACGGAGAGGTCCTGAAAGCTCTCAGTCACAATGAGGAGCAACAGCTTTCTCTGATTCAGACGCAGATACAAATGTACAAAGAAGGGAAGGATGCAGCCAGCCGTGATGTACAGGAGCTGGAGGCTCTGAGAGATCAGAAAGACCTACTTCTTTTCATCAAGGTACCTAACAGCACCTCCCTTCCCAGACATACTCAGCTCTTGGGCTGGCCTTTGCCTGTGCTATGCTAATTCGACTTTCAAAATGTCTTTTACAGGCTTTTGCAGCGATTCGAGCCAGGTAAGCTCTTCCTGAGGTGGTCTACTATTGCATTACCTGTTGCTTCAGGTGACTGATAGACCCAGCGGTGCAGGTCTGCTAGCTCAGCCTGCGTGCACTGCAGGCCCACAGCTCCCTGGGCTCACCCTGCCTGCCCCTTGGGCACGCTGACTGCACACTCCAAGCCTGGCTTTGTCAGAGACCCGGAGAAGCCCCAAAATACTAACAGAGGTCATGTGTGACTTGTCAGATACAACGTGGCTTATTTTTCTGTACCCTCTGCACCTGTTCTCGAGACCCGTTCTGAGGGCAGTTCCTGAATATTTATGTCCCTGGGTGGGCATGCAAAGGACAGATGAGCTCAGATATCCTGAGTCGTCCTCCAGTTTGCATTGCCTTCTGCTTGTAAGAAGCAAATGCAGCAGGAGCCAAAACAAGCAGTGAAGTCACGAGTCTACAAAGTTCATGGTTTTTCTCCTGAGTATTTCTCCCAGTGCCTGCCCAGCGCTGTTCCCCCACCACAGCCCACCTCTGCATGCACACAGGCTTCCCCAGCACGGCCTTTCCCCAGCCCTGCATTTCAGGTGCAGCAGCTGCCCCTTGGCTGTGACAACACAGCGCTCCTCATTTGCTGTCCCACCATCACAGCAGCTGCCCTGACACTTCGCTAGCTCCTGCTGCGGGGACATGAGGACTGTAACCACAATCATGATGCTAGGGTCTGTTCCTGGCAAAAGCTGGGCCTGAGGTGGCTGAGACAAGGTCCTCTGGGGACAGATATTGTCCATGGAGTGAACTTCATCCTAATGATGTTGAAGAGATTTGAGGTTCTGGGAAAAGACTGGTCAGAGGGGGGGTCCCCGGTAAAGCTGCAGAGGGAGGAGAGGACAGAAGCTGCTTTCTGTATCTCCCATTGAGGTTGGGTGTGGAGGAGGGGATGCAGTTGTTGGCTCAGGGCTGCGCTTGGTGATGGTTTTCTGATGATTTGCTGCTCTTCTGATGTCTTTCTGCATGTTTTAGGAAATGTGAGCCAGTTCCTAACAAAGCTGGTGTAAAGCTGCCAATGCCACCCATTATTGTGGATGAATTAACAACAGACAGTACTCTAAGGCTTTTCCAGCAATTCCTCTCAGACATGCAGTCCTTATTTAAAGCACCACCTGGTAAGTAACCATTTTACTACGTGACAAGCAAGACGGAGAAGCTAACAAAACATATTTAAGAAAGGACCATAATAAGACACAAAGTATACCAAGTACCTCTAGAAGAACTGATTACTAACATTGTATTTGATTATTTTCACAAATGTGTACATAAAAGGGTACTCGTACTGGGCTTCGGCGCTTTGGGCCTGTTAAAATGGGCTCTGGGTAAAGAGGTGTGGATGTGCTAGGATTTTTCTGGGAGGATTAAGAGAAGAGAATAGCAATACCTCTTCTGTCTGTAGCATCGCTTTGATTCGAAGCATGGGGAAAGTTGAGAACTCATCACAGCAGTGGCAGGTGGAGTTTGTCTTAGGACATAAATAATCTACTCTTACTATGTAAATAATTCTACTCTTTTGTAATGTTTTGTAAGATCAACCTACAGTCCCAGTGCTGTGCATGGTGGGATGCTTGTCCAACTGAATTGAAAAAATTAGGGCTCCCTTGTTATTGCACTTGATGGTGCTTGAGCCCTTGCTGACAGTGAGCCTAGGGTCAAGACCGAGAGACAGCTGGGGTGGGAAGGCTCTGTCCAAGGCGTGGGCAACATTGTGCAACGTGCTCACCTAATCGGCCACCATCCGTACAGCCATGGGTACACTGAGAAGCACACCATGTTCACGGCCACTCCTGAGCTCAGTCTCTACCATCCCTGTAAGCATAGTCCAGACCTATTCTGGTTAGAAAGCCTCAGATCCAAGTTTTCCTAATTATCTATGCCATCTGAGCAATTTTGGTTAGTTGCCCAGGTCTCTGCCACTGTTTCAGTTTCCTGAAGGAGTAACTTCCAGAGCAGAAAATGCCACAATATTGAAATGCATTACCTGCAAGAGAAGGTTTGAATAAAAACATTCTGCAAATTCCTGAGTGTAGAATTAACTTCTTGTGACTGGTCATGCTAGGAAGTTTTTAGAGTTCTAGAAAATAACGTCAAATGATCCTAAGCAAATAAGTTTTTATAAAATGGCTGTGTTCACACATTTCTTGCCCATGAAATTAATCTGTGGAGTTTTTAAAAATGCCTAATGAAGCTCTGCAGGACAATGATGGAAAATTAAAATCTAAGAGTTGCTGTGGTTGGAAACAAAAAGCAAAAAGACACTTTAAAATTGTGAAAGACCAGCATTTCTTGAAATGTGGTATCAGCCCCCTTTAGAATTACACAGGAGCAGCTGAGAGAGGTGCAGAAGGTGTTTCAGTCAACATCCTTTTAATGGCTTGGGTGCGTTGGACTTGGATAGGATGACTTGGATTGGGAAATCCAGCTTTCAGCAATGGGGATGTATGCAAATCTGCACAATTATCTGTTAATCATAATGTGTTTTTTTTTCTTTCTATAGTTCATAAAGATCTGACTTCTTCAATGCAGCAAGGACACAGATTGACACACAGGCACAAAGCAGACTTTGCACCCTCACTCAATTCTTTGCAATTTCGGTAATTAAATACCTGCAGTGCCACCCGACGTGTGCGGAGTGACCAGAGCTTCTCGGAGGGCTGACACTTCCGGGAGGTGGACACCAGCAATATGAGTTGCTGGAAGCTCTGAGTGCTATCTGCAAATGTCTCATGATTACCTCCATGTGTTCCTAGCTGAAAAAATGATCACAGCAAAGGATGTTGCTACAGCCCTCAAAGTGGTCAGGGTAGAGCTAGACTGCGGAAGAAATACACTGTCATTTTATAACGCGTCTGTCAAAGATGGAGGTCCTGCTGAGAGCCTCAGGCTTATAGAGACAGTAAGCATCCCTTCTAACTATCCCACCCATGCTACCTTCGGCGTGTCTGACGGCTCTTTGAAGATCCTTTAAATCTCCCTTTGAAGTAGTGATGTGGGGACAAGGTGCTGTTTTGTATTTCCAGGCCGAGGTATCGGGACTGCTGCTGCGCGGAGGCTGTGCTAAGCTGGCATATTAGAAATGGGATCTTGGGCTGCTGTGACGGCTCATCTGTGTGAGGTCAAGGCCTCTGTGGGGTATCACAGCATACTGCCAATTACTGCAAGAGCTCCTATCTTTTTTGTTCTGTTAATCACGATGGAAGTACTGTTAATTTGTGCTTTTTTGCGCAGCTGTATCAAATACTGTGTTGGCTGCATGTTATTAAAGTAATTTAGTTTGCAAAACTCAATGGCAATTTAGTTTATAAAAAAGGTGACGGCACAACATAAACTGCTATAGAACTAAGCAGCAGCAATGCTGATCTTAGCTCTAATGCATCGGCTTTTACCTCTGCCCTTCTCTGCCCGTCCTGCACAACCTAAGCCATCTGTTGCAGAAGCAAAGCTGGCCTGGGAGGCGAGCAGAGACTAGGCAGTAAGACACCTGGTTTCCCTTGCTCTCTGCTGCCGTCCTCTGCTGTGAGCTCTCTGGTAGATCACTTAGCTACTTCTTGCCTCAATTTTAATCTTCTCCTCACCTATGCAAAAATCTCATAGCAAAGGGAGTAATAAAGAGGAAAACTCCTGTGCCTTTAGTCTGTGCCGTATGGGGCCTGGATTAGTTTGTTCTTATGATTGTCCAAACACCTTGGAGAGGAAGAGATTACATTCTTGCCTGCTGCCTGTGGTTCTGCTGCCTTCAGACAGAGCCACGGTATTTGCATGAAAAAGTCCAGGCAGGAGCTCTCCACCCCAGCAGGGATAGTGAAGGACCTTGAGGGACACTACAGTTATGCATATGCTAAAAGAAATCCTTGTTCAGTCTTAGAAGAAAGTGGCTGTGTTTTGTCTTTTGCATTTTATACACCAAAATTATATGGAGAACCATGCGGGTAGAGTTGGGTCTCCCAAACGCACCTGCAGTGGCTGCTGCTCTGCCTGGTCTCAGGTGGTACGGGTGAAAAGCGAGGTAAGCAAGGCTCGTGACACAGTACAGGGACATTCCTATCCTAGAGTGCCTTTCCAGGAGCCTTGACCTGCCCGCACTTCCCTGTCAGCTGGCTGCAGGTAGGAGACCAGCCTCAACAAGTCCCAGTAAAACTTTCCCCTGGGTTCTCCCTGTTTTACCTTTAGGGGAGCATCTGTAACTGTGGTGGAGAAGAACCAGAGAAAGCAGAGGGAATTCCTGACCTACCCCTGCCAGACTCATACTGTTCTCATCCAGGTTTTATCTTTAATTTGCTGCCCCTGGCGTGGGATGGAGGACTTTTCTGGGAGGGCAGAGGGCTGTAGGAGAATTGTCCATCTCGTGCCCTCCCCAGCACCCCCTGCTCCCACCAGCCTGCTGGGGGCTCACACACGGAGCGATGCTGCCCGAGACTGAGGGCAAACGTCTAAAAGTGGCTGCCACGGCTTACAAGAGCTGTTTGCGAGTGGAGCCAGGATGGGGAGTGTACTTCTGCTGACTTGTCACAGGGCAGAGAGGAAGGACTTGCAGCCTCTGGGCTGGGTCTCCAACCGGGGCACAAGGCCAAGGATGTCCTTTTAGTTTCGTTTCTGACAGGCTGGCTAACACGCCATTTTGGCAGTCATGGCAAAAGCTAACGAAGAATTTGGAGGGACTGCCAGCCTGGAGGATGAACTCAGCTGTCCCATCTGCCTGTGTCTGTACAGGAACCCAGTGTCACTGAGCTGCGGACACAGCTTCTGCAAGGAGTGCATCCAGAAGGCGCTTGGTGCCCAGCAGCAATCCAAGGCCTCTTACTTCTGCCCCATGTGCAAGGTCCAGCTGGGGCCCATCCTGGAGCTGCAGAAGAATTTCCAGCTGTGCAGCATCGTGGAGACATTTCTGGCCACCACTTCCAAAGGACAACAGGGCGAGGGCTCTGCAGCGGGAAAGAAGGAGGTGGTTCCCTGTGACTTCTGTCTGGGTCAGCCCCAGCCAGCGGTGAAAACCTGCCTGATCTGCAATGCGTCTTTGTGCGAGGCCCACCTGAACAAACATAACGCCAAGGCTTCCCAGGGGGACCATGTCCTGGTGGAGGTGGGCGCAGGTGGTATGGCGGAGGAGAGGAGGTGCGTGGAGCACGGCAGGCTGCTGGAGTGCTACTGCCAGGACGAGGGGCAGTACATCTGCATGCTCTGCTATATTGCAGGATGCCACAAGGGCCACAGCATCATCACCCTGAAGGAGGCACATGACAAACAGCTGGTAAGGGGCTCTCCTCTCCCCACGCCCCCGCAGGGTTTGCTCCAAACTGCTGACCTGGGGGAAAGGGGGAAGCCGCAGGAGGGGCAGTAAGGCTTTCGCTGGGGAATGGGGATGGGGGGCAAGGGCAGGTGGGCAGCAGCTCAGGGGATTTCATGTCTGCCCCAGCGGGGACTGGTGCATTGTGCTGGAATTTGCTTTTCATTTCCTCCTTTGTGTTGCCAAAGCAGCCTGGCAGGCTAAGCAGAGGGAAGAGAGCAGAGAACGGTGTTTGGGGCTGAGTGGGACAAGGGTGGGTAAATCCTGCAGTGTGTGTTGACGTGGGCATGCATGTGGGAGAGCAAGCGAGAGGCAGGCACAGGGTTCCGCTGTCCCATGCCACTGAAGCGTATGCCCGTCCTGTGCAGCCTCAGGCAACTGCAAATTGCCACTGACAAGTGTATTCCTGGCTGGGATTAAGAAGTTTTCCTGCAAGGATTAAGAAGTCTCTTCCTCCACAGAGCCTCGGGGACCCCACCGCTGCCAAACTTTGGGTTGGGAAACAGGTTTTCCCACTCGAGGCCCTTCCCTCTGGCTCCCTCCTCCCTCTGCCCTAAGTTTTGCCAAGCCAGAGTCCCAGCGGGCACGGAGACGTGGGGCCTTGATGTCCCTGCCTTTGAGTCCAGCTGCTGTCCTTGAAATGCTCCAGAATCAGCTGAGACTGAGGGGATAAAATGCATTTGCTATGCTCACGCACTGCTTGCATTTGAAACTTCTGGGCTCAGTTTAGAGCCCAAGCAAAACACCCTGCAGCAACCCAGTGCATGGGCAGGAAATGTCTGGCTCCCTCTGGACCTCAGGACAGGTCACAGGCTTCTCAGGAATTAGCAGGAAGCATCCTTTGCAGTTATATGTATCGCAAACTAACTTTCTCCCCCAGGTTACCTATAAAAAAATCGGGGCTGCCAAACAGAAGTGGGCTGTGTAGGAAGGTAGCCATTTCCTTCATCTCTGGAGCTGGTAAAGGAGCAACACTGCCCTGTCTATGGGGAAGCCATCTCCATGGGTAAACTGAGATCTCAGCTGAATATTACTCTTGTTTTGTTTTTTTTAAACTCCCCAGGATAGACAGGGAAATCAAGAATGCAGCTCTTCAGGAGGAATTATAAAAGGGTTTTGGTGCAAGGAACCTCAGTCAAATTTGATTATTTGTCTTTTAATTTTTCAAAAATGAAAACTTTCCAGCTGTGACAACTATCTCATGGAAAACCTAAGCTTTCTGGCATCATTTTTATTAAACAAATGGGAATCTGGCAGCTGTGTCTGCCATGGCCATTCATGGGTGCTTGAGGTGTGAAAACACTGCTGGAGGCAGCCAGGAACAACCAGAACCATTCAGACACTGTCTAATCCCTGAAGGTTTAGAGGTGTAATGTCCCCTCTGAAATGTGTTATCATGCAGTACAACAGCACACGTGATCGTGGTATCATTAAAATAAACAGCTGGGTGAGTAAGTACCACTGTTTTGTTGATCTTCAGAAAAGATGGTTGCTTATTACCTTATCCTCAGATCCCACAGCTGCTGACAGATGTGAAAACTAAGGATTTGGATCACATTAGGCACATGTGAAGATTCTGGCAGTAACAGAGCTTTAATGGATAAAGTGAGATTTATTCATTTAAAGTGAAATTTACTTATTCAAAGGGAAAATTGTTTATTAACCTACCACATACTAAGTTACACATATATAAAAATTAAACATTGACTTGAAAGATTTCAAGATCATATCAGTTTTCCGTTATGCCCTATCTATCTTTTTGAGGAGGCAAGTGAACGCAGTTTATTATAGGAGTCACTGGTGAAAGCGGGCAGGTAGAAGGCACCCGTGCCATTTCACGAGCTCCACAACTGCCAGTCTGGTTTAAAGCTACCCGTGCTGCTTCCCTGCTATGAAGTTCAATGCTGTCTTTCCTTCTGCTAGGGTGAACTCTCGGACATCGTGACATGGCTGCAGGAACGTAAAAGTGCTTTAGCTGCTGCTGTAGAAGAGCTTCAGAAAAGTGAGAATCAGCTCAAGGTTGGTACCCAGATTACTGCTAATTCAGAGCATCTTTCCTCCACAGTTTCTAAGAAACAAGTGATGGCAACTATACTGCTAGAAGCAGATGAATAGAAAGAGATATAGTCCAAAGCCGGGAAAACACTGGTGTAAGAAACTGCCAAGCTGTCTACAGTGTCCCAGCATAGCTCCACAGGAAGAATGCAGCTGGGAAACTCCACCATTTATTGTGGTTGCACGGACCAGGTTGCAGGACTGGTAGACCACAGATTGTACATATCATTATATATTTTAAAAGTTTTCTATCTGTTAAATAAAAGAAGAACAATTTGAGTCTACAAGTGGGATTTTCAGTGTGTACCGATACAGTTCTCACATTGCTAGCTGAATTTTATCTGATTTTGTTAGTATAGCACGATAATTTTTGTAACCCTCTGTTTAATCAGATATTCTAAGCGAATGCTTATTGTCCGCTCCCTTCTAAAGCCAGTGCAAAGGATAGACAAACAGAGACACTAAGCTGAAGTGTTGGGTTCCTGAGCCAGTGCACCATTTTCTTATCTGTTCATTTAGACCAATACAAAAACAGTGACTTCTCAGCTGCAAAAGCTGTTTGAAGAGATGAAGACAGAGATGATTCAGAAGGAGAAGAAGATCTTGAGTGACATTCAATCCAATACGAAAAAAGATCTGGCATACATTACCAAAGTGAAGAAGGAAATGGAACAGAGAAAAGATGAGGCTGCGCAGCATCTTCAGTCTTTGAAGAACATGAGAAAGCAACCAGATATTTTCGTCTTCTTCAAAGTAAGCAGCGGTATTCTGCTTTTCTTCATGAATATGCCTATTTCTCAGCCAGCTGCCCTTTCTAGAAATCACACTAACAATTTTTTTCCTTTTCTTTTGGCAATCCTATTTGTAGGACTTTAAACTGGCCATGGACAGGTATGTTCCACCTGAAAACACTTGTTTTCTTCTTTGAAAAAATATGGTGTTGATAACTGGGATCAAACCCCACTGCCTGTGCCCCTCTGTCCCTGCACCCTACACTGCAAAGCTGCTCCCTATTCTAGCCGAGCCAGAGGGCACCACATCCACACAATTAATGAGGATGGAGAGACATCTGCCTGCCGTTCCAGTGGTCCCTTTAAGTTTCAGTTTCCTTGGCAGCAACACGGTTGCTGGATTCTGATGAAAACCACTGGCTTTTATTACCAGAAAAATGTTTTTATCAGAGATTAAGCCCATAGGGTTCAGTTTACAGCAACACTCTCTTGGATGCATATTGATGACACTCCTGCATGTAAGTCCCAGCGAACAGCCTTTGGTTGTAGAGGTAACTGGCTCATTTCCCACCCATTTTTGCTTCTGCTTGTGGAATTAACTCTGTCTCAGCTGAAACCAGGACAACAAGTTTAATAGCTAGACAGATTTATTATCCCTTCTCTTGCAAGTGATACATTTAATTTATAACTTACCACTTCCTAATTGATGCCTGTGTGTCAGCTGTAATGCAATGCTGCAAAACCACCCCAACAGTAAGTTACAGATCCACAAGAGATTTTGCTGAAGCACTAAACTCTCCAGCTGCATGAAGGGCTAGCTCAGACATCTAGCTGGATTTTAAGATGTCATCTCTGTAACTTATACAAATTAAAGCTGAGTTTGAACTTGGATTGTACAGATAACTTTGAATCACCGTGTACCTAGGGGCTGTGCTGGCAGCAGCACAGTCCATTACTCACAGCTGTGCCACAAGTCAAAATCTAGCCTGTGGGATCAAAGTCATTTTCCAGAAGCCTGGACACCATTTAATATGTTTGCCATTTTCTTTCTATCATGACGGCAGTTGTGCTAGAACAGTAAGAGCCTGCCTGCAGCAGGTCAAAGCACTATTCGCACAAGGGTATTAGCAAAACACCTCCCCCTTTCTCATTTTCAGCATTTGGAAGTTCCCATGCAGGTTTGGAAGCAAAAGGCATTGCCAAATAAATAACAATATATAACAATTGCAACTCACTTAACCTTACCAGAGAGCCATTTACCTGATACTTCATGTTGCCAAAGTACCCTCCTCTTCATAGAGTCCTTCTAACGAAGGAGTTTGTTAACTTTCTAATGCTAAATGGTTTTCCTTGGTGAAATGACTGCCTGCGCCCTAGGATTGCGAGTCTGAATTTCGGCATCAGCAGGATGGACGTGGTGGTAGTGCAGCTGGATCAAGCCAGGATCGACCACTACCAACGCGTGACGCGGGACTTCATGAGGCGCCTGGACTCGCTGCTGCAAGGCGTGCGCAGTGAGTGACCTGCCCCGGCCCGCTGGCCACGCGCCACTGACCCCAGCGGAAAACAGCAAGCCATGGGGCTCAGTGAGCCGGGCTGACGGCCGCCAAATGCTGGCTCCTTTATACGGGGCCTGTGTGTGGCCTTGAGGGGCTGATGAGGATTCGGATGGGATCTTGGGGGTGTTGGAGAGGGGAGGGCAAGGGGGGCAGAAAGACTGTTTCTGGGCATAACAAGGAAGAGGTCTGCTCCTAACCAGCGTAAGGCCAGATTCTCCTCGGTCTGATGTGGTTTCCTGCTCCTACCTATCTCCGAGTCTTTGGGCGCTCAGTCATGCTTTCGAGAAACGTCCTCTTCATTTGCCCACTCCCATGCCCACCTAGTTCATCCCCAACCATGAGATCCAGAGGCACAGTACCAGGTCCCAAACTTGAATGCGTTGCCAGCTTTGTAAAACATTCTTCTCCATCTTTCTTAGGTGAACTCACCAACCAAATTAAGGGTAACAGGTAAATCCTTTTCCTTACTTACAAATGTTCCCTGCAAATTTCTCCAACAGTTGTTCATTTAAGGACCGTGTGTCCTGTGCTCTTCTGCTTCGGCGTCAAGGAGAGCCGAGCAGAGCCTAGAAGGCTGTCCTTCATCTCAAAAGAGGGGGTCAGATCTATTCATGTCTCTTATTTTGTTATTAACAAGATGTGATTTGGGTTTTACGAGGCACTAACATTCAACACTGTTTCTTTACAGTGAGGCTACAGATACTGGTATCTCTTCAAACTGTAAGTGTTCAAAAATACTAGTTATTCCTCAGGACTCTGGCCTGGGGCTGTGAGTCTTGCAGAGAAAATCTCTCACCTAAAAATGTGAACAGCATTTTATTGCATGCATCTCCTCTCCTTGCCAGAAGTGAGACCAGCAGGAGCACGGCCTCAGGGCACAGTTCTCAAAATCTGCGGGGGCAGAAATCTCTGGGAACTCACTAGAGAAATCATGTATCTTCAGCCCGAGGGACAGACTGGGTTTGCTTCAGTACTCAGTAAAGTCTGAGCCTGCTCTGAGGAAAGACTGTGGAGGGGTTCCCACCAAGTGAGCAGGAGCTGGAGCAAACCCAGTGCCTGAAAGGATTCCCAGACAAACCCAAATGCTGCAGGAGATATTAAATCTGTAAACAGTATTTCTCTTCAGATAGCACTAATCCAATGCTCAAATAGATTTCTGCTGGGTACAGCGGTGCATCTTTTCTACCAGCTTTTTTGAAGAAAACTTATTTAGAAGTTATTTGAAAGATTTTTTTATATTTTTTAATTGCTGCAACTAAAGTTCAGTTTGCAAACAAATTTTTCTTAATTCATAAATTCAAAATAAAATCCTACTTTCTTCATAATTTTTTAATTTTTGGAGGGGAAAAATATTCTCTTCTGACAAGCACTTCTTAGGGACAGGTTAATGGTAAAATTTTACTTCGGAAAGGATGTGTTTGAGAACAGCTGTTCAATGGGGGGGTTGAGGACAATGTAGTCTTGCCCTAAATGAAAACATATTTGTTTTACCAGACATATTTGAAAAAACAGAAAAAAATCTTGTTTTCTTTTTTCAACAATTCGTGTAGCTGATCATGGATGGAGAGCACAAGAGGCATGCGGTGCAGATAAGCGATTAAATGGAGTTTTAATTACACAGCGCAGCTTAACAATGCAGTTGCTTTCATTTAACATAATGCCAGCCTCAAATCTAGAAGTATATTTTTAAATCAGTGTACATGGCCATTTATTTGTCTTGTGAGCTCAGTCTTCTACAGACATATTAATGTCTGTGTTCTATACAGAACCAGTTACTCAAAACAGGGGAGGGAGAAGAAATATTTTTTCTAAGGCAATGCAAAGCTGTACTTGGAAGCAACTTGTCAAATATGTTATTAGCATAGCAGTAAAATATTACTTTATTATTACAGTAAGTGAAGCTTTTCTATCTTGTGTATTCCTACAGCACAAAACCAACTGAAAGGATTAGCGCGCTTCAAGTGGCGGACGTGAACAAAGTGTATGGTCCACATATGCCCAGAAGTAAAGGAGAGAGAAGAAAGTCAGAACTGAGATGGAAAGAAAAGCTTAAATACTGTAAAACATGTCCTCTAATAATGGGGACCTGCCAAGTGTCTTGACCTCCCCTGCATACCTGCTGTTAAAAGCAATTCTATAGCATATGCAAATTTAGAAAAGAAGTGCTAAGAATTAATACAAAATAAGAAGATCTCTGCTGCTGGCTTCCAAACTGTGGACTATACCATCTCATGGTACTAATGATACTTGTGTACTATTAATTGTGGTGACTATGTTGTCATTATGTGGTTGGATAACAAAATAAATGGCTATAGATACAGATAAGCAAGGCTGTCTGATTTCATACCATCACCAGGAATTAATTGTTGAGAGCATTGTTTGTGGATGGCTGCTGTAGAAAGCTGTTCAGGACCATACCACGGATTTGGATTATGACATTTAACACAAGTGATCTTTGTAGCAAAGAATTAATTATCTTTGTATGAAACCAGCTTAGTCAGCCTCTAAGCCACATTTTAACACTTCTCCTACAGAGCGTTCAGAGAGCCATGCAAAATACCACCGTCAGCAGCGTACAAAGATGCTTTACTGGCCACATCTCCATGTGTACAGATGCTCTTTTCTGATCAAGCACATGCTGTGCTTTCCAGATGTAGCCATTATTGCACGTCAACTCCACAAAGGGATTTCATGGATGCTGCCAGGCAGATAGGCTCACTCTTTGTTGCTGTAGGCTTCTCTGTGCCTAGCTGTGGTTCAGATCCAACACGTAGGTTCACAACCTGGGTTTTTGTTCTCCAAATGATAAAAATATTCTACTGCAAACCAGGGTTGCCAACATAAACATTTTTAAGAAATAAAGGCTAAAGTTCTGAGTGCTTCTATATAAATTAGCATTCATGGCTACAACTCTATTCTGTCACTTGTGATAATCAACATATACCTAATTGCAGGGATTAAAAACAATAAACTCAGCAAAATCCATCTCAAGATTTAGAGTAACGTCTCCCTTCATGGTTTAAATGGACTCGCCAAGCTGTAATGGATCTGCAGCCCTCGCTCTGCTGCACACATCAATTGTCAGCGTAACAGAAAGTGCATGGCCAAATTTTGGGAGCTCAGCAGTAGCTCAAGGTGACTTTGCAAATATTCCCTACTGCTCAAAGGCAGTGAGACACGAAGGACAGCTGCTCTCAACTACTCAAGTGAGGCAAAAGAAATGACCCTGTCCTTCAGCACTTTTATTACCTGGGCTTCTCTCTGGCTGCCAGGTAGTTATTGCTTTCACCCCAGGTGAAGGAGCCATGACCTGCCAATGCAGTTCAGTGCTGCTGCTGCAGACAGCAAGTTACTGCACTGCTGCGAATCACTACAGACAGCGAGAGATTTACTCAAGCACGGTATTTTAAGTCACTCCCTCCCCCCCATCTCACAGCACATCCTACATTGACTACACTTAGGAAACGTCAGCACCTCTGTAGCCCCTTCTGAAATATCAGTTTAGCATTTCCTCAGCAAAACCCATGTTACAAACATGTATTCCCGTGCCTCCAGCCACAGGCTGCTGTGGGAGAACCGGAGCACCGCTCTCCCCCTCGCCAGCAGAGCGAAAGGGCAACTGGCAGCAGGGTGCTGAGCAACTCCTGCGCTCCCAGGCAGCTGCCCTCACCAGCATGTTTCTGGATAGATGGCTACCCCCTTGCCTGCAAGCAATTCTCATTTTCTAACACCATTTCTGACAGCCTTGCAGAAGCCATGATAGCATTTTCTTTCCCCAGGGAGGACGCGGTACTGACTTCACCTTTCCTCCAATGCCAGCCGTCAGCTCCCTGAAGCTCTGAGCCCCTGGCAGAATTGTCTGTGACCCATTTAGAGAAGGGTACTCCCAGAAACCTTCACCGCAGATGACCATCCAGTTCTCACAAATGGAGTCACAAGAGGCTTTCAGAAGCACTGGGAGCAGCTGAGAAGCAAGTATGTGTGCAGCAGGCTGGGTAAAGGCCGTTTGCGCTTTAAGGAAGAGCTCTGCAGCCCTCACTAGACAGCTGGAACGCTGCCTTTGAAGCATTGATCATAGATAATACAGTACCGCACTAAGAGTTAAGTACCTAGTATAACTAAAACCCAGGACCAATGGGACTTATTGACCAAAACGAAGACAATAATTGTCTGGATGGAACTTGCCTAGCACCTAATTTGGAGGGAAAAGTGCATGTAGCTCTTCACTGCTAGGCTTATCGGACTGGAATTTGTGGCTGATGTAAACACTTGCTGAAACGGAGCAGAAGAGGGTGACTCTATTGTAAGCAAAATTAATGTGATTCAGAAGATAAGGACTTTGTAATTGCTGCTATATGGCAAAAGCAAAGGATTTTGTTTCAAGTGGATTGGAAAAAATACATTATTTAATACTGCTGCAGGCTCACAAAGCTTTTGGATGAAAATTACTATCTAGGAAGGTAGACTTTCTAAGTTAGATGCTAAGCTGATGGTGCTGTTTATTTCCCCCATACATTCACCTGCTATAGTATTAGCAAAGATAGACTCCTCTGAATTTGAGACTTATCATATTTTTAATATTCCATGCATTAGCCTTGGGGCAGCAAAGAGAGGTGAAAGACTAGATGAAAGCAATGTAAGAAAATACACTGGAGTCCAGCAATTATTTAAGTAAGCCTTCTAACCCACAACACCACTCTGAAAATATTAACACATAATTAGTTTTTGACTCTAGGAGACAATATTGGACCATGGCATACACTGAGAGTGCAGCAATTCTGCACAGATATCTGTGCAGAACGCTCTTTCTTGATAGCAATATAATTGTGAGATACATAGTCCTGAGATATGGACAGAGCTTGTTTCTTTTTTATATCTTTATGGCTTAAGTATTTTGATCACCTAAGGACTCTGATTCATTGCATCTTTCATTATTTAGTATGCTCTTTTCCCTCCACCCACTTCATTTTTACTTGGCATTTTTCTCATCCTTGATGGAAACCTTTACAGGGGAGGAGAGTGAAGTAGCTGATTTTATGGCTCTTTTTTTGCTTTTGCCAAGCATTGCATGATGTGACTGAATTTATAATCAAATGCATAAATAAAATGGATTTCAAAAGCTAGGACAGGTCTCTTTCTGTTACTTAGTCTGATGGACTTTCTAAGCCAGACATGCCACATCTAGACCTTTATGTGTCTGGCACTAGGGCCTTCTAGGACCAGCAGGTTAGACACCAAACCCCAGGGGTACCGCTTTGATTTTGCACACAGGCAACCGTGGGAGGTCTTGACAAAGGTTGTCCTAAGGCCCCTGATTGCTCCCCCCCCAAAGGCTCAAGTTCAGGAATCTCAGGGTAGCTTAACATCACTTCTGTTCTGTCCCTATTTTCCTTTACACTATTAATGTTTGCCTCAGTGGCCAGACAAGCTGCTCGCATGGGGAGGCGGGTTTGTACGAGCTCTGATACGCAGACAGATCTCACTCTCTGGGCAGCAGGCTAGGCAGTTCCCATCTTCATCTCCAAACTTCATGCACCATTTTGCAAATGCAGGCCCAAATCTCAGTGGATGGCAAGTTGTACAGGGAAGGGAGGACAAGGAGAGAAAATAACATGTTTTTAGCTGCTTTCACCGTAGCCCACCTGTCCTGCCACAGAGCCGTACCGCTAGCAGGACTGAGGCAGTGGGCAGGGAGGTCGTAGCAGGACACAACTGAAGGCAGCAGGCTCCTTACTGGGAGCCAGGTGGCATAAACCAGCCGAGAACTGGGGGAAATCAGAGGGTGCCTTTGTCTGCTGAGTGATTAAGCAGAGCTGGAACCCCGGAGAGGACTGAGAAGAACCAGAGAGAGCCATTGCACAGGGGTTTTATTGACAGAGCAGAGAGGGACGATAACACCGTCCCGCACAGCCTGTAGAGCTCTTTGCCAAGGGGACCAGGGTGCAGTGGGGCTGCACGAGAGCTGCCGGGCAAGAGGCAAGGCAGGAGGGCTTCCCCGGCTGCGGTGTGCAGGAGTATTGCCCAGTGGAACAAAACTGAGCGTTTTTCAAGATTATTTTGTAGTCTGAGAAACTGGTCTCTGGAGATTTGATATCATAAAGATGACGGGGCAATCTGGAGAACCGGAGGCAGTGGGCTTGACAGGCAGACTGAGTGGGATGAGCAGATGGCACCTGCTAGCGTTTGTGTGTCAGCAAGCCTCAGCTCACCGTTCCTTGGCAGGAGGTTCTGGAGCACGAGGAGCCCAGAGGCACATTTCTCCAAGGCCAAAGGTTCCCTTAGCACAGAAGTATATTAACCATTAAGACTTAATATACCTTGAGAAGAGGAAAGCAGTTGAAAGTTAAATGATTTACTTATCATAAATATTTACTTGGATTTCGTCCCCCCCCTTTTTAGAAAATAAGTGTACAGTAAAAATAAAAAAACCCTAATAATAGCAGTGATTCAGAAAAAAAATAATGCTTGGGAATTTTCTTAATGTCATGTTCTTTATTTGCACTCCCAGAAGATATTATTTCCCTGTTTCGTCCATGAAGACATGATGTATTTGGTGATCCATGTTGTTCCACAGCCAATGCCTACAGAACGACCGTGAAAATGCTATAACGCCCATTGCTTGGTTTTGTGGTTTCTTACTAGGTTTCTGCAGAGTCCCTACACAAAAGGCTTCTCTTAATGCTTTTGTCATAGATGTCACTCCTCACAAGTATTTGCTCTGGTAGTCTTGGAATCACCATATACTTCAAACTCAATTAAAACTCCTGTGGAGTCCCTAAGAGGATTGGAAAGTCAGAGCCACTGATGCTTTTGATGGTGCGGTGAGTAGCCAGGGGAGAGGGAGGGAGCTCTTTTATTTCCTTTGCAACTTGTGTGTTCTAGTTATCGTCACATTTAGTTAAACCCTTGTGGAGAGGGTAAATGTTTACTATTGGAAATATTCTGTATTTCTACAGCAAGATTTATAGAATTTGCCTAACACCAAAAGACATGAGCATGGATTCTGCAGGCTTGAAGTTGGTCCCGCTTTCTCTGACCACATACTGATGGGCTTTATGGCAGCTTGAGGTTCCACCTGAAATGCAAGTATTAGGCAATGTTCGATTCCAGGGAATGTCTGCTTTTCTGTGCAAACGGTGAAGGTAAGGCAGACGGGGCTGGGTATGGCCCCTCCGACCTTGAACCTCCAGTCCAAAGATAAATAAGGAGTACTGAACAAAAAAAAAGGTATTTTTCAATACCGACATTGTCAAAGATCCTCTGTCCTTCCCAGTTGGAAGTACCTCCCAGACAGATCTGGACACCGGAGCAAACAACACTGATGGATTTTAAAAGACTATTTTTTATGAATACTAGTGGTACCCCAAAGCAAAATGAGGCCATTTCCTCCATCAGAAATTGTTAGTGTATCCCTGTGACAGCCATGGAAAGTTTAAGGTCAGTTTACCTCAAGTTACCAACACATAATTAGTCTTTCAACTTAGAAGTGTGAGTGCCACTTAATTAACTGACATGTGGATTCTTCACGGAGTTCCTCCGGTTTGTTTTTCGTTTCAGGGTGGTTGTTTTTGTAGGGTAAGGAGCAGAATAAGTGAGTCACTCTCCGCACCAGACTCTTCAGACCGCTCATAATTCAGTACACAGTTGGAGTTAATTACAAAGTAAAAACCGAAGCGTTAAGGCGGGGGGCTGTCGCGGGCAGCCTAGTAGGCCAGGGCAGGCCAGGCCAGGCCCGGCCCGGTCCGGTCCGCCCCGCCCCGCCGCCTCCGGGCCCCCCCGCGGCCCTCTGGCGCAGCGCGGTCGGGCGCTCCCCGGGCCGCGATGGGCGGGCTCCGCGCGGCGCCGAGGGGCGCGGCGGGGGCGGCTCTGCCCTCCCCTACCCTACCCGCCGCTCCCGGCCCCCTCGCGGGGAGGCGGGCGGGGGCGAGGCGCCGGAGCCGCGGAGGTCGGTCGGTCGGTCGGTCGGTCGTTAGTTAGTCAGTCAGTCAGTGGGTCTCGCCCGCCCGAGGTCTGCGCGGACCGGCCGGCGGCCCCGCGGTGAGTGGGCGCCTCAGCGGCGCTGTGAGGCGAGGGAGGCCGGCGTGGCGGGTGCGGGGCGGCATGGGGGAACGGGCGGGCCTCAGGGGCGGGGGAAGGGACGGGCAGGGTGGCAGTGGCAGCGGGGTCTTGCTGTGAGCCCGCCTCGGCTCTCCAAGGGGGGCTGCTGCTGACAGCCCCACTTCATGGAGCGGCTCGCAAGACGGTGCCTCAAAATAAGAAGAGGAAAATAGAAAATTAAAGCCAGGGGGGCAGGAGGAGGGTGCTGGCTGCCGGGGTGGGGGTGTCTCCCCGCCGGAGGAGCTGGGTGTGAAGGAAGTGGTGTTGAGATCGAGAGGATGAAACTGAACGGTGTATTAAAAACATTATACCTTCCCTTTCACTGTCCTGGAAACTTAAACGTTGGTTGGCTTCCAAAGCGATATACAGGCTCTCAGCAAAAATCTGCAATTTCAGGAGTATAAAAAGTGCGTGGATTTCTTCTTGCTGTATGTTCTTCTTGCAGATTGTAATTTTTTTAAAAAACAGTTTTTAAGTGCTCCCTTGTCCAGTGCAAACCCTGTGCGTGGCTTTCTGTTCAGAGCCGGACGGGTCTCTTTGCACAACCCTCTGCCGTGCACACGCAGCCCACCGCCGCTGCTCCCCTCCCGGCTGCGGGGCTGGGGCAGGCAGCGTGGCGTGGGCTACCAGCCACTGCCCAAGGAAATGCCTTTGGAGCAGCACTCCCTCCGCCCGTCCTCACTGCCCGAACACAGCTCCTCAGTGTTTTACCTTCGCTAGCTAACGGTAAGGGTGGGAGGAGGGTCCTAACATAGAAATGACTTCCTGAAAATACCACTTGGCAAACTCTCTGTAACGAATCTGGCTCAGATGGAAACTGCTGGAGTACCGTGTGAGGCCGCAGCCGGCTATTTTCAAGAGGTATCCGCTTCAGACAGGGCAGGGCAGTGGTAACCGTCACACTCGATGTACAGCTGCTTTCTCGGAGGTGAGCTGGCTTCCCTGCAAGGGCTGGCTGCGAGCTGGGCCTCTGGCTTCTATGGGACCTTCCCCAAAGAGGCTGGGGGCTGTTTGAGGCCAGTGGGCAGCTTCACTGCTGCTGCTGCTTGGGAGAACTAACATTTGAAGGAGGAGGAGATCAAATATTTCACGCAACCAAGGTTTTGTTGTCCGGCTTTGCAGGTTTTCCTGCTTGAGTTAATGGCTGGTGATTATTGTGCTGGCAGTTACGGTAGCTGTGTTCCCAAATGTGTTGCTTAAAGGTGGTAAATGTGGTATGTCGTTTTATGGTTCTTAGTAAGATTTCAGTATTCATATGATTTTAAGTCTCTTGTTGAAATAAACGTTTGTAGCTTGAGTGTTTTGTTGGAGGATGTTAAGGATTTTGTGAAAAATCTGAATTTTCTTCCATGGTACGTGCAATGCTATTCCAGTGCCTATCTTGGTGTTATCATGGCAATATTGAATTTCCTTGTTGCTCCACAACAGTTAAGAGATTATTTGGAAAAGGCTGTTGTCCAACAAGAGTAAGGACACAGATTTAGTTATCAAAATGTTGTGATATGCTTTCTTTTTATACTCTTAGGGTGAGATTTTCCAAGGGCCCCGAGGTAGTAGTCCAGTTCAGTTCAGTGGAACATGGATTTCTGATTCACCTGCTTCTCCTTTACATCTCTTGAAAATTGTTCATGTCTCTTTAGATTATGTGTTTATGCATTAGTTTTTAAGTGCATGCATTTAAGTGCATACAGCTTCTCATATCTAGCAAGTGGGTACATGAGGGTGGGTAGTGATCGCGTGCAGTGATGACGCATGCACATGAAATTTAGAAAAATAATCTGGAAAACTGAGATCAATGTCATAGAACGCTTTTGATTTAGTTTCTACTCTTAAATGCTCACATCTTAAGTTTAAGCTTGTAATACATTATTTCAGCACGTGAGTGAGCTTCACAATCCATTATTCTCTTACTGTCAAGATGACTGTGATCTGCGACAGAGAAATGAAGTCCGAGCCAGCAAGGCCTTGTGCTGCAGGTAGTGTTTCCCCAAAGACAGATGGTGGGCATATGCTAGCTCACCTCTGCCACGTCATGGAATCAGTAAGAAAGGCCCAGATGGGATCCGGAAACAGTCTGTAAAAGTCATCAGACCTCAAGAATGCAGTACCTCCCCATATCTTTATTCTATGGCAGTCACTTGATAACAGAGAGATACTGGAAATGTTCTCAGTTTTGTGTTGTAATCATTTTCTTTGTATCTTAAGTAAAGCTTTGTGGCAATTAGACACCCCCTGAAGATCTTGTTCAGGCCAAAAGGAGCTGATAGAAGTGAATTCAAGGCGTACAAATTAGTTGTACATAAATAGCAGCTTTCAAAACAAAAAGCACAGTAGCTCCCTTTCCAAGTGAAATATACAGAATATCTTTCAGTGTACTGAACCAAAGGGTGGGTGGGTTTTTTTTGTTTGGTGGGGGTTTTTTTAGAACAAAATCCAGTTTTACTAGGCAAGCTTGGGCTAAATGGTTACAAAAATAATACAGAGCAATGCTTTCAGACAGAAAAGGGTGAAATGGGTGTTGGAAATTGTGTCATTTCCTAGTGTCCTGACATCGTGAGAGGCAGTGACTGTATGATGAAAGGCCCTTTTCATGCCACGTAGAGAAAGCTGTCATGCAGGTCAACACAAAGATTCAGTATATACCCAGAGTTTAGTAGCCGAAAAGATTTTTACTTAGAACATTTCTCTACTGTCTAGATGCAACCAAAAAACCTGGGTATCATCTACTAGGCAGATGTTTTATGGCACTGCGCAGAACTAAACTGAACTATCTGGGTTTCGTGTTGGAGTTCCGTGGCACGTTAAGAAAAACTCCCAGGTTTGAGTGAGCTGTCTACAAGTATTGGATGAAGGAGAGGGTAATCAGAAGGGTTTTCATTACTAAAATCTCAGAAAACAAAATCATTCAAGTAATTTGCTACACATAAAAAGTAGTCTGGGGGTGAATTTCTCTCCCAGCTTTTACAGTACTGATTTGCTGAGCTTTGGGTGAAAAGCTTTTTGATTTGCAACTCTGTGCTTGTGAAATGAATGAAATTGCTTGAGCAAATACAACTACAGAATGTCCTTATGCGGAGTACTGCAAACACATGCTTTTATATGCTCTATTCACTTCATTCTCACTGTGTAGTACTTGCTTTTTTTGTAAGTGCTATAAATAATCCCTGAGCGGACTTTGCAATACTCTATGGGTAGGTGAGATTAGATATCTGGAAAGTAGGGATGGGTTCTCCTCCAAGCATGATCACTATGTCATCTTGAGTATGTTACTTCTTGCTGTGCATGTTTCCTCATTGTAAAGATCCTAATTCTTCATATGGCTCTTGTGACCCTATAATTATTCTAAAACACAATAAAGATACTGAACTGGAAGGCATTAGCCAAGGGAAGTTCGTCATTATAAGGTGTATATAGGTATGTGATACAGTAATTATGCATGGCCAGGAGGCTGTAAGATAGAAGTTTGGAATAATCAGGAAGGCAGGCAGGCAAAACTGAAGCTTTCTTCTCTTTCCTTCCAGTGTACTAAGTGATTGACTTGTATAACAAGAACAAATATGGAGACAAATAAATACATTTGAAAATTTACCCCTAAAAATATATATGTATTAAAGTTCTGGGTGGACTAATCTTTGTATCCAGAACTCTTAGTTCGCCAATTATAAGGACCAGGACCAAAAGAAGGACATAGATACTAAAAATGGGACTTGAGTTCAAACAATGGAATTTTCCACTTAGGTCTCACCTAACCCAGCAGTGCATTAAAGCTTCATTTTTCCTTTTTTTGAAGTGTGACTTTCCCTAAGCAGCTCCTCTGCCTTGTGCTCAGAACAGCAGCCACAAAGAGGCATATTCTCCCCAGTTGTGCTTAGAGTATTTTCATCTTTCTGGTTTGCAGGCCACTCTGCAGACCTCATGTGTGGTTCAGATGAATTAGGCATAGAGTTGGAGGTATGGGAGTATGGAACAGGGCAGGAGCTGGAGAAAAACATTGATGCCTTGCTAGAAATACCTGGTAGGTGTGGAGAACAAGAGGTCGGTATTAATAAAGTATCTCACGTAGAGCATGGGACCTGGAAATGCTGTTCAGTCTGCCCTGGCATGTAACAGAGCATGAGTTGTACAGGTCATGGTAACAGGAAAGCATAAATCCCCCATCTTATGCAGAAAATCCGTCCCTGCTGATGCCATCGTGCTGTTCACAGTTTTGGAGCCAGGGAGGCGTCTGCTCGATACAACGGCTCCCTTTCAGTAGCAGTCCAGTGGCAGGCTGGCAAAGAGTAAGCTGTGTTCGGTTATTTGAAAGGATGCAGGAGCTTACCCGCCAGAGAGACATTCACTCTTTCTGGGTCTGTAGTGGATGAAAACACCTTTTGGGAGTTCCCGGCATGGAGCAGAAGATAAAATGTGAACCCTTGCCTCTGGTATTTTCTGTTGGCTATCTGTCGGCATCTGTCCTGTGTGTTGATGTAGATAGCCCTCTGCATGCTGTAGCCTCGTAGGTCTAGGGAGAGGTATGCTACGGGGTAAGGTGGAAGAGTTGGATTACTTGGGTTGAATTGCTTTCTAGTGGAAGGCTGTTCTAGAAATCTCTGAATATTTTTATCTGGAAAGAGAAGCCAGTCTAAACATTAAGTATTGTAGCTGCCTCTACTCTCACTTGGGTTTCTTTGATGTGGTTAGGATCATTTGCTTAGGCTGTTTTAAGACAGTAGGTACTTGGGTTGGTATTGTCTTCCTAGCTAGAAGAACTGAAGGCAGTCCATCTCTGAGCTAGCAGATTGCTGGGGGCATGGCTGTGTGTAAACCATTATATAGGGCTGACGCACGGCACTGCAGATACCTCCATATGACAGTGTCAAACCTGGAATGGAAGAGTGGAAATCGTATGCTCCAGCCAGCTAGACCGAGGTCTAAAAGAAGGCATTTCCTCTCTGCATAGCTGTAGGATCAATGCCTTGTAATGGGATGACTGCAGGGGAAATGGGTAGCTTAAGAACCACACTTAAACTCACTTTTCTCACTTCTCCCCTCACATGTTTTTGAGAGACTCTCACTGAAGTGATAGTAGCAGTGAGTGTTTTATAGCTACTTGTGAAACGTTTATAAAGTCAACAAACTGTGAGACGGACTCTTCAGTGGCATCCTCAGTACGGCTAGCTCCAATACTGATTTGGTGATTAGTTCAGTAATAAACATTGCATAGAATATTAGTTTGGTTGATGTTTGCACTGCACAGAGAAGGTGTAATTAGCACATAAGGGGTATGTTGTTATTAGCACACTGGGACTTCAAGGCAGTGTTCGAAAGGGAAGCCTGGGAGTTAGATTTTTCAGGGTTCTGCTGCTGTCTCTGGCCTTGACTCCACTGTAGCACCAGGTGAATGGGTTGCCGGCTGAAATTTAACAGCTTCAACATAGTAGTAGTAGCAAGTATTGTGGCTAAAAGAGAGTTTTGTGTATGTTTTCTGGAAACCGGGAGTGCTGTATGAATGCCGGCAATCGCTGTTGGTATCGTCAAGTTTCATTAGGGCTTGTCTTGGCAAGACTTTGCTCTTTCACATTCAGGCAATATGTTTCCAGTATTAAATGTGCTTTGATATAATCACCTTGTTTTACTGTTTGTAGGCAGCCTGTACTAGAGCAAGTGTTCTGGCAGGAGTGTTCTGCCTATCTTACATTGTGCCCATTAATATGTTTTCCACTTGTGTGTATTGTTTTGGTCAGATGTAATTTACTTGAAAACCAGCTTTTAAAAAGTGTGAAGAGCATTCCTTGCAATGCGTCATTGGCTGAAATAAAGCCACTGTGTAAAGATTGCATCTTCTTACGTAAAAAATCTTTACAATATTTGGCAGGTTTAATCACTGCATTTTTAAAAAAAAAACACCATATAAATGAGATTTAGACCAAGCTGTGCAATGTTCAAGATATACTAACTGCAGTTAATTTTCAGCGACTGAATTGAAGTGACTGTTGGACTACAATAAACCCTTTGTCTATCTTCACACGATGGAACAGGCTGCAGATAGCAATTTTATCAAGGAAGCCTCCCAGAGAGACAGTGCTGCTGCATTCTTTCCCATTTCACAACATTGCCAGCAGTGGGTTTATTCTACGGGATATCAGCTTCCCTTCTAAGGAAGGTGATTCCTTGCTTAGCAGGGATATAATGGGGAGGCTTTTCCCAAGTTTGCTTGGAAATTGCTTTCTCTGTGCTTAATTAAGACTTTTAGTCCTTTCTTTTCATAAATACTGTAGTCACTCCATTAAAAAATCTCATTTAGCACATTCATTTATGTTTTAATGAAAATGGTCCTTCTTTGTGTTTTTAGGGAGTCCTCAAGATGGCAGCAATGGCAGAATTCAACAACGTCTGTTCAGTGACTGAAGTGCCAGAAGGAGATGATGCTAAACGCAGTTTCCATCACAGAATGTTCTTGGAACCCCAAGAGAAGAAGAGGAGCATGAAGGCTCTGGTGGTTAAGCAAGCAAAGAAAACTTGCAGCTGCACTCCAGCCAAAGTTAAAGACTGTGTTTTCAGTTTCTTTCCTGTCTTGCAGTGGCTTCCTAAATACAAACTAAGAGAGTACTTACTGGGAGACATAATGTCTGGTGTGATTGTGGGGGTCTTATTAGTCCCACAGTCAATTGCCTATTCTCTCTTGGCTGGGCAGGAGCCTATTTATGGCCTTTATACATCCTTTTTCACTAGCATTATTTATTTCATATTTGGAACCTCCCGCCACATCTCAGTTGGCATCTTTGGTGTGATTTGCCTGATGGTGGGACAAGTGGTAGATCGTGAAGTACAGAGAGCTGGCTATGAGTTAGAGCCAGCTGCACTCAGTGTCCTCACAGATACAGCAACGTATGTAAACACCACCATTTCGCCTGTGAATCAGACATCACAGAAGCTGTTCTGTGATAAAAGCTGCTATGCAATTACAGTGGGAGCCACCATGACCTTCATAGCTGGAGTTTATCAGGTAAGAGGAGGTGGACAAACAGGTATTCTGTGGAAATAGTTTTAATTCTTCTTTAGGTGATTGTCCACATGAACAGCCTGCTGGGCTTGCCCGTGTCCTCAGTCTGCATCCCAGGGGACACAGGGAGGACTGGAGGTCTCCAGTTACTGTGGTGCAAGAAACTCCTCTGTGTCCTCTCCTTTTTTTAAATAGCATGTTGTGCTTGTATTGCTACTCTGTTGGGGACTGTAAGGACCTGCATGTAACCACTTGCTACTCTTACACAATCTGCTCACCACCTTCCTTGCTGTGGCCTGAAGCTGCTTTCCGCCCCCCCGGCTTATAGCTTAGGCCTCCATTTCTTTGGGCCAAAATGTGGTGTGGCAGCTTTTAATTCTAGACTTCAGTTATTTGCCTTTTCTTTTATCAAAAAGTAATCTGGATGGTAAAAATATCTCCAGTTTCTTTTTATTTGTCACTGTGCTTGTAAAACTTGGCTGTTTGTCCACTCAAAGCCAAAACAATGCCATTGTATGAAAAGGACACTACTGAGATGATAAAATATATTTGAAATTAAACTTTTAAATTATTACCATATTAAAATATATTACTCATCAATATTTTACCACTCTGTCTCTACTTACTACCTAGAATTCACTGCTTGCTGAAATTAAAGCAATATCTTTGTTTCTAGAGTGTCATGCATTAACCGGAATGAATTTAGTTTTAATGGTACTGCAGAGCTGTGGTATTTCAATTTGTGAGTTCACATTCATTTGTTCCTACAGTGACCTCCAGGGTGATAGCTAATCAAACTGTAGAGGAGCAGAGAAGGAAGCATACCTGTGATACTCTAAAACACTGGTTTTTGACACAACCTGGGACTTTTTCTTGTACTGCAAGTTAGTGTTGAGTAATTTCAGAAATATTCTGGGACTCCTAGGGTACACTGGATTTTGTGTTTCATCACTGTAGGATGGATGCAGTTTTGGAGTTGTGAATTGCGGTTAATATTCTTTGCAAGTACAACTACAATTAAGTTTCTTTATAGGAAGAAGTCAGATTACTTTAAGTCCTTCTGAATGTTAGGCATATTCTACTTGCTGTCTTTCTGCCTGCTAACCAATAGGTGTTCACACCCTCAAATATTTTTTTTTATTGGAAGCTCCAACCAAAATCACATATTCTTTGTATCAGAAACTTTACAATGAAATCGCAAAAAGCAAGCCTGCTCACACCAGTTGCCTACAGCATAACTAGGTAAGACAATTATTGCTAATGTTTTACAGCTAGAAAAACCTTTAATTAACTTAATTACCAAGGTTGTGAGGGAGCCTTTTTTAGAGCTTGGCTCTGAGCTGACGTCCAGTCAGCCCAGGTCGCAAACCTGCCTTCTCTTCAGTAATGCTTTGCGGTTCTTATGAAGTTTCCAGCTGTGATCTTGGCCTTCTTTATTTTGCCTTAACTACCTAATAGGATATATCAAATTGACACTACTTAAAAGTTTAATACCTGTAAGTTCTGGCCTGCAGTCTTCAGATAACAGTGTAGACAGCCCTGTTGTCCAGCTCAGGGAATTAAAGGGTTTCTAGCGGACTGCTGTGAGAAGGTCCATGCTCCATTTGGCATGAAGGTTGATGGGGAGAAAGGGACATTTACCAGGTGTGAAGACACATGTGTAGGGTAGGTATCCATAAAAACAGTCATTCCCATGAGAGAGCACCAAGGATTTTTCCATTCAACTGCCATTAATAAAAATGAATGACAAGGCACTTTAAAAATTTATCTCTGTTTATATAATCTGCATCACAAGACTTTGCAGCTCATATACTTTCTCAATCAGATGCACCAAACTTTATGGAGTGCAAAGGACAGCTGTTATGCCATAAGCTATATTTTTATTGCAGGTTGTGAGCTCAAGTGTAAGACAGATAAAGACAACCAAAAAGGTTTTGGATCCCTGCAAAGTTCACAGAGATTATAAGAACTTGGGAGAGAAATGGCAATAGTAGCTGCTATTTCAAATGCTTTTTTCCCTAGGTTTCTTTGCCTGTGGGCAACTAGGAGTTACAGCTGAACCAATGAGCAAACAACAAATACAGGTTCAGAGTACAAAGACCCCCAAAAAAGCCTGCTCTGTGTTAGAAATGCCTTTCATTTAAGTGCAGTGCGCCAGGAGCAGCGGAATGCTGGAGACTGTTTTCTCTATGCTCAGACCATGCCTTGTTCTCCAAGGCCATGCACAGTGGTTTTTGTATCCCACGTCCCTCCAGAGTCCCACAGTGATGACATCTGTAAGATTTGCGTCCTAATCTGTTGTGTGTGGTTGATTCCTTCCAGGTGGCCATGGGTTTCTTTCAAGTGGGCTTTGTCTCGGTGTACCTCTCCGATTCATTGCTGAGTGGATTTGTCACGGGTGCCTCCTTTACCATCCTAACCTCACAAGCCAAGTATCTCCTGGGCCTAGACATTCCACGGAGCAGTGGCATTGGCTCCCTTGTAGTCACGTGGATAAACATCTTCAGAAACATACACAAGACCAACATCTGTGATCTCATCACCAGCTTCTTGTGCTTTCTTGTACTTATCCCAACCAAAGAGCTTAATGAACATTTTAAATCCAGGCTCAAGGCTCCAATACCAGTTGAACTAGTCGTAATTGTGGCAGCTACTCTGGCATCTCACTTTGGGAAGCTGAGAGAGACTTACGGCTCGAGCATTGCTGGACATATCCCAACTGGGTTTCTGCCACCCCGCCCTCCAGACTGGAACCTGATTCCTAATGTGGCTTTGGATGCTATCCCCATAGCTATTATTGGCTTTGCCATCACTGTCTCCCTCTCAGAGATGTTTGCCAAGAAGCATGGTTACTCTGTGAAGGCCAACCAGGAAATGTACGCCATTGGCTTCTGCAACATCATTCCCTCTTTCTTCCATTGCTTCACAACCAGTGCAGCTCTTGCCAAGACTCTTGTCAAAGAGTCCACAGGCTGTAGGACACAAATATCTGGCTTGGTGACTAGTTTGGTAATCCTATTAGTTCTCCTTGTGATTGCACCTTTATTTTATTCCCTTCAGAAATGTGTCCTTGCTGTCATAACCATTGTAAACCTCAGAGGAGCCCTGCGGAAGTTCAAGGACCTGCCAAAAATGTGGCATTTGAGCAGAGTGGACACAGTGATCTGGCTAGTTACTATGACAGCCTCAGCATTCATCAGTACTGAGATTGGCCTTTTGGTTGGTGTTTGCTTCTCTATGCTCTGCGTCATTTTCCGAACTCAGAGACCAGAGGCACCTCTGCTTGGCTGGGTGGCAGAGTCTGAGACGTACGAATCCCTGTCTGCTTACAAGAACTTGCAAACCAAGCCAGGAATCATGGTGTTCCGTTTCGAAGCACCCCTCTACTACATCAACAAAGAGTGCTTTAAATCCACCCTGTACAAGCAAACTGGGGTCAACCCTGTCTGGGTGAAGGCAGCAAAGAAAAAGGCAGCAAAAAGAATGCTTAGAGAGAAAGAGGTGGATTCTGGTGGCAACCAGACCAGCATCTCCATGGATTTTGTGTCTGAACCTCTGGAGTTTCACACAATAGTGATTGACTGTTGTGCAGTACAGTTCCTGGACACGGCAGGGATACGCACGCTCAAAGAGGTCTACAAGGACTACAGGGAGATAGATGTCCAGGTGCTACTGGCCCAGTGCAATCCTTCAGTGAGGAGTTCCCTGATCCGAGGAGAATTCTTTAAAGAGGGGGAGGACCACCTTCTCTTCCACAGTGTGCACCAGGCTGTGGACTTCGCATTGGGTGCACAGGGGCACAGTGTGACCAGTGCTTCTAAGAACTAGGTGTGGAAAGGCAGCAATCTGGAACAAAGCCTGGGAAAAAAATGGCTGTGGGTCTGTATGTCTATGCAATATATATGCACTCAGATAAAAAGGCAGGGTTGTTTTTAACACACTGGTTACTATGCAGTCTGTTTTGATGCTTTACATTTGCCTGCTGGGTATAGTGGTACTGAATGAAGGTGGTACTTAATAGGTGGTACTGAATGAAGGCAATTCTTAACTTGATTATGGCCAATCTGTGAATCTAAGAATTTTCCTATGGTTGTTCATCTTATTTCTCTTCTCTCTTGAACTTTCCATGTCTCAGTTCCCCTCTGAGTTTTGATCATCAGCATTGAAGTCTTTATTGCAACCCTGTCTTTATGGATGGGACAGGATTTTGAAGTAGCCTGGGCATCCTGTCCAGCCAAATAATGAGGCAACCCATTTCTTTTCCCTCGTTCTGGCATTGCTTTTCCGTATCACCACACCCTTATATTTTCTAAGGAATGACTGACGGGGACTGTTTGCTCTGGTCTTTACTGTGGAGTGATTGGTTGGTGATTTTGTAACCTCCCTGAATTTGGGACAGATAGATAACTAAAATCTAAACATGCATGAAAAGGTCTTCATGAATAGCTTCTAACCACCCATCACCTCCAGAGGCTTTGTCATTGTCTCCTGAGAGCCTGATGCAGCCAGACAATGGGGGCATGGTTATCTCATTTCTACACGGGCCTTTACAGGCCAGGGAAGTTTGCCTCTTTAGCTTGATTTTTTTCAGAATGATTTTTATTCAGAGGTGACTGTTTAGAAGACTGATTCATGCTTATGGTCACTCATTTGTTTTCCTGATATTTAGGAGCTCTTCAGAATTAGCGGACACTAGATACAGAAAATCTCTAATTCTTGAGTTTCAACAGAAAACAGTCCCTTATAGCCAGTTTTATATGCCAGGCAGACAGAATCACAGGCACCAAAATGAAAAGGGCCAAATAGATTATGCAACCTCTGTCCAAATTTGTCCATGTCACACAGACTTCATGTGTGAATGCAGGTTGTACTGACCATAGACCCTTTACACATGCTCTATTGTGGGCTTTATGTAATGGGCATGGACAGGCCAAGAAATACAGCCATTAGAAAAGGAGCCAGAGAAATTCTTTGCTGAACGTTATTTCACCATGTTAGTGTAAATAAAACTTTATACTTTGATTTTAAATTATGCAGAACAGTGAAGAGTGCCTGTTCTTCATGCTAAAATACAACCACCAGGTAGGAAGAGGTCCTCTTTTCTTACACCAATAGAATACAATTATGAAGGCATAATTGAGAGATTAACAGTTTTTACTGAGTATCAGCTATACATAGCACACAGTGCATCCTTGGAAGATGGGGGTTTCTCCCAGGGGAGTTTACAGTCTGAATTGCAGGTTCTTCACAGCCTTTAAAAGGGAAAAGGTGGTGTATACAGACAATATTCTCATCCTTAGTCGTTCAAAAATAATGAGTCAGGAGTCAAAAAAGGAATAAAATGCATATGAATTGTGAAACATTTTCTAGATAGAAATATATTTTGAGTTTAGGTTGTTTTCTTTTTTTTCTGAGCTAGGACCAGTAACTATTCCCTTCTTTCTATGAAAGCTGAAATGTCATGTATCACTTCACTCTAGGAGCTGGGGTCTCAAGAGAAAGACTAGATAGCAGAAAGATGAGTCCCAGGACCTGACAACCTTTATATGTTAACTGAACTTACTACATTTTTTAGGACATCATAGCAGTGTATAGAAATACTGGGGGAGGTGGGAGGTGGCTGTAGCATGTATTGAAAAGGAGCACATAACTGAGATTCATGCATTATCTGTCCTAGAACTGGCATTGTTAAGGAAACAAGTCTCCAAGTATCAGAGAAAATCCTAAAGCTTCTGCAGTATTCAAAAAACACAAATACTGTTCTTTCTCAGCCTTAAGACGTGTTTATGCAAGGAGATGAATCCCAAATAGCTACTGCTGATTTTTTTCTTTTTTGCAGTAACCTCCTGCATGAACTTTTTTATTCTGGGCTAAGAATCCCTTATGCAGTTTGGATAATGATAATTACTGAATTGGTATTACCAGAGTGGATTAGCCTAAGCCATATAAAAGCAGTGAGTGGGGTTAATGCCTATGTAGGGAGTGAGTGCAGGATGGAAATTATGTTTTAATTCCTCACCTCACAAAACACTGTTTTGTGTTGAGTTCCCATTCAGAGCCCCTGGGTTGGTGTCAGGAGAGAGCTGGCACACCCGTGGCGGCTCCTGCAGCTGGGTGCCAGCTTGGAAAGGCTTGTCACCGCAGGGGTTTGTGCCTGGCCACCGACGGGCTGGCTGGTGCCAGGGGAGCGGTGCAGGCCTATGCACGTGCATTCAGCTGATGGCAGTGTTGTGGCCTGGGGGAGTCCCTTTTCAGCACAGTTTGTTCACATTACCGGAAAGCATCTCTAGAACTTTGAATGAAAGCCTCAATACCATTTTTAAATGTTGATTTTAACTAATATTTTTCAAGAGAGCAGAACAGTGCTAGAAGCAGTGCCTTCTTCTCAAAGCCCTGATGAAAAATTACAGTACAGTGAACAATAAGCAGTGTACATTGTTATTGCAAATGTTCCTGCCTACACGCAGCTACTTGTTTTCACCCCTTTGCCCCTCAGGCACGGGCAGCTGAGAGGGAGAGGAGGAATGAGCAGCCAGCCAGGAGACTTCCTCTGAGGCAGGTCAGCCACGGGTGGGATAGAAGTAACGTGGAAATTGTTCAGGGTGATTCTTTCCTCTTTACACTCACAACTCTTCTCTCCCATACTCTTTCCATGCTGCCCAGGTAGAGATTTTTTGACCTGTGACCATGTGCAGGTTTGTGTAGCCGAATTCTAACTGAGAAGGGGAAAACAGTAATTATTTATTAAAAGATGTTTTTTCAAATCAATTTCTAGCTGTGCCAGGAAGGGAGGAATAGCAATGTTATTTCCAAGAAGTACACGCTCTCCAGCAGCTAGCAGGATGCATATTTGTAGCTCCTAGGTACTTGTTTACATAAAAGCACAATAAACCAGCCATAAATTGATTTTCAATTAATTAATTTAGATTACAGCTAAAAGATATACTGAAGTGATTTATGTTTAGCTAGAGCACATCGTATTTGGCGTCAGTGCTGTTTGTGCAGCCACGACTGGCAATATAGCCTCCAAATTCCATTTCAAGCAAAACACAGGAAACTGTATTAAAATGCAACAGCAAAAGCGGCCAGCCAACCAAAAGAACAACTTTTAATGTTCTTACTTAAGATAATGTTCAGACGTCATAGTAGTAATAAGTCTATATTAATGCATACAGCCTGGGTTAAAAGGGAACAGAAATAAATGCCATTTGCCAGAGAGTTCAGTATAATAGAGAGTCCTTTGGAATTAACCAAAGATTAGAGCTTATCATGTCTGGAATTTCTTAAAACAGTGGGTTTTCAGCCATTTTGCTTTTAGGCCTAGAATAATTTTTTAACGGAGACATGAATCTGATTTAAGCCTACTGGCAAGAAGCACGTTTTGCTTGAATATGTTTATGGACCCTCTAGAAGTAATCCAACTTCACCTTTAGGAATCAGGGACCACTGATTGAAAACTGTCGCCCTAAGGAATTTGTTTTATAAAGGAATTTCTTATATATGTATATAGATGCACATATATATGTGTGGGTGTACATATGTACACACACCTTTTGCTGCTGTATGATGGATGCAGCAGCTATATATATATCCATTTATGCTTTTGTGGTGCTCCTGTTTCTGTCCTGCAAAGGGCTCTTCTGCCTTCTACTGTTTTAAATGAACTGTGGAAAACATGTACCAGATTTTATAAGGGGAAATCTGCCATACCCACTGCCTTCTACACTTTCTCTTATCCCTGCCTCACAGCTTAATTTGTAATCTATAGGAAGAGGGAATCTCAGAACGATTGTTTTTGGGTTTACGCATCTGTCGGAACAGGAATGTTCATCCCAGGTGCAACCTTCAGAACCCCAGGCCAGACTGGAAGATGGTGTAAATCAGTTGATCTCCATTCCCCAACGTACTAATCAGCAATTATCAGTCTAAATGAAGAATTAAGAGATCATTAGCACATTCATTAATGACAACAACACAGCATTATGGAAATTAACACATAGTCTCAGCTACACTAAAGATTGCTGGAAATGTCTTTAGTAGTCTCCTGCTAAATGTCAGGCTCTTTTTTTACGTTTATTGCTGCTACAGATAGTAGTGTCAGTTCCTCCTAATGTGGCAGTTGGACTAATAAATGTTTCACTTGTGTGAATGTTTTGACACAGAAAGAATTTTCAGTCCACTTCATAAAGCAAGGAAAGGTACTGCAGTGGGGCATGTGGTGCTTATATTTGGATTTATAATGACATTGCCAACCTTAGTCTTGCGCAATTTAGTGATCCTGATTTCCTTGTAAGCCATTGCAGCTCCATCTGCTCCTCTCTAATTCACTGTGAGACTCACCTCCACCTTCTTGACACTTCTTTCTGTGTTTTGCTGTAAGACGTTGCATATGATTGACTGTAAATAGAAGAATCATTGCCTTTGTGTATGTTGCTATTACATGTGACCTGCTACTCAATTTTCATGCCAGATCTTTTGATAAGGCTAAAGCTCCTGACCAGAGAGTGTAAAACAACCCTAAAATCCTACCAGTCCTTTGGGTGCTGGGGCTGGGAGAAAGGGGGCTGTGGGCAGCTGGCAGGGGAGCACCACTGTGCGTGTCCCCCCACAAGCACTCTGGAGCCTTAGCCCAGAGTGGGGCTGTGCAAGGGTTTGTGTAGCTGCAGCAGTAATGGTGCCACCCAGGAACGACAGATTAACCTGGAGGTGTCTTTATTATCAGGCTACTGCGACACTGTGCTATGCAGCCATGTGCCTTTCTCCATAATGAGTGTAATAATAACACAGGACCTAGTTCCTGCTCAGTGCTGCTGCATGGGTCACTGTCCCGAACTACATATATAAGGGATTTCTGTTTTCATGCTTATTTGTTTTTATCTAGTTTTAGTCTACGTCCGCACATGGCTCTCCCAGCCAGGGCAGCAGAGCTTCCATGACTGCTGCGCTCCTTCCCGTCAGGCTGCAGTGATGAACAGAAAGGTACTCTCTCTCGGGGAAAAAACACAGCAATTCCTTTGTCTCCACTTGCTTCTGCTGGCTTGTGCCAAGAGACATTAAAATCCACTGCTGCTGGGTCCGAAGTGCAGAGGTGGGGTATTACAGGCAGGAAAGCATCCTGGCTGCCGCACCAGGGTTTTAAGCCGGTCGATACCCAGCCTTGTGCTGAGGTCAGCCGTGAACTCTGCCTGTGCCCGGTCCTAGATCTAGGCTTACCTGGTGGAGTCCAGTCTTTTTGTGGCCAATCTCCCTTGAGAAGACCAGCAACACTGCGCATCTCCCTGGGTCCAGTTCCTGAATCTTTCACCCAAGGGCTGTGCTCACTCCCTGTTCCCCACCGCACTTAGCAACCTGCTGTCATCTCCAGTGCTGCTGGTGCAAAGAGCTTTTAAGCAGGTTGAAGTCATGTCACTCACATGTCTCCGTTCCAGAAACGGTGCAGGAACACCCGTGCTGGCCGTGCAGCCAGGCACACAGGCAGGCACAGGGCTCACCCGGGCTCAGCACCAACCTTAACCTCCCTGTGCTCGCAGTGCAGTGAGGAGTACAGCTGGGCTGTAGGAGACTGCTGGTCTACATGGTCTAGAAGAAGATCATAGAAACTGGAATAAGAGGAAACCCTTCTGAGTTGTGGGTGAAACTCTTCAGGCAAATAGTTTGTTTCAGGGCATTATCTTCTGTTGTGTTTTTTTTTTCACATGGTTTGGAAAGGTGATTAAGTGATTGAGGTGATTTACATTTTTAATTTTTTTTTTTACCAACATAGCTAAGCTAATGAAGCTGTGACACAGATAGCAGTCATCTGCTGCTAATGCCATTCAAGGTGCTTTGTATCTCTAGCTTATTTTGCTTTGCTGAGTCTCAGTGTAGGATACTGTTGTGAGACTTCAGTATTGATGTAACTGTCCACACTAGAAGGGCTTTGCACTTCTACTATGCTGGCATAGATAAAAGGAGCAATGTCTTTAGTGCAGACTTTGCACTGTGAATGACCTTGTTAAGTCCCAAGAATTACTTGCACTTGATCATGTTTGTAAGCCTTTGTAGGATCAGCTGCTCATGTGAAAAACTACCTGATCTTTACTAGTTCAGTCAAATTCCACCTGAAGTGGAAATAATTCTGAGTCTTGCATTTTCTTTTGAGATCATTACAATGCGAAAAGTGAGGCCTCTGGTTAGGTAAAATGGCAAATATTTAATATATATATATTTAGTTCATAATGTAATTAGTACCTTTCTATTTTATTTTCTAGAGATGATATAAGCTAAGGCATATTGCTGTTTCTCTAATCTGCAAATACACAAAATATTACAGCATTGGATGGAGAATCAAATCTCCACTGAGTAAATTTACTGCCAAAAATATTTGAATTCCACCTCCCTCTAGCTCTGAAAGCACTTAGCTCTTAGTCCAGCTCCCAGATGATCTCAGGACTCCAGAGGAAGATAGGAGATGAAACATTTCGCTGGACTTGGTTCCAAGTTTTTTATGTCTAATTTTTGACTTGAGGAAGTAAATTTTATGTATATTTGAACTGCAGCTGAAACATGGTTAAAAAGTGGTAAAGCCTCACTTTTTCTGGTAAGCACATGATGCTTTGAGTTCATCAGCCTCTTGAGTCCCTGACCATCATCTCAGGTAGCTTGGTATGTTCTGGGGTATGATTTTTGAATTATTTTAAATTCAGAATAATTTTAGATATTTGTGATGTAATGTTTTGCAGAATAAACAAAATGGCAAATTTTGCCTGGAGTAGCTTTTTCAAGTTGGAGAATCAGTTTAACCAAACAAGACCTCAGGAATGGAATAGATCACATCAGTCAGCTATAAACAAAATAGTTGATTTGAATAAAATGTGGAAAAGTTCTATAGTATGTATAAAAGATCGCGTTACTTTTTACCGTGACTTATCTGTACAGTAAAAATAAGGTGTAATGTATCCCCCAGTTCGGTGGCAGAATCCGGGGTGCTGGGGGAGCCGTCTCTGTGCCATCAGTCCGTGCTGGATGGGTGTTTGCTGACACGGACCTTGCCTTGCGCCAAGCGTGGGGAGAGATGTGTTGCCATCAGCGCCTCATTGAGTGCTGTGCTCACCGACGAAATGTTTGTGATCAAAGCTGTATTTTGTCAGTCGTCTTCTTATGTCCTGCCATCAGCTATGGGATATAGCCTCTGCATGTTGTCGACTCTCCTTTATGCTGTCTCTGTCTGTTAGATCTGTATCAATTGTCATTTTTAAATGCTAATGTGCCTTATTGTCATTGTGGAAGATTTGTTAGCACAATAATTTTCTATCAAATATGGTGAAATCTTTGGGATTTCTTTATCACCATTAAAATATGATATTTATGTTTGTTCTGTTGTTGGACGTATGCTTGATACCTTAGAAGATGCTGCAGCTATAAATTTTAAAAAGAAGAGCCACACATTTGAGCCGTGAGTCCCCAGTCCGTTTCTCCTGACAGTTGTGCCCAATCCCCATTGTAAAGCGCAGTGTATACACAGCTGTGTGCACTGTTCTCCCGCACTGCGTGTGGTACACACGTAGGCACACATGGAAGTTTCCTGCCAACATAAACCAGGGCACTGACTGACGATACGTGGCCAGCAGCAGGCTTTCACCTTGTTCTGACTTCGGTGCTCTGTGCAACCAGGCTGCAGTTTGTCTCATTAATAATAAGAAGTAATAAGCAATGTGATGGCAATGATGGGCCGTGTGCCGGTGAGCAGCACCGTCCTGTGGGCCAGGTCCATATTCCTAAAATGCAAGAAATGACAGATTTGGTGCTACTTGTACTTTACAATATGTGTAGTAATAGCACATGGTATTATATATTCAGCCTTACAAAATTGCTGCAATGTATTTCAGTGTTACTTGACATAACAGGTTATATGACTTGGTTGTGTCATGGCCAGTAAGAGTCAGAGCAAAAATTAGAGGAGCTCTGGGTGCAGTTCTGGGCAGTTACTGTGAGCATTATCTCTGCATACATGTCCTTGAGTTACACAAAAGATTTTCTTGATCCAGCACGGCTCAGCTTTTACCTGAGGCTGCCTTTTACCTTAGGAGACCTCAGCATGCTGTAATTTTTGTGTCGGTGCCAACAGAGTGGTAGGAGCACTCAATTATGGAGAATGCCAGCAGGAGCTTTCTGCTCTCTTGAAAAGCATAGGACAGCCATTGCCTTCAGCAGAGTGACTCTTGATTCCTGCCAATACAGAGCTGAGATAACAGGCTTCAATCAGCAGCACCCTTTACTTGTGCTACTCAAGGCTCTGCCTTACCTGCAGACAACTAATTCTCGCCATACACGTTCCTGTACTAGATGAGACCCCCAGCCCTGTCTCCTGTGTCACAGCCTGGTGGAGGCTGCTTGGGAAAGGTATACCAGGGGTCCAGCCCATGCAGAGCCTTCCCAGCACCTGGTAAGCAGCAGACTAGAAACTTCCTGAGCGCTTAGACATTTGTTATAGCTTTTGCGGCACTTCTCTGTGAAGTTTCCTAATCCCTTTTCTCAAACCTGTTGACTCCCACCACACTCTGTGGCAGTCTGTCCCACCATTTGTGTTGTGTGAAAAAGATTTTCCTTCTGTTTAAAATCTAATAGCAGATCCAATCTTGTCATATGGCAGGTAGTTGGAGATGTGCTGCTGTTTCTGGGCTTCTTACCCATCTGCTGGAGCATCTTTCTGTCCTGTGACATTGAGATGTGACCTCTGTAGGATCCCCCTCCACTGCCTTGGTGCACGATGAGCCGGTGTGAGATGGCTACTGAGAGAGCTCGGGAGCCAGCCACAGAGCTCTCCCCAACATGGTGCCTGCTCTGCTGTGGTGGGGGCAAGTAGGGTGACCCTGTGAGCCAGCCAACAGCTACAGGGAGAAGCAGCATCCCACCAGCACGGCCTCAGTGCCGTGAAGGGCTCATAGGCAACACACACAGGTCAAGCCTGAAATGATGCCAAATAGCCTGGGCTGAATGCCAATTCAGTATGAAATAGAAGCGTGTTTCCGTGGTTTTGTTCCACTGTATTCATCTGTAATCAATTTAATCTGTTTACAGAGCCATTATAGCATTTTAAATTATTAGCTTGATAATTTGGAAAAGGGTCATAAGCACTGGACATTTTTCACACAGGGGAAAACATGAAAACAGCAACAAAGTGCCGCAAAAGTTGGCAATGAATTATTTTCACCCTCCTTATATAAATTGGGAATGCTCCCCAAATCCTCTAGCTGATGTGCTTGGAAGTGCTCTGTTTTTCCGTCTTCTACGAGTGGGTGTCAGTGCTGGGGGAAGGACTTGTAGCAGGGCATTAGCAGCGTGGACCCAGCATGCGGTGTCCTCAATAGCTGGACAGTGCGATGTATGACCTCTGCGGCCAAAGATGCTCTTCCACGTCCTTTTAGATCTGCTACCTCTGCACTGAGTCTCTTTCCAAGGACATAGGCTCCATCTCACATCTTTCAAAATACACTAAAAAACATTCCTTGCATGTCTGTCTTCATGCTTAATTGCTGGGAGCGAGCAGCAGCTTAAATAGATGCTCTTTATTTATTTGTAGGTTCCTTGGTCCCTCTCAAACTTCAGAGTGGTGTGACTACATTACCAAGTGCAGTCACAGGGTGAGTGACACTTTTGGTCTCACAGTGTTTATGTCTGGAGATAACTTTATCTTTGCCTTGCACGCTCTGCTGTGACCCCTGCACGTTAGCATAAACTGCCCTGCAAAATAACAGGAGGCTGCAAAAACTGTCTTATTTTCTGGGATGACTTAGTGTACTGCTTCCACATTCTCTGGTGTTATCTCTTGCAGAAATGTGAATAATTGCTTTCCAAGAAACCATAGGAGAGGTTCTGTTCAGCTTTTTTGTCCTTGGGCGCTTTTGTTGCATTTTGCCATATCTCAGCAGTGGGACTAATTTTGGGCTTGTCTCCTTTTCCTTGTTTTTTCCCTTTAAAAAGATGATGTTTTGCAGATGTCTACATATTGAAAATTCATTTCCCAGTGGAACTGAACAAGCAGCCATCTGAAAAGACTGTCAAGTCCCAAATCTGAAGGAAAGGAAAAGCATCTCTCTTAGATACCTGGCACCATTACCTGGCTCACTTGCCTGTCTTTTTAATAAAGTTGCATGTGATCTAAGTAACTGCAGAGCAGTGGGGTGCAGCCATGTACTAAGCCAGGCTGGCCCATTTATGGAGCCAAGACATGTGGGATGCTACTTGCAAGGCTTCCAGAAGCCAAATAGTCATAAGTGTATTTACAAGCCTTAAAGCAAATCAGAAGTCCTTGTGCAGTGCAGTTAGCTCTGTTCCAAAGAAAATTGGAGATGCCAGCTTGTCCTGTTAAACAAAAGCGATGCATTGACACAGCAGCAGAGACTTGAATTCACTACACTTACCCACTGCAAAATGCCTGGGTAACAATCATGGACCCAGACAATTTCATGATTTTTTTCTATTTTAGGGTAGAAAACCGAAATAGCCCACTACTGCATTTTCCTTGTACCTGGAGCCTGGGTTTCCACTGCTCTGTTTCTAGCTGGCTGCAATGGCTATTGCGTAGATGGATGTTACATTGCTCACATACCATGCCATAAATGAAAAATTTGGATTTCATGCTTTCTGCTTGTCTTAAAAACAGAGGGTGCCATGTTACTGGCAGGCAACATCCTGTCTACACTTGCATTGTCCAAGCTAATACCATCTGTCCAACCCAGCCTTGCCCAGAATGGAGCTAAACAGTTAAGTGAGTATATAGTGGCAATAAAGAACAACCCTTGAAGATGCTATTGAAAACAAACAGTTTCAGCAGTTAGCTGTAGTGACCTTGCATTTGGAAGGCAGCGCAGCCTTAGCCAGCTCAAGGTCACATGAAGTTCCATTGTGGGTTTCTTTTTTTAAGCTGTCCGCTATACATTTTCTAGAGCAAATGTGAAATGTTTGCAGTTTCCGCCTTTGCCTCACCTCATACGCTAAAAGTGATTTCAGTGACGTACACAGTGTTCAGCGTAACCAAGTACATTCTTACATCCTCTCTGTCAGGATGGAGAACATAAAATGGCCTTTTCTGAGTGCCCACAGCCTGAATTTCCAGCACAGAGAGGACCACGCAGAAGCTGCCCTAGAATGAAGGCTCGCCGTTTTGAAGAGGTCAGTGCAGAGAACCGAACACATGGGGAAGCCAGCTGGGACAAGGAGCTTGAGAATGTAATTGCAGGGAAAGTATGGAAACCGGCAGGGAAGAAGACCAGCCTGGCTGAACAGAGAGCTTTGGCTGGAACTCAGGAAAAAAAGGAGAGTTTATGACCTTTGGAAGAAGGGGCAGGCAACTCAGGAGGACTACAAAGATGTCACGAGGTTATGCAGAGAGAAAATTAGAAGGGCCAAAGCCCAACTAGAACTTAATCTGGCTGCTGCCGTAAAAGACAATAAAAAATGTTTCTGTAAATACATTAGCAACAAAAGGAGGGCTAAGGAGAATCTTCCTCCTTTATTGGACATGAGGGGAAACATAGTGACAAAGGATGAGGAAAAGGCTGAGGTACTTAATGCCTTCTTTGCCTCAGTCTTTAATAGTAAGACCAGTTCTTCTCGGGGTACCCAGCCCCCTGAGCTGGAAGACAGGGATGGGGAGCAGAATGAAGCCCCCACAATCCAAGGGGAAATGGGGGAAATGGTTAGCGACCTGCTACACCACTTAGACACACAGAAGTCTATGGGGCCGGATGGGATCCACCCAAGGGTACTGAGGGAGCTGTGGAAGTGCTCACCAAGCCACTTTCCATCCTTTACCAGCAGTCCTGGCTAAGCGGGGAGGTCCCAGTTGACGGGAGGTTAGCAAATGTGACGCCCATCTACAGGAAGGGCCAGAAGGCAGATCTGGGGAACTACAGGCCTGTCAGTCTGACCTCGGTGCCAGGGAAGGTTATGGAGCAGATCATCTTGAGTGCCATCACGCGGCACGTACAGGACAACCAGGTGGTCAGGCCCAGTCAGCAAGGGCTTATGAAAGGCAGGTCCTGCTTGACTAACCTGATCTCCTTCTATGACAAGGTCACCCACTTAGTGGATGAGGGAAAGGCTGTGGATGTTGCCTACCTGTGCTTTAGTAAAGCCTTTGACAGCGTTTCCCACAGCATTCTCCTGGAGGAACTGCCTGCACATGGCTTGGACGGGCGTACGCTTCATTGGGTAAAGAACTGGCTGGGTGGCCGGGCCCAAAGAGTGGTGGTGAATGGAGTTAAATCCAGTTGGTGGCCGGTCACAAGCGGTGTTCCCCAGGGCTCAGTTTTGGGGACAATTCTGTTTAATATCTTTATCGATGATCTGGACGAGGGGATCGAGTGCACCCTCACTCAGTTTGCAGACGACACCAAGTTGGGTGGGAATGTCTATCTGCTGGAGGGTAGGAAGGCTCTGCAGAGGGACCTGGACAGGCTGGATCGATGGGCCAAGGTCAATTGTATGGGGTTCAACAAGGCTAAGTGCAAGGTCCTGCACTTGGGTCACAGCAACCCCATGCAACGCTACAGGCTTGGGGAAGAGTGGCTGGAAAGCTGCCCAGCGGAAAAGACCTGGGGCTGTTGGTCGATAGCTGGCTGAATATGAGCTGGCAGTGTGCCCAGGTGGCCAAGAAAGCCGATGGCATCCTGGCTTGTATCAAAAATAGTGTGGCCAGCAGGACTAGGGAAGTGATCGTGCCCCTGTACTTGGCACTGGTGAGGCCGCACCTCGAATACTCTGTTCAGTTTTGGGCCCCTCACTACAAGAGAGACATTGAGAGGCTGGAGCGTGTCCAGAGAAGGGCAATGAAGCTGGTGAAGGGTCTGGAGAACAAGCCTTATGAGGAGCGGCTGAGGGAACTGGGGTTGTTTGGCCTGGAGAAAAGGAGGCTGAGGGGAGACCTTATTGCTCTCTACAACTACCTGAAAGGAGGCTGTAGAGAGGTGGGGGTCAGGCTTTTCTCCCAAGTAACTAGTGATAGGACGAGAGGAAATGGCCTCAAGTTGTGCCAGGGGAGGTTTAGATTGGATATTAGGAAAAATTTCTTCACTGAAAGGGTTATCAAGCATTGGAACAGGCTGCCCAGGGAAGTGGTTGAGTCACCATCCCTGGAAGTATTTAAAAGACGTGTAGATGTGGTACTTAGGGACATGGTTTAGTGGTGGACTTGGCAGTGCTAGGTTAACAATTGGACTTGATGATTTTAAAGGTCTTTTCCAACACAAACAATTCTATGATTCTATGATTCTATGAATATTTTGAAGTTGAGTATACAAAAGCAACTGGGAATTTGCACACAAGAAAGGGGGGAAAAATTTGTAGGGAAGGATGGCAGAGGAGGCACAGAGACAGAATGAATGGAAAAAAGAACTGCTTACCAAAACCTATGCCTTGGAGAGGTGGAAGACCATGGCTATATCAAGGCTTACCAAGCTATATCAGATGGTGAAGTGTCGTGGTTTAGCCCCAGTCAGCAACTAAGCCCCACACAGCCGCTCGCTCACTCCCCCCCAGTGGGATGGGGGAGAGAATCGGAAGGGTAAAAGTGAGAAAACTTGTGGGTTGAGATAAAGACAGTTTAATAGGGAAAGCAAAAGCCACGCACGCAAGCAAAGCAAAGCAAGGAATTCATTCACTACTTCCCATGGGCAGGCAGGTGTCCAGCCATCTCCAGGAAAGCAGGGCTCCATCACGTGTAATGGTTATTTGGGAAGCAGGGCTCCATCACGTGTAATGGTTATTTGGGAAGACAAACGCCATCACTCCGAATGTCCCCCCTTCCTTCTTCTTCCCCAGCTTTATATACTGAGCATGACGTCATGTGGTATGGAATAGCCCTTTGGGCAGTTTGGATCAACTATCCTGGCTGTGTCCCCTCCCAGCTTCTTGTGCACCTCGCAGAGCATGGGAAGCTGAAAAGTCCTTGACTGGTGCAGCAACAACTAAAACATCTCTGTATTATCACCACTGTTTTCAGCACAAATCCAAAACACAGCCCCATACCAGCCACTATAAAGAAAATTAACTCTATCTCAGCTGAAACCAGGACAAACAAAATCGTAACAAAAATCATTACAAACAAAAGAGTTCCTGAATATATGTGAAGATGGAAGTTGGAAGGAAAAGCAGCAGCAGGCAGTGAAGGCAGGGCAGAGGTTAAAGGTAGCCTAGATACTGTCACAAATGGAAAAAGTGCTTTGTCCCATTTTCATGGTGGACAGATCAGAGATCCAGAACTGGAAATGAATGCTTCCTAAATAAGATCAAAACCCAAAGATGGATTGTGCTCAGATGTGTTTCATCCCAGCAAACAAGCCAACTTAAAAGACCAGCCTGGCCAGCTCTTTAATGACTGACTCACCAGTTCTTCAGTGACTTTGAAGTTTCAAGATGAAGGAATCATACAGAAAATGGAAATTGGGGTCATTTGCTGAGGAAGAAGACGGAAAAGGAAAATGAGTGAGTAGAAACAACATCAGATAGGCCAAGACACAAATGAGCTATAACTAGGAAGGATTATAAAGCATATGAAGGGATCATCTTTTAAGGACAGGAGGAATGATAAGGCTAAGGAAAGAGAGAGTCCATTACTGAAAGAAGGGGAAGGGAAAGGGGAGCTATCAACAGATGTACGTGAAAATACATGAGCTGTGGAGGAATGGCAGAGAATAAAGAATTCATATAAATAGATAAATACATTGAGCAGCTGTCTCCCCTACCATATGCTCTCATTTTTTCCTGCTGCCAGAGAGCACTGATGTTTCTTATTTATTTACTTCTAATTACTGAGATACAGACTTCCACTGATGAGAGAAACGTAGCTCAGGATGCTGATCTTCCCTTTCTCTTCCCTCAGGGTGTCTCCCCAGCATCTAAATCAAAGCCTTGTGAAAATGTCATCTCTCTATACCCCACACCATCTCTCCAAACGCCGTGGGCTCTCAGCCCCCTCCCCAGGCTCAGAACACATTCAGTGCCAGGAGCAGAGGCAAGGGCCAAGCTGCCTGACTGCCAGGTGTTTGCCCTGCTCCACAGGGCAATGGCACATCCAGCAAAATCTTAGAGACTAGGTCGATGGAAAAGAGACGGAAAAGAAAGAGTGGAGAATGAGGCGAGTGGGAGTGTGTGCTGAGAGGTCTGATGTAGGTTGTTGGCAGGGATCACAAGGGCAGAACAGTTCCAGCTGGTATTTATAAGGCTGCTGTTTCAATTCAGGATGATGAGACATTACCTTTTTTCCTGGCCACTAATGCAATTGTTCATCTTTACCTACAAAAGAAATGCAACCTGCATTTTACTGAATTGTGCTTACTTCTGCAAAGCAAAATCCCTTGTTATTTGTGCTAAAAAAATTTGTGCTGGTCTCTAAAAGGCACGTGCAAAACGTGGATTGTGCAGATTTGACACATACTGAGTTCTTCTATCTACCTAGAAATAACCTGGGCCATCACACCTTTGCTGTCTGTGCAGACCTGTTCTACAAAGCCTCAGGGAAGCCCGGCGTCGCTGGCTCTGTGGAAGCGGGTGAGCACAGTGTGGCCGAGCAGAGGTGGAGGCGCGGGCAGCAGCTGGGCAGGCGGCTGAGCAGAGCGCAGGGGGCTGGTGGCAGCATGCTGGTGGAAAAGCTACCAGGAGAGAAAAGTCATTCTGGAACAAATTTTGCTTTTTGATTGTTGTTTGGAACAAAAGCTTGTCCAGAATAGATGAAAACCTGAGCGGAGAAGCCCGGCAGGACTCAGGCAACGATGCTCTCTCAGTTCAGGGAGGGGCAGAGCAATAGCACATGCAGGAAGACTTTTTTGCATCGTTCCCCTTGTTTAGCAAACACATCTCCAAATACCAGCAATACTGTTATCTGGCAGGAGCACTTCTCTAAACCCCTTCAATCATTCTGAATGGCCAGAACAAGTTTTCATCAAAAATACTCTCCCAGAACAATGTTTGTTTTCAAAATACAGCTCTGGCTGGCTGGCTGCACTGTCTTCATCAGCTGGAGCAAGATAAAAGGGCCAATCGCTTGGCTGAGTAACTCAGATCTCTTCTCAAGGGAAGCGGCACATGGTTCAGAAGGAAGGCAAAGAAAACAAGTTTGCAGTTGTTAGCCTCGTGCTTTCTCTGTTCAGTGTGTGCTGCGAGGTGAGGAGACAGGTCTGTCTGCCAAGGAGAAGCTACAGGTAGTGAGAAAACACCCAGTGTATCTCGCCGCAGCCAGAGGTAAGAGATTTGGGTTGGGACCCAATGTGAAACGAACCCGTAGGGCAGGGGAATGAGATTTTGCATCATCCCAGTTCAGTTTCTGAACTGCAGCCACTCTAGGTCTCCTCTCAGGAGAATTTTTCTCTGTGTGTATTGTTCAGTTTTGACAAAAAGGTATGTTTTGTTGCAGCTGCATTTTGACTGAAAAACTTGAGTAGCTCTGGAAAGCGAATATGGTACTTAACCAGACTGAAAAAGTTGGATGCTTTCATTCTGCAGATAGGAGCCACTGTGATGGGCCTGTTTGATGCAAGCCAGCAATGTAATTTAAAATTTTGAAATGTTAAAAGGAAAAATTATTTTGCAAATTACCTCCCTTACCCACGTGTTACATTTCTGAAGCATCACTTGGAATATCTCAACATTTTCAAAATAGTTCTTGCTTAAGTGGAAGTGTCATCAAGAAATGCAGCCTTCCTGAAGAAGTTTCAGTTTCAGTGAAATAACATTGTCTGATCTTACCCCATCCTGCTGCTCTGTTTCAGAACAAGAGGTATGTTAGGAAGGAGCACAGGGGTCTGTAGCTCTGTCCCTGATGTGGGCATCTGTGCCAGCGTGAATGCAATACAAACCGTGGTCTCAGGGTTGTGGCTGATCAGGTCCATAACTGAAAACAAACAAATCAACTGGCACCATGGGAAAGTGCTTTTCTGTTTGATTTGTCTGAGGTTATTTATCCTTTATTTATTTATCCATGCAATCTGCACGAGCCCTGGAGCTAAGCAAAGCACATTATGTAAATGACTGCAACACTTCATGGCTGCCTGCTCTCCTGCCTTAGCTCTCCTGGTGCAATGGAGGACACATCAAGCCAGAAGTTGGGACAGAGCAAAGATGCACTGGGCTCCCTAACACCACAAGAGAGTCCTGCCAATTTTGTACACGTTGAATTGGAGGAGTATGAGCCTGCAGACTTCAGCACCAAGGAACTCATCCTAAAGAAAGCCAGAGAGGTCTGCACATGCAATCGTCAAACCATCATCACCTTCTTCTGTCAGCTGTTCCCAGTGCTGGACTGGCTTCCCCGTTACAACGTCAAGACGCAGTTGCTTGGGGATGTCATATCTGGGCTCCTGGTGGGGATAGTTGCCATCCCTCAGTCCATCTCCTACTCCCTCTTAGCCAACCAGGATCCCATCTACGGAATCTACACCAACTTCTTCTGCAATATCATCTACGTTGCTATGGCCACTTCACGCCATAACTTCGTGGGCTCCTTCGGTGTTCTTTGCCTGATGATTGGGCAGTCTGTGAACCGGCACCTCCAGCTAGCAGGGTACAGCAACGACAATGCTGGCTCTTCGCTGGTGGGCAACTCCACCTCCTCCAGTAACGAGACAGCTGCCTGTGACAGGAGCTGCTACGCCATCACTGTGGCCCTTTCCTTAAGCTTTCTGGTCGGTCTTTACCAGGTACAAATGTTTGATGTTGTGCCGTTTCCTCTCTGTCCTTTCCCTGCTAGGAACTTCTCTGTGCTAAAGATCTCTAAGCTCCAGTCTTGGTTCAGACTTACAAGTCATGAGAAACCTTTCCTGATGTGACTAGGCCCTGACACCTTTGAATCAAATGTAGTGATTTAGAAACGCCCAAACACGGCTATATGTGAGGTTTTGTTTCCGCCCACATGATAGGCCACGCCCTTGGATGTGTCTGAAACATCCTTAGGATCAGACACAGCAAGGGAGGAGAAGGAACTGTGAACCACCTTCCCACCACCCCAGTCCTGGAGCTGGGCCGGCTCCTGGTGCAGGTTAGAGCAGGTTTGGGACTGGCAAGGACAGCCCTCAAGGACCCTGCCATCAGCAGGGGCTCCTTCAAAGTCCATGCTCCCTGGCAATGTCCCCACTGCCTGGGCCTAGCTGTCACTGAACAACTTCAGGCTCTTTCACTGGAACAACTAAAATTCAGTGCATCACACCGGTTTTATGCCACCGAGTGATACCCAGAGCTTCTTTGATGGGACTGCTGCCTGGACTTTCAGTGTTAACTATGTGCCCTTATTGCTTGTAAGGAGACAGCGGCAGGGACCTCGTAGGCTTCTTTGTATGGCATCTCTAGGCACAGACAAGTGTTATCGGTAGGTCTCTTTAGTTTTTCATACCCCCGATTAACTACTGAAGCCAAAGTCCTCTGCCTCACACTGAATGCTCAGCAGACAGAACAGCCAGAGGTGCTAAAGTGGAAGCAAACTGATATAAATTGCTGGCCATCTCTTCCAGCCCTTCTCATCGATACTAAAGGTATGGCTGGCTTGCTTTTCAGGTCCTGCTGGGGCTTTTACAGCTGGGCTTTGTGGCTGTCTACCTGTCAGAACCTCTTCTCAGTGGCTTTGTGACTGGCTCCAGCCTCACCATTATCACCTCCCAGATGAAGTATCTCCTGGGACTGAAAATCCCTCGTCACGAAGGGGTGGGGTCCTTCATCCTGACGTGGGTTGACCTTTTCAGATACATCCAGAACAGCAACATCTGTGACCTGCTCACCAGCCTGGTTGCTTTGGCCATCATAGTGCCTGTCAAAGAGATCAATGACCGGTATAAGGAGAAGATGAAGGCCCCGTTCCCCATAGAGCTGCTGGTGGTCATTGTAGCCACAGTAATATCTTACTACTTTAACTTCAAAGAGCGATACAAGTCTGCTGTTTGTGGGGATATCCCCACTGGTTTCAGGAAACCCACTCTACCAGATATAAAGCTGTTTTCCAGCCTGGCAGTTGATGCTCTGCCCATTGCTGTTATTGGCTTTGCCATGACTGTCTCCCTGGCGGAAATCTTTGGCAAAAAACATGGCTACACTGTCCGTGCCAACCAAGAGATGATTGCCATTGGCATGTGCAACCTGCTCCCTTCTTTCTTCTACTGCTTTGCCAGCTCTGCGGCCCTGACCAAGACTCTGCTGAAGGAGTCCACGGGGACCCAGACCCAGGTCTCTGGCCTGGTCACCTCCCTGGTGCTGCTGCTAGTGCTGCTGTGGATTGCCCCGCTCTTCTACTCACTGCAGACCTCCATCCTGGGGGTGGTCACCATTGTCAACTTGCGGGGGGGCCTGAGGAAGTTCCGTGACACCCCCTACATGTGGCAGCTCAGCAAGCTGGACACAGTGGTGTGGTGGACCACCATGCTGTCCTCCACACTGATCACCACGGAGATTGGGCTCCTCGTGGGTGTCTGCTTTGCTCTGCTCTGTATCATCTTCCGCACGCAGAGACCCAGGGCCACGCTCCTGGGCAAGGTTGGCAACACAGAAATCTATGAGGACCAGTCCACTTACAAGCAGCTCAGCAGTATTGCCAACATCAAAATTTTCCGCTTCGAATCATCCCTCTACTATGTCAACAAGGACTATTTCAAGACTGTTCTCTACCAGAAAACTGGGGTAAATCCTATCCTGCTGGCTGCTAAGCACCAAAGGGTGAAGGCCCAGGCAAATGCAGACACAGGCAACAGCAAGAGCTTTTTCGGCACCAGGTTTGACTGCCTGAAACAGGCCAAGAAAAGGGCTGAGAAGTCTCCAGCAGATGCCTGTCCTCCCTCCATAGATATGCACACCTTAATCCTTGACTGTGGGGCAATGCAGTTCATAGATACTGTGGGTCTCTCTGTGCTAAAGGAGACACATCATGACTACAAGGAGATTGGCGTCCAGGTGCTCCTGGCCAGCTGCAACCCTTCCATCCGCCACCGGCTCCGGGAGGGAGGCTGGGCTGGCGAGACAGACAGTGGTGGTCAGCTGGCTTTCCACAGCGTCCACGATGCAGTGCGATTTGCTGAATGGTGGTTCCACGTGCAGCAGGAGGAGAGCAAGGAGAAAAAGGATGCTCTCCTGGACCCCGAAGACCTGAACTTCCAGGCATCTTTGTAGACCTGTGTGTGAGGAGGGATTTCTAACGGGGATGGGCTTGGTATGTACTTGAGAGCAGTTTTAGTCTTCGTGCAGTCAGAGCATGCAAAAAAAGACTTTGATGAACTGTCAGCAGCAGGCATGGGGCAAAAGGTGGGGGAAGGTGTGGATTTCAGGAGAGATTGCCAACAGGTAAATAATCTGAGAGGCGTTTCAAGGTCTGTCATGACGGTAAAGAGCCTGGACGGCTTTTAACCCTTTTCCTTTTTGGAGAGGGCTGTGACGGCAAGAGGTGCCGCGCAGGGAGATGGGACGCCAGAGTTCCCCCGGCAACTTCCATGGAAGCGCCCGCCTCCGGTGCCTCTCCGCGCCTCGCTGCGCCGCTATCCGAACGAAGCACCCCGCGGCCGGGGTCACCCCGCCAGCGCCGGCCCGGCCTCCCTGCTCCGCTCCCGCACGGACACGTGTCTCGCGTGGGCACTGGGGGGCACGAGTGAGCCGCGCTGCGCAGCCCGCGCCAGCGCGTCCCGTCCCCGGGGCCGCTTCCCTGCGCCCTCCCCGGGGCACCGGCCGCGGGCCCAGGCCGCCGGGCAGCGGCTGCGCTCCCTCTGCCAGCTGAAGCCGCGCACCTCCGGTGGGAGGGAGGGACGGAGGGAGGAGAGGCTTCACGTCCGGCCCCTCTGCTTCCAGTCGGGGTGAGGCCGAAGCGGTGCATCCCGGCCCCCGGCCCCGGGCAGGGCTGGCTGGGTCGGGGCCGGAGAGGGGGGTGCCGCCGGCCGATCGGGGCACTCTGCTGAGGCTTGGGGAGCCCCTGGGAGCTCACCCACCGTCAAGAGACCACTCGACTGCCAGGATGTGCAAAAGCAGGAGGTGAGCTGGGGCCACCTCCGGGCTGGAGCTGTCTCCCTCACTGACATTCGGGAGTGGCTTGGGCCCCACACTGGCTGTAAGGGCCAGCAGCATGGGACAACCCTGTCCTTCTGTGTTACAGGTGCTGCCACAGTCCTTGGGGCAGCAACAGGTATCACTTTGCTGCAATGGCAATTGCAGGAGAAGGCTTTGCAGGGGTTTATCCCCAGAGGTCTGTGAGTGACCCAAGCTTTATGCCTGAAAACCCCATTCCCCATGGCACCCTGGCATTAACCACCATCTGATTGCTTTTTGGGGAGAGGGAAGGTCGAGATGGGACACTAAGGCGAAGGAGAGAGGACCTGTAGGCAAGGTCTGCCATCTGCTCCTCTGAGGAGCCCTGGTGATGGTTCCCAGCTCCCCACGGGGAGGCACAGCCCCAGCCTCCAAGGCCAGGCGTGAAGGTAAGCCGCTCCCTTGTGCTGTGCCTCTTGGCTGTGCAGCTCAAGGTGTGCATCCCCAGACAGGAAAGGGGCTGCAGCTGGCTCGGACCCACCAGGAAGGTTCACAAATGGAACTGGAGCTTGTTATGTGGAGTTTCCTTCTATGTGCAACTCCAGTGTCTGTATACTGGCCCAACACAGAATAACTAGAGAGGATGCCAGCATCCTCTCTTGTGGCGAAGTCCCTTGGAAATTGCATTGTTGAGAAGTGCATACCCCAAGGCATCTTTGGGTGCCAGACAGCAAGGCCACTCACCCGCCTCCTGAGACGTGCAGTAGTGGGGGCTATAGTCTGATTGCACAAGGGACGAGAACCACCAGTCCCGCTCAATCCTTCACTCACTAATGTATATTCATCTTTTTTTGGACTGCCCTTCTCTTCCCCCACAGCCACTCTGAGTCAATGTAGGAAATGGACTGCAGAGGCTCATTTGTTTTCCAAACACCATACAGCATGGAGTTTAACAGCCCCTCAATGGCCACAAAACAGCACAACAAACCTGGCAACAGCAAAGCTCTTCCCTTAAAAACAAACAGAATTTTCAGAAAATTGATGGGAGTTTGTTCAGCTGATAGTTCTCTCACAGGCCCCGTGTGTGGCTCAGGACAGTCTGCTGCAGGGGAGGACAAGTGCTTTCCCCTGCTGTTATTTACAAGCTGGGGTTCATGTGACTTCCATGGCTGAAATTACAGATTTCCTTCTCAAAAAAGGTATCTGAGATCACCAGCTGCTCTTCATAAACTGTAAATCAAGAACACCTGTGCCACAGCTTGCAATGGCCACAGTTCTCCCAGTGTTTGGCAGAACCTGTGCTACCTTCCACATGCACGGCCAGCTCCTGACTGGAGCGGGAGACACAGTGCTGTCACTCGTAGCGGTGGGGCAGGGCTGCCTCATGCCTGCAGCACTGCCGGAGGCGTGCAGCCGGAGGGAACCTCAGCTCCGAAGCAGACATGGGGACCTGTCCTTTCTGCTGGGCTGGGACAGGCAGCATCCTGCCGGCTCTGCTTCTGCGTCCCAGGGGTGAGTCCTTGCTCTGAGCTATGAAGGCTCCGCAGCATTGCCAAGTACCAGAATAGCCTTTCTTCCATGAACTCCATCTGTAAAAACACCTTCTGTGTTGCATATTTAATATGTGACTACTCCCTGGGCCTCATCAAAGAAATGCAGCACCAAAGATATCCCACTGAAGGGAACTCTAGCTTTGGCAGCCACTCGGGAGCCCAGGGACAGGAGACTGTTGTAAATAAAATGCATGGAAAAGGAATCCTACTGGCTCTGCTCAGGAAAATGTCTTCTTGTGGTCAAAAGACTATTTCAAATGGATTAAAGAGCATGATATGCCCAGCTGCTTGCAGATCCTTGGAGCAAGGTTGTAAGTGTCAGGTGAAGCTAAATTGACTGAAGAGGCCAGTACAAATCTTGCAGGGCTGGATGGACAGGTGTGCTCAGCGTGCCCCAGGTGCGAGCGGAGACAGCTCTCGGGACCTGCAGCACCTCTCTTCAAGGGTCCTCACAGGCCATCGCAGCATGAGGCAACTCCCCAGGGAGGTTGCATCAGCCACAGAGCGATGAGTAATGGGGCAGTTTTGTGTCTGAACAGCAAGTCGGTAGAGAAGAAAAGTCTTGTTACCTGCAAGGATTATGACCTTCCTTCCCCTTTGGAATAGCATTGCCGTAATTTTCTTTATAAGACTGTTTATGGAGAAAATTAAATTGTTTTAGTTAGACTTTAGATGCATTTATGATCTCAGTGGGGTCATAAAGCCACAGCAGGAAATAAAACCAGTGCTGATAATTCCTGGGCACAGCCTGGTGCAAGATAGCGCAGATGAGATTACTGTCAGAGCAGCGTTTCCCACAGCCCTCTGCAATGGGAAACGGCTGTTTATGTAAGCAGTTTCTGCTCAGAGCCGGGAGAGCTGTGAAAATGACAAAGAGATACCTGGCAGTTTTTATGGGATGCCTTCCCTTGGAAAGGAGAACCGAGGTGGCAACCTCCTTCCCTCTCCTCTCCAGCCCAGAGCAGCTGGCATCTTTGTGGCAGTCCTTGCACAGGCTGCTTGCCCAGATCTCCCAGCCCATCGTCTCCAGCATCACCTTCCAGCCTACAAGTCAAACATCCCCGTGACCCAGTGTTCCTCTGTTCCCCACAGATCGCCAAGGTAGCTCAAGGATAATTGCTATTTTTATATCAGTCTCTATGAAGAGGCCCTGGGTTGTAAATGACACAGAGGAGAGATGAGGAAGGACAAATGACACCGTCCAAGGTCAGCTTATAGTCAGTGTCATGGGAGATCAGGCTGAGCTCTCACCACCTACATCTCCTGGTGGAGGCAGAGGTGAGCTGGAAGGGACCACAACAACTGTGGGCCAATTCCCAGTGATGAAAGGCTCCTGGTGAGGGCACAGGGCACTTGTCTGCCCCCAGCACCCAACTGCAACAGCCCAAGTCCCCCCATTTGCCAAAGAGCCTGAACATCTCAGCTGGGGGCTGACCCACCGCATCTCCCACCCAGGAGGACATGCTGCTGCGTCCTGCTGCTGGCAGGCTGCACCCCAGGGCATCTCACGTGCCTGTCCCCTAAAGCTTCACCAGGGGCTGAGGAAATGCCATGCAGCTGGAAGCAAATGTTATCCCTCCTGGTAAGCAGCTCATGTGTTATTCTCCTCTCTCTCCCCCCTGCCTTGCTGTGGATCTATAAATACTCCAGGAGTGTGATAAATAGAGGATTGCTGCTAAGGCTTTGTCAGCTGCAGTTGGAGCTGACTGTGCAACTGTTAATTATGCCTTGGCAGCAGCTGGACAGGTTTAAATCCTTTTGATGCTTTGAAATGCTCCCTCTGGGGAAGTTTAAGGAATAAAGGTTGTCGTGGCTGATGGGTGTTTGCTTCCTCTTCTAGAAAGCGTACGAGACACTGCTGCATGGAGGGCTGTTCTCCTCGCTCCCGTTGCCTGTTCCTGGAAACGCACACTGTGTATAATGGGAAGAAGTTGCTTCTGCAGATCTATAACTGCAATAAGCAGTTAGCATGCTGCCAGCACGTGCATAGAGTTTACCCATGTAAGCTTTCCCTAGCAGACAAGACTGAGTTGGAAAGAGAAAGCAGTGAGCTGCAGGCGATGGCACTGGATTTTCTGGGGAAAAAAATAAAGGTTAGGGCCAGCATTAATGCCTCACTGGAGATAGCCTGGTGACAAAGGAATCAGCAGACAGTGGCTTGGGCTAACATAGTCCAGCTGCAGGTGAAAAGCTCCCGAGGGGTTTAGCACAATCCAGGGACTCTGCTGGGCCCCCTTCTCCTCCAGCTCCCCAGGAGCTTGCCAGGCTGAGCTGTGTGGGTGTCTGTGTCTTCATCTACAAGCTTGCTGCTCTGGTTTGCTTTATGGGTTTGCTGTGCCATATTTCTACTTGTGTTTCTCAGGAGAAAGGCTTTGCTCTGACACATTCATGGCAGCTTCCAAATTCTTTCACTGAGTGAGGGACATGCACCACTCAGCTTAAATTTTGGTCTAAAACATTCAAAGTCATGGGATAGCCACATCAGAAACCCTTCCTAAGCCACTGGATAAAAATTCCTTCATTTTTCTGCCACTCACCCCTACCCTCTAGTACAAAATGCCCTGGGTGCTGTGTGGGTGCACTGTGGAGAGATATATCATGGATGATGGATGATGCCCTGGCAATATGAAAGAAAAAATCCAAGCTGCAAACATCAGGTGGTGAAGGTGGGCAAGTGTCTCCAAAGCTGTTTGCAGAGCTGGAGCAGAGCCAGGCCTGGAGTTGCAGGGCTTGGGCCCAGGCACCCTGCTTGAGCTGTGTGCTCAAGGGAAAGACAGGAGAGAGGTAGGAGGACAGGTCTTCTTTGGTCCTGGCTGTTGTACTAGCTGTGCCAAGTTTTCATTGCATGTACCAAGTTTACTACTAACCTGAGCTCCACATGTCTATTTAAGAAGTGCTTTCCACACTTATTCTCCTCTTAGAAGATTGCTCTGGGGCACTGTAAGGTCCTTGTCATAAACAATAGTCTGCTTTCACAGACATTTCCTCCTGGACATAGTCTCCTTCCAACCATGATGACTGCAGGCCAAAGGCTGGGTGTGATTTCTGTTGCGCAATCAAATAAATGATGTTGCTTGCAGACGCTGCCTTCACCAAGCTGGCATTGCATGCAGGTATGGATACCCAAACACACCAGCCTGTGTACACACTCATGCACGTGCACTTAAATGCCCAACCTTGTAGGTGTTCACCCAGGCACAATGCTGCTGCACCATTTCCAAGACCCAGCTCCCTGACTCAGGTTCCCCATGCAGAGCTTTCACCATGACCGGGTTGTGATAATTTGCCAGCAAAGCCTGGGGTCTTTTCCTGCTACAGTCACATGGAAAAGAGCCTCCAGCCCCCATGTCTCCAAGTCCCGCTGCGACATTTGGACCCTGCTATGAAGGCTGCACAGGTGGTGCAGCCTGAAGGTGAGAGCCTGGGGAGGGGGGACGGGACCACAGCACACTGTTCCCTGCTCCATCCTTGGCAAGTCACTGAGCATCCAAACCCTCTTTGCCTTGAGTTCCTTCTCTCCCTCCACCTGCTGTAAAATGGAAACGATGAGATTCACATCCCTGAAGGGAGCTGCCAGGGCTCAAACCAGATGGCTTTGCAAGTGACATTTTTGGTAGCATTTCCAGATTTTCAATGGCCAGGAACAGCAAGGGGAAGAGACACAGCAGCTTTTGAGATGCAAAATCCCCCATATTACTTGACTGCGAATGTGCTCAATTTGTTTTTTCCACAGTGAATCTAAGAGATGGGGCTTTTCTCAGTGATGTTCTTGTGAAAACAGGACGTTTTGGTCTCTTTTTAATGATACGGCTCAGTATCCTCAGTTTAATCAGCCACCCACCACCCCTGGGAGCACTGGAGAAGCAGGGGTGACAGCTATCCATCAGCAGCCACTGGGCTCCCAGCAATCCTCTTCTCCCCTGCTCACAAACAGCCTCTCCTCCAAAGGAGACCAGATTTACATTAATAGCATGAGTGGCACTTATTATGTCGGCAGCACCTGGACTGATAAGGACAGTTGCATGAGTGATTAACATTAATGTCTAAAGAAGCAGAGCAGCTTCCTGGAGAGGCTGAGAGATGTTTCCTCATGTCTACTGGGGGAGCCGGCACTGGCAGCAGGTTCCCACTTCCCGCGTCCCAGCAGTGTCAGGCTGGGCAGTGGCGCTGAGGCTGCAACGACGTCTGGGGCACAGCCATGTCCTCCAATTTTGGACATGCAATGGAAATTCATTTTCTCAAACCCTGCTGATCAAGACAGAGATGTTTTTCTAGAGAGGAGTTCAGAGCCCTTGGAGGGAGCCTGTCTTTTCCCATGGCTATAGAGAGGGCCCAGGGGGACAAGTCTAATTTAGACATACCCAGCGTGTCTCTAGGGAGTAAATGGTGCAAAGAGCCCGTCCACATTCCCGCAGGCATAGTAACAACCTTTGCGTTACACACCTCATGCTAGTTGCTTTCCTGAGCACTCAACAACCATTTGCCTGGACAAATTAGCAGCTGACACATGCAGGTAATTGTACTTACAAATTGGGAGATGGCCACTTTGGAAAGATAGACATGGGGAGAATCATCTCACCTCACTCAGGCTATGCAGAAGTAAATGAGAATGATGGGATCCTGTGGCACTGATGAAGAGAGAGGACGGGAGCTTCAGCCTGCCTGAGGCAGGTGCCAAAAGCAGAGAGGATAAGTCATAGCTGGATGTGCCCTGGGGATTCCAGCTCATTGCACAGCCCAGGCTGGCTGCAGGTAGGGAGAGGATGTCTGTACATCCCTGAAAAGGAAAGCTGTGCCATCACCCCACCACCCGCACTGCTCCACCGGTAACAGTCACATCCTGGTTCCCATAGGTTCCAATGCCACTCCAAAGGGAGAAGCTGTCAGCTATCGCAGAGGGAAGAAACAGGAGGAAGGACAGAGATGGAATGAGTTGAAGAGGAAAATTACTCAGGACAAAATTCTGGCAGTGTCCAGGATACTCACAAGTAGCAGTAGCTGGTGGTCTCTGTGATCTCCTACAAAATAGTGAAGTCAGCCTGGTGATTGGGAAATCTTTCTGCAATTGCCATTTTGCTGTTGAACTAGCTCTACTCTTTGCCCTTTTTTCATCCTTGCTTGGAGAGGAATCGGATGGAGTCAATTTGCTCCACTTTGTGTCTGATCATTTTCTGCCTTTTAATCAGAAAGTCCATCAAGGAGGGGAGACAGATCAAAGTGCCTCCATTTTACTCATCACTGCAAGGCCAGGGCCTTGTCCTACCCAGCCAAGGCTCTTTAGTGACAAATAATGCTGCCCTCAGTCATTGCCCAGGAAATTACAATCCACCCCACTCGCCTGGTGGTGCTCCCTCCTAGTTACAAGCAGGTGCTCTGCTTCTTGACGTACCTTTAGCCACTTAGAGGCTCACATCTCCCTAGCTCTTAGGAGACCTCACTGGGGAAAACAGCGCCGTAGTTCTTCCAGCTCCATGCAGGAACGATGACTCTGGCTGAAAACAGTCTCGCAGCTTCTTTTAAAGAAGGCAGTTCCCTGGGCTGCAGCCTGACCTGCAAGGACTGCTGAGATAAGTGCGTGTACTGCTTGCTGCCCTGGCAGGCTGAGCTGCAGATGGCTGCTCTGCTGAAGACCTCAGCTGGGGATACTGCAACACCAGCACAAAGTGCTGGGGCTGGGCTGGCCTTGGGAGGCATCTCAGTTTGGCAACAAGCATCTCCTGAGGACCCAGGTAGATAAGGGAGGCGCATGGTGCAGGTCCACCCAGCCCTGCCCTCCACCAGAACAGGCAGGCCTGGCACATGCACATGCACATGCAAACCCCCCACAGGAGCTTTTTGGAGGCCAGGGAGCAGCAGCACTGGTGCCAGTGCATGCATGGTGTCCACACCGCCTCCATGCGTACCCTGCCCTGGCTTGAGTTGTCAGACATTGCCGCTTCCCCAGGGATTGTTTAGCAAAGAGGAAAGTAGTGTTGCCAGACCATGGTGTGGGTTTGTCATGATGGCTACGGGCCAGGTCCTGGTTAGATATGGTGTGTTGAAGGAAGAGTAACCTGCCGAGGGAAACCATCGATGTGACAGGAGGTTGGAAAAATAAAGGTCAGGGAGAAGGAGGGAAGAGCACAGCTCTGCTGGTCTAGTACAGCCAGAGCAGCTCCTGAGGAGGGGCCGCACACTGACTGGCCACCCCAGACATCGCAGCTATTAGCTAACGAACTGGCTCAGCTGCTGGCAATTACAATTTGAACAGTCCAAACGGGGAAGCCTGTACTGGCGGGACTGAGGAAAGCAAGGAGGAGGCAGGAGGGGAGGGGGGCGGACATGGACATGGACATGGACATGGACACGGGCACACACCACAGCCCAGGGAGTGCTGGGCTCTGTGCTGCCTTCTTGGCAGCCACAATCTGGCTGGCTAATTAGTGCACGTAATCATGTCCTTCGAGAGTTTGAAGTACTTGTTAGTAATAATAACAACAACAACGATAATAGTCAAGATTAAAAATAATTAAGGAAGCAAACCATAGAGGAAATTGGATGCTCGACTGCATGGATAACCCAGGGGACTTCCCCAGGATCCTTCCCCAGGGACAAGGCCAGTGTTACAAGCAGATGGTCATCGTCCACCTGGGCGGGGCAAGGATTTGGAGAGATTTCAGAGGAGCCACCAAACCTTCTGTCTCTGATATATTGTTATTGTCTCCTACTTTGCAGGCTGCTTGCCCACGAATACCTCAATTTCAATGAAAAGACATCAGAGGAGAGTTGACAAGCAGGCTCCTGACTGTGGGGACCTTATTGCTGGAGCTGGAGAAGTCAGTGAGCACCTCTGTGCTGGTAGCTCTGCTTGCTCCGAGCGTGGCAATCAGTAGGTGACAGCTTGCCATCATCCGTGGGGGTGGCAGATGTGCCATGCTGGTACAAAGTGGGGGATGTCGAAAGAGGTGAATGATGGCCCCAATAATCTGCAGCTGGTATCAAATCAAGCTGCAGAGGCAAATGATGTTCCACAGAGGGCCTAAGGCAGAGGTTGGTGTTGTAAGCACGGCTAAGTGATGGGGTTTCTGAATTTTTTTATCTATCTAGTAATAATATAGGTCTCAGAAACTTGGAGGGAAACTCTTTTCCTCGGTGCTGTCATCACTGAAAAAAAAGCGAGGAGGATAAATCGTTTTTCAACGCATCCCTAACAGCCGTAATCCTGGTTTCTAGCAGCTGTCAGGCACACGGTGCAGGAATGGCGAGGGCAGGGTCTCAGCTCGGGGGAGCAGGAGGTGACACAGTGTTATCGTGATGGGCAAAATAGGGGCAGAGAGAGCTTTGTGTCCACCTGTCCGGCAGCAAGGAAAACCTCTGAGATTCTTGGCCTTTGGGAAAGTAAGAAAAAGCTCTAAGCAGGGCAGGAAGATGGTAAAGAGAGAGAGAGCTGGCAAGGCAGGGAGAGGAACTGAAATGACCTTCCTTTGCTTGGTCTAAAAAATATCTGAGACATGGAGGAGATGAACTTAGAGGATGAGCGTTAAGCTGGACTCCAGTTCCAGCTACACCGGAGCAGCTCTGGTCATCTGCTGCCCTTGGCATCTATGTCAAAATCCTGCAGTTTTGTCACATCTTGCAGTTTTGGGGCTCTTTGGTGGGTGTCTGAATAGCCGTGGCTCCTGGGAATCACTAAAGTCTGTGAAGATAGCTGTTGCATCTTTAAAAAAAAGTATATAGCCCACGTAGTTATGGAAAAAACACAGAAAAGGTGCTTTTTTCAGCCTAAAGGCTGAAAAAAGAGAGTCCAACAGGAAGAAAATCTTTCTTTTATTTTCTTTCTTTCTTCAGTGACTGAGAAGTGTGTTTCAGCAGGTACAATTGTGGTTTCTTTATAGAGACAAGATTAAATGTATGGTAAAATATATGCCAAGACAGACAGCAGCAGAGACTCACAAAGCAGGTAATGGATAATAGATACTAAAGTTCAATAAAGCGAAGGACAAATAACAGTGGTGAATGCTGACATCTCAGTCGTTTCCATTTCAAACCCTCCTTGCCAAGGAATCTTTTAATCACTTTTCTATGTTATGCTAATTTGTTTTTTTTAAAGAAAAGAACGTTTAATTGAATCTTTGAGCTTCCAACAAATGCTCTGTTTGTTGCCTCTCTTCCAAATCAGTATTTACGCTAAATGCAAGTGTCCCCTACCACCACTGCGAGCGAGTGGGTAGTGCGTGGGCACAGGGCAGCTTGTGGGGAATGGGGTCAGGCAGGGACGGGGCAGCTCCGCGTGGTGCCTGTGCTGGTGGGAGGCCACTTGGGCACAGAAGAAGATTTACTGTGGGTATTTAAGTCCGGAGAGTATTTATTTTGAGACGAGGCAGTATGCCAAAAATAAAATCAAAAAACAAAACCAAGGCAGGTGAATGTCCCGGTTGCGGTGATGTGCCGAAGGGAGCGTGGGCGCAGGCTCGCCAGCCACTGGATGGCATTGTTGTTTCACACGGATAAAAGCTGTGGAGGCTGCCCTAGCCCGTGGCCTGGAGCCGCTGCAGGAGGCTGGGCACCAATTTTCGGGAGACTGCGGTTCCTCTAACCATGATATGAAGGTGGTCGTGGCGTGACACGGCGCATCGGCAGATCTGCCATTGCAGGGCAGAGGGCGTTGGGAAAAGCCTGGACTGCACCAAGCTCAGCTGTCCCCATAGGTGCCACCGCTGCGGCCAGGCTGGCTTCAGCTCCCTGCCCGCAGAGACCAGCTGGAGGCTGAGCACAGCCTGCCCTGGCCAGGGGCACTGCGCGGGGATTGCCCTTCGGTGGGGATTGCCCTTCGGTGGGGCAGCCAAGGGTGACAGAGGGTGCAACCTTCCTGTGTGCCCTTTGCTATCCTGGTGCAGACCGAAGGGACCTAATGCCACTGCTGAAGTACCCTCGGTGTGGTGTGTTTGGGAAGAGGGAGGACTTGGGATATGGGAAGTGAGCAGCCATGGCTTAGGTCAACCAAAGGTTGGGGGCTGGTGGTGTTCACATGAGATGTTGTAGGCATGCTGGATCCCCTCTGTATTTACCCAGGTCCTGTACTCACCTCATACTGCTCTTCCTTCCACCCCCACCTGTCCAGGCCACCATGCCTTGAAAGCAACAGGGTCATTCCTCCCCATGGTCCCGTCACAGGAAGGGAACATCTCACCTTTTGCCATGTGGAAGAGGCAGCTCAGCCAGTGCCGAGGGAAGAGCCCAGTGGGTGGGAAGGTCCCTGCAGCAGACGATGCTGAGCAGGCAACATTTGAAGGAAAGGAGACTTGCTGCTATCACACCTTCATGTGCAGATTGGGAGAAATGAATATTTGAAAAGAAAATGTTGGACTGGAGGGCTCGACGCTTTGTTGGTGGGATGAGCTCCTAAGAGCACTTCCTTGGAGCATGTAGGCAGCCCTGCTACTAATACTGTTTTTTAACTACCTGCATAAGCAGCTCCTGCGTCTTTGACTAAGATACATACCTGTTTATAGGCTCTTAGAGCTGTCAAGATCTCCACGTCTAGTGCAAGCACTGCTGAAAGAAACAGGAACATTGGTGCATATTAAAGCATTAGCTTCAGGACAAGCCCCTGGGAGTGCCTGTGCATTTACGTGAGCAGGGAAGGACTGTTCCCTGCTTCCTTCCACACAAGGAGTAGAAAGCACCAGCCGAAACAGGCGTGTAGTACACTCCAGATATGCAAAAGGGCTCTTCACACAAGGAGTAATTAATGCAGGAACCCCTTGCTGCCAAATGCCAAAAATGTGTTTGTAACGCGGGAGGAGGAATTAATGGAAGAACAATGAATTGAGGCAGCAGTGTCCCCTCTGGCTGAGGGACTTGCTTAACCGCAGATCACCGGAGGCTTGGAGAGTGTCCCAGGGACGCAGTGTGCTTGCCTGAGCCTACATGCCCAACTCCCTCTTAACCTCTCCCTTAGGTATCCACTAGTAGCCACTATAGAGATAGGTGCGGGATTAGATGGGCCACTTGTATTCCCCAAGCACTGCAATAACTGAGCTGAATACTGCTGGGATGCTTTAGGCTGCTGCGGCTAGACCACAGGGAGCCATTTCTTTCTTTTCTTCTATTTTTTTCTTATTTTTTTTCATGCTAGAAACTGTGTTCACGCAAATAATTCACTGTGTGTGGCCTTGAAGAGGAAGCACAGCAGCTGCTGCTGGGGCTTGCCGAGCCCTTCCACCCCTGTGCCCAGCCTGGTCTACCTTGCCCGTTATTTAGCTTAAAATATCTGCTGTGTTTGGGAAGCTGCATAATGAATTTCACTGCACTTTGGTGAACGTTGGCTGTAACTGTGTGCTAATCCAGCATGCAATTGCCCAAAAGGGTTTGCAAACCACCTGCAGGCTCCAGTCTGTTCCCTTCTCTTTGAACAGCGCTGAATAAAGAAGTCTCCTTCTTTTTTCTTTTGTTTTTGAAGATTTTTGATGGGGAATTAATGGTCAGAAATAACATTGCTCCACTAAGCACGTAAAGGACTTATGAAATAGGTTTTCCATCTCCAAGGGGGGCCTTGATTTTCCTTCCTGGGTAGCTGAGGGCACACCAGAGCAGCGCTGGGCTGCTGGCTCCCCTCTCTGCTGGGACCAGTCTCCCGCTTACTAAATGGCCGTGACTCCCGTCTCAGGGCTGACCTGAGCTGACCTGGCTGTGTTTCTGAGGCTGTGCAGCACAGCATCGGCGTGCGATGCCCGAAACACTGCTGCCACTGTTCACGCAGCTCCAGCAGCCCCAGGGAAACTTGGTGGGAAAAGCCACAATGGCAACCCAAGGTTTCCAGCATGGAGCAGAGGGTGAAGGCTCCCCAAAGGCCAAGGAGTGGGAAGGAAAAAGTCACTCTCCGGGTTTATTTTTGTTTGTATTTTAATAGTAGGGCTGCTCACAAGTGGAATCGTCTACGTGCTGCCATGGAAACAGCAGCCTTGGTCCCCAGCGCAGTTCGCAGCCATCTGCAAGGGAACAATTGTTGGCCTGTTTGTGTAAAATCATCCGGGGTGGTGCTGGGCGGCGTGCGGCTGGCCAAGGGGAAGCCACGCTGAGACACGACAGGACATGCTTGTCACACTGAATAATGAGACGTACAAATGCTCGCAGACAGGATCGGCAACATCCTGTCTGGAGAAGAGCTGACGTGCAAAACCAGTGTGAATCAAATAATCAAATTGGTGTGAATGAGCGTTTGATTCCCAGGGGCTGCAGCACTTTGCATGTGATGCTCAAGGACATTCATGCTGCTGGCATTTTGGTTCGTGTGAACACTGGGATCTCCGTGCAAGCAGAGGTCTGCGTGTGCAAAGAAAAGTCTTCTGAGAGGCAACAGCGTGGGAACGCCTAGCAGGCTGCTGCCTCTGTGGAGCTGAATTTCGACTACTCCAGGGTGGGAAATGGAGCCAGGTTAACTTTCTGCATGTGAACAGTTCAACTGAACGCACTGGGCTTACGAAGCTCTTGGCACGAAGCATGTGCAGAAGACTGAGCATCAGCCAGCATTTGCCAAAACTGCTGGGGAACCAACTCCTGGCTTTACTCAAGCATGTGTTGAGCTTCAAATCCGTGAAGAGCAGGTTCTGTTCCCAGGCAATTGCCCTACCTGAAAAGAGATGCACATGAAAAAGAAATGCACATGAGAAATGGCAGAGAATCATCCGATCCACACTAACCTCCTCCCTGCTTGGGCAGGACTACTAAGCCCAGGATTGCTCTGCTGGCTCATGACCTAAATGTGCTGGGACATGCTCTGATGTCATGAGTGTATGTGGCTGAGATCTCACGCTGACACCACATGGAAAGCCACCGGAGAGCCCTGCCAGAGGAAGGTGTCCTTCCTCCGCTTGGAATGGGTGAGGGTGCGACCTGCTGGCTGCTGGCGAAGGCTGGCTCTGCCCTCCATCCTTCGGAGGGTCCTTCTGCACCATCGGTACCCAGCCCTGGCCAGACTTGGGTTTCTTCATCTTTGCAATCTGCCTGGAAGGCCAGCACAGACAGCGTAGAGGCTCAGGACTTTGCCTGAAGAGTCCACGGAGGAGCTGATATCTCCTTGTTGGCAGAAAGAGGAGCTCAAACAGCCTCCTAACACGTGTGCATTGAACCTGCTGAGCTGAGCTTTTACACCCGCAGCCCTTCCCTCACACCCCGGCAGCGGCGCACAGCCCTGCCTGAGCCCTGCCTGACACAGCTGGCAGTCATTCATTCGAGCTAGCTCGTGATAACCCTTAATTTCTGCTTGTCCCCCTGTTTTGAGCTCATTTTCCTCTTAGGTCCCTATGACTGCGCTTTACGTGTGTGAATGTTCAGGGGGAAAGATTTTGAAGATTCTAGGCTCAGATGCCAGAAGAGAAGACACTCGCTTTCTGGGAGAATTTGCAGTGGTTAACCTGACTGCAAACATCTCATTCAGCCAAGCAAAGAGGGGAAAAATTACTTGGTTTTAATCTACTTCATCTTCAAAAATATTTAATAAAAGAGAGAAAATAAATTCAGGGGGGCTTGTGAACATCCTGAGAGCAGAAAAAGAGGTAAAATTAATCCTATCAATAATCCATGATGAATGATTCACTCAGCTCTTTTATTCACAGTTGCATATAGTTATCCTTATTCACTCAGAGATGCAGTACTCATGGAAATATATACAGACTCATATGCATATAAATTATTGTATTGGGTTTGCGTGGCAAGGTTTTGGTAGCGGGGGGGCTACGGGGGTGGCTTCTGTGAGAAGCTGCTAGAAGCTTCCCCCATGTCCGATAGAGCCAATGCCAGCCGGCTCCAAGACGGACCCACCGCTGGCCAGGGCCCAGCCCATCAGCGATGGTGGTAGTGCCTCTGGGATAACGTATTTAAGAAGGGGGAAAAAAAGCCCTGCACAACTGGAGCTGGAGAGAGGAGTGAGAATATGTGAGAGAAACAGCCCTGCAGACACCCAGGTCAGTGAAGAAGGAGGGGGAGGAGGTGCTCCAGGCGCTGGAGCAGAGGTTCCCCTGCAGCCCATGGTGAAGACCATGGTGAGGCAGGCTGTCCCCTGCAGCCCATGGAGGTCCATGGTGGAGCAGATATCCACCTGCAGCCCATGGAGGAACCCACATCAGAGCAGGTGGATGCCCAAAGGAGGCTGTGACCCCGTGGGAAGCCTGTGCTGGAGCAGACTCCTGGCAGGAGCCGTGGACCCACGGAGAGAGGAGCCCACGCTGGAGCAGGTTTGCTGGCAGGACTTGTGACCCCATGGGGGACCCACACGGGAGCAGTCTGCTCCTGAAGGACTGCACCCCGTGGAAGGGACCCACGCTGGAGCAGTTTGTGAAGAACTGCAGCCTGTGGGAAGGACCCACGCTGGAGAAGTTAATGGAGGACTGTCTCCCGTGGGAGGGACCCCATGCTGGAGCTGGGGAAGAGTGTGAGGAGTCCTCTCCCTGAGGAGGAAGGAGCAGCAGAGACAACGCGTGATGAACTGACCGCAACCCCCATTCCCCGTCCCCTTGTGCCCCTGGGGGGAGGAGGTAGAGAATTCAGGAGTAAAGTTAAGCCCAGGAAGAAGGAAGGGCGGGGGAGAAGGTGTTTTAGGATTTAGTTTTTATTTTCTCATTATCTATCTTACTCTGATTTTGATTCATAATAAATTAATTTCCCCAAGTCGAGTCTGTTTTGCCCATGATGGTAATTGCTGAGGGATCTCCCTGTCCTTATCTCAACCCACCAGCCTTTTGTTATATTTTCTCTCCCCTGTCCAGCTGAGGAGGGGAGTGACAGAGCAGCTTTGGTGGGCACCTGGCTTCCAGCCAGGGTCAACCCACCGCAATTATGAAGCCCAGCGAGGGCTCCTACGCAGCTGGGGTTACAGCTCAGCGTAGCTCGCACATCGTACATGGCTGCACGGACCTCACTCCTGCTGGGCTGAGCACAGGTCACTGGGCAGCCTCCGGGCTCTTCAGAGCTTCAGGAGGTTTCTGCACAGACATGTGCCAGGGCTTGGCTCCTTGCTGCTTGCATTTTCACAGCAAGTTCATCCACGTGCTCTAGCCGGGATGAGGAAGGGAAGGGGTCTGTGTTGCCCTCCCTCCTGGCAGGGGCGACTTACAGGAAGAAGGGCTATAAAGCCAGCATGGCCTGGTGTCCGGCGTGCTCCATGCTGCCTGGTGGGAGAGGTGACGCCAGCGTCCCCAGCCTTCAGCTGCCTCCGCATAGTTCCCCTTCACTGAGGCTTCCTTCTCTTTTGCCAGTTTATACCAGAACCTTTTCTCTGGTTTCAGCGGTGTGGTCCCAACCTTCCTGGCAGCAGCAGCCAGTGCCTCCTGCAGTGCGGGAAGGCAAACACCCGACCGTCCCACGGTGCTGTGAGCCGGGAAGCTGGCTCCTTGCAGCACGGGGGGGCAGGGCAGGAGGCAGGAGATGTATTTCTGCCTCCCAAGCAGCTCTTTTTCTTCCAAAACTTCTTTGCAGGAGCAAAGAACCAAGTGGAAAATTTTCATCAGAAGTAGGATTTTTAAAAAGCTGTTAAAAGAAAACGTTGACATTTCTGTCACACTTCTGTGGCCTGCAGAGAGAGGATTGAGGTGGCCCAGCACTCCGAGAGCCTCTCCCAGGAGGAGTCAGAGGAAACGCCAGACGATGCTGAAGAGCAGAGGACACAACCCCATCAGACACCACTCCGGCTTGGGGAGCACCGTGGGTGCGCACGCTGAAGTGGAAAACCCAAAACATACATAGAGCCAGCAGCAACGCCGGCCTGCGAGGACAAGCCCGCGGGGACAGACGTTACTGGAGGGAGGAGAAGAGGCAGCCCAGGAGGACTCAGCCCCAGCCCAGGCACTGCCTCCTGTCCTTCCCAGCAGAGCTACAGCAGCACCAGCGCTCCTCCAGCTACCCACCTCTGCTCAGGCTGAGGATGCTTTATTATCAACTGTCATTTCACCCTCCGTCGTCCTTACATTGCTTATGGATTGTTTAGTAGTTTACAGCTCACAGACTGTAAATGGGGAATTTTTCTCCAAAAAAATTGTCTCCTGTAAAAAAGAAAGACAAACTTGTCCCCTGATATCAGACTTATTTAATATTCTACCTCGCATGACTGGAACCAGGAAAGGGGTAGGTAGTCTTACATATCTCTGGCCATTTACAAGTTGGGGCTGTTGATGGAGAAGGAGGTTTTTGCAAAAGACAGCTCAAGCCACCCGTCGTGGAGGGGCTGCCCTGCTCTCCAGAGGGGAGCCCCTGTCCCGCAGGCAGCAGGCAGCAGGCAGCTGCCTAGCCCTGCTCCAGCTCTAACTCTCCAGCTGGTGCTGACATGGTTGTCCCTTGCTTTGGTTTCTTCTTTGTTCTCGAGATAATAAATACTTTAAAGGATCACTCTGAGAGGGCATTTTAATGCTTGCAAAATAATTTTGTGACCCTCAGATGAAACCTGAATTAACGATGTCTGTATTATGAACAGTCATAGTCACACTGTTAAAAAAGAATGCAGATGTTCTCCTTTAAAGGTAGAAGTCAGACCTGCCTTAAACTGGATTTTAGATTCATAGATCCAGGTAGTGTTATAAATAAAGTCTGGTGAATAAATTAAAGTGCTCTGCAAACAGTGAGATTTCATATCATAGATGTTGGAGTTTGATTATTTAAAGGCCTGTCTGTTTAGGTATCACTAGTGTGACCCTCTTCTTTTTGATCACTTCAGTTTTGAACTGCTTCCCGCCTTGGCTCAAGCTGAGCACTTTTATCATGAGTCCAGGAACCTGGCTGCATGGCAATGCTGTAACATCCAGAGCACTCCCTGGACCAAATAATTCATTATGTAATAATAATAATTCACAATGTAAAGAAAGGAGGTGGTGACAACAGTGAGACATAATTCTAAGTAAGGGCGAGCACCAAATCATCTGGTGCAGTGAATCAGATGTAGACCAGAATTTTCCTCCGGCCTCACCTCTTCACAATGGTTTCCCTCACAAAATGGACTGGGATCCAAACCATGGAGAAATCCGAAGTGTTCAGCTACCGCATCCGGACTGTTCAGCTTAGGTCTGGGTACCAATAGATGTCATGGCCCAGGCAGAGTGCTTCCTTCAGAGGTAACCTCCCAGCGAGAGTGGGGAAGGTTGCGTTTAAAATGGAATAGGAAGAACGAAGAATTCTTCCCCAGCAAAGTGGGAGGACTGCATGATCTAATGGCAGGTATAACCCTAAGAAACTTAATTTATTCAAGCTCTCTTTTAATAAAATCCATCCCACACAACTGGGCAAAGGAGACCATGCTGTGTTCAAAGGGAACACGCAGTGCACACCAAAAAAGCCTCTCTGTTAAGTTGGTTTTATCTCCCTCTCTCTGTCTTATATCTGTGCCTGAAAGCGCAGCCAGTGATCTAAAGCAGCGACGGAGTTACTACTGCAGAAGCGAAGGCAGCGAATTCCACTGCATAGTGACTATGATTCAGTCCTGATGAATCACTCAGCCACTTTTTTTCTCAACTAGATCTTTGGCTTTATTATTGTTATAGAAGGAAAAAAGGAGGAGGGGGAAAAAAGAAGAAAAACCCACTGCCTTATCTTCCGCTCTAATACTTTCCAATTTTTCTTTTAAAAAATTTAATTAAATTTTTGTAGGCTTCCCATTCAGGCTGAATAAACTCTTTGATAATCCTGGAGGGGAATCTGCATTAAAAGGAGGTGTGATGTAATATGGCCATAAGTGATGACCATATTACTTGGGGTTCAGCATGACCTGTTCTTGGGGTTCAGAAACACCCAGTGATGGAAGGGTCTTGCACTCTACTGCCTTCATGCATCAAAATCTATTCCCCACTTCACAGTTTGCACCTGGTAAAGCAAAGAGAATGCCATAAGCCTGAGACCAGGACTGCAGAGGAGCAGCAGCAGGCAACCTTGCTCTGCTTAGGCACTGCTCACATTCAGGTATCTTTACACAAGGGGCTCTGTTTTGTTCAAGCTTCTGCAAATGACTCCCTTGGCTCTTGATCCACCCGGCCCACTCTGCAGACAGCGAAACACTTTGCTGCTGTAGGCTTTGCCTGGATGGAGAGATGGCTCTGTATACACCTGTTACTCGCGGTGTAGAATATTGCTCTCCTCCAAATATTTGCGATACGGGCACACCAAAGGGCCAGGAGGTGAGGAATTGGGTGGCAGAGGCAGAGCAGCCAGGACCCAGTGCTTGTGCAGTGGGTGGGCACAGGCTGCGGTCGCTGACCCGTCCTCCAGCAGGACACAACCAAACTCCTACCAGCACAGCATGGTTTATCCTTGGCTCTAACCTCTGGGGTTGGGGAGATGGGGCCTAAGATGTCAAGACCCTCCTCTGGCTGCAAGTTTTGAATCTCCCTTCAGCATTCAGGTTTTCCAGTGCATTTCTCTAAAACTGCTGCGAGCACAGCAAGGCTGGGACAGGAGTTTACTGCAGCACCACTGGGAAGGGGACTGCTCAGTTCTCTTTTCCATCACTTTCCAACTTGAGGGATGTGGGTGAGCAGCTTTAATCCTCACCCACAGTGCTGCTGGTCTTCAATCCAGCGAAGCATTTAAACACCTGCTAGGAAAGCACATACACCTGTTTGACTTCAGTTTGCCTACTCACGTGCAAAGTGCAGCATGTGCTTGGCTTAGGGCTCTGGGCTCTGATGTTTTCCCTTTTATGCTGTCAGGCTCATTAGTAGCTGCTGCTGGAGATCCTGACTCAGAACAACGGTAAAGGCAAGTGAGCAGCTGCTCTGAGGACTCAGATCTTGAAGGAAGAGCTGCAAGTGCTTGCTCCACGAACAAAGATCAAGCCACATAAATGTAGATTTAGTATTAAAACTAGAGGCTATAATAATGAGTTGCCCAGAAAGCTCACGTTAGTACTGCGGAGAAGAAAATGAAGACAAACCAAAATTGTTTCAGGAACTCTTTAACTTCCAGTTTTAAAATGACCCATCTCAGCTCCACCCAGACCAGCCTCATCCAGTTTGTCCTTGGTGATGCAAGTCTGAGAAAATCCAAACTATGACAAGGTGTTTCTTCATGGATTTGATCCCAGTTTTACTTTTCTTAATGTTATTCTTTATCTGTCTTTCAGTTACTATAGTGATGAACAAATGCATGCAACAAACAGGAGGCCTGGCAGCCTGGGGAGGCATGTTTGCCTGCAATGGCTGAAAATACCGCCAAAGTTTTTGAGAAATCAGTTGAAAGATCCTTGCCAAAACCCCTCTGATCTTTATAAAATGGGTCTTATCAAAAAAGTTGATAATAAGTTGTGTTTAATATACACTCATTTTTTGAAACTTTATGTATATTGTCAGCAAGCAATATATATTGCAATTTGTTGGGTGCTCTGGTTTCTCCTGCATCTACACACCATCAAAGTTGTCCCTTTTCCCGGTGCAAGGACTGAAATTGTGATTAAAGGGCATGAAACGGATGGCTACAAACCAAATTACTTCTCTGAACCTGTGTGTACTCTGGATCACCCCATTCCAGTGCAGTGCTGCTCTGAGAAACGACAGCCTGAAGAGCTCCCAGTGATGTCCCTTGGCGTGACCCACACAGCCCGAGAGGCGGTTGTATGAGTGCAGCGGTCAGCCTGAATTTATGCCATGGATCTCACTCATCAAACTCAGTCTCTTGGAGTCAGATCTGCTGATGTTTGTAGCCAGAAGTTGCATCAAGCTGGAGAGGCCAAGCCAAAGGGCCTGCCCTGTGGATTGGGTTTCAGTTTGTGAGTTATCCATATCAACAGTGGCTGTTGTGTGTGTTTCTTAGGGCACAGCATGGAGCCCACAGTTACACAGAGGGAATGGAGGACCCTGGTCTCATGCAGACCAGGAGGTACCGGTGATGGAGGGAATCCAGCTAGACTCTGGAGCTGCAGCTGAAGCTGAGTGCTGGCAGTTGGAAAAATACCGCTTCATTTCCAAAAGCAGGTCTGGTCAGAAATCCTCCCTGCAGCAGTCAGTATCGAGCCTCATGTTTACATGAGATGTTTACAGGCACTTTCCAAAGGAGAAACTGCACAAAGGCACCATGGCTTGAAGCCCCAAAACCACAAAATGCAGATCCAGATGTGGAAGGTGAGCATACCTGAAGGTGGAGCTGCTCAGATCCTGCTTTTATGCTCAGTCCGATATTGCAATAGGTATTTTAAAAATTCCGATGATGAGCTGGTTGTGGTGTCCACCTCTGCCAAAGCTGAGGTTTGCAAGGGTCACAGGGCCAGATTTTCCCCTGCCAAAGCTCTAATAATGTCAAAGGAACGGGGCTGACACTGCAAGTGAAAAATGCCCTCCCAACATTTCACTGGGCTCCACTTCCCTCCTGCTATTTTCGCACACAAGTAAACAAACAAACAAACAAATCCCTGAAGTTGGCTTTAAAAGCCGAGAGGGAGAGAAGCATCAGAAAGCCTTTGCCAGGATCGAGGGAGACTTGCCCTACCCGAAGCGCCCAGATAAAAACTTGGGGGAGAGGTGTCGGAGAGCCCCCCGGGAGGCGGCGAGGGACGAGGCTGCCGGGGGGCGGGCGCAGCCTCCCTCCACCTGGGAGGGGAGGGCAGGGCAGGGCAGAGGCGCAGCGCTCCGGCCCGGCCCGGGCGCACCGCGGCGGGACGCACCCAACTTTTCTCGGCGCGGGCTGGGAAAGGAGCGCCGGGAGGCGCGGAGGTGCGGCGCCGAGCAGCCCCTCTGCTCCCGGGGCGGGGCGGGCCGGGCCGGGCCGGAGGCGGGCGCTCCCCGCGGCCGCGGAGCGGCGGGGCGGGGGCAGCGCGCCCTGCGCTGCCGCCGCGCCTCGGCAGGCAGCGCCGCAGCCCCGCGGGCGGAGAGCGCGGCCCCCAGCGCCGCGCCGCGCCGAGAGCGGCCCGGGCGGCCCCGTCCTGCCCCGCCGCCGCGATGAGGAGGCGCGCCGGGGGAGCCGCGCCGTGCGCCGCGGGGCTCTGGCTCGGCGATGGTAAGGCAGCGGCGCCCCCGGGGCGGGCCGGGCCGGGCCGGGCCGGGCCAGGCGGCGGGGGGAGGCGGAGCGCACCTGGCCCCGGCCGGGCCGCTCCGGCAGAGCGGGGGCTCCGGCGGTGGCGTGCGGCGGGGGCCGGGGTGCGCTCCCGGCCGCGCCCGCAGTCCCCCGCGCCTCGGCGGGCACCGCGCCCGGCCGCGCTGGGAGCCGCGCTGCGCCCTCGGCTCCGCGGAGCTGACCCGAGTTGACTTCGCTTCGCGGTTTCGTGCCGGTCTTCCCTCATTTTGCGCCTGTCTGTAGCGCTGCGGGGCTGCGGCTGGCGGAAGCGCACGTGCGCAGGTCGGTTGTGAATGGCTGGTGTAGGGACCGGGCGTCCCGGTGGAGAGGAACCTCGCTCCGCGCTTGTGTGCAATGATGTGGGCATCCGTAAGTGCCCACAGCTTTGGCACAGGCTCGTGCGGTTGCTGGTGTAGCTGGAGGGAAGGCTGAGGTGTGTGTAATTGCACAGACAGCCGGCTAGGTAGAAGGGTTTTGTACTGGTGTTTGTGAGCAGCGTGTGTGCCTGCCGGCTTCGATGCCGCTGCGTCTGTTCAACTCGTGGTATTCAGCAAACCAGTAGCGATCCGCAGGAAGGCAAGAAGCGTTATTGCGGCTGGGACGGAGCAGGAGCCCGGTGCCACAGAGAAAGTTACCAGGCAGAGAGGCTCGTCGGGCTCTGCAGGAGTAGGAAACTTTGCTTAAGTGAAGACGCTGAAGGAAAGTGTTTTCCAGAAACGGAGCTGTGGGGATTCAGACAGCTCTGTGCTCAGTCATGTCCCAGGGTCCGTAGTGCAAAGCTTTCCCTGTCACATCCGAGCTATCCAAGCTCTGTATCTGTTCCGAGCTCGTGTCACTGAGGCTAAGCCTTTCGTCGCTGCAGAACGCCCACCTTCCTCAGAGTTACTCCGAAGCCGAGGAAAGTTAGCGGGAGTCCTGGTCATGCCTAAGTGCTTTGATTCAGGTACTGGGAGTGGAGCCAGTTTGTGGATCTGACGCCAGGAAAGACAGAGCTGTGTCTGTGAGTGAAAAACTAGTGTCATTTCCTCAAACACCCGGAGGCATCTTTCCTAGCTCCAAAACAAACTTCCCCCCTGGAAACTTCATAGAAGGGTGAGTAATTAAAACATTACCGGGCTACAAGTTTCTGCTGCTTCAGGGCAGCAAGGAAGGAGCTAGGTCCTGGTTTGCCAGCTTTAAGCTCCCAGACGGCTGTGGCAGTTGGCCTGGACTGTGCTTTGAAGTGTGTGATGTCATTATGACTTCATATCTTTTTAAAAATAAAATACTTTTCTTGTAATGGGAATAGTGCCCTGTGTTTCTTGAAGGAGAATGATTTTCTCTGTCCCATGTTACAGCGGTTGACTATTTTTGCTTGGGATAGCAAAGGCAAGGTGGAATTTTTTAGGAGACTACTTGGATTTTGTCATTGTAGCAGTGGATGATGGATAGCCTGGCTGAGGTCAGTCTCCGGGGAAGGCAGCTCGGGATGTTGCAGCAGTCTGTGCAGTACCACTCTTTGGGGGAAGACCGGGGGTGTGGAGGCCATGGGTGTGCCCACCCCTGCTCCCAGGCAGGTGGGACCCGGGGACCCGGCTCCCTGTGGTGTTCCTGCCAGGAGGGGAACTCCTGTGATGTGCAAGGAGCGGCAGCAGCCTTCCTCTTCTCTGAAAAGATCTTCACTGCTTCCTTTCTCCTCTCCCAGCCTGACCTCGGCACTGTCTATACTGTCCAGTAATGCCGTTGAAAAACAAACATATGAGCGAACCTTTGTGTTTGCTTAAATAATAAGTACTTACACACTAAGGTGTGTTTATCTTATTTCCTTAAACAGTACCCTACTGGGGATAGACATAAATAGTTTAATTTCCCCAGGACTTTGTAAACACTCATTTAAAAACAAGAGGAGCAAGTGCACTGACTGTGCTTGTTGGCTCATGAAAGCCCTCTAGGAAGTCTCCAAATTGTACATGCAGCTCCTTTGCGCCAACTGTATTCCTGCAAGTGCCATCAATGGTTCTCCCCCACCTCCTCCTCCCCATCCTCTGGAGCCAGCTGGCATGCCTGGTTTTGCACGTTTTCCACATTTTATCCCCTTTCCATGTAGTCCCTATCTCCAGGAAATCTGAGGCAGGACAAAGATACTCCTCCAGGTAAGGGTACCTGCCAGCATGGATCTAAGTCGTTTGTGTGAGAACTGTCTGTTTGGACCTGGTGGAAGGGGTTGCCAGGTGAATGCAAGGGAGATACAGCTTGACAAGGTACAGAGGACTGCAGGTAGCATGTGGTGAGAGGGGTGCTGAAGAGGAGGAGATGGGAATTCCGTGCCTCTCCTTTGAGGACACCTGAGGTCTCTCCTGCTTTCCATGCTCCTCTGCTCCTGGGCTGGGGACAGCAGGAGGCGGTGCCTGGGGGGATGTGGAGGACAAGGGGGGATCCAGATCCTGGTGTCATGTTGCACTGAGATGGAGGAAGGAGCTGAGCACCTTGAGGTGAGGACCACGGTGTCCTCTGTGGGGACTGACCATGCTTCCTACTGTCTCCCACACTGTAGGAGCAGCAAGCGAAGGGTATGGAGTGTATGCCAAGAAGGTGCGAGGAGGCAACATATTGCCTTGCACATCCAACTGTCACGCTACACAATATGGAAATATTCGTTGTGGGTTTGTGTTTGAAACCAAAGCTGTCATTTGAGTGAAAAGCAGGAGAGTGCCATTCTTCCAACACTTGCTGGTGTACAGGAGCGGAGAAGCGGGGTAGGATTGCCCCATGCTTGGGTTGGTTCACAGATGCAGTTGTCCAGCTTGTGTAAAAGAAAGTAATCTCAGTAATTTCACTGAGGAGCCACACTGATTTAAGCTGCCTGGGAGTCTAGCACAAGGACTGCAGTGCACGTTGGTATAAATACTGAGATTCCTGCAGCTAAGCTCTGGGGTGACAATGTGCCAAGTCGTTGGAGCCTTCTGTGTCAGGGCATGATAATCACTAAGCTCCTGAGGGTTAAAGAAAATCTTCCCTCATGGGAAGACTACCAATTAATTATCGACTTACAGCTTCCCTAGCCCATTTGCTGAAAAAGCCAGTGATGAGTGCCAAGTTAGAGACCATCCTCTGTTCTGATGTTGTCGTTCCTGTGCTTCATTCCTCAGGTAGGCTCTCAAAAAAATTTCCAAGTCTAAGAAGACCAATATACCAAATTAAATGGTACAGACATTTCTTTGGTAACCTGGTTGATAGCCCTAGGAAGCAGAGTTTTTCACTCTGAACACCTACTATAAGGATGCTGAGGAGCAGGGAGACCCTTTCTGCTTGCTCCTGCACTGACCTCCAAAATTTTTGTCCTACTGGGCTCAGCTGGTGATGGCAACGTCTACCTTCAGGCCTGCACTTGTGGCCTACACTTGCCCTCAGCTGTCTTATATCATCTCATTCCTACTCTGTGCTGATGTAGGAAAGAAAATGGGTGGCATAATTTCTTACCATGCATTAATTACATCTAGGGTGGGAAAGCAGGGCAGTTCCTTCAGGTCTCCAGAGGATTGAACACCAGCATATCTTCTGTTCCTGGCTCCTGCATGTGTGTAGGAATAAAGCCATAGGAAGGGTAAAACACACATTTAGCTTGGGGCCAGATGCAGCTCTGAGGTTGCTGCCATGTGGGCACATGCGACTGCTGGTATTTAGCTGAGCAGGCTGCATGTCGTTGCAAAGAACCTCATTGTGGTGCAATTTATGGGGAAGAGGGGGAAAGTGCTTTGTGGCTTTCACATTTAATCTCCTTGCACTTCTGTTTCCTGGGGTTCCCTGTTCCCCCTGGTGCATTTTGTTGTGGGGCTGCCTTTTTTCTGAAAAAGCTGATGGTTGTCAGCATGATCTAACCTTTGCCTCAGCTGGTGCAGAGGGTGGATTACCTCCCACAGAAGCCTTAATGTGTGGGTCAGGAGATGGGAGAGGCATGAGCCATATGCTTGTTCTCTTGGCTAACATGAAACTGAAAGGAGTATTTTCAAAGCAGCTGACTTTAATCTGGTCTTGTTGTGTAATTCCATTAGCCTTATTTTTATTAGAACAAATAATCTAATTCAGGCCTCTCCTCAACCCTAATGCGTTCGAGTGGCTGCAGACACATGGGTTACAGTGAGAGACATAGCCAGCAACGCATGATGGAAAGCAAATTACTCTGCAAGAAGGCAAATTGAACTTTGACAATGTTATGTGATTAGGGGAACAATTAGAGAAAATATCTGGAGGTGCACTTGCCCAGTGGTTCGTGTGCTGGTGGAGATGGGCGGTGGGGTGGCAGCTGCTCTCCAGAGCGAGGGTCATCCTTGAGCACAGGGCACGGTGGTGCTGGGGTGCAGCGACAGCCCACCCAAGTCCTGTCTCCAGACTGGGATGGGAAGATAATGGTGAAAAGCCACTTGCTGACCTTCTGCGCTAGTGGTGCTGGGGTGTTTTTCCTGTGTCCTGATGCAGACAGGAGGGTTTGCTTATTCACAGATGATCTGGGTTTTACAGATCCATGACTTGGTTTTGTCTGGTGCAGCAGGGGTTGGATCTAGATCTGTTGCACAAAGTCAAGCAGGGACAGCATTTTCTTCTGGATTCTCCCCTTTGCTCCTGAGATCCCTGGATCTGTATTTCACAGAGCCGAGGCAGGAGTTCAGTGCCCTGCCTTCAGTATATCTCATCCCCACCTACTCTACCCTGCCCTCATCTCCTCCATCTGTAAAAGGTACTCACACTCACAGTATTGTGTAAAGTCAGTGAGCTCTGCGTAGGCTCCACACCTCCGAAAATCAGGCCTGTGTGGTCCCACTCTCACATGCACCCATTCCAGGCTGCATCCCCGCGCTCCCTCTGCCTCCCTCCCTAACTCGGTGCCTGTCTTCTGATCTCTGGCTGGGTGAGAGTTGTGTTCAGCCACTCTCTGCAAAGCTCAAGCCGCGGTCGGTGGCTACTGTTCAGCGTTTGCATTGCAGCGGCACAGCTTACAGCCGCAAGCACCAGAGCTGCTGTTAGCTACGGCAGAGCAGCAGGGTAAGGACTTCATCCCAGCTTAGAGCAAGCGAAGCAAAGGGCTGATGTGGGGTGACGGTGGGGCACTTGCTCAGCCATCTGCTCAGGCTCCGTTTGCTCAGAATCACATTGCTGTGAGGCTTGTTATTTTCTTTGATTTTTTTTTTTCCCCCCCCTTTCGGTTTGAGATGGCACAGACAAGTTCTGCCCTTATTATAGTTCCCATGGAGACAGATTTGATGCCCTACATTAAAGGGGGGTGAGGCACAGTCAGCTCTCGCCTGGGCCAGCAGTTTCCCCTGTTCATTTGCAGTGCATCTCTCTCAGCGGGAACTCAGGCTCAGGGTCCTTGTCAGGTTCTTTGTCTTCAGAAACAAAACCCTAAACCATGTCCTCCTCTCATTCTTTGGGCGTGGGGCACAGCAGGAGTGTCTGACTCTTGCTGCCGTTGGGCTCTGGCACCCCTGGGCACACCGACACTGTGGCTAGTCCTGCCTGAAGGATTCCACCTTTATGCCTGAAGGTCCTTGAAATGAGTAAACTTCAACATTATACCTTTCAGCATCTGAACAGCCACTCTCATGGCATCCATGAAAAGCTCACAATACTGCCTTCAAATGCAGAAGGGTTAATTTGGACTGATGGATGGCAGCAAATGAATCCATCTATTTTACAGTGTACCATGGCTGCTTTAACATTAGGAAGGTCACAGATGCCACCATTAAAGCCTTTCTCAGAGGTGTCCCTGAGAGGACTTGAAGGATGCAGTTGAACGTTTGGATCCAACAAATGAACTCTTCCACGCATGAGTCCTTGCTCGTCAGGCAAGAAGGTGTCCTGAGGTATCGTGACTGTAGTGGGGCACCTCAGCTGAAACAGAGTGTGTACGACTGGGCCCTGGTAGTGAAGTGATTGGCAAGGTGGGATCCAGGCTGATTTCATATGGACCAGAAAAGTTGGAGGAGAATGTTTGTGGCAATCTGTTGAAGTGCTGGCCTCTTTTATGGTGTGCCATGGCTGCTTTAACATTAGTGCAGTCAAAGCTGCCACCATTAAAGCCCTTCTCAGAGGTCTGCCTGAGAAGACTTGAAGGATGCAGCTGATTTTAGATGAGTCAAAGCAGTGGAACATGCTTCCTTTTTATGGGCCTTCCATGGGGATGTTACAAAAACATGTTTTCCCTAACAGGAAAAACTACCAAGCAAAATTTTTATCATTCATCAGAGAAGGGAAAAAGGAAATAAAAGAAAAACCCCAAACCAGTCAACATTGTACCCAGAAAAATAAGGGAAGGTAATAGCAATGAATATAAATTAGAAGTTAGAACATGTAGGTGGCTGATAAGGGAGGCTGAAGGAATCAGTGAAATAGTAATGAGCAGGAAGGTTAAAGATGAAGAGAAAGCATCTTCCAAGAACATTAGGAATCAATAGAATGCTACAACCAGCGTAACTCCTTTGCTGGGTTCAAATGGTAGAGTCATAGCAGGAAAAGAGCATGTTAGATTAAACGCCAGCATATGGGTTGTTCTCCAAATCACCCTTCTCCCTGGCAAGAAGGACCATCTGCCATTGCAATCACCAGACTTCCAGGTGAGAAAAAGTATTGGCCAGGTAGTCAAGGAGCATAAATTGTCATTATGATAATACCTTGGTCTTAACCTAGTGTATTTTTTACTCTGTCCATTTTACTGAAGACAGCAATGCCGTTATTTCATTCTTTTGGAAAGGATGCTGAGAGAAAAGGGGACTTCTCTAAATCAGCGTTGGTGATTAGCAGCAGGACCAGGTATAAACCCCTGTTCTGCAGAGCCCCAGCTGCTTGCCTGTGGTCTAGCAGTGTCCACGGCACAGGTGATATACTCTACGTTACTGTGGCACTGCACTGATCTATGCCAGTGAAAGGGGGCTCATCCATGGAAAAACAGATTCCAAAGTTGAAAATCTTGCCCACCCTGAAGCTGACAGTAATATTATCGCTAATTTAATCTGGATTTTTAAAGCCAGAAAAGGACATCTCTGATCGTCTTGTCCGCTCTCCTGCCTACAAAAGAAAGACATAAACAAAAGAAAAACTGTAGCTAAGGAAATGTCTTCATGATTAATTCCAAAATATCAGATGGGGAATAATAAAAAAGAAATAAACCAGTTGTTTTCTTTAATAATAATAGAAGACAAAAAAACCTGCCAAACCCCATTTAAATCCTCACTTGACTGTGAGGATTTCCAAACAGCCCATATAACAGTGTCTGGAAGAACAGAATGAAAGGAAATTATTTCAGGCAGTGCTTTGACCCCTTCTTTGCCACCTTGGGGCAAACTCTAGGCTGTTCCTGGGAGTTTTGTTCCGTGAGAAGACACATGGTCGTCTTCTGGTTGGTGCAGTGCCGGGTGGAGCGTGTACGGGGCTCGCTGAGAGACCAGAGAGAGTCAGGGCTCGCTGCTGGAGACCAGAGCTGGCATGCTGCATTGTGCCTCACTTTATGAGCACGGCTGTTCAAATTAGCAGGGCACCTTGGGAAGTGAGGTCCTGTTTACTGGGCAGAAGATGAATAGGGACCTGTGGGAAGAAGAAAAGGGGACGCTGGCACTGTGGCATCCCCAGGGTGGCCGGGGCGCTGGAGGCTGAGCGTGCTGCGGAGGAGCTGTGGTTCTGGTGTGGGTGAGCTCCCAGAGAGGAGCCAGCCTTCAGAGCCACCCTCTTGGGCTGTAATGCCATCCTCCCTGCCAGCTGGGCAGCTCCTTCCCTTCGCTGCCTTCCCCGTCCCCGGTGCACTTTGTGCCATCGTTCACGCAGGGCTGAGCTGACTTTTAAACCAAATCTAGTACAAATGTGCATATGCTAAGCATTAGAAACCAAAAGGTCCTGATGGACAATTAAAGAAAAACCTGTCTGTATTGAATGGATTCCAGGACTTAGCTGAAGCCAGTGTTTTCTGGGATGAAACCAGGAGAGTTAACTCATTGCCATGGGGATGCCGTCCGCTGGATACACGATCTGCTTTATGTCTTAGGATGATATCGCAGGTCTGTCCTGCCTAACCTTAGGGAAATAACTGGTATCCTGCTACTGCCAGTGAGAAGAAATAGGAGAACTTTGATGCTTCAGCTTCTTGCTTGAAATGTGGCAGGAAGAGCACAGCAGCTCCCCGAGAGTGGTGGGTGCTGCTTGTCCTGCAGGACAGCACTCTGCATGCCCAGGCTGACAGCTGGCAAAGGTGGAGCAGCCAGGTTCGCCTCACAGCGTTTTGTTATGCCATAAAGCCTCAGAGCATGCATAGGAAACAGAAAGTTTTCTTGGCTTCCATAGGCTGCATAAATCAGTAAATACTGTGGATGTGCACAGCCTTCGTGCCTGGAGGGGCAGAATAGCAGGTAGCTATTCAGCTACAGGGCAGGTAGCAGGTGACTGAATATTTGGGGCTTGTAATGCCCTTTTTAATTTTAGGAGATTTCTAGAAAAATAAATATTTTCTAGAAAAAGAAAGTTTGGGGTTTTTTTTTTGAGAAGGGAAAATACAGTCAACACACTGTGGGACACTTGTAAGGTACAAGAGGCTCTTTTGGGCTGGATTTGCTTGTGGTATGCAGTGCTACGGGTCTGGACATCACCCCTCTGCCCTCACTCCAAGGAGGGTGGGTGAGAATTTGGTGGAAGTAAAATGGGACCTGTGGCAGAGACACCCACTGTGCAAGCATGTAAGAGTCAGTTGCTTGAAACCAGTTGCTGCTGGTGGAAGATGAAGTTGCCTTTCCCTCCTCCTCTTTGCCTTCATCCACTTTCCATTCTGGAGTTATCCATGTTCTTGAATCTGACTTTCAGGTCATGTTCCGCATGGACCTGCTCTCAGAGAGACAGGCAATTCAGCATCTGCAGCTTCGAAAGCCTTTCAATAGGAGCCAGGCTAAATAATCTACCCTGTCTTTTACTGTAGGAGCATGTCAGAGAAGTGCAAAGTAAGCATCTCGTTGCTGGTATGAGTTTAAGAGGCTTGCTGGCCAGGGGAAAATCACTGGAGCTGATTAAAAACTAATTGCAAAGATGCCTTTTTATGAGTGCATGATTTTCTGTGCACTCTGCTTGCTGCATTACCTTGTTGATCGGATCCCTTCTATTATAACTCATAAAAGAAAACAACCACCCCTATCTGTACTTCTGTTTACATTTAATAAAATAAAGCAAGCACAATGTTAGTTGCACAATGTGCAACTTTGCACATTGTGCAAAGTTAGTTGCACAATGATGATTAAAAAATAACCAGGAAAGTAGGAAATCAGAGGAAGAAGGGAATTTCCTTTCTTCTGCCCATTCAGTTCAGGATTTCCCTGATCCATTGAGTAACCATTACCACTGAAGGAAGTAACTGCTAAAAGAGAGGAGAAAATGGGCTCTTCATGAGACACCATAATGTGTGAGACCTGTGGGTGACAGTCTGTCGTGAAGTCAGGGCAAAGTGAGTGCAAATATCTGTGAAGACCTATGTGCAAGGTAATTTATTAGCTCATAGAAGAAAAGCGTGTCAGGCAGCCAGCACTGAGCTTTGGCTCTCTCCTTTCTTGTCCCCATCTCTCTCCTTTCTTGTACCCATCAGCATCACAGAGCCTTGACTAAATTCCCCTTAATACTTGCAGCGATCCCTTGAAATAGGGACAGGGTGTTGTGCTGTGGAGGAAACCAAGTGAAGCAATTTGCCCAGGGCAGCCAAGGATACCTAGGGCAGAGCAGAGACTCCAGTTCTGCAGAGACTCCAGTTCTGTGTTTCCATAACTAAAGCTAGTCATTGACCCCTGAGACCCTGCTGTGTCCATAGCTGTGATTGTCCTTGGTCTTCCAGGGCCCTTCCCTGGGCAGCTGCTGGAACACCCTTCCTAAATGCCGTGCATGCACCAGGCCAGTTTCTCTTGGCATCCTCCTTTGTACATACTAAAGTGCTCCAATGGGGAATATCTCCTTCCTCCATGGCTCCCTAGAGCATCAGCTCTTGTCAGCTCTTTCATAAACTGTATTGGCCTATGATGGGTATGAGATTGCCAGTTCAGTTTCAGGTCAGGCACTACAGGGACAGAAGGAGGGGGAACGTGGGCTCTGGTCCCTGGGGATTTTGCAATTCAATGCAACACAGGTCTTGCATGTGATGTTTTTGGGATCATAACCTTGTGCTTTCCTGAGGTGTCTATTTTTGATTTATACAGGCACATTAGAAAGGCTGACATTGGGATTTGGCTTTTTTTTACCTAGAATTGTTGATAGCTTCTTCAACAGTGACTTTAAAGTTTTTATTCTGAAATTATCACAGTAGGGGGCCCACAGTGATGTTTTACGTTACAATGCCATGACAATGGGATGCCAATAAACTGCTATTAAATTCACCATAGTATCATTGTTTTGTGTATAAAAGCTGCTTGGTAAATATACCTTACATGAAAAAAATGTCCTACTCAGCAAATTGTGCTCCAGTGAATTACATGGGAGACATCAAAGGGAATTAGGCCTATATTAAGGTCTAGCTTCTTCAAATTAACTGTTTTTTAAAAAAGAAGGATTTGGGGCAGGGACTTTTGTCAGTGTAAGAGCTGAAATTATGAAGGTAGAACTGTCAAAAAAATGACGACCTGACTAAGTGCGTTTGCATTTGAAATGGATTAGTGCTAGCTGGCAGCTTGAATCCTGAAGTCGAACCCAGCTGCAAAATGTGTTAGTCCAACCTGCCCTATTCAGGTGGAGAGGGAAAGAGCAGAACACTTGAGCAGCATTTTCACCCCTTCCCTCTCTGTTAAATGAAGGTTTCCCTTTTCCTTGAGCTACCAGCTCTTGTTCCATTACATTTCCTGTGCGAGGGCTCAATCCTGACCCAGGCCCACGCTGCCGGGGATGCAGCCCACCATCCCTTCGAGCAGGTGATGCTGCTGGAGCCTCCCAGTGAGGAGCATGGCGGGGCGCTGGGATAAACAGGTCTTTAGTGGAGCAGGGAACAGCAGCTCACACCATCCCCTTGATCATCCACCACCACAGTCTGGAGCAGGGCTTTTCTCATTGTATTTGAAATGAGTCTTTATTCAGGCAAAACTCTTGGAAAGGAGGTGATGCTGCTGGTTCCCACCTCGCACCGGTCCACGAACCGGGAAGAAGAAACATGCAGATAGGGCTGCCACCGGGCGAGGAGACAGCATTGCTGGGGAGCTGTCATGGCTGGAGCAGGGGGACTGAGGCAACGGGGTGCGGGAGCTGCTCTAGTGGTAGGACAAAAGCTTGTGTCCTTTCTTGTGAGTCCAGAGAGGTGTTTGAGAGCATGTATTTGCTCAGGGAGGATTTTGGGATGGACCCTGCACCACTTCTCCTGCCATCCTGTCTGCACGGGGAGGTGTCATCTGCTTCTCAGCAGCACAAGTTCCCTCCTACCCTCCCTCACAAGGTTCACCCACGTGCACAGTGACCCCCATCTCTGGGGTTGGGACCCCAGGGTTTACTTTGCTCAGCCAGGACATTTGCTTTAAAGCTGACAAGGTCGCAGGGACCAAAAAGGCACTTCAGCTGCCTTTAAGAGAGGAAAGGATCTTGAGCTAAGGAGATAAGGCAGAGAAAGCTCCAGCGTGCTCCCCACTATCATTCATACTTCACTAGAATGATGGACATCACAATAACTAGGAAAGGTGGTAAATGAAATTGCTCTGATAGCAAATACTGGCAGGGAAATGCCAGTGAAAGAGCAAATGCTGTACCTCAGTGCCAGGAGATGGAGACTCTATTAATACCGAAAAAGATTAGATAGAAGTAAGGGTGTTGTGTGTGGATTTTGATTTGGGCTATTATCCTTCAAGACAGTAAATGAAGGAAAATAACATTTGGCAAATAAATTGGATTTCAGCTCTTACACCAGCCCTCAGGCAGTGCCTTGAGGTTTTTCCAGAAGACCCATCTCAGGAAGTTTTCGGCCTGGTTTATAAACTGCAGAGGTGACGAACAAATCTCAAGTGTCTGCAGGCCTGATCAGGGATGGATTCTTATTGCAGTCTAAGCAGGAGATTGGGTAAGTAGGAGAAGAGTTGAACTTAACCATGATACAGCAGAAATTTATTCTGCATTGAAAAAGGTTTGGTTACTTCTGCCCAGGGAAACCCAACGCCTTCCATTTTCGGGTATCGCTTGGGAATCACATTTTCCTGTCTTTAAAACATAATCTTTGGTGAACGCTGCAGAAACTAATAGACGGACAGCCTTACAAAGTGGTCCGTCCCAAATCCCAGCTTTCCAGTGCTTTATCTTTTTATCGTTCAGTTTTGCCATGTGCAACAATCTACCTCAGGCCTTTATTGATCACCAGCTATTTACAGCCGTCTCCACAGATTTTTGCCTTGCGGTGATGATGCTGTTGCACAGGACTGACTGCTTGATCTCCTCTCCCCCTACCCTTCTGTTCACACCAGCCTCGCTCTTCAGTGTGCATGTTTTGTGTGCTCACATCTATTATTGGGGATGAAGTACACTAGTAATAGTACATGGCTATGACTATAATAATAGCGAGTGTCCCAGAGGCACAGTCAGTCCCTCACAAAGGCGGCTTTATGGCAGTGCAGACATGGGTCTGGATTGCTCTGGGTCTCCCTTTACTAGTTCTTCCTGGGCTGAAGTGCTGAAGGCAGAAGGTAAAGGAGCTCTGGTTTGCTGGGGTTTTCTGGAACAAGTGCAGGCATTGCTGAGTAGTTCTAGGAAAAGGCAGAAGTTAAAAGCTGGGGAGGAGGTTGTGCAGAGCATGGGCTGTGTATGGATGTGCAGAAAACTCTGAAGCCTCCTGGAGGCATGAGTAAGTGCTGGGACATAGCAGAGGAGATCCTGGTCTGTGAAGGGGAAGCTGTTCCTCTTGAACACGCAGCAGCTTTCTTAGCTTTCTTAGCATCTCTCACAATTCCTAAATTATCCCAGGAAAATGTTCTGGTCAAAAGAGGGTTTCTGAACATGTTTTTTGCCTAGCAGTGCTGAAAACATTGTGAGGTGGAGGATGAGAGTTGGACAGGGTACAGTATGGCCTGAACCAGATGGTGCCAAGTTTAGCTTCCCTGCTCAGTCTCAGGGGTTTGGAGAAGGCTGCCAGCTTTGTCTTCAAGCAACAGTCTTCAGCTTTGCTTTAACCCCATTTGGGGGAAGAGCTTTTAATTCCAGGACAGGCTTTAGGGTTGTCTTCTCCAAAGGACAGCACTGGGGACCCTGCTGGCATCTCACGTGTTTCCAGGTTCCTCCCGTTTGCAGAGTTGGTTGGGTGTCAGGGTGTATGTTCAGTAATCACTCTGAGCCAACCCTGCAAGCCAGGGATGGTGAAATTTGCTTGGTGAGGAATCAAACAGGCTTTGAATCTAATTTATATTTCAGGTTACTTTGTAGTTCTTTGGTAAATTGGATAATTGCATGTTTTGCATTTGATGTAACATAGTCCCAGACCTTCCCTGTCTTCCACCTACACTCGGTGGCCCCCCGAGGAGGATTTTGGAGCCCTTGCCTTGGCGGATGGTTGCTGTGGAGGGTGAGGGGGCACAGCCCATGTACTCCTGTCTTGCTTCGCTAATCCCTGTGCTGCACTGCGCTGCCAGAGCCAGCACCACACCAGGATTCACTTGGCCAAGCGAAAGGGCAAGGGAAAGGCTTGGGGCAGATGAAGGGTTACCAGTAGCCAAGCATTCCTGCTGCATGGCACTTTGAAGATAAGAAGGAAGGACTGTGGTCTGTGAGCACGCTCCATTGTTTATTATTAGCAAGAATGATAACGGTGGCAGCAGATTGACTGCCTCTCTTTGGCTCATCCACATTTATCTGCATCCCAAGAACTCCCTGCCTTCCCCTCTTGGCATCGCCACCTGACAGATGAGCTGTGAGGTGTTCTGGGATGTTTGGCTCTGCAGTGTTTCCCAGTCCATTCCTCTCTTCCACAGCCACATCCCTCTTCTTTAGCAAACATCTGATCCTTCACTACTCTTTGGGACCCCGGACATTCATTATGACAGCTTTTGTTTATTTAAAAACAAACACAAAAAAATTAGCAACGAGAGCCCAGATCAAGGATCCAAAAATAGGGAACCCAAAAGAGACTGAAAGCTCTAATCTTGGCACATATAAACATTTTTAGGTGATGAAGACTTAAAAAAGCCTGGCTAAAAGCAACAACAGCAAGAAAAGCACCCCAAAGACGTCTGCAAAGAAAAATGGCAAACACAGCGCACACCGATTATCATCCTTCACTGAAGCTCAAACCCCAGGCAAAAATAGTGTCAGGCATGGGATGCCGCGCAGCATAGCCAGCACTGCATCAAGCAGCCAGCGCAGCGAGACGGCGCGGGGCAGACCTTCCTGGCTCCACATCACTGCCTGCGCCTCCCGCCTTACTCCTCCAGGGAAAGTGTCCCTTGGTGGGGCTGTACAGTGACAGCCCTGACCCTCAGCACCCCGTGACGGCAACCGTGGCTGGACGCGAGGCGCTCCCGGGACTGATGGCAGTCGCTGCAGCGCAGCCGAGCGAAGATGTGGAGAGGGAAGGTGGGAAGATGCATTTCGTCTCCCCAGAGAGCTGCAGCGCAGGGAGAGGCATGCAGGAGGCTTTCTGCAGCTCTCCCTCCCCCTTGTCACAGCCCGCACATGCAGAGGTCTGCCCTGGCCGCTGGCCTGCCAGCCACAAGAGGTTGTCTTCTCCAGGAGTTTGTGTCCAGCCCATTTCAGGTGGACCTTTGTGCCCCCATGAAGCACCCGCTGACCTCCATGTCCCCGAGCTTCCCAGCTCGGCAAAGGGAGGAGGGTGTGCACCGTGTGGTGGTGGAGCTCATGGAGGAACCTGCTTTTAAAGGAGATTTTCTTCTTCCCATTAAATAGGGAAATAAGAGATGGGTGGGCAACACCAACAAGGAGTTATAATATAAATCCCAAAGAATTTGTAGGGATTGCTGTGGAGCATGGAGCAACACTAGTTCCCTCCTTTTACGGCAGTGAGATGGATTATCCACATTGCTTTTGGAGACTTTGTGGGGAAAGGTCTTCATCCCGTCAGCTTTCCTCTGGCTGTCCCTCTACAAGAGCATTACTTGCTCTTGACGGTAAAAACCTAGCTAGAGTTTAAATTCCTTTGCCCCCCTGCAGTTTTTAAACAACGAGTGAGTTAGGATTTCTATGCTACTTGGCTAAAGGAAGGCAGGGGCTCCTTATCAGCTGTGCTACTCTTGTTAATAGGGGAGGCACTGCCAGACTATCTGGAGCCTCTTCTCTTGTAAACTTGTCTCCTCGTCTCTCTGGCCTTTGCGAGCAATGCTAAGCCATAACAGAACCCGTTAGCGGTGCTCAGAGTGGTTGAGGGAAGAGCGTGGTCCAGGGAACACTGTCTTCCAAATTCTACAGTAAACAGCTGTATATGAAGTGACGTCTTAATGTAGTTACGTGTGGTAAAGCTGTGCTCCCACGTGAGGACAAATTCAGGCTGACAACACCGGGTGCCCCATCAGAAACATGAAGCACCAAGTTGTTGCATGCCCTCTCTCAGTCATCTAAGTTTGTCAAAACACTCTTAAATGGAGTGGGTTTTGTCCTGGCAGGCTATGTGCTGGATCAGGTACTGTGTGTCCTCCAGCCAGCGCAGTGCTGGGGATGGAGTACGAGGCTGGCGTAAACGTGGTGTCATGTGCTTGGCCACGTAAGGAGGATGAGATCATGGGCTCCTATCTCAACATCAAGATGCCATTTTCACTACCAGGAGTGCACGCATCTCATATGAATGAACATGAAGCCACAGTCATACATCCAGGCTTGATTATAAATACAGACAGTTTTCCTAAACAGATTTTAAGATCGCACTGCGTCAGGGTTTCTGCTGAGCTTTCCCTAACATGTGGCAGGCTTACCTCTGGGGAATCAACTGTGTCTGCAGAAATCTGCCAATTCCACTGGTATGTTGGATGTGCGATGGCCTCTGCAGTGTGGTCCACTCCACTTGAATTCAGTCATGAACCATGAAAATTTGCAGGAAGTCACTATGAGCATGTAGCTCTGGTGACACGTTTTCATACCCCAGGTGGCAGAGGTGCACGTGTCTCATGTCAGGAACTGGGTGCAGAGAGTCTGCTTCCTATCAGCCCTGGTAGGGGTCAACCTTATCACACCCGAGTGCCCACATCTCCTGACTGAGAGGTTGTGAAGATGGATTGAGAGCAAAACTCAGAAATCTCTCTCCTGAGACTTTCTCTAGGGCTCATGCTGCATTCATCACAGAGTAACTATTGGGGAAGGATCCCCACATGAAGATTGATGGACCTGATGACGATGAGCTGTGCTTAGGAAGGAATCACTGAGTGCACAAGAAGTGGATGGAGAATGATCAGTTAGGAAGGTATTGCATGGGAAATGACATGAAAGTTATACACAGAAAGCAGGGAATCAACAAAACCCACCAAATAATGCTGAAAAAGAACAAACACAGTAGCAGCACTCGTGCAGAGGAATGTGATGTGTAAGGCAGGGGAAGAAGTCCTTCCTCTCAGCACTCTTTTCAGGTTTGGAAATTGCACTTCAGGAAAGGTACGGGAGAGATCAGGGAGAGCTCTCAGAAATCATCAGGAGCGAAGAGCAGAGCTGGGGCAGGCTGGGCTCTGTGTCAGCATCAGCATGGCTGGGGCGGATTCGTGGTGCTGCTCTTCAGATGCAGGAGGGTCTGTAGGAAGGAGAGTAATAAACAGATCTCGGTGTCTGTTGGGGGTAGGAAAAGAAGTCACGGCAATAAAATACAGCAAGAAAGATTTAGGATAGACCCTAGAATAATCCCTACATGTATTCCCCCTGGGAGACTGCATAAGGAGAACGTGGACTCTCCATCCCCAAATGTCATCTACAGCAGGTTAAAATATAGTTGGGTCTGATTAAACAGCTCCTCAGGGTCTCTCCCAGCCCTTCTTCTCCATCTGATTTTTCTCTCCATGGCCTAAGAATCTGTTTTACAGTCTGTCTGAAGAGAAATATGGAGCTGAAACGACTAAGTGACAGACCTAGCAGATTTTCTTGGTAGTGTTTTTCTTTTTCAAGGGACAAATGGAAACTTCCTGTGGGAAAAGTCTGTTCTCAGTGTAATCTGTTTTTTTGTGAAAAAGCCAAGATCACAAAGAAAGCTCATGGTGAAAAACTATTCACTTACTGGATCTGCTGACTTGATGGTGGTCAGAGGTTTTACTGAATCTACTGAATTGGTGCTGATGAAAGATTTTGACGCTATTTTCCGTTAGGAGGTTCTTCATTCGGGTCAAAAGCATGGTTAAATATAATAAACCAAAGATACAGATAACAGGGGAGGAGATTGACTCAGTTCACTGTTTCCTGCTTCCCTGTACAGAGGCACTTTATGCTCGTTGCCACGGGTCTTTTTAAAGGGTACATTGTAACCACAGGTACTCCTGCCCTCTTCCTGAGCGCATCCAGGATGCATATCCAAATACCTCATGGTGCTTATTCAGCATACGTTTCCTAGCAGCCTCCCCCTCCCTGTGAACCCAGACCTACCCGGGAGGCAGAGGAACAAACACAGACTTAGTGCATGACAGGAGTTAATCTTATTTGCACCTCTCCTTTTCATGGCGGGCTTTGGCAAAGCCATTCTTCATCCTGCCCTCAGCTGGCTCCTGTCCCAGGGCAGGCCGGAGCTGGCTTGCTGGGCGAGCAGGCGGCTGGGGAGAGCTGGGGGCTGCAGGAGCTGCATTGCAATTGAGACTGGTGCAGGGAAAAGCTGGGGAGCAGAGCCTGGGCACTATTTGTTCAGCCAAGATAAATGCCGTGATAAATGACTTTCCACTTCTCTCTCTCCCTGTAAGATGGATTTCTTCTTTTTTTTTTATGTTCACCATCGTTCACTAAATAGGGGGCTTTTATAAGAACGCATCTCTAATTTCTATCATTAGCGACATATGTGCAGACGCAAGGTTTTGGGTAGTCACCAATCACACCACTTACTGCTTATTGTAATGTCCCAACACTTTCCCTCCTCCCTCACCATCCCTAAGCAATTAGCAGGAAATTCAGCTGCTGCCTGAATGGACACATTTTCAGCAATCTTCCTTAATTCTTTATTTACTGTAAAATAAGCAGGAAAAAAAATGCAAAATCAGTTCCTCTTCTGAGGATGGATTAGTTCTCTCATCACATCTCAGATTCTCTCTCCCCTGCCCTTTCCCCAACGGTATCCCAACTTCTGATGAGCTGTGATGAAAAGCAGGCAGGAAAACATCGGATTGCTGCCCATGAATTCCTCAAGTGAACATGTTTCAGAGGTAACTAGCGTGACAAAAGCTGAGCTATTCCCAGTCAGCACTTGGAGCTGATAGTGTCCCTTCCTGCATTAGACAGTGACTTGTACTAAGTGAGCTGAAACTTCGCTTCTGGATCATTCATAGCAGGACCTGATGTAATTTCCTGACATGCAAAGAGAAAATTAAATGCCCAATCTATTGCTTTTAATAAGGACCGTCTTTAGCAATGGGGATGGGATACGGTGAAGCAGTAGAGGGACTGGCTGAGGCAGGGGGAAGCAGCAGGTTGATGGAGAGGGCGAAGCAAGCTGGTGTCTGCTGTATCGACAGGTATCTCCCTCTTTAAACAGAGCCTTGAACATCACTGCTTCAGGAGTAAAGTACTCTCTGCTGTGAGCACAGACACCAAAAACTGGCCTCACAGAAAAGAGATCTCAGAGATCTCACTGACATTTCCTTTTGATGCTTTGCACAGTCGAACAAACAGTTCACAGGTCTGTGCAGTCCTGGAGTTACACCTGAGGGAGCACCTTCCCCTGCGTTCAGAAAACAAAGAGGGGATGGGGAGGAAGATGTGTGTGTTGCTGAAAAGCTTTAAGCCAGCTCTGGACAACTGAAAGGCTCAGAGGGCTCTCCCGGCTTTCAGCCTGCCCTCCTTCCCCTCCACCACCTTCACCCCTCAGCCGGAGGGCAGGCTGGAGTAGGAGCAGGAGCAGGAGCAGGAGGAGGAGGAGGAGCAGGGCTGCACCATGCACAGGGCTGCACCAGAGCAGGGCTGCAGGCTGGCACCGAGGGCTTCTGGGGGAAAACTGGGACCATGCTTGTAACTCAGAAAGGCAACTCTGCCTGTCTCTGCTGAACAGAGGAGAGCATCAGCTCAGAATGTCTTCTCTCTGTTGGACTCAGAGGTATATCGAAATTTTTAAAGAAAAAGCTATGAAAGCGTGATGCACTGCCTGGGGTACAGCCCACCAGTGCTTCAGCCCATAACTGGAGTCTTCTTCATGTCCTTCCCCCTTTCCTTGCTCATTTTAGATTTGCCTTTAGACATGAAGAAGGCTAGGTCCTTATTCCCAAGGCAGGGACGGGGGAGGAGTTGTTTTTCTGAACAAAATATGCGATTTGGAGTTAAGCAGCTCTGGTTTATCCTTGCAACTCTGTCTCAGCCTCCATCTCTGAAACGTGTACACTCCTGACCACCCTTCTCCTGGCTGTTTGGCCAGTCTGGCAGAGTGCTCTGAACTGTACATTTACAGTTAGGGGTTGCTGTTATCACTTACAGCTGACTAAAAGCCTTCCAAAAGAGTATTACCTTTGTTATAGAATTGCAAATAGGTAGGCATTTTGATTAGCTGTTCTCTTCTCACTGGTAGCTGTTTAACAGGGTTGTCTTGGCTAGAGCTTTGTCTTTTTTTTGACCTGTGTAACAGGTCCAGGCTGGACACCCTGAGAAGGGTGTTATTCCCCAGGCAAGTTCCTAGCCCTCCACCAAATCAACAGTTTGTGTTCTTGTACTTGGAGCAGCTGAGAGAACTGTATGAAAAAAGACATAAGTGGGTTAAAAGGAAGACACCCCAGAATGCCAAAGCTCAGACCATTCGTGCCTTTGAAAACCTTTGGTCTGCAGCTGTAAAATAGCCAAATCGCCGTATTGCTGGATAACTTATCTGTGTATGAATGTTTTATGGGTCTTATGTCCTGTCTTGTGGTCCCCATGTAAAGATTGGAGGAGTAATTACCTAAAGCTTGTTACCTGTATGGCTTTTGCGTGTGACCAAGAGCCACACGTGCATCCAGAGAGGGTACAGAAATGAAACTGGTTTGGGGAGGTTAGTTCAAATGCTGCGGACACATTTGGGATCTCTAAGGTCAAGGGTAGGAAGCATGCGAGCTAAGATCCAAAATCCGAGTGAGACACATGCACAGATCGTGATATTCATAAATTCACAGTCCATGTGGCTCTTAGTCAGATGCAAAAGCCCTACCCATAACAAGCTGCTTGACCCATTATAGTAAGTTTTAACAACGCCTACAAAAATGCTTTCATGCATCAGTAGGGGTGTTACCAAAGATCTCAGGGATGTCAGGTGTGCAGGAAGGCTTATTACAGAAGATCCAATCAGTTATAAATCCACATTTAACTTTAATAGCAAACTGCAGACAGCGTGACCTTCTCTATTCCTTCCCAGCTTCTGCCGTAGACCATATGCTCTTCAGTCTTTTTTATTATTATTTGTCTTTTATCACAGTTGTTTTAAATTGTATTGTGTCTGTAGAAGCTTCCTGAGCTAGACGAGAGTGGTGTGATTGTTTAAAGGCAGCTCCAGCGTGCACCGAAGTGTCAGGAGGTGCGGCTTGCTGTACCCTGGGCAGCAGACAGCTGGTGAGCAGGGCAGGCAGCGCTGCCTCTGAGGGGCCAAAGCGCTAAAGGCTGCACCGGAGAGATGTCCCTAATGCAGCCGAGAACAACATTCCTGTCTTTTCCTTGTCCTGAAAGTCAGTGAAAAACAATTTTGCTAATACAGTAAACTGAAGCATCTGATTCAGTTCTCTGTAACTTAAGGGGGCTGTTATTCATGAGCATCTTCCAAAAATCTGGAAGTTTCATGCATTAGTATGAACTGATTATGCATCTGAAAAACTAATTTGGGAAAGAACAGTATTTATGCATTCCGTCTAGTTTTCCTGCATAGCTTTACTGTTTTAGTATTTATTTATTTTCTGGAAATAACAAAAAAGTTTTATGCAACCAGCTTAGTTACTGTTAAACTGTTTTAAGCTCCTGAGCACTAGTGGCTTGTTAGGATTCATGGATTCTTTTGTCTTTACCACTTCCATGCTGCTGAGCACAGAGAACAGATACAACCCAACCTGAGAAACTGATGAATGAGAAATTATGAATATCAATGTTAAAGTGAATATGTAGTGCTTTGTAGTCACATAAACCTTTTGTGATGAATACATAATATTAACATCCACAGTTACGATAAAAATCAATAAATTGATACCAGCACTCAAAGATCTGTGAGCTACAATTCATTTCTAAGGGATTTACAGATGGGTTATGGCCATAGTACTGTTAGCTGGATCTCTTGTGCTGGTAGAAATCATATTTAATTCTAATGAAGGAAAGAGAATTAATTGATGTAGTGGGAGAATCAACTCTGTAGTTAAGATTTTTATTTTTTTTCCCCAAAGGAATAATTTCTTGAAAAGGGAAGTTAGGACCCACTGAAAAAGTGCAGTATTGCTGGAGTCAAGAAATGTTAGGATAAAATAAACTCTAAGCAGAAAAGTATGTGACAATAAATATATGTGTATGGAAGGATCTTAAAGGATTGCTGAGACCAAACAGCTCATGCGCTGCTCAGGGACAGAGGTGATGGGAGAAGATTCCAGAGAAGCATAAATCAGACTTTCCTTGCATCCATCTGGAGAAAATGACAAGTCTCAGCCTGAAGAGTTTTCCCGGGAATGACAAATAGGAAGGAAAAAAAGACCCAAATGACAAATTATTAGTTTTGAGTGACTGTGAAGGCTTGCTTGGCTTGGAAGTCATTTTTACAGATGGTCATTTTGTCTGTTTCCCATTAAGAGACCATAAACTTGTGTCATGAACATATAACAAGCCTTACATGACCTTCTCCTCTTTTTTTGACTTTGTATTGTAGGGAAGAGGTGGCAGTTTTTGAACTGGTATCTAGTAGTAAGATGAGATGAGCGAGAGCATGGTCATTGGAGGACTGCCATCTCCCGCTGCACTTGGCAAATCCTCCACAGAGGATATCTATTTCTTGACCCTCATTCAACCCTTCTGCGAGGCCTGGTGTTTCGTATTCTCTAGCAGGGACCAAGCCAGCTTGTGGAAGCTGATGGCAGTGTTTCCGCCAGCTTGGCTGGGAAGGGAGTGTGGCTCTTCTTGCTGACTTTGCAATGAATGGTAGAACCCAAGGTGAAACTATCTTTTGAACTTAGACTCTGGGAAACAGTTAATGACCTGGTCATGTACTGCAAACAAGCAGTCCAAGGGTGTACCTTAGCATCAGGATTTACCAGCTTTTCAGGTGTTGCTGCACCAGAACACAAAACCAGAACAGCAGGAGAGATTCAGCAAGCTTTTTAGCTATGAAATATAAAACTAAACCATATTCGATAATCTGTGCTTGAAAGAATTGTTCACGAAGGCAATCTCCTTGAGGCTTTTTATCTAATCTCATCTCTTCCAAATGCAGTGTGATTCTTTCCACCACGGCACAGCATTACCACTGAGAGCTCATTAGCCCATGTCTGTAATGGAGCTACTGGAAGCATGGTGGACTTCGAGAAAATGATGGGGTTTGTTACAGAAGGGGAGTATTAAACTTTTTCCCCTTTACATATGCTGTTGCATATGGAAACACCTTTCTTCCGCATTTTTTGGTTTCTTCATCCATGAGTTTTGGCAGGTCTTTAAGGCACAGGAAGCTGAGGACACTGCCAAGTGCTTATGAACTTAATTCCTCATGCTGCCACTCACACGCATGTCCACCAGGCCCCAGGTGTGTAGGAATGCATGTGTAGAAGCACACTCATGGTACCTCTGAACTGAGACCACCAAATACAGTCAGTGTAGACTGCTGGGGCACTCTCCTGATAGGAATGGTACTTCTAGCTCCATGGTCTGCTGCCCTGTTTGGACTGATGGTGAGAGACTTGGTCTTACCTGAAGCTCACCTGAAGCTCAGGTGAACTTCTAAGCTGCCATAGCTTTTAAGTTCAAGTATTTTATTCATGTTTTTGTTTCCCATAAGATTTCCCAAGGAACACATGAAAAGTCAGAAGAGGTTTATACTTTTCTCCCCTCCTGTTTTTGGACAAATACAACCCCATTGCTTAGTGTAGTGATTTACTGTTGCTTCAACAGGAAATAAATCTTAGTTGAAAGCCTGCTATGCAGTTGTTTTAGAGCAGTCCTCCTCCAAAAAAAATGTTGCTGTCCAGAAGATAGAAGTTAAATTATATTAAATAACAGAAGTTTACAAAGTCTTATAAAAGCTTCTTAAAGTTAGACAGGTGTTAGTAGCCATAACCATTCTAAAGCACAAGTTCATTTGCTCACAGAGTGAATAAACATTTTAACAGTTATAGCCATCAAGAGCTGTGCTGGTATTTAGTTTCTTTATAGTCATTTGATCAGATGGTGTTGGATTTGGAAAGACTTTGCTTGGCACAGCAGGGTAAGTTATGGCCACCACGTGGCCGGAGGGCGTGAGCTGTATGGCAATCGGACAGCAAACCAATAATTATAAATTCCAGTTATACAGGGTGAAAAGGCTCAGGTAGTTTATTCTGGCATCCCATGCTCTAACACTGGGTGGCAATTTAACACAGAGATACACTGCTGCACCTCTGCATTGCAGGAGAGAAAGGTTCTGATCTTTTGTTATTTTGGGTCAGTGACAGACCGATGTGCAACCTTCCAAGTTTATAATTTTGAGGGACAAAAACTACCTTCAAGCTTCAAGTATCTGCCAGCTGGGTCAATGGAGGTGAAGCTCTGGGCAGGTGAGCTGCACCAGGGAGCATCTTTTGTGGTGTCTCTGAAAGAAAAGCGGCCAGCTCACCTGATGGAGGAGCTGCACGGCGCAGCCTTGGACAGCGAGGGCCATGAGGGCTACGGAGAGGGAGACAGACTGTGGCTCCCAGAGCAGTGCTGCTGAGGCCACGCAGAGCCAGCCACAGGCTGCGTTAGCCACCGGGCTCCTGTCGGCACAGCTCTGCTGACATTCACATGGCGTAGCCCTGACATGGGAACCACACCTGAACTGCCCAGCAGCCAAATGTTAAACTCGGCTGATCTAGAAGGTGTTAATAAAGCTGTTCTACAACCATAGCATCCCATTTTCCATGGTTGATTATCTTCTTCAGAAGAGAGTAAGGCCCAGCAGGTGACTTAAAGGCACTCCAAATTCTGGAGTCCTGTTTCATACTCATGAAAGGAGAGGATGTTACCTGTTGGTAATGCAGATGTTGTGCAGGCTCGGAGTAGGGAAAAGCTGATTTCTAATCCCAGCTCTAGTTTGATTTTGTAGTCCTGGTCATGGCCTTTAATCTCCCTGTGTCTGGGTTTCCCGTAGTCCACGTGAATGCAGTGCTGTTAACTTCTTTCGCTTGCTAATTATGTGGAGAAGTTCCTGTCTGTAATCCTGAATTTTGTTTAAAATTATCTTTATGATTGTCATTATGCTTTGTGTGGTGCTGGAGATGGGAGAGGGTTTAATCCCTTCTTCCCACTTAGACTAGAAAAACTTAGTTATGAGACAGGCAGGATGGGGAGGACAGGCTGGAGAGGCCCTGGGAAACACAACCAGGGAGCGTGGATAGAAATGCCTCTCAAGCAATTATCTCGTTTTGTTTCAACAACAGTGAAATTCTTTCCTCATATCCAGGCTGTGTTGTGGACCCTTAAATACTGCAGCTTTGGATGGAAGGAGTCTGGCAGACACATCTGGAACTTGTTTCCCAACAAGAACATTTATTTTTGGCTAATTTAGTACTTTGCAACTTCTTAGGACAAGTAGGTTATTTTATTTACTTTATGATGGACTGTATAAGTATGAGTAAAAGTTGGTTGTTTCACTAGCAGTGAAGAAAATATAAAAAAAGATCCTTTGGCAAACACCCACACAGAGGTTTTTAAAAGCAGTCTCAAAATACTAAACTGCATCTGTAGGCTGCAGCTACTCCTCCACCACCGTGTATCCCTGTACTCCATAAAGGGAGTACAAAATGACAGGAAATCACAACAGCAACTTTTAAAGCAACTTTTTGTGTTTTTATAAATGGCTATACAATTTGCAGAGCAGTGCTATATTGTTCCCATGCATTGCTATACTCGCTGTACTGCCATGTATGTGCCTGGAAACAAGAAGGAGGAAATTATATAGGCTGGAGCATCCTACGGATGTGCTGGGCAAGGTGTGAATTCCCCTCTGCATCTTCTTAAGGGAAACTTGCCAAATTTTGCTTTCCTGTTCTGTGGCACAATTCAGAGTCTCTGCAGTTGTTCAGAGCTGGTCACGCTTGGACCCCAGCTGATGCATATTCAATACAACAAGGGTTTGGCATAAGTACTGAGGCCATGAAAGAACGAAGCTTAAACAGCTGGGTGAAAGTAAGGGAATATTAGTGAAAAATGACAAAAGGTAGCTTGTAAATTAAGAGGACTTACAACCTCCATGGCCAGCAGAAGCTCTTTCCCTGCATCAGACTTCTGCCCCAAAATGAATCCACAAAGGACATGTTGTATATCATATTTTTCAGAGACAACAGCTGAGAAATTTGAGGTCTTTCTTAAGCTGGTTTATCTGTTTGTGACCAACCAAAACTACAGAATTTCAAAATAAAGACCTTCATTGATGCTGCTTGTGCCCTGATGCCAAACTCCCTTTCCAGTATCACAGACCATCCCGTCCATATATCCCTGCAGTCTGAGCATGTTGCAACCTCCAAACTAATTGAGCACAGGAGGAACACACCATGAGTCCAGGTGGGCTCAAGAATATGGAATATCTCACTCCCAATAACTATGGAGGGTATATGATTGAATACCTATGTTTATACTGGATAATTTTAGATGTAGATTAATTTTAGATTAAGAAATATGAATGATAAACTTTGCTGACAACATGCAGATTCTTTCTTATTTTCCATTTGTGGACCATTCATTGCAATTTTTTGGTCGCTGATGTTGCAGCTATTTTTGTTAAGTTTCATGGGACGTACGAGTTGCACGCTGTTGAATCCTTTGCCCGGTTGGATTATCCTAGTGACTAAGCCAGGTTTTCATTGCTAGTCCTTGCCATTGCAAATTCAGTACTTACTATTAAGTAGTGCACAATGTTCAGTTAAAAAATCTGCTGTTCCCATGAGCTTTCTTACCAGTTAATTTATTTGCTAGAATATTTACAGTGGTGGCTATAACTGCCAGAAAGTCAGAGATTCTTTGTACTTGAGAATAAAAAGTGGGAATTTCAAATCTTCCGATGAGCAACATGAGAATTGCAAAATGCTTTCAAAATTATTTTTAGAAGTTTCTTTTTGAAAATTTCAAAATGCAATGGAGTGGGGCAGTCATCCCTGCTTGGGTGGTGAGGGGGTGGGAGACTGGGCATTGAGAAGCGGTGGCCGTGCGGAGCCAGGGTTTTAAGGACCCCTGGCAGCAGTCGCTTCAGGGAGGCTGAATATGATGCTGGACCTTCCAGCCTCGGCAGGAGGCGGTCCAGAAAGGCTGCGACCCTTCAGTCTGAGCAGGTCACCAGGGAAAGTGGCTGGAAAGCACGCAGGGCTGGACCCGCCAGCTGGATGTGATCAACAGCCTTCCCAAAACGCGTACGGTGGGATGAAGCATCTGGGTGTTGACGATATCGGTGCATTGCCTGGAGAACATGGCGTTCAGAAACGCCCGGCCCGCTCCCAGACCTCCGCGGTGCGTGGGGTCCTCAGCGCCGCCCTTGCGGCCGTGCCAGTCCGTGCTCCCGCGCTGGGGACTCGGCTGCTGGCCGAGGCGGTGGCCGTGCCATGTGCTCGGCGGCCACGGCCATCGCTGGCTGGGCACGGGTGCGGCAGGGCTCCCCACCCGCGGGGCCTGACTGGAGCGGCTGGTGTCGCTGGGGGCTGCTTACAGCTTTGAGCCGAGGCTGAATGGGAAATCACTTCTGTAAACACTGCCGGAGGAGAGTAGATATTATTTATTTAGTGCAATAATACAACAGCAGCGGGCTAGTCAAACAGTAATTAGCAACAGGTCATGCTATAATTGGAGAGTGTTGCAGTTGGCTCCCTCTTACTGAAAGCCACTGTAAGTCATCAAGTATCTGGGGTAAGTAGGGGATTAGTTTGGGAAGCAAGTGCTTTCAGGCAGTTAGGACTGTTTGGGAACATGCGGCTCTTTTTCTTTGCCTCCCTTTATCCTAGCAATTAACGTAACACAAGGCTCTGAAGTGGCACTTGCCTCTCTCTTAGTTGCCTGAAATCTTGAACAAAAGCTCGAAACAGCTCTCTTGAGTGATTAAATCTCATCTGAAAGAGCTTGAAGTCTCAGGGGGTACAAAGGAGTAATTCTTTTCTCTCCTCTTACAGAAGGGGGGAAAGGAAAGTTCTGCTCCTCAAGCACAGGTTTATATTTTATATATGTCTTTTTTTTTTTCCCTTCTTCTTGCTATTTTAAGAATCAAGTTTCCACAATTCTATTGTCTGAACATCAGAAGTTTCTCTTGCTTAGACAGGCAGTGAGATTCTGGCTCCTCATATGTGAAAGGAAAGAAAATACCTCAATCAGTTAACTGCGTTCACAGGTTTTTGCTGAATCTTCCTTCCACTGAATGATTTGCTGTGTTTAAAGAATGAAGGACTGAAATCAGTGACTAGAGATGGCAAAAAACTACTAGGTAAATCAGTCTGGATACATTACGCAATCTTCACACCCTTGGATGCTCCTGCAATGCCTTCACATTGCAATTTCATCTTTTCAGTCATAGCTTTCCCCTCCATTAGCCTGACTGTCCGGAGCGGCTCCCGTTTCTGCTCTCTGTTCATCAGATCGGCTCACAGATTTTGCCTTGCCATTATCTGCAGAGATTTACCTCCGGGTAGGAGTGTGTTTGGTCGTGCTGCGCTGCTTGACTGCGGCAGTCATAATCAGTACAGGTGAAATATATGCATCTTGCTTGTCTGAATTTGCCTGGTTTCAACTTTCAGCCCCCAGAATGTCTTCTGCCACCGGGATTGTCCTGTCACCAGTGTTCTGTTTCTTGAGTATGTACTTTCAGGACATGAACTCAAGTCCTTTTTCAGCTTCTCCTGGGATAAACTAAATTGATTACTCTCCAGAAGCATCCTATGATAAAAACGTCTCTTCCAGTTCTTTCATAAGGCTCGTGGCTTTTCTCCTATGTATTTCCAGCTATCCAACATCTTTCTTATACGTCAACATCAGCATGGAGTAAGGTACCATAGCAGCCTCAAACCTGCTTTCTCATTTCAAGATCCTCCTGAGAATTATGTTAGCCACAACAAATGGCAGTAGGCACTTGCACTGAGCTGACGATGAGCAGGGACCTCATTTCCTTTTCAGAGTCATCTCTTTCCAAGGCCAAATTTTTCCTGTTATGTAAATACTGCCTTTATTTTGGCTTCTAAATATGTTGTCTCACCTTGGCTATACTCAAATGCATGTTGTTTTTTTGCAAAATGTATCCAAGCAATCCAGATTGCTCTGTATCAGTATGCTGCCTGTTACATTTATCAATCCCCCTGATCTTGGTCACCAGCAAACTCTTAAGTGAAGATATCAAGGGATTTTTTCCTTGACATAGGTGAAGAACTGAGAGCAGAAAATTTATAACAGATTCCCAGGGGTCCATGCTAAAACCAGAATTGTTAGGCAGCATTTCCATGTTTGCATGTACATTTGAGACCTCTCGCTATACTGGGTTTAACTCCGCTCAAGAGTCCTGTACAGAGTTGGTATTGTCCTTGCTTCTTTATCAAAACCTCATGCAATACCAAATCAAATGCTTTTCTGAAATCAGAGAATAGGGCAACTTATTACAGCAGTATTGTTGTTGATTATCACTGAAAATATCAAGATGGCAAATTTATTCTCCTCTAATCCACACTGATTTGCCAAATTCTGTTCCCCATCTTTAATTCTTGATGAATTGTATTCTTTATGAGCCATTTTATTATTGTGCTGGGGAGCAATCTTGGATTGATAGGCTTATAATTACCTAGATGATCCACTTTATTCTTTCAAAATATTGGTACATTTTTTTGTTAGCTCTGATTGTCCAAGTTTACTGGAAATCAAGATCAACCATGTGTAAAGTTCCTTACCCAGCTCTCTAAAAGTCTTTTTAAAGAAAAAGATGCCATTATCTAGATTTGCTAATGTTGAAGTGTCTAGCATTAGTAACTGCTGTTTAACATTTTGTTTAATATCTGTGGGGATGGAAAAGTTCATCACCACATAATATGTCTCCCAAAAATAGAACAGAAGTATTTATTGGCGGTGTCTGCTTTTCCTGAATCATGGTCAACAACTCTACCATTTTCCAGCTGATCAGCCTAACTTTTAATATTTCTTTTCTTCCCAGTATGCTCAAAATCAACCTCTTCTGCAGCCTACAGATTTGTCTACAACTGTTGCTGCTTTCTGACCATTCCCAAGCTTTTACTATATATCCACAGCTACCAGCTTCCCCTTTCTTCTCATTACAGTATTTTTTGAAAATACTACACAGCTGTGATATCCGACCCGTGCCTCCCTACGGGGTTGTTGGCATGGAGGCTTCTCTGTGCTGCAGGTCTGTGACCTGGTGGTTATCACTCTCTTCTGTTTACATCCTTCCTTCTGTTTTAGCTTACTGTTTTCAGCTGTGTTAAAAACATTAGGTATTGTCTAAACTCTTTAATGCACACATCTGTCTCTTCATATATTCCTGCTCTGGCTTTTTTTTCTGTTTGCTTCTCAGAAACATAAAGAGCTGCCACAATCACCATTTCTTAATCCAGTAAACATTGCCTCGTAGTGTACCACCATGACGTCCCATGTAGAAGCCTTGGCCAAATGCACTCACGCTCATCCTTTCTTCTACATGATACATCAGGATGAGGGAATAACCCACAGAGCCGGCTCTGTAGGGTTGATGCCTGGACCAGGGTAACTGTCTGCTGCTTCAGCACATTTCATCCTCAGTGGGATGCACATCCAAGAGTCCTTCCAGTATCACCAGAAATGAGGGATGAAGCCTTCTGCATTCAAGTCCTGCCAGATTTTCAGTTCCTTCCTTCCTTTGGGGATCTGCTGATTCCCTGCAGAGCTAATGTAAGCAGGGGGATTAAGAAGCCTGCACTTCACTAGCCATGCAAAGTGGGATGCCATTACCACACTTCCCCCAAGAGGGAAGCAATGGCACGGGGTACATCGTAGAGAGCCTGACAGAAACCAGCCTGAGGACATTTTTCAGGGAGTAGCAGCCTGAAATGAGCAGAATTTGAAAAATGCACTTGTTCAAAGTATGTGTGCTGGTAGAAATAACTGTTCTCTGTGAAACCATTGAAAATGAGCCACATGACATCTCATAGCTGCCAGGTGTCTGGTGCCAGACACAATTAGTGTCTGGACAGCTTGTTTTACCTGGAGAGTCTGGCTGATGAGAACTCACAGCCCACCTAAAGCATGTCCTGTCATTCTTACTTTGGAAATAACCATTTGAAAGCAGCTTGCCCGATTAGCTCATTTATCCTTTTCCCCCTTCCCATCAGGAGTGCCATAAGGCTCGCAGCTTTAGCCCACCAAAAAATGACCTTCAGGGTCAACCCTCAAGGTCTCATAGCTCCAAGTTTATTTTGGTTTCTTCACTTTTAATGACCCAACAAGGATTCAGGAATTTGGCAATTTATTTTAAAAGAAGTTGAAAACATCAGCAGCATCTTGGAAGCTGCTGAGTTCAGCATAGTTTGGCAGGGAAAGACACTTCCTCCACGTGCATACTTCCTAAGCAGAGGAGCACCAGACCCAGCCTCTGCTCAACCCCTGCCAACACAGCTCTTGGCCCCACGCTGCCCTTCATAGCCCAGCAGGGCTGAGCCTGATTTACAAATATCTGCTCTGTGATGGGATCACCTATTGCTTCCATCTGGGATGATGAGCTGGCAAAGCCTGCAGCTGGGACGCAGGCTCTTGTTTGAGTCCCCTTGCCCTGGACTGCTGCTAGCAGTGCAAGGGTAGTGGCACGACTGCCAGCATAGCCTGGTTAGATACTGAGCCCACAGTGATTGTTTTAACTGCTTTCTTTCAAGAAAAATTGCATACTCCAGTTGTTCCCCTCTGACCACCACCAGAGAAGGTCACTGCTTTATTGCTGCAGTATGTAGGTACCTACAGTCATCTCAAAGTAGTTCTGTTACTGCTGTGAAATATTTGGAGCCAGCTCTTCTGTAGGTAACATCAGAGCCTGTGCGCTGAGAATGTATTGTAGCACATGCCCTCTTGCATCATCTCCATCTTTTAAAAAAGTAATTAATTAATTAACCTTTTGACTTTCCCTGATGGTATCAGCTCCTTAACCAGAAAAGACACTGGCTGTGCACTTTATATATTTTGTGCAGATCTGGAGAATCACATGGTCTCTTGGGGACTGTGATTATTTTAGCTTACTGCTCAACTAACTAATTTTTTGAAGTGAGCCAGAGGCAGATCAGATTTAAGATGAACATACTCAGCCAGTTTTCTCTCCAGAAGCTGTCATCCTTTAATGGAATGTGAAGAAATGGCAGCAGAGGCATGAGTCAGTTGGGTTGGTTACATATATCTGCAGCTCAGAGCTGTGGGGGTTTTGTCTCTGCTTCATTTTCTAAAATGTCCCCATGGAGTCATGGCATTTCCACCCCAGTGCAGGGGCAGCAGAAACCTCCTGGCTCTGGTCTGCCTGTGGCAATCAAGAAAGTTGATGAGAAAGCGTGAATGTGATCCTATGAGTTAAACTGTGTGGGATCAGCGCCTTTGATCAGAGAGATGTGTGTGTTGGCAACAGCTTCACACTTGCATTAGTTTATTTGTCTTAACTCCCCATGTGTAGAGAGTTTGGGGAGTTTTTGTTTGGTTTTTTTAGCAAGGACAGTGCTCATGTCAGAGCAGGTCTGTTGGCAGGAGTGGGTAAGGTCTGTGCCTGTAGGCTTTCACACCGTGGGTCATAAATTTCCAGCTAAGCCTCTGTGAGATGTCCTTTGCTGCAAAGGTATTCAGACAGATGCACCCCAAAACTTCCCACCAGTAGTCAGTTTGGTCAGACAGAAGTAACAGGGAATCTTTAATGCTTGAGATTTAAAGCTTCACCTAAATGCTTTGCACAGCTGAAATCACAGAAGATGTAATTCAGCACAACCCTACTGATTTCTTAGTCATAGTTACACAGGAGTAATTACAACAAACAAAGATACCTAGGCCAGGAAATACTCTTGCTTCTGCTAAAGTCCAGGGGTTGCAGAACCATAAACACAGTGACTGGTGTGTCTCGGCGCCAGGCTTCAAAGCAGGAGGTTATTTCCTGCTTACATTTCACAGGCTACAAACCATCTTATGGCAGCAATAAAAATAAAGCAGAGGAATTTTATTCCAACACAATAAAGTTATAGTCATGCATGGCCTCCAGATGGGGAGTGGAACATGTCCACCACGTGATGACCCACGTAGGAAATTGGGCAGGAGTTGAAGGTAGTGCAAAAGACGAGTTATGCTCGAGTCCCTCTCGTTGTGCTACAAATGAATCACGGTGCCCGCAGTGCAGCGGCAGCCTCGGAGGGCTCCTCTCTGCAGAGCACGATGAGGAATCTTTCCTGGCTTGCTCATCCACTTTGACTCACGGTTCTCCTCCTTGGCCTGGCTGACGCAGTGCTACCCAAGTGGGTTTGCAGGCAGGAGGGGAATCCAAATGAGGGACAAAAACAGGTGAAAAAGGCTTGCCTGCACGGCTGGCAAAGCAAAGAATAGCATCGTGTATTGAAACGCGGTAGCTGCGAGTGACTTCAGGCTCTCCCTGTGACATTTCAGCACTTGGTGGCAGGAGGGAGATGGTTCCTTTCACTCCTCTTTCCCTCGGCTGTCTCAAGGTGGCAACTGCCCGCATGTACTCATTAGCAGAGGTCAGAACAGCGCAGGAGTGTATCTCTGTGACAAGGTGAATGCCCATGGTAGCGTGCGTTTTCCATGGGTCATTTTCTGTTTGGTTTGGAGCAGGGTAGCTTTTTAAACAAGAGGCTGGAGCCTTAGGCTGCTGTAAACCAGAGGATTGCCATTGAGTGACATGGTCACTGCCCATCGCTGCCTGTGATGTTCTTGTTGGGGTATGAGCTAACCTCTGCCACAAGCCCACTAGCACTTGTCTTTAAAGTTCGTTTGCAGTAGGAGAGCACTGTACTGGCTGGTAATTTATTAGAGAATTGGTAAAAGCAAGGATCTCGGGTAAAGTGTAGAGCTCCTGTCAACTGCAGCAAGCACCAGGTCACCATGTGTGTGCAGCCATCTGTGGAGGCAGAGCTGAGTTAGTGATGGTGCTGGGCGTCCTGTAGCTCATCCAGCAAGCTGCCAGTTACCTTCAGTACCATGACACCGTGTCAAAGCTGAAGGATTTCTGTATTTCCTAGCATTTATGGTGTACATTTCTCTGCTGTGTAAACAACGTAAGTTTATTTGACTGCAGGCACAGAAAGCACAGGTGGTGCCTTTCTGGGGCAGTGGCTTCCATACCCTGGGTCTGTGCTGGTGTGAGAACAAGAGTACCTGGAAAGTGTGTTTTCTAAGGAGGGAAAATTTACAGTGAATTATGGGGAAGTTTTATGACATGTGAGCAAGAAGGAAACATGGTAGCCCTGTACAAATCCCCATCAAACACACATATGGTTTCTAGTCCTTTGTGGTGATGAGGAGCACTAACATTGTGGCTTGTCCTTATAAACACAAACCCATTTGTGACAGTGTCATGCAAATCATGCCGATCTGTGTTTGCACCCACACTTCTGATGCACTTGCTGAACTCGGCCACCCTTCTTGCCTTCATTTGTTGATTGATCTCTCTTACTGTATCTTGGTCTTCTCAAGAGTCCCACGGTCTCACGCTGGATGTTTCTCTTGGCTTCCTATGCTGAGGGTTTGATATTGCAGTCAAAGACTTGGAGCGTATTGGTTACCAGCTGATAGTAATTGCTAAAGGTGAGAGCAGCGAGTTGTGACATTTCATAATACTACTGTCATAGTAAATAACCCCTCAGGTTTTATAACTGCTTTCTCACTTCTTATACAAACGTAGCATGGTATAGATAAGGATCTTGTACAGATGTATCTGCATTGGAACAAAGTCACCCTTGAACAGCCCATAGAAACTTTACTGTTGTAAATATTTGGCCCAAGAGAACAGGTAGGCAAAATTGCTTCCACGTGCCCTTTTCAAGGGAACAGCCCTTATATTGTGCTGTCTGTTAGTATTTTTTTGGTACTCAAACGTGGAATTTAAACTTTCGTTTTTGAAAGTGCAGAATACCTTGGTGTAAGGTTGAAAAGACACAGAGGTTACAGCTGAGAGGCCATGAATGCCAGATGGACATGAAGAAAAGCTTGCCTGTCTGCAAGCAGGCAAGCACAAGGTGCTGGCTTCTGCCGTGACCCACGTGCTGCCTGCAACTCCTGCGTCCCTTGGGAACACGAGCCTGTTAAACTCAGTGCCTGTGGTTTGGGTTGTCAAGCCAGAGGCTCTCTCTGTGAGTTTAAAGAGCTGTTTTGAAAAATAACCCTTCAGTACAAAGACATTTCTTGTGTCTTTTTCTATTTAAAGCTGGACTCCATTTTCTTTTTCAGGTGACGTGCCATGTCTATCTTTTTATTTTCCTGTTTTATTTAAGTGCTGCATTTTAACCTGCTGGGATGACATTTGATTAAAATCAGTTCAGCAATCTGTCTCTGCTGACAACTGAAGGACTTCTTATCAGCTTTGTCCTTCATGGGGGGAAAAGAGACAGCAGTGACAGAGAAGGCAAGAAGTGCTGTGGGAGGGGGCAGTGCCTTTATCAGAAATGCATGGTGGAAATGGAGCTATTTTACCTGGGGACGAACAAGTTGGATCACTGGTATTTCCTACTCCTCAAGTGTTGTCATGGGCAGGATATTATCTTGCAACACCTGGAGGGTTTTGGACTGCTCTGCAGTGATGAGCAAGAAATTATCTTTGGATTGAGGTGCCTGTCACTCCACAGCATCAGTTTAATGTGGCCTGGAAAGATCTTGTCCAGTTAGCCTCTGCTAACAACTTCTCTTTCTCCGATAATGATGAAGATGGAGCTATGATAAAAATCACAACCCCAAATGTGAAATGTGGTGGGAATCGAGCAACAGCTTTTTTATTCAATCACAGCTTTAATTTGGCACATGTCCACTACAGAAAGTGAGGAGCCTCTTGAAATCACAGATTCAGATAGTAGTAGTAGTCATCTTCATTTATGTTAGAGTGATTCCTCTGGCCTCAATCAGGAATCACAAATACTGGATGAAAGCTAAACGACTCCCTGTACTTCCAAGAACTTATACTCTGAGATGTGAAGGACAGCAATTTCTAGGGGAAGGCTAAACAAGCTTTCCAAACATCTGCAACATCTTTTTTTATCGATCACCTGCTCTGTGTTACCCAATAACAACGGGTGTCTGCAGGACGTCTACGCTGAAGTTAGAGGCTGCATCAAGTCATCGTCACTGCACACCACACTCTGCTCTAAAAAGACAAGGCTGGCAAAGGATGGGGGAAAAGGGCATTTTTTACCTTACATTTATAAAGAGAAGAGTGAAGGTGGAGAACTGCAGTGATAAGTCCAATGCTTCACAGAGAGCATGAGACACTCAAACTGAATTTAGGGGTTTTTTTATATCCCCCTCCCTCCTCTGTGGTGCAGTAGACCAGAAGGAACAGTATGATATTCGTCTGCAGGTAAAATGAAATGGGCTTTTCAGACTGCTCAGTCCACCCTAGACGCAGCTTCATTTAAGGTGTCACAAATGATGAAGCAGCACAATCCAGCACTGCAGGAAATGGGGGTGTAAGTTTTTCAGAATGACTCAATTCTGTTGTCATCAGCTCAGCAGTGATAGAAAGTGGAACTAGATGGGGCTTGAGTGGGATGGAAATAAATTGGATGAAGAATGTGTCAGTGTCTCAATTAATCAGTGCCTTGCAAAGAAAATGTCTTGCAAGACTGGCGTGGCTATTGCTGTCATCTGGTGGGACATTTTCATCTCTACTGGGCAGACCAAGGCCACCACGTAGAGCAGGTGAGTTTGCGGTCAATTAAGAGACAGGATTAGCTGTTGGCCACCAGTTAACTCCTTATGGTCTCTGAGAAGTGAATTCTTTGTTAATACCTTAAAGCCACTGAGTGAAGTTTCCCCAGGAGTCCCTACAGCTTGGTTGGGAAGATACGTTGGTTTATCCATCTCCTTGTTGGGTTTTCCCTTTCCTACCACCCACTGCTGTGGAGGTGAGGAGGAGGACGGGCAGAGGTAGGGGAGCATCTGCTAAGGTGACTTGGTGGTGTGTCAGGTGGAGGAGTGAGGCACAAGCATGCAGCTGATCTCATCTTGACAGATGGATGGTTTCTGATTTCCCTGAATGCCATCAGTGCAGCCTTGCCGAGGCTTATTACTGGATTGCCTTTCCCAAGTCCGAGCCAGTCTCCCGTGCAGTGATGACTAGGACTAGTCATACACATATGGTATATCTGTCTTGCTCTTGGTGGCAGTGATTAGTGGAGAATAAAATAAGAGGAGGAGTTCTTGCCTCACAAGGGAAGCCTATGGAGCTGTCATGTCAAGCCTGCTGGAGATGCTGTGCTTGTATTTTTTTCCATTAAAAATGTTGTGCTTTGCTGAAGTGAAAATACTGCCAAGAGTACTGACTTCAGTTAAGTTGCTCTGGGAGAACAGTTCTTTGCAAAGGCCTTTTTTTTTGTTTGTTTGTTTGTTTGAGTTTTTTTGTTTAAGAGTTCCATGTTTGATTTTTTTTTAAATTCTAATATAGAAACTTTCAGTTATTGTAGAGGTCTCTGTGATAGCATGATGGTACTGATATTGTGTATCTTCAGTGCACATGAAAATTATGAAATTTTGCAGAAAAATAAAGCAAACAATATGACCCCAAACTGGAATTTTGACATACAAAATCACTGAAAAGTTTTTCTTCCATTTTGTAGGAGTTATCAAAATTAGTTTTGTGCTGACACCTGAAAGAGTGAAACCATTTCACTTCTCTTCACTGCCAGAATTTAGCCCCTCATGGTAACCAAAGTCCTTAGGGAGATTACTGTGGTGAGCTTTTCATTGCAGTCCCTGGTACCAAATCTGAAGAGAACTCATACATGAAGACTCATTTTGAGACATATCTGGAGTGCGGAGGCTCAGCCTGACTTTCCTGTCTGGCCAGCAGAGTAGACCTGTGTCTGCGCAGGAGCCTGTGCTAGAAGCTGGGAACCAGATTTTTATGAGAAACAGGATCCAGAGCCCCACTTAGGTTCACTGGCAGGTTGTGAGTGGGGCTGCTCTCAGCAAGCCCAGGATGGAAAGGCTCTGGAGCCCAGGAGAGGAAGACCATGGTTTTGCAGGACTGTTGCCTTCAGCCCATGCTGTAGGGCAGGGACTGCTCATGAGCTGTTGGAAGCTGGATGTTCATGTTCAGGAAAACATGACCTGGCTGCAGTGATGTGCATGGCCCCATGCGCCTGTAATCACCGTCAGGCACAATGGCAGAGAAGCTCTTTTGTGCTGAAGGGAGTGTATATATATATGATGGGCTGGATGGTATAAGGGTTGAGTTAGGAGGTCAGTGTTATCTTGCTGAGGCAGAGAACAGCTTCCTAATTGAGTATGAGTAATCACTTTAATAACAAAGAATAGCACCAGGCACTCTGTGTGAGCCAGATATATTTACAGAATAACTCGTGGAGATTTTTTTATTACATGATATTGACGTCATTTTTCTTTCTTTGTTGGGACTCCAATGACTACAAGTCTAACCACTGTGGTGTCGTGGGGAGAGGCAAAAGGGAAGGAAGATCCAATTTTAAAATCCATTATGGAAAAGCTGACAAAAGCTAAATAATGTCATTGGTTTAGTGTCCTTTCATTATATGTTCATTAAATGCTTCATCATATGGGGAAAGATGAAAGTACTAAACGCCACAGGTCTCCTGTACAGTGGTGGGAGGTTTCCGATCCTGGAGGGCTGTGGACTGTGATGCTTTAAATGCATTGCCCATTCAGACCCAAATGTTGCTTGTTTCTATATTTGTGGGGAAAAAGATAACATGTTTGTGGGGAAAAAAAAAAAATGTTCTCAGGGCTGCAGAGCTTAGGAATATGTAAACAATTATAAGAAAAAAAAATTGTATGTGAGGTGCAATATAAGAAATGTGGTCACCGGCTGTCACAGTGTATGGGATGGCTGCCAGCAACACACCTGACAGCACAGTGAGAGGTAGCTGGGTGTTTGTATATTCCTAGTTTTATCAAAATCCTCAAAACCTTCATTTTTTCCTATTTTGTACCAAAAATGTTATTTCTACTGTAGAAACAAGTGAAGACAATACTAATGGAAACAAAAAAGTTTTCCTGTGTTTTTAAGTGTGTCACACTTGCTGTGACTGAAGGAACAGTAATGCTGGTGCCTACATAGAAAAGTACATTTTGATGAATAGGTAAGACAACAATTCTGATTGTACTGAAATTATGAGTTTTGCTTGTTTTAGAAAGTTTCCCAAGGTACCTCTTAAACCCTGATACTGAAGGGAGCATGGGGGACTAGGATAGTGCAGATAGGTGACGTTTTTTCTGTCTTCTCTTATTCCTACCCTCCACTCTTGCTGGCTCACACACACACGTTTCCCTTGTAATTCAGAACTATAACAGGCATGAAATAGCGCAAAGCAGTTTCATAACTTCCCACGGTAGCAATAAGTACTAAAGCCTCTCTTCTGCATAGCAAAGGAACATTTTCCCCTGAATCAGTGTCGACAGAATTTGACCAGATTTTCCTTGTGGCATATCTGTGCTATCTCAACACTGACATCAGTTTAATATCTTTATCTGATGTCCAGGGACTGCTTCTGCCCTGCTCTGAATCCTCTTGCTGGGGTTCAGTCAACCTCATTGTGCCTCCACGGTAAACCGAGATGACAACTTGCTTTTGAAGGATGTCGTAAGGCAGAATTAACCAGTGCTCACAAACTCTGCTGGCAGGCAGAGGAGATGGGTCAAGATCTCAGGTGTTTTGACTGCAGTTTATAGAGCATTCTCTTTGGTTCATATTTATCCTTTTCGAAATGACAGGACAGGGAAGAATGGGTTCCTGTCCCCATTGAAACAAAGCACCGTATCAGACCTATTCTGATGTATTTGCAACTGAATTAACTGAAGTTAATTTAACCTATATGCCAAATGAATGATTTTAAGTAAGTGGTTACTTAAACCTCTTTGGAGATGAAATAATTAGGTTTCTTTTTGTCTGTTCGAGCTCAGAGACTATTGGTTGTATTTTCAGATCCCCAAGACCATCTTCCAGGATATTCTTCCTGCATCTTTGACAGGCAGCCATCCCAGCAGCTTGCAAGGCATTTTGTTCTATGGAAGAACTCCAGAGCTGGACCACAGGAGAGCTGTTTTTTCCCCCAGCTTAAAGTTGGAGGTCAGGTCTTAGGGACACAGAGGTGACTTGATCAGAAACTCTAGACCTCTCACCCTTATATTTGCAAAATACAGCAGTAGTCTTTAAGTCACCAGATTCCAGAGTGCCCTTAGAAACACCATTTGAAGGCTTAAGCTGTAAATAGTGGCCAAATTCTGAAGGTTTCCACCCTCAGATAAAAACACCCCTTTGACTCGAGTAAGTTTTGCTTGCAAAACTATGTATAGTCTATACCTACTGAAGTACTAATTCTGGTAAACACTGAACCAGGCCTGGATAGTGGGTGTTCATTTGCAGTGCAAACCTGGCATCGTATCTAGGAAGTCTGAGTCAGTATTATGATAATCTTTTCTTTGAATCCAAGTAACCACAATGGCATTATTTGCATTTGAGTTATTATTAATAGTGCCATGGTGTGGCATTACCCTTTGCTCGCTAGAGACATAACACAAGGGGCAATCAACAGTCTGAAGTGCTCAGAAACATCCTATTTTTTCCACTGGATTAACAGCAGCAAATACACAAACTCTTTATTAAGATGGTGCATTCATTTCTTTGGAGTCATGATGGAATTTTGATAGAATCAAAAATCCCATTAATATTTATATCACTTAGTGTTACTGGGAGTAAGTACATTTATTTTAACTTGAGCTGCAAATCATTTAGTTCCTTGTAATTACCGTACTGCTATTAAGTATTCATAAGGCTGTACAATACAGTGTCACAGGAAACCTATTTTAATTTAGTGGTAAGTCAATGTTTTAATTTTGTGTAAAAACAGAAACTAATTTACCAAGCATTCTTGCTTGTGTTTTCCCAGCCAGATTTTGCAAGCCTTCTTCAGTTGATTGTATTTAAACTACTTTTTTGTAGCTTTGAAAGTTTGGAAGTTACTATGAAAAGTCTTAGGTCCAGTGCAGCTTACATGTGTGCATGCTGTCGCATGTAATTTTGAATGTAAGCATAGGCTGGAAGAAGTCACTTATATCACAGTGCTCAGCTCCTCAGTGTCACCAGAATTGCAACATAACGTATTTTCATAAACTTCATTAAAAGTTGGTCTTGGAGAACAAGTCTCAAGAATGGTACCTCTATTAATAATTTATGTTGCTTACGTTTCTTTCTAGAAATAAGACTATTTCAGCTGTGAGAGTCTTTGACAAAATATATAGATGGATTTCTCTGAGGTCATTGGGGGTTTCACTTGCAGAAGGACAGGGCAAATTGACCTGTGGCGTTTCTGTATGTGCCTCTTTCCACACCAGCACCCAGAGCTCACTGGGTACAGCATGGTATGCTGTGTGTACTGGTATAATGCTTTGGGATTGTGTCTTTTGAAATGATTTCCCTACTAACTCATTTGTGGTAATTAGAGGGAAGGAGCTGTTACCATTTGAGGAGGCACTACACAGAATGGGATTTTTCAACAAGTGACACAAGCTGTCTGCAGAGGACTGTGACAGATACAGTCTTAGATGTGATCTGTGTCCTGTGCATTGTTTCTTATGACTTCTGCCTATGCAGCTTCTCCTCACCCCTATGGAAACTGAATATTTGGCCAGAAGAACCTTTTCTCTGTGCCAGTGTAGCAGTCCTTACAGTATTTTACCACCTTGCTGCAGTTGAAACAATCCTCTGGGAATCTAAATCCAAGAAGTCCCCAGGAGAAGTGATGATCATGGAGTGCATTAAAGATTGGTCTTAACTTCCAGGTGAAGACCTGACTTCGCTCATGAAAGGGGGAATTTTTTTTGTTGTTTTCAGTAGAGCCAGTGTTCCCCTGGGACCTTGAAGCACTCTGTTAGCCCTAGGTTATACATGAATGGGTGGCGTATACGCAACCACAAAGGGTTATCTATCACTTCAGCTTGATTTCATGCCTCCAGGCATGCACCTTTGTGTTGTGAAATACAAATATGTCAGGGCAGATAACAGAAAATTGTGTTATGACAGCTCTATGCAATGGTATGACTTCATTTGGACATGTCTCCATAACTTCTGTTTTCAAGAGAAGCCAGACCAGAGGGGCTAAATGCAGCATATGGGTATCTTCACTGGGGTAAATGTGCATCTGTGAGAGATCCTGGAACTTACAACTGTCCTTTCTAACTCTCTCAACTGCAGGACGAGGTCTCTTCTATGGACATTGAACTCCTAGCTACCTATGCCTATTGCCTGTGATGGAAGAACTTGATGTTAATGTGAGGTACGATAAACTACACAGCTCCTCCTATACCGTGTCTCATCCAGCTGGTGAGCTGCAGGGGGGCAGCGGCTGTACGGTGTGTTTGCAAAGCTGCAGGATGGTATTTTCTGTTTGCCTGTAGATGAAGGTCTCTGCTTATGCAGCAATGCCTGGTTTGGGGTTTCCTGGAGCTTCTGTAAATGTCAGATGTGGTGTAGCCAACTCAAGGACTTCCTTGCAGTAGGATGGATAGGGCCCCATCAAAGACCAGGCACAAGCCCATCTGTGCCTACTAAAAGTCTGATCCTAGTTTTTTTTTCTTTTTGGTGCAATGGTCTAAAACCTTACAGCCTCATCTCTGCTGCCCTATACTGGGGCAAGGAAAAAAAATGACATCTCTGCAGTCATTTCAAACCCCTGGGCACACTACTGGTATCAGTGAGAGACAAATTTCAGTATGGATCATTTTGATCCTGGAAGTGTGATGCCAACAGAAATTGTTCCAAAAGGCTGGAGATCCTGTCCCCGGGACACAGGGCTGGCATCGTCTCTGCCATTCTCCCTCAGGTGTGATCTGCAGGGTTTTTCTGTAGGACTAGGATTTGTCCCTTTTGTTTCTTGGCCTTTTGACTGGCCAGGCTGTCGGTGATGCTGAACTGTGTGGGGAGCTGAACTGAGACCCACCAAACCCACTTCACACAAGGACATCAAACTTCTGACCAAACCCATGTTGCTGGCCCAGACACAGGAGAAAGCAATATTCCAGTTGCAATGAGAGGGGAACGTTTCCACAAAGAGTTTTCTTAAAATCCACTCAGGGAGTATCTTTTTGATGTCTCAGGTTTTTATTCCAGGGAGTAATTCTTCACCCTTCCCCTGCCTGGACACTCAAGTGGCAAGTACCTGGGGAAATGTCTTGGAGAAAATTGCTCTGATAGAGACAGATCAAATGTATGTATTCTGGTCTTCCAGGAAACCTTTCCCTAAGGCATTACCAAACAGAGGGCAGGAGGAAACGCAGTATAGAAAAGGGGGGAACAGGGTCTTGCACCTCAAAGGGGATCTTGTTGTGCCACCCTGTCCTCACAGCTTTGTAGCTCTTGGGCTTTCAGGTTGGGACGTACCTCCGTGCAAGCCACAACCCACTCTCTCCAGTTGCATGCACAGAGTGAGATAATACATTTTCAAAGACAATTTCTGTTCTTAATGAGCCTCCTCAAAGTGCTATACTATCAGAGAGAACATCTCTGGTCTTCATTCACTTACTCAAGTGTTGGAAAAGTCACCAGCAACTCCAGGTTGCTGCTTTAATGCACACTTAGCAAGTCGCATTTATAACCCGGTAATCAATGCTGAGAGGTGATGTGTTCTGCTTAATGAAATTTGTCTTGCCTTTTTAATACCAGAAGTGTAGTTAAATGCGTAGGCTACTGCTGTTTCTCTGTAAAGGGAATTAAGGTGCTGACACCAGGCAATTTTCCCTACAATCTTTTCCTTCCTCTAAAGACACTAGGAAAAAATCTTCTGTTTCTCACTACGGTGAAAAAAATTCCCCACTATACATTTCATCATTCATAGAAGGAAAATCTGTCAGTTCATAGACACCAAGGGGCACAGAGAAACTGGCTCAGCGAGTGCATGAACCACAAGTGCCTGGGCACAGGGAGGCTACACTGGGAGGGAAGTGTGACATTATATTTACCATACCCATATATTTTTTTCAGTAACGTGATATTTGCCACTGGTGGAGACAGACACTGCGTAGGTCTGACCATGCATGGATGTTTTGAAGTGAGCTATTGGAGTTTTGTAATTCATTATTTGTAGGAACCAACAGATCATTATCTGTTTCTTCCTATTTTTGAATTTTACTATATTTCCAATCAGCTCTAATCCTGATCCAAAAAAAAAAAAAACCCAGCCAAAAGCCCACCCTTCCCCCAACCCCAAAAACCAAACCCAAATAAAACTGATTCCTATCAGAATTAGGCTTTCTCTGCCTACTTGTGATACTTTCCAATATGTGATGTAGCCTGAATGCAATGAGAAGTGCTTGGGAGGAAGGGGATTGGGGTGCTCGGGGGGTGCCGGAGCAAGGGCAGAGCTGGGGGTCTCCTTTGGTCAGCTTGCTGTGGAAAATGCCCATTGCACAGGCCTGGGGAAAGGTTTTTTGGAAGGAGTCCCTCAAGAGACTGCTTTCTTCTGGAGACTGGTTAGTGCGGCCGGCTGGCGTGGTCTGACCCTGACAGGGCAGTGGAAGGATCTCTGAGGGGAAGTTCTCATTTGGTGGACTATTTCATCCAACTACCCATTTAGATGTTAAAAGAGGCAACACAAGGTATTCCTCTGGATCTAATGAATGAAAATCCATGGGCATTTGAAAGCTCTCCTGAATCAATGTTGATTCACTGTTCCCCAGCTGTTTTGATCAAACACTGTGGTCAGATCTCACTTTGTTATACTTCAGGAATGATTTTACTCTTTTGTTCCTAGGGGCTCTTTCTGAGCTGGGCTAAGGTGGTCCTTCATTTTGTGGGATTGCTTGCATAAACAGAGTTCGTGGTAGGCATAGGATTTTATTTTGACTCCACACTTTTCCAAACCACGAATTTTTGGTTTTGAGAGCTTTGCTTGTCAGCTACCAGTAAGTAGCTAATATTGCTCCCTTATCTGCCGTGATTTCAGCTTTTTTGCTGAAATGTGAAATACTGAATGTTTTCTGTCAAAGCCAGGGGCTTCCACGTGTTGTTTTCCAGAGCTGCACGTGGTGAGTCTGAGAGGTGGGAGCACTTGGGTCCCCCCTCCCCATCCCTGCAGGGCTCAGGGGTGCTCTGGTGGGAAGTCTGCACGAGAAGGGGAGCACAGCCTGGGGAAATGGGAGATGCTTTGACAACATGGGGACAACAGCGGGATGGGGGGAGAGAGGGACCGGTTGGCTTTGTTTAGAGCTGAGCCCTGTGGAAACAGCAAGTTGCTCTTCGGTTCAGAGCAACAACTGCCGCAGTTGTCCTGCTCCAGCCAGCTGGGATGGCTGTGGGCGCAGGGCTCCTGCCCTCGACAGGTTTTGATGAGATAGCCCAGCAGATGCCAACTGACGAGCGGCTTTACATCTCTGTGGCTGCCTGAAGCATTGCAGGCAGATTCAACTGTACAAATGTTTTATTTCTGTGGAAAAATTTGGTTATGAATTTTACAAAGGCTGCAGTGTGAGGTTAGAGACATTCCTGGAAATTTTTAGACAGTCTGCTTTGGGACTTGTATTTATCACAGCCAAGGGGGGGTGGCAGACCTCATTTTCTCTTAATTCTAGAGTAGAAAAATAAATTACCTCGCAAGTATTTCCGACTTATATTTTATAGAATTTTTTAATTTCGTGTGACTTGGTGATTGTTATTGAACGCATTTATTATAGGCAGTAGGTTAATGAGATACTGTCAAGTGGTTTGGAATGAAAACTCGAACACTTGAATTGGTTAGAGTATGGAAAAAAAGCGCTGTTCCTTTTAGTCTCTTCATTTCCAACAACTTTATAAAAATATTAGTTGGTTAGAGTATGGAAAAAAAAGCTGTTCCCTTTATTCTCTTCATTTCCAACAACTTTATAAAAATATTAGTCGGGCACACTACAAACGAGCACAGCAGTTGTTCCCACTGACCTGCTCTAGCACAGCAGGCACGTAGTGAACCGTAGGCTGTTTGCTGCTGGTGCCCTCCGGCCAAAGGGCAGGAGCTGCTGCAAATGCCTTCACTGCTACCCTCAGTGGCACAAACCTCTTCCTCCATCTGAAGGTTGCAACGTACCACGTTGAATCTTCTGTTTCGAGCTAGAGCTGGTGCAAGGGTTTTAGCAAGCAGGCTGCTGTCCTGCCTGCTCATGACAAGGCGTTTGCCCATGGTTCTTGTAAATTTGTACAAACCTCCAAGACATTTTTGCACTTCTCTTTTTCAGTTTTTCTGGTTTTTGGTGCACTAGACAATTTAAGTTTCATACAAACACAATGATTTTGACAGCCTCAGAGAAAGTGGAAAAAGGCTGAATCTCTTCAGGCACAAATGGAAAATATGTACAGAGATGGCTTTGCTGCAGTTTGTTTTCCTGTGCCTATGCTTCCATTTTGGTGCAGAACAGCAGTAAGGTGAATCCCCCTGTCATCCCCACATGTGGTGTATCAGTTCAGATCGCATAGCACTTAGCGAGGGGACTTGTGAACTGCATTCCTCTTGGAAGATATTAAACCAGCAGCTCTGCACCACGCACTCTGCAGTCCACAATGAGGATTAAAGGTTTTGAAGCATGGACTCAAACCATGCAGCTTCCACATTCAGGCGTGGTGGGGACATTCAGGCAGGGAGACTGGGCTAAATCTAATCCAAACTATCCCCCCATGTCCTGCATAGAGTGGAGGTGTAGGGGCCACAGTACCAACTGCTTTGATCTGCTCCCATTGTGCCAAATTACCAGCTAAAATAGACATAGTTTGTGTGTACAGAAGTCACCTAGGAGTCCATGGACTCTTGTTTTTCTGTGTACAGACCAGGCTGTTGGCTCTTACAGAGTATGGGTAGGTACATAATAACTGCCTGAAACTCCACATGAAAACTGTGAGAGGAGCTTCTGTGTACCAAGAACGGCACCTGCAGACCTCGCTGAGCAATCCAGAGAGGCCGGAACAGGGAGGACTCTGCTTCTCTTGGGCACTTGCCAGTGTAGGTTGCAAATGTGCCGTGCACAGGGAGTGAGCAATGGCCTTATTAAAGACTAGTAAAGCCTTCCTAGACCTCTGGTAAGACTTTCATCATCTCACTACAGAGCATTCCCTGTAGCCAGGAATGAAGTAAAGCTTCCTGTTAGCATGCCAGTCTCTCCTTACCTTGTAGCAGCTAAATCCTTTACATTGCTGGGAGCACAGGTGACTCAAATCTGCGCCAGTTCTGAATGGTGTGGTTGGCCATTCTTGTGCGTTTTCCCTTCTCTGAGCTCCAGCACTCATCGTTCATTCATTCATCCCATTGCTATGGGTGCTGCATGGCAAGCCCAGCATTTCTAGCTCCTGGGCTGCCTCAATTTGAGCTGACCAGGCACCATAGAGGACTCTTCGTGATGCAACTCTGCAAAACCTTCCACTGTCCTAGAGCTGCAGGGTGCTCAAATGCTTTATTCAGTTAACTGCTCGGAGATGCTCTGCTGACACAGTTTGAAAACCACTGGCTCAAGCTTTTTGAAAGAGCTTTTGGCACAGGCAGGCTCTGGTGTGGTTTACAACAGTGCAACAGGTTGGGAAGTTGCAGTTACTAATGAGAGGCAATCTGAACATTTCTCAAAAGCTGCAAACTGATTTTCATGTGCTGGCTGATGTTTCTATTGGGCAAGCACCCTACTATTGCATGCTAAATATTGACCGCACAATTGTGTTTCAGGCAGCTTTTAAAATAGTTCTGTTAGCATTTTAACCAAAGAGGCTGTGCTCTGGGCTTTGAGAACTAGGTTATTTTCTAATTCTCACACCAAACTCTTTGTAGGTCCTTGGGCGAATCTTCAAGACGGACTGATTCTCCCCACTGTGACAACTGGAGTCCCATACAAGCTCCAGCACTAGCAGCCCTTGTTGCTCTTCAAGTCCATAGGTGGGAGGGGAGAAGTGGAAGAACAGCTGCCTGGCACGTACAGCCAGGACCGGGTGAGCAGAGCTGTGGTTCTGCTGGCTGCAGCTCTTCTCACGCTCTTGGGCAACAAAGAGAAACCTCTGTTATTTGAATGGGTACTTCCAAGTGTGGTCAGAGCTGTTCTGTGTACTTCACACTGTATAAAGGTTTCTTGCTTCCTCAGATGTTGGGGAGAGGCTGTTATGCTCTTGAGAAATAAGCTTTTGAAAAAAAAATCATGAGAACATTCAGTGCAAGTAAATAGCTTTTATATAAACCTTTTTATTGTAGCTGTTGGTGAAGGAAGACTCCCTTTGCTAAATCAACTATGGAGAAGCAATGTATTATTTGAGTTTGTCACAACAGTAATTGCTTTTTATTTTTAAGCTGAGCCCCCAAAACAGCTGAATTTTAGATTGATGTTAATTGCTTTCAAACTTGGCTTTATCAGCTTTAGTTTTCTCAGTTTGTTGCTGAAGGTATTTTTGTGGCTTGAAGTACTCTGAAAAATGCAGAGCCCTCCAGCAGTACTGTGTGGGGTTCATTAATCTTGTCTTGACTTTGAGAAATGAGAAGCAAGGTGAGAGAACAAGGAATCAAATTGGTTGAATTAGTTGTGTTTGTTTGGAAGCAAAGAAAAAATTCCATTATTTAACCCAGCTGCTGTTCCCAAAGTCCTCATACAGAGGCATAGTGAACATTATTTCTGACAGCAGACCTTCTCAATGATATGCCCCCTTGAGTCAAGTTGTATGTTTGACTGAGTCCCAAATCTGGAGCCTTGCTGTGTTGGCTCAGGAGGCTCCTTTCTCCATGGACTGCAAGAAGCGGTGCTGTTGATGGCTGCCTCTAAGATGGGTTCGTTACTTAAAGCTGGTACACTGGCAGGATGGCTGACTGCAGAAAGAGGCAGAGAAGGTCTTGGGTCTCCTCTCCCCATCCAAACCTGGGAGGAAGCAGGAGCAATAGTCAGTAGTGGGAGAGAGAGGGACCCAAAGAGCTCCATCCCTGAAGCCCCAGAAGCAGCTAAGGGATGTCCTAGGAGAGGAGTCAGTGTGTGCCTGTGCTCGGTCCCTGTGCTCCCCTTGCTTAGGACGCTGTCAGCCAGCAGTGAGGACTGAGGGGGCCAAGAACTGAGCTGTGAGGCAGGACAGGCAGAAAACTGGGCTGAAAGCAGAGGTGGCCATTTGGGCAAGGGGGAGGCTGTGCTGAGTGGTTGGAACAAAATAAGTGTCTGATTTAATGACCCGAAGTGTAGCAAACAGAAGGGTTTTAGGAAAGAGCTTGTGTGCTCCAAGTGCTCTGCCGGTGGGGATTCGTGGAAAGTAAACAGCTTAAGATTCCTCCAGCAGGTTGCAATATAAGTATTTATTCTTATATATACACAAGCTCTTTTCAAAACCTCTTCAGTTTCTACACTTTGAGTCATTAAATCATTGTTTATCTCAACTTCTTTGATGACGTTTCTGTTTAGGTGAGAAATACCAGGCTAAAATGTCATTTAAGGGGTCAGAATCAGCCTAGAGCACTCTTCTTTTCCTAGTCCCCTTTCTAAGGGAAGATCAACCCTAATCCTCCTGTAATACCTGCAGCATCCATCCAGAAAGGTACTTGCTCATGCATTTCTGTGGAGACAGACGTACTGATTGAGAAGATTTTATACAGAGCCCTGTCTTCTCTGCCTGCGTCCCCCAAGCAGGAACCATGCAGCGATCAGAGGAGCATGTAGATGAGAGCTGAGTGTTTTCATCCCGTGGTATACAAGTGATATAATGTCCTGTTCCGCTTGCTGAGCTGATGTGGATGAGTGCGCTGTCTCCTGAAGATAATGGCAGGCAGAACACACAGTGCCAGAAAAGAGCGAAGTAAAACCCTACAGATCCCTTATGAGGCAAAACTTAACAGTATTTGTTTACATCAGCTGTAGATATGACCATATATAAGCTGTGCTGTTGAACAAAATGAACCATTTTATAAGTAGCCATTTGAAAGTCGGCTGGTTGCTGGGTCTGTAGGGTTTAGCCTCTGCATGCCTGGGGGTGCTGGGGGGGGTCAGGCACAGCAGGGGCACCTGGGAAGGGGTCCACAAGCTGGGAGCACTAAAATGCATGGGGCATTTCTGAATCTGCAGCCATAGACTTCGCAAAGCATTTCCCATCTGCTGATACCGGGTGCAAAAAGAGGGGTGAAGCAGGAGGCACAGGGAAGCAAGACGTGGTGTAGAGGCTCACTTTCATATTTTTGTGCTACCAACCAAAAATCCTTGGTAGCCAAAAAAGCCCTGCAAAAGTTCTCTCTGCTGAATGCTCCCTACAGCCCAGGCACCGCTCAGCAGGAGCGATAGCTGTTATCAGTCTGGGTACTTTTCATATTGTTCAACTTTTTCCTCAGTTTCTAGGGAAACACTTTATAGCACTATATTTATCAGAATGTCTTTCCAAACACCTCCGCCAACACTTAATTAATGGAATTTTTAAGCCTGGCTCCAGCTTCTGCAAATTAATAGTGTGCTCCCTTACGGCAGCTGTGGAGCAAGTGAGACATATATACTGTCTGAAATAAGTTAGGGGGTGCAGAGGCAGAGGGGCAGCTCCACCATTTGTCTGCAAGTGCTGAGCCCCCTCAGGGAGGTAAGGCCATCATGCACTTCTGCAATGTTTCACTCTGCTTTTATTAGTGTGCCCTGAGGAATCTGCTCAGATTAAAATGCCCTTGACAAAGAGTTGGGCCATAAAAATTAACTTTTTGGTGTCTTTCAGCACATCCTTTCTTTAGCTTCAGTGTCTCTGCACAGAGTGGCAGCTAGTGAAGATCTGGAAGAGGCTGTGGAAGGTGGTTAAAACAGTCCCAAAGCCTGGGATATCCTGGGGCAGACCTGGCTCTAGGGCTTCGCAAAAATGGGCAGGTGCCCTAGAAAGCAGCAAATTGCTCAGAGCAGGAAAATGGTCTGGACCTTGTTGCCAGCTTTTGCCCACGCCAGCTGCCTGGAAAGGCAAGGCTGGCAGCTGTGGCACCAGGGGCTTTCCAGGACACCCTCCTTGACTTTTCAGGGCTCACCCTCAGCATTAGGCTGGCAAAATGCAATTTGTCTCCATGTTTGGGATTTCTTGAGCCAGCTGTGCTCAGAGGTTGCGAGTAAGGAAGCTGGGAGGGGGTGTTAGGGTGTCTTGAGGGACAGAACTGCTGCAAAACTGGAGCTGTGTGGGAGACACGGGACTGGATTAGCTGTGTAAGGGTTAATAGGGCACTGTGAGTCATATTGACAAAGCCGTGTTTCCTTACAGAACAGGCATGATGTTGTGTCTCAAAACCAAAGGGTAGTGGCTGTAGGTGGAAATCTAATGGCTTTTGCTCTCCTCTCAGTGAGTTAAAATTCCCTGAGTTGCTTTTGGAGAAGTGCAGAAAGACAATCCTGAGGTCCTGGGTAGACATCTCTTCTGGGAATGCTGTCTTGGGAATAGGGCTGCTACGCTGAGAGCTGCAGCGAGCTGTTACCTACTCCAGATCCTGCTGCAATAGTGTGTGCAGCTGCAGAATGAGCCATTCACTGCTTGGGAAAGAGCATTTCTGCTATCTCAGATATGAAAGTCACCGCAGCAAAACATTTTGTGCTGTTTGCTTGGCCATGTGTCTAGGACCTGCTATCGGGTAGTATAGATGACTGTTCATAGACTATTACCCTGGAGCAGAGTGCATCTACGATGCAGATAAGAAATGTGCTCCTTTTCTTACCTAGTTCAGTCTTTCAGCTATTTATTTTGCCCTTACTGTACTGCGGCAATGAATCGTCAATGGTGTGACTCCCTGGTCTGGCAAACAGTCAGAGGCCTGAACCTCAGTCGCTGGCTGAACTTACTGCCATGCCCCGTCTGTTAACCGAGGACTTGCCATCACGTGTCCTCTGACCAGCAGCCTCTGCCTCCCAAAGTCAGAACATTAAGTAAAAGCGGCTGTTGTCTGAACACAAGCTTTGCCATCTGATGGACAGGAACCCTGTGGAGACGAAGCTTTCAGGGAGTCTTTGGCCGTTTGGGGGTGAATCCATTGTAGAGCAGGTTATTTAAAAAAGAAAAAAGCTAAAAAAAAAGGCAAAAAGAAAAACTCCAACTTGAGGCACGCTGAAAAATGTAGCAAAGCAATGAGTTCCTCCTCATCCCATGGGGAGACAAAGTGCCATTAGTGCTGTGAACTGCTGGGCTCACATTTGCAAAAGGACTTGCAAAGAGGCAATTTCAGCTTTTGTGCTTGTATCCCTCAATACAAACCAAGTAACTGGAGGACAGACTACTCTGCCTTTAAGCACATGCATAGGAGGTGGAGAGGTGAAGGGTCTGCCTGTTGCAGGTGACTTTTTGCAGTTGATGCAGTTTCTGCTCTCTATTGAATCGTTGACAGCTTAATATGGCTTTATGCAACTCGAGTCGTTCCCAGAATATGATACCTGGACTGCAGGGAGAATTTGATCTCACACTTGCCAGATGCCTTTCTATTTCTCACATTTGAGGAACAGTAAATCTGGAAACTTAAAAAAAAAAAGGCATTCTTGCAGAAAAAAAGCATTAGAAACAGAATATCAACATTGGAGAGGGCTGCTGGGGACAGAAGCTGGGTTTCTGGCTCTGCACTGATGTACCTGTGATAAATGGACCAGCAGCTGACCTTTCGACTGCACATTGGCATTGATGTAAGCTCAGAGAGGAGTGAAGGAGAAAGAAAAGGGCCCTGCTTGCTGCTAGTGAGGGATGGGGTGAGCAGGATGCTGTTAAATATCTGGCTGTCCATCTGTTGATGGGTCAGAGTGAAGGAGAGTGAATCCAGCAGGGCCCTTCCCTTCCCAGGGCACATGAGCTCATGCCTACATGAGAGCAGAGAAAACATGTCATGGCTGTTTTGGGGTCTTATCTGTCTTCTGTCACCCCTCCCTAGGTTGGGCACTTATCTCATAGCTCATCTCTAACTGTGGCTCTGTGTATAGGCACAGAGTATTTCTACCTAACAGTAGGCACAGACATTTTTCTTGCTTTTCCAATGCCCCCAAAACTTTAATGCACCCAGTATCTGCTTGTTCATTTGCTATGTGACTTTCCCAGCCCAAGCACCCTCCCTGTGGGAATTTGGGTCACTGCTCCAGGAGGGTACCAGATGGAGGTAAAAGCAGACTCCAGTGGTTATAGTGCTGGGCAAGAGCATGTCCTGATGACTCTCAGTTCTTTTAAAAGAAGTCAGTTCCAGATGTCAAATGTGTGTAAACAGTTCACTTCACTTAATCCCCAGTTCCTTAGCCTAATCTGGAAAATCACCCGAGCTCCCACAGTTGGCTCCTAGAGCTCAGATGATTTTTTTTTCCATCTCCGTGTCTCCAGAGTTACATCTATTGGCATTTAAGTTCTGTTCAACTTTGCCTTAAAGGCCAGGACCTGAAAATACAAAGTCTACTTGTTTCCACAGTGAGACCATAGGGCTGTGGTGATGGGCCAGCTCATTGCTCACTGTCAGTAGGCTAGTCTAGAGACCTGTCCAGGCTTGCTCTTCTCATGAACTTCCTGAGAGCTCTGAGGATTTATCTGAGAACAGGCTGTTGTCTACTCAACAGGGAGTGTAATAGGAGAATAAATAAATCCAACAAAAGAAGATAGGCAGGCAGGACCTGGTTCATGTTAATTTAGTAAAGACATTCTCAGGACTGAGAGCCGAGTGGTGAGGAAGCTGCCCAAGAGCTGTGACATGTTTCTGAGCAGGGGGCTCAGAAACTGGGGGCTCAGGTATTTGGAGGACTAGGGCAAGTAGAGGATGTCACAGGAGTCCAGACAGATTTTGAGTTACTCCATGGAAAGGAGATGGTGGGAGGCATGGGCCGTTCCCCTTGCAGCCTCTGCCAGAGAAGCTTCTTTGGGGCTTGTGCATCAAGATATGAACCTCCTCTTCGCTGGTAGACATCCCTGGAAAATTAATAGACTGCCTTACTTCTTTGGGAATTAAACTGCTTTTGTGGTATTTTGGGCCATGCTAGGGTGGAAGAATGCTTTTTTTTTTTTTCTCCATTCCCAAGCAGCTGGAATAGATTTGGTCCCATTACTGCCATTATTTGCAATTTCCATTTTTATGGGCCATAATGGGGATGTGATTCTCAGGCAGAGCTAGCAGCTAAAATAAAAAACCCATGTTTCATTGCTTGCAATTCAGCTACTGTTCAGTCTGCTTTCCTGAGCCCAGCAGATCTGGGTCTAGTCCAATGCAGGCACCTAGTGTTTTAGTATTGCTTATACTTTTCCCTGTAAGCCATGCTCAAAGCCCTCATTGATGCTGTCTTCTTGCAGCAACATGAGGATCTGTTTAGAATTACTCTTGGTGACACACTGTAAAACAGAAGTTTCCACTGGAGCTCAAAGCTGTAAACTGATTCAGCTAACAGTGTCCCTCACCTGAAATGCCTGTTGAAGTTAGTAACAAAGTTTAAATGGCCAGAAAATTAATCACAAAACAAACTAACTTTCAGTACTCTCCTCAGTTAAAATGCACTGCACCAGCTTTCCAGAAATGTCACTAATTAAGGTTTTCAGTGCTTTGTGATTGGCAGGCGCTATTGCATTTCAAACAGCCTTGCAGACCCCCAAGCAGAGAACTTAAACCCAGTGGGAACATGCTTCCCTGGTTACCCCCAGATGAGCAGCCTGGCTGCTCAGCACTGCCAGGAATCTGCTGACCCCAGGTTGGGAGCCAGTTTTCCTGCTCGGATGTGGAACAAATTACCAACAAAACCAAGTGGCTGTTGTAGTCTGTTGTCTTTTTTTTTTTTTGAGCCTTGTGCCTCTATGCTTGGTCGGTCCCTTCTCTGACACTTGAAAAGAGCATTGCATTTGCAGTGCCATTTTCTAGGTGTACCTAAGGTGCTGGGTGCAGGCACCTTACCTCTTTTTTCACTTGCCTCAAAACTTTAAAAATAAGGCCACGTGATACAGCTGACATGCCCAGCCTTTCTTCCTCCATAGGCTTTTAAACCCTCAAACTGATCCTGTGTTTGTGCTCTGTTTTATCAAATTTCAACTCTCCAGGCCTTTGCTTGTTTCCAAGTATGTCTGGGCAGTAGGTTTTATTGCCAATAGGGCTCTTAGTTTGTCATCCATTTTGATATGCAGCTTCATGGCTTATTTTCTAGTCTGAAGAGCTTATCTGATGGTGCTGACCCTTGAACCAGGACACCATGAGAAGTATCACTGCAGTGCCGCTGGCTTTATCTCTCTGTTTTCCTCTTGAGCTTTTCTTTTCTTCTTTTTTCCCCTCACAGTTCTTGGACCAGTTTCCTCAGTCAGTGGCAGAGAAAATTGTAGACCTGTGGTACCCAGCATATCAGGGTGTAATTTATTTGCAAGTGGTCAGTTATCAAACTGGAACAGATTTTTTAAATCAGCCTGCACTGAGATAGCTGGGAGAGGCAGCAGCTAGCTCCCAGTTGTGGATCAAACTTGAAGTTCATAGAACCTGTGAGTGGAGAGTCCATACCTGATATCACCAAGAAACCTCTACGTCATTTCACTCCTTTATGGGGAAGAAGGTCTCTCCCTTCGCATTGCTGTCTTCTCCAGGAACGGCTGTTTCTAGGAATCTTTCTCAAGGGCTTCTGCAGACAAGCATGGTGAGACATTCTTCCTGGAAGCTCTTGCACTTGTTAGCCAAAGGAAATCACAATTGAACAAACATTTCCAAAGCTTCTTAGGCTGGCCTCAGAGAAATGTGCTGGTAGTGACTCCTGGGTGGGATCTGGGTTGCACCTGAGCTGAGTGTCTGCACTTACCATCTACAAAGCAGTCCCAGCTGTTTGCTTTTCCTCTGTCCTGCTGCTTGCCCAGGTTGACATCCTCTCTTGTTTATTATTTGAAGGGAGAAATGTGATGAGGCTTTTGTGGAGAGTATTCAGAACATGCACTTAGCTGGGGATGTAGAAAGAGGTTTAAATAAAACAAGAAATTTAAGAAGTGCTCTGTTCTTCAATCAAGGACTTCCCATGTCCTTGCTTAGAAAGGACACCTATCTGGAGCTTAAATACAAGAGTGAGGTTCATACAAAATGAGCTGATGAACACGTGCTCCGGGGGTGGAAGGTTTCTGGCTGCCACCTCTGGAATTAGCTTTACCGAATGCTGGTCTTTATGGTAAAGCTCACATTGAGGTAGCAGAGTTGGAAATGCATGACATCTCAAAGATGGCTTTTATCCCGCTTGACTGATGTGTTTTGTGTCAGGGTACAGTGATCTGGTTGGGCAGTTCAGAAACTGTGGCACTGGAGAAGGGACTAAGGAGGCACACTGTTCCCTGGGGACACAAGGCAATCACTCCGTCAGATACTTCAAGAGGCACACACCTTGGGAGCTGAACAGATGAACTCCACCATGCTGTGCCTTAAAAGAACCTCATGGGGCATACAGTCCTATGTTGTCTTCAAAAAAGAAGTGAAAGTACCTCCTGCTATTGTCTGGTAATGAATGAGCTGGGAACTGGTTTTGTGTGGCTCAGAGCCACACGGGGTGTCTGAGGGGTGTCTCAAATAAAATGCATTCCAGAAATCAATGTATTATCTTGTCTGTGCCAAGTCTTCCATTAGCAGGGGAAACAACAAGAAACTCTTTCATTCCTCTAGATTCTTGAAACTGGGAAACTATCCAGGAAATATTAGAAGTTAGATAGCCAATAGCTGTATTTGTCTTTTATTGTCGAAGGTGTAAACAAGCAGTGGGAAAAGTACCCAGCCTGGATATTTTAATATACAGCCTGATGCCAGGGCTCTTCCACTGGTCTTGACCGAATGCCTCTCATTTAACGATATTTCCCTGACTGCAAATATTGCTTGCAAAAGCAGAGCAGGACCTTCATACTTTTTGATTTGAAAGTCTTGCAACTTCCAGGCTTTCGGCAAAGATGGGAACAAAGGTTTTCCCTGGTTTGAAAATGAGAACTCAGTACGAGAATGCCAATAAAGACTAAGAACTGCCATTATGGTGTTTTGATAAAGAGTTATCTTTGGGGAAACAAATGTGCAAGGATAGGGCAGGACTTACTTTTTGTTTTTTATGAGAAAAGTTATAATAAGACAGGGAAACAAATGCTTTTAGCCCAGGAGCAGCAGCTCACCCTTGAAGAGTAGCAGGCTCTGCTCAATCAGTCTCAGTGTACCCCAGTTTTGCACCTGGTTATTGCAGGAGGCATCACACAGATTTCTGTGAGCGATCTGGGCACTCAGAGTATGTTTAGCATGAGTCTAAACCTTGATTTTTCCAGCTCACTCCTGTGCCAGAGGAGGTTATGTCACAGATCTGCATCAAGTTACTCCCTGTTTCTAAACTACTGAGATAAAGCTTGAGATAGTTGTGCATGTATGTGTACTGGTGATGTTGCTTATGTCTCTGTAAAGTAAAATTCTTTTGTACAATGACTAAATTACAAACATTCTTGTTCGAAAGTACATACTAGACTCTGTTTTCAACATTTGTAGAATATGGAAGTGAAATGAATGACAATTAATGGGAATGCTGCTGGGAAATAAGGTGCTTCATTAAATCAGATCTCCTGAGCATAGCTATGTTGTATTTGTCATTTGAACATACAGCCTGCTCTGTTTAAGACTTCTGTAGGACATGAGGTAGGCAAGAGGCACTTATCTGGAAAATAGAGGGTAATCACATTATTAATGTGGAATATACACCAAAAGTCAGGTTTATTTTAGTGGTTCTTTCATCATCTTCTGTTCTTCATTAAACTGACCTGTAGTTGGTAGATGCAGTGGGCTTCCTTTTGAGGAGCAATTCTAATTAGGAACTGATCAAGACATTTCTGATTAAAGGCACATTTGATCTTTGGTTTTATTCAGCATTTACAAAGGAGAAATGATTGCTACATCTCTGCTGCACTTTGTAGTGTGCCTAAATTTCTACCTGTGCTTAAGCCAGAGATTTTTTTTTCATAGTTGTAGAGTATTTGGTAACCCTATTAAAGTAAGTAGACCCTGCATATCCAAAAAGTGAAAATAAAATTGTGGAATTTTCACAATTTGTGTGAAAATAAAATGAGAATATTCAGCATGTGAAGAGGGCACTGGGAGTAAAATTTAAAGACTTGACAGTATATTATAAGGAACAAAACATAGTGCCAAGGTCCTGCAAACTCCAGGTAGATGTGTGAGATTGCAATTTGTGATTGCCCAGGGCTTTGCATAAGAGCTCTCTTGCAGTAGTTGTTTGTGGATCCCAAACAAAGTAATGGCAGCAGCTGCCCTTCCTCTGTGTAAATACCATGATCTTAATCTAATGCTAATTTCATAAGTTAATTTTAGCTTATATTTTAGGTGACAGTCTAATGGTTTTTAAGGATTGTACTTACAAGCATCAGCCTTGCAGCAATATCCGTTCATATGTGGGTGTAAATTATGTAACACTTGATCTGCTGCCTGGGAAAGAGCAGAGCCAGGGCTTCATCCTTCATTGTATGAAAAGTAGAGATGGACGTGGCTACTGGACTCCCACCTAACTTCCCCGCAAGGGGAGAGGCCCTAAGGCTCAGGCAGCGCCCGGAGACTCACTGGGTCTGGGTTTGTTTCCTACCTCTGTCGCACATTTCCCATGTAACTGTGCAAACTGCTGCCTCTCTCTCGAGGTCTCAGACCTTCATCTGTATGAAGATCATGGTAAAGGATCGCATTGTTCAGGATCAGTTTTCAGCCCCAGATCCGATTTCCATCCAGAAAAGGCAGGAACTTCTGCTGATGTAAGCTAAGGAAACTGCATGGACCAGCAGAAAGCTCGTTTTTTCTGGGTTTGTTACATGGAGCCCCTCGTGCCTTGCCTGTCAGCCCAAATCTGGGCAGTCTCAAAGCCTGAGATGTTTGCAGAGCTGGAGGCATGGCTCTGGCCCCGTTGTCTCCTGAGGTCCCACGGCGTCTGGCAGCTGCAGCGTGCGCCCGCTCCCAAATGGGAGCACGCTCCTACCACGTACTGATTGACTGCGCAGCCCACACATGGCAATTTTTAAAACATTTAAATAGCCTGTCTTCTTTGCTTCATCTTGACAATTGATTTTAATCAGTATTATCAGCTGCTTAAAACACTTAATTCTCTGAAGCACTATAGCATTCAGCCTCGCGGAGATATGTGGAGCGGAGGTGCAGGATCAGTGATGTTAGCAGTAGTTTTTGTTCAGGAGGAGGTGGTCTGAAGTCCTGGTTTCCTCGTTCATGGTCCTACTTGAGCTGCTGCTGTTTGCAATGTGGTGCGTTTTCAGCCGCACATCATCAGTGGAAGCAAGTCAGTTCGCAGAACATTTCTGAGGTTCAAACCAGCATAAAAGGAGAAAACCTTGTCCCTTCTCACCTGCCCCACCACCGCAATTTATTTGGTTAAAAAATAAAAAGCATTCAAATAAACTAATCATATGACTGAGTTATTTTGATACATAGAATGCTGTTTATTTCTGGCTTGTCAATACTTTAATTAATTTCAATCTGTTTCTATAACAGAAGTGAAGTACGTAATTGATTTGAATCTGTGAGAAGTTGTCCTGCCATCTGCACAGTCTGAAGCGAAGCAGCACAGGCAGTGTAGCATTTGAAGGCATTAAAAGAAATTAATGCTTCTGGATTAATGCTGACTTCCGATTAATATTTTTAGGTGGCAGTAGAAAAGAATATGGTAACAGCTGGAAAGCCATAGATCAAATAATATCTTCCCTATTGTCATGTTTCTATACTGAGACACACGTTGTTAGGTTTACTCATAAAATAACACATCTTGATTTTTAAGTGTTTTAACACTCAGCCTCTGATTTTATGCCTAGGAATAATCAGTAGAGTAGAAAGGAGGAGAGGCAAATGACAGCTTATTTGTAGTTAAAGACCTACATGAAATATCATGTCAGCTGGAGCTACAGAGTGAAACGCCATGGCTTGGTTGAAAATAAAGCACGCTAACTCCTCCATGTATTCCCCATACACTTTCAGGCCATTGTTAAATCAAGAAGAAAGCTCTTTTCTAGGCTGCCCTGGTAAAACTCACTGCTCTGAGCTTTTAATCTTCTTCAGTGAGAACTACACACGTCCCTTGTTATGAAGTGCTCACTACGGTCCCTGACTACCTCCAGGAGATGCTCCACTTTACCTCTGCAAGCAGAGTTATTCCTCTCCAGTTAGGAAATGGGCCATCCAGCCTTCTTTTTATCAGCTGCCCTCCTCTGCCCCCAAAAGAAAAGTCTTATTTATTCAACCCTCACTCTCTTTTCCATCTCTCTCACTCCCGCAGGAGTGTCTGTGCAGTGCCCAAGGTGCTCTCAGCACTGAACTATTTATTAGTGATTTTTTTCCCACTGCAGTGGCAGGGAGGTCAGGGTGTGACGTGTGTAATGAAAACCAGAGGAGCAATGTGCATGGTCTTACCAACATGACTGATCTATGCAGTTTAATTGCTGCATAAAATATGCAAAAGCACTTGAGGTCATTTAGAAAACTTGGGGTGTTTACAGGAAAGTAGAGATTGAGCTAGAAAACATAATTACACTTTTTTTTCTTCACATGAATGACTATACAGAAGAGCCTTTTAAATGTGTCCATATATGGGTTTTAAGCATTCATTCCACATCAGTATTTTACCTTTTTCCTTAAGTGATTTCTATAGTCCTACTAACCAACAATCATTTTGTCTGAGTCTCGTTTCCTCATAATAGCAAATCCATCAATCTCTGCTCTATTAAACAGGGAAGCATGCTTGGAAGCCAGAGCACTCAGATTTGATCAAAGATGTTATGCAAACCATTGATTTTAATTTACAGCAATATCCACTTCTTCCATTATTAACAGCTTTGAATTACTGAGACTGAATAATTAACAAATATTCCTACTCGATGATAGATTATTCAAAAGGCAGATGTACAGAAACATAGCCCAGATGAACATCCTTCCTGCACCCCCAGTGATGCATATCCCTGTTTAATGTTCCCCAGGGGAGCAGTACAACATGGCACGAGAGAAATACTCTTTGGAGAGATCTCCCAAATGCTTCCGAAACTATTATCACAGCAAGTGCTCCATAGACAAGTGTGCCAGTGTGTGTTTCTGACCAGCTGGTCTCCATTCAGAGCCCTGGGCTGTGGCCAGCCAAGTCAAATGGTGCAGACCAGGATGCCACCACCTTCAGGGCAGGGTTGCCTGTGTACACCGGATGGGAAATGTGGGCTTAAAACATTGCCCTGCTTCCTGGCTGAAGCTGTAGCATCCCTCAGTCTTCAAGCAGGGCAACATCTGGTGAAATGTGGCTCAGTGCTGGCCTCCTTTGGCATTTCCAGAGATTGTTTTGATGAATAAAACTCAAAATCTCTGTGCACCAAAGAAGACCCGTGGTGGGGAATTCTCTTCAGTGTCTGTTCACTTGCACAGGTCTCTGCAGCTGATGAGGCTGGAGGGGGTGGAGGTCTCGGTCCTGGGCAATAAGCTTGTTCCCTCAGGAGGAAGTCTGGGAGCACAGAGCAGATCCAAGTCTTCACTTGCTATTATGGTCCCTGTCCTTCACAAGCCAAAATGAGAGAAAAACATCTGGGATTCTTACACAAGGAGACGGCCAATACCTGCCCTGCAAGGACAAATCTGCCTTCCACCCAAACCCACATCCCTGGACTCCGGGCATCATTGCTTAGCAAAACCCAGCTGAAATTCAGTGTCAATCTTCTGCCCCAAAGCACCAAACTTGGCCAGTTACAACTTCAGAGTTATAACTCCCTTGCAACTTACAGAGTTTTATCTTCAATGCAGAAAATCCTGCTGCCAAGGAAGAGCACAGAGGTATCTCCAGCTATTTCTGTCCTAGCTGCATGGTGAAAAATCATCATTCCTCTCCACCTCCAGAGCCCTTTTCTCTGGCATCCCTCAAGCTCCCTCCTCCCCCGCATCCTGCAGAACCTCCTGTGCCCGTCCCGAGCGGAGCAGTGCGCACGGAGCAGTCAGCAGCACCCCGGGGCGCCCAGCTTGCCCCTGCTGCGCTGCCTCGCCCGGCTGTGCGGCACGTGGATGCTGTCACCGCCGGGGAGGGAGCAGCGGAGGGTACTCCTTGGCAGAAGGGATGCGGTGCTCCCGAGGAGCCGACGCGATGTGAAGAGCCTGCTCTGGTGCCTGGGGACAGGGCCATCCTTTCGGGGGCAATAGCAGGCGGCAGCCTTGACATTTGTCCGGGTTTCCTGTATAGGCACAGCAGTGGGCAGTTAGGTTCATCCATGCACTTATTACACGTTGTCTTGATTGCTGTGAAATGTTTATGTCCAAATGTAAATCCATTGCCATTAGGATCAGAGCAGCTCATTCAAGGAACAGTTGAAATCAAAATGCTTCCCCCCTCCTCTCTATCTCCCTCTGCGGGATGAGGCCCCCGGGCATCCTGACACCGAGTGCCTTTCGCTGGCAGCACAGCCGCCAGCCTGAGAGCCAGCGTCCTCGCTGCGGGGAGGGGACAGCGATCTCTTAGCAGGCAGCCTCAAAACCCTGGGGCTTCCCCCAAAAAAGAGCCAGCAGGCTCGGTCACCAGCCCTCCTCCCAAGGCACTGCATGGTGAAGTGAGAAGCCCTGTCTGTGGCCCATGGCCAGCTCTCCCCCCGGCAGGGCTCGGGAGTGAGGGAGGTGTCTCTCCCCCTCTTGTACATGCTGCAGAGTGCAGATGCAAGGTTCTCAAATAACGCAGTGATGAGAATTGTTTAGGAACAGCAGAAGGATGGGCAAAGCTAGTTAAGACAAAATATAAGTCTAACTCTCTACCTGGCTCTGTATAAACTAAGCCATCATCATCCTCTTTACCACTGTTCCATCTTTACCACTGTTCCATCACGTATGTGCTGCCATGCTCACTTGGGAGGAAAAGGAACATCTTTTGTATGGTGCTATTCAGTGTAGTTTGACATTTTGTTTCAAAGATGCAGCCACAGAGCAACATTAGCCTATTGTGAAGGCTTATTATTGTGAAGGTACAGTTACAGCTGGGCCGTGAAGGTGCCTTTGAGCCCGGCATCCCCATTGTTCCTGAGGCTTTTCATCCCACCCAGTACCCAGCTAGAAGGCCTGTGGCTGAGACCTGCCTTTGAAGTTGTTTCTTTTTCATTTCCCGTTAATTTTCATGGTGTCTTCTGCTGATGAACATTATTAATGACGGCTCTGGCATTCGGTTGTACTCAAAATACTGATGCTTGGCAAGTGTCTGACCGTCCCCAGCGGTGCAGCAGCCACCTGCAGGCGGAGGGCAAGCGGTGGGCCCAGGGCAGTCTGTGTGGCTCCGGCAGGGGAGAATCGCCTTGTGCATCCCGCTGTGCGTGCTGCCCACAGGGAAGGACCCGCTCCCGGCTGCTCATCCTTTTCTAAAGCGCTTTACTGCAGTGCAGGTTCACGTGTCAGCAGCTCCCAGCTTCCTGCCTCACAAAATCTCCAACACAGGACTTTGCTACTGCGGAAAATGAGGTCTTTCAGATCAGAAATACATCGAGATGAATGGGAGAGGGGGAGAGTGATTTCTAGATGCGGGGAAGAAGTGACATCCTTTTCTAGGAGTAGCTGTGCGGCCAGTGACCAGTTCTGTAGGGTGGCTTGGGATTTTAGTGTTAGGATAAGGAATTAGATGCCAATTGCCTTCAGTTTTGAGGAGAGAGTCTCCGTATGCAATTTGGGGTGGTCACTGGTGATTGAGAAGCACAGAAACTTATGCCATTTGCTCGATTTTGCATTTAGCACGTTACTACGAGACCAAGGAGGAAAGCTGCCTGGAGATAGTGTTCACCATGTACTGAGAGTTCGAAAGACAGGCCAGAGAGAAGGATGGCAAAGGAATCCACCAAGAGCTATTAAACACAAGCCCACTGTGACACAGACCTTTGTGGCATGAGAGAGCATGCAAGGGAGGCACTGCTGTATGCACATAGGCATTTCATCTCCTACAGGCCACTGTCAGAGACAGGATGATGGATGAGGCAGATCCTTTTGATCGATAGGGATTTTCTTCTGTCAGATGGGAGGAAGTATGACTGGACCAATGTAGGCACATTGCAGGCAACAATTGCAGTGTAATTGCAAGAACTGCAGACACAAAACCCGCTCGTTGCAAGAGTTGTGCAAGAACTAATGACCCAAGGCGTCAGGAAGCAACACTCTCCAATAAAAACTGGAAAAGCCACATTTAGTTCAGACAGAGCCTTGTCAACATTTCTGAATGCACCAAAGGATTTGCCCAGAGCTACCAGCTTCTTGGAGTCTTAATTGCCCTCACTGAAGTTGTGCGAAGTTCAGTAGACAGCTCTTTCTAATTAAGTGCAAACTCTTTGAGATGCTGAATAAAAACACATCTTGACTTTGCCTTTCTTCTATCTTAGCATCTGTAATTGGCTTGCACAAAAATAAGTGTCTTGCTGAATGTGAACCCATGGCTCCATCTGACCCCTTCAGCATAACACCAGAGACCTTCCTCCATTAAGCAGGAGTGGCTTTACTGACAGCACTGAAACCCAGCTGCGCAAAAGCAGCAGTCATGCCTTTGCCTTTGCCTCTGGGCTGGGATCATTCATTCCAACGCAGGACAAAACCCGCTTCCTGACCGGGTACCCTTTTCCCTGAGCCACCTGGACCCCCTCTCCTGGTACACTGGTGCCCCAACAACCCACCTCCAGAAGGGCACGTGCCCGGCAGTGCTCAGGGACTTTTTGCTTGAAAACCTTGTAGAGCGGTGGGATACCCCCAACTGTCCACTCTATGTGACATTTATTAATCTCTTAGTTTTAACACAGGAGATTATCTGGAATTAAAAGCTACCTGTGCTCTCACAGGTGAGAAGGCACTACTTGGCATATGGACATACATTTATGAAGCGAGGATATGCAGTTGCCTTGGACCTCTTTCTTATTATATAGTTGCCATATAATTGCACTTGGTTTTGGGCCTGTGTATATCTGCCTAGTGCTGTGTTTTTCTGTGAAACTAGCGTGAGCCAGGGCATCTCCTTTCCTCTTCTTTATTTGCTCATAAACATCCTCACCCGTCTGGTTGAACCTATACCCAGTGATGTATTTCCTTGTAAAACATTGAATTTGAAAACAAGGAATTCCTAAGGTATTGTTCATACTGAATATGAAGCATCCAACTTCAGCAGGCTGCCATCTGACTTACTGGTGCATCTGCCAGTGGGCAAAAAAGTCATACTCAAAGTGGCATTGCTTATAGGAACAACAGTGGAGATTGTGATGAAGTGCATGTTCTGCAATGCAGGCTCAGGGTGAAGTCAGTTGCTAGAAGCTTATTAAAATGGCACAGGTAGTGGAGACAGGACCTCAGCAGTCTCTAATCTTTTTTAGCTTTGCCAAAATCAGGAGAATTCATTGAGATAAAGTGTAAAAGTCTAGAATGTATTTAGTAAATAAAAAGTGACCCCAGAGGAAGTCAAAGCAAAACAGAATAACAGTTCAATTTTTCAATTACCTGAACAATCTCACAGCATTAATCCTGGGTGCCGAATCCCAGCTCCGTACACTGTGAAGAAATTTCCCTGCTGAATTAGTGTCAAGTGCTGCTCTTAATGCCAGTTTATTTCTAGCCACACTTGATAACATGAACAAACACCCGTTCTCACCCATGTAATGTAATAGGGAAAGTTACACAAGAAGGCGAAGGTTTAGGACGCATTTTGTTCTGGATACATAATTAGAAATAGCTTTAAAGGAAAAGTGGCCCAAAATTTTGTAATAAAACCAATTTTATGAAGAATTGAAGAGTATTTATTGCATGCTGTGTATTACGTTCCTGCTTTGCAGGCTCCAAAAAAAACCCCAACAACTTTTTTTGAAATATTTAACAAGGTATTTGTAGAAATGCAGACTTAAAATATGTCCAACATTGTGTTTTCATGTTTTCCTTCTTCTTTTCTTTCTCTTCATTAACTGAAAGAAATTATCAATGTCAGGGTAGGGGGAAATTGGGCACTTCCCTTTAAAAAAAAATTATTTTCTTCTCCCTAATTCTGGAAAAGTTACCAAGTGAAAAAGAAAAAAAAAAAGCCAGACTGCCTCTTGTTCTGTGGCACAGAGTGAAGGGAAGAGAGAACAAGGGAAAAGATTATGTAGAAGATTTCAAAATTTGAGATGTGAAATGCCCATCTTGAGGAAAACCTTGGGAAAAAAGCAGAAAACAAAAGGAAAGAAAACCAAAATACTTCTGCATAGAAAATAACATTATTTATTGAGGTGAAAAGTGAATGAAAACATTTTCATCCAGAGGCTTTGAATTGGAAGGGACTTTCAGAAATCAGGCACAGTGCACTCCAGCTCTCTGCTGTACGTGTTGGCTTATCCACCCCGGGAGACGTGGGCGGCCGCGGGCATTGCGGGTATCCTTCTCCTGTAGCCTTTCTGCTGATGAACACAAGCCTCGCAGCTTTCCCCATAAAAATGAAATGCTCTTTGTGAAATGGTGCCGAGGTGCTGGTGGGAAGGCTGCCTCACTGCAGCGGGCGCGGGGATGCTGCTCTCACACTTGCCAAAATGAGTGCTCGTGCCTGGCACCTCGGTGCTGCCCAGGCGATCCCCTCCCGACGCCACTGCAGCTTCTTTTCTTTTATTTTCTTTTTTTTTGTGTGCTCCCCAGTTCAAGTGAGGGCTTTGGCGTAGCGGAGAAGATCGTGCTGCTCACCTTCATCTCCGCCGTTATACTGATGGCCATCCTGGGGAACCTGCTGGTGATGGTGGCCGTGTGCCGGGACAGGCAGCTCAGGTGAGCCCACCCAGCCGGCCACTGCCTGCCCTTCTGTGGGGAGGCACAGGGGAAAATCCCTGCCTAAAAAGCACCGTGCCTGCAGCCAAGGGCATAAACAGCCGCAACGAAGGATGTCTCTCGGCATGCATTGCACCACAGAGATGTCAGACTCTCACACTGGCCTCTGTGCATTCCCACTCAGATTTAAACCGTGGTGGTGGGATCACTTTAGTATCCGTCCTCTACATTTTTAGCACTCTTAATGTCAAAAAACCAGTTGTTAAATCAGTGAAAAACAGAGCTAACCAGCAATTCCTTGGAGAAGCAGGTTGGCCTCTACCCCTTTTCCATCTCAAATTTCCTAACAAGCCCATCAGAAAACCATGCAGATCGAGGTCCTGTTGCAGTTGTGCTGCACTGCCGCAGCTTGGCAAATGCTGCCAGTGATTTGGGGGGGGGTCACAGGCAAAACTCCTGCCTCGAGGCTTGCTGCTACCCCTGGGAGTTGTCAGACCAGCCTCAGGAGCAGAGTGAGAAATTCAACAGCCTCTATTCTTATTCTGCGTGGGATTTTTAATGGATTTAATTCTATTTTATTGTTATGATTTAAAAAGTACTCTTCAAGTTAAAATTACAGCTTCAGTCTAGATTCTTCTCAGTGCTTTCTGGAAGGATTTTCTCAATTTACAAGTTAAAACAAAATCCCCCTCCTCCACCCCAAACTCTCCAATGCAAGTTGTGAGGCTGAGCCACATGCAGAGGCCTGTGAGCATCTATTTGTCTCTTCTGTGTGAGCAGAAAGACGTGTTCATGCAGAGAACACAGTGGATATGTAGCTGCAGAAACCAGGAACGAGATAGAGGTCACCATATAAAGTGAGGAGTACGTTAGAGAGGACCTTTCAGTGTGACGGAGCAAATTAGACCCAATCACAAGCTGAACTCTCTGTCCACATGTAGAGGATGCTGCACTGAAACTATTCCACCCTAATTTTGTGAACTGTCTTGCAGGAAAATCAAGACCAATTATTTCATTGTTTCCCTTGCCTTTGCGGACCTGCTGGTGTCAGTGCTGGTGATGCCGTTTGGAGCCATTGAGTTGGTTCAGGACAACTGGATCTATGGAGAGATGTTCTGCCTGGTTCGAACGTCCCTCGATGTCCTGCTCACCACAGCGTCAATCCTGCACCTGTGCTGTATCTCGCTGGACAGGTATGAACAGAAGAGCATAGAGAATAATTATAGTTGCTTGAAGTATCTTCAGTGTTGTTGCTCATCAGCAGTAGCCAAAGCACAAATATGAACCTGCTGAGAACCGTAGAGCAATAAACCTCCCTCAGCAGCTGATTTTGGAGAGATCTCTCTGAATCCTCATCAGTGTAGAAAAACTTTGAAAGAAATGAGATTTATACAGATAGAGCAAGCCAGGTTCTCAGCTGCTTTGTGGCACAGCTCTGTTTGCATTACTGATCAGACGTGGCACAGTTTCTTCTTTAAAGTAAAGACAAGACACCTTAAAGATGTATCCAAAGGAAAGACCTGCAGCTGTCGCAGATGGACCCGCATTGTGCCCAGGACGTTGTTTTAGCAGGGACGTTGCTCTCCGTGACAATGTCAGGTGTTGCTCACTGCCAGGGGCGGCAGGGGGGGCTTGGCTGGTGCGAGGGTGGATGTGTTGTGCTGAGCCTCGTCTTCCCAGGGACTGAAACACTAAGTTACCTGCCTTGTCAAAAAAATTGACGTATCTTTCAAGTGCTATCAGAGCTGCTCTTCCTGCTGCTAGCAGCCGTACAGGCAGATGAATACCTATATTACTAAATGATACATTTTGCCATATATTACTAGACTATATGCGGAAAGAGCAAAAAGAGCAACCCCCCCATATTTTATGGGCTGATTTTCTAAGGCATCCATGCACACATCTCCACTAGTGATTGCTAACAAGGAGGCAAATAAAACTGGTGAAAAGGGTGCATAGGCTTTGTGGGAGATCCCAAAAACTTTCTCTTCTTTCAAACTTTTCTTTCAAAATTGAAATGAAGCCAAAATTCTAAATAATTTATGGCAAACAATTCTGGTTTACTGTTGTCTGCAGTTTTTCAGGGTAAATGGCAGAACTTTCAATAGAGAATAGCAAGAATTTTTCACAGGATAAATACTTAGAAGAAAACATTGTGACCGGCTATTCTAATAAGCAATATTTAGAGCTTTCATTTGAATTCTGTGCAGAGATTTCAATACTTTTAAAAATACTATTACTTAGTATAACTAATATGGCCAAAATAACCATAATCATTCTCACCATCATGACAATTGATATTTAAATAGCATCTTTCATCCAAAGAGTCTGTACCCAGCCAGACTTCAAAAGATACTTGATGAAATTCTCCATTGATGGGCAGCACTCCTTTTTTTGTGAGAGACAAGCACCAGCACATACAGTATTGTATCCAGAGAGAAGTTGGTGTGCAACAGCTACAGCACATTTCCTTATCTGGAAGTTTAGATGGCTGGAACACAAATAGGAAGCTCATTATCTTAAAAACGTTGACAAATTGCCACTTTAAGCCAATTACCAATAAAGCAGATGTTAGGCACTGTGCTCTGGATGTGGCCTTGTTATATAAAATGTTGGGATTTTATTCTCCAGGCCCTTAATTAAACGTAGGGGGTCGTGTAGAGAAGGGGATAGGAAGGGAAAATATTGGTTTTCCCCCCTCCCCTTCACCCCTGATCTCTGACACCCACAGGAGATGGGGAACCCCCATGTGGGGTGCACAGAAGGGAAACTCCCTGCCTTTCTCCTGCCTATGCCACCCTTTGCCATGTCATGAGCTCTTGCTCCTGCTGTTTGTCCCTGTTGGCCCCCATGCTTCTGGGACAGCCTCACCTGGGGATGGTGAAGGGGTTAGGAGCAGCCTTGGGACTACAGCTGTCAAAAAGCGTGGCTCAGAGTTAATTATTTAGGGATACAGAACAGAGATCACAGTTTCGTACAGGAAGATTTTCTTTATGTAAACAGACCTGAAGCAAAGTTTGCAAACACCCAGCTCAGTAGAAGGAACTGGAAATAGAAAAAAAAACCCCAACAAACTAAAATGTGATGGATTAGATTATTCTGTAGTAAATGAAACATTCAGAGCAGGGTGTGAACACCTGGAGAGGACTACAGCTCTGCTCTTCCTTCTATGCTCTTTTATTGTCTGGCCCAGGAAGTCTTGAATTTTCTCTGCCAGATGCAGAGCTGCCATAGCAAAGGGTGAGCATCGCTGCCTGCAGTAACACATAGGTGGTTCCCCTTGTTGTGGACAGAGGGAAATGGGGAGCTGAGTCTGGGGACCCCCACTCCATTCCACCATCCCAAGCCAATGCTTTAATCACTGGAATACTACACAGAAGAGGAGAACAGCTGTCTTGAAAGAAAACAGGAGCTGTAGCTGTGTTTTGGAGGAGACTTAATTCTCTAAGCTTGTTCCATGTGTGTTCTGAGAAAGTTTTGGGAAGGTGCAGCACCCCCTGCACTGGGGTCTGAGGGTGATGGGCACTGCGCTTGAATGAGTCCCTTATCAGCATCACTCCATTTAAGTGGCTTGGCCTTCTGTGATAAAACTATGCTGCTTTTAAAGATTTCTGCTTACTGAGTGTGTATTTGAACCTGTTGCTTGTCCAGAAACATTCTTCCTATTTCTTCAGGATTAGAAAGATTCTTTAAAGTAGAAGGAAAACTAGACACACACACAGAGAGGCTAAAAAAACCCAACGTCCACCGATCTTGGTACCAAACTGATCAAAAAAAAGTGTTTATGGCTCTAAATTTGAAGGAGCTGGAGATCATATTAAGTGTCACAGCAAAACCTTTTTTTTTTTTCAGAAAATGCCTGTAAACTTCTTCCTCATGAATGCACTGACAGAGAGAAATCCCCCAGTATTCGTCATCCCCCCAGTATTGGCTATGTTAGGCTGAACAGCAGTCAAATCGCTTGAAGAGAAGCTTGAGAGAAGCTGAGAATTCATTACTGAGTGATGGGTGTGCTGAAAACCTCTGCAAGTTCAAGGGTGAGGGAGCAGAGCTGCACTGTCTGAGATGCAGAAACACAGCGGCAATTTTTGACAGCTGACAAACCTGAAATTGCCAGATGTCAGGGAATTACTTCAGGACACACAAATGCTCTTTTTCTTTTGCATGTGATTGCCATACATGTGCTGTTCTTTGCTCTCAGGCAGAGCAAGGGGAAGAGAAAACGTTCTCCACACTGATGGCTGGATGCAGCCTGACATGGATAATTATCGCAGCCTTTATTGTTTGCTTGGTGCTTTCATGCCGAAGAATGACGCCTCTGCAGACTAGCTGCAGAGCTGATCTAAATTTTAGGTAATTCTCTAATACTGTGTTTTTCTTGTTTCTCTTCTCAAAATGGCTTTACTGAGTGCTTGTTAGAGCAATGACTACCACACAGCACCATTAGCAGAGCACTAACAGCAACATCCCCGAGACAGGCTGCTCCTCTCCAAAGGCACTTGAATTCGCCATAGAAACTTTTCTCTATTGTCTAATCTCTGCAGGGCATATATAGCTCTCCTAGCCATTCAGTCTTGCTGTAGAAGTTCATCTTGATGCTATTTTGACTCCATAGGTAATCATTTGGAGCTTTGCTACTGACATGAAAAAAGCCAGGATTTCATCTTAGACATTTCAAAAGGTATATTTCTTCTCCCAGTACAAGAAGGCACAATTATGTCTGTGTTTGCTGACAGTGAATGTCAGCTGAAAGAGAAAGCCCAAGATCTCTCTGTCTCATGTGAAGAGGAGAATCCCGAGGCAACTGCATGGCTTTCATCACTTTCTGTTTGATCAGACACCTCAGTATGAATCTGATTGTGTCCCAAGACTATGGGCTTCTGGGTTCTCCCAGGACCAAATGTCAAGTTCAGACTACCCGCCATGGTGCTTGAGACAGAGCAAGGTGCCTCCTGTAGCACTGGACTAGCTCTCCTGAACTGCTGTAAATGAAAATATTGTGGAGGTGGGTCAGTCCCTAGTCATCTTCCTCTCTTAAAGCTGTATTTCTTCCTCTGATCGATTGACTGACTGATTAACATGATTTTCAAAATACAACTTAGTAGGACACCAGTAGGGTACTGGAGCCATTGCTGAAGTTGCTTAACATCCACCTGGACATCATCCTTGAGGACAGAAACAGTCCTAACTTGACAAGGAGTTTCTGTGCTAATTCATGAGCTCTTCATGTCCCAAACAGTCTATTAAAAATACTTTATTTCTTCCTGAGTTAGCACTGTATATGCTATTTTACATTTCTGCAGTGCTTGCTCACTGGCATGGTCTGGCAGCCTGATTAGGTAAATCAGAAAACATGTTGTATAAAAGAATTGCTTTCCACCACACAAGCAGCAGACTCTGATGCCTGCAGATCCAAAACCTGATACTCCTTACCTGTCAACACTGTCAGGTCTAAACATTAACAAAGACCAAGGACATTAATTTTTTTTCCTATTGGGTCTGCTTAATAAACCATTTTCTGATTGGAATGAAACATGAGGTCTTTCTCTCCATCTCTCAGAGGAGGCATTTGGGTGGAAGAAAACAGGGAGAATGTAGACATTTTGATTTTGGCCCTTACCACATCCCTAAGGACGTGCCATAGTCTCTTCCTTCCTGCATTGTGGGGGATATTACGCTTGTGCCATGCCCTGCTGCAGATCACCTGGAGCTAGTGACAGTCCCACTTCACTCCTGTGTCCTTTTCGCAGAGATTAATTCACTTTTGCTGCCATGAAGTTGGCTGCTGTTCCAAACCTCCTTGGCAAGCAGGACAACAGAGATTTTTAACACAGCTTGGGTGGAGTGGTGGATACAGAATAATAGATCCATTTTCCATACCAGAAGAAGGCTAAACCCCACCTTTTAAATCTGCCTTTTTCTCCTTCCTGATGTGCCAGCCCCTTGCTGTGACTGTCCTGGGAGCATCACTTGCAGGTGTGTTTTGGTCTGTGATCATCCTGAGAAGGGCAAGGAGAAAATTTTGACCTCACTTCATATCTGTGCTAGAGTTGAAAAGTGAAAATATCCAGACTTCGGTCACATTTGACTAAAAAATTTTCTAAATTCCACCTGTTTCTTGAGCACTTCGCCAATTTTTAAAATCCTCTTCCTTTTGCAGACTGAACTCAAAAAGTTGTGCTGTTCCTGGTGCATATTAATTAAAATGTGGGTACCTGACAGCGCAGTTTAATAGAGATTAATGACTTGACAGAGTAAGCATCCGCTAACCCAAATGAGCAGGATACCCAACACGTGCTGTTCACAGCAAGGATTTAACAGGCTAGCAAAGCCTCCTAATTTCCAACTGCTGCACCAAATTTTCCTTCTGGGACTTGGACTACAGGCTTGCAAAGCATATCTTGTCCTGTGCAAACATTAGCTGAGATTTGAAAAGGCTTCCAGGCAGTTTATTTCTTGCAGTATTCTGCAGTCATCTCCAAGCAACTTTCAGGTCAGCTCAAAATACTCACTCTGATATGAGTAAGAGCAACATGTCTTTCTTTTCCCCTCTTGTCTGCAAAGCCTCAGACCTAGGCTTTAAAGGTTGCTGGCAGAAACTTGAATTTCTGTGACAATTTTTGGTTGTTTTGGGGTTGTTGTTTTCTGCAGTGAGAACTGACTCCCAAACAGTGTTAAGAGGACAGAACAGATGAGGAGATAGTGGTGCACGGCCCTGAGAAGATCAGAGCAGGTAGATGAATGCCTGGGTGTCTGTGCAGGGAAGGATGACTCAGCCCATCGCGGAGCTGTTCTCCATCACCGCTGCTTCACCCGTCCTCGCAGCTGGGTTGGAGGAGCACTGACAGCACTGCTTCCTTCACAGTGTTTTATTTAATTTTTGCTAGCTGCTGCCTTTCTGTTCATTCAGACTTTACGGGAGTATACTTTTCCTAGCTGGTGTTTTTTCTGTGATTCATATATTTCCTGCCTTCTGTTTTATTTCGGGGCATACAACTGTGGGGTTCTTTAAAGAAACGGGGTGGTTAATCTAATCCTTAGAACTCAGTCTGGAAAGTCATTCTGTTCAACATTCTCAGAAAGTGTTGCTTGAAAAGACTTTTATCTGGTAATATCTTGTATCTATTTCCATTACTGCCTCTGGGAAAAAAACCCAAAACATTCAGGCTTTAATTCTCAAAGGCATTTGAGAAAATCTGGAGAAATCACCACAGGATAAACTGATCTTACCAGTACAGGGAGCAACGTACTGCAGAGACTTAGAGACACTCTCAGTCTCATCTGAAAGAGTTTTTTTTCCAAGGTATCAGAGGTACCTCAGGGCTCACTGAATCCAAATTTTGCTGTCACTGGGTTATGCTTTTTCATAATCTCTTTGGGATTCTAATATGAAAGAAAGATTTAGCCTTGAATTATTTATTTATTGCATGTTTTATGCATACCTATCCATTCTTTGTGCCTATGCAATAAAACTAATTGCACTGCATATAAATAGACCAAGCAGCTATGATAGAATCTCCAAATACAGTTAACCTGTCAGGAAAGGCAATTTTCTTCTCCAATATTTGCAGTACAATTTGCAATACAGTTACCTCTCAAAGTCTCGGGGAAAAAAAAATCAACAGAGAAACAAACAGGTCCTAAATGTCTGTATTCTTGGGCTTAGATGCACATCTGGCACCTCTGCTCTTCATGCAGCCAGAGTGTCCTGCACCCTCTCTCCGCTTCCTCCACCTCTCCTGGCTGCATCCCGCCCCGTGAAGCTTTCCTCCAAGTCCATGTCTCTGCTGGGCACTAGGTACGCTGTTTGCCTGGCGTGTTCAAAACATTTGCAGATTTGCTATGTAACATGCAACAAACCAGACCTAACTCTGTGTTTGTATATTCAATGCTAATCTTACTGGAATTCAAACATACCACATAATCACTGCTAAAGAAAGCCTAAAGCAAGGCAGATGTATCCGAAGAGTGTTGGAGCACCAGAGTGACAGATGCTCGTTGCACCATTTACAAACATTAATTAACATTAATGTACTGTTCAGACATCAAATTAGCACAGTCCCTTGAGAGAGATGATGTTTTAGAGATTCCCAAACCCCGGTGCTCTGCAGCGGAAGGCCGTCTGCAGCGGAGCCCTCTCCCTGCACGGGGTGGGAGGGCACGCGGGTATGAGAGCACGCGCAGGGGGCACAGGGGGGGCTTGGCTCAGGTGGTCGCCGGCTCTGCCTGCCCTGCCTGCTGCCCACTGTTTCTGATGCTGCATCACATCGCTCTCTGTGCTCCTGTCTTTTGCATGGTGTTACAGCCAACGCAGCCGAGGCGCAGGGGGATTGACTGGCTCGCCAAAGGAAGCTTGGGCCATGGTGGGGTTGGAGGTCAGCAGCATGATGTCTTTCTCAAGGACAGGGAGAAAGCAGCAGCGCCCAGCTGTGCTCTGCGAAACATCTGCTGGCTGGCCAGGGGCGGGGGGGGAGGTTATTAGTGGGGAGACTTATTAGGTTTTAAATAGCTATCAGTAAGTAATGATTAGGCAGTCCGCAATCTGATTATATGACACAAATTTCAGCTATAGTTTTGAACCAGGGCATAAGTGCCCCATGCCCTTTTCAGCTGGAGAGGCGCCTGATCTCGTACAGCTCCCAGGTGCTTAGGTGGAGGAACAGAGAGGCAGCACGGGAAGGGGCTGAGCAAGGGCAAATGGAGACCGCCCACGAGGGCTGCGAGACGCGACACGTAACTGCGGAGTTATCTCTGTCGGCACTCAGCTCAGCAAGAAAACTAACAGGATTTGCAGAATTCAGGTCTGAGAGCATTAAGAAAAATAACAGAGCAGATGGTCATGGTACAGCCTGAGGGATGCACTGTCCTTTATTAATCTTTACAAACCCTCTAGAAATACGGTAATTTATTTTGCCACTGTTGCTGCCAATAACCGTCCACATACACCAACCCGCATGGGGACCATGAAGGAGTCCTCTATCTCCATTTGGCAACATACGTTTGTTTGTATTACTAGCTAAATTTATCCAGTTCCAATTAACTGTTCTCTTTAGCATTTTTCTCAGTGTAATTATCTCAACACCAGCAGGCCGTTGTTTTTCTAATAAGAATTTAATTTTGTTAGATGTAATCATTTTAGGACATTTTTTTTTTCTGGACCAGCGATGCATTTTATTGTTTTATTTGGCACAGTCAGAGACCATAGCTTATTTGCTCAGTGGGAAAAAGGAAAAGAGCTGTTCTCTCCAAAAAAAAGTAAAAATCTGGTTATGTGGAGGCCAGAATCTGGTTTAACTGAAATATCAGCAAAGCCAGTAGCGTTGTTTTAATTTCACACAGGCACAAATCAATTGACATCCTGGCTCCTTAGACTTGGTCGCTTGGTCAGGGTTCAGCAGAAGACTCTGGCCCAGTCTGGCTTAACTGAGGGAGAGGAGGAGTGTGCAAAACCACGCTCAAATTGGGGTTTTGTGGAGCGCACCAGCACAGAGCTCCAAAAAGACAAAGAAGAGGATTTTCCAAACTAGCCAAATCCTTATATGTAACTTGTGTCCTGCAAGGAGAAGAAGCTTCTGAAATAAATGTCCTTGTCGCCCGCAAGAGTCTTCCATCAATACAGTTCAGTATCTTCAGCGTCTGAGCTGGCTGCCTGGGGAGGCAGCCCCCGGGAGCCCCTCTGCCGGGCTCAGCCTCCTCCCGCTGTTGGGCTAGGAGCAGGGTCCCCTGTGGTGGCAGCTGGTGGAGTCTGGCTCTCTCCTGTTGCGTTTCTTTGGCCTCTCTTTCCTCAGGAAATCAGATATGAATCGTTCCCACTTTGGTGTTTAAGGCACAGTTCAGCAGACACATACAGGCACAGAGCCTGTATGGGCATGGTTGTTGCACCCTGACTTTGGGAGAGAGAGCTAATAGCACCCACAGTTTTCCCATCTTCTTGTCTTCTTTTTTCTAGATTCTTTAAGGGAGGTAAAAAAATTATTCAGTATTAGTATTCAGTAAATTTTCCTCAGCTCATTTTGGCCCCAATGATGATAAAACATACAGTATGTATATAATTTTATACATGCACATGACACCAAATGGTTTTAAATGTGGGCCACCCACAGAACCAGTCTGTTTAGTAAAGGTGGGTGTGTATTTGTCTGTCTGTGATATCTAAAGAGCTTCTTTCAGGGTAGTGTCTACATACACGTAGCTCAAATAAAATTGTATTGCAAACCAAGGGGGTACTCTTAATTTTTGTCCAAGGGCAAGGAATAATCTGATGCAGCTAAGTAATTATATTTCTGTAATGCCCAGAAGGCAAGGAAAGAGTAGCGATGTGATTAGAGCATCACTGATGCTGAGGCAGGAGCTGTGGACTCCAGGACTGCTCTCTGGAAATGTGTCCAGGGCAGCTTTTACGGCACCATGGGCTGGAGGAGGCACTTGGATGTCCAGGCTGATGGGTGGCCAGATGTGCTGGCTGCTGTATCACTGCTTGCTTCTCTTTAACCACAAAAACTAGTGTATGTTAACGTTACTGGCCCAGACGGTAACCTAGATTTTTGGGCCCTTGATTTCAATCTTGACCACAGATCCCGGTCACAACTGGAGTCTCATTGTGTTGGTGCTTGATGAGTATGCAGATAGTCACTACCACAAATAGCCATCCTTGCCATGGACCACAGCTAAATTATGTTGCCGTCAGATCTAGGTCACCAGTGTGTTGAAATGCAATGCTGTTTTTCAGTCCCTCCACTTTTCCTTTCTCTTCTCTAAGAACCTAGAAGCTATAAACTTGTAATAATTACAGGTGTCATCACTTAAAAGTTGATGTGCTTTTCAAGAATTGGGGTTTTTTTATTATTTTTTTCCTGGAGGAAAGGCAGGGTGTGATACAAGGAGCGTGCATACATGTGTGTGCATGTATGCGCAGGATTTTTCATACAGGCAAAATGGCAACAGCAAACACCCATGATTTACAATACTTAAATTTCCATGAAAGCCTTGGACCAGCACAGCAGATTCAGCATTCAGTCATACAACGCAAGAATATAACTGAGGTTCATTTTCTGTCTGTTTTCTCTTTGGCTTCACAGCTTCCCTCTTATCTGCCATCTCCTGTCTTCACATATACACAAGTTTAACATTAGGCAAGCTGTCCATGATCCTGCTGCTGAGGAATGTGATATTATGTCTTCTCTACCCAAAGTGCTGAAGGCTGTTAGGTACAAATGTGTTGCTGATGTACAGTTCATCAGGCATTTATATCTGCTTTCTGGTTTTATGACCGTAAAGGGAGCTTGCCAGCATGCAAAGTGCAAGTCCTGTCGGGAAAGGATAAAACATTTTGCTCTTACAGCTTGTGGACACTGTGTATATGAGGCTGCTCCAATGTGACTGTGGCAGCTCCTGCTGGTGATGAATGTAGGAATATGGAGGAAAAATTGTCCCACAGATTGGGGCACTGCATCACTGAACCTTGAAAGTTTTTTATAGCTTTCGTGAACATAATAGAGGTGCACCTGCATCCCCTCGGAGATACTGGGAGAGTGTTCGTAACACATGAGGTCCACTTCTGGGAATTGGTCCACTTGGCACTAATCGGTCCCCCACACATCCATATCACTGGACCTTCCACTGGAAGACCAAGGAGCATCACATTGATGTTCCTCAAGACAGAGTCTGGCCACTGCAGTGTTTCTCGGAGCCACCAAGTGTTGCTGGGCAGGTCACAAGTCCTCAGTAGCTGGACATATCTGCAGTGGCCATAAAAGCTATGGATTTGTTCTTTTGAGCCATGTGTAAAATGTTAGCACTTGATTCATTCATGTGGCAAATATCTGCTATGGGAAAGGAAAAGTATTATAATAACCTTTGCTTTATGGAGCTACTTGGAAGATGTACAGCTCCAGGAAGGGATTCTTGTATTTCCCCTTCAGCAAACAATGTCATAACAGAGGTGGAGGAGAGGATGTGTTTCGCATCATCTGCTCTGCTGTAGGTATCGTGGAAGTTAACATTTTCAAGGAACTGCAGAAACATGGGTCTTGGCTGATAATAGTAAGAATTAATATTTAATTAAACTTGGACACGGTATTAATCATGTGTATGTATTACATTTTATATTCATCCATCACACTGTCATACCAGTATGTAACAGATATTCTTTATGAGCACAGGAAAACAGCTCTAGCTTGAAAGAAAGCAGAAATGTAGAATAAGAAAATGTCTTTATTTCAGCTTTTGACTAAAACTATTGATAATGTTAGAGATATAATTACTTTTCTCTCAGTGAATAAATAGCTGCTTAAATGCCCAAACGATCACATACATCAAATCACCAGCCACTGCAAAAATTGGTGTGACTTCAATGACTTCTGTTAACATACACAGATTTCTATTATCTGACTGTCTGGGCCATTGAATGGAAATCCTGCTGAGCTATGGAAAAGCGGACAGGGTGCTTCTCTGCCTCCCTCACCATCAGCAAAATTGTCACCCACACTCTGATTGTGGAACCTTGTTACCAATAACAGTGTAGGGCAGGAGGAACCCAGCTCAACTTTCTGAACACAACGGAAGTCACGGTAGCAGCAGTTAGCAAAAAATAGATATATATAATCTTTTGACATGTAAGTGGAGGAAAATTGCTGCTGAATCACTGGGAGAGAAGAAATATGAGAGCTTAAGATGTCATTTTTACAGGCACATTTTTTACTCTAATGGCCTTTAATAGCATGTACAAGTCAGTGTAATGCTGTCAGCTGCAGCAGAGATAGAAGTACAGAGATGTAGTAACTCGAACTGCTTGGCAGAATTTTTTTCCTGCTGTAGTTAATTAGCAATGTATCATGGTTTTCCTTTTCTGTTTGCTTATTCAACTTGTGAAACGGTAGCTGGTGTCTTGGCTGTTCTTTCCCATTTATTTATTGAATTTCTTCTTTTGCCCTTTCTGCAAATAGATGTAGTTTCTTGTGACTTGCCGTAACTTGCCATCAGGTATGTCACAGGAATCCTTTGCTGTCCAGCACTGAGTAGCCCTTTCCAGTAGGTGTCTCTTGAATAGTAAGCAATTAAATATGCCAGATATATCTCCCTTGTGTTTAGAGTCAGAAGAGCAGTTGCACATAATGCCAAGAGAAGGACCATCTGTTCTAAGAAGCAGTCAAAAACATTACTGTAAATACCTGTTTGAATTCAAAGGTCAGTTTATTTCCTGGGGGAAGAAAATCTGGAGAGCAGGGGGAAAACCAAACACAATAAGCTCTAGCAACACAGGACAAGGTTATACAACACATTGTGGCTGTCATGAGGAGCGTAGTTATCCTAGGAACAAAGGAAATATTTATTCTATCCTCTGAAGTCATTAAGATATTGAAATCTGACCATGATGATCCTCACTGTCTGATAGACTCAGAAAAATGTAGGTTGGAAAGGACCTCTGGAGGTCTCTGATCCAGCCCTCCTCTCAAAACAGGGCCAAACTCAAACTTAAATCTGTCTTCCTTTAATTAGGTCACTCATGGCCTTACCCATTGAGTTTTGCATATCTTCGAGGCTGGATACCCGTGCTTGTTCAACTCGTGATCCAATGAAGGCAAGCTCCATAACTAAGTAAATCCTATTCCTGTAAATTATTCAGCTTCTCCTTCTCCCTGGTGGGAGGGATGTGAGGGCTGTGTTAGTGGGGACAGGAATCAGACCCACTGACTGCCATGGCTGTTAGCATGAGCTCCACGGGAGGAACATTTCACCCAATGCTCTACAAGAACAGTTACTGTCAAATATGCCATTTCTTTGAAAGTGAAACTTTTCAGAGGAACAGGCTGATTTTCATGCACACACGAAACCAGAAAAGAATGTAGAAATGATCAAATTGAATGCTTGTTTCAACATTTTTCCCCTGTGACATTTTGAATCTTGTTTCAAAGAGACTTTTAAAAAATGTTTTCTTTTGACACTTTGATATTATTTCAACCCTTTGTGTGGAATATATCATCCGATTTTATCAAAATAAAGCAATTCAGTTGACTCCACATGACTTTAAAAAAAAAGTCTTTAAGAAAATTTAGAAATTCTTGGACTTTTGTGCCTGTTTAGCACAAAACTTTAGTTCCCACTCAAATCTTGATGAAATAAATTGTGCACCTCAAGGACATCTCTCTAATGCAAACACATGAACTGTGTGTATGTGTGCATTCACATATGTCTTATTTTAATGTGCTGCAAGCATCTCAGGTTAGTGGTCCAGCTTCAGTGTGTGTTTGCTAATTTAATGTCTCTAATTCATGGTTCTACTGACCTCATAAAATCGATTTCTATAGGCATTCAGCAGGGAGGCTCTCTCTACATACACATTATGCCTTGATGTGAGGCTTGACTCAAAAAATCTCTGACAGAGGTAATTCATTCCCTTTATAAATAGTTTTTGAAACTGTGGCCACTTCTTCAATGCAGTGCTCATATGCTATGGGGCACCATATGGCATAATTTCTGTGCTTATCAAATCTGGAAACTGCATCTACTAGATGATCATTATTAATTCACTAAGAAAATATATTCATCAGGCACATAGCTGAATTATATACTTCATTACTTAGAAGAGCTGAGAATTTATGGGCGTTTCTTGTGTCTCTGGACCCCAGTTCCCTGTCGCAGCAGTGGGGACATAAGTACTGGCCTGTACAATGTGTGCTGAAATCCAAAACTCTAAAGATCAAAAACGTTTCACTGGGAACCTGAGGCAGACTGTCAGGTCAGAACCACCAAAAATCTGCAGTAGGATTCTATGGTTGCTGATCTGCTATGCTTATGGGCCTATATTAATTTCAGAGCAAAGAGATTTCCAGTTTTAGGTTTGATACACCTTCCTGATGTAGAAATCTGCTAGCAGGTGGGTAGTACAGGGACCAAACAGACAGAAGAGTTGATTTTGTATCTCTTTGAGAAGACATTTTTAGTTCATAGCTAGTTGTTATTTTAAGAACAGCGACCTATTGTACTATGAATATGTTGGATGGATCAGGAGGAGAAAGGAGAGCACAGGGCATGTCCCCTTGGCTGTGAAAAGACTAGAAGCCCTGTGCAGGCATTTGCCCTGTCCTTGTGGCAGAAGGTTAAAGCCCAGCCAGACAAGAGGCTAATTCCTGGGAGGTAGAAAGGGGGCTTGGTTACGGAAAAACACACTTCATTTTACTGACATATTCACAGCTTTGAAACACTTCGTTAATTTGCAATAACAGCTTTTGCAGTCTTGTCAAAATAAATGTCCATCGCAGTTAGGAAACCCCCAACATTTACTCAGTTATGGCTAAATGGAAGGAAGGTGGACTCATTCATCGTGGTAAGGAGGGTGCAGACAGCTTTGTGACTAAGTGCAGAGGGAGAGGAGGGCTGAATATGAAGTCACTCCCTTGCTCTGTGACCTCAGACAAACCACGGCATTAAGCTGTGCCTCATTTTCCCTAGCTGGAAAACAGAAAATACTGGCTTTCCCCTGCAAGGCACTATGAAACCTGATTTACTCATGCTGTGAAAATATCCTGAGCTCTTTGTGTGAGAGGCAGTCAATGGAAATAGGCTATAGACTCATTTTTTTCTTTATTTTGAAAGACAGGAGAAACAAGCTGGAGAAAATGCTTTACAGTTTTATTTTTTTAAGACCTGGAAGTCTCCTTTGATGGCGGTTGTCCTCTCGCTTTTCTCCTTGCAGGTACTATGCTATCTGCTGCCAGCCTCTGGTTTACAGGAACAAGATGACTCCATTGCGCATCGCTGTAATGCTTGGAGGATGCTGGGTAATCCCGACATTTATTTCTTTCCTCCCTATCATGCAAGGCTGGAATAGCATTGGCATCATTGATCTGGTGAGTAGCTAAGGAGGTACACCAGCCTGGTATCAAATATATTCAGTGCTGTATATTCTTCTTTGAAAAGCAATATTCAGAGAAAAGAAGACAAGAGAGGCTGAAGGAGAAACTTCTTGTTATCAATGCACAGGGGCTGCTGAATTTCTGGAGGGTGTCTTTAAAGGTGTTTGAAATGACTCTGTCCTGGAAGGACTGTCACAAAGACAGTAGTGGCTCTGGGAGCAGATTTTACCTGCGTCTACTAATCAGTTCAGTGAGTAGTCCTTTGAAAACATGCCAAGCCCCAGCTGGCTCCCGATGGGCACCGTGGGAGTCCTTGGTTCCCCTTGGCCTCTGCAGCTCTCGGCGAGTGCTGGCCACTGTTGGCTGAACCTGAGGGTCCTTCCTTGCTGTGCTAGCCATGTTTGGAGAGCTGGGAAACCCAGACTTCCGCAGAAGGGATGGTGCTTTGGGCCAGTCCCATCAATATGCCCTGTCTTGGTGGTGAGTGTTGAAGGTGGGGGAGAAGACGAAGTTCCCCCGTGCAAGTCATTTCAGCAGGGTCAGTTTTCCCTACCACAGTCTGGCTTCACTTGCAGGATCCCGTTTGCAGGGCAAGGAGTTAAGAGCTGCAAATCTGCTCTCCTTCCAATCTGGAGACACAGGAATTAAAAAATGGCAAACTGTGAAAACACCTTATTTAGAAGAGCTTGTTTAAAGAGATGTGGCATCTTCTATGCCAAGTCTCAGTCAAGGAGATATGAATACTTTTTGGCTCACGGAGAATAGCAGGTGCAAGCTGCCAAGCCTCTAGACAAGGCGATAAAGCCAAAATTGCTTCCAGACAAGCACCTTTAGGATATGCAGCTGGTAGAAAAGGGAGGTAGATTTTGTTTATTCAACAAACCATGTCAGGTATCTGATTTCTTCCACTGATTTTTTGCCCCCACCTTTTCAGAAAAGACTTGATACCCAGCTGTCTGTACCAGACTTTCTAAACACCAGTGCAAGCCCTGCCCTTCCTTGTAACTTGCTGACATTCACTGTGCAGATTTCAGTAGCTGCATGCTGAGAGGTAGCACAAGGTTCAAACACCACCTAGTGAAAATGCTTCATAGTTTATTTTAGAGGTAAACTTCCTTACTTGCCAATTTATGAATAATTAAATAAATTATTTAAATAAATAAATTTGAATAAATTTAAATAAGTTAAATACTTTAATAAATATTTTTTATATTATAGTTTTAGATAGGAGACAGGGTTATTCTCTTGTTGGAATAAACACCAGAAATTATGGGCCTGATGGACCTGCAGTGACATTGTTTTGTAGCAAGAATAGCCTCAGAGAAATCCTATCTGTCCCAGTTATGCCCCCTGCTCCCCAAACTCACATGCAAGGCCCCTTTCTTCATCTGCTGTCTCTGTTTCCATCACAAGTCATTGACCAGATCTCGGCCTACGGACTCAACCTGGAGACTTCTCCTGCCCACAGCCCCTGTGCCTGGGAAGCTCAGCGTCACCCCCAGCCTGGAGCTGCCTCCCAGATGCTGCAGCCCAGTCCCTTCCCTGTCCATCTGGTCTTTCTCTAATACCCCTGTGGGACTTGAATGGGTGAAACTTGTGCATCCTTGGTGTAAAACCACGCCCTGATGAACAGAGCAGTGAGCACTGCAAAAAAGCATGGCACAAAGTGAAGTTATTCTCCTTTGCTGTGTCTGAACTGGGGAGTTAGGCTGATTTTCACTGGCCAGGTTGAGGCATGCTCTAGGATGCTGGAGCTGAAACGTGGACTGGTCCTGCAGACCTGGGGACTAGCAGGGCTGGAGAGCCCATGGTGTGAGCACAGGCAGGAGAGGGTAAGGCAGGTACCACGGATGGCAGAGGGGAGGGAGGAGAGAGAATTGGAAAGTGGTGGTGAGGTGTCCTGGCAAACAGACTGCTGGTATCAGAGGAGCAGTGCTGAACTTCTGTCCTTTTTTGTCCTTGTCCTTCCTCCCCCTGCCCCCAGATTCAGCAAAGGCAGTTCAACAAGGCTTCCAACTCCACTTACTGCATATTCATGGTCAACAAGCCATACGCCATTACCTGCTCCGTGGTGGCCTTCTACATTCCCTTCCTCCTGATGGTGCTGGCCTACTACCGCATCTACGTGACGGCCAGGGAGCACGCCCGCCAGATCCGGGTGCTGCAGCGCGCGGGGGCCCCCACCGACGGCCGGCAGCAGCACCCGGACCAGCACAGCACGCACCGCATGAAGACTGAGACCAAAGCTGCCAAGACCCTGTGCATCATCATGGGGTGCTTCTGCCTGTGCTGGGCCCCCTTCTTTATCACAAACATAGTGGACCCTTTCATAAACTACACGGTGCCGGGGAAGCTGTGGACGGCTTTCCTGTGGCTGGGCTACATCAATTCAGGGTTGAACCCTTTCCTCTATGCCTTCCTGAACAAGTCTTTCAGACGTGCCTTCCTCATCATACTGTGCTGTGGTGATGAGCGATACCGAAGGCCTTCCATCTTGGGGCAGACGGTCCCCTGTTCCACCACCACAATAAACGGATCGACTCATGTACTAAGGTGAGTGTTTCTCGGATGCTGCAAAATGCCTGGAGTCACTAGAAAGAGTACTTCTCTAGAGTGTTCGTAAAGGATTGGTTTCGCTTTGCATTTGAAATAACTGATGGATTAACTGTTTAAAAAGGGAGGGGGCAAGAGAAGTGTCCAGAAATCCTTAGGGTGCTCAAAAAAACTGGGTTTGTAGATAACAGATAAGTGTTGGCATTGCAGTTTCTCCAGAGGTGTGTTCAGGAAAGAGTTGAGAAAATGCAGAAGTTGTGTATGCGTTTTGGCAAGCCCTGCTGTTTGGTCTGAGGGGAACAACTTGACCCCACGGGGAGCACCTTGAGGGAGGCTGCCTACTCCATCTTCTCTAGCAAAGGCATCATGACCCCCATTGCCCCTTCTCAGGTTCTGCCTTTGTAGCCCCACCAGCCACTGCTGCATCTTCTGAACTAATGAAAGGCAAAGGATGAACTTCCCCAAATGCCTTGAGCCTGCTGGGGCACTTCAGTGGCTCTCTGGGAGGGGGGATGCTTGCCATTGTGTTGTAGCAGCTCAGAAAATGCTGGGGTGTCTGCCTGTTCCTGTAACCCAGTCAAAGCCTGCCCTTGTGCAAGGCAGTGGCACCCAGCTCTGTGGGAGCCCTGGGAGCTGAGCGTGCCTCACACAGGCTACAGGACATAGTCCTGCTGGTTGGCAGTTTGGGGTCCAGTGAATCTGAACCCCACACCTCACACACCCCACCCTTCACGGAGTACCACAACGTGTTCATTGCAAGAGAGAGCGTGTGGGCTGTGCGCTGTGGGGGTGCAGAGGGGTTTGGAGGGCTCTGTGGTATGAGGCACCCTCTGCTGTCTTCTCCTCACCGAGCAGAGAGGTGGGAGGCAGAGCATGGAGGAAGGCAGGGAAGAACAATTATCTATCTATCTCCTGTAATATCAGAACAAACTGCAATCTCTGAAAACACCCATAGGTGTTTCTATGCAACTGTCTAGAGGAGATTTGGTTCTTTTGGTAAATGGATTCATGGCTCTTCACATGCAGATGAGGACTTGGTAACCATAGTTGTGTTCAGAGCTGAACCCATCTGGAGACTAAATCAGACACTGAGCACTTCCCAGCTGAGTCTGATCTGCTGTTTTGCCCCAGGCTCCCTTCTGCAATGATCTCTGAAACTTTGGAAGGAGTCCTGAGCCATATAATGGATGGGAGATGGGGCAGGGCTTGTCACAACCTTGAGACAGACCTCTCAAGCTTTTTAAGTCATGAAGGACATTACAACGTAGTTATCGCCTGCTGATTAAAAACTGTTTGGGGGCTATGGTTCCAGAGCCCTCTGTCTGTGATGGATGTGTGCCACGGTCAGCCTGTATTTCTATTGGACCCGTGCTCGCAGGGGCAAGCCAGATGATCCTGTGCTGCGGTTAGGAGGACTGAGCGAGCAGCCCTTGTTGGAGGCAGCGCGCCATCCCGCAGCGAGCCAGCCGGTACCTCTGGCTGGGGAGCTGCAGGGGCGAACACTGGAAAGGCGTCCCTGCATGGGGAGAAGGGGAGGGAGGGCCTGGTCCCGTCGTCCCTGGTTAATGGAGGTGGCTCCATGCTCTCACCACGGGGCCAGCCCAGTGGCCTAAACACAAAGAAAGAGAGAGTGGTGTCTATTTTGGCTAGTAAGCACAGCAACAAGATACCTTTTGTTAAGTATACAAGGCAGAGAGACAACAGGGAGCCTCTCTTAGTTGTGGGTTTGAGATGTGGAGGGCAGGGAGCACGTCAGCCCAGAAGGTGAATTGCTTGAGTCCGTGCTGACATTTGACCTCCAAGCATGGCAGATGGCAATGCTGGTGCCTCCTCATGTCTCCAAGTTGTCTCACTGCTTTTGCACTAAGTTGTCTTGCTGTGAGACCTCATCGTCCTGCCTGTGCCCTGTGGGACAGGCAGGCTCAGGCCAGCACTGCCCTGGGGACACTGGGCAATGGAGACGGGCTCCCGAGAGAGCGAGCAGCCAGGGAGGCTCTGCACACCTCCAGGAGGGCTGAGCTGCTGGGGGTTTCCTTCATTCTGTGCTGAGTGTCCCTGAGCTGACAAACTCCTCATTTTGAGACTCTTTTTAAACATATCGATGTCCCTGTGATGGCCAAAGCAAATGTGAAGACTCACCTGCCTTCCAAAGCTAGGGGTGGCCATGGTCTTGGCCGCCCCAGCCAACTGGGGAGGTTCTGGTGAGCTGCAGTAAATGGTGGATCCCACCATGGAGCTGAGATCAGGCTTTCCTCATTTCCAGCTTCTCCCTCCCACTTGTTCCACTCTGCTCCCACATACACGTTATCCATGGAAATGTATAACAATCCTGTCAATCTAGATGTGACAACCATTGCAAAAGGCCCCACAAGAACCAAACCTGCACAGGGCATCTTGTCCACTTATAGCTTTTATGAGTACTTTTATGGATAAGAGCACATTGCCTCTCTTCAACATGCTACAAGCGCAAGACAGATTATCTCCTGCCTTTCCATATCACTCCAGCTCTGCAGAAGGCACTTGCTTCCTGCTGCCGCATCCGCTCCTACCTCCGCATGCCAGAGGGATGTGGCTCTGCACATCAGCACTTCAGAGAGCAATTATTTTCTGTTTTCCTCAGCTTTGTAACTGATGAGAAAAGCATGACTTCTTTCCCTGGTGCAGATTATGCACTGATGATGATAGAGGTGTGGGGATTAAAGGAAAACTGACTAACTGTAGTCTTTGGACAGTTAACCTCACTAGAGGAATTTGTATTTCTTCAGTGCTCCTCTGTTAAGTGCAAAAAGATTGAACTCAGCATGAACGGAAAAGAAATTTAGTGAGGCAGGTTCTCTCAAGGTATAACATACATTTGCTTTACTAGCATGGAAATACAAGGGGTTTGTGCCCAGCAGCTGAAATATTGAAACCTTCCTGTATGGGTTGGCTTCATACCAGCCCAACTGAGGAGCTGTGTAGGTGCTGGACCTGGTTCACACACTTCTTTTCCAACCTCAAAGTTGTTTCTTCCTGACCAAGAGCTTCTGCAAATGGGGAAGTTGTGCAAGTGGGATTTTACAGCTGCTTTTTATACTCTGGCAGGGAGAGCAGTGAAGAGCAGGACAGAGTTCCTCCCCCCAAAACTGCAGAGATTTGCAATTTGGTATTAAGCTGACATGAGTCATTTAGCCTCAAAGGGAGTCAGGAGTGGTTGACAGTAGGACTGGGATTTCTAACTCTGCTCTACTTCCAATCTTGAGAAGATCTGAACTTTCCTTCAGCTCTACCTGTCCAAACCATTCTGTCCTTGCTTACAATCATCTCACCAGTGCGTTTGCAACTGCAAAGAATATGTTTGTCACAGTTAAAATTCAGACTATTGCTCTTGGATGCATCTGACCTGTGAGAGTGCCTTGCAGGGAGGGAAGGCATTTCTTCTTTTTTTCTTTTGATAACTTTAGTGTCAAAATGTTCTGACATTCCCGTTTTGGGATTTTTCACATTTATATTAGGAATGGGAAAAAAAGAAGAAGGAAGAGCAGAGTGCGATAAAACACGGCAGTGAGAAGAGGCAGACACCCTCACCACACACAGACTGAGAGACCGCTTGGGAGACAGTTCTCATTCTTTCTCTTTTTTTAATTTATTTTTCAAGTGATCTGTGAAGACTGTGGTGCTCTGGGTGACCCAAGCAGGGAGAGACTTTTTACAGCACACCTGGGGCCAGATGCAACCACAATGGCGATGGGGCGAGGGAGCAGACTGCAGAGTGGCTCGACCATGATATGAGGGTGACCACAGCTTTCTTAATCCCCTGGCAACCACCCCTCTTTATCCCTAAATCATGAACCAGAAGATGGGGAAAGGATTTCCTGTCACCTGTTTTGTTCTTGAACTCTCCATTAGCTGGTGTGAGAGACACCATCCCTTGGGCGGGGTAAGACATGGCGCAAAAAGTGTTTTGAAGATGTCATGAACAGCCAGGAGATAGGATTTGGTTAGAGTTGGATCTATGTGTATGATGGGAAAGGGTATTAGAATTAAATATTCAGCTTTGAAAGAAAATTTTGATTTGCCTGTTTTCCAAGTTTGCTTTCTGCAAGTGTAGGAATTGCCAGAACCCTTTTTTTTTTTTTTACCCCTCGATATTCACCTATTTCAGTTCTTATGTGTACCACCAACTGGAAAATTCAGGCAGGACACATGCAAATGGTGAACTGAAATCTGCAGGTGTGGCTACAATCCAAAATTCATGCCCTATTCATTTTTCAATGGCTGAGATTGCAACTCACATGTCATATACAAAGGTTTGTTTCTCTGGTTGCAGGACAAATTGTGTAATTCATTATAAATATTTGCGATTCATAGTTCTAATAACCTATGGTTTGGAATATCATTCACTGAAAAGACTTGGGAATCATTCTGAATAATGAGTGGATAGGAGAATTTACAATGAGCACTCAACTAACATATGGCAAAAATTAGTACAATAATTAACTGCAATAGATATGGGTTTCTGGATGCCTGTAGCATGTGTTCAGGAGTTCTGTGCACCATAAGACTGAAAGCAAAATTCCATAATCATCTGAAAAATGCTGTCTTCCCCTTTAAACATTTTGCTTGCATATCTTTTGTCATGCATAGATATTTATTCAACACAAAACAACAAACTCATGCCTTCATGAATCATTAAACTCTCGTACTGCACAAGTGGATGGGAACCCAGATCAGCATTGCCTGAATTCTTGGATAAAACAAGTTCTGAAATTTTGCCACAGTGAAGAAGATGACTTTGGGTAAAATATAAGAGGGCAATGATCAGAGTAGACAAACTCTGGAATGTTTGGGTCAAGGAGATCGCTTTGGTATATTCCCCATTTCCTCTCAGAATTGCACTGTTCAGCACAGTACAGTGTATTAGTCTCTTCAAGGAAAGCTATAGTGAGTGGTTTATTTGCTCATTTTCCATCATAGAGGTATCTTCTCAGACAGAGCTGATGCCAATTTTATTTCTCCAAAGTAAAACACATCCTGATTTTCCTTTTAGAAGAGCCAAGAGAAACAAAGTGAAAAAAAAAAGCAGCATGCAGCTTGGGGGGCTGGAAGTTCATCGTCTTCATAAACACAAAATTAAATAAATAACCCAATCAGCCCACACTCATGTCAGCACTCTGAAGGTGCACAAAATGCTGGGAGAAGTGTGCAGTAAATCATTGCGTGCAGCCGGCACTCAACGCCAGAGCACTGCTGTGGAGTCTTATCGGTCCCTATAGGGAACATGAGTAATTGTGCCAGTAAATCTCCTGAACTGCGGTGAGCCCTGGTGCTTCCTTGCTGCTGTTGGAACAGGCAACGCAGCAACTCGGGTCTCCAGTTTTTAGAAGTTTAGCAACTCCATGGTTTACAGATATGTTGGAATAAAAATAAATCCACCCTGGTTGTAGGGAAGAGAAGGTCAGAGCTGCCATGGATCGAAGGAAGAAGTGATGTGTGCCTATCGGCGATGCTTCCCCAGCAGGAGTGCACAGGGGTGGTCCTGCCCCATGGCTCAGTCCCCTACACATCCCTCCCATGGAGCTGCCCCAGCTCTGAGCTGGAAGCCCCTCCTGGCACATGCATACTGCGAAATGTCTGCTGTGATTTGAGGGGAGACCCGTAGTGGTACTGGCGGTCTCTGCACAGTGAGGGGAGCTCCACGGATGCCCAGTGCACCCACTGCCCCCGCGCCGCACAGCCAAACCCTCCTGTTGCAGGGGTTTGACATGTGGGATTGGCAGCAGGGTTAGGGCTTGAGGGGGAATTTGCACCTGAGTTTAGCTTTGCGTTACCACTTCCAGTCCGTAAAGGCAAAGGTAGGTGCTCTTCCTTTCTCCTTGCCTTTTCCTGGCCAGGAGCAGAGGAGACTTTGGGCTAGAGGCTACTACGTACAGGCGGGATGAATGGGCTGCTGGCATTGCATTACTTTATGCAGCTTTAAAACAGTGAATAAGTTAAAGAGACTTTCCCTCTCTGTTTACAAGGTAGCTTTTCACAAAGACAAGCAGACATCCTGAAACCCTCCTGGCTTTGCAAGGCTGCCAGCTCAGAGCCCCATCTCCCCTTGCTCCTGGGGGTCTCCCTGACACCCCGACATGGAGGACCCCTGCCTGAGCAGCAGCCTGGGCGCTGCCTGCAGCGAATACACATCAGGATGCCCAGATGCCCACTGCTGTGGAATCAAAGCAATTTGCGTCTTCTCAAAGATTTTGAATGACCATGCCTTTTCGACAGCTTTAATTTCACAAGGTTATTAACTCCATCAGTGCTCAGTCACCTCCTCACAGGTCAAATCCCAGCTGGCCAGCTGTCCCTGTGCCACCACGCACCGTCCCCTTCTCCTGCGGAGTCACCTTCAGGGGAATGGGCACATTTGGTGGCTGTGGTGTTACAAATTGTCTGGTTGTTTCCAAACTGCCGGGCTCAGAAATGGCTTCACAAGGTGGGTTAAAGAGTGCTCTGGTTTCCCTGTGCATCCAGGCATGGGTATGGGCTGAATCACGCAGCAGGTTCAGTGCCCAGCGTGGGTCATTTCCCTTGTGTTCACAGGGCATGGATGGAGCGGCAGTCCTGTCCCACCTGCGATGGTGGGATTTTGTGGGCGGTAGTTGTGGCTTGACTCAGAAAACACAGAGGTTAGTTACTCAGAGCTGCTTTCTGATGAAACTGGCAGGTCTCTCTCAAGGATCTGGGTTTACAAGTGAAAAATCTCCTCCTGTTCTGCCTCCTCCTGTTCCTCTTATCTCTTATCCTTCCTTAGGCACTAAGACAGCCGCAGAGACCGCAGAGCTTCCCGAGGCAGAATAACACACTTGCTGCCAGGGGTCAGAAAGCCCCGGCGGCTCCTGCCGCTCCTCGGCAGCAACAGCAGCTGTGGGCTGGCGCCAGCGGTGGGGCTTTCCCACCACAGCCCAGCCGAGCCTCCAGCCGACAGCCTGGCCCGCACAGCCTCCCTGTCCTCTGCTTGCGTGCCTCCTCTCCAGCTCTCCTGGGGCAGAGCCGACCCTTGGCGTTTGGCAAGCTGAAAGCTCTCCCAGCACGGGCGCTTCGTTGGCGAAGGTGCATTTAGCCTCAGACGGGGAGGACGCGCCTTCACTATCGCATTTTCCTGCGGGACAGAGTGGTGGCCACTGGCACTGGCAGAAGTGTTTTGGAGAAAGGAGGGACCGCGGCAGCGAGCGCGGGGGGACAGGTCAGGCACAGCCGGGACAATATCTCAGCCCTCCCTGCTGAAGTCCCTAAAAACCATTTCAGTAGCAGCAGAGAGGAATCTGAGCCCAGGTCTGCTGCTGCTACGTGATGCTTAATACTTGTCTCCCCTCTGTTTTCTGTCTTTCTCTCACACACACGTGCACGCATTTGCGGAAAACGACTAATTATGTAAACCAGAGGGAAGTTATTTCTGGAAAGGAGAGGTTTACAGGCTGTGTTATCAGGGAGGTGTTACACCCCGCTCTGTTTGTGACGTTGGAAAGAGTGCAGTGTGCGAGGGCTGCAGTGAGAACCTGGAATTCAGCTCCAGGCTGCAGCAGCAACCAGCCAGGCTGGGCAAGGAAGAGCTTCAGTGCTGCTTAAAAAAAAAAATTAAAGAAAATGAGATGTTTCAGTACATGCACAACTTTGCTCGGACAAACTCACAAAAGGCTCTGATCTCTAGCTGGCCCAGAGGTGAAAGATTAAGGCTTGGGTTCAAACACAGGGTCTCCTGACTGCCCTCAGCGGCAAAGCCAGCTACTTGCATTCCCTGTTCACTCTGCTAGGCTGCCTGGAGGCTCCACCAAATTAGTTGGAAGGGTAAAAGCCAATTTATTGGCTCTTCCAGAGTTTCTGAAAGGTTTTTTTTGCTTTTGCTCTTAAGGAGAAATAGGCAAGCAGCAGGTAGGCACCCGGGTGCACAAAACTCACAAACAGACCCGGCAAAGGAACAAAAAACATTAATAACAAACATGCTATTTTAGCTTGGTTTGACCAAATTTGAAACTGATGTGGAAGTGAGTCTTCACTGTGACTCGGTTTTTACACACAAAGGATGCAGGTCTTTAATTTAAAATTTATTTTTTTTTACACTTTTACATTTTAATTTTATTTTAACACTATCTACAACATGAATACCAACATGAAAGGGTTTTTTTCCCCTTTACACAAACTGAACAGATTTTTCTGTAGATGTTCTGTGAATTTTTCTTATCACTAAAGTATCACTTGGAAAAGAATTCCAGTGGCAGAGTACTACTGCTCAAAACTATACAGTTAGTTAGAGCAAAATCAGGCCATTAGGGTTAAAATTTCTGACTGGCAGGAACTGCCTGGGAATGTTAATGATCCTGCAAGAGGGATCAGAGCTTTGACATATGTTATCATCTTCTTCACTACAAGGTCATTAGCCCCAAGATGGATCATTCGGACTTGGTCTGCTCTTTCCTTCATTGCCTCGTTGCTCGCTGTTTCACACTGGATTTCCATAAGTCATTTTGGAGGCACAATGTAAGCAGCATATATTTTGCTGTGCTTGTGAGACTTGGAGCAATTACAGGCTGTTAAGCTTTAGGAAGCGTGTTGTAATTTCTCCAGCAGCCACCTTATTAATGGGACAAATGGCCAAGAACTTCACCCCTTTGTGAATGTGGTGAGAAAGCACATTCCCACTAAGCTCTTTTTAGGAAGTTTCTGAGCAAAACACAACAAACGATGGCATCCCCCTGACATCTCCATCCCCTGCAAATTTTGCTTTTCTTCTCTTTTTGACAGGAGTTTAGCAAAAACTCCCTGTTGAGAGACACAAATAAGTTTTGTTTTCAGAGAAGCTGATGAAATACTGCTAGCGTGCGGCTAATATCTTTGCATATGTTTGGGCTGGGATTTTTATTTTTGTCCTTGATGGTAGGGATTTATTTTGCTTCATCTTAGCAAATAGATGCAAACATTATGTTTGCATGCAAACCATCATGCTCCTGTGATTAAATTACTCTGATTACCAGGCCTGTGGGCAGCCACCCTCAGGGGACTGTACCCTGCAGCTGCATTATCGCATTGCTCTGTGGTAGCTAGAGGACCTGAAGGAACATCCTCTTCTGCGCCTGGGAGGGCTCTGTCCTTAGGGACCCTCCAGTGCTTAGCGAGAGGCACAAGAGAAGTTAATGAAATTTTTCATTTAATAGACATAAATCTTGGTGGACTTGACTTTAATTGCAGTAGTGTCATTTTTCATCAGCTGCAGGTGCCTGGGTAAGCCATGCTGACATCCTGGGGTGCTGTCCAGCAGCCCTTTTCACCAGCCTTGTATGCTTTCCCCGTTACAAGTCTACAAGCACAGCATTAGGCATGGCCAAAAGCGTACCTCATACAGCATGAGCACTGCTGGAAGGGTAGCGAGTGGGTGGCCCCATGGGTCACTCTGGAGGCTGCCCTTTCCACCTGGTTCAGAGCCATGCCAAGGAGAGAAACCTCGTGAGAGCTCTCTATCCCAGGGCGTGAAATAGTGTATCGATCAAAACATTTAAAAATGGTGACTTCAGAGGTGACAAAGAGTATTTCCTTCATTTTGGCACAGCCCCAGGGCTGAGCCCTCTGGCCAGTGCAACCAGAAATCACTCAAAATGTGTTTTCTGCTCTGATAGTTTCAGTTCAAGTATCAGTTCCCCATGCTGACAGCAGCAGCGCCGTGCGGCTCCGTACCACAGCCCGAGCACAGCTGGCTTGTTTTGGCTAGCAAAATGGAGGCTGAGAGGGGTTCTGATTGCTGTCTGTAAATACATCAGGGGGGTAAAGACTGGGAAGGGAGAAGAGTTATTTAAACTAAGGAATAATGCTGTCACAAGAACAAATGGATATAAAGTGGCCAGGAATAAATTTAAGCATGGAATTAGATGAAAGTTTCCAGCCATCATGGCAGTGACGGTTTGAAACAATGTCTTAGTAAGACTAGTGGGGGAAAAAAACATCTAATTTTTAACAAGCTGAAGCCTGATGAATTTACAAAAATCATCTCATTATATGGTATGACTGTGATAGCAGGAAACTGCCTCAAGAACCCCCAAAAGCCCCACTTTGGCTTTAATTCTGACCCTTGTGGAAGCCAGAAGCAGAGCTGAACTCCTTCTGGGCTTGTCAATACCTGACCACACTGCCTATGTAAAGTGCAGATTTCTCCCCATCCTGCTGATTTTGCATCCATCAGGGAACATCGAGAGAAAGAGAAATTGTCCCTGTTTCCCAAAAAACCTCACGGGCTGGGTTCCTGTGCTTCCTACCTCCCCATCCCCCTCCGGGCAGCGGCTGCAGTGCAGTGTCACCCGCTGGCTGGCAAGTGGGCTTTTCAAGATCATAACCCTGTGGATCAGCAGCTTGGTATCCTGAGGTTGCCTCTGTCTCATTCCCAGGATTCGTGTTTAGTACAAAATTGCACCCAAAGATAAATACGAAGGAAGGACATGGTCCTTAAGTGATACTGTTCAGACTGTTTTAAAAAAATCTGAAAAGACAGGGTAATGCCCATACCACTGGTAAACAGGAGATTATGAAAAGTAGATCTCAATTCTCCAAACTGATTTTATTTTATGAGGTTGCAATTTGCCAGAAGCATGACACGTTTGACTTGCTGCCTACATCAGCATGGCATGTATTAACTAGATCACCCCCATAGTTTGTAAATCATAGTAAAATTACCATCTTCTAGTGGGTGTATTTCCAGTTAGGATTCTTAAGGAACAGGTCTTGGCCATAAGCTGTTTACTTTTAATCTCCTCTCTGCAGAAAAACAAATAATTGCTGATAACGTATGCAGATAGCACAAGATTAGAGTACTAACAGTAATGAGAAAGAGCAGCACAGGGCTACTCTGTGCTCTGAATTACTTGGTTAACTGAGCACAAGGAAGATGTTTCCACAGAGTCAGAGAAACATGGTCTTTATGGTTGTGCCTCTTGGCATGCTGAGCACAACCTCAGACCACAGGCTAATCTAATAAACAGCCAGCGTGAAACAGGTTTCCACACTAAACATCAGCTCCCACTTGATACTGAGCCTGAAGGGTGAAGGTGGCTGTTCCTGCAGGCACGGAGCCAGTGCTGCCCACGTGTCCGGCGCAGGCAGGGCTGGCAGTGGGGTACCATGCTCCGGAGGGAGGCTGGAAAAAATGAAGTGCGATTAAAAGTTTCAAAAAGAGGCTGTAGCAAAATAGTCCTGGCACATGAACTATTTATCTTGTACTAGAGAAGGTAGAGAGATCAGTGTCTGTTTGGGGTACAGAAGTCTAATGCACAGATGTGCAGCAAGGGAAAGACCTGGAAGTTTAAAGTGCCCAAACTTGCATTAGACACACAGTGTTCATTTTGAAAAGCCGATCAGCTCTCAGCAGTGGGTGGCTTTGTAAGTAGCTGGAGTATTTTATTGCAGCCTGGTGGGGATGATGAGTGAAATAAAGGAGAAAACAACTTCCACCTCTGTCCCTGAAGTATTAGCAGAGGGAGCATGAGTGTATTGGTTTGCATTCAGTTCAGCGCAAGGGCTCTTAGTGACCTTGAAATAACCTCCACTACTTCTCTAAATACATGTCTGTTGTGCCATTGCTCTTATTTCTCAATTTCTTTTTCAGAGTGGGTATGTGATGGCATGTACAGTACATACAGATATCTCATTCTGCCATTTAAAGCTAGACTGGACAAAGTAGTTAAAGATAGTACAGGGGACAATCTTGTACGAGGAAAAAGGCTCAGACTGGGGAATTCGAGTATAGCGCTTATTAGGTCTTCCCCTTTGCTAATGTTGTTAATCTTAGCCAAGAGATAATTCAGTTTTCAGTGAAATTTCATTAGCTGCAAACCTGAAAAACTGTTCTGTAAAAATATAGATCATTAGACTCAATAACAACTAAAAAAAGACTTTTGTAATTTCTTGGAGGAGCTTTCTTGTAATTTTTTATGAAGCTTTGCCAATATTTACAATCAAACTTATGTTCCATCTTCCCTGGCATGATTTTACAACTTGGCATCACTCTTCTCCACAGTAACAGCCTTCTAGTGTAACATTCACAAATACTGTGACTGGGAGTTGTGAGGGATCACAAGCAGGGCACAGACAGCTATAAATATCAGGAGGTACATGACAGTTCAAACAGGAGATACGAGCTGAGTCAGGAAGTGCAGGGTGAGATTATACACTCTGCTATGCAGGATGCAAGAGCAGAGAAGCCCTCGGGTCTGGGAATTTAGGTGTTCCACAACAGCAGAAGTTACCACCAGAAAAATAGAGTTGCACACATGGCAAAGGGCTTGGCCCGCATGTTGTTCTGTGCAGCATCAAACAACCTACGAACTAAAAGATGGGACATCATCATCTGCACAACCGTCTTGTCCCTCCATTCCCCTCTCCCTCATGTGAAGAAAGATGTGCGTATTTCCATATCTCCTGACTTCCACAAGTAGGTGAACGCGCAGGGCACCCTGTGGCAGCTGGTGGGACACAAAGCTCCTCCAGGCAGCTGATGTGCTGCCCACAGAGGCTGAATCCACCCTGGGCAAAAGCATTTGCAATGGCAGGACATACATCCAGCATGGCAGCACGCACGGGGATGTGCAGAGGGCGAAGCAGCCGCAGCCACGGCCGGGCTGCTGGGAAGTTGCGGTAAGGGCTCCTTCCCTTCCCATCGCTGTCCAGCTGCTTTCCCATGCCAGTCGCCTGCACCCACCTTCCACTGATGCTCCCATCTTGGCCTGGCCCACTTGGCCTTCTCAGCTCTCCTCCGGCAGCTTTCTTCTCACTGTTGAAGTGCAAGGGTTAAAAAGGAAAACTGGGGAGAAAGGGTAGAGAGCCAAGACCAGTGCTACAGCCTGGCTGATTGCTTCAGCTGGTGAAAAATGCACACGCGCTTGCAGCTGTGCATAAATGGGAGCCAGTGCCAGCGGAGGTTTTGGCCCCTTTTACTTAACAGTGACACAGGCACATCTCCAGGCTTTTTCTGTCATACTGTAACGTCGCCCTGAGGGGAAGGGAGCGGGAGCTGCTGAGAGCTGCCGGGCTGTTTGGCACAGCGTTGCCTTTGGGCTCCCGCTGCACAAACACCCCTGGGCAGGCAGCGCCACGATCACGGGTACCAGTCGCTTCCCACGTCATTTAAAATCCAAACATCAGAAAAAAGAATCCCAAAGGCCAAGAGCTGCAAAAGAGGAAGGGAGACTCCAGCACAGTCTGGAAAAGAAAGAGCAGGATTTGCACCATTAACTGAAGGCAGAAAAGCTGTGTGGGGGTGGGAGCTTATAGCAAGACACGGTAGTCGGGACCCTCTTCGAAGCTGTGCTCACTGTCTAAGATACAGCCCCTGCTCTGCCCCTGTCATGGTTTTCGAAGGCAGAGCATGTCTGTGCTTACTGAAGCAACCACCAGCATTACTGCATAGAGCGTACCTCCAGCTTGCATGGGGGCGGACTTATTTTTTATTGTGGGTGTTTTCTAAAGTTATTGCTGAAGCCTTTCTTTGTATTTGTAAATGCAATAAGCTTTTTATTGAGCTTGGGTTATCCCCAGGGTAGGAAGTCGAGACACTAATTTCTTTTCTCTCAGCTGTCATCTGTGAAGTCTGGGGTAAGGTTGCTCCTCCCACCCCTTCCCTGCTTTTTCTTTCCTAGGGATCTGTGCTAAATTTAAAAGCTGAACAGTTTTAAGATTTTTTTTTCTTTTGACACTTCAAAATTCTTCTGCAAAAAGATTAAAGTCTAGGGAAGAGGCGTGGGGTGACCTTGGCTCCTCTCCCCTGCTCGGCATCTCCCCAGCTCCCTGGGACGATGAAGCGCTGCCGGCATCACGTCGGGTTGCGAGGGCAGCGTCTGTGCGCATCGCCCCTTCCCTGGGCCTCGCTGACTGCACACCCGTCCCACCTGCCAGCCAAGCCCCGTGAAACCTGCCACCAAAGCAAACTGCCTGTCCCAGTACAAGCCAGCTCCCACAGGGCCTCCTGCCCTTGGGTAAGGTGATGCTGGCATCGGTGCTGCACCCTGTGTTGGAGGAGGCTGGTACCTTCCTTCACCCCAAAAATACTTGGCTTGCCAATAATCAGAACACTGCTGAAGCCTGGTACACAGCTCAAAAAATGCCTCACCAGAGGAAACTGAGAACTTTTGATAAGAGAAAAGCTTCTTGTAATTGTACCGAGTGAAATCAAGATATTTATCTTATTTCCTACAGAGGAAAGAGGGGATTAGGGTGTTAAAATAGCACAGTTTCCCTCCATTTTAGTAAGGTAATCTCTTTCAATATGTCTGTATATTGGAAAAAGAGATTAGAGCCAAGATAAACCCCTTTTTGTTATTTGGCCTAATACAAGATTCAAGATCAGAACTTCTCTTCTGCATCGGTTTGTTTCTGGTGGGGAAGCCAAGGCACTGAAGGGCACCTTGAGCTTGGAAGCGACGGAAATATAAACTCATTTTTGTCTATTTTTAATTGCATGACTTGTGCTTTGGGTAATGAAGGCAATTGATGTATTCTGGTGGGGCAGGATCCCAGTTAAGGCTTTCTTTCTACTCTGAGATTTGCTTTTGCTGTTTGTTGCCCTGGTTTATATCTCCCTAGGGAATGCCTAACCCCTGGTTCAGTAGCTCCCCATTTGTGGTATGACCCATATAATTTGGAGGTTTCTGGAAGAGCCCTTTCTGCAAGAAACAGTGGGGATTTTGTACTCCATGGGCCATCCAGGGAAGCTGGGCTCAGTCCAGTAACTCCAGAAGCTGCCTGCCCATGCCATCCTGCTCAGTCTTTCTGTATATCACCAGCAAAGCCTACATAACCAAACCCCGGGCTCAGCCCTGTTACTCTGTGCAAAGCCTCTCTTAATCTGTTTATTGTTTATTAAAAATGGAAAGTAACTTGGTTTACAGAAGTGTGCGGCAATCCAGCTGATGGTAACCCCTCCAGTGCTGGCAGAGGATGGTGCTGGAAGGAAGGGTGCTGTTAGGAAAAGCAGAAGAGGGAAGAAGCCACAGGGGTGGCTAGTCCTGCTGCAGGTCAACATTTCTGCTCTGTGCAATTATTGTTGAGTTTCACTTCACTGTTTCTCTGATTCAAATGGAAACTTTCAGTAACTTACATTAATTGTTGTCTTTTCCAATTAAACCTCTCTGGTCTTTGACATGCATGACTGTAACTTATTTCTCTCTGCTTTGCGCAGCCAGTTTGCATAATGAACAGTGTGTCCCCAGCATTTTGCAATTGCTGGCCTGGAACAGGAACACGATTTCCACACGGAGCCCTGGAGAGCTCTGACAGCTCTCCCAAGGGCTTCAGAAATGCCTCCCTCGCAGCAAAGCCTCAGCACCTACTGCCGTTCTCCCATCTGCTTCCCTTCTGTCCAGCATCTGCAGCTTTCCTCGAAGTTTCTTTTCCTCTCTTCTGCAAAAGATAGTGCAAGGAAACAGCAAAGGAGCGCACGACAAAAATAGGAAAGTCATCTGTCTGGTGGGACTCGCTCAGTAAAGATGGGCTAGATTTCCACACATTTACTTTTTCATCCTTCTAGGTCTCCTGACAGTAAAAGCAAGCAGCTCCTGTTCTGCACAAAGTGATTTGAAAGGTAATTTTAATTGGGGTGGAGGCCTTGATGAAAAAGCAGGACATCATCTGTTGGGAAAAGCTCTAATCTGATTTCATTTGAGTCCTTACCAATATGGAGCACCATTATTGGACTGCCTAATTTAATCCCAGGTCTGCTTCCTGAATCAACGATACGATGCTAGATATTTATTGAGGTTTATACACCTAAAGCAGAAAGCTTCTGCTGAAAAATGAATTCTCTCTCATGTAATGATATTTAGCTGAGCTTCTCAACAGCAATGTGTCCTGTGTGGGAATACAGGACAGGCTGAATAGCTGGTGCTGGGAATGGTGCGATGAGGTGGACAAAAATGTGTGCAGATTTTCTGCCTTCCAGCTGTGATTAGGAGTCCATTGCCCATTGCACCAGGAGCTGGGACCTCTTGCCCAGAGAGGAGCACTGCTGGACATGGCACTGCGCTCCCTGCAGCTGGACTGCTTGACATCTCCTCCTGTGAGGTGGCAAGGCCCAGACCTATTGAATACGTATCACTTAATTACATTTAGGTAAATACATACATCCCTCATAATACATACCGACATACTGAATCTAATTTCAAGGCCTTTGGGACTCTCTCCATTCATTCCAGAGGACCAAAACAGGGTTTAGAACTAATTTTGGTTCCTGAATAAATTCTATTATGGATAGCAATTTAGTATCCACCTACTCCCCTTCTGTTTCAATTGCACAGCGCTCAACCTAGACCTTTGCACAGCTGTGCTGAATATCTGGCTGTTTCCCCTCCTCTCCAGAGATTAATATGTTTTATCAGTCAAAGTGTTTTTAGACAATGCATATCAGCATTTGCAAAGAGCTCCACATGCCTTAGGGCTAGAAATGCTATATAAATCTAAGCGATTATTGTTATATTCTATTAATGATTGTGGCAGCAGACATCTCTCAAAGTCAGGGCTAATTGTTTAAGTGCATTTTAATTTTAGGTTAACTTCTTTTTTCTTTTTCATTTTTAAATAATTCTCTTCCTTTCCAAGTGCTGTAGGAGAATTTATTTAAGCATTATATGCACCGCCTCTTTCTCTGTAAACTTACACTGTGGAAAAGGTTCCCCGTTGCTGTAGTTAAAACTGCTTCTAAAGCCTTTGGTGTATCTGGGAGAGAAGAGCCCTGTTATTTGCAAGACATTTTGGCCAGCTCTTTGATGTCTCCAGGAAGATGTCAAGAACTTTCACTACATCTGCTGTGATTTGATTGCCTTTTACCATTTTGCCACTTCTTGGACCCTTAACCATTGCTTGTATTTCAATTGCTGGGCAGCTGCTAGTGCCAGCCTGCCTGGCTCACGTGCTTCATCAAATTCAGGTACCTGCTTAGCCTGCTGTGAGCCTGTCTGCAGTGCTCATCCACCCGTGATTTCAGTTCTTAGTCAGCTGTAAGCATCTTTCCATCTTAAACTGCACATTTCAAAACAGTAAATTGGCCATTTTGAGGGTTTTGTTTTTATTTATTTGGCATAGCAAAGATTATAGTTGCTGCTAACATCTGCTGCTCAGTATGCATTTGCATCTTGAATAGATGACCTGACCTTTGAATTGATACAGATGTGGTTTTGTTTGGGTTTTGTCACCAGTAAAGATGCAACATTTCTTTATGTATGCCTTCGGGAGTACATAATGTCTTGCAAATACTACATCAACCATTACGTACAGCTGAGTAAGGCTATTTCTGCATTAGCTGATGATTTCCAGTCCTTACTTCTACATTACTCTTTCTGTTCTTTGGCTATCACAGGCTGCTTCAGCATTACTATCATCCATCACAGAAGACAGCATTTTCAAAATTCAGGTATCTACATTTAGGAGGGAGTTTTGGAACTCACCTTTGTTGTTGTTGCTATATTTTGCTTTACGGTTGCATCTTTATCAATGAGATTTATACCTGGCATATGATGCCTTCATCGATCATAACCCTATCAATGGGGGATTTTTCTGGATTCTCCCTTTGACCCTATGCCTTCATTTAATCCTGATTAAGTTATACGATTTCTCTTGCTTAAAGAGCTCACTGAACCACACATGTTGCCTTTCTCTTACTGGTGACAAAGTGTAGTCCTCTCCTTTGAGATGTACAAGCTCCTCAGTATCTGAAGTCTTTTTCTTACATTGCAGGGATACACCTGGATGTATTTTCTTACGACTGATTGCAAACCATCTGAAATTCTATAATCTGAAAACTAGTTTCACTATGAACCTTTGTATTTTGCAGATGTTATAATCAGGAAAGTAGTCATATCTTAACATGCAAGATTAGTAACTCCTGGCTGGGGGAACCTGTGACTGACATGTCAGCATCCCAAGTCTATTTTCAAATTTCCAGAGACAAAGCAGATTCCTCACCCTCTGTAGGGAACGCTTTCATGATTTCTAATAGCTTTCACTATTGGGTGCTTTTTAAGTTCTGTTTCTTCTTTAAAAATAAATCTTTCTTTAATTTCTCCTGTTACATCCAGTTAATTCATTTACTAAATACTCCTCTCTCTTGACATTAGTGTCTTTGGCATCTTATACCCAAAGTCTACGTAAGTAGTTAGTACAAAGGAAATTAACCACCCTCTATTTTACAAATTCATATTTGAATTTGACCTATAAACACTACTTCGAATTCATAACCTATGAACTTCCCAAGAGGTCACTGAAACATAGAAAATGTAACCAGCCCACTCCACATCAAGTGTAATTAATTGCACTGCGAGATGCCAGAAGGAAAGACTGGCTGTAATCTCTGTGCAGCTAGAGTGAACTTTTCTAGTAATGTCTGCTATTTTGTATGAATTTAACTTCTTATGGACCAGAGGCAACAGGTGAGCAGGAACAGCATAACAGATCCAAGTGTGAAGGGTATTTGAAGGGTATTATGAGGTGCTGATCTACATTAAAAGCTCAGAGCTTTCCTGAGCAATGCTAGGAGGTTGTAACTGTGCCCTGGCAGGAGTCTGCTGCAGGGCTCCAGACCACCAGCAAAGAAGTTTGAGGGTGGACTGATTTGTTTGGATTAGAAGAAATAATATCTTCTGGAAGCTTAAGAGGTCTCTGCTGGTATCCCTGATGTCAATGGCAACTGATAAATCCGCAGTGGGACTCAGCCACCACTGTCTGTGGAGAAATGTGCATTTTTTTTCTGAAAGATCATTCTGAGGGAGTGATAACATGTAAACATCTGGTCTTAAAGAGGCAGGTGACTTCCTGCACAGATGTCATACTTGGATCAAAGTGACCTTCAGCATTTTCTATGTAAAATGTTTATAAATCAACTCTCAAGCACAGAGTCATTCTGACCCTGGAGGTGTAGGCACTGTCAGAGGCAGACCTGGCTGAAATTTCCTCAATCTCATATTTTCACTGCAGAAAATGTGGGGATTTCTGAGAAGACAGCTCCAACAGTTTTCCCTTCTTCCTGCAGAATGGAAGCTCGTTGTATTAATAGAGTGAGTAGTTAACTAGCAGATAGACTCACCAATATTTTTCTTTTTCTTTCATCGGGGAGGAAGACATGTTAGCTCTAGCAGAAGTTCAGTTTAGCTTTGTGTGCTTCCACATATAGCAGAGTCAGGGACTCCTACCATGGAGTTTTCAGCTGGACTTTCTTTAAATTTAATTCCAGAAAACACAGACATGTTACAGGCACAGGTTTTGAAGGGAGTTTTGCACAACAGAGCAATCCTTAGGATACAGCTGAGCTGTATTAGTTTTCCTTGCTTGAACAGTACTGTTCTGGAAAGGAGGAACGTTGCTGTGGTCCATGCTGCATTCTTCCTTTTTTTTTGATCCTCCCTCACAGGAGTCAAAATAACCATCTTGCTTTGTTTAACCTCTCTTGGCAGTGACTGAGCCAGTAGCTTCAAAGTCAAACATGTCCCTTAAGGAAGCATGCTGATTCTGTCTGACACTTGCTAAGTGTCACTGTCACTAGCAGTCTTTGAAGAGATGTTCTTGCAGACTTAACAGAAGGGATGTTAATTAGGCTGTTGATTTGTGTGATTCCATAGGCCCATCAAACACAGCACTTCATTAACTAAAGAGGCACATGGTACTAAAGAGCATTTAGCTTTATCTATAAAGTGCTATTTATTACCTGGGAAGAATGTCAGGTATAAGCCAGTATTTGTTAGATGTGGCAGCAGCCATTGCTGCCTGCAGCAGCCTCCTTAAATAACAACATCGAAGGCACCCGCGCAGTGGAAATGCACTCTGAGACTCATGCAGGCAGCTGGACCACCTGCAACTGCTGCTGCCTCTACTGTGAATCCAAGTGCAGCTGGATGCATTTGCTTTGAAAAGATCATTAACTTTGTTCTAGTTCACAAAGATGCTCTTCCAGGTCCATCACTGATCCTCTTGAAGCTGATAAGAGTTTTGTGAGTGAGTTCATTCAATCCCAGGAGGATTTGGTATTGCAAAGGATCACTGACCCATTGGTCACTAACCTGGGCATTACCTTGCCTATACCTGAAAACAGGCAGGTACTCACATGACCCACAGCATCAGCCAAGCATTGGCATGGCATTTGCAAGGGCATCAGCCTGCATTTTGCACTCTCCTGGAAGAAGGAGACAGGCCAAAATAGCTTGGGAAACACCGCTGTAAAGAATAAACCTTTCTGGGCTGCTTTCCAAATCATCCAGCACAAATATGTGAATGTTAGACTGAATTTAGCTTATCTTCACATACACCCACTTGTATAAAGGGAAAAATGCAAAGGTAGTTCACATCCCCTTAGAGCCCATCATATTTTTTCTCCATTTTTGTGCTTTGCCTTGGTATTACATCACACATCATATAACGTGCCATCCTCGTAGAAGCATTATACTGCTCTGAAATCCTTACCTCTCTCAAAATGAAGTATGCCAGTTCCTTCAGCCTCAAAGTCTCCCAAAGGTCTGAGTCTTGGCAGCGCTTTTTCCACCCCTGAAGTGAAGCCACCTCTGGAAAGACATGTAACGGCTGCTTAAGTGCAAACCACAGTAATACACTATTTTTTAAAAAAGCGAAGGAAACACGATATGGATTTGTCACCTCGGAAGGAACGGAAGGATGCAGCATTGCTACATGAAATGGAGCATAGCCAGACAGGCAAACTCCAGTATTTGTACCAAAGAAAAGAAAAATCAAAAAAGTGGTAGTATCTTATGTTCATGTTATGTATGAATAATTTTATCATTGATTGATCTGTAGGCTGCCTGATAGTGCACAGAAACAGTAACAGTTTACATTAATGTATTAAAGGCACAGATAATTTATTCAGTGAGATTCATGCCCTATGGTGCTTTTTTGACAAGTTTTTATAGCACTGTAGTTAGTATTTATTAGCAGTGAAAGCACTTTATAACACTTTGATACAATCTTTGAGACAAGAACTGCACAAAGCAACTACTTTGTAGGCAGGAAAGCAATTACTAATGACACTTCAAGAAGTGTTACCAAGAGATCTTCAAAGAGCTCAGTTTCATACCATCGACAACACAGCACCCAGCAGTAGCAGAGTGCTGTCAGCGCAGAGGATGGGAACGTTTGTTGAGCTCCACCCCAGCAGGAGTGTCACATCCACCTCCCCAGCAAGGAGATGCACCTTCTGCAGCCCCTCGACATCCCTGGAGCTCCCTCATTAGGCACAGCCCCGTTCAGCTTCTGTGATCGTACGGGAGTGAAGAAAACAGGATGCAAGAGAGGAGTCCATAAAAAGCAGCTCAAAACTTAGGGAAATGATGCACTTCAGTTACACACCATTTCTTTTTTCGAAAAAATCTTTGTTCTTAATAAAACAAGCCCATAAAAATCCTTTAAAATAAGCTGTAGGCTAAATTAATTTCCTTAAAAATCTCTTTCCCCTATGCACAGGTTCACATGGGTTGGCCTTGAAGATTTGCCTGTAAAATTGTGTATGCTTACCTTGGGCTTCTCATTGTCAGCTTAATTAATGGCTGAGCAGTACAGGCTGTGTGCTCCTCTGGAGCTGTCCTGCCTCGCCTGCGCATCTCGTTTCAAGTCAAGAGGCACACGCAGAGTTTTACAAGCAAATATTTCAGAGTGCCCCAGACTAAACAAACAGGCTTTGATTTTCAGCAGTGCTTCTCTCTTTGGCTTCCAGTACAGACCTGGGTGCTGGTGTTTTGGAGGCAATTAGATCCTCAGTGATCTGCAAAATCCATACATGCCTTTAAGGAAAAAATATATATATTGGGAAGCAGCAGAGAGACAGTTGGACAGGATGGTCTTTGGAATATCGCTCAGAAACATCAGACATACGTTAATTATACTCTCATAACATAAGGAAAGTTGTCTAATTGAGATGAATTTTTAGATGCCTGAAATTTGGTTTCTTCACCAATTCAAATTCTCAGCTGTCATTGCCACAGTTTTTGTCAAACTATGACACAGATAACACAAGCTCAGAGAAACAGCCCTTGTGGTTAAATTAGCCTTACAAAGCTTTTGTGCCCAAACAGGATAATTTTCAGCTGTTAATTGTGTTGTCACTGCCACTGATGCTACTTACACTACTACTGCAGCCTCTTAAGCCAATTCAGTGACGCTTAGGGGAAGAACAGGCAGCTAAAGCAATATCCAGGTGTTTGGGTGTCAGAAACATGTCTCTTCTGTAGAAACAGGCAGAGGTCTGAGAGAGCCGTGAGCCTGCACGGCTGGGGCGGGTAGTCCCACCTAAGCTGGGACATCCCTCTTGCCCCAGAGAAATCAGTGAAGACAAGCTCCTCCAGAAGGCAATTCAGGGTAGCGAAATGCCTGAAGCTGGGCTCTGTGGGTAGTCCACCTCTGCAATCAAGTGTATCACACGTGTACTGCAAAGCCTTCCCTTCAACCCCCATTTTAAGTCAGCAGAAGGAGAATAAAACCCTGATCTAAACATTATGCAACTCCCAGTACGATGCTCTCAAAGTACTTGATAGACAGATGCAGAAGTACAAGGGTATTGTTGGGCTGAAAGGAAAAGGCTCTTATTAAACTAGAGATGTCAATAAAAAGCAAGGAAATGCAGAAAATAAGCCAGGTCTGTTAACTGTTTGTGCAAATCTTTTCCTTCTTCTCACAATTGGCCCTAATATGCGATTCTTTTCTTCATCATTCAGTGGAACTGCTAAGTCACTTGTGTTTTGCACTAACCTCCATGTCCTCCACAGCTTGTGAAGCCTTCTTCAAACCTGCAAAGTACCTCATGTTTCCCGACTTGTTCTGTCCTTTTATGTATGGCAAATAGTTTCTACTGCATACTCCTTTTTCCATATATGCTGCTTTTTAAATCATTTTATTTTTATTTTTGATAATTGTTGCAGAATAAGGTCTAGATCTGCTACACCTCAGAGAAATAAGGCCTACAGTTGATGCTTACATTTTTTAATAAGTATGGGATAAAAACTCCACTTTCTCATCTCATTACTTTCTGCTCAGGTTCTTGGAAGTGTACCTATAATGACCTATAATGAATATATGGCTTGAGACAATCCCCACAAGGCTGGAAAGGCAAACACAGCTAGTCTTCATTCCACTACAGCTAGATTTCAGCTACCTGCTTCTCTTAATTCCCCAAAACTCCCTTTTTGGGTAGATATGGAGGATCAGAGTCCCCTTTTTCAATCCCCATGAGTTGTTTGTGAGTGGGGGTCTACCAGGGGAAGGGACGGGTCTGCAGAGGATGAGGCTTGTGTGTAAGCGAGGACAGGCAGCTGAACACAAATCTGGCAGCTCAGCACACTCGTGGGTCAGGAGGGCAGAAGGTTCTCCCCTGTCCATGAATGAAGAAATAAAAGGAATATCAAGTAGAAATAAAGAAGTGGCCTCTTTATTTGACATGGTGTGGTCACAGGCTATGCTGTAGCCTGTTCTGATGTGCCCAGATCAGGAACATGAAAAAAAAAAAAATCAGAAAAAAAATCAGGAGGAACAAAGCACAAAATAACTGAAATACTTGAAAGCCTGCCTTACGGTGAGAAATTAATGGATGATCTCTTATTTGGTGCCTAAAGGGGAAGCTGGTCTTTAATCAAAGCTTCCAGAAGACAAAGACAATCTTTAGTATAAAAGGCAGTGAAAAGAGGATCCTGTGACTGAAAGCTGAAACTAGAACATTTCTACTGAAAATAAGGCACAAATTTCTAACAGTGAGTGTAGTTAGTCAATAGAGAAAATTATCAACTGCAGCATGGCTTTTTTTTTTTACTTATATCTTAAGAAATTAAAGATCCACCCCCCCCAAGGATACAGCTGGTTGAAACATTTAGCAAGGTCTTGTGCTATACACAGGCAATAGGGTGGTTTTTATCCCTAGGGCAGCCCAGGTGAAGAGAACAGTGACATCAAAATCTACAGCAGGGACCAAGGTCTGCCTGTAAATCTCAAGGCACCTTGCCAGTGGGGAAAAAAACAAACAAATCCATCAAATCCAAGGAAATCCCTGTTTATGAAAAGGTCTAAGAAGCTCTCAACTTCTCCGCATCAGAACTGATGCTGTTTATATAGGAAATTTTTCTTCTCCATTTGCACTTTATCAGGCTGTTGTCAGCTGGTCAGGAGAAAAATGCAAGACTAGGAACGGGAGTTAACAGCTGTTAAGTGCATTAAGAGTCACCGGTAATTCTCTGTTACACTTCAGAGGATCGGTGAGAGACCAGTAGTACCTTGTTCACAGCCAACAGCAGTATATTTTTAAAGTTAGTACTGGGGGCTGGCTAGCAGCCAGGTACCTCTCTAATCACTTTACCAAAAATTAAATAGTAACTGCTGTATTCCTGCACTGCAGTCTGACAAAATCAAGGAGCTCAACTATCACTCCCCTGTCTGTACTCAAAAAAGCAGACCAACTTTTCCAGCATACTAGAGCTGTCAAAAGGCTCAAGGATCACCAGCCAGGAATCTATGGCAGGTCCACATTGCCTCCACAAATCAAATTTCTTAGTAGTGAACATGTCAGTTATCATGGATAGAAATTAAGTGACCTAGTTACTACTCCCTAGACTTTTTTAAAGAGACACAGGTGTCTTCCTCAAAAGAGGATCCTCAAGCAGACCAAATGGGCTGGTGGTGCTCATGAAATTAGCAGGAGGAAGACTATATGTAGCTACCAAATCCCCTCCTAGAGCAATAGTGAAGAGCTTTTGGAAAATGGGCTCAGCAGAGCATTCCTGCCCAAAATCGTATCAGTGAGACAGGAAAAGGATATTCTTGAAAAGCTGAAGGATTCCCAAAATGGTTTCTGAAAAAAAGGACCCCACCTAATGGCTCATACAGTTCTAACCCTGTTACTACCACTACTGTAAAAATCAGGTTTCCCCTTTAGTGAGAGGTTTGGGGATGTAGCTCTAACTTTGACACTATTGGAATATAATTTCTTGGTGTTTAACGCCGGGCTAGCTGGAAAGCATTTTCCTATTAACTATCTCTGTTTTTTCCTTTCTCCCCTTACTACCTCACTGTGTCTGTCTTTCCTCCTTTCTGCACTAAAAGTGGCTGTTCCTCTGTCTCCAAGCTCCTCCTGCTCTTCTGCAGTAGACCAGCTCCTGTCTAACCATGAACATGCTCTGTAAGTCCTTTCTTTTATTACTGCAGCTCTGTGCATGTGTCTTGTTCAGTATTTATTGTAACACAATTTAAAGCCTCATTTGATGTATAGCTTAAGATTTGTGGGGTAGAGGCAGAAACCCCAGCTGAATGGGGATGTTTCACCCCAGGACATTGAGGGCGGGCTCCTGGCTGCAGGATGCTGCGGACAGCATGGAGCAGGAACGCTGCCTTTTGGTGGTGGTTGTTCTCCCTCAAAGGACTGTGCTAGAGCAGTGCAGGGTCTCACCAGTAGGTACCACGCGAAGGAGCAGAACAAGATACAGAGGACAGTAACAAGCTGGGATTAATTTCACATTAGAGCTGCACAACACTACATTATCACAGACTGTGCTCCCTGTGGCCCTTGGCTGGACCAAGCCTGACCCATGCATAAAGCATACAGGACTTCTAATAATTCCTAGAGTTTAGATACAGCCATGAGAGGTTCTCATAGGGATGTGGAAAACTCCAGTAACTCCATTACCTGTCTTAAGTCAGTTAAACCTTCTGACAGCTCTGAGGCTTCCTCTTCCCTCAGATGGTGTGTAAGGTTCCAGCTGGGTTCCTGCCACAGCGGGACAAGCATCATGGGAATGCTCCAGGGGCCAGGCACTTCCAGTCACACAGCTCCAATTAGCTCAACATTAAAAAGAAAAAGGGATTAATGTGAAATTGGCTTCCTGCTCAAGATGTTTCTGGAAAGAGGGTAGGGAAAAGGAGCAGAGCTCATTTTAGGACCAAGAAAATCCTGGTGATCACAATGACAATCTCCCTACCTTAAAACTGGGATGACAACTCACAAGAACAGATACTTGACCAGCCTTTTGCATCTTCCATCAGGAGACACACAGAATGCATCTGGCCCTTCAGTGTCACACACCCACAACAGCTCCAGCACCTCAATGTTACCAATCCCTCTACCTGCTCTCCAGACCATGGCCTCTGCATCTAGCCGATGAAGCCACAGACCCTGGGGAGATTGCACCTCCCAGGACCCACAAAACCTCCAATTATCCCAACAGATTTCTGGCAGGCAGGGGGTTTATCTCCTTTTTCCCTTCAATGCTTTTGTTTATTCCTCATTAGGAGACTCAGATATTGAAGAGAGGCAGCAGATTTCAACAGTTGCTTTAAGACAGCAGAGTTCAAAGTGGAGAACGCAGTTTCTCTTTCTGCCATCTGTAACTTTCCATAGCCAGGTTCCCTGGATAGGACACAGCTTACGCGGAGTCAGAGCTGTGATCAGGCCACAATCTGCTCCCTGTATCGGCACTCAACCTGCTTTTGAAGTTTTGCACTGCAGAACTCCCAACTGCTGACAGGGAACTGGCACCATCCCTTCAAAGGCTGTAAGAAATAAAGGACATTCCTCAGCAACAAGGGGTTGCCAAAATGCCTTTTTGAAAGCAGCCAGTGGAAGCTGCATAAGCTGCTAATTTAAAGTAGACTGACACGAAGTAGGGACCTCGGGCACAGAGAGAGCATCCCTGGCTAAACAGGAAGAGAACGCTGAGCGCTTCTCAGAGAGCACATTACTGGAAGAAAAACCTCAGTAACTTCCAGCATCCCCCAGTTCCTAGCCATCACTGAAACCTGAAGGATTAGGAGACTCCAGGGTGTTTGAGAGCTGGTTGGACTACCCCCTGGATACACTTGCAGGTACAAAAGCACCCATGAAGCAGAGCTCCTCAAAGGAGAGATCTTCTCACCCTTTGCAGTGTCCAGGGCAGGGAGAGCAGTCTGCCAGCAATGACTGCCAGCATCACCCCATACCATTTCATCCCTGAGGGACTTGGTTCCCGCACCTCAGAGGCTATGACAAGCAGCTCTGGCTTTCAGCAATATTCAGGTCCTTCCCCAGCCCTGCAGCCGCCACAGCCTTTTACAGCTAGACAGGCAGAGAGGAGAGGGAGCACCATGTCTCACTTAGGAGACAGGAAAGACAAAGGGAAGCACTTGGAAGAGCCCAGGTACAAACCCCATAACTCCCAACCTACAAAGATTTCCTCAGCTGAAATAACTGTCAGTGAGAACAGGATTAGCACAGCTATCACTCTCTCTCATAGCTATCTTTTATAATATCTTTCCCTCCCCTTTTCAATGCTCTCCAGGATAACTGAGCACTAACCAAGCTCCCTTAATCACCACAGCCACTCCAGCACCCAGAAATGCTGCTCTCCCACCCTTGTTCTTTTATTTCCTCCTCTCCACCAAGGCACTTGGTGCTAATGAGGCTCCTTAGGCTTCCTGCTGCCCTACCCATCTCCCTGCTCTGCAGGGACAGCTGTCTCTGGTAACCCTCTCCTGGCCAGACTCTGTACACAAGCACCCTGCAGCCACATTTCAGTTCTGAAAAAGACACTTCTACAGCATGGAAGGACACCGTAAACAGGCAGTATCTCAGTTCAGGGAGAGCTCCATTCCCTACAAGCTCTCTCACTGAGGATTATAATTTTGCAATTTACTCCTTTACCTAAGCCACTGCTGAGGACCAGCTGGCTAGCCTCTTCAACTCATTTTTGCATGTCTGTTAATAAGCATGCACAGAGTGCAACTGCAGTCTCAGGCCATCAGATCCTTTCACCATGTCCTGTCACCTTCTGGAAGACCCCTGGGCTCCGTCATGGGTGGGACAGGAGCTGTGCTGGCCCACAGGGCAACAAGAGTGAGGTGGAGTGAAAGAAGTACCTCACTCTGCCGGTCAGACTCCTTTGAGATATTTTTTTGGAATGAGGTGCAGAGTGCAGGTCATCCTGGTTCTCAGTTGCTGATGTGCTACTTGATATTGCCGTATTTAAGCAGTCATTGGCTTAGGAGATGGCACTCACCTCATCTTCCTTTTCCTAAGCAGGGGCATTAGCCACAGAAGTTAGAAAGTCGTCCTGCACTGCGTGTATTTAAATACTTGTGCAGAATGGAAAAACTCCAACAGAAAACATGGGCAGGAATCAGTACCCAAAAGCAGTTACTAGTCTGGAGGTGGTGGGTCACTGTAGGATGGGGGAGAAACAAGTTTGACTGTCTTTGGGAAAAAAGAGACCTGAAGGCTGAACTCCAAATCCCTTTCTGCTCACTAAGCTGCTGTCACCAATGCCAGCCTGGCTGAACCGATGGGATAGGGCTGGAAAGCTGACACTCACTCACACCTAGGTTAGGAGGCTCCTGCAGTTTTCACGAGGCAGGTTCATAGCTCTTCTGGGTTCCTTGCATTTAGGGATCCAAGAGACTTTACTGGGCGCTCATGATTAGATGGGGGTTGAACACAGAGTTCAAAGGTCTACATTTCAGACATAGATGTCTAACGTGTCAGTTATTCCTTCAGTTCTTTGTGTCGGGTGTTTGTGAAATGTCCTCATGTGGGTTTTCGTGTCTGCTTTCCTCCCTCTGGCAATTTCTCCACTGCCATTTCCCATCATATGGCCACAAGCTCTTATCCCTACACGAACATCGCTTGGCATGTCCATCACTTAATTGTAATCCGTCTTGGTTGCAGTTCTTCCAAAAAGCTCAACTGAAGAGAGCAAGCAAAAGGTGATGTACAGTTTCCAGCTCTGTGTGCTGCTATCTCTGCTTTACAGTGAAATAATTAACCTGCCTGGAACAATCCAAGCTAACTGAGGTGCTGCCAAATCCCATGACCCACTAACACTCGAACATAACACCTCTCCACTTGCTCTGCTAATCACAGAGAGGAAAATCTTGATTTTCCATAGTATAGTAAATTGTATCTATGCTAAATCGTTACAAAACCTTACCAATCTGGTCTGGTAGGATTTTACACTTTCCTGGTCAAAGTGAAAAATACCTCCCTAGAGGTCAGGACACCAGCGAAAGTAGCTCAGTTTCAGAAAACAACAAGGAGCACGGAAAAAAAAGCAAAATGCTGCTGGCACAAGCCAGTTCCTGTTTGTGCAAATCAGCGCAGTCCATTGCCTGTTACACTGCTCTACCTAACTAGCAGCAATTGGGGACCCATGGCTTGGCAGGCTCCTTCACAGGATGGACTCCTGCTATCCTGGTTGTGAGATGTGCAGAGCTGTATTTCACAAATTGATGTTGATAAGACCAGTCCTTATTTATCACAGTCTTTAAAGTCACCACAACTTTGATTAGGGTCTGCAAAAAACCCCACGCAGGCTGCCAAGGCAATCTCTGAACCATATGATTCATTCAGAAGTGAATTTAGCTGTTCCAAAATATGGAATTGTGATGAAATGAGAAGCCCTGGCAGGCTGCAATGATAGAGTTAGTTAAGAACAGTACTTTGGCTGGGGCTGCCTCCCCGTTTAATGTAGATTGCTCCATTTCTTTTGTTAAGGAGTTGGGTGACTCTGCCTCAGTGTCACTGGTAAAAGATAATGAGAGGTTCACTTTGTGAATCAGAGTGGAAAGCTGGAGCATCGGGGCAGAATGAACCTGCACAACAATATTTTGGTACACATAATTGCTGTTAAAAAAAACTTGCTAGCTCCTTTGGCCAGGAAGCTACACTTTCTGGGGTCCTCAAATGGAACTCCACAGGGATGGTGAAAGGGAGAAGTTTTCCAAAAGGTTCATTAAGCCATTGCTGAGCTTTGATGCTTACCTACAGAGCCAGCGCAACACAAACACACTCCTACATTCCTGGTCCCTTAAACAATTCTTTACAAAGTTTTGCCACCATAAATTTCCTGAAATACTAACGAAAGCAGATCCATAGCCCCCAGAAAACTGTAGTCATAAAGGAGGATTGACTGTGCTTCTGAACAATGATTTCATAAAACAATACAGCACCTTGCTTAAATATATTCCCTTCATGGGCCAAGTAAATCCGAAGTATTGCCAAGTCTTTAAAATCGAATTGCCACTTAGAAAATCCATGCTCAAACCTATGCAGATGTTTTCTCTGAGGCAGTGTTGTCCTTTAGAGCCCTTTATATTATAATGTGAATAGAAAATTAAGTTGTTTATATTTCTATAAGATAAATGGACTCCCTAAATGCTATTTTAGCCCTTGCATTAACCTCACTCTAAAAATCTGAGTTACTCGTGGTGCCATCCTGAATTGTTAAACCAAAGGTAAAAAATGTACATGGTAGGGATGCTCTGTGTAGGCAAGGATGCAGAGCTTAGGGAGGGCAAGCAGCTACTGCTAGGCAATGGGGTTCTCCAGTCAATCCCCAAGGCTGACGTAGGACATGCCTTAGAGCTGTGCTGGAGCAGTCGTGTCCATCCCAGCTGGCCTGAAAGCCAAAATCAATACCCAGAAGGCTGTCCCAACCAGCAAGTGCCTTTGCTTTCCTTCTCATGGCGATGGCACAGGCAGCTCTGCCAGAGCGTGGCAGTAGTCTTCTGGCCAAGCCCTTGAGCCACCATCACCCCTCACAGGTTATATCATCTCTGGGCCAATTTAGCATGGGCTGGAGACAGAACTGGGATGATAAAACTGCTTCTTGTTCTTCTGCTTCTCTTTTTGCCCTTGTTTATTTCCCCCAGTTGATTTTGTCACAGTTGTTATTGATGAGATACTCAGTTAGGCTGCAGAAAAGTTATTTGAGATCCTGCTGGGTTCTTTTGAGGCTTAAAAGCACTGAGAGGAAAGCCGTCAGTGCCTGTTGTAGAAACACAGCTGATTCAAATGCTTCAGACATCAGAAAACGTATTTTCAACTTGTAACAGAAACCTTTTCCCACAATCATGCTTGGAGATTGCGGGTAGGATGCCACTGCCAAGGAGAAGGAAAAGCTCCTTTTTGTCTTTCTTCCTACTTTAACAATGCATTAGTGTGATGAGGATAATCTTTGGTGGGAGTTATGGCTCTAGTCATTCAACAGTTGTCTTGGGAAGATGTTTCAGCAACACAAATGAGGGGCTGCACAATTTTCCAAATCATAAATCTTTCAGTTTTGAAGACTGCTCTCAAAGAGCAACTGGAAATAGAACTGTCTTCTAGCTGGAAAGGGCAATAGTAATGATCAATGCTTCATTGCAAGCAGCACACTGGGATTAATTGGAAAGTGGATATCTGGCAATTTGCTCGGTAGGTGCAGCGTGCACATCGTGCCCTGTGAATGGCACGTGCTTGTTCTCCAGGAGACATTAACATCCAGTGTTGTGCAGCATTTACTAACTAGTCTGGGAGGGGAGTGCAGTATTCTTCCACTGCAACATCTTGACTTCAATCAAAAGTGAAGGAAAGAAAATGTGCCAGTTTATGAGGGGAATCAGGAGAGGAAGACTTTCCCTTTTTTTCCTGTTAAACTGCAGGGTAGAAGAGGAAACTGGCACATATTTGTGTGCGTGTGTGCATGTGCACGTGTGCTTGTGTCACTGTATTCCACTTGCACCACTGCAACAGCCTCCTTAGCATTTGCAGGGGATAGCGTGCAGGGGGCTGGTGCTTCCCCCGACTGCCAACTGTAGCAACAGCAGCAGAAGACCGTGCAGCCAGCACGTCCTTGTCTCTTCCTCCAGACGACCACAACAGGAACTTCAAGGGTGCTTTTCTTTAAGATGGCAGGGATTTCTCAACAGAAATGGCGCCTCCATTCTCGTTTATTTCAACTAACGACCCGGGAGTTGTGCTGTGTTTTAGCAGGACACTTGAGCACGTAGAAGAGCAGGGCATGGGACGGGTCCTGCTGCAGAGTTGCGTCCTGGGGATGAGAGCCGCTGCACCATGGTGCAGATGGCAGCGCCATTTTCAGAGCTATAAACAGTATCATTGTCATAGCTCTTTGAATGGTACTGCCATATGTACCGGAAAACCAGCATTTATGCTTGTAAGGGCTTTGGGCCAGCTGGATTTTCTCCCCATTTGGATGAAGCCGATTCCTGAAGTATGAATGAAAGCTGCATGCTGCTTTGGAGTAATTCCCCCTCAGTACTTACTTTTGAGTCTCCAAGGATCATCACGTTCTCATCAGCCTCCTAACCCGCAAAACCCAAGTGTCCTGCACATGGAAAGATTGCTGGTGCATCTAAACCTCCCTGCTCGGTTCAAGAAGAAGCAGAAAGTTCCTGGAAATTTTGATAGCAAACCAGTCAGGCTCTGCATGTTTTTCTTTAGCAAGTATTGTACTTTTACGGTAAAGTGTATTTGACTGAGTGTATATGTCTGGGTGGCTGGCTGGGTGGGTGGGTGGAGAGAAAGCGCTCGTCTTAATCGATCTTCAGGGGTTGCATACCTCGCCTGGTTGCCAGTGCAGTTCACGTTGTGCTCCCCTCCACTTGTATTGCGGAAGGAGTAACAGCCGCATGCAGCAGAGTGAGAAAAGCGTGACAGCAAAGGGTGCCACAAGTCAAGCTGCTGAGCAGAGCAGAGCCCAGCGGTGCAGCAGCGTCAGGGCCACGCTGCCCCGGGAGCTCGGGGGCTACAGTCTGCTCGGGGGAGTCCCCTGCCTTTGCTCAGTTGTGTCCCTGCTGCAAGAGGTTTGCTGTAATGTTCAGGTTTTTGCTGACCGAGCTTCTTTTTGGCAAAGAAAAGGGGGAGGCCAGCAGCTCTGGGCCTTATTGAGAAAAGACACTAGTATGGCCCTATGAAGATATGCAGGCAGGTGCTAGGGAAGGAAATGTCCTGTTTGCCATCAAGCCATCGCAAACACTGAGATGCTTTTTCAGGAGCAGTGGTCCTGCGTGGTGCTGGTTCTGCTCGGCACGAGTTCATGCTGGTGTACCAGATTTCCCTGGGCAGCCAGTCCCTTTTGAGAGATGGCTCAGACCATAGCACAGTATAGCTGGGGATGCAGAGGGGCCAGTTCACAGGGAGTAAATGTTTACGGAACAAGAGTGAAACTGTCAACTCTCCTGGGCTGTGGCCAAGCCTTTCAGCTGACAAATGCCAGATCTCTCTGTTTAACATTAGTCTGATTCCTACTTCAGAAGAGCCTACAGAGATTTGAGAGCCATGGAACCGGGCAATGTGTTTCTGATTCTGTGTATATAATATCAGCAATAGATTAGGATGACTAATGAGTCCAGGCATTTGTGACAAACATGCAGTTTACTTGGCCACCCGTTTAGAGACATATTCTAAGAACTAATTAATTATTTCAGTTTCTGGATTAAACTATTGTGCAAAACATCCCATCAAACAGAGAACATTATATGGTATGTTACTGTAATTAAATAAAGAGATGACTGAGCTCAAGAGATGCCTGCAATACTTAATTAAGATTAATTAAACAACATTATTTACAGCTGGAAAGATGAAACTGAGCAATTCAAAACTGGCTAGACAAAGCAGCTGTGACATGCTGAATTCATGAAGGCACATACCAGGAACATGCTGTTCAGTAACACTGCTATGGCAGCCTCACCAACCAAGTTTATTTAATGCGGTTGTGTTTAGCCCCTGGAACACACCCATTTTTTTGGCCAAACCTGCCTGTTAAACAGCTAGGAGTTAAGACCTTGGCAGCTGGAGGCTTGGTAGCACAGCTAAAGCACTGCCAAAATATACACAAGATTTCCTTTACAAGCCCTCTCTGAGACAGCAGCTAGATTAGTGTGTTCTTAATTTCTCTGATCTTTTACTCAGATAGCAACACAGTTTATCTGTGTTACGGAATTATCACACTCTTGGCATATCAGCTGTATGAAATGGTTGGGAGAAATTAGCATTTCTTAGCCTATTCAGAATGAAAGGATAATTCCAGTAATCGGTGTCATCAGTTCTTACTTTAGGATAGAAATCCTAAGTTGTCTGTCTCATAAAGAGAAAGCAAGAAGCTTAGTTGTTCTGGGTCAAATAAAAAAAAAAAAAAAAGTAAAAGCAAGCGAGAGGGGTTTTTTTACAAGAACTGGGGAATCCCTGCCCAGAAATCCCCATTTGACCTATTACAATGTCACACCTTTTGTGCCTCAGCTGTGATGTTATCTTGCTATACATGTGCTCAAGCCACCCGTGTCCCAGGCAGAAATCTGCAGCTATTCTTGGGTCTCCCAATACATTTTTTTTTCTCAGCTTCTGGTTTTGCAAACCTAATGCCTATATAATGGATGATCTCAATAGATAGCCTCTCTCCATATTTTCTTTCTCAGCCATGACAGCCTCATTTTTTAAAAATAGCTGTTTCATTAAGCCATGCATCCTCCTAAATAGCCTGAGGTCTCAATACCGCAATGTCCTGGTTTTGTGCCCTCATGCCGTGTTCACAGCCAGTTTGGGAATTCCCACCAGAGTTAAGTGGCAGTATATTACCAAGTTTTGTAGCTGAAACCATGTTTTTCAGGCTGTTGTTAATCACTGTGAGATCTTGCTTAGTGCTTTTCAATCACTCAAAAGCTGTAAAGCTCAGCAAGAAAAACACTCTTTGCACCAATATAGTCAGCTGAAATTACTTCCATGTTGGTAACTGAATTGCTTTTTTGGATGGTATATGAGGTGATGAGTCTATCTGGAGCCACCAGATCTGTGGTCCTGTTTGAAAGTAATTTCCTGACTGCATTAGAAACACAGGGACAGTACAATCACCATCTCCACTTGCTAAATAAGGCTTATTTTTCAGGTAACCCGTCCTAGGCTCCTCTGCTACACTATTAGGGAAAACACTGAGAGATTTGGCTGCAAGCTCAGTGTGGAGATCATGATGTGTAAACCCATTTGACGGGTCTGCAATAGCAAATGGTCTGGGGGTGAAGTAAGGAGGTGAGCTGATTGTTACATGAATGACCTTCGTGACTGAAAAAATTGCTTGTCATTTCAGGGTGTCTGATCCTAAAAATCTTGTGTTTCCCTGACATAATTGGTGTGATTGTGCATTGAAAACTGTGAGTTTTGTGATCATCTGTCTCCTAATCCTTCCCATGACCCTGCAGGTAATTACTGAGGCGTCCTGGGGGCTGGTTACTCCATGGCTTCCAGAGAAAGCAAGAAAGTTGAGGTCGGCTGCTTTGACAAGGTGGCAGGAGAAGCTGCCACCTTGGGCCAGTGTCATCAGCATCCCAAGTCCTTCACAGTCTTCTGTCTTTCCATGTTGGTGAATTGTAAGACAGAGATAGCAGTGAGCTCCTGAGGCTCTTTTACTTTTTGTTTTACCATTACTCTACTGTGGTGTACTCAGCCCGGAGGTTTTAAGTCAGCTCACCTATCTGTGAGCTTAAGAGTCAACAAGACATATGTCATGAGAATAGGTGTACTGAACTCTGGGACAGGTATATTCAGCTCTTGTCATGCTGTCTCCCAACAACTTCCAAGCCCCAAGGTCTCTTCTCTCTTGTCAGTTTAATTGCATTTATTTATTTTTGTTTAGAGAATACTAGAACATAGAGAGGGATAGGCTAGGTGCATCTCCTTCTTCAGATCGGCATTAGCCTGCATAACTCTCTGCTCTGTATTTTGTTAGTGCCTCCAAAACAGTACATGTTCCTTTATTTTCTTGCTCTGCAGAGTAATAATTAGTTTTTATTTTCTCTGTGTTAATCCTATGTTCAAATCTAACCAAAATATTTCCTTCCCTCTCTCTCACACTGCAATCACTTGTAGGCAGTCTCATGCCTCCCATTCACCTTTCACACTAAAAGAATAGAATAGAATAGAATAGAATAGAATAGAATAGAATATTTTCCCTTCCGACTGAAAATATTCTATTCTATTCTATTCTATGCTATGCTATGCTATGCTATGCAATATTCTATTCAATATTCTATTCTATTTTATTCTATTCTATTCTTTTAGTGTGAGCAGCGGGAGTAGAAACTCAGAGCTCTCAGGGTCACATCTAGCTTTGAAACAGGAACATTTAACCAGGAGTTCAGTGTTGATATTCTCAATATCACAGGGGATGTTTGGAAACTTTTAATTTCATTGCTATATATGGTTGAAATCACACTTCTTGAATGTGCTCATTAGCCAAGGGTGTGACAATGTCCTTCCCAGGTAATACTGTTCTCAGATACTAGTTTTAAGATAGCACAGTTCCGAATAGAAACCAGTGCCACAATTTAGACACCCAAAGGTAAATATTTGGGTTTGCTCACTTATAAATAACAAGTGATTACTAGCACAAGCAAAGGGCTTAGAGGCGCAGTGTGTGAAAACCATATGCTTTGGCCAAATCAGAGATCTCTGCTCTAAAATAAATAATTTCACTTTTAAAAATAATTAGTACTGTCAGATCATTCTAAGAAGTGCAAGCAAAGGATTTAGGATGAGCATTGATAAAATAATAAAGAAAAAAATGTCTGCAAAGTCCAGCACACCTCTTATTATTTCTCTTGTAAGGGCTAATACACCTTCACATTTTTATAGAAACAGAGATGAGTTTACATAAAAGGAGGGCAAAACCTTGTTGTATTTTATACATGTAGCACATATCATGCTAATCATGCAGGTGTGTGATCTTTTGCTAAATTATTGAGCAAAGCACATCTTAGATTGCCTCAATGTAACAGAAAGAATTGTAGGTACAAAATTGGGTTTATTTTGTAAGAGGATGGACCAGTGATTGTTGTAGTTGAGCCAAAACTTAAGTCAGTTACATTTGAAACTTGCTGGCTAAAATGCAATTTTCTGTTCCATTTGCTGCATGTATCATTGCTTTGCTTTTCCTCAAGAAGGGGAACAAACATAAATCTGAGCAACATTTATTTACCAAAGCAGAGGCTAAGGCAGTGATTTCTAGACTATGTCGTCTCCTCTGAAGCAGGAAATACAGAAGCCCAGGAGCAACCAAGGAAGGAGATATCACAACCTTCAAAAGTTTGAACTTATTTGTTTGCTTCTGCACTTTAAATTTGAAGGCAATATATAAAGCAATGGACGGGTAGGGCCTGCCAGTTTTGTGAGCCCTGAAAGATACTCATATCTGCAGAAGAACCAAAAGAAATCACAAACTAGCAAAAGTAGCCTAGTGTTAAGAGCAGGTATATGCAAATAAAGTATTTACACGCACAGGTACAAACACGAAGACACACAGACAGGGTGATATTCCACCAGCTTATGCCAAGGCTCAGAAAAGCTGCAGCACGGTGGGTTCAATGATGCATCTGAATTACTGTACAGCATAGGACTGTGGTGCTCTGAACATCAGGTCCATAGGTTGAAGGGCTGGGGCCACCAGTGGGAGATTCATTATGTGAGAAGGGAAAGAAATTGCCTCTGTGGTTAGCCTGGCTTAGGAAAAACAGCTCTGCCTGAAGGAATCAACCTCCAAGGCAGCATGCACAGATATTCTCACTGCAGCAGCAAACAGCACAAAAAGGCACAATCTGATCTCTCAAAAAAAGTTTAAGTCCTTATCTGAATGTTCTTAGCATGTTTTCATAGCTGTGTTTGACTGCCGGAGCAGCATTTTCTCTTTAAACATCCTCCTTCAGTCTGGGAATCCCTCGGGCAGCAAGAGCTTCTGAGATGCCGTTAGTTACAAAGACGGGGCAGAGCTCAGCCAGGTAAGCAGATGTCTTCAGGGAAAACGCTGCAAGGACATGGTCAAGGTCCCACCCTGTAAAGCAGACCTGATCAATACAACCTCGTTGGCTCAGGCTGAAGGACCTAAACCAGCATAAACTGAGGAAAAACACAGATGGAGTTTTGCTTACTTTATGCCTGTTTTCGGTTTTACATTTTAAACATTCTTTGTTTAAATAAGATACTGATATTTCTTGTGCTGGATAGACTATAAAGAAATTCCTTAAGTAAGCTAATAGCAATTCTCATGTAGATAGAGGTTTCATTTGTTGATTGAAGGGAGATTTTGCACCTGAGGCTTGCTGGGACATCCACTCTTCTTCCCAGGCACCTGTGCTTGGGTTCTTGTGCTTTCTGAACTACTTGTGCTGTGGAGAATGGTTGTACCTGTGCTAAGAAGTGATGAGACTTTGAAAAAGCTGATCTTGCAGACTAGAATTTGCCACAAGATTTGGTGACTTTGGGCTTACCTATCCCATCGGAAGCAAATTAGTCTCTTGATTCTGAATCTGTATGATATTTAAAACATACAATGACTATTGCCACAGCACAAATGACAAGTATATTTATGATCTGTCTTGACAGTTAGCATTCAGATTTAGGTACCACATACTGCTGTGGTTGTTCTCTGTTATTTGCAGGTGTAACTATGATACATGACTTCAATGCCAATGAAAAGATACATTCCACAGACCCATTCCAACAAACTCCAGAGCTTCACATATGCTTAAAGGACTCAAACTTGGCCGAGTCAATCCAAAGACTCAATATTCATAAAATAGTTTCGGATTGTTTTCTGCCAGCATTTCACTTTACATCAAGTAGAATAAATGACTAGTTTCACCTGAAGCTTAATTTCCCCACCTTGTATTTCTGCAAGGAAACTGAAAATTTAATTGTGTCAGCAGGGGAAGGAATATGACTTTTTCAGTGATTATTGTGTGTGTTTCTCCCAGGTGATTGCCAGATATTTTGATTGCACTAGTTACCTCCTCCTATGATCAAAATCAATACATTGATCAATACAGCTCTTAAGTGTCATGTTCCAGTCTACAAGGCACTTGTGGAACAGAGGATCTCAAAAGGGATTGCCTAGGGCTCTTTTTACTTGATGAAACCCACCAGAGAATAAATATCTGCTTTGATTATGCTCCCTAGTTTCTTCGATTCCTCTCACCCTCTCAAAAATTAGAAACTGTTTACAGCTATGCTCCTTCCTCTTCAGATTTTTGCCTCTCCTGACACTTGGAGAAGCGTCCTTGGACATGGTGTATTCAAACGTTCAGACTGAACTTGACATGTTTCTTTTGGACATCTTCAGAAGAGATGAGGTTTTCCTTGTTGTGATGCTCAGATGAGAAAATGTTTTCCTTAGGTCCTTCTTGCACACAGAAGTTCAGAGGGTCCCTGAGCCTGGAAGGGAGCAGTAGCTGGCATCACTCGTGCGAGATCCTCACTAGCAGATGTCCAGGAACCACTCCTGTTGAGATTGGAAAGGCTGAAGTCAGATAACAGGCTATCATCACAGGATGTTTGGGGATATAGCTAACAGAAAATGGGGACTTAGCAACCTCTGAATCATATTGAAATGAAGAAGCTGTCAAAGGCACCTCCTGTCCTCCCCAGCACACTCCTGAAGACAATCTAACCTAGCTGTGAAATAGCTCTTGGCAGGGAAGGCGGATGAGCAAATGAAGCATCATCCTTCCTGAAGAACAACGGGAATGAAAACACAGCCACCAAGCAATATGTACTTATTGGCTTATTTTGGTATTGGTTTTAACCAAGCTAAAAATGAGGAGCAACTGTCTATGAAAGTGGTGCAGGGAATTCATGTTTGCAAATGGGGTGTATATAGGAGGACAGAGTAGGATGGGGAGCATGGAGGGTCGGCTGCTGCCCTTAGTGCACTGGGGGGAAACATGGTGTGCATTTATCAAACCAAGGCTGTACGGAGGAGAATATGGAGATGTTACTCAAATTAAGCACCCACTTCCAATGTCACCATCTGTGATATGACATTTAATCCTAATAAAATGCTTACAATATAAGACTAGTTATGAGCACAGCTCCAAAGTTTACCATGTTAATATTTTTCATAATATGACGTATAAAGTTTTACAAATTCATACCCCGTGGGCTGTAAGAGAGAAGCGGTCTAAAGTCAGGAATGTGCTAGTTAATGCATATCATAGAAATATTAATTAAAAAACCTTGAGGAAGAAGGCAAGAGGAGTGGCAACTCCCATTCAACACAACATGGTGAAACATGGTGTTTGCTATCTGACCTGTCCTTTCCCGCAGGCAGGATGGATAGCCGAGAAAAGGCAGCAGCTACTGCAGCCAAAGAAACTTTACCTTAAGTTAGTAAGACTTACTACAACTTAACCAAAAACAAAGTAGATACTAGTTGCGATGTTAAAGGCACCAACAAGGATCTTTATTATTAATTTTGATCTTAATGCTTTTTTTTGTTATTTAATTTTTGTGTCATTGTTCTGTTACCCAAAAATATAATTTTCGGATCTTACTGTTAGGTGCTTTAAGATATGTACAGCTTCACAACACCACTTCCAGGATATCCAGAAGTTACCAGGATACAAAACCATAGACATTGCATGGGCATGTGTGTGAATTGGCCCTGCAAGAGGCAGGAAAGGATGATATGTACCCTGGTGACCAGAAAACTTACCGGCAGGCTGTAGAGTAGGAGGGAACATGCGTGAGCCCCAGACGCTGTGAGGGAGTTTGTGATAGTTTGCTATTCAGAAAGGAACTTAAACTAGTGACTGACATTAACAATGTGCATATGCTAGACTTTTGTTATAAAACACATAATTCTTTATAGAAAGTCTTGTTTTGAAACAAAAAAGTTCTGCTATTGCACACATAAAGTAGACACATGAAAAGATGAAGAATTTTTTGCCAGAAGATTTCAACAAACTGCAATTGTCATTTTTCACTGGATATTTAACTGCAGAAAAGCCACCCATTTCCCAGATAGCTGCAATTCTGAAACTGTGGCACATGTTTGAAGCCTGACAAACAAAAGTCAGTCTTGGGGCTCACGGCTGCTGGTCTGCAATACATTTGGAAATTGTGGTGTCTCCATTGCACAAGGAAACAGCTCCAAGTGTTTTTGCCACTATTTCACTGCACAGCTTTGATGAATGGCTTGTGTTTTTTTCCTAGCAGATGAAAGATCTAATTATGCCAGTTGCGAGATCTCCATTTATAAAAAAACATTCATTATCTTCCATTTGAATATTCTTAATTGATCCTGCTTGTACTTCAGCAATTGAAACACCTTACTTAAAAAACAGAAGCCTATTATGAGCTATCCCATCTGCGGGTAGTTATAAACTACTCTTAACGTGATGCTGTGTATTTCTAACATAAGCAAGCACTTCCAAGTACTCTCCTAATTATCAGATTTGGGCCTCTTATGAATGTTGCATTAATTATGGTGCAAAAATGAACTGTAGGCCAAAATCTGCAGGTAATTAGAGCATATAATGTAGTGCCAAACTTAACATTAATGAGAGAGAAATGGAAATACAGAGTTAATGTGAGAAAAAGGGGAAAGTGCCCGTCTTCCACAGCATGGCATTGAATGGCCTCACTCATTTGCTTACTTGTTTACCCTGTGTTTATAATTAGCAAATGGATTTAGATCACTGAAAACAAATAGCTCCTTCGTTAATTTAAAGTTAGCTTAGTTTCTGTCCCTCAGTGTCCAAGTTTCTGTTTCTCTTGTGGAAACATCAACTATTATAACACTAACAAGTTGCAAATATGTGATGGAAGAAGTCAACATTTCTGGACTGACTCCATCATCTTGGTTGCTGTGTGGATCCCATGTTTTTCATCACCAGTCATTGTCACATTTATGTTCATAATATCCGAAGTCCAAGGCCTTTTGCTAAAGTCGAGGAGAACGTCCTGCAGTGGAAAATAGGGAAACTTACAGACATCATTCAGGTCAAGCAGCTGAAAGATGGAAGCATAAGGAGGCTGGGAAAAGAGAAAACTCCAAGCTGGGAGATAGGACGAGCATATGTAAGATGACTGTCAGCAAAGCCAGTCAATGATGACATCTATTAGCACATGAAGTAGTCTCTTGAAGGAACCACTGTAGAAACACCCTTTGGATGACTAAAATTAGGCTGGATAAAGTAATGGCAAGTGGTACAGCCCTGTATCAGCAGAGAGGTGGCATGGGATAGCTGATAATCTCTGTCATATCTCTAATGCCTCCATTGGACTTGTTAGAATGAGGAAAAAGTACCTTTCAGCCCAGGTGCCTGGGGACCTTCCTGGTGATGCCTTCTTCATCCCCTGGTTCACTCTGACATGAGACCCAAGGCTGCTTCTCCAGACATTGTCTCAGCAGCTCTAAACAAAAAGTGAAGCAGGCCTATTTTTAAACCATTGCATGATATGCTGATATTTTGCAATAGTCAAGTTCAGCAATCAAGGAGAGGGGGGTCTTCAACCCCTCCAGCAGGGTCAGGAGGGGCATTAGCTAGCATCTTCTTTCTGTTTAAGATCCACAGTGCTGCTCAGCACTCGGAGCTGTGGGGAGAGAGCTGGGGGTGCCAGTGCCCCAGCAGGTCTCCATGAACGGGGCCGAGGGGAGCAGAGAGTCTGCATCCCTCGCACATCCTGAGTCGGGTGTTTTTCCACATAGGGGTGTCTGTGATTCTCATCCTTACACCCAGGAAGAGGTGAGATACAAACTGCTAATCTTTCTGGTGAGGGGAGAGTGAGATGCATTTGGGATGTGCTGGAGAAACGTGGCAGCTATTGTTCCAGCAGGATCAAAACTGCTAATGGAAACTGCTAAAAATGATTATTTTTAAAGTGAGTTTTGCTGTTTGAAAGCTGCCACGTTTTACAGCTCTGGAAAGCACAGGCAGCTGCTTGAGCATGAAAGGGAAAATGCAATCAGGCCATGGGAGCACAGGGGCAACAGCAACGAGAGTTTATCAGCTCCCCGGGAAACAGACACTTCGTTCTCAGTTGAGCATTGTTGCTTGGGTCAGGCTAACAGCAGAGAACAACTTTGACAACAGTGATGGCGTGGTTTGGGTATGTGGTTATTTGGTTTATTTAATGTCCAGTTGAGCATTGTTGGCTCATGTCTGAAAAGCCACCGAGCCATCAGCAGCTCAGTGATTCTGGCTCATGAAGGAGATCTGGTAACCAGCTCCCGAAGTATTAACTTTCTCAATGGTGACACTGCTTTATGCCAAAAAATCTAACCTGTTCAGCTGCTTGCTACTGAAGGTTCAGTTTCATAAGACAAGAGCTAGGAAGTGGGCAGGCAGGAAGATACACAAGCTATACAAACACAGTTACAAACATATATGCTCAAGGGATCACGTCCTGTATTTCTCGCCTCTTCCAGGCCCCACTCAGAGATTGGTTGCTGTTCTTACTTAAAAAGTTATTAAAAATATCAGGCATATCTTAGCAACATCCATGTTACAATTAATAACTGGCTAACAGTGACAAACATCAGATGGACTTTCAGAGCAATCTGCTGGAGGCAATGGAAAATAAACCTGTTGAGTGTGGGTCAGGGCCAACAGGCACGGTGCCTGGCCAGTCTCAACCGTTCCCCTTGTCTGAAATTATGTCAGGTAAAACTGAGGTGCTGAAGTTTAAAACAGGACAGCGGTATTAAATGGTCAGCAGAAAAGAGGACAGCTGCTGGTGGGTGCTGCTTTGAGCAAGGGAGTGTCCCGTCCCGACACCAGCTCAGCATCACAAGCACAGCCGTGCAGAGCTGCAGTGTGACCATTACAGCATGGGGAGGCCTCAGCCTTTTCGTAAGCATTGCTAAAAGAACCAGAGGAAAGGTGGACTCTAATTATTGTGACCACGCAATGAGAAACAGGAGGTCCAAACCAAACCCAGTCATCTCCCTGTTTCTATTTTGCCAGCCTGAGAGCATCATTACGGTCAGTGATCCAGAGACAAGATGCTCCCAGCTTCTGAGGGTGCGAAGGATTTAGTAGAGGAAAGAAGTTCTTCAATAAATAAAACACCTTTCCTACAGCTGTAGGTTGTTCTGTCCTGGAAAGCATTTCTGACATTTTAAAACTGAAACAAGCTATTTTTATATAAGTGATTGACTGCTGCTGCTGGAGCACCACAGCCCTGAACCAAACTATGATTTAGTTGTACCAGACACTATTGGTATCTGAAATGACACAATGTTTCTTCCAACGAGGCTAAAATCTAAAGACAAGGCATGCAAAGGAAGTATTATTGCCTCTGTTTTATCCACAATGAAAGGAGGCTCAGAGAAATGGCATGGTTTGCCCACAATCAAACAGGAATTGTTGGAATAGCCACCTCTGCAGTCTTGAGGTGTCCTGAGTCCCTGGTAATCTTCTGTCAACAATTCCTTAAAATAGCTCACTGAAGAACTTAGCTGATCTTTGTTCTTATTAGCACATATTTAGCATTTGTCTATTTGCTTAGCATTAAAGTATCTGTAGTCATATTCCTGTTTTTAACTTCTTATGTCTATCAAGAATGTAATTATCATCTTAAGAGGTTATTATTCAATACAACAATGAGACTTCAAAAGGTTTTAGCCAGTACCCAGAGATAATGACATACAAAAATGTGTTCCTTCTGCCCTATTTTTTATTGAATTCGACTCTTTGCTTCTTTGCTGATCTATGTGAAATGCCTTGGCTGACTCAGGCCAGGCTCCTAATTAGTTATCTTCATTAATCAATCTCTATCCAATCTATTTCCTGTGTCAAGTGAAGGGCTGTGTTCAGCACTCTACCAGAGAGACCAATATGATTTTCCTCCATTCATGGAACAAGAGTCTTCTGAGCAAAGGACCAGTGTGCTGGGATTAGCTGTTGAAGTTAAAGTAGCTTAAATGGGTTCTATATTTTTTCTTAGACCAAATTCATTAATAGAGCCTGGCAATAAAAAGAATAAAAAAAAGGAAGATGCAATGAGCACTTGCAGTTCCAGGGAAACAAACTGATTGGGTCAAATTCAGCAAATGTTTTCAGCAGGAGAAAATGAAAAGGAAACAAGATGCTGAAATGTTTTGACATTTTATTTCAAAATCATATTTTGGTTCATTATTTGCCTGCACTTTTAAAAGGAGTTAAACATCCTCCTTAAAAAAGATATGCTTCTACTGTAAACACAAAAATAAATTAACTGGAGGGGATTTTGGTTTTGTTTTGCCAGAAAAAAATATGAAACATTTCTATTGTACATCAACCTAAAGCAGGAGTGCCTGTGTGTCAGTGCAGTCACATATCCACTAGGCATTATCTGCACACCTCTGCGTTTGGAGGTGAGGACATCCCTCGCGTAGCTACAGTGACTTTCCTGGTACTGTATGGGAATGCTTGGCCCATGTCTGACTGAGATGGTCTGGGAACTTGTCCTGGAGCTGCAGGTCATTAGAGCAAGCGGCAGCCAGAGCTGGCTTGTAAGAGTGAGAGAACAGGCGAGCTTCAGCTGAGGAAAACATCCTTCAGGAATGATGGAACACAGGAAAAAGAAAGGAGAGAAACAAACATATTGATAGATGCTATCTTTGTTTTCTGTGACTTGTCAGATACAAAGAAAGTAATTTTTTTTTTCCAGTGGTATGTTTCTCTCACTCGAGGGCTTTGCTCACTTGGAGAACTGTCTGCTAATTTTAAATCTGAGGAGGCATGTAGAAGTCTTACAAAATGTACTGAAGGCTGGATTATGTGGGCTGGAGACAGCTGTTTCTAAAACCTCTAAGTGAAATTTAGTAAAGAATGATGAGTGCTTAATTCCAGCTCACAAGGTCTGAACAACATTATTTGATTTAAAGATAATTAAGATATTCAGCATAACTGCTCAAGAGTGGAAAAAAATAAACACTTGTCATGAGATAGAGACAAATTTGTATTTACATTTGACCACAAAGGACTTTAAAATCAACACTGCTGTCATATCCATCTAAATAATTTAGCAATCCAAACGTTTTCCTGAGATCTGGATTTTCACCATCCAGCTGCAATAGGAAAACTGAACTTTTGATGACATTTCTATGGATTTTACCCATGTTTTCCCAAAGGACTACATAATCTCTAAGGAGGAATGGTCCACTGATATTTGCTCCTCTTCACTTAAAAATAAATAATTAAATAGTAAGACTAGGACAGTGTCTAGCGCATTTTAAGAATTTCGGAATATTTTCTCTTTGGTGCTGATGCTGCTTGAGACATCAAGTCCACTGACTAGGTGGACACACGGAGAAATGATGATCGCTCCCCAAGACTGGTATAAAAGACACTGAAGGCAAAGGAAGGTCCCTGCTGTAACGCTTGTTGCAGAGGATGGATTTCATTTTCTTTGCCACATTACTGTGCTTTCCTGGTGCTGGCTGCAAAGGGACAGATAGATACCGACCGTGTCTGGTCAGCTGTTTCTCCACCAGAGCTCCAATAGGTGATTTAGCAAATCATCTACCCCAGCCACTTTACTCAGATAATCATACCGTATCTTTACGGGCTCTGCAGGCTGTCAGCTTGCAATGAAGAGAAATAGTCATAGGAGGAGGGGATGGAGACATTCGTCTGCCATCCAGACTAACGCAGCTCCCAAGCAGAAGCAGCAGCCAGCCATAATGACGGCTTAACCATCCCCACGCCTGGGTTCATCTGGTTTGAAATCCAGCTTCCTCCAGCCTGCTTGGGTGGGAGCCCTGTGCTTGAAAGCGCACGAGAGACAAATATCAATTGTATCTCTACAGTGTTAAAGGAATATATCTGATATTTGAGGGAGTTTTCTTGGAGCAGTTCTCATTGTGTTTTCTGAATTCATGCACTCTTTTTATATTAATTGGTTTCCCATACATTTAGAAGAGAAATTCTCTCTGAATTGGCTTCTATTGGACAAAGCAGATCACAGGTAGCCATGCGCAGGTGCAGTGAAAGACCTCCCTTTAGTAAACTCACCTTCGATAACACACTGGTCTCCTCTGGGTTGCAGGTCAATGAGATGCAGCACAAGGACGATACACAATAAGCTTAAACCTTATTGCTAGGAAATCTTGCAAGTATCTTGCTCATCTCAGAAACAGGAAGAAATGAGAAACTCCCAGAGAAACAACAGGAGCTATTCATTCTAGAAGTATTAGATATATTGCTAGTTTTGCAGCATTGAATATGAAATCGATTTACATTGTTCTGCAATATTGATACATCAACAAAAAGACAGAATGAGCTTGTAATTTCTGGCTCCATTTTGCCACAGGAATCATGTTGAGTAGGTAGGGGGTATTCTTCTTATCCTGCTATAATGATTCTCTACTGATGGCCAAATGTGGAAGTTCACTTTAGTGGCTGGAAGCATGAGTCATTCAGCGCAGCGATTAGAGTTACTAGAAAGCTTTTAATTTTATGGAGTCTATGAACCTGGTAATTGTGAGAGAGGGACAATTCTGCCCTGACCTTTTGAAAATTAAATATGCAGCTGTATTAAAATCAAATGTTTCATGAAAATACATTTAATTTGGATTATGTGTATACTTTTTTTTTCAACAGAAAATGGGAATGAAACAACATATTTTGTTCACATTTAATTTTGACATTTTGTGTATTTCAGATTTTAAAAAAATTTTTTTTGCCTCTTTCAAAATGAAAAATGTCACAGATTAAAATGGCAAATTCCAGAGATTCTTGGATTTTATGTTTACAGTCTTCTCAACTTTCTGACTGTTAACCAAGATTTCCCAGTTTTCCAAAATGTCAAAAGCATCATTCAGGCAGACAATAGCATTGTCATCTTTACCCTTAGTTCCTGTAACCCTGGAGGGCACCCCAACGCCATAGGCTCTTTTTTCTGCTCTTTTCTGCTGAAAAACATGCTCAAAGTTTATTCCTGGCCCACTGTGGATTCAGGATGGTCTTTCTTGGGCGCTTCCATCGTAGACATGGGTAAATAATGATGCCAACTAGAAACTGTACTGCACTTAACAACATCTCTATCATCTACAGGCAATCATTTACTGTGGGTTAGTGACTGCCATAAAATACAGAATTAAAAGACTGTTTTCTACCTGCTCCTGAAACAGGAATAAAGTAAGCAGATGCATCACTGTCTGGAATAACTAACAAACAGTCATATTAAGCTGTTCTCTCTTTCCCTCTCTTTTATAGTGCATTTATGAATTATGATGTTTGCATTTATAATTATGGGACTGAACAGATGGTGGAAGGCTTATTTCAGAATGATGTGTTCATTAAAATAACCTACGCTGGTCTGCCAAGTGATTGTTAACTGTAATCCCAATTTGATATTGAAGAGAGTTAGTTATTCTTTCTCTGTAAGTCCATCTGAAAGAAATGGAGCTTTGAGAAATGGACACTATATTGAGTGCAAAGCTACAATAGTGGTGCTGCATATATTCCAGATGGGAAACCACTGAAGATTTTTGCAGCTGTGAGAGAAAGAAAAATGCAGGGAAAGATAAATTGTGGACCGACACAATTTTCAAATCTAAGAAAAGTTTCAAGTCTTTATTCAATTTGGAAGTTCTGTTCCACTTAAAATGTGGCTCCAGCCAGGTTCTACCTATGTGCAAACCATCTTAGGTAGTTGAGTTCAATAATGGTAGATTCCATTATTAGAAATGGGACTCTCTGCTCAAGCAAAACGTAAATCTTCACAGTTTATCACATCTTACATAGTAACATCTTGTCTTCCTCTAGTCCCAACAAGTGTTTACTGGGTGCTTCTGCAAATAACGAGGTTTTGTGATGTAACTGGGAGAGATCATCACCTATTTGCCTTCCTTCTTGGAAATATAAGATTTCCAAGCTTCACTTTCCCAGCTTCATTGTCTTGCAAGGTGTGTGATGGATCTGGAGACAATTCTTTGCACTTCAACTCCTTTACAGTATTTTATTTCTGAGATCTCCTGCCCCACTATTTGCACATCAAGACTTCAGGATCTGGTCTGAACACAGATGAAAGCAGACACACAGTGTCAAGGTTTTTTTGTTGAGATTGAAGGAGTCGCTATTTCTCCAGTTCTGGCCATTATCCAGGTTCTAATTCCTGGCCCTCACATGTCCTTGTGCATATGTCCTACCCAGGCTACCTCAAGATGCCACTTGTAGCAGATCTTCTTCACTCAGTGGGCAGCCTGAGGGCTGTGCTGCTGATGACCTGCTCAGAAACATAGTTTACAGCTCTCCTATGGCTGAAAGCTTTGGTCTTCTGCACCAAAGCAACTGGCATCACTTACGCGCCACAGCTGTGGCACAACCATGGGGTCATCAGAATTTTGCAGGCAAAACTCAGAGTAAATAGCGGAGCATGAGATGCAAAGTGGCCTGTCTGAGGCCACTGGGAGCAGAACCAAAGGTGGAAGGAATGGGAGAGCAGTGGAAAAGTTGATTGTGTTCACTAAGAATAACTGGAAATATTCGTGTTTTCTGGGTTGCCTCTGCAACCATTGTCACAACCTTCAACGATGCAAATTGGCTGTACAAAAGCTGTTACTGAGAAGTTTTCTGGGGTCCTGGCGGGAGTTTCTAGTTGCATATGAAGGAAGAAACTTATTTTGAAATGTTTCATTTGGAGTGCTGGCAATCAACAACTGGAAAAAGGAGAAAATGAAAAAGACAGGCAGATGAGTGCTCACTCATACAAAATTGCCAATATCACAGTGGTTAGATCAGTCACCTTGATAAAAGGCAGAAAAAGGCCTTGAAATTGAATTGGAGTCTGCTCTTTTTTCTTTTTTTATTTTCTGTCTCGTGAGAAGTTGCAGACTTGCTCCAAATCAGAAATGGGGAAAATATTTGAAACTGTGAAAACTTTTGGAGAACGGGAAAAGCATTTTCTATACCACTCTGATTTTAGCCTAAAACTCATTATTTTTGACCTAGCAAGTACATCTTTATAATTGCATGCTTCTCAGAGGCTCTGACCTCCCTTAAACATCCACTCCAACCTATTAAATCTCCTAGTTGTAAACTAAATTAGCCTGTACATTTTTTCAGGGCATGCATTGTTTTCAAAAGGAGCTTGCCAGAGCTCAGCACAACAGATTTCTGCTTTAGTTTGGACTACAGTGTGCTACTGTCAGGAAAACATGAATAGATTTAGACTTTTCAGAGTTTTGGTTTTGTTAACATTTAATGCTTGGTTTAATTTGAAATCTTTCATTTGGAATGCAAGCAGTTGACAAAAAAAAAAGTTAAAATAAAAATATTAATAAAGGACACTTCCCAAAACCAACAACAACAAATTGCAATGCCTTAAATGAAAAATTTCACTTGTCATTTTTACAGAATTATTGCTTTTTAGTTTTTTTTTTTAAAAAGACAAATTCCTAGGACCTGGCACAAACTCAGGAAAACTTTCAGTGCCACAAAACCTGCAGATTTATTTCTTTTCTTATTATTTCAAATTTTTAAGAATGTCACAGTTAAAACTTGCTCCCTGCCTGACTCTGCCATGGCCAAGTTCCCTCCATCAGTCCAGTAGGGAGTCACTAATGAACCGCTAACAACAAACCCCAAATCCCAGAACAGGGATGTCCGAGGACCACAGTTTCATTTCAGTTAGGGGTAATTTTCCTGACTTGTGTGAGTGTGGGGTCAGTAGGAGACTCTCACAGGCTAGCACATCTGTAGGGTCACTGCTGCAGCCAGTGGTGGAGTATATTACAGGCTTCAAACAATTTAATGTGAACAGCTAAGAACAGCACTTATTTCAAAGAATTTGATACAAGGTTTTCAGCTTCTATTCTTGCATTACCAGGGGGTATTTAGAAACTCCAGCAGTAACTATGCTGCATTTACAAAGATTATCAAAAAGATTTGCAAATACAATGAAACTTGGTGCTTATCCGCTTTTTGTATAGTTCATGTCTAAACTTCTCCAGACTTTGATGCCATTCGTGTACCCAGCTGAGATCCAAGCTATCCTGGCAGTACCAGTAACAGACATATATACTATAAATGCACACATCCACCCACTTCTGCAGCAACATTGACCTCTTGGTGTCTGAATGTGTGTGCAAAATCTCTTCTCTACCTGGTGACAAAGTGTCCTTCATTTTCCAGGCAGAGGGGGAGTGGATTTAGGTGGCACAAGTCCTGGGGAGCAGAGAGTTAACAGCTCCTGGTACCCCATCCCACCCCCCCACCTAAAAGTGAACCCTTCCCAACCCAGTCCAGAGACAGCTGCAAAACCTCACTTCAGTGTCCAGTGAATGTGAGGACAATAGGAATCACCTTCTGCCAGTTCAAAAATGGAAGCAATGAATAATGTAAACAGGTGTATTAGGAAAAGATTACTAAACAGAGAGCAAAGAAAGACAGCTGTGCACCTACAGCGGGTTTAGGATGGTTGTGGTTTCCTCCGTTAATCTGCCTTCAGCCCAGCTAAAAGCTTCGCCATGCTTGGACAGTTGTGGGCATTTATTTTATTCATTTTTTTTCTCTGCTATTATAATGACCCTCTAGGTAAAGGGATTTCTCCTGCCAGGGTTAAAGGGACGGAGGCTGCTGAGGAAACACCAAGCCCAGTGTTCGTTCAGAGGCTTTGGAAAGTGCAGGAGGTGCTGCCACACGAGTATTTTAGCCCACTAGCAATCCACCTGTAGCTGGGAAAGGCTGCCTTTGCTCTCTCTTTGTCAGTTTGTTATTAATGAGCAGTATCTACAAATGTGATCCAAACCCTCGCAGAGTTTCTGCACCTGCGAGGGGCCCCTTGCCCTTTGCAGCAGCCACCAGGATTAACTGCCTGCAGGCTGATGAACTTGAGTTTGCAGGGAGCTTAGGGAAGAAGAATGGAGAAGAGTGTTCAGAGCAAGGACTATGGTTAAAAACCAGTGGAGTAATTCACAGGTAAAAGAGCTGCAGAACTGCAAGCTGTGCTTCCCAGGCACTTTTGCTGGTGCAGAGGAGCCGTGGGTATCTGTAACCAGTGTAGGCAGCTTTACACAGATACTGCAAGCATGAAGGGTTGGTAGGAGGCATTCTTGGGCATACCTTCCAATTTCTGTCCGTTCCCCGCTGTCCAAAGGACCCCAGGCACCGTCTCCAGACAGCGGCTCCCTTCTGGAAACTGGACCGGTGACTGCGAGCTCTGACAGAGGCATGGCACACACACCATCAGGATATTGCTTCCCCTCCTCCTGGGTCATGCTCTGCCAACGAGATGGATGCAGTTAGCTTTTGTGTTCAGAGCCAGGTGCCCTGCCCCAAAATTGCACTGCTTTCTGCTTTTCAGCAAGACAGGCATGATCCCAGGGGACAGAGCTGGATGCCAGGGGTTTGCTCATCAGGTGAGGACTAAGCAGGGATCTCAGGCGCTGTGAAAACAGTGATTGTATTTCATTATGGCTGGGGAAGCCAAAGACCAGCAATTTTTTGGCTTTGCCTCCTTAATAAATTGTAGAAGTTAGTGTGGGGGATAGCTCTGCAGGGAATGAAAGTGGGAGGATTACAAACAGCTATTGCATCCCCTTGGTGTTCTCTCCCCAGCTCTTGCTGAGTTCCCAGAATAATACTGGAGCTCCTTGGTCATGGGCCTACGGAGGGTAAAACCACATAGCTCCCCTCTGCTGTGCTGAGAGCTAATCCAAGCAGTTAATTAAAGAGTCCATTGGACTGTCAGAAACAGCAGGAGATGCAGAAGCAATTATCTCCAAATTGGTCATCATCACAATTAAAGTACCATTTGGCAAGTATGTGAATAGCCTGCAGCAGGGTCCCTTTATAGGTGGTAATGCCTTTTCATTATTGGGCTTTATTGCTGGGTGGTGGTGTTTATGATCTGAGTAAAGCTGTCAGGTGAAATGACAGTGACACTCGCCCCGAGTTCTGGGAGGAGACAGATGCAGAGGCAGCCTGGGATGCTATTTGTAATTGAGCTTGGTTGCTTAACGCACTGGTGTATACAAATCCCATCGAAGGAACTCATTATGGGCAGGAAAGCTGAGCCACTAATTTGCTGCAGATAATTTATTTAATGCATTTCAACCTTTTTAGTTTTTTTCCTGCTCTCATACTATGGCTTCCTCAGATGTATTCATTACTCAAACCTACTTGATAAATTTCTCTTGAAACATTCAGCCCACGCATGCAGGGTATGAGTGGTGTTTCCTTCTTGCAGTCGGTAAGATAAATCCCGCGGTGCTTGGCTTCTCAGCTGGGTGAGAGCTGAGGCAGGTTAGGTGTGCGTTCCTGTAGGTGAGGCAAAAATGAGTTTCAGGTGCAGCTGTGCTTTCTCTCTGAAACTTGCTTCCCATAGACACTGATGCCTGAAAAATTAATGGTATTTTCAGAGAGCAGTTAAGACATGGTGGTGTGAAAAAAAGCAGGGCTGTTATAATCCCATCTTTTATCTGACACTAAATTGGTGCCCTGTAACTAGCAGGTAGCTTTGAACCTTCATTTGAAGGGAAAAACTACAGTGTGTGAAAAAATCCTGGTAACACAAAAGCCCGTCAGTGGAGGACTCCTTTAACAGTTTCCTGGAGATGGTGGTAAGATTTTTGGGAATGATGTGCCAGTCACCCCTGCAAGCCATCACCCCTGCAGTGCAGCTTTCGCACCCTGCATACAAATGCTCTTTCCTCCTCTCCTACCAGTCCTCTTTCCCCACAGGGTAAACAGCTGGAAGTGTTGAGCTAACTGCCAGAGGCTTCAGACAGACACTTGTGCCACAGGAGATCCTGGGACACCTTAATGACTTCTCTTAGCTTAACGCATCTTTGTAACAAACGGCATCACCTGCTAAATTGCTGATCTTGCACAACTGTTTTCTGACTACTGCAGAAGAAGAAGAAGAAAGGTTTGGCTCTTTGGATATCCTGTATGCAGTCAGCTTGCAGTGCCTGTCTGTTGTGCTTCTGAGCAAGTCCTGAGTTGCTCTGAGCTATGTCTGCCTTGTTCACAGAGCAGGGGGGCTCCTGGCTCTGTATCACCGTTTGTAGCAGAGACTTTGCCATGCTAGAGGTCTCTTTGGTGGATTGCCTCACACAATGTGCCATGTCTGACTTGGTATATAAAATTAAAGTTACGTTATGACTTGTATGCTTCATGGTCATCTAATCAGAGTGTCTGTTCAGTGTTAGATGCAAAATGTCTTTTCTTGTTTCTTACATCAAGTCTGTATCTTGTTGGTAGAACTAGCACATTTTTTGAAATTTATGATCATTATTTAAAGTGATGGAGTACTAAGGGAGTATGTTTGATGGATATATCTGCACATACAGTGACCTGTATTAAGGCAACCAAACCTGACCATGTTGAAAAACACCATCTAGTACATTAGAGGGTAAATTCCTCCAGGAATATTCACCAGGGCAAATTCAGACAGGCAGTACAGTTTATACCCTGGCCTTCATTTTATACCTGGCTTTCATTTTATATAGTTTATACCATGGCTGATCTATGGGAACAAATGGATACATCATTTGTAGGATATTCAGATCACCTACTTCAAACATTTCAGTGGCATTGTAAGCACCTTAATTAGGAGCCTAAGTCCCAGGTATACTCAATGGAGAAAGATGCATCCAGATTAATAATGCCAAGTAAATCGATGTCATAGTATCAGTTTTTGAATATGTAGACAATGAGGAGTTCCAGACCTTTTTTCTAATGATTATTCAAACAAATCCTGAGGCTGGTAGTATTTCTTTTTCCTCTCCTAACAGCAGGAGAACTGATATATTCATCTATTTCCTTAAGCTTTTTTCTTTTTTTAATCTTTATTGGGATGCAGATATTTCAGGTATATCTTGGATGTTTGTTACTAAGAGATATAATATATCTACATCTCTAAACACTCAGGAGAGGAAAGACTTAACAGAGACCTGATTTCCCCGATATGCATTTGGACTAGGGAAAAATATGTTTTTACAGGGTTTTTTGCAGCTTCCTACTTCTGGACCTACTCAAAGGATGGTTTGGTTCAGCTTTAGTTTAAATGAAATGGACTGCCAAGGGAAGATACCTGGCTTGCTCTGTACCCTTCAGGGGGGCTGCAAGAAAGAATGATTAGATGTGAAATTCTAAAAGATGTGCTAAATCAATTTTTGTCCAGTTAGCCACGCTTTTGCTATCACCTCAGATCTGCTTACTCCTACTAAGCGTTGCACACCACTTAGGGAAAAGAGCTGCATGTCAATAGCAAACTAAATCAACAATTCTGTTCAGAAAGCCGTGTTGAGATGGGCAGCAGGAAATGGGCTGGTAGACGAGGCACAGGGTAAGAGATAATGTGGAATTCCTTACAACTGAATTCTGCTTTTCCATATGTGGCCCAAAGCCTGGAAAAATATCAGAAAGGTATATACATGACATGATATCTCCAAAGGACATAAAACCTGAACAGCACTGGTTTGATAAGACATACTAGAATTGGCACTAAACCCAACTTTGCAATAGACAGAGACAACTTTCTTTTGTACGTGGAAACACCCTGAAATGTTGGTCTTGGTTTCATCTTAAACAGCATTCACTTCCCAGGCTAGTCTCAAATGATTCTTTAAATGCTTGCATTGAAGACATTAACTGAAGTGCCTTCAGCTTAGTCCACCCACAGATGATCAGTGTTTCTTAGTTCTTTGGTCTGGTTTCCTCTCATTACCAGTTGCACCTTAGATACATGAAAACCAACAGGTTCTTGGTTTTCAGGGATTGCCTTGACTGCGTCAAACTGAAGGTTTGGTTTCCTGTCATGGAGCAAAGTAGGGATTCACATTTGCTTAATGTGGGATCTGGATATTTGAAAGATGTACTGTCTCAAGATGTACTTTGGGGTTTTCAAGAACTCATTTTACATAAGCTTGCCCTTTTAACTAGCACTAACAAATGTTTCTTGGTGTTTTTCCACTCCCAGGTACACTGTTTTACGTAATGGGCATCAGGAACATGAGAAGCTTCCCATCCACAATGACCCTGAATCACAAGAGTCCTGTTTCTAGTCATGGTCCTAGAAGAAGAATGGCCCAGCTGAAGGAACAGATTCCTTTTAGGATACCCAAAGGATTCACGGACAGCAGGACTTTATGAAAACTCATTCATCTGCATTGTCATAGTGCCTCCTGCACTGACTTCATATGAATGTCCAGCTGCATGTGCGTAGGTTGATGGGGGCATGGGAAGGTATATGAGCAGAACGGCTGAGGACACTTTCCTGTATCTGCAAGGACAGCTGGACTATATGACTGCATCAGAGCCTTAGTCCAGGAGTGAGCTGATTTCTGTCAACGTAAGGAAACAACACAGATACAAACCACCCAGTGCAGGGACTTCTGTTATTCCTTTCCAGCTGCCATCCATGTACAAGCCACCTCTCTGTCCTGTGATATCATGATCTTAAAGATCACAAGTTCTGGCTAAAGTCCTAACATGATGTGAGACTAAAAGCCTGCTTTATCTGTGCAAGATCCTGCCCGCCGGTGACCAGATGCTGTCAGGAGAGAAACAGCACTACGTTTTCTTTAGCAAAATAAGAGGAAATGTTTGCCCTTTGATTATAGTTACTGGTGAAAGGTCAGCATGAGCTGCGGATTCACCCTACCCTGCAGAGCTTTCTTTGTAAATGCTTTTATTGTGTTTCCTGGCCAAGTTCATTGGTAGAAGACTCATAGGGTGTATATAGTGCCTGACAAGCTGGAGTGGGACCTACAGAGACATTTCACCGCTAACAGAGGGCCCTGCAAGCACTGCTTCATTCCAGCCCAATTGCTAAAAGACAGTGGCCATCCTTTGCCCTTCGGAGGCCAATGGATGGGATGTGGCCCTCAAACCCCAGGCAAGCTGCCAGTGCTGTCCTCATCTGAGCAAACTTTGGGCATTCTTACCAAGAAGAAATGTTGGCCAAGAGACAGAGTCAGTCTGTAATAGATCACTAAGTGCCATCTTGAAAAATATACCATCTAAAAAACTTTTCTAGCTACATTAGGAAGACAGACTTCTACTTACATTTTCCATCTTTATTTTTCTATTTGTGTCTGTTCTTTTCCAGTTGAGGCAAGAAATTTAAAGACTTTCAAATATCACCATATGCACATCTCTGCAAAGATCTCAGTCCTTAGCTGCTTCCTGCATGTAGATGTTGCTATGTTCCTTGTGAGCTGCTTCCACCTTTGCATGGAAAGGGTAGGCAAGGCTGTAGACTTCGCAACTTTGGGAAAATGATTTTCATGCAGTGGGAAATATACAGGATCAAGACTACAAGCCTCTACCCTTTTTAGATGAAGATCTAACCCAGAGATGCCACCCTGAGCCTAGAAAATAAAATTGTACTTTGTTATATTGTGTAATCATGTACAGATACTTTTAATGTAAAAAGAAAAGGTGACATTATTTATTATTTTTTATCAGGAACATGTGGGTTTTTTTCATTAAAAGCTTCTAGACCCAGGAGCTTAACATTATACGTATTATTATTTAGTAATATTTCTGTTGCTATGTGACAGGTATTTACAGTAAACAAACAAACAAATCCTGCTTTGAACAAACAAAAATATTGCTCAGTAGGAAAAAAAAAATTGTGCATGATAAGAACAACTGGCTTCCTTGCCATAGTGTCTGGCTTCTTCAAATACTTCTTCCACATAAAAGTCACTGATAAAGCTTCACATCATTTTCCTTTAGGATTCAAAAGGACACTGGGCAGAAACAGCCCTAATTAGAAGAAGCCAGACACTTACCAATGTAGAAAATTGCTAGCAGTTAGAAAGAAACAAACTATTGGTGTTTGTGGTGATAGGTGCTGATGGGAAGTACACGAGCTATTTGAAAAGAGAGGGTGAGATAGTTTGAGCCAATTCCTGGTTCATCATTAGGAACAGTTCATCAATGACCTGTTTTTACAGGGTTGTGTTTCCAAAAGAACTTGTTATCAGTCCAACTCTATTGTTAACACCAAAACAGAGCAGTGGGTGAAAAAAATAGGCCATTATTGAAAGTTTGTAAAAAATCCATCCAGGGCTGCTTCAGTCCTATGATCTACACCTCTGTGGAACTGCTCGCATGGGTTTTTGTCTGGATTTGGGTATGCAAGACTGCAGAACAGGTTGTCTTGGTTTCACCTCAAGTATCAAATTTCTTAAAGAAATCCTAGAAAAGCTTTTCTCTGTCCCCATTAAAAGGCATCAAAATATTGGTGTGAAATTTCTTGGAGTGATATGGAACCAGCAGCATGGGGATGCTATAGTGATGGTGTTCTTTATTTCCGCTGTTGTCCCTGAAGTGTTGTTTTCTCCTATATTTTTATGTGCTTTAGTAATATATCTCTTCTTAATTTAAAATGAACTTCTCAACACTGAATTTTAGTCATGGGCAATGTTCAGAAGGCTCTATCAATGGGATCAGTAGCTCACTAGCCAAAATGGTCAACAGCTCTGATTGGAAAAAGGCTCCAATTCCAAACACCATATTTGAATGAAATATCAAACACTAAATGTCCATGTTCTGTGTCATCTCTGGCTAATTGCTCGTTGAACTCAGTAAACCTGTCATGAACCAACTGGAAGCTCCTGCTTAATAAGTCAATAATCTCAGCAATGCTTCTGTGAACCCAGCAAATGACATTGTCCATCATCAATAATGTTAGAATTTCTATGGAAAAGAAGCTGCCTCATGGAAAAGACCCGTACTTGATTTCCTTTACTAAAGGTAGCTGCTCCTGGAGCCTCTGAGTTCATCTTCCCATTGACCATTTTGGCTAGTGGTGTCACAAGTCTTTGCCTGTGCTGAATAATGTGTAATGCATTGGCTGTTTCTAAAAATAAAAAATCCTCTATGTACATTGCAGTAAACTCCAGGTCATGCTCATTTCTTGTACTGTTTTCACTCAAAACATAAGATGCTACCAAGTAATACTTTCCACCTGCCTCGCAATATACTCAAACAGCTATAACAGCAAGGGAGAATCTGGCCCCATTGCTTTGAAAATACTGATGAGCTCTTGGGTTGTAATACAAGTTCCTAATGTTTATCTACCAGAACAATCCTGCCTCCTGCACCAAGTTCTCATGCACCGACTCTTTCTCCCCACACTTTTGCTTAGATTGTTACTGAGCCCTCTTTCTCCCTTATCTGTGCTGTGTCCACCTCATCTCTCACTATCTACACCGAGAGATGTCACTGCTATGGGCATCACACTCCAGACAGGCCTTTGCAAAGGGGGAGTCAGATATAATTTTGTGCAGCTTTTTCTCTGAGTTTGCCAGTGAATTTCACGGAAAAAGGATGCTCCTTTCTTCCTTCCTTTCCATCTCTTTCCTGCAATCTCTCACAGATTCACTCTAATAACCATGTATTTATTTCTTCACATAAATACACTAGTACTCATCAGCAAATTATCACACCACCACATTTATGGTCTGGGAACGCTTCACATTTTTTTGAATGCAGTAAGCCTCAGAAGTGTAAGCATGATGCCTGCTGTAGCTGTTTTTTTGGATTACAACTGATTATACTTTTCCTCACCAGAGGTAATGTGCTAGCAAAACAGCTAGCTAGTAAGAAATTGTCTGGCTGGGCCTTTGCTAAACTGTCTTCAGGAGGCTGATCTGTCAAGACAGTTGTATTTCCATATTTCTGTATCGTTCTAGGCTCCAGAAGCATTTCTGAGATCTTGCATGACATTTGACAGCAGGGCATGTGCCCAGACAGGCAAATCCAAAGATGCATTGAGGTTACTTGTGCAGAAAGAGGGAAGCAGAGCAACAGGCTGACTACTTCCAGAGGCAGACTGAAAACCTACCCTAACACTAAAACTGTGGGCCATCTGACTTTAAGTGGGCCCTAGACACTGTCAGGGTGCACACCACCATGAGGTGAGCCATCCTTTCTACTAAGCAGCTTTCCACGTCTCTGAGACTCAGTCTACTCGGATTGAAACTAAGTCACAGTCATGCTGCAAAGTAAAATTCAGAGACATAATAAACATGTCACCAATAGGAAGCTGTGTTCACAAAACAGAAGCTCCAAGGAAGAGTGCAGAAGAGGCCATACACTTTAATTAGCTGATGATCAAGACTGTCTGGAGGGATGTGAAGCAATAACTGGATGATACATGCTCTGTAAATGTCAGTGCTTGAGGCAGTCAGCAGCTGTGTTGCTTAGTGAGATGTATGGAGATATGGCTGCAGCCCAAGTGTACTAGCAGGTCATGCTCATAAACACCATGCAGACAGATGAATCCTTATGGGGAAATGTCCCTTCCACATTTATCCTTCACAGTTCTTTCAACACTGAATATATTTTCAGTTTTTAGTTTTGGAGAGGGCAATAACAAAACAGAGAAACAGTATCTCAGCAGAACAATTAGAAAAATGCTTTCAATAAATTCTCAAAGCCCTTTTAATTTAGTTCAGAAAGGTAATATGTGATCTGCTCCTATTGCAGGATCTGATGCCTGTCTAAGCACAATGAAAACATTTACCACAGTGGCGTAAAAATGAAGGCAATAGCTTCCATTTGCATTACACTGCAGTACATTGCCTTTGTGCCTACACTCCAGTTGCAGTGTATTCGCAGAGCTGAGAAGGGTCTCACAGTGGGACTGACAGCGTTGGAGCTGAGGGGTATTTGTAGAGACGCGTAGGAAGCTCTCACTTGCTTCTCACCCACATAGTGCCTGGCTCCAATCTACATTTTCTACATTCAGCTTGTTTGAAGGCTAAATTTCCCCCCGATCTCAATATGGAAGTGTATGCTTCAAAGAGAGGCCATGCACATAGTATGCACATGCAGAGGACTTGAGCAGAGAAAACAAACTCGGCACACTGAAAACCTCTTTCTCAATGCTCTGTTCTCTGCACATTTCTAGTCACAAGCAGATAGCAGGGCACATACAACCACCGTTTGCTTACAGAGATACTGTCATATTAATAAGCTTAATTCATTACTGGTTATGATTCACTTACAATCATAGGAGCCCACACTGTGGCCTAGCACGTCTACCTGAAGGAGTCCCAGGTTTGAGGGTCACTGTGATGCTGGTCTAGCTTGCAGAATGAGTGCAATCAAAATGGACTCACATGAGCAATGAAAACTATTATTAGGGTCATCTTGATTTTGAGCAGTATGAATCCCTGGCTCCAGAGTCTCTCTCTTTTTGCAAACTCTGGTCTCTGTTATAACATGAGTCTCTGTTATAACAAAGGACGCTTCAGGGAGAATATACATTGGAAATCTGTTAGGTAACCACTGAGAACTTGAATATGAGTCAGAGCTGAGAGGGCTAAATGATACTCACCTTGCCTTTGACTTCAACACACTTCAAAATGGCTTTTATTTTACCCTGCCTTCTCCTACTGTCCCCTACATGGGATCAAGAGCTCTGTGAATAATCAGTAATAGTGTATTAGTTGCACTTAAATGCTTTTGTGCATCTCAAAATACCTCTTAATTTATGTATTACTAACAAATATCTTCAACCTAAAGATCATCTGACCAAAGGATTATGGCTGTTAGAATGGAATATGAGCCAGCAGTGTGCCCAGGTGGCCAAGAAAGCCAATGGCATCCTGGCTTGTATCAAAAATAGCGTGGCCAGCAGGAGTAGGGCAGTGATCGTGCCCCTGTACTCAGCACTGGTGAGGCTGCACCTCGAATACTCTGTTCAGTTTTGGGCCCCTCCCTACAAGAGAGACATTGAGGGGCTGGAGTGTGTCCAAAGAAGGGCAACGAAGCTGGTGAAGGGTCTGGAGCACAAGCCTTATGAGGAGCGGCTGAGGGAACTGGGGTTGTTTGGCCTGGAGAAAAGGAGGCTGAGGGGAGACCTTATTGCTCTCTACAACTACCTGAAAGGAGGTTGTAGAGAGGTGGGGGTCAGTCTCTTCTCCCAGGTAACAAGTGATCGGATGAGAGGAAATGGCCTCAAGTTGCGCCAGGGGAGGTTTAGACTGGATGTTAGGAAATTTTACTTCACTGAAAGGGTTGTCCAGCATTGGAACAGGCTGCCCAGGGAAGTGGTTGAGTCGCCATCCCTGGAAGTATTCAAAAGACGTTTGGATGAGGTGCTTAAGGACATGGTGTAGTGGTGGACTTGGTAGTGTTAGGTTTATGGTTGGATTTGATGATCTTAAAGGTCTTTTCCAACCTATACGATTCTGTGATTCTGTGAATACACTCAAAAATGGCTCTGCTCAGCAAAGATGAGGAAGAATCAAAAGGTACTTAAGGTATTTATTGGCGTCAGCCTGACTTAATAGTGTGCAACACAACTAACCAATTGGGTCCAAATCATGTCCATTTAATTCCTACCACAGATGAAAAATACATAACAATGCCAGTAAAATTACGGTTTCTTGGAGCAGGCAGCCCACATACGGCAGACTCTGAGTCATTCTGAAGAATTTTCCTCACCCATCTTCATAAAAGCTAAAGCCAAGGACAGCATTTTCATTCTGTAACTGTCAACTGTAAATCCTTCAGTAGTTTAGGATCCAGTCTTTTCCTTTGCATTAGATTTCCTGAGCCATCTTTGAGTACTATCATGCCAAAAAGCAATAAATCTGTTGTTTTTTTCTAGTAATATGAACTAAAAAATATACAAAAGCTTTTAGTTATTTAAATTTTTGTATAGCTTAAATCTTTCTGAACCCAAAATAATAACATATTCACTCAGCATCTTATAAAGACTTACCTTATCAGAGAAACTTTCTCACCTAATTAAAAAACCAGATATAATTTAACTGGAATTTACCCAATATCTGAGTTCTACTACTTCCTGTTAAACTGAACTGAAATTGCCTATGATATTAGGAAATCTAGTAGATTTCCTGTCAAACATATGCTTATTACTTACAGGATTTCAAAGATTTGGCTGAAGAGCTTAACATTATTTTAGCATACATTATTTGACAATTTACAGAATTCTGTCATTTTTTAACAATTTTCATTGATCTGAAGTTCTTGAAATCAATCATTAAAAAAACCCAGAGAAACCCTAAATATCTTTCCTGGACCACAACAGAATGGGAATGGAATGCTAGCTGATGATCCTTACACAACAGCTGTAGTGCCAAGGTCTGTACTCTCTAAGAGGTATTGCGAAGGGGGCTTCTCAGCCCTCTGGGATAAGAGGAAAATTTATTTCCTTGCTGAGTAAGTAGCACACTTGACTTCCTTGAAGCTTTCTTCCAAGTCAAGATTAGGGAGGCCCCAAATGAGGAGCTCCAGCTGCCATGGGGTGTGTTTCAGTCAGGCAATGATCTAGACAGAGTATCAGAACTAAATCCTTTTCCAGCAGCCTCAGTAATGAATCTGTTTTCATATTCCTGACAGCTGAATCCCACCCACCAAACAGGGCTCTTGACATAACGAGCATCTGAAAGGGCTGTCAAACCATATCAATGGTCATCTCATATCACTAATCTCTAAATCCAACCCTATTCAAGGCCATCCCTCTACCTGTAAAAACCAGAAAACATGAAGGAGAGTCTAGAGCATTATTGCAATAACTACTGCCAGTGACTGAACAGCAGCTATTAATCAAGGGGTTACTTTAAGGACTACATAAACACAGACACGTTTACTCCATACCAGTTTCCATGACCGTGCCCCACTATTACACTCAATCATTACTCTCTTTGAAAGACTCAATTCACTTGCTACCACCTTTACAGCCCTCAATGGCTGTCCCAAGATCATTATTGGTAATCATCTTCACACAGAAATTCAAGCTGTGAACATCTGTGCTCCTCTTGCATAAGCTTAGAGCAGCCAAGCGAGGAGTTATCTACCCCTGAGAGCCTACACCAAGTTCTGCGTTGCCAGCACTGTCCCCGTGGACAGTCTCACCCGAGAGCACAACTCAGTTCCCAGTTCAGAATGCCAGACTTTTTGCCCTTTGCTAGACCAGGCATGTTTAAACCGATAACCTCCACTTGCTTGCTCCCTTCCTTGCCCAACTAAGGAGTTGGAAAGAGGAGTGCAGCAAAGCCAGAGTCCAACTTTAACATAAAATCTGTGATTTTTGTCTCTCTTCGCTCCTGGAGGAGGAAGAGATTGAGAGATAGATAGGAGATTAAACTACATTGGGAAATACTCTCAAGCAGAAATCCACCTCAGTTATGGGGATTTCAGCATAGACCACAGAGAAACATAAACTTACGTTTTGAAAACTGAGTGAAAATGTTGCTGCTCGTTTTTATGGCAAAGTGTGGCCCTCATCTAATAAACCCTAAAAGATGACCCCTGTCCTCCCTCCGCAAACAAACAGCAGCAGCCAAAGCGGGACTGTCATTATGGTCTCTCACTATTACCTTCAGACTCTTGTCTGCAGACCTCCAGTTCAGCCACAGATTTTTTTAGTTTGTCCACAGAGCATAATTATATGCAGCAGATAAACCCTGCCACCTCCCTTTTCTATACCAGAGCTCCAATGTACAGCTTTTCTTATGTCCTTTATAGCTCTATTTGTAAAGGCTCGCATCTAAACTGCTGACCATCATGGGAAATATTTGCTGAAGGATCAAGCTGACCTATCCTCTGCTTCTGCTTTTGACCCATCTGTCCTGTGGAAACAAGGATGTTTTTTAACATCCTGTTGCAATCCTGAATATTTTCTTGCAAATGACTGTTCTGCAAGCACCTTCCTTACCAGAAATACTTCCATTTCTCAGGTAGCTCTTCTTCAGAATGGCCTGTCCCTGAAAGCTGGGGGTTGCTGTGGGTCTTCATAAACAAAGCACTTCAAAACAATGAGTCATTGTACTGCAAGCTCCGAGCCAAAGATTTTCTTCTGGGATGAAGCCAGGTTTTGGGGTGATACCTCCAGAAAAGTTAAGCAGTTCTTGTCCTGCTTTGCTAACATGTTTCATCTTCCTGCCTCACCTTTCTTTGGAAGTGTGTGATATAGCTGGACTGGCTAAACCAAGGTTGGGTAGTTCCCAACACTGAAATGTCTCCTTACCCCTTGTCACAAACAATGTACACGTATGCAATTCATACGTATCTCACGCTCTCATCCTAAGTGGCGTGTTTCCAGCTTAGATAACTCCTTTGGAGACATCATACCATAGGAAGCAGAAGTTCTTCCCTGCAAACACAAAGCTGGTGGTTTTGCTCTGTAACAAGTCTACAATGGAGAAAGCTTATCTCACCACCTAATGACTGTTAATGAGCTAACGGAAACTCTCCAGTTGATGGGACACTAGTTTTGGATGTCCTGTTATCACATGCAGTGCACACATGTACATACAAATGCCCTGTCTTCCCCCTGACAAGGGATTAAGCTTGAATTGCTTGAACTAGTAACTCGGAGCAGAAATCATGGGCAAGGGCAGGAGCCTGCAGCTGCTTCTAACACACTGAAGAGCTCAGAGACTAAAGTGAGGGTAGAGGCAAAATTCCTATCTCCATCAACTCCTTATAGCTTTTCCTCAAATAAAAACATACCTTCAAAATCCTTTTCTTTTCAAAACCCAAATACTGATTTTGTTTTTCTCCTAAATCAGAGAAAAAAGCAAGAACCAGCATACTGCCCATCTCTGAGACACGATGTTTTGTCTCCTCTCTCCACAGTACCCACATCCCAAGCATGCTTTCTGCTTTATCTATTTACCTTATGTACTCTCTATTTAGATGACATTTCTCAGGCACTTGAGCAACTCACAGCCATGATCACCGCATCCTCTTTCAGGAAGAGCTGTTACCCCTACTTGCTGTGGGGAAAAAGAGGCACAAAGCAGTTCAAGCACTTGCCTGCAGCAGCACAAGTAATCTCAGACTCACTTTCCAATTAGTGGAGAGCTAGTCAATACCTGCCTTCAGCCAGCTGAATTAGGCCCTGGAAGCACTTATTTCTCTTCCCTGACTGTAAGAGGAGACCCCTCTGACTAGTGCATCTGCACTATAGGCATATAAATCTAACAAAGCTATAATCCACCCAGGAAGTGTATTGTTGAGCAAAACGTGTTAAGTCAGAGCTAACCTAGGGAAGAAAATCCTTCCTGTTCAATTCTTTCCCTGAAGCCACACGCATGCAAAGCACATGAGGGAAGCAGGGGACAGAAATTATGCACTCATATAATTTAATTTTCTCATTTAATTTTCCTTACCTATCAAATTAATGTTTGCAAAGCTGCCTTTGAACTCCAGCAAACAGCTTGCTTTGATATCCAGATGCAAATATCACTATTTGTTAAGTGGGCTGTAAACAGATTTCATAGTTCATTCCAAAGCTGCCATACATGAGCACAGTAAAGCTAAAACCCCCAGCTGGAGTTTTCTCTGTTGTAGAAAGATGAACAGAGCAGGATCACTCAGCCATCTTATCTGCAGTGACAGCAGCCTGCTCCTCCTGCCAGAGATCAAAAGAGAGGTGTCAGACCGGACTTCAGTGTGAAGAGGGAAGCCTGTCACATACAGACAGAAGGCATCTGGGCTGCTTCCTGAGGAAAGTTTAGCAAGTAGGCAGACCGATGGAAACCCTTTCTTGCCTTCCAGGGCCTGACATGGCAATTGAATAACAGACAGCCCAAAAAAGAAACAAAATGGAGAGACAGGGGGAAGCTCAGACACAAAAGATCATATCCCCTTTACAACCTGGAAGCTGCAAACCAGAATTTCTCAAGCCTAGTGTCTCTACATCTGCTTCTATAAATGTGGTGATAGTTTTCCAAATGGTATATAGGACCTTTTGAAGATATACGCAGGACTTAAGAAAATGAAATGGACACAAAGTACCACCTTTTCTAGATACTACATCAAACTCTCTTAAAAGAGGTTGTTAAAACATGCTGTGGTACGCAAGAGATTTGGCATACATAATACTTTTAAATGTCTAAATATACTCCATTGTACCTTTTGTGACCTCCCAGAATCAAGTTGCTTAAGCACCAAAAAAGGTGATTGATTTCTACTTAGTTTACCTAGAGCTCTGAGAGAAGGGTATTTATTTATTTATATCAGCTGTTCTTTGCTGATCTTAGCGCAATAAGAGGTTATGAACTCATGTCATGAAAAGGACTTGCATCTCGCACAAGGAAGTGAAAAGTGTTTCTGAAAGAAAGAAAAAAGCCAAGTTCCCTTTAAAGTAAAAACAAGAGAACAATTCTTGACCGTAAATGACTTCATTCTAAACCTGAGTTTCCCCGAAGTGGTCAAAAGCTTCATGCCAGAATTTCATAAAACTAACGTATCTGAAACTTTGCAAGAGATACTGCTTTATATAGAAAGTGCTCCTGAAACAGCCTCTGCACATGAACCTGCCTTCCAAGAAACTGGATTCCAGCTGGGGCCCCGTTACGCAGACGAGTTAGTATGACAAAGCCGGCTTTTACACCGCGGAGCACTACCCTGGCCCGCCGAAGTAACCCCGGCCTCAGAGGCGCGGAAGGGACACGCTCCCTCCCGCCGCCAGCTCCTCCCCGGGTCGGTCCGCGCCTGCCGCGGGAGAAGGAGGAGGAAAAAGAGGAGAGGAGGAAAAAGAGGAGGAAAAAGAGGAGGAAAAAGAGGAGGAAAAAGAGGAGGAAGAGGAGGAGAGGCGCGGGCAGCGCGAGCCGCTCCCGCGGAGCCCCGCGCCGGCAGCCTGGGCGGGCAGCGCCCCCTGCCGGGAGCCGCGCACGAGCAGCCGCCCGGGCCGGCGCTGGGGACCAGCGGGCGTCCAGACCTCGGCGCCCGCGAACCGCGGGGCACACAGCAGCAGCAGCCAACGCTCACGCCCGGTACGGCCAAGCAAGCCAGGGGCTGCGCACCCCCGCCGCAGCGCGGAGCAGCGCGAAACCAGTCCGACCGTTTCAGCTGGATTAGACGGGCAAACGATCTTAAAAATTCAAATCGGAGAGCTCAGATACAAATGCTGGTTAGGTTCCGAGTCCTGCGAAGGAGAAGTAACCCTCATGGGAAAAGATTTAGTGTAATGTAAGAATCTCAGAGACAGCTTAGCACACGAACAAAGGGTATATGAATCAAGGTCATGCTCGTTACCAAGTTTCAGTTCCCTTGCTCTTGCAGATAGTTGTTTGATGTAGTTAACCCTCTTCAGCTGACAAAATCAAGAACAATTCGCAAAAGAAAACACTCATGACTACTGCACGCCCCATCAGCAAATTTGGGCTGCTGTCAGAGCAATCTTTACTGTCAACACACATCCCCTAGCGCAGTGACTCAAGGATCCACAAAAGAAGAAATCAGAAACCCAAATGACAACTGCAACTTTTTGTTCTTCATGGTGCAAAACAAATCAAGACATTTTCGGCCCTTAGAACTAGGACAGCTTTTCAACTGGGAGTCGGTGCAGTACTGAGTGTGTATGCTCGCCACTAGCAGAACACCACTGAAGCCAGTGGCTGGCAAGCAAATTACTGTTTGTACAGCAGCTCCCGCTGACATGAACTGTACCCATTCATGTACTAGTAATACTTTTTGTGGGGTTTTTTTTGTGTGTGTGTGTTTTTGTTTTGTTTTTTTAACTAATGAAGGTTGAACAGGAAAATAATTCTTTTCATCTGCTTTGCTCCCTTCCTCAATTTCAGATACTAAACTTAGTTAAGAGAGCAGGTTCCCTGGCCAGATCCCAGATACAACCTCAATACAATCTCAATTACCCAGAGCTCTCATTAGATGGACACAAAGAATTTAGTCACTACTTTACCACTATGTGTAAAATGGGTGTAATGTTTAAGAGGTTAAAACTACTGCAAGGTGCTATTGCTTACAGAAATAAATATTGAATATAAATAAGTACATTATTTGTATAAATACTTCTTCAAAAGGCTAAAGTTAGAGATACCAGATGGAGATCTGGTGCAATACTCTAGAAATGCAGTAACATTTTCCAGTACATGCTGTATTAAAACGGTAAACGTGATTGAATCAATGACTCAGATTACTTGAAACATGTCTAGGAAGGGTCACAATTACGTTTTGTCTGAACATCATTGAATATATTATCTATGGTTAAATATATTTGTTACAACTAAACCATTAACTTTAATCCTGTGTTAAAGCAAATTTAACAGCATTCACATCGTTATCTGGTATTTAGCACTCCACCTCCAATTAGAGTAGAGAGAGCACATGTGAGAAAATGCTACTGTACCAAATCTCTTGCTGCTTCCATTAGGCACCATTCTCTTCCTCTTATCTAATATACTTCTAGTTCTGCATTACCTCAAGACTTTCCACAGAGGGACAGATGCAGAGAAAACTAACACTGGCTTTGCTGTGTTGAAGTTTTGCCTTTTCAATTCTACAGAGCTAAATGTCATAGAAATCCCCATTAGTCACATTTATACCAAAGTCCAAAGAATTAAAATAATTTACAATAATGTGTAGAATTGTATAATGGTATAAACTAATCTGCTCTACAGCTTTTACCACAGTAAGTTAGCAAACCGTCATTTGTCAGACTGGTAACTCTGCAACTTTAAAGAAGCATGAACTATCAGGCCATAGCTGATCCTATGGCACATCTAAAGGTGCATTTGTGCAGTTACAGCTGCATATGCATGCAGACAGTTTCACAGCACAGCAAATTAGCCTTTAAGAGGTCTCCCACTCCCACAGGGCACATTACTAACAGCACACAAGCCAGCTAGTTTAATACTAACTTGTGCATTTTTATACCTGTACATTGGACTTGCAGTGAATTTTGGACATATACACAAAACATCTATGGATACTGTGGGAACCAGCGGCATTTTTTATATAAAATAAAAACAAGTATTCAGGAGCAAAGAGCAACAGTATTTCCTGACTGTATGTAAAATCTGCATTCATGAGTGAGCATGAATCAGCCTCAAAGCTCACTGTTTGAGTCAGATGGATCCTGTACTGACACAGCTACAACTAAGCAATTACACATCCCTTTTCCTGCCTGTCTTAAGGGAAAATTCATCTTTCAGCCAGTTAGTATGTGCAGATTTATGTTAAAGAGAGTGGAATGAACAATTAGCAACTTATTTTTCATATTACAGAGTCAAATACACTATTAAAATGAAATCTAATGATACAAAATACTTCAGAACATATCTTCTGTTTCCAAGGTGCTAAATGTGGTTTTTTTTCTTTCCCAAAAAATGTTTTTTATGAACTCTAGAAACTACCACAGATCACCAGCTTTGCTACTTTTTTTCTGCTTTTGGCCTTCTTTGCAACAGCTGTAGAATAATTCTCTCTCTTTGAAAAATGCACACAAGACACAAAGTTTGTGCTCAACAGGTTTACTCAGACTGGACTCTTAAATGCTCAAGAAAAAGGCACAGATTAAAAGAGACTCTGATGACTCTTTTGAACACAGCAAATGGGATTTTGTTTATAAAAAAAAATACTGCTATGAATTGTATGGGCTGAAAAATTCAAATATTCTTCCCTGTTCCTAATTATTGGCCTTCATTAAAATGGAATTTAAATTAAATTGTATAAACATATGAAATAAAGTCTCAGTATTAGGAAGTTTTTCTTTTGTTTCCTCTATGTACAAATCTTAGTATACAATTTTTACTTTTCATTATACATTTACTACATACTCTTTTCCAAACCGTGTGAAAGCAACTGCAAAGTGTGTGTTTCAAGAAGATGCTTTGCATTCGGAAAGAATCCACCTGCTTTCTTGGCCGGCAGCGCCAATCAGAATTTAGGAAGAGACAGATGATGGGTCAGGGAGGGTATCCACTCAAATGTAATCATCCTCTACTGGTTCACCATTGACATCACAGTAATGGATGAAGATAGCCACCACACGTTGGAATACACCTTTTTTCATCTGGCGCAGTTCAGAGATCTCTTCTCCTATTGTTTCCATACAGATGTCTGCAGACAATTGTCCTTTCCTTCGTGGTGCATAAATAGTAGCTGTGGAAGGCACATAAGAATAAAAACTAGAATCTTTCCTATAAAGAAATTCACAAGCGAATCTGTTTTGCATTAAATGAGATAGTCTTGGAAAACAAAGCAAAAAGAAAAATCTTCCATTGAGCAACCACGTTTAAGGAATATTATTAAAGCAGAAAAGGTATTCTGCCTTCCCCATATTTAAACCTTTCGATAGCTCCAATACTCATTTAATGTACACAAAGTCCATATGTCTGCGAGTGAAGGGAATCCCAGCACATAACAAAGCTTTGCCCCTGAGACTTATCTGACATGCTTTCAGGTTATCCATTTCAGTGATCACTTAAATGTTTTATAAACAAGAGCAATTAAGGATAAAGCAGCAGTCTTTATTTTTTTATGGCTTTAACATCATGTTTAATCTAATTACTCTTTTAAATCAAATACATATCAATTTTTTATAATTCAGACTACATACTGAACTACTGTGAATCAGTTTCAAATAAAATAAAAATAAAAATCAGAGAAAGGTATAGCTTTCAAGGGGATGAACTTCATCCCCTTGAACTGGAGCTAGATGAGAATATCCAAAATGATGTCAATTAAAAATACCTCTAATGAAGGAGATTCCAAGATTTTCCTAATTAAGCAGTGGCAGAACATATTTTTCCCTGCTGTCAAGCAAGGTTCTTAATTGAGCCCTAGGAACTGCCCACTATAATATTTTATAAGACAAGCTCCTAAATACAAAGAGGCATATCTGTCCTAAACTTCCCCCACATCATCTCTGTTCCAGAGTTTTCAAGTCCAGTTCTTTCCTCTTTTCTCCCAAGTTTATGGGAGTCTCACTTCTCTTTGCTGGACTCTCTTCAGCCTACCTTAACAACCTTTCATAAAGCAAAGCCAGAGGCAATAGTCCAGCTGAGCTTTCAGCAGTAATGCCAGTAAACTCCACAGAACATGAATTGCTGGGACTACACATCAAAACATTAGTTTTGTGTGTGTTTTAAATGCACTCATTCTTCTGGATATGACAAACCCATCACATTTTTAGGCTAAGCACTAGACTGGCTCTCTGATTTGGTCAGTATTAGGGGTCTCCAGCTGGTCGATACACTGTTGTAGTCCTATGGCCCTCTCCTCTGCTGGACCCCCTCCTCATCCAGCTCCCAACACTGCTACAAGTAGTTATTTATAGTCTACCAAAAACAGCATAAGAAAAAACTGAAAAATACAGGAATGCATTGTCAGCTTGGGACCAAGCAACACATTAAAGTTCTTTGAACACATAAAAAAAGGTTACTCACTTCTCTCATCGTCCTCAAAGTCATATCTAGCATAGCTGTTTGGCTCTGCTGTTCTCAGTGATCTCAACCATGGGAAGTCAGTAATCATGGAGTATGGGGCGCCATCCACAATGCCTAGAAGACAGACAGGATGAGGATACAAAGAGGACAATGTCACTCCTGCAGCATCAGCACTCTTCATCAAGTAAATTTCACTGATATCCCATAGATCAGTCACTCTAATGCAGGAAAAGCACCTCCTCGCTTCAATTCCCCCATTCTGTGCCAAAGGTCCTCCACTTCCCTCACAAGAATTATTATTCATGTCTCTTGTAAATTGCGAAGTTCCTTATCTTAGCAAAAGACTGATCATCAGCTTTCAGCTCCCTAAAAACACTCACCTTCTAGAGTGTAAATATCTCGTCCCCAAGGGTACTTAGTGTATTTCTTCAGGTCTTCATCAGTTCGTGTAGCTTCAGGGAAGAACTCATATTTAATAAGCTCTCTAGAGAGAAGGAGGAAGAGATTACAGCCAGTAGTCATAAGAAATATGAAGGCGGGAGGGAGAAAAATCAAATGGGAAATTCTATTGCACAACCTTTCCTTTAAGGAGCCTGAATCCATAGAAACACTCCTCCAAGACCCTCACACAAACTCAGCACGCAATCCCTTTGCTTTTGAGAGTAACCACAGAGAATATGTACAGTTTAGATGGGAAACCAATTATGCTACCTTTTAAGCATAGCTTTCTATCTGTAAGGAACAATCCAACATAGCTGCAACTAAAGAAAACTTCAAAAGTAAATTTGTTCTCTTAGTCATTTTGATGAAAAACCAGGACAACAAAAACACTGGTTTAAAACAGCTGGATGAGAGCCACTGTATACAATTCCCTGCTGCCGGGAATTTTTGCTCCTCAGTAAGGAGCTGATACTGATTGCACATCATCTTCCCCAGAAACTAACATTATTTCTTGGGAGTAAATCGGTCTTTCTCTTTTTTAAGAAACTGGTTTTCAGGTTCTAAGATATTCCTCAGCCATCCTGACTACTTCAATGTTCAATTGCATTACTGCTGGATGGAATAGAACTGGATAATTCTACAGTATTTTTCATATGGTTAGGTTTATTTAATCTACATTTTGTATTAGATACATCTTGACATTGAAATTCTACATTGCACCATCTAGAATTCAACCTTTGCTAGTCAACAAACCATTTTTTTTTTTTTAATTTGGCTAACAGAATACAGCAAATCTACACCTTGACTGAAGCTGTAGCTGCTGAATCAGGATCGAATACCTTTTCTGTAAAGTTACTGAAGGGCAATTACTCACTGGTTGATATTTGCTATTGTGTCCATCCAGCTCCGAATGCGCACCTTATTGCGGACATTAGGTGGGTTACTGAATTCGTGAATTATGCAAATGTGGTATGGATAAGGGCCACTAAATATCTTTTGCTCGAGAGTCAATGTGTCAACCTGTGAAAGGCAGCAAAGAAAGACTTGTAACCAAGAGAAACAAAAAGATGTTATTTTAGAGTCATGAGCAGCCATCTACCAAATCCCCTAAATTCTGGAGGAACATGTCCAGTGAAAATAAATTTTAACAGCATACATAATCAAATACATGATTAAGCAGAGTAAAACTTTCCTAGTGCAGCTTTGCCAATGAATCTTCTTGAGTAGTAGAATTTGATGGGAAATGTCTATTTTCTGATGTGTTTCACAACTCCAATATAAAAGTAAACTTTCATAAAATTACATCATGGTCTAAACTACATTCACTTTCTCAGAACTTGTCTCTGGCTTGGGGGGAGGTCCCGTCCTCCCCCCACCCCCCTGCCCCCAATAGTCTTATCACTGTCCTGTAAGAGCTAAAGCAAGAGATCTGGTTTCAAACAAAAGCTGGCTTTTATATCAAATCAGCCTCCCCCTGTTGGTCAGGCAAACCGAGCCAGAAAAAGCATTACTTTGCATGAGAGAAGCAGCACCACAGTATAATATAGAATGCTCTGGTTAGAGTGATAAAGTCGAAAAAAACATTCTGGATCTTAAATTAAGCTCTCTTACTTACTTGTCAAATGACCTCAATAACTCATTAAATGTCAGTGCTTACATCTCCTGCACGTAATCTGGGGGAGGAAGGGGTGGTTCCCAGTACCACAACTGCCTTGCAACACTGTTTAGCATCAAAAGAAGATGCAGCTTTCAGCGAAGCAGTATTCAAAACACTAATGGCTGTTACTAAATCTAATAGGACATGGGTTAAAGATTTCAGATACCTAGGTCTATGTCATGCCTCTGCTTATACATAACTACAAGCTGACTTGGTAGCATCTAGGTTCTTGCAGTTACTTCTAGTTATTCAGTTTGGAATGAATTCAATGCACCATTATTTTTTACAGTATCTTCTAATGCAACGAATACTGGAGATGGTAACATTAAGTCTTAACATTCAGTATCATCCAAGTTCCAGATTCTGCAATAAAAACCTTGATGGGATAAACTTTTAATAAACAAGTTTCTCAGAGTTGTAAATGTTACAATAACACATTTCTTGCACTAATTAAAAAAAACACGAAGCCAAGAGTGGTGAAAGAATGCAGGCAGAACTTCAGATCAGTTCATGATTAAATGAAAGTTGGTTGTGTACCTGCTGCATTGGACGAAGATAAATGATCCGGTTTCTTTCCGGTGGCATCCTGAGAATCTGATCCAGAACCTGATCCATGTTTAACTTCTTGCACTGGGCATAGTCAAACCGATTAACAACTGGTGCATTTTCTACTTTTAAGTGTTTCAATACACGGCACCTTGTAGCTATAAATCAGCAAACAAAATTATTAAAAGAAAAGAAATATAATACTGAAAAGACTTTAGGAGCCTCTTGTCAGAGATTTTCAAAGCCGACTGTTTCAAAAAAAGGCAAACAAGTAATGTAAGTAACAGACAATTACTGAAGTAGTTTGGATAGCTGGCAACTTAAGTATATTGAAGAAATAGACTAGCTGTTCATTTCTTCCACATTACGATCAAACTTTTAATTTGTGAGCTTGTAGAGAAGAGTCCTTTTAAAAGGCCATGTCAAATTTAATCTAACAATAACCTTTTTCTCCCTTTGTTTCCTTTCACAAAGTCCCCTGAAATGGTCTGTGGACTGCCATAATTGAAAACTACTGGCTTCAAAATCAGATCAAATGTAGAGTATTGTGAAGCCACACAATGTAAAATAAAGCTATTTCCTTTCTAGTAAACCTGCTCATGTTACCAAAATTTAGTTAAAAATTAATGTATGTTTTAAGAAGTATTCTGGAATAAATAAATAAATAAATAATTTCTTCATTCCCTGCTATGTAGATACCTCATTTCAGAAGAAAACGTATTTAGTGTAGATGTTGCAGAAAACAATAAATGACCTAATGCTTCAAAACAGGAGTAGTCACACAGCTTAGCATGTGAATCTAATGCAGCTTAAGTGCCATAATTTAAAACAGATTTTTATCATGTCAAGGAGGAAAGTATCATCATGTCAGCTAAATAATCCATGGAGGCCGGAAGAAATGAGAGAAAACACAAGGTACTCTGAAACTCATTTCATCAACTACCAATTATTGTATTATCACTCTTCAATAAACATCTCATCTTCCTAACTGTCATATAATTTCATCTGTTGATTTTCAGATATTAATCTTTATTAAACCTGTTACAACTTATAAGAACAGAGACATTCAAACTGAGAAGCAGTAATATTTGGTGTTCTAAGCATCAGTCTGACTTGTAGCAAAGCAGCTGATGAATACAAAAACAAACAGTGGACTGACTTTAATTCTTTCAGAGATTTCTAATAATGCCAGATGGAGGAGGTACGCATGACATTAACTACATACCATGTATAAACATCATTTTGGGGCAGTCTTTCAGTACCAAATCTGTTATTCCACAATTGGTCAAGGTGATTCCAACAAGGTTTTTGGATTTCAAAGTCAGTACCTGGTGAAAATTTTTTCAAAAAAGAAATAATCTATGACAGGGTAAAAACAAAGAAAAAAATTAAAATAAACTGAAATTTAAAAGATACTGCCAGATACAGAAAGATATTAACTGGATACTAATCAATATAATACAGCTTCTGTTCGCAAAAAGTATTTGAGATGACTAGGCTACTGATGGCAATGAGAAAAGACAACTTCCTGCTGATCAGCAACATCACAAAACGCAAAAGAATAACTTCACAAGATTAAAAGAGGAGTCATATCAGAAAGCACAATTTCTATCAGAAAACCTAAGTATCATCTGTCAGGAACTTCAAACCCTCTACATTTCAATTTCTATTTTTCAACCACGATGACCAAAATGGCAATTCTGGACAGTAACTCTTATTTAAACAGAGAAAGAAGGTATGGCAGAGAGGTAATGGTTTGAACTTCCCATACCAATATTTTACCAGCACTACCTCAGAGGAAAACCTCACACAGAGGGTTGAAAATTATATGCATAACTTATTTAATCCTTTATGTCTACTATCAGCGTTAGAAACATAAAGCACCCATCAAGCTCAAGAAACACATAAGTAGAATCATTTCCAATAGCATGCGCACAGGGAGCATGTAATAAGAAAGGATCTTTTTGGGTTTTTATCTGAATTTTTCAAAGTTTTATCACTAAAAATTCTAGCAAAATTTAACAGCCCAAGGATGAAGCTGACCAATTATACAAAGACGACTAAACAGAGTGCTACTAAAAGAAACACATGAAAGAGAAAAAGGAAGCATTCTGCAATGCGTTCTTTCAGTTCCAGCAATTTAAGCTGTTCCTTGTAACAACAGATAGTTAAAAAAAATTTAAAAATCACAATACTGTTCTTTCAAAATGACGTATTTTAAGAAGAAAAATCATGCACCCAAAAATATCTTTTAGGCTAATCACAAAAGCTGTAATGCATCCTAGTAACCAGGAAAATATTATGGGACACATTCACAAAAGCTATCTTAAATTAGTGAGGCTAAGTTCTTCACTGGACAGAGAGAGGGAAATAAGCGCAGGCAGGTTACTCTATAGCAGAACTCAGAAGAGAAGCTTAAGTTAGCTGTTCAGAGTCACCCTCTGAAGCAATCTCATGTTTGGCTAGAATATGAGCCTTGGGTAAACAGTCCCAGTACAGTAAGCCAAACCTTGAGATTTCTCCTTCCATGACTGATCTTCACTGCAGAAGAATTAACTCATCATGTTATTTATATACTAAGAGAACCTCCAGCCTGCAAAGTAACAGCTGAGTTACTGCGTCCAGAGGTAATTACGTATCCCATGTTTCTTTTAACAGCAGTAGCCTATGCTGTCATTTCAAAAATAAATGCCAGAGAATAAATTTTTTCCCTGCACATCAAGAAGGACACTGTGGGAAGGCAGGACTTCATGCAGCACTATAGCCATGAGCATCTGACAAGCTTAAAGTTTAGCTTTAGCTTATACTTCGCTCTTCTCAGGCCAGTCAGAGTATCACTGCACCTAACAGAAATTTCCTGTATATGGTTAAGACCAAAAAGAGCAGCAACATCAGTTGTAACTCATCTAGCTCTAGACGGAATACAAGCTTGTATAATTCCATCATTGTTCATGAGCATCCCCAGCTGATAAACCTGTAGCAGGTGAGGAAAAAGACCTTACTTGAACATGATCATCTTCAATAACTGGGTCACTTGTACTTGTGGACTTGTCAGCTGTCCTTTTCCGCTTTGTGGTTTGCCGTGGCTTTGGCTTGGCCATCTCTGGAAACAGAAAACCAGAAAAATCTTTCCTCTGTTTACATTTCAGGAGAACAATAGAGGCATTCCTTAGCTGAAAACGTCCAGTAAGAACATACATTTCTCTTAACATAAGCAGATCAAAATACCTGTCTGGCTTGAAAACACCTATATCTCTTTTCCTTGCATAAAAAACACTTTCAGGTTTGTTGCTCAAAATCATTAATACTAAACAACTTGGGCTGGGGAGGTGGGCTGTTTATAGATGAAAACACAGGAATGTTGAACCTACAAGTTCAACATCACAGAAAGATGCAGAGCCAAAAAAAGAACAGAAGATTAATTGTTAGGTTACACATGGTTCTCTGCAGCAAACAGAACATTCTTGACAAATACAAGAACCAAAATAGTTTTAATGTTTTAAATAGTAGAAATAATCTCAAACTACTTGAAAGTCTGCTCTTTATAACTGTCACTAAGTTCTTCCTAATATTGCAAAGGATGCCCAGGTACAAAACACTTTGATGTTCCCAAGCTGTTTCTTATTCCATTTCATGCACCAGTGTCATCGAATTCCTGCTTGATTTAAAAGATGAGGCTTTGAAAAGAAATTATGATAGATGACAACACTTGCTTCCTACAGTAAGAGGAAAAAAATGCCCTAGAATTAGTTTTCTGTGATTAACAGATCAAAATGAGAAATTATTTTACTAAATTAAGCTTCCTTTGACTTTTTTGTTAAAACATATGGCACGTTCACAAAAATTCACAATCAAGATAGAAATGCAAAATATTAAAGACTATATATGAACTACTCCATGCTATACTACCATTAACATTAAAAAATATCTCATTTCCTACTTAACATCACCAAATTCCACCAATACATGTAAACTATTAACATGTGACATTCAGTGGGCCTATGAACTCCAGAATTCAGGCTACTGCTTTAGGGAATCCACAGGCTGAAAGATGTAATATTAAGTACTCAACTTGTGCCACTCGTGAATCACCATCCCCAGGGAATTTTTTTTGACGGTTCCTAGAGTATCTACAGATGGTGAAGTACATCCTAGCTATATTACAGGAATTCAACGTGTAGCCCAAGGCCAAGAAATCTTTACAGAAGGTTTAATATAACATGCATTTTAAAATATGAAAAGCTTGCTTCACTGCAAATGCAAACTACAAGAAGTTTAAAAAACCCCATTTATTACAAGAAAAAGTGTGGCTTACACTTTTACTAAAGTAAAAATGAAAATTACACACTTGAGTCATCCTTTAGCCAGCTACTGTGTGGTGATAATGCTTTTAAAATTTTACTGTCTTTAATATTTGACTTGTTCCACTGTTTAATATGAGTAAATAATTTAAAGGAAAAAAAAATACTTCTACTATCAAACATAGGTTTGTTACAGAAGCCGAAAACCACCATGTCATTTATGCTAGAATAGTAGAAAGCAGTCATATTCAAAGCACATTTTCAGACTATTTATGGAAAAACATTTCCAACTCTGTAACAAAGCATTTTCAGGTTATACTCTAATGAGTTGTATATCCTATTCTAGTGAAGAAAAGCACTGTTAACAGCCAGGCAGAAGCAGCTTCACTGTCCTAGGTATTAAATACAGATTTAAAAGATAAAAATGATACATCCAAGTCTCATATTCTGACCCAAGCATCAGCTAATATCTGATGCTTCAAAAAGGAAAATAAGTGCATAAAGACAAACATAATCGTATGGAGCTGGGAGAACAGTTCTGACTGTTAGTAAGCTAAATAAAGGAGATACTGAAACATTTTTCTCCATGAGCAGAACAGATCTTTTTCCTGACTAAAAACTGAAACATGAAAACAGAGATATTTTCAGAAAGGTATCCTAATTTAATACTTAGATCTGACTGACTTCACTTCATGTTTTGGTAATGGATGAGGATAGAGAGGAAATACTTTCTTTTGATTTTTGTAGACTAATTACTAGTTATAATAGAGCAAGGTAGAAAACAGATATTTTAAATTTAATAGCAAGATCACTTCTTCAATCTGAGATGCATCTAGCTACAGAACAATATCCTAGGTGATTTAGATTTTGTTAACACTTGGGAACATTAAGCTAAACTGGAAAGACACTAGGACATACTGTGTTTGAATCATTCCATATTAACAGAGATACAAATTTGCTGTCAATCTTTTCTACCTCCAACACATACAAGTTCAGTAACTAGCATGTTTTATTTTTCAGTTTCATTTTACTCGCCAGATATTCTCAGCAAAGAATCCTGGATATATGAGGTAATTATAAAGTGTGCTATGCCAGACTAAGATGATTATTTTGGAAAGCAAATATACTTTGGAAGAAACAGCAAGTTCCCCTCTCACATCTATTCTTTTCTCCCAACATTTCTGGCTTCATTCCAGCCCTTCAGGACTTTGTTTTTGTTGTTTTGTTTGTTTTACATGATGTGAAGCATTAACCTATTTAATAAAAAGACAAATTTCAACGCGTTTCATCACCACGCCTTATACACTTGGAAGCAGAATCCAATATGCAGGTGCACAAGCTTGGCTCAATTATAATTATGGCTTGCTTTATTGGCTGATAAAGTATCAGTTATTAACTTTTGCCTTCTTGCTAGGATCTGAGCGTACCTGCTGTCTTCTTCCTTTTAAAGGGAGAATTTTAATGGGGGAGACAGTCTTATGTTTCAATGAATAACAGCCTTCACAGGAAGAGAGAAGCTGTCAAAAGAAGTTGCATTTGGTTTTCAAATGAGTAAATCAAACACTGTTTAGTATGTACGGATAACACATACAGAAATACTTGCATGGAGATAAAAGTCACTGGCACTCTTTCAGAGAGATCTATTATTTTACCTGGCTATGGCAGTGAAGTCAGCCATTTCTGTTCCATCAATATTCTGTCCCTTTGACAAACCGCTTAGTTTTAAATTATTAACCAATAAACTTCACATTTAACTTCAGCATTATCTGTGGGTGTTGCTATTGTTCAATACTGTCTCATGCCAGCGCAGTAGTTTACTCAGAAATTAACATATGCATATAGGTCATACCTGACTCTGACACCAGAGGGACATGGGACAGCTTGCTTCTAGCTCTTGTTAGTGGTCGGCGAGGATACTCTTCTTTATACTCCATCTCATAGCTCCTTCGCTGGGAGCCCATGCTCTCCTCCTCACTGGCAGGCCCACAGGCACTCCCACTAGTCCTCTCATCACTTGTCTCTCCTGGAGGCCCACAGTTTGGCAGAGTCCTAAGTGCAAAATCTGTCCCAGTGCTATTTGGTCCATTCCTGCAGGCTCCACTCGTGGATGGGCAATCCCCATCACAACACCCACTAGTCCTCTGTTGTGCGTCCTGTAGCTTGTAGCAGGAACACCTGGAACAAACAGAGCTCTCCTCGGTCTCTCTCTCGCCGGAACCTTCACTTTTACAAGGCGAGCAGACACACTGCCTGGATTCATCTCCAATTGCTGGACTGGTGCCAGCAGAGTGGCTATTAGTTGTCTGTGCACAGTCAGGGCTAGGAGAAACAGCACTACAGGAGCTGGATGTTCCCGTTGATCCTGTAGCATTACTGCAACCTGGGTAAGAATCTTTGCTTTTGTTCCTTTCGGGCATGTCACTTGCTGCTTTCATGTCTGCTTTAATCTGCTCACTTGTTACCTGACAACCTTTCTCACAGCTGCTTTCCTCGGTATGGAACTGCTTTGTCTGACCCACTTGGCTGGCACTACATCTTTTCCGCAGTGGTGTCTTGCCTTTACCGCTCACTGGAAGAGTTAAGAGAGAGAGAACAATGAGACAATCTAATATGCAGTTTAAATAAATGCTAAGTCCTACTCGGTTAGAGACTACTTAAAACAGAAGGCAGCCTAGAGGCCAATGACAAATCTTGTCAGGACCATGCTGCTATTCACATGTTATGGGAATTAATAATATTTCTAGCAGTTGCTAAATCTCTATAATGTCTTGCAGCTATTTTTGTAGTGATGTGCTGGACCGTTTGTCAGTAAGTGAGATACATATTTGCCAGAGAGGCTAATATTTTCACAAAGCAGCTAACTGGTTAAAAAGGCCAAAGCACAAAAACATGAAAAACACACTGATAATAGGCTTCTGTTTTCTTAAATATGAGAAATAAATCTGAGGAATTAAATAGTAACATAGATAGGACTAAAGTTTATCCTTTCAATAGCAATCCTTAGCTCCCCCTCCTGGGTATGGAAAGTGGTGTCAATAGGTAACTAGTCTCAGTTTACAAAAGAATAAAAAACCATAGCGAATAGTGTACAAATCACAACTGGAACTCAATGTCTACTGTCATAATCCTCTCAGCTAATTACACTAAACCAAGCTTGAAAAACATTATTGGCACTACAAACAAAAGTTTATGCAAATTGTCTCCAAACACACGTTATTTCAACCCTCAAAGCAGAACTGACATCTGTGCTATAAGCACAGCACTCTACAGATTTCCAAGTTGAAACTACCAGTCTTGTTGAAATGTACTAAAATGACAGGGGGGCTGATGTGTAGGGAGTATGCTAGTTACAACAGGAAGATATTTGATCCATTACAGCTTTGATATGTCCTAGGCTTTGCAGAAATTAAAACCAGTACTAGACCAGTACATTTCTCAGTCCTTCACAATGCAGGATTTTTACGTTAACTGCTTAGCTAAATATTCATTAAGGCTCAATACCATATGTACTTCATCTGTCAATTACTTATAGATTACAATTCGACTTCAACTTCCTCCCTTCTTGCGTACGTATGAAACTACTTCACTTAGAATACAAACTACAGGAAATACCACATCATCTCTGTTGCTGGAAATGCCATACATCATATGGCATCAGACCCAGGGCTCTGACTTGGTGCCACAGATGTGCAGCTTACAGCTGTAAACTCAAAAGACAGGGAATGTCCTTTCCTACATCTCTCTATAGTTGTCATACTACCATGAAGTTCTAGGCCTCTGACTCTGAATGAGTCATAATAATATATATACTACTGCTACTAATACATATACACATACACACATGCTATAATAGTAAGTGTTGTTCAGAAGTGAAGAAAGTACTGAACATCACCCTGAGAATTCTAACTAACCTCCAAAGCTCCCATCAAAGTAAAGTTGATCTTAAAGTGACCCCTTCAGGACACTCCCACAGGGCCCCCATGAACCAAAAGATGGCTACAACTCTTATGCATTTGCCCCAACAGTCACATTTTGTTTCAGCAGCAATGCTTTGACAGATGAATCATATAGACAACATAGCTGCAAATTTGGCTTCATAGACATGATAAATTCTGTGCACTTGGAAACCCAAAAGAGGAGCTGCAGGTTCCTGCATGCAAAGCATTTTTGTGTTTCTGTACAGTGCCTATGTGATTGGAGCTCAGAGACATGCACCCTTACACCTCCATTCTAGATTTGTAACAGGAACAAAAGAGCAGAAGGCAAACAAAAGAGCATGCCTTTTACAAAGCTAGAAATAAAACTGAACAAGATGAAAAGACTGAAGCTTAAGAATAAATTTTGCTTAACAGTGCTCAGGAACCCATCTGTTCCCCACCTGAAGGTTCTCTAGTTTCCACTGGATCTCTGCTTTTCTCTTCTCCATCTGAGTAATTCTGTGCAATGCTGTTAGAGATGCAGGCTCTTGAAGTCCCCATGTTTTCTTCCTCATCCTCACTGTCTGAATCATGGACTGTAATAGGTGCTGCTTTTACAACAGGCTGAATGCCACTTGGTCCTGAAAACAGTAGAAGAATGTCAACAGTTCATGTAAAAATAAGCCAAGCATGGATTAGAGGGCTGAAGAACTTTTAGAACTGCATGAAAAAATGACAAGAGATGAATTTGGTTCAATTTAGCCACCCATTCTGTGGTGCTCTCATTAAAATCCAAATACAAGAGCAAAACACTGCATTTCAGCATTAAGGCATTCTAGTTTGGAAGGGGAAGAGTGTCACAATGTAAGACAAAACATAGGTTTTCTGTAACGTTTCTTTGCTTCAGAACAGCTTAAATGTTCTTCCACAATAGTACGAGTAACTGCACAACTACATATTATAATCAGTCCCTGAAACCTCCACCACAAAGACAGAAATGTCCATCAGAACATCTGCAATTATCCTTCTAAATCCCACCAGTAGAAATGGGAAGGAGAAGCATGAATTATAAATGTATAAATGTGCTTCAGTATAAATGTGCTTTTTTAGTTACCTCTCTTGGCTACTAACCAAAGGCATTAGCTAGTCATTACTTATCTGCCTGTCAATAACACAAGAAATGAACATGAAGTTAAATAACATTTTCAGGAGTTATCTTGAAAAAGTGAACAGATCCAGCATACATGTATGTTACTTCATGTTGTTGGCATATTTAGTAGAAAACTATGTTGTTCAGCAAATAGTGCCTATAAAAGAAATCAAGACTGCCTTACATCACTAATGTGTGTCACTAATGTTGTCACTAACACAAATTAAATTAACACTGGAACAAGTTGTTCTGGCTTGAAAAAAATGCAGAAAAAAGAATCCACATGCTGCAGTAAAAGAAGTAAGACCATTAACACCAACATTGGAACACGACAAGCTCATTCAGGCCTTCCAAGTCTTTTATTATACTGGGCACAAAAATAAGGTTTTAAGATCAAGATATTTTACTCCACATGCAAAAGAAAACTGGGGACTGTAAAACAGACTTTAAGACAGAATAAATTTCTTCACAGCAGTAAGCTGTGCTAGCATCATTATTCCAAACACACCAGACAACCCAGCTAAAGAAAAACGATCCAAAACCAGACTTATACTGAAAAATTTAACCCCTTAAGAAGGGGATACCAAAAAATAATTTCTTTCCAAAACCAGAGTTACCTGCTTGCTCTTCGTCTACCTCCATAGGAACAACAGCCTGGCTGTGAGCTGGGAGCTCATTCTGACCCTGCCCAGCAGCCATCCCTTCTTCCTGTGCCACCTCCTCCATCTCATTCAGGGCTGAAAAGATTAAGATAAGGTTAAGAAGAGGAAACAGAAGGAACAGAGCCCATAAGCATAGGAGGAATTCAACCAGCACCCATAGAGAGTCAAAGAATTCTCAAGAAATAAGTAATAGCTGCCTTGATTCCTTCAGTGAGTCTCTAGGTTGCACAAAGTCTCTCACAGATTTGTTCTACATCTCTTTAGCCAAAGGCCCAGCCTAACTTTTGGTGTTTACTTCTCCCAAATTTTCCACTCCTCCTCAAAAGTCTTGTTCTACTGCAGTGAGCAGCATAACCAGGATTTACATATTAATTCCCTCCTATGACTTCTGCCTTTGCTGGGAAAGTTTAAAAATATACCACCTGACACTGTGATGTAGTCCCGCTCTGACTAGAGTAACCTAGAAAACGCCTCACACTTCCACAGATGAGTATCACACTGAAACTTGACATTGCTAACAGCTGTACTGACATATATAACTGAATTGTAATGTGCCTGTAACAGCTATTAGATACAATACAAAGATAGCTTTTATCACACAGGTATCAGATGTGCAGACAGCCCTCCGAGAAGATTAAAGTTACACACCAGGAACTGAAAGAGCAACAAGCTTTCAATGTATATTCATATCTTCTCTAGGACCCTACGTTACATGGCAATGCAAATAATCACTCCCTACAAAGGTCCACAAAGATCAGATTACCCTCAGCTGCAATCTGCTGCTCTTCAGCTTGACCATCTTGCCGCAGCTCATTCTCCTCATTCTGGTCATTTGGGTGTTGGTGATTGTTGTGGTGGATGTTTGGATTATTGTTATTCTGGTGGTTATTGTTGTTGTCATTGTCATTGTTAGAGTTCTGATTACTGACTAGGGCAGATGAGACACCAATTCCTGTGCCTGCACTCAGGCCCACACGAGCACAACCCTGAAAAAAAAGAGCAACTATTAAGATTTGAAAACACAGACACATTATCTCAAGAACATATCCTAATGCCAACAGAAAAAGCATTCTGTCAGTAGTATCTGGGATAGCAGAACAATATGCATGTGAAGAACAGGGAAATTGTCCCTAATACTTCCTTATGCTACACCTTGAGAGGTCCATCTTAAGTTTAGCAACCCAGAAAACTCATACTCTGTTAAACTCCTAATGAAAGGGAACTCCACAAAGCATATAATCTTACTTTATTATATTGTATTTCATTTGCTATGAGATCATATTACATCAATACAAATAGCAGATTATATAGTCTTCCCAGAACACAATAGCCTCAAGACAGAATTAATGATCAAAGAAAGCAGTTTTTTTACATAGGCAGTTTTCATTACATTACAACAGCTGTTACAAAGATTTGTGTTACAGTGTGGGAGAGGGGACAACATGTAGAAATAAAATTCCTAAGCTTTGAAAGCGCTCCAACAGGGGAACAGTACCCCTATTTCACCCACTACAAAATCATAAAAACCCCTTAGCATTGTAAACAGATCCCTAAGAGTGAAAAAAAATCATATAAAAAGTAGCAGCAAAATGAAGTAGCAGCAGAGACCTCAACAGAAACACAGAATCAATGTGAGTCTTATTTCCTGGTCACATATTCATACAAGATCATACCTTGACACTGCTCCCATCTGCAGAAGCAGCACCATTCTCCCTAACATACCATGACAATAGCAACTGCAAACCAAAGTAATTTATTTACCAAGCTATTTAATTAATTACAACTTTTAAAAGAATGCATAACAGCTGGAGCTCACCATATTTCCAATGAGCTGGCAACAATAAAAAGCAAAACCATTCCCCGAAAGACTCACCTTAGGAGGTTCACGGAACATCTGGTCCAGAGAAATAAATTCTAAGCTTGGCAATAACTCAATGAACTGACTAAAAGAGTCTAGCTTTATGGCATGGCATCGCACCAGGGTGAGGTCAACCAGTCGGGTCCACCTTGAATGATCTGCAGAAGAGAAGAGATGCATTTCTTGAAGGATTCCTATCTCACTTATTTTTCATTATACCCTTTTCAGATTTGAGAGTAAGCATCTTCTGTATCTCCATTCTGACTGTTACCAGCATCATTATGGTTCCAAACCAACCATCCTCTACTTACTAAGAAATACTAAGAACTACTTACTCTACTTACTAAGAAATACAACAAGCAATACTGTGAGCAGAAAAATTCTGTTTTAATATCACAGCAATTCATATAATATCTCTAAAATTTCAAAGGTGTGCAATACCTGTGATCCAATTATTTGGGTTATGTAGATGTGGGCAGTTGTAAATGACCAGATACTTGATGCAAGAAAAAACTTCATTTACAGCTTTCATACCAATATCTGTAATAATTCCTGGATTTTCAACCACATCAGCCAAGCCATACTTCACCAAGTCTCCATTTGTCATTTTACCTATGAAAAAGATAGTAGCAAATACAGCAGTAAATTTCAGAAACTTGCCTTTTATAGCATGGTTTTCTAACTCTCTCTTTTAGTCCAATTTGGCAAAATGGATCAGATTATCACTTCAGTTCAATAAAGCTGAGACTTTCCCAATTTCAGTAAGAGTTTCAGGAAGTGAAGCAAAACATATTTGGCTGTATGAGATCAGCAGCCTCAATATGGGTACTTTAATATTCTTTTTAATCACTCTTAGAAAATTATTGAAAACACATCAACTTATTTAATCCTTATATTTGTCAAATAATTTATGTATATAAAAAGTGTCATACACTGTAGTAAAAACTCATCAACATATCCCAGATGAAGAGTTTCAAACTGTGGAAATTCCAGCTCAGCCATCTTCAAAGCAGAAAAAACACCGTCTTTGGTCAAGGAAGGCTGGATCCGCACTTCATGCAACCTGAATGCAATTAAGAATTGTTCTTATCAAAAGGCATGCCAAAACACAATTGCCATAGAAACCACTCAAGAAGATGCCCTCTCGTAATAAAATGAAAATATTCTTTCAACAATGGCAGGATTAAGAGCATATTTGTTGTATCTTTATGGCAGTATTTGGCAGTTACATAGCAATATAGCTGTGAGACTAACAGCACCACACTTTTCAGACATAGGTCTAAGAAGAAGGCTTATGACACAAAGGGATTCAGAAACAGACATAACTAGTTATTTTAGCCACACAATACTCTTGTCATGTAAAATTTAAATGTTTATTCCTTAAATTTTTGAAGGTTGTTCTGCTTCTTCACGTTCTTGGACTTCATTACTAAGATACTTATTTTGAAAAAGGAGAACGGGGAAAAGAAAGATCTAAAGGCCCATACCTTCGTGCAGCAGTTATGATGAGGTAGCCAAGATCCACTTCAAGTGCATTCTTGCAAGCTCCCAGAACTATAGTGTGCAAATTCCTAAAACCACCTGAGAAATAAAAAACATTCTTTCACTTCAGTCACAGATCACAACCTTAAGCCTTATACGTTTCCACCAGTGTTGTCTTGGCAACTGAATTAACAAAACACATCTTTTTTAGCAAATCAATAAAACACATATTTGCACCCAACTCCCCTCCAATCATGCTAGTTCTACTCACCACCAAATGCAACTGGAACGTTAGCTTATCAGTCAAGAGTTAAGTGCAGTTAAAAGATCAAAACAATGCTCAATACAGAGCTATATTTAGCACCATAACTATAGTTCCAAACTTGATACCTTTAAAATAATAATCAAGAAAGGATATGCTACAGACAAAAAAGCTAGGCTTCACATGCCTCCAGTATTTGCTAATATTTTTATTTATTTGTTTGTTTTAAGTATGAGGGATAAGAAGTTTCATACCTGATCTCCAGCTATCTTCTACCACATGCTGGATAAGTCCTCCAAGAAATGGAACACGAACCAGTTCTAAATGCTCCAAGTTTCGAGCAGAAGCCAGGCCTGTCACTAGGGGAACATACTTCAAAGAATTTGTGGGTCCTACGTAGAACAAACCAATATAGACAAAGAAGGTTGTTCACTCAACAACATTGAACTATCATGTTAAAGAATTTTAAAATGTCCGCATATATCCATCTAGATCAGGAAGTCAACAGAACTACATAGCACCAAATAATGTACAGGGGAGGGATACATTTCCATCTAACACCATGAATAAAACGGTAACTGTTTTCAGAATCTTGTATTCTAAGATTTCCATTTACAGTTGGTGCCTATGCAGCTTTAAAAGAATTAGTAGAGTTCCTACATGCTAAAACATCCCCTCCCTATGTGAATCCCTCTTACCGGCACAGTTCCTCATGACAAAAGTGCGTAAGCTGATACAAAGGAAATCTTTAAAAGGCTGTGGTTTGGTGAGTCTCACCCACTTCAAATAAAGGTGCCTCAGCATTGGGATACAAGGAATCTCAGGGACATTCACCCCTAATAATACATAAACAAAATAAACACTTTAAACAAGCTTTAAACTATAAACTCTAGGATACATTTCTTTGGATTAACATTCTGGCTTTAAAAATGAAGTCTTGTCTTTGCTATGTGGCATGTGAGAAAAGCTGTAAACTTTTTAAAAACAAGTTCTTAACCTCAGTTTGTCAACACAGTTTCTTAGAATTTGCCCTTCGGACCTGCTATCATATATATAGCAACTAATATTTCAAAAATGCCACATGCCAAATTCCCTCTCTTAAAAAGAATTACAATCTTGCAGAGTTTCAAAGCCTTTAAATTCATCTGTGTTGAAGCCAACTATTTCACCATTACCACACTTACCTACTAAGTGCAAAGTCTGAATTTTAGCTCCTATAGGAATTTTCAGCTTATTCTCAGGAGGAATTGGAAAAGCACCGTTACGATTACGAAACTTCCCTAAAATATGAACTTGTGGCATGTATGTCCAAATAGCTTCCACCAGCTCTAAATGAGAAGTCTCAACACCCTGGATAAAAGGAAGCAAAACAAATGCTCTAACACCAGTTCAAGCAACAATATCCTCTTAACTTCTCAATAACACACTATACATAATGCAATGTGTTATTTCACTTTAAATTTGTAGCAAGACTTGTCTTTTTAAAAGCAGAGGGATCAGAGTTTTAATTCACTTCTGGACTTAAGAGCACCTGTGATTCCCACTGGTGCCACTAAAAATAGTAGTCATCTGCAAATATGGTCACAATTAACTGCTACTCTGTACAGCCAGATCTGAATACAAAGCCCAGGTCTGAACATGAAGCCCTGTAAGCAATGAGTCCCTGCCACATTTCTTCTGCTCTGTTAACATGCATCATCTCAGCTGCTGAAGGAGGTTCTCTCTCGAGTCTAACCACTCACCAGCAGATTTGGACAGGCCTGCAAAGCCTCTAAAACTCCAGGAATGCTGAAAGCTTCATGGCCACGGACTCTGCGTCTTTCAAGATACCTGGGATGAAGACCATAAAGTTGTTCAATGTCTGGCATCTTCCTCAGCAGCGTTAGGAAACTGGAATCGGTGAAACCTAAGATGACAGCAACAGATATGGTATTTGTGTGACAGTAGACACCTAGCTGTAAAGGGAAAGCCAAATACATTGTTCTCTTTATATGGTAGTATAAATTCTACAATGTCGAAAGATGTACTCAGTGAAGCAATAGCTTGTCTTCTACTTCCAGATTCTAGAAATCATGACCTAAATACTCTTCTGCCTTAAATTTTGCAGGCTTGCTATAGGTTTCCTTCAATGGAGTTGCATGGCTACAGGGTTAACTTTCTCCCTTCTCAGATGAAGCACCTCTGCAGACTGTCAGGCTTTGTGTCTCTATCTTTCCTGGAATTCCATTTATCAACTACATGGCTCAAAAATGCCCAGCTAGACCAGTTATATGCAGTTCTTCTCTATTCACCACAGCTCACAGTTCTCAAAGAAATAAGACAGTTTCTTAAAGCAAAGGATTATTTTATTCTAACATAAGACAACACATAAAAAGGATTTTAAACTAGTAAGTTACCTGTATTTACATCTATCTTAGGTTAGGTCTAACCATCTACCTGATATCAGCCCTAATAAATCTAACTCTGCAGACCCTCTAACTTTTAGAATTCACTCATTTTAGCTCTCTCCCCCAGCAAATCCCAGCAGTGTAATTTAAATCCAACAGAAATCCTAATACTCACAGGGTTGACCTAGGTTGCCAAATTTATCTATTGATCTGAAGATGGCTTGAGGTGGGACATCAAAACTTATTTATTCTTACATTGTTAAGTGTTGGCAGATGAGTTGTTCTCTCATTCCATTGTATTTTTTCCTGCCTGCATGCAAACAGCCTCTTCTTGGATTAACCCTTGGATTAACTCCCTTACAATAATCAGACAAACACAGATTGTATTTACAGATTGCTACAGAGAATCCCCGTTTCTGCTACAATAATATCCAATACACACACACATACACAGATAAATTTTCCAAACCACGTACTCAAGGAAGCCACCCAAATCTCACGTAAGTCAAAAGGAATTAAACATCTAACTCCTTTTACTGCTTTTGAAAATTTACCCTGCCTATGTCATTATAAATATCAGGATAGCACAGACAGTTTTGCTCAATACCACTTTAATGCCATATCTTGAGTGAGTGTGTTACTCACCAGTGGGCATGTACTCCCACCAACGGCCTGCACATAGATCCACAACCTTCACTACTCGCAGATAAAGAGTGACTGCTTCCTTCAGCTTCCTGGACAGGCATTCCATGCACATGATATCCTGCAAGGGAAGGTACCTTTGGGAGAGGAAAAAACACCCCTCTGATTTATCAAAGGTGAATCCTTTTCAACTTTTTCCAAACTAAAGAACATCCCAAGCATGACTACACAAATTCATATATTTCTAACACCTAATAACATGAATTCAAACAGAATTTTCAGACCGTACTCTAATAAAGTGTGAAATTTTGCTAAGCAGAATGACTCACCAATTTTTAACACTGAATATAGGATATTTAAGGTACAAATATAATATTAAAATGGAGAGATGCTTTAGTTCTCTAATAAATACTACTGACCAAACCATTTGCCACAATAGTTTCTACATGGTTTAATTAAAGGTACTTTCATTTTCTAGTACACACAAGCATGCTCAATTTGCAAATATTTTGGAGAGCTACTGTTTTTAAAGAACTTGTCAGTAAGACATTATGTTTTGAATATAATAGGCATGAGTGAACATCTTGGAGCAGGACCATGCTATAGGGAAGATTATATCCTCATCCAAGTTCCCTTCCACACACTATGAAGCAGATGTAACAATTTCAAAACATGCACCTCAACTATGTAATACCTGAGACACATTTCTGCACTGAAAGCAATATTTAAACACTTGTTACCACACACTGGTGAACAGAATTAAATCACTTATTTCTTCTTCCTTCTACCATTCATGACATTCACATAAATTAATTTTCAAAGTATCCAAATGAATTCTGGGACTGAAAAAACATTTTTCACCCCTTTCTATCCAGTTTTTATCCACCAGTTCACTCGTGGTACATCTACACTTTCTGAATACTATGTGACACAAGCATCAATGCAAGTAAGATTGGGAAAAAAATAGAAAACAATACAACAATAAACAATAAATTGACTTCTGACAAGCTGCTCACCTAAAGATGTGGCAAAGCACTTCATGAGAGAGTTGGTTCATGTAATCTTTTGGCTCATCAGTTTTGGCAGGCTCAGAGCCTTCCCTGTTCACTGAGCATGGTTTCACATTTTTCCGCCGGGGACCCATATTTGCAATGATTTCTGATTAAAGGAAATGTTCACAAAGTTATGCAAATTCAGTGTAACTGAAAGAGAAAAGGGACAGAGAATAGAGGAGGACACACCAGTTAAGCTTTGTTTACAGAAAAAAACAGCAAAATCTGCCAATAAAGACAAGCTTCAGTACAGCTGAACTGAGTTAACTAAGAAATAGAAAAATTCTTCCAACAAGTTATAGTTTGCCTCATACATGAGGTCTCAGACATAACCTGACGATTATTAGAAAAACAAGGAAGTCCCTTTGAGCTAAGGGAAACTGACAAAGAGGAAAATCACCAAAGGTTTAATAAGAGATCAATTCTTTTGTGTGAATAAAATGTCTTCAGAAATACCATCCACACACTAGTTGATCACGACAAATCACACAAAAGCTGTACGGAGACTACAGAGGTTACCAAGCAAATACCAACTAGACATGTTCTAGTGAAACAGAAAGCCCAAAGCCTCTGTCTAGCAGAAAAAGAAATAATTTTCCTTTTAGAAAAAATGGGCTGCTACTGATCATTCCCAAAAAATCCCCTATTAAAGGTCCTCCAACTAGCTCTTCCTGAAGGTTAGAATACTAAATAAAATATTCAGGTTGCTTAGTTAAAGATCAAAGCCCCAGAAAAACCGAAAGACCTTGCCTCAGTAGCAATGTGCAGGATATCCTCTCCTCTTTCCCTTTACTGAATTAATGGGTTTGTGTCTACATTGTTCCTGCAGCACATATACAGGGCACAGAAGGACTGAAATAACAATAATATATGTTTCATTTTAAAAACATACAAATTGATTACAAGAAGTAACTAAAATAAGTATGAAACTAATAGTAACATTAGAATAACTGAGTTAACACCTCATGCAGATGAACAACATGAGAAATGTCTTCACTACTGCTATTTAGCTGAGGAATGCTTTCTGGTAAGTAGGGTAAAGCATCATTAACTCAGTAAACCTGTTTAACAGGTTGAATACCAAAATTCAGTGGTTGAGGAGAAACAATTTTTAAAAAAGACAGATTTTGGAAAACTTATCAGACATGTGTCTGTTATGGCATTCACTATGATGTAAATATACCACAGTATTTGCTTCACATTATGTGGAAGTAGCAAATGAGAAGAAAAACAAAGTACCTGATGGAAATGAAAAAGAAAAATTTTGCCTTCTCCAACACAAATGATTTATATGCTGGCACAAAATTTGAAATATTGATAGCTTCACTATGATCTAATTATTGCAAAACATGTGCTTTCTCACATTTTTGTATGCATTTTAAATTAACAACTGTATGTTGTCATAATTAATTTTATTTAAAATGTGGATATTAAAATAACTAAATTAGCACCTTCTGCCCATGAATAGCATGAAACGTATCTCTACTCCTTTGGATTGGTTGGGACTTCTCCAGCCAAAGCTAAAGACACTGAGTTTGTTGCCTGTACACATACTACCTTTCTTTTTGGTGCACACTGGAAGGGTTTAGTATGTTTGTAATACTGCATTGTAATGTTGTTCAACTTCATGAAGCTCAAAATTGACTTCAAACTACTTATGAGACTGGACTCCGATGAAAACAAGTATTACATGGATTCCCAGTGAATGTCACCTGATGACTCAATTTGAATAGAGAGTAGGATACAACGTAAAAAAATTCTAGATTGATGCAGACGCATGATGGAGTACAATACAGCAGTATTTAAAGGACAGCATTAAAAGGACTGTGATATAAGCTAAGAGAAACAAAGATATTAACAAACAGACCAATGTATCGGGAAAGAGTCTGAAAGAATCCTGTAAAATTTAAATGCAATGAGCACAACCTGCCCTCTGAGTTTGGGCTGTAGTTTAGCTTGGCTCCTGCCATTAAGTAAAAGGAAAAAGAATGACCTAGTCTCTTATGAGGCAGCAGTTTCTGCAAAATACATTCTCCTCCTGATACTATTTTGAGTTAACGTGTGCAGCTTTAACATTCTACATTAGGAAGCTGACCCCATTTACAAAAAGAAAAAAAAAAACAAAACAAAACAAAAAAACCCCAAAAAACCTCTTCAGATATTTAATAAAGCTGATAAAACAGAGTTTTGCTCTCCGCAACTCAACTGATTCACGAGAGTCCTTGTATGAAACAACAGCTTGATGTGTTATCTTCTCGATTAGTAACTACTAGACTGAACTTCAGAAACCACGGGGAGACCCGCACCGCCCCGCAGAAACGACCGCTGTAGAGAAAAACGCGGAGAGAGCAGCTAGGGACGGTCTGGCAAGCGCTAATTTGAGAGGGGTGTTTCCTTATGGAGAGGAAAGAAAAAAAAAAAGTTTATTTTTGCTTGGATAAGCGATATAAAAGCAGGTTTCCCCACAGCCCTCTTCCCTGCAGCCGGCCAAACGCCGCCGTTCCCTCAGCGGGGGGGCGGGGGGGGGCGCGGCGGCAGCCGCCCCTAACGCGACATCTCAGGGCTTCCCCCTCTCCCCCGCAGCGGCAGAAAGGAGAGCAGTTTTCCTCGGGGCCTGTCACACCGGGGAACGACCCTCACCGGCCCCAGACCGGGCCGCCCCGAGGCCCCAGTGACGGGCAACGACAACCCCGGCCGGCGAAGGGGCACAGCGGCACCGCTCCGCCGCACCAAGCCCACCCGCCGCGAGAGGACGGCGGGCGGCAGCCTCCGGCTCACCAAGCCCCGCCGTACCCTCGCCGGCTAAGCCCCCCGCCGCCGGCCCGTGGCTCCTTACCTGCCCCTCAGCGCCGCCCTGTTATTGTGGACGCGGGGGGAGGGTTAACCCCGGCAGCCGCTTCCTGCGCGTCCCCTTCCGCCAGCGCCCCCGCGCTTCCGGTCACACTTCCGGCGCCGGCGGTGGGCGGAGCCGGGCTGCCCCGCCGCCATCTTGGGGCAGCGAGGGGCGGGGCTTTACTGCTAACATCTTGAGTGCGGCGCCGCGTCCGCCATCTTCGGTGCGTCGCCCAGGGGGCCGCCATATCGGTGGTGGCTACAGTGCAGCCGCGGCTAGCCCCTGGCAGCCCGCGGAGGTGGGTCCCAGCGCGGCCTGCCGGGACCAGGCAGCCCCGGCCGCCCTGGTCTTACCCCGCCCCGCGGCCTGAACCTGAGGCAGCTGGCGGGACGTGTGTCCACATGGCAGAGATCCCCAGGTCAGACGCCTGAGGCCTTTAAATGCCAGCTCAGCTACAGGGACAAAAGTTGGGTATGTTGAAGGAACTGAAGAAACCCTGAAAGATTAGTGAGGAGTTCTAGAATGACAACAGCAACTACACATATGGCAGCGTACCCCTGAGGTGTTGTGGGTCAAAGCAGCTCACAGGCCCCCCCTGAGAGTCTGAAGTCCCTTTGCACACATAGGGAGAGGAATGTAATTTATAAGAATTATACCCTAACCCACAGTTCTGTATGAACTGGGAGATGACAGTGATACAGAAGCTTTAGCCTGGCCCCAAGTCCTGCTAGTTGCCTTTGCCAAAGTGTATTTACAGCATTTTGTGGGTGTGTATTTAAGCCATATTTTAATCAATGCATTTGGATTGATCCCAGTAGAAATCACAGTTTACTAAACATCTTGTAGGCACATTTCATGCAAGCCCCAAGGAATTGATTAACAAGCTCATTTATTACCGAGCAGACTATTTGAGGTTTATTTTTTGTGAAGGCCAACATGCAAAGAGTCAGTTATTGGTTTAATGATCATCCCAGAATAATCCACAATGCTCTGTGGTAAAATATGAAGTAACAAAATAAATTTTTAGTTTGACTTTGGAGAACAAGCAGAGCAAGTCACAGAGAAGCTATTAGGAAAACCCACATGTACAGAATGCATTGAGACTATCTCTTTTGAAGGATCATAGAGCAAATGCATCCAGTAGCATTCACATTTAGTCTGACATTACTTGTATTTACTCCCACTGTGAAATGGCTTCAGGAAATGTTCCTGTTTAGCTTTTCCTCTTGCATATTAGAAGCAATTCTCATGACTACAAAAATCAAATAACTGCTCTGTCCAAGTCTTGTTTCTCTTCATCCCCCAGCTAACTTCTCACATCATCACTGCTACCTACAGCAAACACAGCAGGAACATCTATTGGCTAATACATCATACAATCTACCCACAGCCTGACACATTACATTCCTGTAAGATTCTTTCAGTACAGAAAAAAAAGCAGGAGAAAGCAGCATATAGCAGGAAAAGAACGACCCACTGACAGGAACACATGCAGGATAGACTGAATTTAAGTTGGGTTGCTGAGTGAGAAGAACTGGTGCCACTAATGTCATTGCTGAGCATAGGACAGTTGGTAAGAGCTGTGCAAAACAGGGACAGACCCTCTTCTTGGCAACCAGTGTGGATTTTAGACATGTCAACAGCAGCATTCAAAAAATTTAGACCCCAAAATATGGGGAAAGTAGGCAAGTGAGGCCGCCTCTGAAAAGAAAACAAGAAAAGGGAAACAGTAGTTCATTCAATAACAGGATTTAAGTCTAGCAATGCTTGTTCCTGCCCACCCCCCCACCCCCCAAAGGCAGGGGGCGTGCATTTAGTGGCAATAGGAGAAGATTGCAAAAAGGACACAAGGGGGACTAAACTGAATTAAGGAATTTGGGCAGGGCAGTTTAACTGTCATTTAAACCTGTGTATAAGCAGTCCAAGTATATGAACAGTTAGGTGGTTACAAGATAGACAGCAGAAACCAAAACCACCTTCTTTTTGGTTTCTTAACAGAAACCCAGTAACTTATCACATAGATCAGTTATACACAGGTCTTTGAACATAGTTTGATGGTTCTATTTCTCTCTCCACTGCTACATATGAGAAAGTTTAGTTTGGGGCATTTGAGGATATTTAAACTAAAACCCAAAACCAAACAATTAAAATTTAGAGATGCTGAGCCATCAGTAAAAATACTGTTCTGGTCTTGATAAAATTTGAAATGAAATAGCACACTGCATTACATATAGTACACTACTGAGAAGTTTACAAAGTTAAGAGGCTGTTGTTTCTTAAACTAATATTAGAGCATTGGCTTTGCTTCCTTTTATCCAGAGTGTTGAGACCTCTCATTTAGAGCTGGTGGAAGCTATTTGGACATACATACTACAAATTTATATTTTAGGGATGTTTCAAAATTTTATTTCTGTAACATAAGTATTATTGAATCAAAAATAAAAGACTTGAGGGAATTAATACATTGCTTTATGCCTTAAAGAAAAAAAAAGTCTACAACCCACAGTACTTACCAGTTTCCCAAATACATGTTTCTAAACTTTAATCTTCTGAGACAGTAAATACTCTCCATCTCAACTGATGACAAAATTAAGCACTAGCTACATATGAAGTGCTAGCAAAAATTCATCAACATTTCAAAACTTAAAACTTCTAAGGGAACAACTTATTAAATACCCATCTAGCTCCAAACAGAAACTTCAAGCTGAAAAAAAATCTTCTAAACTCAACACATTTACTATAGCTATAACTCCTCATTAACAGTTTATGTATTGCTTTTCTTGTATCTGCTCCTACCCTATCAACACAATTCTTAGAAAATATCTTAACATACCCCAACATATCACTATTTTCTTCCAAGAAGAGTCTTTCTCTCCATATTTATAAGAAATCGGTACCTAATGTGTCTCACCTGCATCACTGAGTCAGCAGTTAGTATTTTGCTCCTCTCTCCACAGCTGATACCTGATAAAAGTGAATCAAAGGGATTCTGACATACAGGGTTCCTCTTACATATCAGTAGTGTTTTCACCAAGGTTTAAATATCTAGCTTCACAATTTTGTGTTTTCTGCACATAGAAATATTCTCTTTTAACAAGGTTAAACTTTGAAAGAATGACTTCTATTCTCTGATATGCACATGCCCCTCTTTACCCTGAAAAAGCTCAAGAACATTTTATAAAAACTTTGGGATTAGCATAGCACTGATATTGTAAAAATATTTACTTCTTATTGCTAATACTTGCTGTTGTCTGCCTGTTTCATTGAAATTCCACCATACTGTCTGTATCCATACCTGGATGTTACAACTCTTATCTGCACTGGCCATGTGTTTGGCCATGACACATAATTTAAATATAGAGGATTCTGGGATTACATGTATTTTCCCTTTAGGGAAGGTGGTCTCAGCTTGGATAATTATATACCTGTTTGCAATAGTATAAAGTTACAAGATCCATAGTGCTCTTGGCAGTCATGGAGATTTACAAAGTCATGAAATCAGTTCTCACAAATTTTTTAATTATGGAAGGATTTATGGAAAAAATGATGCATGCATTTGTAAAACAGATTTGGTGCTGTGAACTTGAAGTAAGTTCATTCACAGGAGAAAGTACCTCTCTAGTGGCAGTACTGGAGGTCCTCATTCAAGAATTGGACCCTTGGCACTTGACCAAGAATAGGCACTTGGACCCTTCTAAATTATATTTACAGTTTCATAAATGGGAAGTCCATCTGCTGCCAAGGTGTTTTGGTTGCACTGAGTGGAACTGTCTCGTCTTCCCTGACTATAAGCCACCCAGGGCTGTCTTCTGTTGACCTGGCTGATGGAAGCTGTTGTGATTTCCTCCAGCAAGAAAGAGACTGCTCAGGTGCCCAGGGAGCACATTCAGAATTGTCATGTAACATGCTTTGGTTGCTTGAAAACATGGAGGCATTGCTCAGAAATTCAAATAAACTACTGTCTGTTTAATTACACACAAGTGGCAAGGGGTATCAGTTTGTGTCAGTTTGTGGGAGGATTACGGGGAAGCCCTGTGTGGCAGAATGTGCCAGTGGCATCAAGAGGTGCGGTCTGCTGACAGTCACCAAATGCACCTCTCCACCCCTTTAAGAGGGTGCGGAGTCTGTTAAACCACAGGCCTAAGAGGCTGTGCTGCAAGTCAGAATTCAAAAATAAAAACAGCTTCCAGAAATACAATAAATTCTTAATAAGGTATATAACAAAAAATCAAATAGTATAGCATCTCAGTGTCTGCACTCTTCCCTCAGGCAGGCATGGGGTGAAAAGCAGTAGGTATAGGGGTGATATTCTGTGATTTCACAGATTTACAAAGGGCACAAAGGAGACTTCGTCCTCCCTTGAGCTTCTGATTTTTTTTCCTGCTCAGAAAGGAAAGCTATGATAAGCATCGGACTCAGAAGGGAGCTATAGTTAAATGTATATTTGGAGTTGGGAGGTGGAAAGAAATTTGCAGCCTTCTGCTTCAGGTTAGGTAGGGTTAGGATTGGGGTAGGGAACTGAGGGCCTTCAAAGCTGGAATTAAACTGGGGTCCTGCTCATTGTGGGAGACGGGTGAGGGCTGGGGCCACGATGAGCTATAATGCAATGCTTGTTGGGAACGGGGAGGGAACTCCCTTGTTTTGTCATTCCCCTGTTCAGAAGGGTGTGAGTCCTTACCTTTCAAAATCCTCAAGCTCTCCTGTAAAGTTGCACTGAAATGTAGTCTATGGAAATAATGGCAGCTTCAGTCCTTGCAATGATGGGCTTGTCCACTGCAGGAGTGGAAACCAGACATGAGAGTGGATACAGCACCAGAAACAAATCCGTCCTTCTTTTGTTATGCTCTGTGTCATGTGAAATCATCTTCTTTCCAGCTGTGCTCAGAAAGGGTAGAGGTGTGCTGGTGGGAGGCCAGCAGCTGCAGATCTGCTGTGCTTCTCCCAGGAGATGGCACCTCAGTGGTGTGGATGGGAGAACAGCCTTCCCCATGCCCACATTCTTCTACCTTCAGGTGCTGCTTCTGGGAGGTCTGAAGGAACATGGTCATAGCTTGGCCACATAAACCTTTGCGACATACTTCTCTGTCAAGGGGGGCTGCTGTTCCCCTTTGGGATGAGATACTAGAGCTGTCATGCTTGTAGCTGATGCATTCTGGTTTCCTGCTGTATCTGAGAATATCTAGGCCTAACAGGGGAAAGCTTCATAATTAGTGATCCCTGTGGCCATCTTGTGCTGGAATTTTAAAGTCACATTAAGAAGAGAAAGAAATTTTTTTAGATCTTTTCAGTTTTTCAGATTTTAAATGTGTATATCTATGTGTTTGCTTGTGTCTCAATAGTTTAACACACCTCATGTCCTGCAGAATTGGAAAAATATCCTTTTATAGACAGTTGATAAGTTAATTCCTGTAACTCACAGTGTATGTAACTTGCATACAAAGCTTTGCACTACTAGAAATTGTCCAAACTGTCAAAGAATTTATATTCTGTAATATAAAAGTTGAAAATCTTGTCACATGCTTATGAGTTGTCCAAGGACAGATAGATGCACAGTTTGGATTACTATTTGAATTTGATCATGCCTCCTTCTGAGTGATTTCTGAGGAAGATTGTTACTGCCCCAGTTTCCCGATTCCTCAAGGAACTGAATCCCAGAACCCAACTGTTATCAGACTTTAGTTGTTTTGATTATGGTCTATTTATCTTCTGCAAAACAGAGAGGAAATTTTGCTTCTGTAATGATTTTTGCAAGGAAATCTGTAATATTTGAAACTGAGAAAAGGGGAAAAGAGCAGCCAAAAATCTATATATGGAATTTGTTCAGGCATCAGTCCAAAAACCCAAACGTCATCAGGTACATTAGCACAAGTAGGGATGGTAAGTTTGAATGATGTTCTCTGAAGAATATCAGATTTCATTTTATTTCAATTCACTTTAGTATTAGTCTATTTTGTTTTACATTGATGATTGCCTCAGTTAAATTAGAAAAAAAAAGTGAGACGATTAGAGTTGTCATAATGATAGATGAAGTATGAAAGCCTAAACAGAACAGAAGAAAACTTGAGGTAATGAGCTCCATGCGACAGAGAATGGTTGGAATAGCCTTTTTGGGCAAGATTCCTAGACAAGTCTGTCTGCCTCACATTTCTTGATGATCATCATGACTTTTTGTGTTGTTTTGTTTTTCATGACAGATACATATTTTTCTCCACATGGCTTGTTAAACTCAGAAGAGGACCCTCTCTCTCTTGTAAGTGAATATGTGGAATCCTATAACCGTTTTTTCTTTAAAAAAAAAAAATCTGTATTTTCTCAGTCACCAGTTTCTTTTCCTGCTCCTTGATTAATACACTATATGTGTGTTGATTGTTGCGCATTACTGAAATACATAGCTTTTGTACTCTGATGTTGTGCATTGTAATTTTTAAAGCTTTGGGGAGAGAGGGCAACATATCTGTTTAAACAGAACATGTGGGAGTCTGCATGTTTTGTGCAAAAGTAATGGGATAGCATTCCGATCTCCTTTACTGTTAAAGGTGTCAAATCTGGTAGGAATTTTTTTTTTTCCTATCTTTTTCTAAGCTTACAATGCTAATGTGATCAGTCTTAATTTAGCACCATATCCTGGTTGTTTATCCATTCCCTTAGCTCAAGACTTGCTTTTAATCCTCTCCCATCTATTTTTTTATATTGGAGCCAGCTGAAGAATGCTCAGCTGGCTCCAATACAAAAGAAATTCTAGAGAGATTGCCATGAAAATGCAAATTCAATAAAAACTTAAACTTTTAAGATGTCTCCTTCTTGACACATGGCTGAAATAAAGAGTGCTAAGTGTTGAGAACTTCACTGGTGTTTTGGTGGTGACATTTTTCTTTACCAGTTCTCTCTGCAGCCACAAGTTACAGAGTCTTATGGAGTAAGATCTTATGATCTTCAGACCAAATAGTTGAAAATGTCTTCTGCTTATGTTCTCTAAGTTGTGACACTGAGGGCCTGGTTTTTTTCCAAATACTTAGTATTATTAGAAGATGCAGAAACACCAAATAATGTAGTAACTGGAAACACTCAACAAGCATGAGATAACCTTTGAGCTATTTAGTGTAAAGAGCCTGAGCAGTATCACACTGGTTTTAGAGCAGGGTTAGAATGCAGCTCTCCAGGCTGACTAGACACTGATATACCATAATGAAGCCAGTCAAATATGAATTATATTCTATTATACTTCACCAGTCAGTCACCTGGTATTATCTTCAATCCAGAGACATGGGATTCTGGTCTGATCTAAAGAATGATTTATGCAATAGCAACTGTAGAGCACAGCTGGCAATTTTTCATGTTGCCCTTGATATCTTTAAGAAGGTAATTGCTAGTGTAGGAGTCAGGAGGCCTGGATGTTGGTTCTGTCTCGCCCATACATCTCTGATATACAAGAGGCTTTGATTGAAGTGGCTACGTTCCTTCTCAACAGTTTGCTTTCCAGGTCAATCTCTGAGGTCTTAGGGGCAGGGTCCATCTCTTCTATTGAGCACATAGAGGACCTAGCACCAGTGCTCTTCATCTGCTGCACTTACGTGCTAGAACGACAGTAACAACAATATCAGAAAATGACAGTAACAACAATATCAGAAAATACAGTGCGGGATTTATGGACAAGTGAAGTAGCTTTATTATATAGCACTGGCATTTTCTTTTTCGGGAATCCAACCCATCTGATTTTCGGGCCTGTATTTCATTACCTCTTGTCATAGAAGTGAAAAAGAAAATGTCTTTAAGACCTTACTGTGAAAGCCCTTCCTTCTCCACCACATATAAATAGATAGATCAATGATATATGAGTACCTTTTCAGTGCAGAGTTTTGAAAACTCTAATCCTCAATGAGTGCAAGGACATCTGTTCTATTTTTCCATTCAATGCCAATATCTGGCTACCTCTATTTTATTTTCTAGCAAACAGGATCTGAACTTGTTTCATCAGCTTACTCAAGCTACGTACATTTTTCCTTCCCCATATTTCTATGTCGTTGCTCCATCACACAAACTTGACTGTCCAGATTATCTGGCTGCTTCAGCATTTTCTTCAGGTGTCATTTACAGCAATTTGCAAATCATGTTCTTTGCTCTGGTATGTGGCAAAAGCTGGTATGCTTCTCAGCGTTATCTGCAGCTATGGGCCAGCACGTGATGCTAGCAGGGCTCATAAAAAGCCCAAGCACTCCATGTTGGAGAGTATTGCTCTTCAGCTGCTCTCATCTACCATTTCATGTCAGAAATTGTCAGAAATTAATTAGAGTCACAGGGGTCTGTGGTAGATGCAGGGGTCTGTGGTGGACTATTTTAAACCTCTAACTTACAGGGCTCTGAGTCAGCCTTGTGGATGTGCATTGGCTGCATAGGAAACGTAGTGTCTTAAGTTTAGTCCACAAACACAGTCACTTAAGTATCTCAAGGTACTAAAGCAGATGGTGTGAATATCCACTTAGGCTATAACAAGCCAAGCTAGAAGGCAGAAAATATCCCCAAATTATCTGCTGGATTTTTGGACATCATGATGAAACATCAGAGTTTGGCTTTGTTTTCTCAATTTGATCTTTGTTTTCTCATTTTGATCTTTGTCAGTCAAGACACATTCAGGGCAAGTTGACCTGTTGTGAGACTTTTTTTAGGTACACTGTCCAGAGCCACAAGCCTTTGAGCTATGAGAAGCTTTTACGATATTACCTTGCTCATTTGCATTCCTACTGCCTAATTGCTGGGACCTAGTTTCCAGATAAAGAGAATTTGTGATAGTGGTGGCTTTAGTCTGTGTCCTAGGAAAGACAGAATAATTTTCTGCCAATGTCCTCCATTAATTCCTCTCACTCAATACTAAGAGAATTAGGTTCCTTACCTTTCTCAGCTTATCTCTTTTAACAGGAAACAACTCTAGCTGATGAGCAGTAACATTTCATACTGGCAGATTTTTTGCTTCCACTGATTTATCTTTAGTTTCAGTACCAGCCTACATTCTCATGCTTTATACATGTCCTAATCCAAAACATAATAGTCAGAGCCATCTGACTAGCCTCTTTCACCAGTCCATGCACACAGCCCTTAAGTCTTGCTGGTCTTGTGCCAGAGGTCATGAGCACTTGTGGCTCTAACCAACAGTTTCTTATTACCTTAGCACAGATTTACAATTTATGTCTTTACCAGCAACATGTCTAATTAATGCTGGAGGTACTAATGTGAGCAGTCTAGCTAAAGAAGAAAGAAAAAATGCACTGCAAGTACCTGGATAGTCTGGTGACCCAATGGAGGATTTTTATTGCATTGCTTTTCTAGTCAGATGTCTTACTTGCAACTTCAAGGCATGGCAACTTCACTAGACTCTCAAAAATGTTTAGAAAATTCAATCGTATGGTTCCCTATCTTTGGCCAGAGAAAAATGAAAAAAACCTCTGTCATCAGTATTTTCATAATATATGCCACCATTCTAGTGTTCTCCATCATTTATTCATAGAAGTTCACGCTGGGTTGAAAGAGAGTGGGAAGATAACCATATAAACCCCTAAAAAAGTCCACATGACTTTGTTTGTGTTAGAATTACAAGGAATTCCAGCCTTTTTATTTCATAGAGATGTTAAAAAGATGCCATCTGCACCTAGCCCTTTATTAGTGTTTCAGCCTCCAGGATTCTTGAGTACATGGCTTAGCTGAACACATGGAGTCTTCTCCACTAAGCAATCATGGGAAGAGAAAGAAAGAAAGCAGTATGGTCAATGTGTGTTTCACTACAGATTTTTTTAGCTAACAGATGCATCCTTAGGAGTTGACAAAGATTATATTGCTCTGGTTCGTGCACTAAAGTAAGCCTGAGGGGATAACGAGAGGGAATGGACAAGTGCTCTCCAGCTTCCTGGTTTAAAATCTTCCCTGAGCTTTTTTCTCCTGAAAGTTTCCTCTCATTTTTCCTAAGATTTGTAGTATTTGTTACATTTCACCTTTAGCTTCCCTTATGGTGATAATGTATTTTACCTTCCATAAAAAATAATCCTTTTTCACTTGAATTCCATTGCTTCTCAGCATTTGATATATTAATGTCCATTATTGTCTAATAATCCTTTTTCACTTGAATTCCATTGCTTCTCAGCATTTGATATATTAATGTCCATTATTGTCTATCTCCCTTCTGTATTCCCTTTCCCTTTTAGGCATCAAGGTGGGGGCTAATGGAGAGGAAGAGATGAACAAAATTCAAGAGATCTTATGGGATGTTACACTCTAGTGTAAACACAACTGTATGGGTTGATCTCTGTTTGGTAGATTCCTGTATCACATTAAAACATTGTCCATTGGTTCTGCTTGATATTCACCCATCTGCCCATGGTGCTGTCACTGCCACCATCTGAAAATGCTTGAACATGCCAAGTTTCATCATCCAAGAAGGAAGGTCTGCTTCCCAAAGCAACCATGAGTGTAAATCACATTTGAAAATGTGTCATTCTGATAACTTGCTTCAGCAGTGGGGACAGTGTAATGAAAAAAATTATTTTAAACATATCCATGAGAACATAGTTCATAGGAACATAAACTTCCCACAATCAGAAAATATTAATGACGGAGGGACTAAATGAGAAATATTTGTGATAGAAACCTGCTTACTGTCCGTTGAGGCTCTCTTTTTTAACTATGAAGTGAACATTTGGTTTCATGGAAATGGCCTTTATTAACTAAGGCTGTATTAACAAAGTGCAAAGATGAAGAATGTAAATGTGACATGTTCTGCCAGCTTTTCTGGAATAACATCAATAAGTTGGCATTGTAGGGAACTATAGCTTGCTCTTAATGAACTGTGCTTTTTCTGTTTCATGAAGAACATGGCCCCTGAAGATGAGCCCCTCCACCACTTCTGCCCACCTACACCACACATAAAGTCTGATTTTTTTGAGAGAAATACACCAAGTAGGAACACAGTCTGGGAGGTACCATGAGGAGAGTGACCACACTCCTCACTCTAGGAGCTTTATGTTCCTCATACACTTGTGTGATCCAGCATTCAGAGCAGTAGTCCGTCCTTTGACACATGAAGGTGCTAATTAATCCTGACTTCAGTTACAAAGAGAAGGGGGCTGTGGTCTATGCAGAAACTCTTCATCCATCTTCACTAGTCTCAATGTTTAGGTTTCAAATTTTATCCTGGCACTTGGCTAAGACTGTTGTTCTAAACTGATAATCTCAATAGAACATCAAAGTGAGTATCTTCTTCTTATGCATCACCTAGAAAATAACATGCCCATTTTCTCCCTTCTGAAAGATGAGAGTTAAAGCCAAGGTCACAGGTAGCCTCCCATCAGTTTCAGCGGCCTTTGAATGATCCGGAGTGTTGAGTAGGTTTTTAATGTACTAAGAGCACTACTGTCCCTTAGAAGGGAGTCTGAAGCCTCCCACAGTGGAGAATAAACACCACTTCATCCCAAAAACAGTCCCTAGGCTCCTGTTTTGCTACCTGTGGTTTCATGGGACACACCAGTGACTGGGAACAGCATATAATAATGTTAAGAAATCCATCTGGGCAAGATTTACATAACATTTGGTAGCTACTGCTATTTTGCCCAAAATGCAATGCATTAGGGAACTGTACAGTCAGGAAAAAGAAGTCCCTTGTTAAATACACTCATTATTTAGTATTATTTGACATAGGAATGCAGAATATTTACTTTTTATGGTGTTTGCTTAGTTGGAAAATAGCACTCCATTTACATACTTAATCTAGCATTTCATTAAACCTCAATTTTTCCTTTCATTTTTTGTTGTTTTCAGCTTTATTGTTCTTCCAGATGTTCCAGATGTACTGAGTGTAATAGGCAATTAGTGTAAAAATAGTTCAGCCAGTTCACATTATAAATCAAACTAGAGACTAGGGTTACATCAATGTGTACTAGCAAATTAAACAGAACTTCTCTCATCTAGAGGCCAGCTAGTTGAGTCTAGTCACATCTCTGCTATGAAATTATTTTAGCTTCCAAAACAGGGTGTCTTCACCCAGTTTCCTATTTGGGAATGGTCCCTAGCCTCCTAAGATGTGCCTGAGAACTGTTGGGAAGAATTTTGATCCAAAACAGGATAATGCCAGGGCCATGCTAACAATTTCGAAGTAAAGATGATGGAGTTCCAGTGCTCTGTGTGTCCTGGCACTGTTTAAGTCCTTGGTAAAGAAGTAGCCTGTGAAAGACTCTCTCTTTGGTTGTTAATCAGCATCACGTAAAGTCCAACAGCCTCTTTTCCTGTACAGGGTATGAGGGTGATGTTCTCAGCTCTGCCAGGAGAAAGAGCACATACTAACACCGTGGACCAACAAATCCTCTTGGTCCTTCAGTTGCAGAATGCAGTCTGCCTGATGCTACAGTGAGATTCAGCCAGCAGTGGAATGGCTAGGCTTTTTGGTGTCTTGCCTTCAAAGGCAAGGACATGAGCTTCCTTCTTCATTTTCCATTATTTTGAAGTATGAGTCTTACTCCAGCCCAACTAGAGTACCAGACAGAAATGATCAGAAATGATACCCATCTTCCAGTTTCAAAGTTTTCTTCATGTGTAAGCCCAGTAAAGTCAGTCATTCATAAGTTTTAATCCTGGGAAAATGTATTCCTTTGACTGACTATTCAAGTGTAAAAGACATAAACTGGCTTAATAATGAAGATAATAAGGATGTAAGAGCAGAACAGAAATTTCTTCAGGTCTGAAAGCAGCCAATTTATCAGAAGTGAACAGAGTCATTAATGATCACATTTAAATGACAGGATTTAACAGAAGCACTGCTACAAAGCTTATACAGTCTTACAGTTTACCAGATTTGTTTCATTTGAAGGAAAAAAAGAGCCAGGTTGTAGGGTAAATTCCAGTAACATGAGGCCATCTAGTGTATATTACCAGTGTTACAACTTTTGGCTTCCAGGCTATGGTTTTTTTTACCTCTGGCCCTAGCTCCTGCTCTGTGATTATTTTCTGTAAGTTGGGAAATACCTCATTTATGAATAATGGATGCAATCAACTTACTCTCTAGAAAGGTAACCATGGACAAAAAAAGAGTCAACGTTTATTTTAATAAACATGCAAACTAAGTAGCTAAACAACATACATGAATCAGAATTGTACGAAGTTAGAAGAAAAACAAGCATTTAAAATTTAGCTACAAAACTGGAAGAATCAAAACACTGCCTAGGAATCCTGAAGCCTTTGAAAAGAAGTATCTGCAAAAGTTTCTGGGTAAATGAAGGAAAACACTTAACCAACAAGGAAAGCAGAGGCAGTGCCTACACTGACTTGTGTCCACTAAAATCAGGTGGCATTGTTAGAAGATTTGAACTTTAACCGTGGAGACAAATATATAATGAAGGGCTCATGTGAAAACCAATTTGCTACAGAAACAGGAATGCTCCTGAGAATCCCAAGGAAATGCTTTGCAGGGAGGACAGAAGTGTCAATCCCAACACTCAGGAGCAGAAAGAAGCAGCAAATGACAGTGCACAACTGAAAAGCCTACTTTGTGCTTTGTTCACCATCATCAGAACAGGCAGGATGAATGAAATTAAATTAAGAGATTGTGATAAGGCAGTGTAAAGCTGTTCTCAGCACTCTTCTCTGTCACGCAGAATTCATTCAGCATGCCCCTGCTTGCTTCATATGTAAGGCACCTCTACTTCTCCTGCAAAGGAAAGGGAGGACATAGACATTGCAGACAGTAAGCTTAGCAGTATAAACTAAAATCCCTCTGACGTCCTCAGCCAACAACTTGCTAACGGACACTATGAACATTTGTAGCAGACAAGAAGGCACTGATCTGTAAACAATTTTATTTTAAAAATTATGTGTTTTATCTATAAAAAGCAAGATATTTCCAGTACCACTTTTGAATTCTTACATGACCTGATTTGGGTCCAGGTGCCTTGTTAGCCCTGTGTTGCTCATTGGACTCTTCTCTTTACTGTCTGATTTCTACAGTTTTTGCTAGAATAGGAAGTTGCTCACACAAATATTAAGGTCATTTGTTTAGCTCAGTTGGACCTTATTGGTGGAAGAAACAATTAGTCTATAAAGATTAAGCAAAGAAGCAGAGGAGTAGCGACCCTGAAAAAAATGATAGCACTTAGGTGGAATGGAAATACCAGATAACTCAGCTAATCTCAGATTTTGGCTTATTCAGGTGTAATCATGTAGTATTGTACTTACAGGACTGCTTTGCAGAAAGAACATTTGTTGTTATATGTTTTCCCGTCAGAGCCACAAAAAGGTTCATAGAGTTTTTCACAGTAAATAGGTCTTCCTCTCTCTGACCTCTTGTATTCACTGCAGTCTACCTGCAAATAAATTATCAGTTTTCTATGAATCCATCTTTCTCACATTCTCCATTCACCTACAGAAATAATGAATATATGAAATTTTTGGACAAGCTTGTCAGTGCTCTAGAGCAGCAGAGTCAATGGGGCTCCACCATCTATATTAGCTGAGCCTAAGCCTCAAAAAAGAAATGTTCCTTCTGACACAGATGTGTGACTACACATCACAGAGATGTGATACTACCCATCTCAGGTACTGAGCAGCTTCAGGGACTTCACTGTCTGTCTGAATAAGAATACAGTCACTGGAAAAAATACAGCCCGGTTTCCATCTACAGAGAAGTTGAGGCTTAATGTTTTTTTTTCTACGTGATTGCAATTGTTAGTAAATTCAGGTGAGATGATTAGTTCTCAAGGATGTGAAGGGTTTCTGTCTCTTTATTGCACAAGTATCAGCTCTTGATGCTTTTTACACTGGTGAAAGGATCTGCCCAGGCAGAATTAAGTAAAGTCCTATTTAAGTATTAACTTGAAAAGAAATTGTTGAAAGGCCCTCATCTAATAGTGGGACTGTATTCATTACAGACTTATATATGAAAATGGGAGTACAAACTAATAAAAGAAATGACTGAAAGTGCTTCTGTCCAGGTTTTGGAGCTCAATCTTGTCCTGTCAAGTGAATGTCATTCCTGGTATTTGACCAGCAAGAAGTTCTTTTTACAGTGCACATATTCTATTTAATGTGCTATTTGTTATCCTCAAAAGTCTAGGGTTTGCTTGCCTAGGAAATCACCTGTCATTACAGGGGCTGTTGTAACTAAAATTGGTTCAGGTCTTTTTGCTGCTAGTCTAGTGACAATTTGAAGCATATTAGTCTTTGAGGGGACACTATGACTGGAGCTTTTATTTTCTGAAGATCTAGCCAAAATATGTATTATAAATGTATATATTTAAAACAGAACCCAGCCTTGCTGTTCTCTTGTTATGGCCTGATTTTTTTCCCCTTCATTCCATCTCTTAGTGAAGGACAGGAGTATTACTTCAGCCAAACCCTGGAATTTATTACAGGTTATATGATTGGGTTTATGCTAGTCATTGCCTGGGGTCTGCAGGTGGGTGAAGTGAGGAGCTGTGTGTGGTTAGCCACTTCAGCCGCCCAACCCCTGTGCCATGGCTGCAGCACAGACTGAGAGGTCTCCACTGGCAAACAGAGTCATTAGCCAGTCACTCTTTTGAGTATTATGGGCTTAAATCCAGTGTCCCATTAAAAAAAAAAAAGCATATGGGATGTTAGTTTACCTAGGTTTTTCCTTCATTTGGTCCTTTCCTGCTCCTCCAAAGCCCTGGCTGCTCACACATTTCAGACTCTGGTTGGAAAGCAGGAGGCAGCACACCTAGCCCCAACTGCCAAAGCACGTCAGAGACCTGACAATAGCTGACAGGTTTCCACAACATAACCCAGCAGAGGCAGTGGCATGGGAGGGAATCTCTGTAGCTTGTAACTTATAATTTTAAAACTGGTCAACCACCAACTCATGAGTGGCAAGGGCCAGCTAGTAAAAAAATCTAGAAACCGGATGAATTTGCCCCATATACATATGTGTGACAGCTGGTAAAATGGGGAAGATACTTAGTTTGGTGTGGAGAGTGGAACAGGCTCTTCCTGGAAAAGTATGTATGTCTTGGTGTAGTTTTAGGCATCAGAGGCTTTATATGTTGTGCTAGTATGGGACCAGCTCTGTGTGTGTGTGTGAACTTCCACTCCCTGCCACTCTCCGCTGAACTCCCAAAGGGCTTGTCTCTGCTCATCTGAGTAAGGAATTTCATTGCTTGGTGTCTCATTTCTTTCAGCGGTTGACCCCAGGACGGACACTCCAGCATAGTCAGAAAGAAATTAAAATCTCTAAATACATGATTTAGGATCCAAAAGTCACCAAGAAAGCCTTATAGTGTCATCACCAGATAAATATTTAAAAAGCCTTGATTTCTCTGACTTAAAATTTGGCCTTGCCTGATTTCTTGCCCAGACTGCATTACATGTAAAAACATCTGTAAGTTGTCAGGGCAACTGTATGGAAACCACATATCTCATTTCTCTCTGAAATACTTTGGCAGCATTTAATTAATGTTTAATATGGGGTTTTTACCTCATGGACCTCATGTTGTTACAAACTATATATTTTTATCTGGAAATAAAGGAGAAAATTACTCACCTCATTCTCTTTGGCAGCATCTGCAATATAAACACAATCACAAAAGATAAAATAAAAAACACTGTTGAACATTCAGTTTGCAACTGGGTTGGTTTCATTAGTACCAGCCCTTCCAGCAACACCAAGTCTTTTACCTCCTTGAAAGTAAATACTGACATAGTTTTTCAGTGTTTAATAAGATAAAGGTGTCAGGACCTATTAAACAAGTAGACCTTGTTGTATTGTTTACCTTAGCAATCTGTGTCAGCAACTAGAACAGCCTTTGTTGTTGGAGGCAATTTCCCCTTTTCACCAGAGAAAGACTGAAGACCCAGGAGTCAATATTATGTTCAATGGGCAGTCTGTTTAGGATGAACTAGTTGTTGACCATGTCTGGGTTTTACTTCCCAAGTTTATAAAAAAAAATTGTATGTGGCTGTAGGCAAATCACACAGTCCTTTTATAGTTTGATTTTCTGTCAATAATGAGGATAATATCCTCATTAAAATATAATACTAAATATATATAATGATGATTATGCAATTTGGATCATAATACCACTTTTAAAAGTGTTTTCCCTTGCCAGTCGATACGGATTCTAAACTATTTGGCAGAAGCATTGGCTCCTATTTTGTATACACATGGCATCTAATATAATGGAGCCCTGTTCTCAGGTGAGGCTTCAAAAAGCTTCTTCAAAACAATGATAATTACGCCTCCCAGAAAGTAATCAGGTAACATTGGCATGTCTCCATTATGGTGATACATTTGTTACTGTCTTTAGGAATGTATTTTGTTATTCTCCTGTCCTGTAATTGTCATTCTGTGGCTTCCAAGGGATAAAAGTTATCAGGCAGAGGCTTCTGTACAGAAGGAACAGGAAGAAAATGCATTATGATCTAAAAGGCAATACAGCTCTAGCACTTGTCTTTCTGACTAAATGTAGCTTTTTTTGATCTTTAAAGCCATTAAGCTTTCCACTGAAACTTCTTTTCATGGAGCTGCTTACATCTTCTCATCAAATAAAGTTGTCCAAGGTAAAGAAAACTAGCATAAATAACGTTCCATGTCAAGTTTCAGTCTATGTTACCAGAAGTTTGACTGAATTTTCGTTATTCTGGAATTGGATCAGATTTAACACACTTCCACAAAAACAGTAAGATGTTATTTTTTCCTCTGGTAACCTTTTAGTATCCACTATGTATGTGGGAGTGAATGCAAAAAAGATGTGGCTCAAAAAGTATTGATCCATAAAGTTTTAATGCAGACGAGATAAACTAGAAAGGCCAAGGAAGGGATTTGCTGGAATTCTTATGAAAGCAATATTTATTTATTTATCTGCAGTTAATGAAACACTGTTTGAAAGAACAGTTTCCATCAAAAGCATGCCATTTAATTGAAATTGACATTTTTCATAAGAATTTTGATTTTGAGACAATTTTCAAAGCAAACCTTTCAGAGCTATTAAAAATGGAAACAGAGTATTTTGTTTCAGAATTTTGGTTTTGTTTTAACATTTTCATTGTTTTGTTTCTTTAACATTCATAATGCTATTGAACTGCTATACTACTAGCAGAGAAGATTTGGACTCTCCTCTTTCAGTTATTCTAAATGTACTTATTTTTCTATATCTTACTTTTTTATTGCAAGTTTTTGTTTCAAAAAAAATTACCAAGTGAAGGCTCAAGAAATTCCTCCCAGCTCCCTATTTTACCATAGAGCAACCTGCGCCTCAAAGCGCTCTCCAGCCTGGCAAACTAACATCATAAAGAGGTTATTCACAGCCATATTATATGGCCCATGCATAATCAACTGTCTCCTCCTTGCTCAGTTTGGCAGGAGAAGGACCTCATCAGCTCCAAGCTCCCTGCTCAGATGGAAGAAAAAATAAGTAGGTAAAAACCTGCTTTAGTTCTGAGGCTTTACAGTTCACTTTTTAGTTACAATGCAGAATGCAGTTCTGATTCGCACCACCATCAAGGAATAGGTTTCATCTACTCAAGTTGGCAGCTGTAAAGCTGGTGCAATATTGCTTGCTAAATAGTGCACAAGCATAAAATCTCACTTGCTTTCTGCCATCCAAGTCCAGCAACCATTGCTTACTATCCCAGTAGACTGAGAAGCTTGCAGTGTTTCAACATTAGAACTATAATATAGCAGAAGTAGAAAAGGTTACTTACTTGCTAAGCAAAGAACTGCCAGGGTGAGGAGCACAAAGGCGCCTGTTAGCTTCATGGCAGACATGGGTTCTTGACCTGTTTCACAGCCAATCTGTGCTCTAAGTATTCTGGTACACTTAGCTTAAATGTGTATTCTGTGAGAGCAGATACGTATTTATACCCACGCGCAAAGAGCAGGAACCCTGATGATGAAATCCCCCCTGTAGAGAAGGTAATTAGAAGAAGGTGTTGCCCATGGGTAGTGTCAGTAAGAATGTCTTCTGTACAACATGAAGGTCATAAGTACAGGGCAAAGGTGAGCATCACAGCATGGATTGTGTTGATAAAGGAGATGTATCGTACTTTGGCTAATCCTCTTGCCTAATTAACTGTTCCATCTCCATTAGCGAGTTCAAGGAGTGACTCAGTAAGGTGGTGACTTATTGCTGTTCTGTTATTGCCATATTGACCCTTAGAGCTGAACATAATTCCCAGGGAAAAAGATAATTCTTACTGGGTGCATTCCAAAAGATTCATACCAGTAGAGCTGAAATGCTTAATTCCTGTTCTCTTGAAGTTTTGGAGACCCTTGTCACTAGCTGTGGATAGAGGCGATGCTGGTTAGTATGGCCATGCGCTGAGCCCTTTCAGACTGCTCTGTGGCAGTAGTTGCTGCTTAGAAAAGTGTATGTTTCACATGAATACCCTCACCTTCACACACAACCCAGAAGATCCCCCAGTCTTTCAGTGTTCTTCTGCCTTTAAAGTTCCACCAGTTTAGAGATCAGAAACAATGCTTTGTGGCAGAAGGAGCAAAGATACCACATTGCACTGCCTAGCAAAGATAAGTGATGAATTCACAACCATTGTGCATCCTGCTGAGTTACTGCCTAGTTTGCTGTTATGGAGATATGGAGAAGATCCCTCTGCCTGCCCATCTTCTCCTTTGTTGCTATTTCCAGCACAATAGGTATCATATCATGTGGGATTCTTTAAACAAATCAAACATACTAGTGTGTTAGTGACTTAATCAATAGGCATAATTTTCTGGATTTTGTAATACAGACCAGGGGTAGAGTCACAATGGGGAACTCAGACCTGAGTCTTCATTTTCATAAAGTTAAAAGTAATGTGGAGATTTGAGCCTATAGTTTTGTCTGAATCCAACCTTTCAGAAGCGCCTTCTCTTCAGCGATTTGCAATGTAGATGTGCAAATTGTCTCCATATGAAAGATCCCTGCACACCATTACAATTCACAGTATTTCAGTGATCACCTTCCCTAGATTGCAAGATAGCCTGGGGATTTTTCCCCATGCAGGAGTTAGGGTCATATATGCTAATTTCAGTAAGACAGGGACTGAAAGTTCTTGCGGAAAAGTATGCAATAGGTCAAGTAGACTTTGGGCCCCACTAACTCATGTCCCACAGAGGGACTGAAAGTTCTTACAGAAAAGGTTTTAATAGGTCAAGTAGACTAGGGCCCCACTAACTCATCCCAAGAGGGATACGGATCATCTTGTCTTTAAAGAATGTAGGCAAACAATAAATGGTTAATTTCTTATCATTTAATGGGACAAAAAACATAGATGCCATCAAATTCCAGTTCCAGGATAAGTAAAGAGCTGGTTTGAGGTGGAGGCCTGTAGATTTTTTTTTTAAATGCCCTTACTTCACTGATTTAATTTTAAATTTTTCTTTGTTCTTAACTTAGACATCTGTGCATATTCCTGTGAGGTAGAGATCACAGAAGACAGGCTGTGATTTAAATTGGGGTTGGTCTGGATTCTGCTGCTTTGGGATGTCAGTGAAGTTTTTGTTCTGGAAAGCTCAAAACTTTTCTCAAGAGCCTGTCATAGAGCATGTATAAACTCATGGAGAATATTCAGGACATGTTTGTTGGTTGATGGACAATTACCAACATTAGGTAACAAGAGCAAAACCCAAAACAACCCAGAAGGTACTCCTAGTCTGAATAGTTTTGAGCAAACAAGACTCTTGAGGATATCTTGAAACTACAAAACTGCAGCTTGACAGAACACGCAGGTTCCTTGACACCGGTATGAGGAAATCTGCCACTTTGGTTACACTCTCTTGCCTAATATGGTGCTACGGAGTGTGCTATCTGATGCAACTTCAGTATCTATCTCATTCCTCTAGCAGAAGAATATAAACATCTGTTTGCAGTCTTCTGACTTGATGTAAGAAGATTTTCTGAGGACTAGCGTAGAAAGGAAGAGAGGACTTTTGGAGGTTGGAGGGGGCTAATGAGGGAGGCAGATTTTCGATCAGATTTTTCTTAGCGTTTGAAAATTACCTTGCTATTGAAAGGATTCTTCATGCTTATTCTATGCCCCATAGCAGGAAAGCCATGGGGTGAACGTTTTCTTTCTGGTAATGTTTAGGTGTTTTGATTAGTGCTTTTGAATCAAATTAAGATTCATTTTCTGAGCAGTGGACCTTAAGCTTTGTAGGGCTTGCCCAGACCACTCAGATAGGAAGGATACACTTCTGTTGAGAAGCTGTGACATATTGTAGGGTGTACAAATAGCAGCTCACATACAAGCAGGGCACAACAGGGGGCCAACCAAAGTTCTGGAGATTTTTGTGTTTTGAAATATCAAAGCTGTCTTGAAGCTTTGAGGAGAAAAATGTCATACACAGAAAGCAACAGTCTGTTTCACCTTCTGCAGTGAGGTAATACTCATATGCAAAATCTCAAAATGAAATTTGGTAAAAAGTAATGCCACAAAGCATTTATTGCAACTCCAGTTTAAAAGGATACCGAAGTATCTCAGCATCTATATGCCTAGCTTTAAGAATGGGCAGAATTCACATTAGCCAACTGGAGAAAATAGTCACTGTTTGACTGAAAAAGTGCTTCATCTGAGCTGTCTTCATCTGAGGTGTCTTTCTCTCCAAACTTGCAGAGGCTTGTTGTTTGCCCTGATAGTCTTCAACCTGTCATCCTCAGGTAAGCCAAATGTTCATCTAGGTCGGAGTGCTGTCTTCGAGAACATTCAGTGGCAGATTGAGAGAAGAATAGAGCAGTTCTTCTCTTGGTGGGCAAGTTGAACAAGTCAATGGTTTGCCCCTATAGTGAACAAGTCCAACTCTGCATACTGGGCTGTATTAGTAAGAATGTAATTACCAAGTCAAAAAAATTGTTTCTCCCTGTTCAGCACTTCTGAAGCTGCATCTGGAGTTCTGTGTACAGTTCTGGGCTCCCCAGCACAAGACAGACACTGAAATACTGGAGCAAATCCAGTGAAGGACCACCAAGATGTTTAGAGGGATGAAGCACATGTCATACTAGGAAAAACTGAGAGAAGTGGTTTGTTCAGTTTAAAGAAACAAGGCAAAGTCTTATTATTGTCTTCAGCTACTTTATAGAGGCGTACAGAGAAGACAAGAGCCAGACCCTTCTCGGAGGTGCACACTGAAAGGAAGAAAGACAATAGTGCAAATTGCAGCAAGAGAAATTCCAATTAGATGTGAGGAAAACAAATTTCACAATGAGAGTAGTCAAGCATTGGAACAGGTTGCCCAGAGAGATTATGGAAACTCCATCCTTGGAGATATTAAAAAATTCATGTGTTCTAAACTGGCCATGGGGCCACTGGTGGTGGGGCGGGGATGTGGGGAACCAGGCGACCCCCATGGTCTCTTCCAACCTGAACTGATTCTGTGATTCTCATAGGTGAATGTTAACTATTGCTGGCAGTCAGCTGCTTAGGGACTTTGTGGCATATTATGTTTGTGCTTACAAATTAACATTTCTAGATTTGACAAAGCAGACATGGACAATAGAGTAGTTGGATTAATTTTAGCTACTCAAAAAAAATGTTGTTTGTTGGAAAACAAGTGTTCAGATCTGTTTAGTAATAGCTGCTTCCCAGAGTTGGATAAGAAGACCTCTTTACCATACCTAAAACTAATTCTGAAATTCATGGTAAATACTCGCTTTGGATTGAAAAATTGTGAATGAAATTTTGGCCTCATCAGCAAACTTGTACTGGTTTCTATTGAGCTGGGAGGTACTGTTTGAATACATGTGTGTTAATTGTGGGCCTCTGATAATTTTCTACTTTTATCATTGTATCTTGTCTTTTCCCAACTTCTTACCTCTCCAAGTTGTTATTTTGAAGACGAAAAAGTAATTACTTGGTGAACAAATGTTTATTCATTTTAATGTGTCTGTTATATCTGATAAAATATTAGTGCATCTTTTTCCTAGAGTGAGAGCATTTGTCACAATTATTGATATATTGCTTTTATTTTTGGAGCCCCAAATGGAGCACAAATATGATGCCAAATATGCTGCTGCAGCATGTCATTAGTTAAGTGCCTGCTTTATTCTGCATGGGAGGATGTTATCTGGCTGCATTCCAGAAAGCATTGACGTGCAGTAGCTTGTTTCCATTCGTATGATTGAGTGCCTCACATTGAGGACATCAACAGTGCTGAAAAAACGGCATATGGAATAGCTAAAAAACATTCTCACACACCAGGTATACCTGGAAAGAATGTACAAGCCAAGATAGGTATTGATACGGTCACAAGTGGGAATTCAGACCTCTTAGTGATTCCAGTGCATGTTTATATGCAACCCAGTACACAGGCTCCTTCAATTTTATTGTGTGTGGGTGGTTAGGGTTGTCCACCCATGTGCAATTAATGTATCAGTCTTTCAAGTCTTGCTCAATGGAAGATTTGAGAACCAAGTGATGCATTTCTTAAGGCATCAAACTGTGCCAAAACATTTGCGTATTTGCCTGAAGGAAGGCGAGTTTCCCATTTTCCACACCTTAAGAAAGATCAAAGGAGCCTTTCCTTAAAATTGCAGGTATCAAGCTGGGACAGCTCCCAGCTGAAGATTTCATATGTTATTTTAGAAAGTAGAAAAAAAACCAAAACCAACACCATGACTCTCTGATCTTTATTCTTTTTCTTTGTATCTTCTGATCTCTTTAAGATAAATTACAAGGCTGTGATACGTACTATTGTGCAACTAGCTTGTGAATCCTTTGAGTTACTTAGTGTCATACCACTGACGTTTCTAAATGACTTGATTCTTCACAGATATATGCAAAACAGGCATTAACATCTTAACACTTAGCACTGAATTGGACAGTGAGCATTAAATAGGACTTATTTTAAATTGCCTTCTATTTTGTATTTTAAGGTGTTTAGCACTTTGAAGTTCTGTCACACTGAAGTAAGTCAAACTGAAGTATTTGAGGAAAGGTTTCTTTTAAGGTTTTTTCATGTCTCAGAACAAGGTTAGAGGACATACATTGGTTTTGCCTCTATTAAAAATATTATAACTTTTATAAAAGATAAGCTACAACTTATGAAGAATTGGGAAAGGATGAAGGTCAACATGGAAGGAGGGGTGGATGAAGCATTTGGACCTGAAATCTAATAGGTGTTCTCTCTTTTTTTTTTTTCCTTTTGCAAGCCTTTTTTTTTTCTTTTTGCTGTTAGCAAGTGCCTGCTTACCCAGCTCTAATGGCTGAAGCACTTAGAGGATAGCAAGCTCCTACTGCAACGTATTCGTGCCTCATTAATACACCAACTATTTGTAAAGCATTCTTTAAGATGAGAAGCACCCACAAAAAGCCCTGGAGGGAATTAGTCAGTCTCTGTTCAGTGCAGATTTAGGGAGGTGTGGTAGGCAAAACCTAAAGCCACACATTGAATAATGAGTATGAATAGAAAGCTGGAGGAACTACCCCTTCCCACAGAATGGTGAGTCACTGAGTAAGACAAGGGTCCAGTAGAAGACCTGTTATGTGTCTATATGATTAATGAGTCTCATACCATAGGGGCCTCAGGAATAAACTTAGTTCTATCATTTTATTTCAGAAGCTTTGATTTTGCAATCTAAAGTTTTTTGGGGGCCAATTTTGTACATTGTGCAGCCTGATTGAGTCTATGCATTGTGACATTTGTAAGAAGGTTTCCAGATTATTTGCAGCACAAAAAGGAGAGGAATTAAGAAAGAGAAGTACGAGGATTAATTGACACATCAACTACTATTTTCTTGACTGGATGGAGTATGTTAGGAAACGATCTTCAGTGTATGGAGCCACCCTAGTGAATATTTGTGCTGTGATATTAACACCTTTTTACCTTTTTATACAATCTAGACAGTTCCTCAGAGATGGGATACTGTCTGACAATTTCTAGAGCAGATATTCAGAGGCACTTGGATCCATATAAGGCCCAGGAAATGGATAATCAAGGACTGAAGCCAACTTTATGTGTTAGAGACCAGCCATCTTACAGTTAACTTAGTTTCTACAGAAAAAGGGGCAGTTTCAAGCTGTGCTTTGTTATTTTTCTGAAGAATCTTAGACGACCACTATCCCACTACCAGCTCCTCATTACCTTATGATCTATGCCAGAAAACCTTCCTGTAGGGAGGTTTAACTCACCTTATGGGATCATGGCACAGAAAGGCATGTTCCTCTAAAGGTAATAGATCAATACAGTCCTTGTCAGGATGCTTGTAAATTTAGCCTGAGTATTTCTGAGAGTGAGAACTAGGCTGAATCGAAGTTAATGAGAGGTTTCAATGATTGGTTTCAATGGTGCCAGGGTTTCAACCCAGATATCTGAAGAACAGGAAGGTCCTACTAATTCTGAACCCTGTATCAACAGTATCAGAGAGAAACCTCAAAGACCTCAAGATATATGTCAGCCTGATTTCATTTGCAAACCTCCTGACCACAAAGGCCAGTGAACTTCAATGTACTCTTAGACTGCAAAAGAAACAATCACTTCTTAGCCTGCAGAAAAGGGTTTAGAAGAGACTGCTGACTAACAGATGTCACTTTTCTGTGTTGTCCTGTACAGTTTTACAGGCCATGAATTTGGTAGCATTAATCAGTAATATTACTTCTCCCTACAGACATTGCCTCAGAAGTAGTGTATAATATTCTGGTAGGAAAATGAAGACTGATATTAACCATTCTTCTTAAAAGATCACAAGTAAACCAAATTTTATTGTTTTCAGATGTATTTATTATTAGCTCCTTTGTAAAACAAGCACAGTTAATTGTATTTATAGCAGAAATAAGATGCATACACTTAATATTAATAAATACTAACAGCACCTGTAGCTAGATTATCAACAGTTTTCTGAAATATCAGATACTTCCCCCATTTCAATGTTTAAATATCTTAAATTACCACCCATTTCTAAGACTGGGAAAAAAGGAAGCATGGTCACAATGGAAGTCTTTCTTTAATTTCAGTGATGCTGTATCAGGGATTAAGGCCTAAATCCTCAAAGATATTCTAATGTATTTTGCCCTCCTGAAAGTCAGGACTTAGGTGGTTTGACAAAAATGTACAGGCTTCAACACATGCTTCTGCTTCTTTCCAGATCTGGGGACTTACACTGTAAGCAGTTCAGAACTAGGACTTGAGGTTTTTTTCCTAAGGTTCTGTGAAGACACCTAGCACATGTTGCAGTACTAGGGAAATACTTTCAAAATGAACTATAAAAATCTGTATTCTAAAACTCTAACTTTAATTAGATGCTTAACATCCACATAAAAAAACAGTTACCAATTGCTCTCTGAAATATCAGATACACTGCAGTTAAACTTCTAAATAATTTAAGCTGCCTTGGTTTCAGTTGCAGATTCCTGACTACTTGTGCCCTGTGGTTTTGCCTATGGCACAGCAGGTCTGAATTAATTTTATTGTCAGAAAATTCCACTGCAAGAGATGCACTGAGTACACATGGATCACTGAATAAAGGGCCTCTAATGATCACAAGCATGAAAGAAAAGGAGCTTTGTTTAGGAGGTGTCATATTCAGCTACTGGCTTCTTTCATGTTCATGAGAGGTGGCAACAGGACTCTTTCAACCACAGCACCTCAAAGCTGCCTCCACACCAGTGCTGCCATTGCTTCCACTGCACCTTGGGTTCAGCTGCAAGTGTAGGGCTTTGAGCAAGTTCAGCTGCAAGTGAGGGCATCTCTCATGCAACAACCATTTGCAGTGTTCACCAGCTGGGCATCAACATGATGTAAGCACAGACAGCTGACAAAATGCAACAGCTAACATTTCTAGGACTCTGAACCTGGAATTCCTTCTTTTACTAAAACATCTGCCATCAGATTGGAAGATGAGGATGGCCCTGATACATGATACATAGCTGCCTCATGCAGCCAAGGCTTTCTATGCTGATATGTTTCAACAAAATAAATAAAAATAAATAATTAAATAATCAAATAATTAAACAATTAAATAATGGAATACTAAACCAGTTCTTTCAGTAAGTTACTTTCCAAAGAAATTAACACATGAAACAGTTTGAATAGCAACTGCCATCAGCTGGCATTGCAAGTCATGTCAAGAAAATAAATAATAATAAATAAATAAATAAATAAATAAATGCAATACAATACTATGCAGAACCTACAATAATAGCTGACAGCAATGTATCAAAATACTATACATGTTAATATAACATGATGTATGCTAAAGGTGTTACTCAAATCTGGGGAATTTAAAAGAGCTGCCAAAATCAGGACTGTATTAATCTATTATAAAAAAAGATATGTTATGGCTTCTTAATAATCTCAAATGCAAATTTCTCTTCTAATTATGCTTATGTTCTTGTGCTAATTCATGCTTTGCTTTCTTTAGGAGCATTGTGCCATTCTCCTAGAATCTCTTACTGGTTATCTGTAAAATAAGAGAAAGGAAATTTACATAAGGATTATCTTTATTTTCATCAGACCTAGATTTTAGTCCATTTCTCAATAAAGCTTTGCTGGTCTGAGCCATCTAGCGAAATTCCACCACTCAGTTTCTCTAAAGGACTCAGGACCACATAGTGTAAGGCTCAGAAGTTCCTGTGTCTGATGGGGATCAGGGATTCAGCTTCCACTGATGAGACTTAGGCACTTGTCCAGCTTTTTTGCCCTTTTGCAAATTTCCTTCAGTTCCCATTGGTATATATAAATGCCCCTATACCAATGAAGACTGGATCCACAGAAGAGTGTGATCTCATTTCAAGTGTTTCAATAGGGCTACCAGTTTACAACTTTTCAACAGTGTGACTCAGGAAACTTGGAGGTCAGAAAGCTTTGCATCTACATCTAACTGAAAAAAAAACCCACCCCAAAATTACAAAACAGAAGAGAGGAAGAAGATTAAAAAATCTGATAATTCTTTTTGGTGTTGATCTGAAGGAGGCTATTTCCATATTTTAAAAATATGTTCTGACCTGGAAAGCTAGGCTGAGAGTAATTTAAGAGCTGTCAGAGAACGCTAATCAATTCACAGAATAAGAAAACAGCCATTCCTAGGACTAGCAGAAGCTGCTAATAGCTTTTCTTTCTAATAGCAAATATCTCCTCTCTCTCTCACTCCTTTTCTCATTTTACTGGTAACACTTGGCTGTATGTGGATTGTCTGCTGTATTTGGATGCTCAATATTGATTTGTAAGCTATCAATGAACAGAAAGGATAAAAATCAGCATGGCTTACACTAGCAATGGCCAAATGCTCTTATATTTCTTAAAGAATATTTTATAATTGCCTAGTTAGGTAGAACACTACCCATGTCCACGAACCTACATCCATTGTTTCCTCTCTGATTTAAATTGATTCTAATTGATTCCTCAATTATTTTTTTTAAGAGAATAATTGTTTAGACAGCCCAATATATTTACATATTTATTCCCTTACAGATAGTTCATGAAAAAATGTTCAAGACAAAAACGGTTATGAGGAAATGTGAAATAAATGAGTATTTAAGAAGCAGAAGTTCATAGACTCCTTACTGTCCTAGGTAAGGAATCATCCCTGCTCCTCCAGTAGAAGGTTCTTTACGTCTTACCTGCAAAGTGAAGACCACTCACTCCAGGATGAGTGGTAATAGCGATCCCTGGCCTGCACAGAGATCTTGTCTTTTGGTCCAGTCATTGGAATCTGAATAGACTGCTCATCAGCATCATAGACCTATGAACAGGGCACAGCTCCATCAGCAGATTGTAAAGGTTAAGCAGGACATACAATCAAGTGCCAGACAGATGGCAACAAGCATATGTAACTCAAAAAACCCACTGGTAGTCTGTTGTTTCAAAGCCACCAATCTTCATCCACAGATACCGAAGTCATGAGGACTTGTGAGAACTTGAGCCTCAGTAGAAACAAACTAAAACGTCCACTTTCCACTGAAGTTAGTGTTGTAAAGTGATCCAAACCCCAAACTGAAACAGTCATTAAAACAAAGGGTTTATTTGTTTATCTGGGTTTTTCTCTTTTTCCTTCTTCTCCCAGAGTGGGAATCCTAAGACAGAAGTTGCTGATTTTCAGTATCGTTGAAATTTCCACTGAGGACTCGTGGCTGATACAAGAAGCACTCCGTGGACTTGCCGATTTCTCTACCTAAGGGATTGTACAAGGCAACCCTACTAAAATCAAGGATTCAGCACTAGGGGAATAGCCCCATCTGCTGGTACAGGCTTGCTTATTTTTTTCACATAGAAAAAGACGTCTAGTGTCTGTAGTTTAATCAGTTGACAAACTGGAATGATCATTACATTTGTTTACTTTTCTGATTGCTGGACCAAGGAAGAGCAGCCCTGCAGTTAAGGACCTGCACTGTGGTCAACTGATTTGTGTATTTCTTTCCAGTTCTGCTGTTGATTTCTTTGTCAACCTAGGCAAATCACCATACTGCTGTTGTGTACCCTTTAGTGTGTCCATGAGCATTAGCAAAGGAGGCAAAACCATTTTGTGATTTAAAGCTAATACAGAGTAGCAATGTTTAGTTAACAATTAACTAATAACTGGAAAGTGAGTGACAAAGACTGTAGTCTTCCCCGGTCTCCACAGAAATGCTACCAAATGAGTCATTGATTCCTTATTTGCCATTCACCTACAAAGAAAGTCTGAGCTATCCAGGTACAAACAACATACAAGGAAATCAGTGCAACAGATCCTTGACTTCTTGATTTGGAAATTGGGATTTTCCCACATTAGGACCCACACAGCCTACTAATGAATTAGTAAATACTTTTCTTATGCTAGCACAGCTATGCAATGCTGGGCACGATTTTATCTCCCCAGTTACATCAGGGTTGCATCCACCCTAGAGTGTGTTGTTTGGAGCTTCCTTCTCATAGAACTGGGAAGGAGGTCTTTTTCTGCCAAGACAGAACCTTGCCACATTTGGGTCTCAGCACCCTTTTTTATTTTTTAATTCTAGTCCATGATTCTTGCATACTAAGCTTATATTATTTATACTGTCTGTTTGAGCAAGAAAATCGTGTTTCAAATGTTGTGTCTACCTGGCTTTTGTGTTTCTTTGGACTTTCAACTTTGACCCTGAAAGTCAAAGGGAAGTAGGACTTTGGTGTGCTCCATGTTCTGGGATATGTCCAGGTCACTGTTCCATTTGTGGCCGCATACTGGCATTGGGGTGGGTCAGGTTTTACTGCAAGAGAAAATATAGAAGGAATTAATTCACATTAGCAGCATAATATCAGATGTTGGTGTACTACTGTTGATAGTTTTATAGGAATCAGCTTGGGAGCCTCCATGAGATTAAGAAAGGAGTAGGCATGATGTGTAAGAACTGACTTCTATGCTTCTTACAGAAAATTAAGCATACTCCCAGCATCTCTCTGGGTAAGATCCTTCTTTTTTTTGCCTGAAGGGTTGCAGAGGGCTCTGTTGGACACAGAGGAGTATCTTCAACCCCTGCTGACCATTAGGGCATTTAGCAAAACATCTGTTTCTTTAGGATGCTGCTTCATTTTCCTGTGCCCTGTGGCATCGTGGTCACAACTGGTCCTCTTATTTCCTGTCAGGTTCTATTAACCTGCCCTGGATGCCCATCTGTAAGAATGGATCAAGAGGGAAGCATACATAGCATTAACCATTATTTGACTAAATCTGGGTTACGGGTTATTCTCTGACTTCTCCCACATACCCCTTCCAAAACATCTAATAGAGAAGGCTACAGAAATTTCTGGGAGATGTGGGGGTGAGAGGGTTGGAGGTCACAAGCTAGGGAGATGTTGCTTCTTCACTTCCTCATCCTATTCCAGACTGCTGCTAAGATTTGTTTTCCCCTGTTCCTGTAACTGGGGGCTTGATAAAGATTTACAGTAGAACAGGGCAGGGATTCCCAAGCTTGGTTTGATCGGCTGCCGTTGTTAGTTCCAATATTGGCAGCAAGAATAAAGCTAAGAATTAATCATGATTCCTGGCCTACTTACTGATATCTCTGATGAAGAAGCTGCTAGTGTAGTTCTCATATTCCACCTCGTCAATGACCTCCAGGAACATCTCAATTGGCTGGTGCTCTTCAGCAAATGGACAGTAGTTTTCTTTCTGGCACTGGGCTCTGTATTCAGTCACTGATTTATCAGTGTGAGCTACAGGGCTGCTGCAGGTTACGTCTCCTTGAGAGCTGAATACAGAACAGAGAAAAGTGCTGGGAATGCTGTTTTGTTCCCAGAAATGAAATGTTTGTTTGTGGCAATTTGTTGCCACAATGATAACATGTAGTTGGTAAGGTCAGGTTTTGCTGTTGCCTGTATCATTTTACAGCTGCGCTTCAACAGCCGCAGAAGGAGTTCAGTGGGAGTTCTTACATTTTCAGTGCTGTATTACATATTAATGTAAAATCATGAAAGCCTCCCTGCCTTAGCAGAAAGAATTAGTGTTTAAACCTAAAACAAGATATCTCATTTCTTATTATCACTGTCCCATGACAAGCCCTAGTATCTTACTTTGTTCCTTAGCCCTTTCCAAAACCTTGCTGGAAGAAATAAGAGAAGGTTAAAATGTATCCATTGGGAAATAAATAACAAAAGCCATCTGTAAAGTACTACCTGAATCTGGCTCTATTTTTGCATTCAGCAAAATAAAACACTTTGCAGTTGTTTCTTCTTTAACAAACTGCAGTGACCTTTGCTCAAGCACTCCATGTTTTGGAGAAACCCCCAAGAGTAGTGGGAGGTAGGAAATCCCCATAAGGTTCCCCTCACATATTTCCCTCACAGGTTTCTGCAGCGTTCCTCAACAGAGACTTGTCAGTGGACATGTGGCTTTTGCAGTGGGTGCAGCCTCCCACTCCCTTAATTCCACTGGATCTGCTGCGAGGGGACTCAGTGCTATGATTGTTTCTGCTTTTGGCTCAACTTCCTCTCTCCCCTGCATGAACTGTTTTTGCTATTGCTTAAGTTATTCTGTGGCTGTACTGTAACAGCTGTAACAGTCCAGAGGGGTTGTTCCATTTTCAAGTCTTTATTAATTTCTGAGCAACTTCCATGCACTTATTAGTTAAGTTAGGCCCAGTGATGGCTCAAAACATTTTGCAGATGTTCAGACTCTGGAAGTGGGATTCCTCACCTTCTACATGTCATCAATAGCCTAAAATCCAGAATCTCCTACACAGAGTAACACAAAGGGCTGTTCTGGCCTTACTATGAGGTTGTTAAGGAAAGTACAAGCTTTTACCCTTTTAGACTTCTGATTGTGAACTTCACATTTGGACTCTCATTTTCTGTCATCCATGAACATATGAAAATTCCAGAGTAGTTCTTTGCCTCACATTTTAAAAATGTCCTGTTTGGCTCTAGATGGAAAAAGAAAGAAAACACGATTTATTTACTCATTTCGTCAAAATGGTCAAAACAGAGAGAAAACAGTAATTCAATAGACTCCCATCTACTTTGGCAGGTGGTGGGTACATCAGCAGACACAGTCTCATACTGCCCCTTGGACAGCCACCCAAAACAAAGTGAAAAAGCCATATAACCACAGTTAGTGGCTGAAGGCTGGTTTACATGGCACCACATTAACCACATCTATGTGGCTATTGACAGGAGCTAGAGCGTACCCAAGCTGTTGCAGATAGCTGTCAGTAAGAGATTTATATAGACAAATCCATCGTTCCTTCCACAAAGAAACATTGCAGCTATTCAGTTAGCAAACCTCTGTATTTGTTACCTCATGCATGAGAGTGCACACAGTGGATAATCTCATGTCTTCACACACTGGGGCACTTGATGGGGAATGTTTCCAGTGTGAGAAGTGAATGAGGCCTCAGTATAGGCATGTGTTTCATTTCTGCTGCCCAGCACTGCAGACTCTCAGCAATTCTATATTGTACCCTGGATGTAGCTGACTGGCAGACCAGCCCACTGCATCTGATATGTGGGTCCAGGAGACAGGGAAAAAGCCTTGGAAATTCATAAGTTCCTGGCACTACAGTGAGGGATTGCAATATGAGACGTAGATGAGTGAGGTTCATGCAGAAAATGCAAAACATCACAGCCTTGTCCCAGTGGGTTAATCATGAATGGAGAAGCCCAAATGACAGCACTTAAAATCTAGGTCAGTCCCTGGTTCTGTCAAATCATGTAGCCCTGGTTTTGCAAACCCTCTCCTGAGTGCTGGGTCTGTGAGATGGAGGCAAAGCAAGTCAATTGCTCCCCCACCAGAAAAGCAGTGGTGTGGTATTGATGTTATCCTGTATCTAATCATTCCTACCATCGCTCCATCCTGTAGGTCCAGAGAGTCCTAAATTAATCCCATGGCAACTGATTCCTATGCTGCTCATCAGCTGCACACATACAGACCCACAAAAGTAATCATTTGCCTTTTATTGTCAGTAAAGCATTTGAAGAGGACCCATTTAAAGTGGGTATTTCTCATGCATTTCTCCAGAGAGCTCCCTCTGGTCCTCACAAACTCCAATGCACAAAGCTGAGCAAGATACATCACATCATCCTATGACTGTACCTTTAAAGCTTTTCAGAATGGACCTTATCATTTGCCCATTGGAGTCTATTTTAGTGATGAGGAAGAAATCATAGCTGACAATTTCATGGGTATTAGCTGTCAGACAGGTGTAGTTGCCAGCATCTGGGAACTCTTTCACTTCGGCAATCAGAGTCTTTCCAGTTCCTTTCAGTTCGGTGCCCTTTTTCCAGTAAACTGGCAGTGCTTCATCAGATGTGTTACAGGTGAGCTCCACTCTTTTAGCTGGTGTCTCATCATTCCACTCTGATTCTATGACGTACACTGGACATGGCAGAGAAAGACATGTTAGCAGCTACTCAACAGTATGAAGATTGAACTGAGCCCTTTTTTTCAGCTTACTCTTCAGGAAAACTACTACCAAATCTCTGGCTTTCTTGCCCAAGGCCTCACCATCACCTGTAAATCTTTACTACAAAAAGAGGTTTGACTTAGAAATTTACAGTGTATCTAGAACCTGCTGATCAATAGGGATGACATTTCAATGGAAAAAGTGATTTTTTTTTCCCATGTTCCCAGAGAATCTTACAGTGATTCATAACTGTGGGAAGTAGGCAGGTACCTTTGTTTTAAAGGTGAGGATGCCAGGACACACTGAGCCCAGATATTCCTCCTGCACGTGGCCTGTGGCCTTTGCTCACAGAATGGCATGTAAAACCACTCTGTACTGTGGTGCTTTGCTATGGTGCAAAGCTATGACACTTTGCCCTCTTCAGCATCAAAGGTCTGTGCGTGAGCAAGGGGAAGGAGGGGAGCTCTGGGTAAGTGGTTTGTATTTGCCTGTAGCTGAATCTGTTTTCCATTCTCTGCAGGGAACAATCTGTACTCCTATCACCCTGGTCCCAGTGGAGCAATTACTAGGAGACAAGGGATCTCTGGGCTACAGCAGAGCTAAGTGGACTGCAACAGGGAGATGTGGTCTTCTAAATGCCATCTTGTAACTCTGAAGTGCCCTGCTGGTCTTCCCAAATGAGAAGACACACCACATAACAAAATAACTTGGAACAATTCCATTAAAGAAACATTATCTTCTCTTGTCTCTTTGCTGTGGTTGGCTGAAGAACTTCACCTCCACTTCTGTGTGGCAACAGTTCTCAAATTTAGCTGTCATTGCTCAGATATGCTACTGCTGTCACAGGCTCCCCAACCATGTTCAGTGCCCTTAGAGACTCTTCTACATGGAAGAAGTGGCAAAAATTTGTTTCTTATTGTGTCAACACCACAGCAAGCACTCAGCTCAGGAAATCAGAGTTTCAGTGAGCTCTAAGACCTTTTCACCAGAGCATTTCACTACCAGAATGAGAGCTTTAAGATTTTACCACAAAGAAGAAACACTAAGAAATACATGTCAAATGCTGAATCTAAATGGCAGAAAACATGCAACTCTAGGAAGCTTGGAAGATTACCAAATTGCTTATGGATATTTGAAGCACAGGCAAGGTAAATCTTACAGACTTAAAACTCAAAGATTATTCTCAATACTGACAAACATATTTGCAGTTTTCAGCACCATGGTATCTCCCAGGGAACCCACAGTATAAATAATTTTTTAATGTAAAGATACGGGGAAAAGTAATTTAATTACTTTTTACAAATAAAACACAATCAGATTGAGAATGCTTTTCTCATGTTGATTAGGGTCCTTTTTTTTGGATAATCACATTGAAGACACCCTGGATTATGGAGCTACACTGGGTGAATAACAACAGCAAATTTGATTATCTGAATTTAGCCCAATTCTCTGGTAAGTTATTCAAAAGATATGTTTGTTTATTACTGACTCTGTATTTTTACAAACGTATTTACATTTAAGTTATTTAGCAGAAAAATTGGATAAACTATTTCTAGGTTTTAGGTTTTACTGTGAAATATTCTTTTTGACAATTAATTCTTCACTTGTTTGTTTTTGGGCTGTTACCTAAGTCACAAGATACTGTTTCTGCTTCCAGACTGCATGACTGAAACTTTTGAAACAAGAGAACAGGGAATAGGAAATAAGACAGTTTCTAATGCAAATATTCAGAATGGTCGTTGTATGACATTTTAGGACTTCTAAATATTTCTTCCATTAATACCAATTAGCTGGCTAGTTATTCACAAACAAATAGGAAGAACCTTGGCCTAAGATACTATAGTTAACAAATTCTGTGCTTGTGGACACAAGGATAATTCGGAAATACCCTTATGTCCTACAGTCAGCTGTAGGTCTCAGTAAGTGAAGACTGCTTACCATTTTCCCTCAGTTTCCACTGCGCTTCCAGAAGGGCACCAAAGGAAAATAATGAAAGTAAGGCAAATAGTAGGTGAGACATCTGTAGGGAAAAAATAAATTACTAAACTTCTTTGAGGATTGTTGAGTGTGTACTGAAATTGAGCTCAATGCTGGACAGGATAAGAAGAAGATAGAGGCAGTTCCAGTGAACTAAGAAACATTCTCCCATTCTAAGAACTCTTAGACTACATAAAAATTGAATATCAGGTTTGTACTGGAGCTTAAGCCAAGATTTTGATCCGCTTCTTATTCAAACCGCAAACCAGTTTAGAGAAGAAATCACGGAACTTGAAATTGTTGTGTGCATAGGTCTTATATGGTCAGGAGCTCAGAAGCATTCCCAGCTCCCTCAGTTAAATATTCCTAATGCAAGAAAAGTCCTGCTGATGCCAGTGAGGCTGGTTGCATGAACAAGGCATTGAACTAAAGGATCAATGGACATTAAATTCCAGTCATACAAAGCTTATAAGTATATTCCTTAGTTTAAGCATGTCAGTAGTCCTATTAAAACAAAGGACTGCAAATAAAATGAAGGACCTGCTGAAGTGTTTTGCTGGACTGTAGTCTTCATCATCTCTGTGAGAACAAGTGACAGCAGTGTCAGTAATGCAGTGTAGAGCTGGCGTCAATACTGGCACTTGCCTAACTGGTACTAGTTCTAGTATCCACCTGAGGTTGCATAGTCTAATTAATTTTGCAAGCAGTTTCAGGCAAAATTCCTACTGCATTCAGTGCCATAGCTATATTTGCAGAAATGGCTGGATATCATTGTTGCTGTGTTCATTTGAGACATATACGTATATCTCACTTGAGAATATATAAGTATATAGCTGTATATACAATATATAAATGTATATTTGTCCTGAATTCAAAATACAGCTAGAGCTCTTCATAAAACATAAAACATATTTGCCAAATATTGTAGTAAACACCGGGTGCATAAAAAACTTTCATGACAGTTATTTAGATACACTTTCAGACCTTTTTCAACGGGAGATTAAAACTTAGAAAAAGTTTAGAAACTTAGAAAAAGAGATTGGTGAATATATCTTTCAAAGTCTATTCTGACTACAGTGGGAATCTGAATGCACATGAAAAACACAAAATTAAGTGGTTTGGGCTTTTTTCCTCACAAACCAGTCATTTTCAGTGAAACGGGAGTAGTCCTCCTGATTTCTTCTCATGTGCTATGAAACATTTTCATTTGGGTTTACGGAGGAAGAGTATGTGTGTATTTCTATGTGCACCAAATATGTTACTCACTGGCAGCTCCTGCTATTATTAGCAGTTCTTAATCTTGATCAGAAGTCAGCTGTCTCTGGACCAATGCCAAGAAAGCATGCCATCTGATTTTGTACAACACACAGCACAGCTATTAATGGGACCAGAAGCTACAAGTATAGTATCCAGAGGGAGTATCTAGGAGAGAAACCAGCTCACATTCCATCTGTACTCTCAGAGAGGCAAAAGCCTCAGTGAAAAGCCAGATACTATCAGGCAGCTTATTGGCAGTATATTGCTTCATTAAAAGGCAAACATTCTTAGCGCCTGATGGTTTTCTACTGCAGGCAGGATTAGCTGTAATTTGCGAAAAAAAAATGCATTTTGCAACTTTCTGAAAGGTGCTCATTTCTTTCATTGTAACACGGCATTCATCACTATGCTTCATAAAACCAATATCTGAAATATCAGCTAAAACTTGGAGGAGAATGGTGTAAAACATGCCTTCTTTTCCGTATCAACCTTTCATCAAAATTGAAACCTTGAAAACAGAAAAGTTTCTCCTGGTTTTAGGGAGAAGCTTCACGATTCAGGTTTTTAATGAAAAAAGTTAACAGTTTTCATGGAAAATTATTCAATTTTTGAGATGGGGGGAGAACAGCCCCTCCCCACATCTCAAAATTTTATTGGAAAAATTAATCAGAAATAAACTCGGTTTCTGAACATCACTAATCAGTTCCGTTGCCCGAGCACTTCATAGATGAGGAGAGTGTACTAACATCATACGTTCCCTGTGACGTGGAGCACGAGCTGCTGCAAATCAGCACAGATTCCTACACTGAGAATCACAGAATAATTTATGTCAGAAAGGACCTCTGGACATCATCTGGACCAGTCCCAGTTGAAGGCAGGGCCAAGTCAATGGTGTTGCATGTTTTTTAAAACAGAGAACGGTCTGACCATAAATACGTATTTGTCAATGCACACTCCCCAGCAACATGAATATAGGTAAGATATAAAAGATTATTACCTTATAACATTAGCTGTTCTGTTAGTTAGATAACAATTCTATGAGCTATGTACAAATATACATTATGTGCTTAACTTCAGGCATGTAAGCATATAAATACTGTCCTAAGAAAAATGTAATGACAACTATTTAAATACACTTTTAAATAAATAATTTTAAGTTTTCATTAGTTTCATCTGAAGCAGATGGTACCAGACTTGTGTTGCCCCAGTGTTAGAGAAGAAAGGAATTCTCACCTTTTCCTGTGATGCCTGTTAGCTGAAGTTGCCAGGCAGGTTAGTTTTGTGATCTGAAGGAAGCAAAGTGCTGGCTCCCTTATAAATACTTCTAAACTCTGAAAGGGAAGGGATGCTCCGTTTCACCGCAATACCACAGAATTGCAACACGTGGCTTGAGTTCCTTTTTTTACATAGTGGCGGAGCTAAAGCAAAAAAAAAAAAGTTTGGGACTCCCAGGTAAACTTTAAAGAGGAAATGAGATTATGATATTGTTACAGTGACCTTTATGGTATGCCAGAGGCATTTCCTTTCCTGCCTGATTTTCTGTCTCTCTCATACTGCCTGTTCATCATCTGAGGAAGAGTAAATACAGACTAAATAAACTTCCAAAACTGTCTGATTGGAAATATATTATGAAGACAGAAAGAGAAAGTTAATTAAACTAAATCTATTTCTACCTGGTAAGCACAAAAGAGATAATGACATGAAATAAAATCCCAGCTACCACATCAATCAGAAGTAAAGCTAAGGGAAAACTAATTTTTAATTGCTGTTTTACAATTCTGTTTATTCTAAAAATTGAGACTTAGGTCAACCAAAAAATAAACAATTAGTTCTGGCTCAGAGATAAAAAACTGAGATTGGCACATTATTTTATATTGCAGTTTTTAAATATAAACTATTATTTTTTCTTTATAAACTGATGTTCCTTTTAGACCTGTACTCAAGCATAAGAAAAGCACCGTATGGAATATATACTTTGAAAATGAGGAAAAAATTTCTATTGATTTTTTAATTATTTGTGAAATAATAGAAAACAATTCATTTTATTTGTCAGGCAAACCAAAACTGAGTTGTTCTTCTAGCCCTGTTCCAAACCTGAATAAGAAGACTGAAAAGTTATAAGCAAGAAGAAATACATTGTTTATAAAAGCAAAAAAAAATGTTTGACATTCAACCTGACATGCTTTAAGAATTCATAAAGAGACACAACTCTATCCTGTGTGCTTTCTAGTGACAGGAGTATTCCTACAGCCCAGAGATCAAAGCTACAACGTAGTAATCCAGCAGTGAAAAGATGGTGCCTGTCCCTTCTGCTATAGTCAATGGTCTTTCAGAAGTCCTTCACCCAGATGAAACGACACAAGCATCTGCAATATGTTGCATATTTGGTGCCCCAAAATATGGCAAGAGCATAAAATAAAAGGAGGAACAACCCAAATTAGCAGTGAGATAAACTTCTTATGAACCCCGGCAGTTCTGAGTGCATGATGTTCCTGTTTATTGTCACACATCTGGGAGGCAAAAAGCAGAGAGGGTGGCATGCTCTAATTTGAAAGAGGGTAGTTTCAGGATTCTGGATTAACCATGATGAAAGCTTTACACAAATGTACACTACTACCAGTGGAATCCTTTTCTCTCCTTAGCCATCCTCTTCAAAGAAACACTGCTTGGGTAGGATCACATACACCTTTGGCAGCTGAGCTTTAACTCCCTCCCGTCTGACAAAACACAAAACTAGAGCACTGCAATCTCAGATGGGCCTAACAACTTCCCTGCTGAGTCTAGTGTAACCAACCTGTAACTCAAACATCAGCCCCAGACTTCCCTTTGCTAGAGCTCACAGCCAGAGCTGGGCAGGAGCAGAGTGAGAGGGCCGCAGGCTGCAAGTGCAGATTTCTGAAGCAGGTTTGAAATGGCAGCTCTGTCACAGAGAAAAACTGCTCCCTGCACATACTGTATACTGAATCTAGATCAAAGTGGTTTATTGATTTATTCATGACACAGAATTGACCAGCAACCAGTGAACTATTCATTTGAGATCCATATCAATAATATAACAGATAAGCCAGAGTACTAGACAATTCCAAAATGTTAATTTATACCTATACATCTCCGCCCTCCACTTATCCCAAAAAGCTCTAATCTCCCCCTCCCACACATACACACGGTCTTACACACACACATTGAGAGGATGTGAGTTACAAGCACATGTACTGTCTTTGCATCTGGCTGATGCTCATCTTCCTCTCTTACATGATCGTTTTGGACAAATGTCTTTTCATGCAGCTTTGAGTCCTCCATTCACATACACTGTTTATATTCCCACTCCTGTCTTAACAGCTGTTGTTATCCAGGCCGTTTTGCCAAAGGTGGGCCATGCAGACACTGACATTTTTTCTGCCGTTGTTGTTGCACTGTTCAGAAAGAGAAAATGGCAGTCTGAGAAAGCATGTTGAGAAAGATGTGGCAGGAGCAGCTGGGGCACAGGCAAGTGAAAGGTATTCAAACTGTTCCAGGTGACAAAATTGTCTCCTTCTGATCCTGGTCCCTGACTACCTTTGAAATGCATGTCAGAAGGAGGCTGGGCTGTGCACCATATTGCCATTCATCTGCTTCTTCTCCCAGGGGAAACCTCATAACAAGGGCAGGGAGGAAGCCTCCATGAACAGTGATACCCCTTTCCCCTTGTAGTCTCAGCCTATTCTAATTGCAGCCTCTGGGAAGCACTTAGGGCAGCTCTCCTTTCACGAATGAGAAAGACCCCAGACTGAATAAAGGTTAGGCAACAATTTGTTCCCATTTAAGACAATTTCCAATTTCCAAAATTCACTTCTGTGATAACACATAAGTTTAACAGCAAGCCAGCAATGACCAGGAAAACTTGAGAGCTGCATTCGGTCACTGAGCAGATAAGTAAGGGCACAAATAACTTTACATACATGTTGCCTACTTCTTTCTCGACCCATCTTAGCATGCCTGTTTGCTTATGTCAACCATGTATTATGGCTTTTCTTTTTTGACTGTAATGTCACTAATGCAAAGCTTAAACATCTGCCCAATCTTATGGTAGTCTTTAAATGCCTGCTCAGTTCTGAAACATGAATAGTTAATGATTAATATAAATAAATACACATTTTCAGAGTGTATGCTTGCATTCACACACATGCATAAAGCCTACATAACTGCCTTAGCTCAGTTATTGTTACAGGACAAATGGAGTAATATGGTACCCAAGCTTCATGTCAGGAATCCTAGATGCCAGTTATAGAGCACAGACACATCTGTGTGGAACTTCCATGATGGGATAGTTTGCTATGATCCATCGGAGGAATTTTTAAATATTAAAACATAGAGATTGTGAAAATATCTTTTGATGACAGTCTGGTTTTCCATTATGAGCTCATATATTCTTAAGGGGAAATTTGGAGGAGAGCAGCTTCTCTCCCATCGTTTTATCCTACTTCCCCTATGACACTGAAAGAGAATGGTAGAAACTCTATGTCCATGTTTTGCTTTCCTCTGATGCAATGGAAACACTCCTTTTTGGCAGAAATGGCCTCTTTGAAAATGGTTTTCCTTTCTTTTGAAGGACAGATGATTTTTGCTTTGTGGAATGACAATTATTTCACCACAATCCAGGAAAAAACCTGTGTAACATTAGTAAAAGGAAGATTTATATGAACTGTGTAATCAGTATGGTTCCTCTATATGGAATTTCCTTCAGCATCTGGCTAGTTTTGCATGGATGTCGGTTTGGAGATTAATGCCAAAGATCAAGTTTTATTACTGTTACTATTAATATAGTAGAAGTGATTCACTAAACAGTGATTTATGTGACTTCATTGGGAAATACTGTGTAATATTAGCATATCGATGAACTTTCCTAAAAAATTCCAGTCGCAAGCTACTACATGGAATCACGGAACCAAGATCAAACCTTGAGAGAAATGCAAAACAATAGAGGGGAAAAATACATCCCACTTCTATTAAAAATAAAAAACTCTAAGGTTTATACAACAGTGATTAATTTGCATTATGATACAACTAGAGCAGCCACCGACTTTGGGTATCTCTCCTTAGATGGAGAGGACAATAAGATGTTTACTTCATTTGGGCTCCAAGCTGGTAGGCCATCCACTACCTCCAGAGTAGAAATTGCACAGTAGTATTACTGTGGCCTGACCTAATTAATTGGCCAGTATCATGGTAATGTGTAGCTACTCAACTTGCAGATTAGAGCTAACTGTTGTTCAGTGTAGGGCTGAATGTGGATATAAAATACAAGTAGACATAGAGCACTAGCTGGTGCTAAACAAGAGAAGTGGAAAGAAAGGGTTTTCATCTCTTAGTCCTGCTCCCTTCTCCCCCAGTAAATCCCCATCTTCCCAGTCAATTTATAACTCACAACACATTGGGTGTGTTGTCTCTGCATAGACTGCATTATACATACAGCTTGTATTTAGAAATAGTATTAGAAGTATAAAAAGAATGCGAGGAAGGAGATAGTACTATCCTGCCGAAGGACAAAAAAAAGCAAAAAGAGGTATGACATTTCAAAAGAGTTTTAAGAACCAAATCACATTTTCTACAGTAAATGACTCCAGAGAGTCAATGGGATTTGCATACCTAAGTCTATGATATGCTTTTGCAAATCTTCATAGTCACTCAGAAAATTTGGGGCAGATACAAAAGAAACTGGTATCTCTGTAAGATTCATTGCAGAACTATAGAGATACCAGTCCTCTTTAACACAGGAAGCACAAAAATTCCTCCCCCAGAGCATGCATATGAAGATGGTTCATTGCTTTTTTTAAGTGCAATGCAATGCAGTGCAATGCAATGTTTCCTATTACATCAGTCTGCTGTTTCCATCATAAATCTGTTGTTTACATTTGATAAAACTGATATGCTACACTCAACTGTAGGATCTAGATGCAAGTTGCTCACTTTATGTGAATTTCACTAATTTCTTGAGTGTGATGTTGCAACTATTTGAAACCCACTGTCACCATTACTTAGGCCAGGATATAGTGCTGGGGGTGGGGGAAATAACATATCAAACTGAAAGTAAAGGGAAAAACCCAGTAGTAACTTATTGAATTAAATGCAAGCAGCATTTTCTTGTTTGTCAGGCAACTTCTATACAAAGGAGGCTGGACACTTGATTTCTTTGCAATTCTAAAATTGCATTTAGCATTTTTTCAGGTATTCACAATAAGTTAGTAATAGGCAAGGATAAAATCCTTGGGCAACAAATTCAGTAGCTGACTATCTGTGCAGAGAACCTGATGACATACTTTTGATTCGTATTACACGAATAGGAATTTCAGCTGATTTAAGACATGACAGGGAAAGGTATGTAGGTAGGTAGATAGATTGGTCACAGCTTTTAGAGCCAGTGATTGTTAGCAATGGATGTGTGATGGGGTCAGATAGTCTTTTAAAACCCAGGATCACACTATTGAACTGGGATCAACAAGTCTACCGGATAGCCTTTCTACATAAACTTGAAGGTGACAAAGGAGGCAACAACCAATGTAGTCCATCACAGTACTTTAAGCCATAAGAACATCCCTGGAAAAGTCTGTATTTTCTTTACTAAAAGCCAGTTAATACATAAGACTTCTCTGTTGGTGTTAGGATCAGGCAATGTAGGAAAATAATTTCAATGTGGACAATTACTAGAGAGGATCTATTGTATAGTCTGGAAAATGCTTTGATGCTCTCATACTGCTCCTCAGTTATTCCTTGGCCACAGTTGAAGAAAGACCAGTGCAGGAGAAAGATAAAGTGGAGAACTATAGCATGACATTGAAGAGAAGAAAAAAAATCTACGCTAACATTCAGTTAGAGAAGAAGTTATTGAGAAATTACTCTCAGGTTTTGGAATTGTATTAATCATCTAAAATTCATCAAATACTTTTCCAGACATTAATTGGTTTTCGTATATGAAATACATCTATTTGATTAAATATTATTACAAAAGATATTTGCCGATAGGTGGGAATTAATTTTGTGATACATGTCAGTTTTGCACAGCAAATGAAATGCTTTTAATGCACACACTTAAGCCAAAGTGTTCAGGGAGTGACTTTAAGCAAAATAGAAGCAGAGTAGAAAAGAATTGCAAAGGTTAAGCATGCCTCAGAGAGAGACAGAAATTGGCTGTAACAACATCTTTTGCAGATCTTCTATATTGCAGGAGTCATTAGGTTGTAATTTTTGTGGAATTATATGGAATATTTTATTTTTGGCCACTCACCTATCACTTAATAGCACAGTATTTGAAGGAGAGTTCACTTTTTTTTAATTATTCTGTTTCAGCAACCATAAGAATTTGTTTTGGCACTTGGATTTGCAGTCTCAGAGGTGCCTGTGATGTCTCAGAGGTGAAACAAATAATAAGCTGTTGGCAACGTGAGACATTGTTCTCCTTTAATGCAGTATGAGCTTGTTACATCCCTACAGCCACATGCAATATCAGAGGGCCTTATGAGGAACAGGCTGCTCATGAACCACAGATGAAGGACTGCTGCTTTTGCACTGGCTAGCATAGCCCATGCTAAGTGATCTGCAGCTTTGGTGAAGGGAAGAGCTGGGGGAAGAAGTGCTGTTCATTTCCTCCCATTTTTGGGGGAAAGGGAAAACTGTCAAAGGCACTGAAAGACATTTTGAACCACTCCAGCCTTTTGGTAGTATATTGCAAAAACTCACATAAGTTTCCAGCTTTATGTGGCATCCTTGTGGCCACTCTTTTACAGCTGTACCAGAGCTGGGCTCAGGAAATCTAAAACAACATCTGGAGTGTTAAGAGGATGATAGTGGTTAAAAATTCTCACCTTTTTTAATAGTAAGGAATCTGGACATAAAAGTAATGCTGCTTTAGGGGAGAAGAAAGGAGGAAAACAGATGTTTCTCCAGAAATGGCCCAAGACTTCTGAATGAAATGTTCCAGGAAGTCAGAAAACATCATTGCCTTCTGCTCCAAATGCACTTTTTTTTTTTTTACCCTGCCTGCAACGTGTCTATAAATAACAAACAAACCCTCCTTCTTGCCCTTCTAATCTGCACACACTTCCTGCTCTGGGGAAAACAAACAATATCTGTGCTATATACATGCACATTGCTCACGTACCGGCCTGTTATCATGGCATTAATGAGACGAAGCAAAGTAGAGCAGAGCAGAGGAGTTATTCTTGCTAGTAGTTCCATTGAGTAAGTCTACGTTTACATGGTATTTCACAAGCAGATTTGAACCTTTCTTAAGAGGGCACGTGGTTCAGGCTTGGCACTATGCTAACTGCTGCCATGCAACTTCTGATCAAGCTCAGGATCCCAGCAGAGCAATCGGACATCTATGTATGAAATACTGTATTGACAGAATTTCAATTGCACTCTTAGTGCATGTATGTCAGTACAAAGTGTAATCATTATGAAAAATACTTCTCTTATCTGTCTTTATTGTTATTTTGAAGGGGAAGATGGACATAAATTAAAGTACTCAGGGATATACCTGGAAGAAAAGAGAAGTCATGACAACTTCCTATTTTGCTATGTAATTATTAATGTGTACATATTTATTTTATGCTAATACCTAGAGACTGAAACTGAGAATGGGACCCCATCTTATAAGGGATACCAGGAGTTAATAGTGAGAGTCAGTGCCTAGTCATGATCTAGGTATCTTGTTGCATCATTTTTTATCTGTCAGAAAATTCCAGGTTCCTGGAGGCGGTGAAAAGATATTTTAAATTATGTAGTAAGAGCTTTAGCACCTCCTATGACTGTTAATGAATGAGGTCATACAAGGCTTGTTTGGAAAGCAAAGATGTTTCACAAATGAACCACTGAAGCATCCCTCAACTTCTGAAAGTCAAAGGAAATTTCTGAAATTACTCCAGTGGTTGCTTTGTGATATGACATTCGCTTCTGTAACTTCTGTGAACGTTAGCTTTGCTGAAGTCATGTTGTAATAAGTGGGACTACAGTATTACCAACCCTGAGTGCTAAAAATTCAGGAGCCTTGACATGTGATGGTTTCTAGCAACCACAGTAGAATGGGGAAAAGACAGGGGCTGTGGACTGGCAAATCCTCCTGGTTGTTATGTACCAGATAACATTTGGAATAAATGTGCCCAGGAGGGGCTACAGCCCTGCTAGCCTTCCGCAGTCCACAGTTATTATCTACTCCAGGGAGTTATTTTTTAAACAATATTTTCTGTCTTCTGCTGGTATTGTATTTAGGATTCAGGGTGGAGCCAAGTTACACTCGTCAGCTGTTCTTTGCAGCCACAATAGCTAGCACCTGATTTTAGTAAAAAACGTAAACTGAGAATTCAATCTCGTGTTATCACGTAAATCTAAGATTAACTGTCATATTAAGAAAAGATGAGTCTCTGTAAAATTGTGAGAGTTATTAATACTATAGTTAGAGAAATAATAAGGTTGCTTGGTACTAGTCTAGGACTAATTAAAACTACGTAATTCAAAACTTTACATAGCTTTTATGTTAATAAACTGCAAAAGGGAATGTAATCTGTGAGTGGTTTCTGGAACTCTTTAAAAAGCTGAAAGAAAAGCCTGGTTTTGGCTTTTATTTTCTATTCCTGATAGAAGACAAATTTGGATTAATGAGAATTTATATAGAGTTTGTACAGTGGAAAAAGGAATGTTCCCTGTTTAAAGAGAAAACAGTACAGGCTTAATCCTTCTCCCTCTAATATAATGGGTGTTTCAGCATAGATGTCAGTGAAAACAGCTTTTGTGCCAGTGTTCACAAAAACACCTCTTGGATACTAAAGCTGCAATGCTTAGACAGGAAAACTTATTACAGACTTCTCTGAAACTACGCAAGGTGCCTGCAGAAAGGTTGCCCCATGTGTGCAGGCTTTGGCTGAAACAATCTGGAACCACTGGACTTGAGGATAGGAAAAACTTCCACTGTTTTTAAATGGATCATGATCAGACCTGAAGCGTGCTGCCTGCCTTCTCAAAGAGTGGACCAGGAGACCTAGGTCTATCCTCTGGCTTATTTAGGGAATGAATGCACATGTTAGGCTTTTTTAATATATTCTGTGCAACAGAGGTTTGCAAACTGGTCCACAGCCTGTTCTAAGATGCTTATAAATGAACTTTTAAAAGAGCAAGGTCACCACAGTAGTCTAAAATTCTCAACAGACATTTGAAATTCCGCTGGAAAATTTGAAGAAATATGAAACTCAGATTTTCAATATCCACTTGAGTCATATATCATGGAGTTTCAAGGACAGAAAACTAATATATTCTGTTCTCTCTGTGTAGTTAGTTTCATATAGTTAATCATGCAGCAAACCACTAGGGAGACCAGCAATACATGAGTTTAAGTTGGAAGTCTGCAATAGAATTCATGTTCCTTAACTTTGTCCATTAAAAAGGTGCTCAGAGTAGATCTGAACTCTAATAGGGAGTATACAAATATTTCAATAATTTCTCAATGTATTTATCTGTAAATTAAAAAAAACGCAAGTGCAAAAAGTTATTTTTACAGTGTCACTTCTTTCAGTGCAAAAGTACAGTTTCTGTAGTACTGCATTGTGCTGTAATTTTGTATTACATTTTTCTGCTTTTTAAAATTATTGTCCCTGAAAAATTGTCCTTTATTACGGAGTTATTAATTGTAGCCATAAAACAGGAGATCCATTTATATTTTTTTTTTCTCTTCTCAACAGTATCAGCTTTCTTCGTCAGTTTTTAAACTGCTGAACAGTCCTTGTTGTTACAATGTTTATGATACAAATCGGTTCACTGAATTTATCTTGTTTTTATTTGAAAGGGGGAAGTCTTTTAAAAATTTCTTTTACCACTAATATGATGTCTCTGCAGCTAAAAGTAATTAAACAGGCAGAGGAAAGAGACATAAGAAAGAGTCTTTGGGTTTTAACTGTATTTTGCATGTCTCATTCCCAGCTGCATTGACATAGAGACTGGTACGAGATTAATGGGAATTAGATTGTTTCATACTTAACCACAGCAACTCCATTTCTTGCCACCACACATTTCTGAATGAAATCTCTGCAGAAGGCTTCTTGTTCAAGAAACAGGGGCAGGTGCGGGTGCCGATACGCCAGCTGTAAGAATGGAATAATAATGACAATCTGGAGTTGCATCTCTGTATGGCTCCTATCTTGAGCTTTCCCAGCTTTCCCACTGCCATTCCTGACCAGGAATATGTTACTTCTGTTCATGCCAACTGAATGGCAGTTTTGTACTACGTGCAAGCAACTCAGTTGCTGGTTGTAGCCCACTGCTCTGCTACTTTTCCCTGTTGCGTGCTGTATGGCCTGTGGCTTTCATTTCATTTTGTGCCCCCAAAGTTCACTACCTCATTTGCACATAGGTTACACAAACTACAGAGGACAGGCACAAGGACAGTCTTTGTGATCACAAGAACGCAGCAATGGTAGGTTTTTTGAGCCCATATGGACACACACAGAGTCTAGATCTCTGACTTGGTTTTAGACCCTGTGGAAGTTACTCTCTTGCTGGTAGACTTTGTTGTATCATGCAACATTTTTATACCTAGTTCACGGTTTAACAGTTCTGATCTCCCCTTAGGTTTCTAATTAACAGGAAAAAAAAAGTAAAATATGAAGCAAAGGATAGGAATGTATGGCCCAGATCAGGCCAAAGGCCAGTTAAGCTCAATATCCCATCTCAAACAGTAGCAGAGAACACAAGGAAGATTTTTAGGTTAGTTACGACCAAGCACACACGGGTACCTAAAGAGAGTTCTTTTCATATTCAGCTGCTGACTGATCCATATGCTGGCCAGAATTGTACTCAACAGTGTTAGATATACAGATGCTAGAATGATAGAAATGATAGAAATGTGACTGGAAATAAAGAAACAAAATAACGTAATTTCTTTTTTAAGTATTGCTTCTAAAAACTCTGAGAAATCCTGGGTTTTATTTCCAATTTTAACCTTTAAAGATCTGAACATCTACCTGACCCTAAACACCGTGGCAGGGTGAAAAACAAGAGGATAGTTCCACTGCGGTGTCCTGTGTCTTTGTGACTACGTATGGCACAAGACACATCAAAGCACATTGCAATGCCTTGTCTCAAGACTTAACAGCGATGGGACTAACAGACATTGTCACATGCTCCAGGGTTGTTGTTATTGCTATTGTTCTGCAGTTTCTTAAAAAAGCTACTTTTAGGGGCTATAACATCAACCAACCAGCTAAGAAGGTGAACACTGAGCCAGCTGGTACGGCCCCTGTGTTCAGATGCAAGGAGGAGAGTAGGAGGCTGAAGACATTAAGATCAAGCTGCTTCATCCAAAGAGCAGGTCTCTACTGCCTGAGTTGTACAGATGCAGAAAGGTGAGGAGCAGAGAGAGTGGTCGCTGTCCTTCAGTTCTTACTGCCTGTGAGCAACGTAATTGTACTGGGGCACAGAGGAAGCAAAACAGGAAAGGAGGTGACTGCTTACATTTCTTTTTGAGCAAGGCAAAAGCAGACACACAGCTTTTCATGTTGTTATGGGGTGTCTTTTGAGAGTTTGGGTGTGAACCTACCTACTGTTCCTTATTCAGGGGAGATTACTGGTTGGTCAATAACTGTCATTCAGCAAACAATTTAGGTGTCAAAGTGAGAGGAAAGCCTTGAATGAGGGAACTTCCACTAAGTACTTTCCCAAAAGAATGATGAAACTGCTTGCATGGAGTGAACACATTTGTTTCTGCTTACCATCACGCCATGGAGTATGAGGATGTGCCTGGAGTTGCTCATATTGGGAATTGTGCTCTATTGCTCCTCCCTTGGCTCTGACATCATCCTGAGTAAAGGCACCACAACAGGTCTGTAGAAGAAGCATCTGCCACACAGATGAAATTGTTGATCACTGTCAGTAAATTCCTGGACTTGAGCAGGAATGAGATGTCTTTTACATTTGTCTGAGGAGACATAGAAAAAAAAGAAAAGGAAATGCTTCACATTGAAAATGTTCATGGAGTTGTACTTAGGGTTGGTTTTTGCCAAAAATGTAACTCAATGCCTTTTTTTGGTGATCCTATACATAGGGCTCTTCAGAGCTGCGAGCGGACTATCAGTACTTAATTCAAGTTAAAATTGGCTGCTTTTTGCGCATATGAGAGCTCATTTGATCCTGTGCCAGAAGAAGAGAGTCTTTACTGGTTTTGGCTCTCATTACAGGCAGAAAGTATGAAGGTAATGAAACTAGGACCTTCTAAATTATGGGGAGAAGAGGATGCTATCCTGTTAAGTAGATGACTAACCCCTGCAGCTATCACACAGTGATTGTTGACCCTCCTGTGTCACTTCCTAACTCTGCTCTTCCCTGAAGCTTAACTGTGTTTGGGGGGGGCAGTCCTCACTCTATCTAGCTGAAGAATGAATGAATAGGATGGAAATTAAACTTAGTCTCCAACCCCACAGTGCAGAGCTGCAGAGCATAAAGATTCATTGGCCCCCAAATTTCACTTGACTTTATAAGCTATTTGAGCCCAAAGTGCGTCACTCCATTTTTAAATTACATCTTTAATTGGCTTTTTCTGCTGCCCCTTTCTATAGGCAAAATCCCCAGGACACTCCTGAGAGTACTGAAAACAAAAATTCAATTCCTCTGTGCAAAGCTAAATGAAGCTACACAATAGGTATTGACATAATGAACTCACCATGGAGTTTCTTCCCACCTCCACCAAACCTTTCCCTGGCACTAGAAAGCCAATCAAATGTGGGTTCCAGCCACAAATAACATTACTTCCTTTCTGTGGTAATAGCTACTGCAAGGAACACCATATGAAAACAGTACACCTAATATTCACTGTTTATTTCTCTGACTTCTGTTGACTGAGCAAAGAGTTTGCTTCCATTTGTGACTTTCCACAATGTAAATTCCTCTAATATTGTGAGGCAAAGCTGTACTATCTTCCAATTAGTTATGGAATTTCTAAGGCAAGTGAGAAACAGCAGGAGAAAGCCCTGCATTGCGGAATCTCTTCCCTAAGCACACGCCTGACTACCTCAGAAGTTAAACATTAATGTTCCTATGCAACACTTGTTTGTATAGGTAATAATAATATCAATTTTAGATATTCTGTTTCAATTCCCTCCACCTATAACTAACATCTGAGAGTAAGAATCACTTCAGAGAGCTTTAGTCAACAATCATAACAATAAATCCCTTTGTCAAAGGAGCTGTTGTTTGCCCAAAGCAAACAAGATGTCAATCATATTTATAGAGTTCAGCAGAAAAGCACTTTTATCACAGAATGCAGTTCAGTATCGGTAGCTTAATGTTGTAGATAGATTGGATGGACTAGAAATTTTGCAGTAGAACAATAGATATCAAATAGTATCCTACATATGTTAACTGCTACCTTCTGCTTTTTTTTTTTCTTCAACCAGCTAAATTTAATGAACGTACTAGTTAACTACTGTGAGCATTGTCATGGAAGGACACTTCCATCCAGATCTGCAGGGAACTTCATGCTGGCTGAAAGGGCCAGTCACGTTGCAGGTTGTGGTCAGCATCATGAGCCTGGCACTGCTCCATGAGCCAGCTGGCAGAAACACCACAGATGCAGGTTGTGGTATGAAGACAGCCATATTCCTGGAGTCACCATACAACTTTCCACAGAAGTCAGGTCTGCAACAAAGTGTGTTGTTTTAAGAAAACAAGAACCTTCCAATCTGCAGCAGAGTTATAGATAACTGAGGGCAAAGCTTATTCACAACTGCTAGATTGAGGGTGACTGGGCACAGCCATGGGTTTGAGAACAGAGTCATCAGAGCTAAAACCCCTAGCAGTCATGAATTTCCATCGTGACAATACTATAATTACCATTTCATTATAGGGGACTACGTTTGCATTGCCCTTTCCTTACAGTTAATTGTTCATGAAAAGGAAGAAATAGAAATGAGGAGAAAAGAACCCCAGAAACATTATACTATCTTACGCACAAATGTCTCTTTTCAATACCTGTGACTGAGCAGATGAGATGATAGAACTTCATTCAATTGCGCTACAGCTTTATTTACGTATAACAAATCTACAGAAAGGGAAAGATGGGGAGAGAAACGCAGATTCTACTAAATAGCCTTGATTTTTGTCAAGACAGTGAAGGTTACATTATCTCACACTGCACTGCTGTTGTACATTGTGTCTGCATTCATAAGTGAGCCAGAGGCATCTTTGTTGAGAAAGGTCCCATTTGACATGTTCAGTAGTGCTCAGGTTTTTGGTATGACTTGAACCAGAATTCCTAGCAAGCAAGGCAGAAATGTGGTAGAAAAGACATAGGTAAATTTCCATTAACAGCACATATAAAACCATATGATGTGGACAAGGCATCAGCAGATAACACTGTGTGTAGTTGTATACAGGTTATGTCTGTTATGACTATTCATTGTTTAAATACTTAGCCATGAGGGTTTTTCCTAGAGACTCTTTACCTCCATTTCTCATTTTATATAAAAAAAAGCATTACTAGTGTTGAAATCCAGCAGAATGCAAATAAGTTTAATATTCCTCACAAACAGCTTCAGCATATCTTCATTTGGGAAGGAAAATTTAAAGCCACTCCTCTTAAAAGAACTCTTTTTTTCAGTTGAAAGGGGAATCCTGGCCAAAGTTAAAGCAAAAAAAAATCCCCTTTACTTAAACTTAGAAAATTGTGGCAAAAGATCCTCTCTATAGGAGAAGGCCATCTTGTGTCCATCACTCAGTGTGAAGTTAGAACATCTGGCAGCTCCCCTTCCCTGTCACTGTCCTTTGTTTGGAAGCTTAGACCTGCCCCACAACCATGCGGGAGGGTTCCTGCATCCGAGATACAACAGGAACCCCGGGATGGCACAAGGCGCTGCCAGTGACATCTGGTAGCCTTTGACCTTTACTACTAGCTTCAACCAAAGACTACCTCCTACCCAGTCCTGGCATAAAAATTCAAGTTTCTGTTGACCTCAATCATGACAAAAGCCACCCCAGCTGGTTTTACTGCTGATCTTTGATGTAGCTACTTGGTTGTTACGAATCAAAGACTCTTCCTTTCATGTCAGCTCAGCTGGCAGAAACTGCCACTTGCAGAAAAGGAAGCAAAAGACCAGAACCTTACGTAAGACGAACAGGCACAGTGGTACTGCAGAGCTGTGCCAGCATGACTCCCACAGGCTGAGAATCCGACCTAAAATCCCTGTAGGATTTCACTAGTATTGCTCACTGGCTGGAGCACATGTACAGGGCAGAAGAATAGGTAATAGCCCATTAAATAGATTAAACTTTCTGGTGATGCTCAGGCTGTTGTGTTTTGCAAGTTTCTAGCAACCATCGATATCAGTAGGGTGGGTGTACTAGTATCTCTGAGAAAGCTGTTCCTTATAAATGTTTGTGCTATGCAAAAAGGAAAAGTGCTAAAATGTCTTCAAATCAGTTTACGTTTGGGCAGCGTATGGGAGCTGAAATGGCCATACAGAGATAAGAAGGTCTTAGATATCTTTGGAATCAGTTTGAAGTCTTACTGTAATTATTAGGAAAACATTAAGCACTCAGCAAGTTGTCTTGCTAGATTGGGGGGGAGGGGGGGGCAAGGGGAAGAGAGAAAGAAACAAAGAAAGAAAATCAGAGAAACAAAGAAGGAAACAGAAGGAAAGAAAAGTAGAAGCATTTAAAGTAAAATTTCATAATCTAGTTTTGGGGAATCTTAGTGTTAGGGACTTTTAAAAAACCATACTAATAGAAAGAACTCTAAGTCCATTTTGCCTCTGGTTCTGGCCTTTCTTGATTAGTGTTGATTAAAAATTCTTTCCAGATTTTTGGATCCCTTTTCTCCATACTGATGACTTTTTGAGATAATGGAACTTTTTTTAAAAAGGAAAATTCCATTTTCCTTCACAATTTCACTGAAAATAAACCATTTTGAGTTTCAGCAACATTTTCTCTGTCTGAGATTGAAACCTTTTGTTTACTAAAATTGTTCAGTGCTCTTTTTTTTTTTCATTTTTTTTTCTTTTTTTTTGTGTACAAACCTGTTAAAGATGTAAGTATTGTGGTGAAACCATAGAGGGAAAGAGCAAGGCCAGGAGCAGGACATTTCCCAGGTAACTCCAAAATTTTCTTAGTAAGAAACAGCTGAAAGATGTCTATGACTTGGAAGTGTAAAAGGTGGCAGTAATAAACGCATGTTGCTGCACAAAGGCTGGAGGGTGGGACTGGATCCTGGGCAAGTGATGGCCCTGTTCCCCCAGCCACCACGGGGGACCTGCGTGGGGTCTGTGTGGTGCACAGCGGTGTGGATTTGTTTGCATGAGACCCCCTCATCAGCACTGCTTTCCCGGGTACCGCCTCGCATCACACCAGCAGGAGTCAGTCCTCCCTGTTTCTGATCTCTCAGTGCAGAACATATGAGTCCCCAGCACTCACATCAGAGTTGCAGTCACATAAAGGCGGAGGCTTGTCTTCCCATCTGTATCGCTACAGATCTAATAGTGGCTTTGGGATTTCTTGGCAGAAAACATCAAAACAACAGTTCTGGGAGCAGCTACTGCTTCTTTCTCACCAGGCCTATTGGTTTAGTCAGAACAAGCACAGATTTTACCTTTTTTCCTGATCTTTTTGCATAGGCTAACAATGGCTTTGGCTGACATATTTTTAATGAATGCCCAGAAGCAGCCCTCAGACTTTCCTTTTTTTCCATGTTTTTTCTCATTTACTGGCCATTTTCACAGTGCAGAGTATTCCATGCTCTTCAGTGAAAAAAGGGTCTATATGAAAGCAGCCACGTAATGACAGAGTGAAATGCCAGTTCCTCAGATTCATTTTATCTTTCTTGGGAACTCTTGTCTTGCAAGAAGTTGGCCATTTTCACTGAGAGTGATTTCTCTGCCTCAGAAAGTAAAGGAAATATTTTCCTTACAAAGAGTTGTATCAAGCCCAACAAAGCTGAAACATATCAAGGGGGAAAAAACCAAACAACCCAAAAAAACAACAGAGAGAACAAGTCTAAGGAGGCACTCACTGCAGAAGCAGATAGCAACGCTGCCTGGATGTGGGTGTCCCATGTGCATTCATTGCAGGGTGCAGGACAACCCCCCCTACTCAGGTGGTATCCTTCATATGCTCCAGCTAATATGCAGGGGCCAAAGCCTCCCCCTTCGCAGCATGAGAAAATGTCACTATTTTGAAATAACATTCAGTACATTGCATTTCTGTCCACCTAGACTACTGTATTCACTGCAGATTCCTCCAGGAGCACAGTATAGGTTTGTGCTGCTCATGTCCACCTTCTCACTCACCACAAGATAAAAGAGATTAAGAGATAAAAGAGATTAAGAGATAAAAGAGATTAAGAGATAAAAGAGATTAAACCCAGCCATTCAGGACTACCTGTGTGTTATTTGAAGTCATTGCAATGTACTAAACGTTATTTCAAAATAGTGACTTTTTCTCATGCATTCACAATTTCTCCCCCTCAACAGTTCTAATTTTCAGTTTTGAAATACTAAGACAATTTTGTTATGTTAAAAACTTTGCAGTTTCCTTCTGAGAGCAGCCAGAGGTGGAGTACACAGTCACTAATTTGCATAGCTTCCTCGGGTTTAGCAAAGCTTCCAGTTGCTGACTGGTTATCTAGGGATGTAATAACCAGCTCCAGTCAAAACAACTCTGTGGTTTCATTTGCATATTAGGGGAAATAAAACAATACGATGAGTCAGAAGTGGAGCTCTCTTTATTATGTAATAAAATAGTAAGCCTTTCAAAGAAGACGTAAGTCTGTATTCGCTGTAGTACTTCCCCCAGAACTGTCGGTATGACCTAACTTGACCTCAAAACCCAGAGCCTGAAACTGGCTCCTTATTGTCACAGGAAAGTGAGCTGTCGTAGCAGTCATATGAATATCAAGAGCAGCACAGTCGTTACACTTATCAGCAAAGTGGTGGGTTCACACATACACACACAGACACACAAGCACGTGTGCGCACACAAATTTTCCCCTCCCCTCCACTATCTCTGATAAAGTTCATGCGATGCAAACTCCCAAACTACAGGAAGACCTCAAAGAAACTTGGAAATTCTCATAAATTGTTCCTCCTCTGATATACCTGTCACGTCTCTCTCACAGACAGAAATTTTGTTGTATGGGAAGAAGTATGAGAAATTTGCCAGGTTTTCTTACTTGAATCAATGGTGTTTCTACTTCCAAATCATCTCCAGAGCCAGAAGTAACAGGTCTGTAGAAGATCATATCTCAAGAGCATGAAAACTGAGCCATGGATACTGCTGTCAAAGTGGGCCAGCTGATGCAGTGAAGGATATCTCCAGGTAGCTACCAGCTGGAGGACGGAGAGAAAGAAAGAAATTTCAAGACCTTTAGATCCAGTGAATAAAGGGAAGAAAACACATTTGCTGGGGACAGGAGGGTAATTTGATCCAGTGAAATATAAAGACCAGAATACCTGTGATTTCAGTGATTAGTGTTTTCAAAAGTCATCTGGCAGGGGAAGTGTGCCTACCCGCAAGTTGGAGAAGGGTTTTACCTGTCTCTGTAAGCACAGCTCTGCGAACTTCATTTCTCTGTACGTCAGGGAAAGAACCTGTAAGCTCTGATGCAAACTCATGTGCTGAAACTCAACAGTGCTACCATGTTGTCATTATCTCCTGCCAGTGGAATAGGGTTGTGTGGCATCTGATGGGTATCTCTTTCGTGGGTCTGAAGGCCAAACTCAAAACTCAAAATTCAGTGGAAAAACTAAACATTGCGTAAGAAACAAACCTTATGTATGATTTAAAAGCAACACTGAAACCTGAGCACCTCCTGACAATGTAAATAGATTTAAAGAGATGGCATCCTTGAAACACAGAACATGCTCTAATTCTCTTTAACTATACCAATATTTTGTACATATCTTGTCCTGCTGACGAGTTGATCAGTTGCTCTTTAGAGTTTTAATTACCATATTCTACATAGAAAAATCTCTCACACTGTGAAAAATCAGTGTCATCATTAAAAATAACGATAAAGAAGCTGATTTTCTTCATTTTCTGAGGAGAACTTTTCAAATATCAATTTCTAATGCTTTTCTTTGAAATAAAATCCTACCACATTATATTGGACATCAACCAATCAATCCTTGTGTCACATATTTTTCATGTCAATACACAGTCCTGTAACTATGAATGGTGACTTTACACTGACTTTTTTGGAGTCAGGATTTGGCTGATGATTTCTAGGTGCTTAAGAACTGAAGTTATATCTCTGCCCCATTTAAATGACAGAATATTTAACTCAAATGAAAAAAACTTGTGTTCCTTTCACTGGGTCAGGATTTCATTCCTGGTATTTACAGATGTGACTTGTGAAATGGCAGTAGGAATTAAAGAATTTCTGATTGCTCAGTGGAGATTAAATACAAACAAGGAGGATTTTAATTTCATACTCCAGGTGCTGCCAAATAAGAAGAAAAGCTAAATGGACACATCTCAAAAATACTAATCAGTGCTTAGCTGTTGGCAAAAATAAAACATCGGAATAAACTATGAAGATTAGTTTTTCAACAGAATTTCTGATTTGACAGGAGAGTACAGATGCTCTGATACAAGTTTCTTATGCAGCACTTACATCAGCTGTAGAGGTGTTTGATTTTCATCCCCTCCCATATCCACACCACCACCCTTCTAAAGGAAGTTATTCTTTTGGGCTTTTAGACTATCTTAGTAATTGACTTGCGATTTCAGTAATTTTTTTGTGGCTATTCTGTCAGTACTTTTCAGTACTTACAAAAAACAAAACCAAACTGGAAATACAGAAGTCCCACCATGCCCTGTCACATTGCCACTGTATAGGTCATCAGAAGCCTTTGGACATCCACAAACGAGGTAAAGACATACATGGTGAGAGCTAGGGAGGGCCATCATCTGTGCAAGTAGGATGAGATGTGACACATAATTTGAGTAATAGGTGTTGTCCCTGTTTGCTGGCCGTGGAGTCACATTGACCACCAGAAGCCCCAAGTCCCTAATTTATTTCTGCCAAGAACCTGCTCTAACAACTGTGGACCATGGTTGGCATCATTACCTCTCGGCCTTCTGCCCCACACTCTCCACTCTGTCCCCATCTGCTCTCCTCTGCAGTGTCCCAACTGCCTTCCTTACCTGCTAGTTCCTATTACTCACTCTCCTCCACATCCTTCTCATCAGACAAGCTGTTTCATTCTCCAGACTTACTGCTGAATTTCTGAAATTCCCAACCACACCGAGTCTTATTCCTTTTAATTCCCTTCGTGCTCACTTCCCTCAGGTGCACTTCAGCAAAACCTCTTCTGCTTTGAAGGTAATAAAAATAAAGTTGCATGAAATTCTTGACTTGAATCGTGCATGTTGACTAGAGTTTATACATTCCAGTTTGCATTTTATACCCAACTTTAACCTTTCCTTGTGTTTAATTCTAAGCTTTGGTTCATGCCCTTTTTTATCAAGGAGTCATCTGCAGTGTTCAAACCAGACCCTCAATTCTCAAAGCTCAGTGATTTTCAAAAAAGCCCAACAGAAACTGCAGTTTATTTGAACTTTGTGAACATTTTCACTAAACCCAGACCTCATTAACATTTCTGAGATTGCTGCTGGCATCGGACTGCTGGAATCAGAAACTTCAAATGTATTTGTGACATTCAAATTGGGCAACTAATGTATTTTCCAATGTGACTACAAGTCTCACTTCTGGTGTGCCAACGAAGTCCATATGACCAATGCAAGTATGCCATGACATAAGAAGATATCAAAACCAAATCTTGCCAATGGTTTTTACAAAAAGATCTGATTATGGGAAATGAAGAATTGTTCAAGCTGAAAGCTTGGCCAGCTTCAGAACAAGAGAACTAATGCAAATTGAACTGGTAGAACAAAAATCAGGAACCTGTCCTGAACAAGTGAATTTGCTTTGGACAGCCCTGCAAAGGGCACACAGTAGTCTATACTAAGAGTTATACTGGTCTCTGCATCACACTGTTTTTTCTCCTAATACTCAGGGACATAATGCTGCCTGTTAGTGTATTGGGTTTGCATGGCAAGGTTTCGGTAGCGGGGGGGATACAGGGGTGGCTTCTGTGAGAAGTTGAAGCTTCCCCCATGTCCAATAGAGCCAATGCCAGCTGGCTTCCAAGCGGTGGTAGCGCCTCTGGGATAACGTATTTAAGAAGGGGGGAAAAAAAACCCTGCACAACTGGAGCTGGAGAGAGGAGTGAGAATATGTGAGAGAAACAGCCCTGCAGACAGCCAGGTCAGTGAAGAAGGAGTGGGAGGAGGTGCTCCAGGCGCTGGAGCAGAAGTTCCCCTGCAGCCCATGGTGAAGACCATGGTGAGGCAGGCTGTCCCCTGCAGCCCATGGAGGTCCATGGTGGAGCAGATATCCACCTGCAGCCCATGGAGGACCCCACACGGGAGCAGGTGGGTACACCCAAAGGAGGCTGTGACCCTGTGAGAAGCCTGTGCTGGAGCAGGCTCCTGGCAGGACCCATGCACCAAGAAGCCCGTGCTGGAGCAGGTTTGCTGGCAGGACTTGTGACCCCATGGGGGACCCACACGGGAGCAGTCTGCTCCTGAAGGACTGCACCCCGTGGAAGGGACCCATGCTGGAGCAGTTTGTGAAGAACTGCAGCCTGTGGGAAGGAGCCACGCTGGAGAAGTTCATGGAGGACTGTCTCCCGTGGGAGGGACCCCATGCTGGAGCTGGGGAAGAGTGTGAGGAGTCCTCTCCCTGAGGAGGAAAGAGCAGCAGAGACAACGCGTGATGAACTGACCGCAACCCCCATTCCCCGTCCCCTTGTGCCCCTGGGGGGAGGAGGTAGAGAATTCAGGAGTAAAGTTAAGCCCGGGAAGAAGGGAGGGGTGTGTGTGGGGAAGGTGCTTTAGGATTTAGTTTTTATTTTCTCATTAACCTACTCTGATTTGATTGGTAATAAATTAATTTCCCAAGTCAAGCCTGTTTTGCCTATGACAGTAATTGCTGAGTGATCTCCCTGCCCTTATCTCGACCCACCAGCCTTTCGTTATATTTTCTCTCCCCTCTCCAGCTGAGGAGGGCAGTGACAGAGCAGCTTTGGTGGGCACCTGGCTTCCAGCTAGGGTCAACTCACCACAGTTAGGCAAATTAAATATGAAGAACAGAGTCTATTATTAGTCAATGTTATGTTCCTGGAAACAACTACATTATTGTAAAAACACAATTAGATTTTATCCCACTGTTGCATATGTGTTTTGGGAGAAAAGGCAAAAGTGATGAGAGGAATGGAGAGAAGGGAAAGGAGAGAAGGAAAAGGTAGGGAAAAGGATGATCTTACACAAGAACCATGTGGCAGGTATTTTAAGTAGGAAAAAATACAAGGTAATGCGATTTAGAGCTGTATTAGGTAATGTGAAAGCAAATGACATGAAAGTAATTTTTACAGTGAAATATAGTGCTGTAATCCACATTCTTTAACAATAGACTATGACATTCAGGTATGCCCAAAGCAACTGGACTGCTGAAGTTCAAACCACCAAGAACTATTTCACAGCAGAAAAGTGTTACCTGACACAAGTTCCCCTTTCAACTTAGTATTTTGCAACTGCTTTCATTATTTTAATATTATTTAAGCATTTGTACCTTCCCTCCAATAATTTCACATTGATAGTCTTGACTGTTCCTATGGAATTCACAAGGTCTCAGTGTGGATTACCATGGCATTGAGACAGAGAAATTAATATACTGAAAGATTAAGTTACCTGACTAGAGTAACACAAACACACATGATTTCCTTCCGCCATGTGCTTTAATTACAAGGTCAGTCCTCTCCTCTGTTTAGGCAAATGACTTCAAAATGTTTTAACCCCAGCCAGCGACTAAGCCCCACACAGCTGCTCACTCACTCCTGTCCAGTGGGATGGGGGAGAGAATCGGAAGGGTAAAAGTGAGAAAACTCGTGGGTTGAGATAAAGGCAGTTTAACAGGGAAAGCAAAAGCCATGCACGTAAGCAAAGCAAAACAAGGAATGCATTCACTCCTTCCCATCGGCAGGCAGGTGTTCAGCCATCTCCAGGAAAGCAGGGCTCCATCACACATAACGGTTACTTGGGAAGACAAAACACCACAACTCTGAACATCGCCCCTTCCTTCTTCCCCAGCTTTATATGCTGAGCATGACATCCCATGGTGTGGGATAGCCCTTTGGTCAGTTGGGGTCAGCTGTCCCAGCCGTGTCCCCTCCCAGCTTCTTGTGCACCCCCAGCCTGCTCGCTGGTGGGGTGGGGTGAGGAGCAGAAAAGGCCTTGACTCTGTGTAAGCCCTGCTCAGCAGTAACAAAAACATCCCTATATTGTCCACACTGTTTTCAGCACAAATCCAAAACATAGCCCCATACTAGCTACTATGAAGAAAATTAACTCTATCCCAGCCAAAACCAGCACAGAAAGAAATTGTATAAAGAATTTCCAACATAGAGGATGACAATGAGTCTTTTACCTATGAATCAGAAATCCACTTCCAACCTTAACCTACAGTGACTGAAAGCCACTGATCTTGAATGGGTAGCTTCATAGAAAGTTCGAGTAGTTTCAGTCCACTTTCTGATAAATTCCCGTTAAAGACTCATATCAAGGGTGATCTCACTTGCAAGACTAATGCTCACAATTAATCTCAGAATTAATGAACTCCAAAGAGATTCCTAGAAAATATGTACAGTCAATTCTTTTCTTCAGTCTACTTCCCTTTTGTTATTTCTCCCTATACCCAGTTCATGTTTTTGGCTGAATCAGACACCTCTGGTCAGCTGTGCCCATTCCTAAGGCACATGTCCCCAGGGCAGTGCTGTGCTACCCCCCTGGCGCTCCTCCACAGCCCAGGCAATTGCCTAGAGTGAAAGGGCTTCCAGGACCCAGAGCCAAAACATGAGAAAGAATTTGCTTTTCTCCAAGTCTTCTCCAAGTTTTCTTACAAGTCCTGGCTGCTGGAAATAATGCTCCTCCTTGCTCATCAGACAGCTCCTTTACTTTTAGCAGAGGCCGATGAGCTCCACGGCCCAGCACCAAGAGCATGTGGTTGGGAGCATGGAGAGAAGCAGGACTGCTCCCTTTTGCAGCAGTGTGCTTCTAGGTGAGGTAGAGCAATCTCACAAATTTACGGTAAGGTTGCAGGAGGAGACAATGTGGCTCGGACAATGTGGATTGGAAACAGCTTGCAGCCATCCAAATTCCTCACAGCCATTCTGCTACAGAAGTGGCTCCTGCTCCATGGTGGAAGAGACCCTCCACTCCACATCTTAGGGCCCCTCTGGTCCTCTTCAGGCTATTACTATGTTTCAGCAAACAGAATTTGCAGGGATGAGGCTGATGCCAGAATAACTATGGACATGAGCTCCCCTCCTCATAGGCATGGGGAAAGCAGAGTGTTTGGGGGCACACAGTGATGTCAAATGCCATAGCTTCTTCAGTGTCTGTGACCATTTACTCTGTGCTGGTTGTCTGTCTTCATAAGCATTCAAACTTCTTGCTTCAGTAAGAACAAAATCATAAAGTAATTAAAGAATGGAGTATCTAAGCAAGCAATGTAATCCTTATACACTGGACTTATCTCATGGGTGGGTGGAAAATGTCCCCAGTAGCTTAATTCCCATGACATCAAGAGACCTCTTACAAGACTAATAGGGGTATGAAATGGGGAAACTCACTGGGGCAATTTTCTTCCTCTTTCATTTTCCACATGTGTGAATATAATGCCCTTAATTGGTAGATTCAAGTTTAAAAAAAAAAGTAGTTGACACTGAAAAGAAAGACCATGTGTTTCAGTAATGGTCAAAGAGTTTATATGTCCATATTTTTTGCCCTGAGAAAGAATTTTTAAAAATCACAAAGAAATTTATCCCCTTTGAGACATCTCTTCATGAGATATCTTTTTTTTAATAGGCATTTCTTTTTAAAGAAATTGGAAGAGACACCTGGATCACCAAGATCAATTCCCCATCATCACAACTACACAAAAGCTGTTTACTCCAAAGCATCCCCTGAACAACCCCTTCCTAAGCCATGAAATGCCACTCTAAATATGTTTAACTTTGAAGGTTACAAAACCAGTGTCTCACAGTAACACAGCAGGAAAGACCAAGGACATTATACTGAGTATAATGAGCATAATGAGTCCCTCCACTTCTAAGGAATTTGAGATGAAACACCTGAATAAAGGACCAGATCTCTTGCTGCCAGAAAAAGCCAAAAGAAACTCCCAAAGTCCTTTACTAAATCTCACTGAAAATCCCTCTCTGATCCTCATCCCATTAATTGTCTTAACACCAAATATGTGAGCAAAATATATTCTTAACTTAGTTTCTCTAAGCTGTGCTTTATAGGGAACAAATCAAAAGTTTTGGCAAACCAGCATCTCCTCATTCTTCCAGAGACTTTCCTCATTAACTGGGATGGTAAGTGGACAGAACAAATACTATATTCTCTCCCCAAAACAGAGGCCGTGGGGGGTGGGGTGACTGAAAGCAGGACAGACATTTTGAGGTCAGAATTAAACTGGTTGGGGCACTCTGCATGCTGGTTGCCATGTGTGGCTGCCCCTACCAAGGCTGCAAGCAGCCAGGTGGGTTGGCTGGAAGACTGTTCCTACAGCGGGTCAGACATGCCCCCGTGCAGCTCAGGTCCTGGATAAAAAAAAAGTCACAACCTCAGACCTTTGAGTTACATCTCAATGGTGGTAGTCCTGACATTAAACTGTGTCCCATGAATACAAAGTCTTCCTATAATCTTTGATTTTTGTTATTTTTCATCTGTGAGGGCTTGTTCTGAAAATGCTAAAGTACTGCATAGCCAAGGGGGTATCCCTACATCTCTGCTACCAGTTCACAGACAATTTATCCCTTTGATTAAAAAAAATCTAAAGAAATATCCACCCTTATTTGCTTTCCAAACCACTATGTTGCACTGTGTTAGAAGTTGATTTTTTTTAATCACCCAAGCAACAATACCAGTGTATCACAAACATACCACAAGCATATTACAAACTCTACAGTCTTCTTACCATGAATCTCAACCTTTATCACTCATCTTGGCAAACACATACCCACAAGTTTCCCTAGAGGTTTCACTGCTGCTAGAAAAGAGCTGTTTTGTGGATCCCCTTGTTAAAACACTGTCAGAACACCACTGACATAGTATTCCCAAATCAGATTCTCAGTTCTGCAATATTTTCTCTGTAGTCTTTGAGAGCTAGGCAGTTTTCACAACAGCAGTGTGGTTTGAGAAAAAAACAGAACACAAACACACACATGCAAAGCCATATTTAGAATTGAGGAATGGTATCATCTTCTTGAGGTGAAGAAAAATTCCATATGTTGTTTTAAGTATTATGAGAAAGGTACCCTTTTCATTGAAAAAGGCTTCTTCATTTTTGTGGAGACTTGTCTCAAATACAGATAGTGAAATAAGCTCTTGGCTTCTTAGCCCTCAGAAGTCAGATATTGTGCCATAAAATTTCCCACCTTAGAGGTGATTATCCAATGCACAGTGTGTCCTGAACCACAGCCTTCAGTCTCAATATTGCTTTCTTTGTGGGTCCCACAGGGTTCAGACATTGGCATTATGCATCCCCCCAGCATCCTTTGATTCCTACTGTGTAGTGATCCAAAACAGCTTTAAAATATCAGAATTGTTTATGTAACAGGGTATTTTGTTAAAGCCTAATTTACTTCACATTGTTGGCATGACTATCTTGCCATGAAGTGGATAAGGGAGGCAAAGGAGCATTGCCAATGTGTAAATCTGCTCCCTTAAGTATTCTCTTGCTTCTTACCATGTTTAAATCCAGCCAGGCTTACCCATTTGCACATATGTAGTTTGGAAGTACAGCCTGAAAAAAAAAAATCAACCTGGTACACTTTCCAAGGGCTAAACAAAACCATGAAAGAAACAAGCCCTACTATTGCCTCTTTTTTGAGGATTTCTCAAAGGGTTGAGGGATATCCCATCTCAGCAATACCTTTATATAAATAAAGGTATTGCTATATTTATATATTTATTTATATATTTATATATATAAAATATATAAAGCAATACCTTGCTTTACCAAGGTAAAGCAAGCAATACCTTGCTTTCCTGTATTTTTCACAGTAGCTTTAACAATTTAGTCCAAGATTGTTTTAAGCAGAAATCAGAGTATCATGTTCAACATTATTATAGGTAACTCCAAATCTGCCCAACCACCAACTGAGCTGGAAGTTTTGAAATTTTTCCTAACTTACTAAAGTGTTAAGAACTCAACTCTAGAAGGATTTGTGCCATGGTTATATTTCATTAGGCACTCAGATACAGCAGCTGGCACAGGAGAATCTCTCTGCGCCTTGTACAAGCACTGAATTTTGATCAAGGTGTCAAGCACGCGTGAATGCTTGAATCTGACTTTCTGATTCTCTTCAGACACTGTAGTTGTTTCTGAAGCTACTAAGAAGCAAGAAAATCATCCACATTCTGTCAGGTAAATGCCTTTATGCCCAAAAAGAAAAAAAAAATTACTCATACAGTACCCACCTTTCTGAAATTAAGGCTCCAGCTCTCCTATGTGAGAAATAGTATCTTGTTCCACCATTCCATGGCTACATTTTATTGAGTTTTAGACTTGATATCAATACATGAGAGGCAGAAAGCCCAGGCTTTCCATTCCTGACCCACATTCCAGTTTATCTTTCTTGGCTGGCTTAACATCCACCAACAATTTCTATGTTGTGCTTAGCAAAGCAGAAGACCTGCAAAACCAACATCATGTTTTGTTAGTAGAGCACGTTGTGGATAGCTGCCCATAGAAATAAGGTCTAAGCAAGATGTCAGAATGAGGCCCTTGTGAGCAGAAGCAGCTGTAGGGCTGGCACCATCACAGCCTCTCTAGTATGGATAGAGTTACAGCATACAATATAAGTATGCTGCAGCAATAGAACTCCTTTCTGCATGGAAACAGCTGAGCTATCAGCTAGCCCAGGGGTTCCCTAGGTTATTTTCTTAATACATTTTGTGGCCAAACAATTCATTAAGAAACATTGATTTCAGCAGTGTAGCCCATTTTTTTGAGAAATCCAAAGTTTCCTCTTTTTACCATATAGGTAGATTCTAAGAAATGCAGGGTGGTGGTCAAACAGGGGGCTTCCATCAGGAAAATAACCAAGATTAGGTCCAACAGGAAGACTTAGTTATATGCACAGTTGTAGACAGACCCACTCTTTTTTGGTGCTATCTTACTGGACACAAACAACCAGTCCACACAGCCTCGTAAGAAGGACACAGGAGCTCAGAAACAGTGTTCCCAAAACAGCTCCCCTCTTGCTCCTTATCAGCTCAGAGCTAAGGTAAAATGCCTAGAAATAAAGTGAATTCTATTTGATAAGAGAGATGAAGGGTAAAGAAAAGTACTACCATTTTGATGGTGAAAGGAAAGCTGCAGTTACCTTGCTTTCTGATACTCTCCCTATGAGCCCAAAAAGCAAATCCTTCTTAATTTCTCCTTTTCCTTTCAACAATCTGTTGTTGTTTTGTTTGTTTGTTTTTTCATTTTGAAGGATGAACACCACTCCGGTGTTGTTTATCTTGCTGCATTCATATTAAAAAGGGAAAAGAGCAGAGCTGATATGATGGGTCTCCCTCACTCAGCATGATAGTGCTTCAGCTGCCCACCACCTCACCACTACCCAACACGGGATGCTGGAGCATGATACTGTTCCAAGCTGGAACAACATGCCACTTGAAGAAATATTCACCTGCAGATCTTCCCCTTTAAGTGACTCCATGGGCTGGACCCTCAGCCTGTCACAGGTTTCCAGCAACATGAAATTAGGCCATTGTATCCATTTAAACAAGTCTAAATCAACCTTATATGAACACACAGACACAAGATGAGTACCAGCTGACAAATTCTGCTTCCAGCTGCACCACTGTATAATTTGAGAAAACTCTGTTGAAGATTACATCAACAGTTTACATCAGCACAGTCTAGTTCTTGGCCTCTAAAAAGGCAGCTCAACATAGAAGGGAGCAATCTCTTCTGCTTTCCTCTGGGATATTGGTGGTCAGAAGTGACCAAAAGTCATCATCAAGAGTCCATCACAAGTTCCCACGCAAAAAGTGCCTTGCAACAGCAGGGCTTCTGGTTACCCCACATACATAGGCAAATAGCCAAGGAAATATCTTCAGATCTGTAGTTCAGCCAACAGCCTAGCAGGCTGAAATAACTGGTTGCAGTCTTACTCTGACATATTAAATATATACACCAGAACAGCCACGATCACAGTTGGCACAAAACATGCTTTGACTGGTATTCTTTTTACAAAGCACCTTGAATCACGCATTTTTACCACTCCCCATTCTTTAGCTTTTTGGAGGCTGGATAAGGACAGCAATTACTCTACACATTCACAGTGGCAGACCATGTTACCCTGTCTGGGATAGTGCCTTTCATAAATGAAGCACTCAGATTTAGAAAGAAAAACATCTCTTCTGTTAATATACCCAAATCTGGCTGCAGCTGACAGGCCATTAAAGAAACCTAATTGCATTTTAAGAGCTTTGATTAAAGATATCTGGGAGACTTCATTAGCTTTGCTCCATGTTTGGCTAATCAAGGTGGTCAAAAGGCCACAGGTCCACAAAGCACCATTCAAGTGTTTCTGAAATCTCATCTGAAAGACACTTTGCAGCACCCAATTGAGTGCTGGGACCCAAAAGTGTGAATTTGGGTCCTAATGACACAGTAACACCTCAGGAAACAGACTAGAACATGCACATGATTCTCCTTAGGATCCCAAAGGATTACCCTCCCCTTATCTTTGACTAAATTCTGCAGTTTCTAATTATTGAAATTTTGCCTTTGAAATCCATGGGAGTTTGTAATTAAAGATTACAGAATTTGGGACCTTGTAGGAGCATTTTCAATGAAACAGAAACTGTTTTTTCAGAAACTTCCTAACTAATTATTTCTAGGCTCAAGTAGCAGTCTTTTACTTATGAATTCTTAATCTGGTAGAGTGACAAACTTAGTTATATATGAACATACACACTAGAAGTTGCAAAAGAAGGTAGGTTGCCAAGAAACAAACATCTATTTCTTTACTTAGCTTAGAAAATTAAGGGGAAGTACAGCAACTTCACACTATAAAAACATGGTGTGTTGAGGAATAATACTCTGTGAAAACAAGGAAATTGTCTATGAAGATGTAGGAACTACTACCGCTACCTCAGCCAGAACCAAACTCAGGTGGACCTTACTGAGATTTATACAGCATTTGTTAAACTCACTTTAAATAATTATTCCCCCACCTCCCTTATCTCATAATCCATGAGCCACTTGCAAAAGCAAGGCAGCAACATACTGAAAGAAAGCTAATTCTCTCTGTATATCAAATGTAACTTTAGCTTCAGAGTTGAAAGAACCATAAGAAAGCACTTCCTCCAAGGATTTATGTCCCAAGAAACTACAGATTTTTAGATCAGTTCAAATATACCTCAGCTTATTTAATTGCTGTATTTTTGGAGATTCCTACTTCATAAGCATTCCCAAAGTACAAAGAATCAAGCAGAAAGATCTGGCTAGAAAGAGGTAGCTTTGAATATGAATCTAAGGAAATCCTCATAGTCTTGCCTTACCAGAGAGCATCAGAGCAACAACATACATGGGTCTATGCACATCTGAGAGACCCACCAGAGCTCTACAACCAAAACAACATCTTGTCTTGTCTTTTATTTTCTTTCACCACCACCCTCAAGTTTTCCTTTGCCCTACAAAGCTGGGCACCACAGTAATTTATACCTTCCAACCAAAAGGGTGTGTTTAGGAAGGTGTTTCAACTAGGAATGAGCTGTGAGCACCTGTGTCCTGTTATCGCTGAACCTTGGAAGGAGCCTAGCAAAGCAGAGTCTTCATACAAGACAAAGCAAGGCAAGGTAGGATACAATGAGATTAAAAAAGAATTATTTTACTAAAAAAATAATTCCATTTCTAAGAAGTATTAGTTTTCACTAAAGTTGCATCAAAGGGATGAAAATGGTCTCATAATCAGAATCTAAACTCAGTGGTCATTAGGGCACCAGATTATATAGCTCTAGAGGATTAGTGGTAATTCCCTCACTGTCTCTAAGGCCAAAATCAAAAGGCATAGTAAAAACAGAGTTCAGGCCTCTTCTATACTGGTGCTGGCTGGCCTTATCGTGGGTGGAAAATTTGAGCCTTATGGCGATAGTCTCAGCAGTTTCATATTCTCAACAGCCCTGGAAATTTGCTGCCTTTAACATACAAAAAGGCTTCAGATATTCTTGTATTCAAAATGTGTTGTGATCATTCTTTGCAATGAGAAATTGAGACACTTTGTTTTCATACAAGCTATCAGCTTGAGCTAAACACCACAGAAAACCTCGTCTTAAGATCCTAGTGAGGATGTGACTTTATCTTTATTCTTAACTCAGGAGAATTAATTAATCTCTCATGACATACCGGGAAAGCTAAGATGTGAGATAAAGAGGTATGTGAGAAGCTCTATTATTTATTAGAATTCCGTATTTAATTTGGTCAGGCACCTGGTTAGGCATGAGGAAGGAGAGGAAGGTACAGACAGGGAGCGTTCCATGACTATGTAAATGGCATTTGCCTGGGAAGGGTCAAATAAAGCCAGAGACCTTTTTGTTCTGTTGTGTTGGTTCTTCCACACAAGCAACAAAATAAAACTACCTAAAATGTAAGAAAGCTTAAGAACTTGCAATTCATAGAGATAAGTACAAGCTATGGTATACAGACACCTTGGAAGATTTGAATCCCTGACATGCAGTGTGTCTCAGGAACTTTGAACTGTGAATCTTGTCTTCAATGACTAGACTTATAGTGTGCATTTCAGTTTTGGACGATTAATCCTTGCATGTGTGCACAGCATAGGATGTGCCATCCCACAGGTGTTATAAGAGACAGTCTCTGTTTCATCCGAGACCAAGCATGGCACAGCCAGGCTCATCCTAGTTTCTCAGCACTGTAACTTGACCCTGGGAATTTTTTCCCAGTCCCAATTGACCTTGGGCCTCTCTCTGTATGTGTAAGAAGTATAAATTGAGGCTGGCATGATGCCTCACTTGCTTTCATCATGTTCAGGTCTTTTCAACGTGATATTAAAACCAGCCTTGTTTTGCCTATGCTAACACTTCTACTATTAGCATCATGTCCTGCTGACAAAGGACTTAAAAAGTACTAACGACAACAGGACACTTGAAAAATGGAAGTAGAAGAACTGCTGTTGTATAACAGAGCGTACTGGAAATTCCCCTTCCGGTTCCAGACCACTGCACTCTTTGCAATAAACTGTCATCCAGGACAGGTTGCACTGGTTCCCTGTAGTAGCTCCAGAAACACCTTAAAAACACTGTCTTTGGGGGAGTGGGCAACGACACAACAACCTCCCACGGACTAGTCTCTGTCAAGGAGGGGATGAACAAGAGAAGTTCCTCCTTAATAGTTACATGGCCCTGAATATCACTACGGTTAGCACAAGTGATGCTAGCAGCGTTACTGTCAGATTCCACTCATCTATAAGTGCTATACTGCTATCTAGGATTGCTCAGATGCAAAAAATGAGCACACAGTGTAGCACTTATTTATTCTTTGAATCTGGATAAATAGCCAGAATTCTGATGTTTGACTAGAAAAATGTGTAGGTAGGTAAAGATAAAATGTCTGGGGAAAACCAAAGAGTGCATCACCACTATGTGAACGCATTTGCAGGTGGGAGAAAACAACAGAGCATAGCTATTGCCTGAGGAACATGTCTTGCACCTGGTTCTCTTTGGGTGCGGGGCCATGTGGAGGTCTGCAGTGCGGGTCCCTGACACATCTGCACCAGGTGACATACAGCAGCACAGTCCAGAGGGAAGAGGAGAGGCGGTATTGCAGTGTGAATGCAGGGAGCCCCATGTCTCCATAGTGGAGGAAGCCTGTGGCACAGAATAAACACGCTCTTTCCATGCTCAGGCATGGGGTGCAACTGGTCTGATGTTTGCAGATAGCAAACCTACCGGGGCAAAAAAACTCCAAGAAATTGTGCACGTTACATTTGCGCTGTGCTGATATTTGGGAATGATTTCTTTTCTCTGAGGTTTTGCAGTACCCAGCTGTTTGGGACTGCAAGACATAAAACATCCCCAACAATACTTGAATTTTACTACAGTGAAATTCCATGGACAGAGAGGATGCTCTTTTGGGCAACTGGCCTCATTTTGAGAGCAGCAGCAAAAAAATCCAACAACTTGGTCTTTAGGACCATTGCATATACTAGGCCTGAGTGGTGGGGGGAAACATTCTGTACATTTTGTTCCAGTTACAAACAAATGTTGATCTGATCATATTTTGGGGACTGTTTTGTGATTCATAAATATTCATATGCTTGGAGTTCCAAGCTCCAATATATGCTGAATCAATTTCCAATAATATTTTACGCTTATTTGAAAAGTCTTCATCAAGAATGCCTGCTGTATGTGCTTTGCTATGTAATTCTTATGGAAAGATCTGCTAGAGGAAAATAGTGCCATTAAATATATCACGTGAAATGTCTAACTATTGGGCAGTTATGCAAATTTGATTGAATTGTTTCTGTTAGTTACAATAAACAATAGAATCACACTGAAACAATGTAATTTCAAATTGAATGTTCTGTTCTTATATTCATAACTAGAATCATGTTGGTTATTTACGTAAGTCATTCTGCCAGAACAAAGCTAATATCACATAACTCATTACCATGACAGTGCAAACAGCACATTGTGAGTGCTCGCTGAACATTTCTAATGTAACCAAAGCCAGAAAAATATGAAATTTAATGTAATTGTGCTGAAGGAAATACACATCTGAATCTCTCTATTGCTTTGTAAATAATAAAAGTGTGAAAAGTTACCTGATTGCCCTGAGATTTATTTTATTGCTTTAACTGGAATTAAGGTAATGAGAGTCTGTTAATTTGTTAATAATAATAGACACATTATTCTGACTCTTCGGTAAATTTAGAATGATAATTGAGAATGAACAAACTGAACAATGCAAGACATTTTAGTGATTACATTGGTAAATCCCTTGAGATAAACATATTGATCAATTTATGTTATATAAATCTCTCCAAACCCTTAAAAGAATTTGAAATTAGAAATAGAAGCTGAAATTTAAAACAGTTTTATTCCCTAGGAACCCTGAATGATTGTTCCTCCATGACAACTACAAGTAAAAATGGAAGTTTTTAATATACTCCTCCTTTCCTAAGTATTTAATATTTAAACTCATTTCCTTTCCCATTCCTTACCTAGTCTGGAAAGATGTCAGGGAAGATAAAAATAGACCTTTATCCATTTTTAGGGTCTATTTTTATCTTTCTACTGTGGTTCTCTATCGTTCAGTGTTGAGGACCATTTTTTCCTGCTTTGGCAAGAAGATGCTGTTTCTCACATTCCTTTCCTTCAAAGATAAACTGATTTGGATTGTTTTTGCAAGTTTTCTGTTATTTTGAAGAAAGTTTTTTTTAAAAAAGGTAAAATGTGTTGGAAATTTAGAGGTCATGTATGGTCAGTTAAAGAACAATGCATGAAAACCTTCAGTTAATATCTTGTCTTTACTTCAGATGCTGATGCTCAAGGGCTCAGCCACTAGAGGGTAATACAAGATAAGGAAAAAGGGAACCTAATACCCTCCAACTTGAGCTATGGTTTGTTTCCACAACTTAGAAAAAGTTCAGATTTTAGTGGCAAAGTTTATTCAGTTATTTTCTAAGACTGCTTGGTCACAGTAAAGATCTGTTGCTGCCTACGCTAAGGTGACATGGCAGAACCACAGCTAAGGACAAAGACACACTTGTACACAGGAAGGTGTACTTGGGAGAGGGAGTATGATCTGGCAGTTTCTCTACTTAAAAAGCTACATTGACAAAGGAAATGCTTTGTAAACTCTAATGAAGTCTTGAAGACAACTGCTGAAAGTTAATTCCAATGTTGCTCTCAGGCAGGTGAGCCCAAATCCCCCTGAAGCTGCTATTTTTCCAAAATGAAAGTGAAATTTGGCCTAATGGAAATTTGGCCTTAGGAATGAGAAATGAGGTTTTCTAATGGAATCACAGAAAGCAGAGTTAGAAAAGACCATCCTATTTGGGCCTAAACAAATGCAACCAAAAGCTCTGGGAACTTTTCAGTGACTTTTACAGGCTGGATGGAAGGGCCACTGAATGATTCCCAGACACCAAAGGCTACAGGGCTTCAGACCACACTACAGGCCTTACTTACAGAGTTTATAATCTGAAGTGCATCGTCCTCTCTACTTTCAAGTGACTGAAGAACTAAGGTTTCTGCAAGTTCCTTGGAGATAAATGCCTCTGCACTGACTCATACAGGAAATTGCTGAATGACATGCAATAGCTGTTACATTCTCAAATCTTTATGCACAAGGCCAATACAAAATGTTCTAGGCACTATACTATGCAAGATGTTTGATTTTGCTGGGATTTAATTTCCCCAGCTTTTCCTTCTTTTCATTTATTCAGTGCAAATGAATTTACAGATATGGCTTATGTCATTAGGGTCAGTACTGAAAGTTGTGAGCTGATCAAAAATGTCTATGAATACCACATCTGACTGACCTGTACTGGGTTCAGACCAAAGGCACTGGCAAGAAGAGATCCATGTATTGTAGCAATACTTTAAGACATTATGAAAATAAATGCTGTGATCACAATTACAGATAAGTTACCTTTGCTTTTTTTCAGAACTAAAGTAATTGAGATAGCATATACAGTGAACTTTGCTGCATGTATGGGTAGGCTTGGGTCTGGAGTAAGCAGATCTGTAGCCCTATTAACAAATCTAAGCTTGTCATCAACAGATTTGCTTTTCATCCTTGGGACTCCATGAACTACTTCTCATGCCCAAAAAAGCTCTGTGGACTATTTGGTGATGGCTTTGTGGTGTGGACAGGAAGAGGTATGAACACAGGGAGAGGAAGAAGGTATTTCATATGGCCTGTCTCTGGGACCCTAACAGCTTACTCTCTGTTTGGGGTGTACACAGGCAGTGTAGTGAGAGTGGGAGAGAATGTCTGCTCCAGGTGCAGCCAAATCCGATGCTTGCTTTGAACCTTCCCTTATATTCTATCTCCATTTGTACTCTGAAATTTGTCATGCATTTTTTTATTCGAGACTGGAAGGCACCCACCAGATCCCACTAATGGCCTCCACACCTGGAGCTGTGCACATGCTGTCTTACCTTGTGATCCCCTGAGATCCAAGGAAAATTCCACAGTTTGGCCTCCAGAGTCTGGTATGTGAAAGGTGTCCAAGATTTTGCAGTAAAGCTGTTATATACAGCCAGTGTTATTTTGTCTAACAGCTCCTGACACTTTACTCCATCGATCATATGGCTCCTTCCACAGTAAAATCCTAAAAGATTTCCTGTGAGGAATAGACACAAATTAATAATAAGCTGTTCCTCTTTGGGGAGAATTATGGGCCGATAGACCATATGTAAGAGAGACTCTGAAAAAGTGTGAAATCACACTTTGGTAAGAAATGCATGCTCAAAGCATGTAGATTCTGATCTGCTACACTTGTTTAAAGAAGTTTGGTCAAGTTAAATCACTCCCAAATGTAGACTTTAGCATGTAAGACCAAGAGATGCCTTCATCATATTAAAATATGCCTAGAAGTGTACTCAGAGCTTGTAAGTTTAATAAGTATGCATTCTCCTGCGGTAGTCACAGCTCACACACTTCAGCATTGTTCCACCACATATGAACACTTCAATAAAGCTAATTAAAAATAAGAAATGAGAATTTGAAATACACCAGAAGATCAATATCTACTGGGATTTTCAAAGGCACTTAATTGTAAAACTCCCCCCATCCACATTATCTGCCTCTATACCACTCTAATTACTATTGAAAATCCACTTATAACTGGAAAGGAAAACTTTTTATTATTATTCAAGGTAAGATATATGGTCAGCACAAGCAGCAGGGTAAAGCCTTTTTAAGCCTTTGATCAAGTATTATTTGGAATTATTTTATTACAGTATAGTCTATGGTTTATATTAATAATTATATTTTTCAATTTATCCTTTTATTTCATCCCAGTTTGGGATATTTCAAGTAAAAGGAGAAAGTTTTTGTTTTTAACTGAGTTGTTTTGGAGGACAAATTTCTATTGCTGGGTTTTTCAGTATTGGCTGTTCATTATTACAGAGTCACAGAGGATAAACATTGCTCACTGAACTGCTGACTAAAGCTTTCAAAGTCAAGAATGACAAGTGGCATGCCATGAATAAAGACCACCTGGTGCAGGTATTTTTATATTTATGCTTGTATTTTAATAGCCCTTAGGATTTGTGAATGTGTTCACAAAGGAAGCAGGCATGTCCTGACTATTCAGTTTTTCTCCATAAATAACAGCAGAGCAGGTTTGTTATATCCTCTCGCAGGAATTGTGAACCCTTTTAGTATTAGATGGACAAGGGACTTTGCACCCTGCCTTTGGGAATGCAAAATCTTAAAATCCTGATAAACTAGTCAGGGACAGGGTGAGGGCTGCAAAGATCTGAAAACACTGTAGAGCCATAAGGCCTGTAGTCTTTCTGAGGGACAGAGGGGGACAAGAAGAGACAAGCCAACTACTGCATCAAGCTCTTGTAAATATTCATTTTAACTCATTTCAACCTTCTCATCCACAAACTTTTCAAAAAAGGCAAGATATTTCTAAATCAAAACCCTCAAAACTGGAAACCAAGCAACACAATCTTCCCTCCGCCCAGTTTTCTAAGATTAAGGAAAAAATTTCTTGTGTTTAAGAGGCGTGTGAATTATGAAACTAGTGTTTTCTGTTCCAGAGAGCCATCAAACCCAGAGACAGGCAAAGAAGTAAATCTTTCAATGCCTTATCTAACTCCCATTAAAGTCTCTCTTAGATATCATGTTTATTAAGTGGGCAGCACTGGAGCAACTCCCTGCCATGATTTCTTAGCACAAGTGTAGAACCCAGTGACACTTTGCTTGATGGGGAGAACTAGCACATCTCCTTCATGGGTATATGCTGCTGAAAATTATGTTGCTACAGAAAATGGGTTTCTGTAGAATATCTCAAAGATACTCTACACGCAACCCAGTACTCCTCAGAAACAATGACCTGGAGCAATATCAAAGAAATCACAACTCATCAGCTAAACTTTAATAAAATAAAAGGAAACAATCTTAAATCTTTGCAATATTACTTTTTTTTTTTTTTTACCAGAAAATGATGACAATAACAGAGCAAAACAAAAGGCCCTTTCTTGTCAGAAAGTCAACTTCATGTCCTCTGATGTTACTTAGCGACAAAGTAGACAGTCATTGGGTCAGTAGAGGGGAAGAGAAACTTATTCTACCTTATGGGTCTTTTTTGGGATAGGCTGAATATCCTGTCTCTTGCTACTTGCTACAGAGAAGCTGAGATAAATTTGTAGTTTAGACTCAACTTAAATTGGATGGATCTTCCCAAAATATCTGTTAAAAAATAAGCTACATTTTATCACAGCAGCATCAAGCAGTGCAGGTCAAATGGATACTTTTTCATTTTTTTCTCCTGATTCCACTCTACTTTGTCCACTAGACGTCAAAGTCATTGTGGGGAAAACATCCTCAAAGGTAACGGAGTTGAAGTAAGAGTTAACTTGTCCTCAAGCAGCCAGCTAGGAAACTTCTTGCAAAAGGTTGTTACTGTCTGTCTGGGATGATTTAGGGAATGTAATAAACATACTGCTGATCTCATTTTCAGTGCAAGCAAGAAGCAAAATAGATGTATTAACTCTTCAGGGCCTAGCCATTTCTCTTTCATAAACACTGAAAATTAAACAGTTGTCTGCTGCTGTGGACCCTAGAATCCAAATTTAGTTACATTGTTGGCATAAATGTGTCCTTAAACATCAACAAGTTAATATTGTTGAGATTAATTATAGAATAACTCAGAAAGGCTCTGCTGAGGTAATCTACTAAATTATTGAGTCAGTTTACATACCTAATTTTAAGCATATACTTAAGTACCTTGTTAAACTGAGACCCAGGCAACTACACTATTTGTCCCTTTTGATTAATTCCTAAGTTGTGAGCCAGACGTGTCACTGAACAGATTTTTCCCCCTTCTCTGTTGTGATTGCCTGTCTCTACTGATTCTCTTCAACTGATTATTTCCTAATTCTGCCAAGAAAATTAACTTATTAGATCCTCTAAAGGGTTTTGCTTTTACCAGCATAACCATCTCTGCAACTATTTTAAGTCTTATCAGGATTTGGCAAGAGTAATGTAATACAAGTCCTTTCTCTTTCTCCACTAAAAAAAGCAGACATTAAAGAGAAATTGCTCTGACTATACTACCTCTTTCCTTCTAGCTTTTCCTTTCTCCCCTATTTCCAGTTTTGAACTGGCTTTTCCAAGTCTGTCTTGTGTTGATTTTGGTAGAATCTGCAAATTGAAGAGATCACCTTTCCATTTATTTCACAAATTCAGTGGAGTCCTCTTATAGCTGTACTGGGTTTTTCAGGGGAAGCCATAATAAAAACGAAATCAAGCACACAATATGCTTTTGAAAGCCAGAACTGCAGACCCTTATGAATGCTTTAAAAATTAAAAAATCAAAAAAAAGGAGGAGGATCTTTAGTCATAGGAGAGCTATGACATACCCAAACACTTCTACTGCATTTGAAAAGCAAAGAGCTCTTATTTAGAATAGAGTAGAACAGAACAGAACAGAATAGAATATTTCAGTTGGAAGGGACCTACAACGATCATCTAGTCCAACTGCCTGACCACTTCAGGGCTGACCAAAAGTTAAAGCATGTTATTAAGGGCATTGTCCAAATGCCTCTTAAACACTGACAGGCTTGGGGCATCGACCATCTCTCTAGGAAGCCTGTTCCAGTGTTTGACCACCCTCTTGGTAAAGAAATGCATCCTAATGTCCAGTCTAAACCTCCCTTGGTGCAGCTTCGAACCATTCCCACACATCCTTTCACTGGATACCAGGGAGAAGAGATCAGCACCTCCCTCTCCACTGCCCCTCCTCAGGAAGCTGTAGAGAGCAATGAGGTTGCCCCTCAGCCTCCTTTTCTCCAAACTAGACAAACCCAAAGTCCTTAGCTGCTCCTCACAGGGAATTCCTTCCAGCCCTTTCACCAGCTTTGTTGCCCTCCTCTGGACACAGTCAAGGACCTTCACATCCTCCTTAAATTGTGGGGCCCAGAACTGCATACAGTATTCAAGGTGAGGCTGCACCAACGCTGAATACAGCAGGACAATCACCTCTTTTGACCAGCTGTGTTTGCTGCAGCCCAGGATGCGGTTTGCCCTCTTGGCTGCCAGGGCACACTGCTGACTAATACTGACCCTGCTGTCAACCAGCGCCCCCAGATCCCTTTCTGCAGGGCTGCTCTCCATCCACTCCTTTCCCAATTTATACTTGTGCCTGGTGTTACTCCATCCCAGGTGCAGAATCTGGCATTTGGACTTGTTAAATTTCATCCCATTAATCATTGTCCAGTGCTCCAATCTACCTAGATCCCTCTGCAAGGCATCTAGACTCAGCAAGATAGAGGTCATATTGGGGAATGAAGATAGGGCATACAAGGCTGGAGAACCACAAGGACCAGATCAAGCCCTGTGCTTAGCAGGGTCAGCACAGTTGGGCTTAGAGGCATGGGAGAACCCCTTTCTATGATACCAGCACATGGATTTCCACTTGCACTTTTATGATTGTAGGGTTTTTTGCATGGACAGAATTGCTAACTACTAACAAGTCTCCTGGGGAACTACGATATATATCCCATACCTCCTTTCTTTGTCAGACGCGTGGCAGATTCCCACCTCCTCCTGCCAGTAGACTTAGCAGAAAATGTTCAGTCTCCTAGCTGCCCACTTCAGTTGATTGCCTTAGTCCTCCCATCTTTGTGGGGCAGAGGAAGCAACTGGATAAGTTGAGGCCCCAAATATTGTACTGGTTTGGCTCCCTGAAGATGGCAATGAAATGTAATACCTGTTCTGTGTGGCTTTATAATAAAAATAACAAATAGGATGGCCTTTTCTCAGCTATTCACACAGGAGGGACAACACTAAATCAAACTCTAAGGGACTTTTTTCCTCTCTGTGGTATTATTCAATAAATATAATATGTAGCTTTTAATGACTTTTTTTTTTTTTAATGTCACTAATGATACTAATCTGGGAGCTTCATGTCACTTGTGTATATTTGCAAAACAGGCTTCCAGCTGAGTTTGGCACAATTCCTGTTGCTCAGACAAAAAAAACAAAAAGTGTGTACTGATCAGGATGCACATTTTTGGGATGCCTTCAGCACGATTTTCTCCCATATTCACCACTGTATCAGTAACACTTGATTTGTTCACGGTATAAAACTAATCAGCATTCACTGCAGTTGTACTTTGTCAGTACTGCTACAAAACATGTCCTGGTGCTGTACATTAGCATGTCAGAGTTACCACAAAATTAGTGACACAATTAGCAATCACCTCTGGGGAGTTTGATTTCAGGTGACTTGCTCAGCAGCTATCCCTTCCGTCCCTTCAGGCAGATCACTGACTCATTCAGTCCATGACTTTCCGTGCTTCCAACAAGAAGGCAGAGTCTTGCACAGAACAGTGCTTTGCTATGCAGCTGATTTATCCCACAAAGTTCACCCTGGGCAGTGGTTGAGACAGGTCCTCCATCAACATAGCATGCAATCAAGTAATTAAGGGTTGTATTGTAATGGATAAACATAAGATGGATGATTTAATGTCCATCAGACCATAGTAGCTGTGGTATTGCCTTGCTTTTGGCACCTTTATGAATAATATGGTAACATTGCTTCCAGTAGTTTCATATAAAATATACGCACCGATCACAAATGTTGTGATCCAGGGTTCCTGTAGACTGTCTCCAGAAGCTGTCTTCCATCACAGTTCTCTTTCTGAGGGTGCCCCGTGACACCAGTTTCAGCCCTAAGATGGTTTCTGATGGATCATTGACAACTGCTCCTCCATCTGTTGCACTTCCACAAATGACAGCATGACATGATGATTCACCAATCTTATGTTAGGAGATTGCAAAAGATGTGTTTTAAAAAGCCACAGAAATGTTACTTTTATATTTATTCAGGATATATCTTCTGTATATGTTTATTACAACTGCTGGGGGAGGCTATTAGCTATTCCTATAGTCCCCTTATTGGAGAACTGGTTTGGGTCTAATTGGGATTCCAGTATGTATCAGCCTCAGAGGAACATCAGTTTTACGCTGGCCGCTATAGTCCCTAAATGCCATCATGCCAGGACCTTTGAAGTTCATTGTGTTTTCTCTATTCCCTCCTAGACCTGTCACATTCATATGCTGGAGCTAATAATATAAAGTGAGCATATGGGGAGCCCCTCCTTTCTGTGTCAGCAACAGCAGTGACTCAGTCTCTTACCATAGCAAGCTGCTTTTGGCAGTGAAGGGTTTCTAAGCAAATGCAGTTTACAGGTTGTGTCATCCAATGATAAGATGTGAAGTTTTACTTCCTAATATTCCCCATAAAGTTACATTTTCCCCAAACCATCTCTCCTCTCCCATGATCTCATTTCTCCCCCACTTCTGCCACTTCTGCCACTTCTGCCAGTTTGTCTTCTTCATGGGACAGGAGCAACTCCAGCTCCTCACTCTTGACTGGACAAGGCATAACGGCTTAAAGTAAGGGAAGAAATTCCCTCATGAGGCTGCAGTGTCCTTTTGTGGTACGTGGAACAGCTACTCTCAAAGGCCTCTGCCTAGCAGATAGATCATCAGTCTCTTTTCCCATAGTTCCTACCTTCTTAGTTTTTTCATGGCAATCAGCAAAGTGGTATCACTATCTACAGACTAAGAAAGAAAGCAGGTATGTTCGTTAAATGGTACCATGTATCTATTTGCAGTATTATGAATATTGTCCTGCCAGGTGCCCATATTGCCAATCCAACTGATTTAATCACAAGCAGTGACTAGATACAGCCTAGATTTCTGCCTGATCCCTACTATCCTTCAGCCTTTCCCTTCTTGACTGAAAAGCATAGTAGTTCCCTTACCGTACCTCAGAAGATGGCCTGGCAGTGTTCCTCAGACCTCCACAGCCTGGATAAGTATGCATCAAGAATTATTCTTGTAGGCATTTATAAGAAATAATAACCTTGCCATCAAATGGCAACCTGAAACATTGCTGTTTCAGTGCTCTGTTTGAGTCCTCTCAGCTGTTACTTGCAGTGGGTCTGGCCTGACACTGACCGACATGGGAAGAAAGGCTTGTAGTGGTTCCAGTGGGTTGGGATAAATGCAGTGTGGACTTGTGATAGATCAGTATCTCCACGGCTTTACTTTGTGGTAGTCTCTTTGAATATTTGAATTTGTAAGAAATTATATCAAACAGAAATTGCTTAACTCATTCCAGAGGCATCTTCAGCTCCTGAAATTATTTCCCATTTGTACCTCTGTTCAATGAATTTTAATAGAAAAGAGGAGAGAGAAGCCTATTGTGAGTGGTGGGGCTAGTCCCCTTAGAAAGTTCAGTGGGAATTATTCAGGCATCTTGCACTTGGTTTGCTTCAATTTCCTGCTGATAAATGCATTTGCCAGCCATTCAGTTAAGGAGGAGATAATGCCACCTTATTTAGGTAACACCTCTAACTATGATTAACAAAGATGTAATTGAAACACAGCATGCCCACCCAGACAACACACGCTTCCTTTGGTCTACAACTTTCATCTACACTTCATATAATTTAGAAAAAGCAATATACTGCTAAGTTAACGGCAATATCATCAGGTGCAATTGAATGTTTTGACTGGTAGGTGTTCTTTCTTGCAGCAGATCAGCTTGCTTTTGCTTTGACATTTATTTTGCTCTAGAAGACTGTAAACCAGTGATTGTTCAATTGTGCTGAATTAGATATGTGACATTTTTCACTGTCTTGAAAATATGCAGCTTTCTCAATTCTCCTTTTTTCATGATGCCAATCTATGTGCCATTTTTGCATGATTAAGCCTTTTTCAGATGTAATTCCCACTGTTTTGCTCTTGGGTTGTGAAAATTTGAGGTTGGTGACTTACCGTAATTACCAGCAATACCGTCCACTTCTGAAGTGCGTGCTTCCTACATTGCTATCTTTCCAAGCCTTGTTAGAAAAATGATCCCTGAAATTGTGAGTGGTTCTGCACTCAGTGACGGAGGGCAGAGCTGGTGTCCCCAGTCACTGCAGCAGTCGCAGGGGCTGAGGAACACCTTGGGCTTGGGGGGAGCTCTGAAGTAGCTTTTTCACCCATGGCACCCCCAGGGCTGCTCTTCCTCAGCAACGGATGAGCCAACAGAAATGGTGGTTGTAAGAAACGGAGAGCAAGAGGCCAGCTCAGGCTCTCCAAATTGTCTTTCAGAGGACCTTTCTTCTAGCACAGCCTGTGGAGGGAAACATGGAAGCCAGTCACGATAACTCAGCCATTTAAAGCATTTAACTTCCCAAAGTCCCTTCCACATAAAATCAATATAGCAAAGTCCCTACTGAATGGCATAAAGTTTCCAGCTGTTCTTCTTCTTAGGATAAAATTTCTGCAGGATTGCATTGTATTGTTGATCAAATTTAGCTTATCTCCTGGAGGGCTGCAAAAGAGAAACTAGGGGCAAGTTCTTCCCCAGAGAGCATTTGCAGTGATTGCTGAAGAACATGTGATGCCAGGATTCCCCAGATGGCAGTATGTGGGCTCACAGGATCTCCTCAGGAAGATTGCTCTGAATGTACCATACCTAAAACAAGTACAAGAAAAATCCCTACAGCAAATTACAGAATTTCTATTTACTTAATTAGTGTGTGCACCCAAACCAATGAAGACCCATCTTTAATACTGTATTAATTAAAACCCTAAATAGGCACACTCTTGCTGAGCTGGCTCAGCCCTCAACCTTCCCATGTAAGTATTCCAGAATGGGAAACCCACAATTCCAGGTCTCCCTTAGTCTCAGTCCTGATAGAACTCTGATCTTGGTGCTGTGAATGATGCTTAGTACCATACTGAGGCATGCCAGAACTTCAGATCCTGTCAGATCTGATCACAGCCTGCCCCAAAGCCAGCCGCTATCGCTCACACCATTGCTAATACAATCAGAAGGGGAAGGAAGCTGGTATTTTTGGACTTTTAAGCTGACATAAGCAATTGCCACTTGCTCAGAATAACTGGAAAGTTTTAAAGACATTGAAAAGATCAAGGATTCAACATGTGCCAGGAAACGCTCACACAGTGCCCTTTTACAAAAGTTAGTTTCTCACAGGTAGTGAATGGATAGTATGATACTTTGGAGAGTGCTTCTCTCTGGACAGCATTCATCTCTCTGGATAAGAACATACACTGCTACTAAGGTAGTAAAGAATTGATCTCTTTAAAGCTCCAAACATCCCTGTGGACAGCTGCTTAAGGTCAATATTTCCCCAAATGTCTGCTTTCCAGTCAATAAGTTTCAGTGTTCCCACCAATGTGGTTTCATCTCATGTCACATTCTGTGTCGTTTAGTCCTCAGCAGGTAAAACTAAGTTGTGAGTTCCTTGCACATGCGCACACTTAAAAAATCTTATCCCAGTGCCTGCAGATGCTCTGTGCTGTATTCCTGCTCTTAAAAAATCCCTACTAGTCAGGTTTCCTGGCAGACAGACTCTGTTTATTCAAAGAAAATAATAGCCTGTGGCATAGAAGTCTGGACAAATTAAATGCTCAGAAATGACTTCAAACAGTAATCTATTTCTAGGATCACTTAATCATTTTAGAAGAAAAACAAGAGAAATGCTGATGGCACTAAAGCTGTGAATGGGTCATTGTCATGGTTTAGCCCCAGCCGGCGACTAAGCCCCACACAGCTGCTCACTCACTCCTGCCCAGTGGGATGGGGGAGAGAATCGGAAGGGTAAAAGTGAGAAAACTCGTGGGTTGAGATAAAGACAGTTTAATAGGGAAAGCAAAAGCCATGCATGCAAGCAAAGCAAAGCAAGGAATGCATTCACTCCTTCCCATGGGCAGGCAGGTGTTCAGCCATCTCCAGGAAAGCAGGGCTCCATCATGTGCAACGGTTACTTGGCAAGACAAACACCATCACCCCGAACATCCCCCCTTCCTTCTTCCCCAGCTTTATATGCTGAGCATGACGTCCCATGGTGTGGGATATCCCTTTGGTCAGTTGGGGTCAGCTGTCCCAGCCGTGTCCCCTCCCAGCTTCTTGTGCACCCCCAGCCTGCTCGCTGGTGGGGTGGGGTGAGAGGCAGAAAAGGCCTTGACTCTGTGTAAGCCCTGCTCAGCAGTAACGAAAACATCTCTGTATTATCAGCACCGTTTTCAGTACAAATCCAAAACATAGCCCCATACTAGCTTCTGTGAAGAAAATGAACTCTACTCCAGCCCAAACCAGCACAGTCAGGAAGTTTCACCCCATGGAAGTGGCTTCTCCGCTAGCGCAGGGCAGGTATAGCCACTGCTATCCCCATGGCCTTGCCGCAGCTGGCTTCAGCAGCCCCAGACGGTTGTACCCACCAGGGCCAGAGGCTAAAGCCATGCAAGGGGGTCTGATGCATAGATAACAGTGAGAAGCAGGAACTCCTTCATTAGGTCCAGCTACTTAAATCAGAGCCTGGGCTTTTACATGAAATGCTTCATTCGCTCCCTGAGGTATGCAGCCCTGGGCTGGGGGAAGCATCTCAGGTAGCAGTGGCTGTTGGACCAGGAGGAGGAGTGTGCTGGAGATTAGGTGCTTTTCTAGGAGTTTCTTTTCACTATCACATGCCTAAGGTTGGGAAAAGAGGCTTCAGGACCTATGCAGGAAAAGGATGCCTCTAACCTGTATGAAATACAGCCTTTCCCTGCCACAGCCTCCTTCCCCCTTGGAATGGCAGTGAGAAGGGAATGAAGGCAGGTGGGCCTTCATACACTGATACATCAAGGAAATTATCCTCCTGCAGACCTGGGCTAGGGCTGATATGTGTTGGGGCCAGTATTGCACCCATCTTCTATAGACATACCACACGTATTTACCAAATAGAACTTTAAGCAGCTATGAAGAAAATTGTCCAGACACCAGCACTGCCTCCATTAGGTCCTTCAGAGCTAACTCCATCAGGAGTGTGTTGGGACAGATAATGACTCATTTCCATATGTGTGCAATCCAGTCATATAGTGCTGCTGGCAGAAAATTCAACTTAATAAGTCTAAAAATATGGTTTCTTTCCTCAAACAAGTTCAATCAGAAGATGAAATTGGGGACTGTAACTGAAGACTTGGTTTACTTTAAAAGGGCTGTTTTGAGCTTGTTGCCTCTCTCTACAAAACCTGGCCTCAAAGCATTGCAAGGAGTTTGCAATGAGTGAGATCCCCCAGAACTTCTGCCCCAAAAGCCTCTCTGCCAGCACATAGCTGGAAGTGCTGTTTAATGTATAATCCTGCTTGCCAGTGTCAATTAGGAATTTCTTGACCTCTGGGACAACCTTCATCAAAAGAACTAAAAATATAAATGTTCAGCAAGAAATTGAAGGTCTGGGGAAATGGTCCATGCTGGACTGGTATTAAGATTCTCTTCCGCTTGGTTGTTTCTCAGTAATCTCAGAGGAGAGCTGCAATAGGACATGCTACCTCAGTTTCATGTCCCAGCAATTAACTTCCTGACTAACAGCAAAGACTTTCCAGCTCAAATGGCTGCAACTGGCAAAGTACAAACAAGCCCCTCAAGCTCCGCAGACTGCTCCTCATCCCATTGCTTCATGAGCCACACTGTAATAATTTGCACTTTATACAGTAAATTTCTAAAATGTAATAATCACTAGAACTAGAAGTGAACCAGCCAGCTGGGGAGAAATTTGAATCATTTGTTTTGAAAACGTGATGTCACTAGCCATTTTTTCCCCCAAATCTTCAAAATGATCTGTTGGAAGGCTGGGAGTTGGGTTAGGATGTTAAATAATTCTCGCAAAAGGAAAGATAATCTTGTCAATGAATGCAGGCATGTTGGGTGCAGAAAAGGAGAAATCACAAAACTCTGTTCATATGTTTTGGGCCACGCTACCAAGCAGCAAAGGCCATTACATTATTGAAGAGCTGGGTACACTTCCACATTGAAGTTTGTACCTTCCTCCCCTCTCCATAGGAGGTACCTTGCTACTGTGTTTTCACTGGACTACCAATTGCTTAAGCTGAAGAACACATTCTTGTGGACCTGTTCTTCCTGTGAAGAGACAGGTCTTTCCTTTTGAGTATGACTATGACAGCTATGTACCATTTTAGGTACATTGCAGGTATGGCACCTTTAGCTGATACTCAAAAACCCTTTTTGGCTGAAGAAGTGTTTAAAGTCTTTGCACCTGCTTCTTCTTAGAAGGCCAGAATAACATGTGAACCTCTGGTAGAATTTGTCTCCATTGGTTAAAAAGGAGTAGGGTATAAATACCTCAGAAGAAAGGAAAAGCTTCAGAAGAAGGAAAAGAAGAAAGGAAAAGTTTCTGCACCAAGCTCAAGATTCTTCAAGCCCATCCTCAGCACTTTATATCACAGGACTATAGCTCCATAGGGTGGAAATGTTTGGCTACATATGTCCTGGAGAGAAACCTGGCCTTGTTTCTGAGTATGCAAAAGAGCTACAACTTCAGCAGAGCCACACCATGCCTCCCCCCTACACTGCTTTCCTTTGGGCTCTGCAGAGCTCATGTTAGGAGGGACTCTTGGGGTGTGAAGGGAATTGCTGCCCGAAGTACACTTTCTAAAAGAGAAGTGATGTCCAAGAGCAGAGGGACCAGAAGGACTAGCCAGTAGAAGGAAGGCAAAAGAGTATCCAAAATGATGCTACTTGCTCTGTGACAGTTTCCTCTTTGAAGGAAACCTCTCTTTGGTCAAATTGTGAGTGATCCATGACTTAGCAGAGTAGAATGAATGCCTTGTTTCCTCATGCTCCCCAGAGATGCTCTGTTCAGACCAACTTCTGCCAAAATCTCACAGCCATCTGTTTTGTCTGTACATCCATTGCTGTATTTTTGGAAGCCCCAGGAGGGGGGTGGAGTGTTACAATTTGAGTTATCTTCAGTGCTGCCACGGGGAATGCTGAGGAATCCTATGGTGCTCCACCTGTCTGAATTTCAGAGGGAATAAATATAAAATTCCCTTGGGTACAATTAAAACCTCAGGCTTCAATAATGCAGAACTGGTTCTCTCACTTAATGAGAGTTTATGTGTTGGCATTGCCCCACAAAGTTTTTCAGAGGTAGCTTGTCTCATTTTCCTTTCCATTATTCTCCAGAAAGGTAGGAATAAAAGCATGATTGTGTTTCTCTGTGTTCTTGTTGCTCTGCTTCACCCAAGAAAGAGATAGGAGCAAGGCTGTTTCATGGTGTGGCTCCCTGTGTAAGACAGAGAAGCCTTAAAGTTGTTCTAGTTAGCACAAAGCTGGCCAAGAACAGGCAAAACATGGCCTCAGCCTCTGCACTGAAACACCCTGGGGTAGAAAAAATGCTGCAGGGAAGATTTTCTGGCATTACTGTGATGAGCAGAAAGTTATCTTGTGCTGGGGCATTCCCTGTGAGTAATTTCCACCAGGTTAGATGTCTTTTTCATGCAAATGAAGTAGTATAAGGGAATCAGAGTTCCATAATGTTTCCTCATTAGTCTTTTGATAAACGCACAAAGCTATGAAGCCGACATCTGAAAATGTGTGTGTTTTCTCACTTGCTAATAATGCTCAGTGATTAATTCCTCTGTCAGAAAGAAGCAATGGTCCATTTCCCTAGGAAGCATTACAAGCCCCAGAGAAAGTCCTTATCTGGTTAAATAGCTCCCCATGAGTCAGGTACTCTCTTCTCTTTTCTTGAAAATAAAGAGAGAACTAGTTCAGAATTGGTAGCTAGTTCTGTAGGAAAGGGAGGGACCTATAGTAGGAAAGAAGTAGTTTCCATTGTCTGGACTAGAGCAATAATCTCAGATGGATTAGTAAAATCCAGCAGTTGCTATCCCCACAGGACAGAACTGATGAAATGTCTCTCGCCTGCTGGTCCCATGCCAAGGAAGAAAAGTACTTTTCATGCAGTGCAGTTCAGCAAAACTGAGAGTGTAGCATGAAGGAAGGCCAAAGGTGAATGATAATATCACAAGATCCAAAACCCACTTGGAGCTGTTGAATCCCCCCCAAGGAAATCGTGAAAAGCTGTTTCTGCTTATTCCAGTTGATTTGGTTCTGTTCTTCATCTTTTTTCCTCAAAAGCTGCATTTTACTTCAAGGCAAAATGGCAGGAATTGGATGTGGTGATAAGCAATTCCTCTGCACTGCTTCTCCTTGGGCTCATTTCATTTGCTTATTTTTATCTCCCTTAGCTTGTGTCAGCCTCAAAAGGAGCAAATGTATTGTCATTTTTCAATTTCCTCACATGTATACATAGGCATACAGACTCACGCTCCTCTTCAAAAACAACAAAAGCAACTTGGATTTTATGACAGAAATTGCAATGAACTTAAAATGGCAGAAACTGGCTCTCTGCTTGCATGTCCCATGGCTTGGCAGAGCCCTAACGCATTGTGGGGTTCTGCTTCTGTACCATCTCTACGGTGACCTATTTCTGATTAGGAGCAGTTATTACATGCTGTAACATTCTCCCTAATAGTTCCCCTATTCTTCACCAGCTCATGCAGACTATTTTTCCTCATCCTATTTTATTGGAAAGTCTTTGTACTATTCCTAGTCACTTGAGAAAATAGTTGCATGTGTATTTTGGGCATTGGAATAAAAAGTGATCTACATTTTCCATCTCTTCATCAACCCATACCCTCATCTTAGGGTCATACAAGGATTGTTGGCTCTGTCCTTTCTTCCTCTGCTGTTTATGGGGTAGTCTGAAATTGCTGTTTCAGTGAAGGCTGGTGATACCACTTGGAAAGCATAACTAACGCATGATGCTTTCCTAGTAGCAGATCTTGAGCTGATCTGCCACAGCCCCAGTGATACTTGTGTAGATCTGCCCTCTTAAAGACTTCGTACAGTCATGGCTTAGTAAGTGCAGAGTCTGTACTCAGAAAGTTTTACACACGTTTGCATGAGGAGGATCATGAAACTGAAACCTATTGGGCTTTTGTGCATTGTAAAGGAAAGGAGCACGTTTCTTGTCACAGCCAAGAAATGGCCCAGATAAAGGCTTGGGGTGATAAGTGGGATTTTATCTATCTTTGTGACTTTAACCTAGAAAGACTACTTCCATATTAGACCCCAGTGAAACAGTTCTAGCAGAGTTCTTGTCAACACATGCAACCTGTTACGTGTTTCTATACAGCCTCACTGCCTCTTTGCTTCATTTCCTCAACATAAACTCCTTACTAACTACAAATCTCCAGAGACGTCACCCTGCAAGGGAAACAGGTCACATCAAAGCAACAGATATGAAGTTTTAAAAAATGCAAAATCCTGGGATCCAGGGCAGTGCTCACACTTCTTGACACAGCTGGACAGAAACACCAAGGGAAGGTAGAAATGGAAATTGAAACTCTGATCAATGCCTGAAGGTGGAGAAGGAACTGGCAGCAGTTGACTACCAGTATAAACTGACAGGAAGGGCATGCAAGGAGGATAATGATGGGAGGTAGTGTCCATTGAGCATATTTGCCAGCAACAACCATTACTGGAATCATTCACATACCTACCATCATTTGCCATCTTTTGCAGCAGGGGCAGGGCATACAGCTAGACATCTTGCATAGATGCAGACATCTTCATAGCTTCAACAAGAATTTGCAGTCACATTGGTTAACAAGAATTTGCAGTCACATTGGTTAAACCCATTCCTCTTTCCCAGAACTACTCCTCTCCTGCTGTTAGCTAACATTTTGCTGCAAAGTTTTATGAAGCAAATGCCACTTCTTTCTGACAATATGATTTATTTGTTCCGCTCATTTGCAGCAAACACATGCAGTACTTGCCTCTCTACATGAGATGCTTTTTCAAGGTATCATCTGTTGACTGTCTCACTGATGAACCACAGGTTACTAAATACTTCACGTATGGGGAACTTTCTGGTTGGTGAAATCCCAGTTCCACAAAGCCTTCTTGTGTTGTCACCTCCACACACAAAGGACCACAGTTTGGCAAAACCAAAGAAGTGATTTTCTGTCAAGAAATGAGACAGAACTGTATATTTTCCAGGCTTACTCAGAACGAAAACATTTTTTTCTACTAAATAAAATTGTGTACAAATGATGTTAGAATAATTTATGTTCATCATTAATGTGCTATAAATAAAAAGAGCTGTACCCAGGGCTCTGGCCCAAGTGACATGGCTCTGCTAGTGTTATTACAGTTCCTCCTGCCATCAGACTGGAATGGCTGGGATTGCACCAACTGGGACAGAGACCATGGCTCAGTATAAATACAGACCATCTATCTGTATCAGAGGGTTGTGATTAGGCCTGCTTAGCAGTTTCTCTTTATTAAATGATTCCTGTGGGCTATGACTCATATTCAGAGCCACTCAGAAAATGAGGGGTAATCATCACACTCAAAGTTTTTACAAAACAGTAGAGAAAGAAAAAGATTTTGCCTAACATTTTCCTCACCAAAAAGATTGATTTCTCTACAGGAACTCAAAAATACTGGAATATTTTTATAAAACCCGCAGTGTTTGTTCTTGTTGCTAGAAATGTTGCTGGGTACCTCCTCAATGTAGCACACTCCTACACACCTGCAGAAATCAGGTTGCAGAGAAATGGATCAACCACCTTGGCTGAGCACAGCCACCCTCAGGAAGAGGAGGGACAGCCATATCTCAGAGTGCCTGATCGTGCCCTAGCCTAACTTCCCACACCAAAAGTAACTCCCCTTCACTTCAACACAGGGAATGTCATCCTTCACCTGCTTTTGTTTGCCTCAAACCAGAATTAAAAGCAACAATCAAACAAATATGCATTTAAATAAATACATATGCACTTAAACCAGTGGGAATTAAAACTCTGTTCATGCTGCCTGAACGCTAGTACTGTGACCACCATGAAAGCACTGCTCAGATCTGGTAAAACACACTGAGGTCAGAAGCCAGTATCAATGTTATATATTGTTTTACTTGTGTAAAAGTTGTCTGTGCTGAAACACAAGTTGGAGCTCTGTTGTCACTGCCCTCTGCTGAGCTGAAGGTTTGAGGCAGTGAATAATGTCCTGCTGCTGTCAGCTGGCATTATATTGTGTGGGGAATAATCTCACACTTCATTACTCCGTCCTACATGGGTGCAGTATTGGCAGACTGAAGGACGTGATTAAAAGTGCTGGCTGAGCAATCTGGTGCAGCCTGGCAAGTCCAGCATTCCTCGTTCAGCAGCTAACTAAACTAGCATCTTCACTGGGATCTGGCAAGACTGTCCTTTACTGTTCTGATAAAGTGAGCTACAATTATTGAAAGAAAGAAAGAAAAGGATTTTAAAAACAGTGTGTTTTCTCTGTACCCTCAGATGCAAGCCACATAGTTTAGAACAGAATGCTCTGTAAATGTATGCATTTCTGTAGCTCCAAATACGGTAGTACTTCCTTCTCAATGACAGTTAGCAAGGTAAGAAAAACTAAATTGAACTTTTCTGCTACAAATTCACCAACAAATTCTTTTCAGTGGATGCTATACTCTTTCTGTCTGCCTAATTGTGGATATTAAATTTCCACTCTGACTGGAATTTATGCAAGTGTTCCACTATGGAATCTGAGTTTCAAAGTAAAAAGTAGGGAAAGTATATGCATTTCTGCATTTTTTCCACTGTGAAGTATCTTGTCAAATCCAATGTTACTGTTACGGGATGGAACTTCCTAGACTGAAAGTGGCATTTCCGTCTTTCTTTAAATTTTCTTGTTCTGTTTTCCCATGTCTCATGAAATATTCACTTATTCACAAAGTGTGGAGAAGATGAAAAATGCTTTACAAACTGAAAGATGGTAAGCATTTTGAACCTTTTCCTAAAATCTGCTGAATGCTGAGGTCTCATAGTCCCAACTGAATTAATAGAAAATGAAGATGCTCTGAAAATTAAGCCATTTATCTTCCATTTGTTTCTTCTAGTCTGTCTTTCAATATAGAAACAAAAAAAAGGTTGAAAACCTATAATCACCAGTGGAATGGAAATTCCCTATTTCTACCAATTTTAATCATGCTTAACCATGTAAGTGATAGTACCAAAATTCAGTGTGTTCATATATCAAGCTTGATGATGTTTGATTTAAGTCTGTGCTTAAATGCTTTGCTAGATCAAGGTGTATCTCAGGACAGTATTTAGCATTGTGGTTAAACCAGTTGACTCAGTTGCACTCACTGGAACTCATATTCATTATCTCTCCAAAAGCTCACACTGTCCACAGAAACATCAGTGTTCAGCTGCTGCTCCTTCTCATTTTACAGACTTCAATTTTGTGAATTAGCCTTTACGTATAATTGAATAATTTCTCCTTTCAGGACATTTTTTGGTGTGGAAAAACAGAATATCAAAATCAGAGAGTCTGACAAACAAACTTTCAAAGAATATGTGACTCAGCGTGGATTAAATCAGGATGGTATTCCCCCATCTCTACCCACTGGACTGTCCCTAAGGGCTGTTTACTAATTGCTAGTGGGACTTTGAAATGAAGAGCACTTAAAGACCTCGCAGGACACAGCAGTTCACACAGTGCATGTAACCCTAGGACATCAAATTAATGCCTGCTGGTGGGAAAGCCTGTTTTCCCTCCATCTTGTCTCATTGTCAACTTGGAAAACCACTTTCTTAGTCCTGTCTATGCTCTGAGTATTGCCTGCATAATCCAGAGTAACCACGATAAGAGAGGCCAACTACTCGCTAGTCTCACAAGTGGTTGGCTGGTGCCTGAGGCTCCCTGTGAAATAACACTATCAGAGAAGGGTCAAGAGCAAAACATTTTCTCTTACAAAATCAAGAAGTCACTTGGCCTCTATGACAGATTCCTGTTCTCACAATTTGGCAATAGTTCACTATAGCTAAAAATAACAGTCAAAAAAGAAAGAAAAATCACTAAGTAAATGCACATGGCTTGTGTGGCAATGATGTATAGCCCTTAAATACAGATAAGAACTGCATTGCAGCTAGGAGCATTCTAACTTTTTTCTACTGAAGTGAGAAGTGCAAAATGCTAATTTGGGAGGAAAAGCTGTATTGCTTTGCCTACGTTGGGGCATTCATCCAATCATCTACAGCTTACTTTTCACAAAAAGTGAAATTTTTGGAGGAATGAATGTATTAAAAGAGAGTGTTGATGGCTGACAGACCTGGGGATTTCAGTACCACCAGCATAACTACAAAATGGACATAATAAGCTTGTAAATCTTGCCATGCTCACTGGGTGCAGTCTTGCGTGTAGGCAGAGGCTCTCCTTCAGTGTCCATTCCCATTCACCTGGTAACTGTGTTTGTCCGCCTCAATGCACATAGCTCATCTAGAATCATGTAATCATGAAACAACTTAGGTTGAAGGGACTTTCATGGAGGTCATATGGTCTAACCTCTGCTGAGAGCAGACCAACTTCCAAGCTAGATCAGCAAGATTATGGATTCATCCAGTTGAGTTCTGAATATCGTCAAGGACAGAGATTACATAGTCTCTGCAGGGAACCTGTTCCAGTGTTTAACCATCCTGTAAAGAATGTTGTCCTTATATCTATCTGGACTACACCTTGCTGCAACTTGTGTCTGTTGGCTCTTGTTCTTTCACTGTGCACCTTTGAGGAGAGTCTTGTTCTGTCTTCTCTAATACCATCCCTTAGGTTAGCAGGGGTGTGGGGACAGTTGGCTAAATAGTTGCTAGAATTGCCCTGAAGACTGAGATGAAATCATGCTCATTAGAGGCATTTTTGATTCTGGAATCCATCCTCTCAAGCAGCCCAAGAGTTGGGACTTCAGTTGCAGCACAAAACTTAGTGTTCTCAAGGATTTCCCCAGACAGTGAAGAGTGTGCAGTGATGATTTGCTGGCAAGCTGCCTTTTGTGCCAGCATGAGGCATGTGCCTGACTGCTGTGATGGAGATCACTTCTGTGAGGGACTTATCATTTCAACAGTGTTTCTGAAAAATACAACCTGTCCTTTCTCCAGGAGTCTGTTCTCAGCATACTTGATAACAAAAAATTAATTATGAAAATAATGAGCAAGCACCACTTATCTTTACAGATTTGTCTTGAGGAAAAACCAAGACATTGAGACTTAGAAGATCTGGGTCCATCCACTAGGCATTTTGGCTAACCTATGGCAAGACTTACCCTCCCACACAGTGCAACACCAACTCAGAGACACCTTTGATGTCTGCACAGCACACCATCCATGTACAGACACCAGCTTGAGTCCCCAAAATAGTGTCACCACATGATGTTGTGGCTGGGATAATAATGTGAGAGCACAGCCAAATGCCCTGGCTGGACAGCTGATCTGCCACAGCTCTGCCACTTCCAGTTCTGGACCTAATTAATATTGCTATTGAACAAATGCCAGTAAATGGCAAGTGAAGCTTTGTCATGCCAAATCAACTCACTTATTAAAGAAACCCAAAAATAAAAAATATGACAACATGTAAAACCACAAGGGAACCTTTTCATTACAGGTGAAACATATTTTCACATATACAAAAATCAAATTAATCTCTGCTTCACCTCTTTTTTTCCCTTGATTGACAGCATTCATAACTTCTGCAAAGAAAACACTTATTGTTTCTCATTTTAAAATAGATGGTAATTTCACAGAGTTCTGGCTACAAATAAGATTACATCTGAAGATCCTCAAAATGGCTTATGCACTAGACTGGAAATTAGAAACAGCTCTGAAGTGTTTGTAATATAAAGTAAGGAACACTGGATCATTAGAAACAGTGGGACTTAAGAAAATGCCAGAGGAATTCTCCTCTGCCTTCTCTTCATGTTGTAAGTTAAAGATTTATTTGCTAGCATTGCCCCTTCCATTAGCTTTGCCTGTTTGCAGGCAGCAATTTTGTTAAAGGGGATCTCCAGAGAATATTTCAGTCACATTGTTTTAGCACAGACAAAATGTGCTTCAGAGGCAGAGAACATTGGAAAAGAACTTCTGTCTAATGGAAAGCTATGGGAAGTCCAAGAATATCGTTGCCAGCTTTGGAGAAGTTACCAGGAGATAGTGTTAATACCAAACTTCTTAATTCTTCACTAATACAGGACAACGGATGAGGCACTGAAAAATCTGAGCATCTGAATTTAGAGGTTACTGAGTAGCTTACCTACAATGGCACTCCAAGAAACTGAACCAGAGGCATCTCAAAAAGAAAAGAAAAAAATCATTAAAGACAAAAAACATCATTAGCTATAAGAAAAGGGTTGTGATGTTATTCAGTCCTCCTGTGGTATCCTCCCAAGTCTACTAGGCTCCCAGCTACTTGCCCTCAGCCTGTGTCACTGACACACATCCAGTGGAGGAAGGCACATTAAAGTGCAGCAGCATCGTGATAATCTTACAGAAGCAAAAGAACAGCTGTACCAATCCACCAGCTCAGTGTCTTGTCTCAGCAATGGACAATACCAAATAACTAGAGAAGAGAATAAAAGCAATCTGCAAACTCATCTTTGCACCTTGCCATCTTTTTAGATGTTGCAGATCACTCTTTGAAAGTAGGGAACTTCATCTGGAGCTGTGAGATACTTAATCACTCCTCTTTACCTTAGGAACTGTCTGTATTTGCAATGCATTGACCATTTAGTCCTTCCTGACTCCCTGCTGTGATGTACAAAACAGGGCTATTAATGACCATTCTCAATGATATGTCTGAAATATAATATAATATAATATTAAGGCATCTTTACTCCCACTGTTGTCTTCTGCTCACTGTAATAAAAATGCTGTTAGTCAGTCCTTTTCTCTAGGGAGAAGAGATGCCAACACAGAGAAGGTGATTTATAGAAGACAAATGAGAAAGGTTGAATAAATATCTTATTTATGGCCTGATTGTGCTATTGTTATTCATGAAGAAAGTTGCTTACTCCCATCAGGACCTACTCTTGGATTCGCCTTGATGTAGTTCTTGGCCTTAGCAAAGGCTGCAAAAAAGGGCCTGAAAAAGTCATGGATTTTCGGAAACATATGTGTTACGCAAAACAGCAAAACAGGTGGCCTTAGCAATATGGCCCATTCTGCAGTGCGGCAGAGAGAGCTTCCCTTGGCACAGCCAGCAGCTGTTGTACAGGGCACAGGACAAGTCTTAGCTGTCAGTCTTAGTTCAACTACCTGCCAGGCTAATAGTTTGCTGCAGGGCCTGGCATCTCAAGAAGCAATATAACAACTAAAAAAGTCAAAAGGAAAATGAGATGAGTTGATCAGCCTAACATTTTTTCTAATGCAGCCTGAGTCATTACTGCAGATAGCCCTATCTTACTGCTTTTGTCAAATGATTGCTACCATCATATATTACCTTAAAATCTATCACTATTAGAGGGTGAATGCTGGAAATTCAGGCTCCTCATTATCCTCAAATGCCTCTGCATTAAGTCAAAAGAGAAACAAGTCTTTTTTTTTTTCCTATCTGAGCCATGAAACTGGGAAAGTTTATCAAATAGCAAAGGCTGTTGCAGCAGCTCTCGCAGAGCCCAGCCAGACATCCATTCCGTGGTTTTCCTGAAGGCGATGAGGCTGTGAAATACTCAGGGAAATGCAAAGCCCACCTTGCAAGATGAGGCTAGCACATCAACCCCAGTGTTCATAGAGCTCATGCACTTCTGCAAAGTTAGAGAGGAGTCTATATCGAGCAAAAGACCCTGGGCACCTGGCCTGGAAAATGTGTGGGTATGTCATACCGTGTCATACCACTACACCGTGGGTATATACTCACCACTGGCTCATCTCTAGTAACACTTTGCTAATACATCCTGGTTTTGCTGTAAGACATATTAGCTGTGGACAGTTGTTGATTGCTGTCAAATTGTGGTGAGGAATTTGGAAGGGATGCCCCCAGGACTTTACACCACTTTCATAGAATTTAATCAGCTGTATAAGCCTCATTTAGGGAATCCCCAGTAATCTCCTGTCTTATCACTGTGTTTCTTAAAACCATAATCCAGTTTCCTGATTGAGATCGTCTCTATCTTTAAACTACCTTCCTCATTATTTAGGACTGCGCTTTTTTTTTTCCCATTTCTGAGGCTTCCTACCATCCCTTACAGGTACACTCAGAGAATTTTTACTTCTTCCAAAAGTCCAATAATTCACCTCCCTGCCCACCACAACACAGACAAAACGATTTACTATGAATGAAGTAGGCTAAGACATGAATGTACATCTGCCAATGGTAGACTCTTAGTCATGGTAAGGTAAATGGAAAAGGGTTTAGCTATCTTATGCTTATTGTGGGATGGTATAGGACATGATCCTGAATTTGGGCAATTACTTACAGCTGCTCTGTGGGATACCTTTATTTATGCACAAGAAATTATTGGCATAGCCATACCCACAGTTCCTCTATCTATGCTAAGGGAATAATAGCATTGACCCTCCTAGTATAGAGCTGCAGCACTAAAGCTCAAACTACTGACCTCAAAACACCACACTAATCTACACTGTGAATTTCCCAGCCTTGGTGGTTACTTAATGCTATTTATGAATGTTTACGCCTGTATTTAATTTCCTGTGGTGCTTGAAGTCCTTCTGTGAGACTTGCAAAAATGGCATCATATACTTCCCAGAGAACCTTTTGTTCAGCATAAATAAAACATTATGCAGCAGCTTCAATTTCCTGATAATTAAATGTAAAACTTTTCTAAAGTGCTGGATCCAAGGCAGCTATAGGAACAAAACGGCGTGTTGCTGAGGAGACTTCAGAGTCCAATTTGTGCACTGAGTTCACTTGAACACCTTGATGCTCACGTGTTTCTTAAAGCTGCACATTTAAGCACAGTGTTAGGAAGCTGGGAAGGTATATAAAGGAAAAGTTAGAAAACAATCAGATCAGTGGCATTTTGTACAGATGCGGGGGAAGCAGGCAATGTAAGTATTAGAAAGGAGAGACAGGAGGAAGCAGCCAGGATGTCAGAAGTGTTTTGTCTGCTTGGGTAGAGAGATACATGCTGATCTCCGAATGTGTTGGAGAAGATTTGAGCAGGTAGGGCTCTAAAGAGACAGGGACCAAAGACTGAGTCAACAAGTTGTTGAAAGGGTTTTCAATTTATCCTAGACTTAAAAAGAAAACCAAAGCAGTTTTTAACAGTGTGGTTTCTTTGTTTCCTCTGCTGCTGCTCTGCTGTGACCAAAGAAGTTTTTAATCGCATCTCGGTCTTCTCAGAGCTACAGCTGTAGTCTATGACAAAAACAGTCTGTTCTCATGAAAATACCTGTGACTGGAATGAGGAGTCAGTCCAGCCCCAGCAGGAGCAAGGAAGGACTCACAAAGGCTGTGAGAGAAAGCCCTGGTTAATGCATTTGCTAATTCATTGCACTTTCATTTGCTAATTAGCAAGCATGATGGAAAGAAGAAAAGCCAACAATACAGGCCATGTCCTTGGCTGCTGTAAACACCAATTTACATCAGCTAAGATTCTGGCCTCTTGATACTCAAAGGGAAAAGATACTTGTTTGCTGTTTGGCTTGATATAAGTAGCAATTACCCCTGGTTGCTGAGCTGAATTTTAGCGTTATGGGCCAAATTATTTGAGCAAGCACGTTCTGAGTTATCCATCATGCAAAATCCTTCATGCAGAGCTGCAAAGTTATCAGTAACTGTGCATTAAAATAATCTCTTTGCATTTTAGTCATACTGTACCAACTACTTACTTACTTTCCCTCTCCTGAAGCAATTCTGCTTTCCTGTAAGATGGGCTGCTCAAGAAACTAGTCACCTAAATAGCACCAGCCCATGGCAGGCCAAAGAGCACCATGAATCATTCCATAAAGAGAAAAAATATGCTAATTTGCAGATCAAAAAGAGAGCACTGGTCGCAACTAATAATCTCTGTATATTAATATGGAAATTTTACTCCTGTTGGCATTCAGAGCTGAGGTAACTGTCTCCAAATGAACTCACTTCCTTCCAAGCAGAACATTTGCTAAGTTGGACAAAATAAGCAGGATACTAGTGCTTTTTTCCCCGTAAGTGTTCGGTGCTTCATGCAGTACCTGTGAAAACTGAGCCATCTGGACATGTGGTTCAAAACTATCACTTCAGAGAAACATTCATGCAGGTTTTGTTCTTCCAAATCTATCTAGAGCTTGTCCAAACAGACAAACTTTGCGCAAGGAAGGAGGCTGGACTGCACATCAGAGCACCCTTGTTTACTGGTAAATCCCACACAAGGACGAGTGCAGGAACAGCTCTTTGAAGGATAAAAGCATTAATCTTTCCCAGTACTCCCTGCCAATAAAATTAGGTGTAAGTTACTTATTGGCATAGTCACTAAGCAGACAGACTACTTGAAATGCTTTCCTATTCTTAGATGGAAGCTGCTTTATAAACTCAAAATACTTTTTACTTAGGTGACAAAATATGTTTTAATAATAATTAGTCCAGTAGAAATATCCTTATGCTATCACTCAGTGAAACATTATAAAGACCAGTGGCTTGAACTTTTCTTAAAAATGACTATGTCTAGAAAAGGAGAACATTTAAAGAGTTAGAAATTGCATGTGATGAACCACATAATTCTGATTGCTTTAATCTTAAGGAAAAAAATACAGGGCCACATCTTGACATTGATGGAACTATGCTGATGATGCCATGGCAGAATGTGATTCATGGTTGCATTTTTTTATCCTTCCATTCCCACTGTGCTTGTTTATTCACATAAAAACATGGACTAGCTTAGATAAAAATGCAGCTGAAACACATAATGGAGGCAGCAGCCATTTTCTTATATCCACCAGAAGCTCTACTCCTGAATGAGCTCTGTGGAGCTGAAAGTCCTGCCTGGGACTCAAGATATGACACAAGTAATCAGAAAAGCAATTTTGTCCTTTGGCTATGGTCACAAATTGAAACACAGGGTATTGTGACTGAATGTAAGGGGGGGAAAAATTTATTAGAACAATTAAGCACTGGATCATATTGCCCAGAAAGGCTGTAGAGTCTCTGTCCTTGGAGGCTGCTTTGTCTTGTCTGAACAAAACCCTGAGCAACCTGATCTGAAGTCAATATTGACCCCACTGTGAGCAGGAGGCTGGACCTGAGACCTTATGTGGTCCCTTCCCACCACAATGATTCTCTAATGCTATCAGGCATGAACAATCTTTGCTGTTTATATTTGCGTTTAAAAATAAAGCCAGAGAAAATGGGTAACGCCTCCACTGAGAATTTAGAGTATCTTAATACAGTTCTTAAAATTTGTATTCAACAGTTTTGACATTTTACCTAGATGAAAGCAAATACAGTGAGGATATCCTATCATGAACCCATTTAAGGCTTTTTTTTCCCCATAGGCTCTTGCCTTGAGGAAGGAAAAGGAACATCTGTTCTTTTGGCTCCAGTTAAGGGTTCAAGTCTTCCCAGTCTTGAGGAGTGCTTCATAAACGAAGTCTGAGATCACTGGATATTCCCACAAAACTGTTCGTGTAATCAGGCTAAGATGGTTGCAAAAGCAGCAGCACTGAGGCTGCCATGTGGTAGTAACAAAACCTGCAGCAGTGTGCAGTCAATTGCTTCGGAGACTTGCCTTTCAGACAATGAGGGGTCTGAGGACATTCAGGACTACAAATCAGCCCTAGATTAATTTTTTTGTTCTAAAAGCAGATTCCAAATTTCAGACACACTCACAAATACACAAGAATTGTCACTCTCCAGTCAGAAGTTAGCTGGGTAAGAAAAGGGAACACAGACTGGTTGGCATTTGTCTCTCATCCATCTTCTGAGTCTTCCAGGACCATCTTGGTTATGCTGATGAAGATGAGTGACAGCAAAGCTGCATAAAATCCCCTCTCCCCTGCCCTGTGACATACAACACAGTGGCTGATTGTACACAGGGGCAAGAGGCCACTGCCCCATCCGTCCCCTCCCCATCTCCTGCTACATGCCTGCCAGAGCTGCCCCAGCCCTTGGCTCCTGTTGACGGGCTGCATCTGCTGACTCTTTTTGGAGTGGGCCAGTGGGACTTAAAGTGGCGGAGGCAGCTTCAATAAATTTACATGTTTCCTTCAAATATTGGAGACAGAAAATTCCAGAAATGTTTCCTGGATTCCCAATTCTGAAAACGGGGCTTGAAACAAAATGAGGTTAATGCCCGTTGTGCCAGAACAGTTGCATTTTCCCATCTTCTCTGGGTTCACGCAGAGGATGTGATTACTTTTTCAGTGTGGTTTAGGAAGACAGCGGGGTAGTGCAGAAGAAACAAATGGTCTCTGGAGCTCTGGAGGCTTTGCTTTCACTCAGGAGGCAGCCTGAGTCCCCTCCATGAGCAACTCAGGAGAAAAATACTCAGAACTCTCTTTAGCAAAGTTTCCTGGGTTTCAGTGAATGATCATTTAATGTCTCCAGGTTCCTGACAGGATTGCAGTTTTTTTCTGTGCAATTAAACACTTCAGACCTCAGTACTTCTGGCAGAGAGTTTCTGAGGAGTCCAGGGCCAATGGCTCAGGACCAGCCGCCCCAGGCCTGGGGACACCATTTCTTTGCCCTGAGATTTTAGATATCATGAGCATGTTTACAGGAACAAAACCACATTTGATGACAGAGGCACTGCCCACAAAACGGTACCAAATTTCCCTGCTTTGTTTTATGACCACAAGTAGTTGTCCCATGAAATGACTGTAAAACCAACTGGTGTCCAACCTCCCAGGTAGGTTAATTGCCACCATCCTCTTTTTCCATTTTCAGCTGCCTCATCCTGCCATGCTGTCATTGTCACCAGACACCTCTCTCACATCACTGTCCCAAATGTGCCCTTTCTTTTAATACCATTTCTATCACTAATCACTTAACACCAGCTTTTGTAATCCGTATTTTAATGGCTAACTGAGGATTCTTTGGAAACTCAGAGTTAAGAGGACCCTGCCTCCATCTATGCTTTCATTTCCCATTGGCTCCAATGGGGCCAGGATGTCACCTTTGGTGTCTAAGAATTAAGTACCTACAAGACATTTTAAAATCTGGGTTGTTGATCCTAAGTGCAGTAAATACATTGGTATACAAAAGAGATGCTGTTTGGACTGAAAATTCATGAAAAGCAGTCACACTTGGAATTTTCTTCCTCATTAACAAGAATATGACATGTTCTTCTAGCTCTAGCCAGGTGAATGCCATGGTTTCTAATCAATCTGGTACACAGTCAGTTTAACCAGTTGTTTTGGGATGGCTCATTCTGTGTGTGCACTGATGCTGTAGAGCCATCGCAGTGCTGTTTTTCTTTCCTCAACTACCAGGCAGAAGCCACTGTCAGGGTTTCCCAAATGACAGTGTCTGGAGAGCCTGAATGAAATTTCTCATATGTGAAATTAAAGCCAGTGGTGTTTTTCTCATCAGAGAGCTATCTGGTGTGCATCATGAATGTCAGGTAGGTGCAACTCGGATCAGATATCAGGAGACAGGATCAAGACTGGAAATTAAAAAGCTGTGTTTCTTTGCTTCAAAGCTGGCAGGGACGAAACCTTAAAGGATGAAGAGAGTAATCAATCCTGGGAATGTGCTGTGTGGACTTTGGAGAAGTGAGAGTAATTATGGTCTCTAATCTCTCCCTGAAGCCCTTAGCACCGTGTGGCCAGATATTAAATGAGTAATTCAGGAAGGGAGAATATAAAGTAACCATATACACAAATACTAGGTTTAGTGAGTTTTCTTCTTTTAAAGTTCCTTATTTCTCAGCATGTGGAGCCAGCTACATACCTTTAAACCAGCATCTCCTAAGGCCTTGTCTTGCCTTACATTGAAATCCCCAAAAGGGATCTTCGGTCCCAGCTTTCACCTTCGATGACTGCCTGTAAGGCTCACAACTGCAGCTCTCACTGCTGCTGGCCTGCAGAGCTTGTGGACCCTCATTTGGACCTGTTGGGATGGACTGCAACGGGTGAAGCTGGGGCCCACAGGGGGTCCTGAGTACCAGCACTGGTGGCACCAGAGCCTCTGTTTGCATTGGCTCCCAGCTGGCGATGGCCAGGCTGTCACCCTGGGGACACTGAGCACACCACGCAGCGTCTGAAATGGCTGGACATCTTCGCTTGTATTTCTAATCCAGACAGAGAGCCCAAATATGCCTTCTACAAACTGAGTTACTTTCCCAGCAGCACTGACCTCAGTGTTTACATTTTTGAACAAAACTATAAATCTCTTTTATTGTCTCCTGAGAGGCACAAAAAAGCATCTGTGATTATTGCACACATATTTTAAAAGACGATCACTGCCATTCACACAGACCAGGGGCTTTCCCATGCATGCTGCTACAAGCGCTTTCCCCCCAGCCCACACATATTTTGGGGCAGCAGAGAAGGAAGAACCCTATCCTTCCTTTATCACATTTCACACTTCCTCTTGCTGTTGTGTTTTCCTGCTCCTCTGAGAAGGGAACACTCTTTCCTTTTCACATAGCTTAGACTTCAGTAGTCAAAAAGTCTCACTAGCCCTGATCCTCCCATGTTTCCATTTATTCCTCTGTAGAATAACCCATGTTTGAAACACAAGAGAAACTCTCAGGGTGTTCTATGACATAAGTATGATACAGAAAACAATTCATAATCACGGTAAAGAATCTGATTGTATGATGTTCTCTATCAAGATATGAAAGATAAATGTTTATACACTAATAAGATAAAATGAATTATTCAAAAGAAAGCACAGTTGGCTTGGGGAAAGCTGAGAGGTCTCTGATGAACCCTCACTATCCACTAACTAGATCCAGTTATACCTGGGAATTTCTCAGTAGAAATTGTTTCATCAGAAAAGGCAATTTTTTAAAAATCAAAGCATTACACATAAAAGAGAAAACTGAGACTAATTTTTTGACTTAGAAAAAATAAAAACATTTTAAAATGTTAAAAGTGAAAAATTTTTACCTACAAAAATTTTACTTGCAAAAAAACCTTCTATACCTAGGCTACTTGTAATAGCAAAAATATTAAAAATTAACAAGAGTTACATTGGAAGATAAAAGCTTTCTAACATTCCAAAATAAAATAATAGTTTCATTTTTATTTGGGCATTGTACTTTTCTTTTTCCACATTTCATTCCAATTTCAGCTAGGAAAAATTTTGTAGACACTTGCAAGTTTTCAAAGGCTAGGAAAATCCATTTCAGTTGCAACAACTAGTAGCCAATTAATTATAAAGTGATCCTTTCCAGGAAAATACCCAAGTGCAAGTTCAGTAACCAAAGAACATTATTTCCTTAGCATGTGCCAGAATAACAGTCCTGGACTTTTTACCTAAAAGATCACCCATTCTTTCTGAAAAAGTAAAAATCAACAAAAGGTCACCATGTATCTCACTATGAGTTGGCAACTGGGAAAGGAGACGATAATTACATGCTTCATCACATCAGTAATAACAATTTTACTGTTTGCTACTTCCAAGATTTTCACTGAAGAAACTGATGATACAAGCCAGGTCCCACCTGTCCCTGGGGACCAGCATGAGCTGGAGTCGCCACCTTTTGCTGTCTTTCAGATGGTTGGTGGTCCACAGACTGTAGATGGAGGAAGTTCTTGCTTCTGTTTTTACTCCTTTATCACACAGTTTCTCCCCTTCTGATACAGGAAGGACAGATTCACCCATTGTTGCTCTGAGTTACTGCTCCAAAGAGTGATCTTCCCCCTCCCAGAAGAGTCATGCAGCATTTGGCTGTTACGGAGTGGAGAAAGTCCCTCTCTTGGTGGTGATTGCGAGCAACCATGAGCCACATCCCTTACTTCCTCATGGTGAGCCAGCAAACGCTCCACTCTGAGGCAAGCCTGGTCTATAGGTGCAAGGATAACATAGAGTTACTCTGATGTACTCCCAAAGACAGCCACTGCCCTTGCATTAAATTCCGTGGAGATAAAACCAAGCTGAGTTCATAGCTTTGGTGCCAAGGGAAGAAAATCTGTGGTTCAGTTAAAGAAGAAAGGGAGGGGAGTAGATTCAGTGGAACATTATTAACCTCTTTTTTTTTTAACCAGAAATGTTTGAAATCGAGTTAATGATCCTCCTGCAGTTCTAATTTTAAATATTTCCTTTACATCACTGAAAAGAATTCAAACCTTGCATTTAGTAAATCCAGTATGTGAAAGGTCCTTTGGGCTGGTAATAAGACTTTTGAAGTTGCAGAAATCAGTCTGTGAAAAGACATTCACTGGGTCCATTAATGTGAAGTGTATCTTCAAAAGGGAAGGCTGACTTGGCTACTGGAAAGTAATTCCTTCTCTTGCTCAGATGAGACTTTGATCTTTTTTAATCCAATCATGAACCTTACAAAGCTATTCGTAGTAATTGCAATCCTTGAGTAGTACACTGACCTTTCATATTTTAAAGACACAGCCCTAAAAATAACTTCATTTTTAGAAGCAGACTTAGCATTTGCAGTGCTGTGGACTATCAATGTGTTTTGTGACTTCTTAGTTCAAAAAGTTTTTAAGATGAAGGTGGCTTCACTGAGTATGATGGGAGAAGGGCTGTTTATTTTTCTTCTCCATAATTATTTCTATGTACTACTCCATAACTTTATTCTCAACCTACCAAAAACACCATGATCATTGTTTCCTGCCTTCAAAGATCATTGTTTCCTGCCTACACTTGCAATTGGGGATAAGCACTAAGTGAAGGCTTTGAGAGCAGCTATTTTAGAAGTAAAACAATGCATGGAAAAAATGACTTAAAAAGCTCAAAGGCAATAGGCTTCTTCTTTTCTGATTTTGGAAGTTATTAGATATGTCCTTGCTATATTGTTAGTAGTGGTAGAAGCTCTGTGTGTTCAAAGAGCTCTCAGATGAGCTGGGGGGACATCAGAAGGGATGCTGCTCTAGTGCTGCCAGTTTCACCGCAGGGAAGTCTCCTTTGCCAGTGAAGGTCATGGTGGAGCTGAGCTCCTCCAAGGTCCTTCTCCCAGCTTATTTCCCACACAGTCCAGATGCGACCTGGGTGGGAAAGACTGGGGTCACGGTGGTGTCAGCTAGTGTAGCTGTTACAGCCACTAATTTTATATCTTTTCCACCATACCCTGCAATACCTTATTCCAAGTGAACATCCCTACCATTGGGTCATCTTCCTCTCTCCAGTCTAGGAGCTGACAGCATTGCTACCAAATTTCCAAGTCTTCCTGCTATATTGATGATTGAGATGCAAATTGACAACAGGCTAGTACAGAAATACAAGACTTCGTTTGAAACTCAGATTAATTTCACTCTTTGGAGTGTGGCTTAGTTTTTGGAAACTGAAAAAACATGATTTCAAAATCCCAGATCAGCTGTAAAATTGTATCAACTTCAATATTCATTAACAACTTGCTAGCTATGCAGATCCTGTTTGAACAGATACGATCAGTAAATGAGGTTTCAAGTATTTTCAGTAAAACTCTGTAGGGTTTCAAAAAGGCTGTGAATAATTTTAATTGTAAATACTTTACAGTAATGGCAGTGAACAAATAATAAATTTAGTGTTGAAGAAAAATGTACATTTCTGGAAGGATCCATACAGCAATTTTTGGTAGTGGCAAGCATTTATGTAGCTGATGAAATGAAGTGGTTATGTACAGGGAAAATGAGGAGATACAGTTCATGTCTTGTGTAACCCTGAGTTTGCTAATGCAAAGCCAAAAGATATTTTGGCAAAAGCCCATGTATTTGTGTAGAAAAAGCTTTCAGAAAGAAGGTTTATATAAAATTCTCAATGACTTTTTGCCTAGAGCTGATAATGGTTGCATTTATGGCCATTACTGTCAAGAAAGCTGCTTTCAAACCAAAATCATTTGACCATGAGGAGAAGGAGCTGAACTGAGTCCAGATGAAAGAAAGGCTGTTTTCAGCAACAAGGTATAGCCGGTACCTGCATTGGTAGACTGATAGCCTGACAGGATAGGAAATCTGCATGGACCTAACAGAGACAAATGAATGCTGAATGGAGATTTATTTCTCTCAGGCACTTCCAAAAGGAAAAGCTTCACATCACTTGCCACACATTGTACATGTCAGAGCTATTAGTGACCTCCAGTTGTAGTTAACCAGGGAGGGCCAGATACCTTATGCTGCTGCTGGATCTCTGCCATTGCACACAGTCAGTCTTTTCTCACCCTCTCCCCAGGAAACCTACTACACGTCCTTGGCTTGCTTTTTCTGTTCCTCTTTATAGCACTCTTTGCTGAGTGCTAGACAACCCTGTTAAATATTTGACATACGTACAACTAGGAGAAAACAACTACTATATTTCCAAAAGCAATAAAAGGACACATGCAGGGATGAGAGGATGGGGGAGAGAGCAAGGACATTTAAACCAGCAGGTCACCTCCATACTCAGAGAACTGCTTGATCCAGGCCCCCGATGCTCTTTGCACCAGGTTTCTCCAACACCCTGGCCACTTGCAGGATGAGCAGAGGGAACAGCTCAATGTTTTTTGTTGTGCCCTCGAAGCAGCGGTGGTGCCTGGAGGGGCTGTGGCAGGATATGTCCTCTGCAGGGTGCATCCCGTCCTGCCAGCTGCCTGGGAGCCTTAGGCTCCCACCCCTCTGCCTGAGGGCCCCAGCCATAAATAACACTGCTGCTTCTGGCAGGGATTTAACAAGACAGACATAGGTCACTCTAATCAAAAAGCCAGCTGAACAAGACCCTGTGATCAGAAAAGAAGATGTGAAAGGGAAAAATAGCACAAGCAAAGCCCCAGTGTCCAGTTTTTCTCCTGCATCAGGAACAGGGGACAACTGAGATAAGCCGTTTCAAGTACTTTCTGGTGGCTTAGGTGGTTTAAACAACCTTCCTGAAAAAAGAGAAACATAAAGCCCATTGGCCTTGGGGTCCAAAAACCTATGGTGGTGTTGAAATCTTCCTTTTACTTGGTCTGTTCGGGTGCCCTGTTGTTTCGTAGCAATGCCCATGTAATTAAGAAAAGATGCAAACACATCTGGAACAGTCTTTTTTTCTCCAGACTAACTAGATTTACTTGATGTCTCATAAAACAGCCTGTAATAATGAGACTTGAACCACAGCTTTATCAGAATGACAATTTATGACTTTTCCAGATGTGTTTTGATATCCTCATATGAACTCTACCTAAGCCTTGGTGTTACAGGATTAAGCCATATCTTCTGTAAGAAATTATCTGCCTGCCTTCAGGTTAGTTTATGTGCTGGCTCTGTTGCCAAGAGTCAAGCTAGGCACAGCTGCACCTCTATGGAAGTAGCACTAACACCTCTATGGAAGTAGCAATTATAATTTTCATCATTAGCTATTTGTTATAACTGTGTCCAAGTCTCACCTAATGGTTCAGTCATAAACCACAGCCAAAATATCCCCTGTATTTGCAAAGAAACATCCCTTGTCCCAAATAGTTTTTCTGTTACCACAGTGGAAACAATTACTATTGAATTAACTGGCACTGACAGTGCAGAATAAAGGCTGACCTGATCGTTCAGGAAAGACAAAATTTCATTTCTTCTGTTCATTTTCACCAGGCTTTTTTCTTTTCCTTTATATGAACCAAATAACAATCAACAGTTCAGTGACATTTTATAGTCCCCTGCTTTCATTCTACCTCCAGTGTTACACGGCTCTGAAAGCTGTGATTTTAGCATATGAACAGTCATCTTAAAGCAAACAAATATGTGAATTGAAAGAACATGTAAGATTCAGACAAAAAGTTGCCTTGGAAAAAAGCAGTAGACTAAACTGATTCTATGCAAAATTAAAACAGCCCTCCACCACGACCACAGCAAAAAGAAAATGCCATGCATGAAAAACAAGTTACAGAAAGATGGAAAAACATGTCACCATGTGGCTGACAGCAATATATATTATCCCTAAGCAGTGATAATTCAGATGGAGAAAACAGCCTGTATGAGTCAGAAAAGTTTTATCTGAATACATCTAAAATAGGAAAAAAAACAATTAAATACAAATAACAGGGAACTTAAAGAGATGCAGCAAAATTGTCTGATCACATCCAAACTTTGAGGATATTTAAACCAGTTACAAATCTCTGGACTGAGTCCAGCTTCATAGTTAAATCACAAATATTCACAGGACCAGAGGAGAAGAAAATGAAGACATTCTGAAGTTTTGGAACAGAAAATAAAGCAAGAAATGTAACCGATTCGAAGGAAAGTTCAAAAACCCAAATCTATCTGGCAGCCAGACAAGAAAATGATTATAGGTTAGCAGATAACCAGAAATGACCAGGATTATAAAAATGCCATTTTTTAACACATCCGCAGACACGATCCTTTACCCTTGCACCAGAAGAGTTGGACAAAAATTATCATTGAACTATAATCCTAAAATGGCAAAACCACTGCAAATGACAAACATTTCTGGTTTACACACTTCAAGCATAAGAACAGTTTTAGTTTGAACAACCTCACTGAAGGTTCTCGCATAATCTTTGCACAAAGAAAGCATCAAGCATCCCAGTGATGCTTCCTACTATAAGTGATACAGGAATAACCCAAACCTCAGAGAAAAAACAAGACTTCCTTTTGCAATGTTTTCATACCAAATTGTTGCACTCTGACAAGAAAAAGAAAGAGAGACCTAGTTACTTTTTTCAAAGTTGCATACCCAGATTTGTACAGAGATGACTGTCGGTAGCTGTGCCAGTTTAGGTTTCAGTGGTTGTGTGCAATGCACACAAGCAACACATCGCAGTGGCCATCAGCCCAGGTGCTGCTGCATGCGACGGTCCTGTCCCTCAGTGCACACGAGTGTAAACAGGCACAGCTGACACAAGAGAATGGCAGCCCTGGCACAGGGCAGGTTAAAGTGATACCACAAGGCTATGACAGGGAGTTGATTTAATTTGGTTGGCTTTCCTATGTGCAGGTTCACAGGTTTTACTTGGAGTTAGTTCTACACATTGATTCATCATTACCATCAGCTCTAACTGCTGCAAAATACTCTCGTGTGTCAGTGTAGCCAGGCAGATTAGGGAATATTGGCAACGAATATTTCATTACCATCATCTATAGTAAACTGCAGTCATCCTACATACCAGTAAAGGAGACGTAATAAAAATTAGGTAGGATGCATCAAATATACTGCAGAAATACTATTCCCAAATACTGATGAGTTTCTTGTGTGGGCTTGTGTCTGTCCTGGTTTCAGCTGAGATAGAGTTAATTTTCTTTATAGTGTCTGGTATGGGGCTATGTTTTGGATTTGTGCTGAAAACAGTGTTGATAATACAGAGATGTTTTAGTTGTTGCTGCACCAGTCAAGGACTTTTCAGCTTCCCGTGCTCTGCCAGGTTCAGGAGAAGCTGGGAGGGGACACAGCCAGGATAGTTGATCCAAACTGCCCAAAGGGCTATTCCATACCACATGACATCATGCTCAGTATATAAAGCTGGGGAAGAAGAAGGAAGGGGGGACATTTGGAGTGATGGCGTTTGCCTTCCCAAGTAACCACTACGCGTGATGGAGCCCTGCTTTCCTGGAGATGGCTGAACACCTGCCTGCCCATGGGAAGTAGTGAAGGAATTCCTTGCTTTGCTTTGCTTGCATGCGCGGCTTTTGCTTTCCCTATGAAACTGTCTTTATCTCAACCCTCGAGTTTTCTTACTTTTGCTCTTCCGATTCTCTCCCCCATCCCACCAGGGGGGAGTGAGTGAGCGGCTGCGTGGTGCTTAGTTGCCAGCTGGGGCTAAACCACGACAGTGTCTGATTGATACGCAAAGATTTAATGAAATATGACAGTACCTTCCTAATGAGGGATCAGCAAACTTGGAGTATTTATCTAAATGGCAGTGATACTTTTGTATTTTTGAACTTTATCTCTAGTATCTTCAGTATTTTGGTAGGGTAAACCTACACATCAGACATGCAGAGGGAGGGGAAAAAAAATATGGCTTTGCTCATCTACTTCTGTGCAAAATAACATAGCCCAGGCATTTGCAAGCAGTAGAGACATGAATAGTGTTCTCTTGGTTCGGGAAGGTGTTTGCTGCCACATGAAGCAGGAAGCCCATCTGGCTGCTCAGACATTGCAGAGAAATTTGTATCCCGAGTACCTGGCCTTCAGGAAACATAAGGGGAGGGGTTTCCCACGCCAGCATAGCTACATCACTACCCTTTCTTTTCTCACTGTGTCTGCACATTACTCCAGGCCTGTAGCCTTGAGGGGAAAGCAGGGAGCAGCAATGCAAGACAGAGCACTAGCTTCCACGAGGAAATCCTGCAGAAAACCCACAATGGAAAAATCACTTTCTATCTCTGATCCTCTTCTGCTGAATGGCCTCTTCCTCCAGCAAGCACTGAGCCCCAGCAGTGGAAGGAAGCACCTTTTCATGTCCTGTTCCTGTTTCACCTGGCTCAGAGATAGGTTTGAAAACTCTGGGTGGATAATCACATTCTGGTTTCTATCCCTCAGAAAGTTACTATTAACCAAAGGAAGCAACTGTTTTCAAATATTGACTCCACTGTTTCACTGTCACTGAGGAATCTCCGGGATACTCTTAAGGAAAATAAAGGAGAACAAATTTGGGGGTCTGAATTTAATCAAAGAACATCATGCAGTGCAGTGACAGGAGAACAGGTCACTAATACACAGCCTCCCAGCCGCGTTACTGCAAACCTTCCACTGATGAGACTACAAGAGCAACAGAAGCACAGATGCTTGACTGCCTGGAGTGAAGTGGAGATTTGGGACAGCTCCGAGGAAACTCAGCCTCCAGTGGTAGCAAAACGTTTCAATGATGGCAAATTCCTGACTTAGAGGAAAAAATGGCAGGATCCGTGGCAGGCACTAACGACTGCAGCAGATGATCTCCTTAATCCTTGGGAGGCAAGATCTTTTAGTTCAAAGGCCCCTACTCCAGTGGATATTGCTGTTTTGCTGGAAAGGGCCATGGATATCCTCTGTGAAACATCCCCATGCACATGCATTATGCCAAGCTGGTTTGCATAATGTGAGAAGAGATAAAAACCTTTTTGCCTAAACCTCAAATCTACTAAGGCTTGGCTTTTTTGCAGTTTTCTCAAAGCAAAACTGAAATTTCTTGGTTTCATCTGGATCTGGAAGAGGAACTTATCAGAATCCTATAAAAAAAGGTTGGTTTCATCATGTTTTTACCAAGATTAATTCAGGCTGTATCAGAAATCACAAAGGAGGATGAGCCTCAAAGAGATTTATGGCCTTATTGGCAGTGGATCAAGGCTGGCCCTGTGACCTCCTCCAGATAGCTGGCAGTGAGAGAGAAGGATATCAGGCCATCAGTTGCTTTATCCTCTGATCCCACTACTGGGGAAAAAACAATATTGATAGTGAGTTGTATCCATAACCCTCCAGTTTGGCTGTCAAAGAGGGAAACATTTATCTTAAAAGTTGCACAAGTAGCTCAGAATAAGAGACCTCAGTGGTTATTTGCTTTGGAGTTATTCACACACTTGAATTTTTAAATGCTGCTGCAACAGGAAATATTGAATTACTCCACTGCTGATGTTAAAACAGGTTTTTGAAGAAGACAGTGATACTCAGTAAATGCAGAAAATTGGAACTACTCAGGATAATAATAAAAGCACAGACTGAAGCTATTTGGCCTTAAGAAACTGCTCCCTTCAAACTCATCCCAGCATATCCTCCTGGTTTTTGTCACTTGCATCTTTCTGGTCCTTTTTTGCATGGCTTTCAGTCCGCTACATCCCTGGGCTTCATTCATGCTTCTTTAGTTCAACGGTACTGGTAGAAAACTGAATCTTTCCTGTGAGCTGGCTCCTTTCTCCAAAAGTTCCCCAAAAAGTAGAACTACTCAACCAGCCTTTGCTTATTTATGAGGTTCTGCAATTGCTACGCATAATTTCTTCCTGGGGTCTGTCTATGTATGTCTGTAATAGGCATCTAGCCCAAAAGATATGGAACTGATTTTATAAAGGACATTTTTTTTTCTATGTGGCTGACTCTTACTTTATTGGGTTGGGTCTTTTTTTGCCCAAGTAATTTATTCATATAAACACAACCTGTCCCATACAGAGGTATCCTGAGAACAGCTCAACTATACATGTGATGAAACTTTTTACACAATGTTGCTGAATAAATTTGGTGAACTATCTTATAACTATCGAGTTCTCTGATTTCTTATGATCCTTGCTACAACATATATTGATATCAGGAATTTTACACATTGTGACTTATTTAAAAAGTCAGATGAAATATTGCCTCTCCATATGCAACCCCTCACCAAGAACATGCTGGCGTGTTTGATCACAAGCTAAGTGTGAACCACTCAGAATGACCACAATTCTAGCTATGCAGATCTTGAAGGATGCCATGGGTCTTTCATGATTCCAGAGTGAGCAGAGGCTTTGGTTCCTCCTGCTTGGATAAGAAATGAAAGTCTAAGAATGACATGGCAGCTGTCACAAACTGTGGGCCAAAGAGTGTATTTGTAACTTGGCTATTCTGCCTTGTTCCTAACCCTAGCCAAAAGTCCTAGGAGGGAAGGAGCCCCGTGACCTTTGGGAATCCAATCCATTCAGAGCTCTGGGCAGTTTCAGACCAAGAAATAACTTTTTTAGAAAAATTATCAAGTTTGTTCTCAGTCAGATGAACAATCTCTGTCCTGAGACTCATCAGTTACTGCCTTCTTTCATGCTATATGAGTTCACAGTGGCTGCTAACAGAGGAAGAAACATTTGTCTAAAGTGCCCACCTGGACTATAAAACTTGATCCACTTTCACAAAGAAACCCCTGCCTTTTCCACCAGGGAGGCTAGGGGAGCCTGTTGAGAAACAGCAACCTCAGCTCAGTGAACAGAGTTTCCATTCAAAACGTGCTATCACTCCCTGTTAATGCTCTCATCAGAGAGCAAAAGAGATCTGCTCTTTTGTCCCTAGAGGTCACTGCAAAGCAGAATTAAAGTGCAGTGGTGCTAAGGCAGTGTGGGGAGCTGAGCAGTGCCCTTGGCTCTGTCTTCGTCCCTATTCTTCCATTTACCTGCTTTCTCTACTGATACTGTGCTGCTAATTGTCACAAATAGTCAATTTTTATTTTATCCAGTGGAACTCTCTTTTATACTGTGTTTATCACAAGTAACATCAATTTTAAATATATATGTGTGTGGCCATGTGCTTATAAATAGCATGCATTCCTCCATGCCCCCTCCATGGCTATCATAAGGTAGCTATATGAGACACATTTTGTTCAGAAGCAGCTAAGTTTTGTTCCGTGGGTGAGCTGCTCAAAGTTAGCATCACTGTAGGGCTGGGATGCCTTAGGTCACAGCACAGGAGCAGAAAAATTGCATAGGTCAGTTAGGAAGTTATTAAATCATTTTAATTCATTTTAAGCTATTTGTATGAATGAAACCATCTGCAGGAGAACCATACTCACAAACCACAGACATATCAGCAGAGAATTGTATTCAGCCCCACACTTCCAACAAGCTCTTGTTGGATGACAATTATAACAGATCTTTAAAGCCTAATAAATACTAACCATTTAGCTCCAAACATTTAGGATTCTTCCAGGATTAGTGACAGCTTAATGCATGACAGTGAAGCTGCCTACAAGCTGATCTCTTGTAGGACAGTAGATCTGTGTTAATGCAGCCAATTATCCTCATCTGACTTTCATTTCAACTTTTTTTACTTGCTTTTGCTACCCACTCATCTTTTTTTGGCCGGAAGTCTGTGGCAGCTGGTTCTTATGACCACAGGGTGGTGACATCACGTCCCATCTTTGACACAAGCTGTCCACAGCGCAGCTAAAACAAAGCGGCCAGAGTCCCACGGATATAACTCTGCTAGGTTTCCAGCTAAAGCATGTGGGACATCAGGCTGGAGATGCAGAAAGCAATTAAAAGACAAGAACTTCTGACAGAGTTTGAGAAGGAACCAAGTCCTCAGTGAAATGGCTACTTCATTTACATTTTAAAGATTTACTCAACAGAATCCATGTTCTAATGCTGCTTTCCTCAGGAAAGCAAGTATTTCCCCCCGTATTGCTGGAAGATGTTTACTTCTGTCCACCTATGGCACTGACCAACCAAAGTCAGTTGCTGCAATTGTACATGTTCCAGACAGAATACGGACATCACTTCTTCATCAAATGTTATTGTAAACTGTGACATAACCCAGCCATGAGGGCTTATATCCACATTATATTTGACCAAAGGAAGGAGTCTGCTTCTTCTGTTAGCTGCACTGGTCTTTACTGACACATGGAAACATTAGTGAAAAGAAAAAAAGAAAAAAAAAAACAGAAGAAAGAAACATGAGTGTCAGATGTTGGGAGACAAAGAAGAATTGAGCATCAGATCCAGGAGTCTTTTGTGGCACCAGAAGCCAGGATATGAGCGAGAGAAAGGAGGAAAACCATGAAATACTTTTTGTATGCAATAGCAACCAGCACCAGAAAAGATGACTGAGGAAAGGGAGCACCAGCAGCACCCTGATTCAGAAGTGGCTAAGTAATGACTGAGAAATGAGTCAGATGTACTTTTTCCCCTCATTTCTTCTCTGCCTTTTTTTAGTTGTAGATTATTAAATCAGATAATATTATGCAATCTTTACAGTCCCTCTTATCTCTGCCTACCCTACTACATGCCCTACTAATGAAAAAGGTGAGATTGTTTTCAGTTCATACACATGGGTTTGAACATACCATGGAGAACTTTTGAAAGATTACTCACTGCGATGTCTGCCCTTTAGGGATGGGGCCAACTGACTGGATTGTTACGGTTTTTAATTACTAAATAATGAATATAATTTCCAGATAATGTGTTCTGCTCAGGTGTGGTTCAAGATCCTTTTAAACAGACAATTATTACCACACTGAAACAATCCAGTAAGAGAAGGCTAGTGGTTACAATGTGAGCCTTAATCTCTAATTAGAGACATAATTTCTTGCTGTAAAAGACTCTTTCTCTGACCTTCAGCAAGCAACTTCTAATTTCTTTGTTCCCATTTGTAAGGAGAACACAATAGCACTTCCCTACCTCAGAGGGGTGCTATAAGTATCCAAACATTAAATATTTGAGCTACACTGTAAGTATATTCAACTGAATACCATCCACTTTATATTCCCATCACTTATAAATATTGTAACTGCTATAAATTATAAAGCCATAAAGTTATAAATTCTCTCTGCAGAGAGAATTAGGCAATTTTCTGTCAACTATGTACATTTAGTTTACTGTTTTGTGCTCTTCTAATATTGTCTTTTTTTCTAGCAGACCACACTGAAAAGAAAAGAAAAATATTTCACTGTAAGACTTTTCCATGGTTTGAGACCACATGACAGATGAAAATAGAGCAATTTCGTAAAAGTGCTAAAGGAATTTTTCATCTTCACTTTCTAGAAAAAGAACACATTAAATATTATCTCTTTCTGTATAAAAATCTCCTCATGTACTTTCAGTGAAAATGACTGCTTTCTTTCAAGAGAACAGAATAAAAGAAAACAAAACAATATAAGCATTCACAGGAGTGCAGTGTAAGCTGTGTTTCAGCACATTTACTCAACTCTCAGATTAAATTATCTGCCCTATAAATTAGTTGAGAAAGAGTGCTTTAAAAATGTAAGGGGTAATACAGAGAAAACGAAACCTCAGACACAATAGCTATTTTTCCATCCTATAACAGCAGGCTGAAAGTCACAGCTTTCTGCAGTCAAGTTGCAGTCAAGTTGCCAAGATGACGGTAATGCTCAGCAGAAGCCAAAGGCAGTAAAGGTTGTTCCGTACCTCAAGCCACAGCCCTGCCCAAAATCTCGTTTTAAAGCAGACATCTGCAGGAGTCCCCTCTGTGGCCAGCCTAGGAATCAGAGAGCAAGATGATTACAAGCAGTTAATGCCACTTCCTATTTTTATAATAATCATCTGGTTTTGAACAAGATAATGGAGGATACGGAAAGACCGATTAGGTACAAACATGCCTTTTTGAAGCCCACTTTGGCCAGGATGGAAAACAGGATGTCTAATTCATTTTTCACCTCTCCCTTCTTCCCTGTTGCCTGTGCTTTTTAGTGCCATACCCACACTTATCTGCTTCCCTTACCAGCTGGGGACTCCAGCCTACAACGTGCTGCACCACGTGCGGTGCTTTCCAATCCGGGTTGGTCCCTGGCCACATGGGAGGTGCCCCAGAACATCCTCAGATTTTTAGCATTTCTACACGTATCTCAGTAACTGCTACCTCTACCTTACTTTTTAACTCTTTGTTGCCTCTTCACATAAAGCCTCTTAAAAACTAGGGGTCTGCCCTGACAATGACTCCTAAGCCCAAGGCCAGTGAGGTCAACAGCGACAAAACCAGTTAGCCCAAAACACAGCCCCATTACAATTCCACTACACTGTCATTCACTAATAGCTCAGGTATCCCGTGGTTAGTAAAGACGTTACTTTACTAACATGAACAAAAGTGCAGGATCAGTGAGATGTCATGCATAAAGATTTAACAATCAAAAATGAGTATACTGCGGTCAGGAGCAGAGTTTCCCCAGTAAGCATTTATTCATTATTGTTAAGTGAGCAGTCTGGTAGGGTAAATGCATGCACATACATGTTATGACAGTTCAGTAACCTCCTTGCTCTTTAAAACAATTTGTGCTACAATCCTTGCTACCTCTACACTTGAATAGATATAATAAATCTTCTTGACAATGGTGTTTCACATATTTACCTGCTGTACAAGAAAAGAATAAAATACATTTATGTAAATTTTGTCAAGCTTTTAGTTTCTATCGTATCGTTTGCAGAAAAGGAAGAAACAATGTCAAATGGCTTCATGGAGAGATTCTGCTATAATTGGGTATTTTAGCACAAGTTGTTCCATTCCAGTTGAGAATACTTTCTAAAAGAAAACAGATTGAAAAATCATATTTATTTCCCAATTTTGTGTAACAAAGCAAATGTTGTAGTAGATTTCTTTTTCCAAAGTTTTAAGCAGAGAGGAATATTTTAGAAAAAGCAAATTAAATGTCAACATCACAAATTTTGCTCTCTGTGCTTTGCTGTGTGGAAACCCGACAGAGGTCTGAGCTGTGAAATCCCGACAGGAACCACTGAATGGCCTGGAAATTGTAGGTTTACTCAGCTCGGTGGTTCAACGTCTGTTCACCAAAGAAATAGAGGTTTGTGCCCAAAATCTGGATGTGAACATAGGTGGATTGAAGGAAGACTGCAAATTGAAATTGGAATATTTGGATCCAAGGTTTGCTCATTATAAAGGACTCGAACTTTCTAGTTATCTGTTAAAATGCGCCAGTAAGGATTTGCAGCTGGAGTGGCAGAGGAAGGCTCGTGTCCCCCGGGGCGGATGAGGGCAGGCTGCGGTGCACCTGCAGCGCTGTCCCGCCTGCGAACAGAGCACCCTCGCGGGAGAAAGTCACTCCTGACATTGGAAGAAACTGTATACGTACGGCCTTGATTTCACCACAGCCTGATACCAGGTCAAACCGAATGTGAAGGTACTGACATGAAATAATACATTTCCTAAGTCTTCCTTAGGCCATCTTTGCCTCTGATAAACACCTAAGGGTCTGTCCTACGCAGTGCTGAGCTAGAATTCTCCTAGCTGAAATATAACATGACAGTAGAAAACCAGCACCTTTAGTGCCCTGTGTGGGGCAGAATACTGCAGAATGCATTAATTCTAAGAACAAGAAATGTTCGGTATAAACATAAAAAAGCATATAAAACTTTTATAGCTGTTTTGGACCACCATGAAAACAGACTAAAAATAATTTCAAGACATTCTCAAAATGTACTTATTTTCTTTAGTTCTAACTCAGTAAAAATGTCTCAACAGATGAAAATTAAATACAGGTTAATGAAACAAGTCAGAGACAAGGAATTCTAGAGCCAATAAAGACATAAATATCTACTTATTCTAGCTAGAAGAAATTTCCTTGTTTTAGTTTGATTGATTGTGGTTTTTTCCCTGATCATGATTAAAGTATAGAATATGTTAGATTGAAATTAGAATATATTAACTTGAAATATCCATCAGTTCACTTGTCAGTAAATGAGATTGTTAGCCAGTTATTCAGATTGATGATTTTGCAGCACTACCTACTGCAGGAAGGATAGAAAGAGGGAAAATAAGAAACAATTTTAAGGGGAAAGCATTTCTTCTAAGCAGCCCAGCAGACAATATAGAAATAATCTAAATTGTTCCACAATTTGGAATTTTTATTTCCTTGTAGCATTATTAAGAAAAAATGTCAAGAAGGGCTAAATTGATTTTAATTTCTAAAGTTTCCCGTTGAGGACATGGTCTTCGTAAAGCATGCGCTCAAGGTCTCAGTTTACAGAAGTATTCCGACAGTCAGACATTGCCATGAGCCTTCTATGACTGACAATCCTGAGATAAACATTTTTTGAAAGTGGATTTTCTTGAGCCAAGTTTTCTTCCAGTGTCCCTGAGAATTTTTTTTTTATGTTTCTGCTTCTCATCTCAGTGGATGCCCACAAAGAGCAATAAATTAAAAATAAATATTAAAGAAATCATGAGTATTTTCACACTCTAAGACTTCAGCAGGGTTTGAACCAGGCATTGGCTCCATGGAGGAAGCTGTCTTGCTCTTTTGCCTTTGACATTTCTTCATCATTTTCTCCTATTTCAAATCTTTTGTAAACTCCCATGTTTCTTGAATTTAGGTCTCTCCTGGTTTTATGTTCATTACTGTGCCAAATAAAAAACAAGTCACTGTTTATTTGCATAAATAAAAAGAAAGCAGAGAAAATTCAGTAACGATGTGAATTTTAACTGCAGATATGGGGACTGGAAATTTTCACCCAGCTACCTGCATTCAAACCACCTTTCCCTTCACACTTTTGGCTTTCATCTGTGAAAGTATTCATATTGGTATTACCTGTATTTAGCAATTGTTTCACAACCAGCATTTACTATTATCTTATACTGTGTATCTTGTACACAGTACTGTTTCAGCTTCATTTATACTAGGGACAAAAAAATGGAAAGGAAGTTGGAAGAAAAGGATATTTTTAAGCCTCATTTTGTACTCATTTGGGATTTTGCACACAAGCTGCTCTCCTACGCCTCTAAGACACTTCAAGCACAAGCCAGAAATCCTTGGGGGAGTTCAGGGGATGAGCAGGGTGTCTTTGCACGAGTCAGTTAAATTTCTTATTCCTTCTCATCTATCCAGGGGTCATACCACCTCAGAAGACTGAAGACTCACAAGTTGGCATTTGAAACATTCTTTAACTGCAAAGAATATTGAAATTTTTGCAGGAATTATCTTCCATAAGTAAATAGCTTCTTCTTCCTCATAAACTATCAGGCTTTCACAGGAAAAGCAGAATGAAGGAGGAAGGAGGGGTAAGCAGGACAAAGAAAAGAACTGCAATGGAATAATCGATTAACATAAATATGAAGCTATTAGACCAATATAAAACATAAGGGGTTTTGCGAGTATTGATCAGTGTCCCTGCACACACAGTATCTCAGAGCAGCCTTTTGTGCAAATGTCTTCCCCCTCCCTCAGTCCAGGCTTTGATCTTCCCTGAACTACTCCAGTTAACCTGGAGTGCTAGCTTTCTCTGCAGTTGTTCCTGAGCAATAGTGCTTCTGGCTTTCTTCTTCTCTGATTATACAGTGCAATCTTATTCTACAGTGTTCAACAACATGTGTCCTCTTAGGTCTTCAATTAGGTTTCAAAATTGATGCTTTGTTTTTAAACCTTTAAAATTTTGCCTTTTCCAAATGTACTGTATTCTGTTTAAATTCTTTCTTTGAAAGGTTCCACTAATAATAATTTTTTCTCCATCTAATAAAGCTCTCTGCAAAGCGTAACATTGTTCAACTACCACTTCCTAGTACTCCTTCCAGTATTTCTTCAGGCCAATGCTGTGGATGCAGTTCCATTTATTTTGCTTCCTGAATGAAAGAAATTACATTATCTGCCTTGTTTGTTCCTTTTCTCTTTCCTACATGTGGTACTAATTGGGCAATCATATGTTCACCAGTCAGTGAGCAAAGGGGAGCAAGCAGATCGCAAGCACCCCAGGCTGCTGCTCTCTCGGCACTAAAGAACAAAACGAGAAAGACCATCTTATTGTACTCCACAGCCTACATCCAGAGCAAATATCACCCTGAAGGTTGTCAGTGTTGCATGGGGTGCAAATAAGATCAGCTGAATACAAGCTGTCCTTCTGTTGTCCTTAGCTAGGAAACAGATTTGCTGCAGCTTGAAAGTTCACTGAGTCATAATTTGATCAAGATTGAAAAGTCAGGCTCTTGGAAGTGAACTTGGCCAGTATTCAGGTAGCATGTACTTGGATTTAACAGCACACACAAATCAATCTGGGTCTGGGAAGGTAGCAGCATGCCTCAGAATTGGAGAATATGAGAAATATTACTACTTCAAGAAGTGTGAGAGAAAAAAACACCCAGTAGTTGATCACTCAAACTGGCAGACTCTCCTGCTTCACCACTACTAGTCTCAGTTTGAAAGTTGTGTATCAGCAGTGAGACAAACTGTTCTTTTAGGAAAACAGAAATCCCACGTGCCTTTTTTTTTCCTTTACAAAGAGTACAGCTGAAAAAAAAACAAAAACAGTTCCCATCCAGGTTTGCAAGTTGTCTTAATTAACAATAGTGTTGATGTGTGAGAAATTGCATACTGTGGTTTTATCACACATCTTGGCAGCGTCTTTCTCACACTGATATTCTCTGCAGTCAAGGCAAGGCACAGACATCTGCCTCTGTGTGTGTGTGTGATACTTGCAGTATGAAAGCAGCAATAATATCCAGAAAGAGTGCAGCATGTTAAGCCAGCTCATACAGCTTGATGCCATTAATTCAACATCATACATTTCAAGGGCAAATATTTTTTCCCACACATAGATAGTCTTGTGAATGTTAAATAGTATTTACATTATAATTATAGACTCTCAAAATACATACTCTCTTTCCTTTCCACGTCCTTCATGGTGGAGCTGATACAAAACACAGATAAGTGGAAGATCAGGGTAGATGAGGTTTAAATTCACCTTAGCTTTAGTAGCTGAAAAGCAGCAGATTGAACCTAAACTAAGGCAAAGGGATAGCGAACCTCATGAAGTTCAACAAGGCCAAGTGCAAGGTCCTGCACATGTGTCGGGGCAATCCCAAGCACAAATACAGGCTGGGCACAGAATGGATTGAGAGGAGCCCTGAGGAGAATGACTTGGGGTTGATGAGAAGCTCAACATGACCCAGCAATGTGTGCTCACAGCCCAGAAAGCCAACCATATCCTGGGCTGCATCAAAAGAAGCGTGACCAGCAGGTCGAGGGAGGTGATTCTCCCCCTCTAGTCCGCTCTCATGAGACCCCACCTGGAGTACTGCGTCCAGCTCTGGGGCCACCAGCAGAAGAAGGACATGGACCTGTTGAAGCGAGTCCAGAGGAGGGTCATGAAGATGATCAGAGGGCTGGAGCACTTCTCCTATGAAGACAGGCTGAGAGAGTTGGGGTTGTTCAGCCTGGAGAAGAGAAGGCTCCAGGGAGACCTTATAGCAGCCTTCCAGTACCTGAAGGGGGCCTACAAGAAAGCTGGAGAGGGACTTTTTACAAGGGAATGTAGTGATAGGACAAGGGGTAATGGCTCTAAACTGAAGGAGGGTAGATTTAGATTGGATCTAAGGAAGAAATTCTTTACTGTGAGGGTGGTGAGGCACTGGAACAGGTTGCCCAGAGAAGTTGTGGATGCCCCCTCCCTGGAAGTGTTCAAGACCAGGTTGGATGGGGTTTTGAGCAACCTGGTCTAGTGGAAGGTGTCCCTGCCTGTGGCAGGAGGGTTGGAACTCTATGATCTTCTAGGTCCCTTCTAACCCAAACCATTCTATGATTCCATGATTCTATGATTCTGTGATTCTATGAGGATGCTGAAGATTTCTGGGATGATTTAATGAAGATTTTTCCCACCTGGGAAATCCTGTGATATCAAACATTACTGGACTCCTTACATGCATGGTTTAGGCCTTTCAACTTCCAAGATACTGAATGATTTTAAAATCAGCAATTTGCTTTCCACATCATCTTCATCTAGAGCTCTCAAAGCACTCTTTAAACAGCCAGGGTAGAATAAGCAGTGTCTAACCCCTGGGAAGACAACACTTCAGCTCCTCTTCAAGCTGTTGATGCAATATGGGCCCATCTTATATTTTCATTAAAAATAAAGCTTCTGCAGCCTCAAGCAAAGACTAGCATGTTTGTGTTTGTTAGTTTTTCATGCTGAAAGATGGCCAGATAAGTGGTAGCTAGAAGTAAGAGACCTGAACTCAGCCATCACATCACTTCTCAGTATTAATCTGTGTATGTAATGTAGAGGGTTTTGCAGCCCAGCCAAATATTTGATGAATAAGCTGTCTGAGTGCAGTGCTAATGTGTGGAAATGGCTCTGGTTTTGTATCCTCCTTTGTGAAAGGCCACACACAACTATCGCTGCTTGTAAAATGCCACAGAAAACTTCCCGTTGTAGGAGCAAGGAGTTTGTTTTAGCTAGTCAGATTATTCAGGTCACCAGAACATGTCATGTTTTGAAAGTACAATCTCCAAGCTACATATCTCCTGGGAAATGTTAAAAGCTATAATTTTCACTCTCTTACTCTGACTCAGTGTTTCACCACTGAGAATTTGTATGCTTTTTGTTGTTGCAGTTTTACCTTATTTGGGTTTTGCTTTTTTGTTTTCCTTCAAGTAGCAAAGACAACAATTCCCCATCCAGGAACATAGCTACCTAACATACTGAAAAGGGGAAGATGGCATACATTTTCTAGTGTGTGCCTTCCCTGCATTCTCCTCTGCTCCCTGAAGAATCATTCCCACTGGCATTTGATACATTTGTGCTAAGACATACTTTGAGTAATAAGGAAACGCCCCAAACAGCACAGGCTGTTGAGGCACATTAATTTCATACATTATTCCAGCCTGGTTCCTTAGCAGGGAGAACTTCTGCTTCAGTGAGAAGGAACCCACAAGACCTGCATGCATGTGTGGACTGGCAGTACTGGCTGGCTGCAAGTGGACTAGGACCATCTTTGTTCTGGCTCCTCCAATAACTATAAGCTCACCAACCTCCAACAGCTTGCTTCATGGGAGAGGATCTTAGATAAGTCCCAGGGGCAGCTTGAAGAGGCATAAAAATGCCTCTGTCTTTTAAAACCAGCAACAGCTTGGATGGGCAGACGTTTCCTGACTTTTAATTATTTTATGTTCTTCTGGCACTAATTCTACAGTTTATGTTATCATATATAGCATATTTCTCTTATTGATGCAGCATGGTTTTTTATTTATAGAACTGTACTTTGCAGTGTGCTCCAATAAATATTTGTGGCTATGAGTTCCCAGAGTTAATCACATGTTGCGCAACAAACATTTATTTTTATGTTTCCATTTTAAATTCAGTTAACGTTTACTTCCATTGACTGTCCCGTGACTGTCTGGCCATTCTTATGTTACTGCTTTCTGTAAAAACATACACTTCTATGACTTTGAATTCCTTCTCCTAAAGAAATTTGTTCTATCCTCTCCTTCCAACTGCTGTGAAGCTCAGACAAAGATGGGAAGAGGGATGGCCTGCGATCAAATGCCAGGGAACAGACCTCTGTCAGAAGAGCCAGACTCTCTGGGGATAGTTTCTTAGGAAAAAAATTTCAAAAATGTCTGTGCTGAGCTACCTTTTCCCTTTGTTTCATAAAATGTAGGGTAAAATCAACAAGTACCACTGCAAGTAATTTTCTAGGGGTGGGAACCATCTTGCCTGTCTTAACCATTAGAGAGTTAGATTTCCAATCTAAGCAATTGACTTTGTTTCTCTGAAAAGAAAAGGGTATCTCTATCTATTATTAAAACAATACTAGGACTTGACCCTTCGTGCTGCATTTTCCCTCTTTGTCATACGGAGGATATAGATGTTGCACCAGAAGGGCTCCAGGGCTCCAGGAAAGGCTCATTGGAGGTCTGGAAGCTTTAAGTAAGAGTGTGTGCAGTATGCCTGCTTTATGATACCATCTTATACAAGCAAAATGTAGAGCCTGGTGAGACTATAAATTCATTAATGTTTGTAAAGTGCTACAAAAGCTTAAATAGAAAGTGCTATTGAAATACAGCATCACCCAGGAGGATATTCACCTAACCCTTTGGTTTTATTGGTCAGTAAACTGGCAATCACCCTGCCACACTGCCAAAGTAATAGATCTTTGCTTTCCTTCACTCATGTTTCTAGTTTAATAGCAATATGCCCCAGAGCAGTGACTATGCTTTTCATTGTCAGAGCCTGGATTGTTTTTCTCCAAAGTAACATTGCTGGAAGATCATTCCATCGTAACTGCATTTTGAAGGCAGTTGTGAAGCTTTGATCAATTCCAGTTTCTTAATACCAATAAATGCAAAAGCAGATACAGAAGACCATTATCATATTCCTTTCCACAGCAGTGAAAGGTAATGCCAGGCAATCAGACCAGGAATTTGGGTTCCCAACCTGAACTTTGTACCATTTATTAACTGCTGAAGTTGCTTGAGATTTTATTTCTCACCCCACAGCAGCTGGAATAAAGAAGTTTTCACGTGAATTCATCTCTAGCTACTGCTGTGACCACACTAGTAATGAAATCTCACATATTATCAGAGCTGATCCAAAAGCTGTGGAAGGATTTTCTCCAGTCATAAAATCTTAGAGTTTGCAAGAATGGTTTGACTGATTTTTCAAAGGCAGTTACAACTGTGTCTCCACCTTTATAACTCATTTTAATTTGATTTTCAAGTTTCTTGTGGACTAAATTGAGGAAGGGGGAAAGGAGGAGTGAGCAGAGCTGTATGGAAATAAATTCTATTTAGCCTGAGACTGATCTTGAAACTTGTTACTTAGTAACATGATGCTACAGTTGCTACAGTTGTTGAGTAAGTCAGGCTAGGTCAGACTGCGATCATAGTTACATCAGAGTTAGCATTTTCCAGCTGAATACTATTATCATTACTATTATTAATTACAAAAGTTTTCCTTTTAAAAATCAGAACACCCAAATGTGTAGCAAACCAAATGCAGCATTGCTTCAAAGAATATGTGTCTGTTGTAAGAACTTTCTGTACTTCATAACAACAACTGTAATCTATTACAAGTTGCACGTGTGAAACCCGCAGTGGAGCTGGGAGGAGAGGATGGAGGGGGAGGCTCCAGGCTACCAACAGGCACCAACCAGCAACTGGGCTGACAAGATCAACTTCAAAGTTGCCTGAGCATGACAAAAAACAGCTGGCCTGCGTTTATGTGTTTTTTTCTCTGAGAAATCAATGAGAAAAGCTTTTACAGAAATCACTGAAAGAACAATCATATTACCAACAGTCCCTCCAGCCTGCACTACCTACGAGGACAAGCAGACAAGGGACCAGAATGTTACTTCCAGACTGTCCTTAATATGGTTTAAAATTTAAAAAAAAAAAAAGGAAGAATGGTCTAGATTGTCCTCTCAGCCATGAGTGTAAGTTGTGCTGCTGCCCAGCTAGTGATCACAGATAGTTCTTTTATCAGTCCCTTGTTCAGGTAGAGAGGACTGTACTGGGTTTGTGTGGCAAGGTTTTGGTAGCGGGGGGGCTACAGGGGTGGCTTCTGTGAGAAGCTGCTAGAAGCTTCCCCCATGTCCGATAGAGCCAATGCCAGCCGGCTCCAAGACGGACCCACCGCTGGCCAAGGCCCAGCCCATCAGCAACGGTGGTAGTGCCTCTGGGATAACGTATTTAAGAAGGGGGAAAACAACCCCTGCACAACTGGAGCCGGAGAGAGGAGTGAGAATATGTGAGAGAAACAGCCCTGCAGACACCCAGGTCAGTGAAGAAGGAGGGGGAGGAGGTGCTCCAGGCGCCGGAGCAGAGGTTCCCCTGCAGCCCGTGGTGAAGACCATGGTGAGGCAGGCTGTCCCCTGCAGCCCATGGAGGTCCATGGTGGAGCAGATATCCACCTGCAGCCCATGGAGGAACCCACATCAGAGCAGGTGGATACCCAAAGGAGGCTGTGACCCCGTGGGAAGCCTGTGCTGGAGCAGGCTCCTGGCAGGAGCCGTGGACCCACGGAGAGAGGAGCCCACGCTGGAGCAGGTTTGCTGGCAGGACTTGTGACCCCATGGGGGACCCACACGGGAGCAGTCTGCTCCTGAAGGACTGCACCCCGTGGAAGGGACCCACGCTGGAGCAGTTTGTGAAGAACTGCAGCCTGTGGGAAGGAGCCACGCTGGAGAAGTTCATGGAGGACTGTCTCCCGTGGGAGGGACCCCACGCTGGAGCTGGGGAAGAGTGTGAGGAGTCCTCTCCCTGAGGAGGAAGGAGCAGCAGAGACAACGCGTGATGAACTGACCGCAACCCCCATTCCCCGTCCCCTTGTGCCCCTGGGGGGAGGAGGTAGAGAATTCAGGAGTAAAGTTAAGCCTGGGAGGAAGGAAGGGGGGGGGAGAAGGTGATTTAGTTTTTATTTTCTCATTATCTATCTTACTCTGATTTTGATTCATAATAAATTAAACTAATTTCCCCAAGTCGAGTCTGTTTTGCCCATGATGGTAATTGCTGAGTGATCTCCCTGTCCTTATCTCGACCCACCAGCCTTTCATTATATTTTCTCTCCCCTGTCCAGCTGAGGAGGGGAGTGACAGAGCGGCTTGATGGGCACCTGGCTTCCAGCCAGGATCAACCCACCACAAGGACCAAAAGGAGAAAGCAGAATATTATGTTGACCAAGCTCCCTTAGGTCCTCAACAACTTTTCTCCCTCTAGCATCTTTCAACTTTTCTATGCAAGAAGAGAAGGTACAGTTCCTTCTACCATATCAGCAAGTATAAGAACTCAATGTTGGGAAATGAAGAAGAGAATATTCCCCATTCACAAATTTATGGAGAGACTGCACCAGCCTCAGAAGTGCTAAGATGCTATAATCCAGTTTCCCTGGGAACTGCTCATAAGATACAATACAAACTTTTCATGTGTTTACTAGGCACAGTCCACCCAGGGAGCAGTTACAATACTGAGTATGATTTTATTAATCTCTTTGGTTGCTAGAAAGTCCTTCAGGAACTGTCAGGAAAGAACGGTATGCAGGGTAGACCTGAATCTGCTCTCTTCTACCCTGAGCGAATAAACCTGAATATTACTGGCTTAGGGATGCAGGTGATGTTAAAGCAGTTCAAAGCCAGTTCTGCTGCCTAATTGCTCTTCTAAGTGCCAAACAGAACCTATATCAACAGCAGAAATAAAATTTGCCCTAGGCATTTCATTTATTAGAAAACTGTAAACCAAGAAAAGCTTCAAGAAATTTAAGCTATTTAAATTTAAGAAATTTAAGATACTTTTTTCAAAGTATCTTAATGTTAAAAAAAGCAAAAAAAGAAGAAAATCTGCTTTGCTGGTCCAACAGTTTTCTTTGCAGAGTATACTTGCTACGCTGAGAAAATTCACAGCTTCTGACTACAGATATCAACACCACTGAAGGTCTGCTGTACAGTAAAGAGCTAATGTGTCTTAGTCTGTCAGCAGCATCTGTCCTCAGAACAAATCAAACCAATTTTATCAAAAATTATAATGCATAACAGCTTAATTAAGTTGAAGATCCTAATTAGGCACATTTAAAGACATTTCTGGCAGCAATGCCTGCTCTCTCTTTCTCTTTGAAACCTAACGCTGTACAGTGAAGTGCTTTTTCAATTCTGTGAGCCCTCAGTGCTCCACCCCTGTAATACCTTTATAGCTTATTGTTAATGTCTCTGTCACTTACTGTGGACAGTGTGTGGTTCACAAACAGCACAATAAGGACACCGTTGCCAGACCTGTCTTTTCGCAATTGAAAGGAAATGTCAGACATTACAGTATAATTTTTTCCACAGGTTTTTAGGCTAATGCTTAGAAAAATCCCAATTGCTGGCTTCACCGCACTAAACTTTATCTAGGTATTCTTATTTGCCTAATCACTTTTGTCAGTTTTCACCAAGTGAAGTACCTTTGGTGTTTGGATCTTCTTAAACTGCAGTCAGCAGACCGTAGAGCTTTGTGAGAAGGTGGGCATTACAGGTGGGCTAAAAAATCCAAGTGGAGTAGGCTGCATATGGCTGAGAAAATGACGTTTTCCTGCTTCCTGTGAAAAACAGCACATGAAGAAAACTCACTACCTTGAAGCAATAAGCAAGTAGTGGACAGATAAACACAATAAACCAGACGCTAGATTTTTCCTTGTTTTTGCTTCTCATGCAGGGCAGCTACTCAGAAAAGGTGCATGCAAGATGATTCTTCTCTTTAAAGTACTAAAAAATAGTATCAATGCCTGCATATTTTGATCCAAGCTAAGCTTAGCCCTTGCACAGAAAACTGTGTAAAGCAAGGATTTGCATTTACATTCTTCATGTAGTGACCTAAAGAATCTGCCATCACAGTTCACTTATGTATTCATACATTACAAAGTCAAAAGCAGCATTGTAGACCCGCAGTAAAAATTCCTATCACAGATGTGAGTGAATTTTTATTTCTCTGAATATATTTCTTTAGAAAAATAGATCCATATCAATTTGATAATTGCTAAGAATATAAAATATGCTATAGCCATCAATAAATGTTTTCCTCACTTTACAGACATGTTTGTTACTTCCAGCTGGAATTTATCAAGCTTCAACTTCTAGGTAACAGATCATGGAATACAGATCTGTTACCTGTCTTCCTACAGAAAGGAAGTACCAAAGTTTTTTTGTCTGTGGTTGATTGATAGTTTTTGCTTGAAATTGCTGTTTCTAGCGTGTGATCAAGTCACACTTTTGACACACTCATTAATAAAGAAGGCTGGGGCTTTATTTACTCTTTTAGGAGTGATAAGGGGTATTTTTTCAGACCTTTTCATTTTTTGCATGGATTTTCTTGAACTTTCTGACTTCGCTGATTTTTCCTGTTCCTGTGTAGAGGTTCCCGGTAGGGCTGCTTCGCAATTTGCCTTAGAACACATGTTTATGAACTTGCCTGCTGCATAAACAATTTATTATGCCTTGAATTCAATGTCTCTGCCAATGTGTAGCCCTTACGGTGATCTACCACATGGTAGAAAGAAGAAATGTTAAAGAGCTTTGGAATTCATTGTGGACTGTCCACTGGCTTATACTGCTTACAGTTATACAAATGAAAGTACAGTTTGACTTAGCAAGAGCTTAGATGCCCTTTGTCTGCACTCTTCATGTCAGTGCAAGATGAACAAAGTCAGGAACTCAAGCACTGTGAATTTGTTGACCTGTTCAGCACAGGGATTACTGAGGGAGGTCATCTGTCCTCAAAGAACCATACTTCTAAGAAAAGATGTTTGAAGACAAAAGACTTTTAACTTTAATGCCAATTCTTTTAAATTTAACATCAGTTCTCTTCTTGTAATAACTTCCTACTACTAGCTTCTTTTTTTCTGTGTGTTTAAAGAAATGACACTTTGTCTAACAGGAAAGAGTTGAGAATAACATGGCAAGAATATGTTCCTTGTCACATGCCCATTAAATTAAGAGTATGACTACATCTGCCTTGGTTTTATCATCAGTTTTATCATCAGCTGCAATGGGATTATTGCAGATCCAGGATCCTCTCTTTTGGGCCAGTGCAGCTCTCATGGCTGGCAATACAAAGACTGACTTTGGGGGGGAGCTGGCTTGTACCCCATTGGAGAGATTCTCAGTTGGCATTAATCTCATCTGATCCTATATTGTTCACACCATCAGGAAACCTGACTCCATTCTCATCCCATACTTGGTATTCATTGCTATCAATTTTAAGCATGACTTGATCTTGGTTACAGTGCTAGTTAGATCTAGAATAGATCTGGATAGAACTGCTTCTGATTCCCTGCTCATTGCCGTGGGGTGGACCAGATGACCTCAAAAATTCCCTTCCAACCCAAAGCATTCTATGATTCTAAGATTTATACCACAGTAGCTGAGATTAGAGTTCCCCTGACAGTCCTTTGATATCAGCTCTTTCACCCCAATATTGTGTCCTTTCTACTACACAGCATTCAGGGATGGCTCTTCACTGTCATCTTCTCTGGCTTCAAAGCAGATTATCCATTTGTAACATCCCTATGTTCTCTCATCATCCTTAAAACCTCCTTACTAAATCCTCTCTTTAATGTTATTACTACTGTTCATTCAGAGCATTTGCAACGTAAAAGTATCAGTCATGTTTTATCTGTGCTAAAATAGTGATCAAAGCCTTTTGCACCCACTGTCATTGTTGCACTTACCCCAAAACCCAGCTAGATATGGGAAGCAGAAGTAATTACATTAGGTGCTGGATACGCCTGGAAAAGGTAATGCTGTATCTTGCTCTTGACATTAACAGTGGGTGACAAAAGTGCTCATTTCTGTTTATCCCTCCTGCAGCATCTTACAGAGACAGACACAGAGAGCAATATTCTTCTAAGTAACTCATTTCAATCTAGACAGTCTATTAGAGTCAATATTCTGTATGTGTCATTCTTCTAGGTCCTGGGACAACTTTGATCCTGACAGCTTCAAATCTGACTTTGTAGAACCCACGTTATTACAGCGCACTGGGGTTGAGGGAAGAGTAACTCCTAGGGGAGCAGGTGACATCTCCAGGTGCTTTTCTCTGATTTACTACCCCTTTTTAATACGGTTCTGTAGAGCTCTGACAGTGCTCCTTAGAAAATATTTCAGACAACTCTCTAATTTAATACAGAACTAAATCTATCGTATAGCTTGTTAGGTTTTTGTTTTAATCATTCTGGAGAATTCCAAAGCATTTTACTGTACAAGATAAGGCTCTTCTAGAAAGGGCTACTTATTACGTGCTGTGCTTTTGCCACATAACTGCTCTCTGCTCACTTCGGGCATTAAGAGGGCTGCTAATGCAGGAGAAATTCCTCTTTCAGGAAGAGCTTTGGACATAGAAAGGCCATGGTTAAGGCCTCTGCCACTGGGGACCACTGCATCAACCTGTGGTTGCTTTATGAAAGTGCTATATAGATGTTATTTCTTCTCAGTAAGCTGGCAGCCTCTCCACCTTTTGGGATTCGAAAAGCTGAGCATAGTTTTGTACAGTATTTAGTGTATAATTGTTTGTGGAATTTCCAAAAAAACTAAAGCTGATGTTCCTTTGTGCTATTCATGGAGAACATAGTTTCCTTGTTTTCTAATACAACCTGTCAATGTGGTTAGAAAGGATATACTTGGCATTCTGCTTTTTCAAGATCAACATATTATCTGATGAAATTTTACACAATACAATAAGTGATAGCTCAGTGCAAGTTTTGTTTATTGGAATGGAAAAAGTCAACATTATACCAGTAAGATGAGGGATGCATATCAGCAATAACACTCAAAGTCCATACATCTCTCAATGCAAGCCGACTGGAGTTGGTAGGATACTCAACACAAACTTGTATTGAGTTGATAGATCACAGAGGAGAATAAATTCCTGCCAGTTCTGCCAAATTACTCATCACCTTCTCAGTGAACCTGAATGCTATAATGACAACCAACAGACACACAAACATTTGGAAACATAGGGCTCAAGGCAAAACCTACTCTCAGCTGGTAAGAGTTCATTTATATCACAGTAGGATTCCCCTCAGCCATAACTGCCAAAGAAACAAACCATAGTCAGTGACTGACTCAGAAAAACCTGGACTGAGCTCCAGCTCCACATGGCTAAGCAGTTTGCAGCATACTCTGATATGTAGTCATCTCTCCTCACCATTACAAAAACATATCCAAGAGTTTTGATAGGAGGCAGCAACATGGAACAGATATAAAGAATGAGGGATGGAACTCCATTCTCAGGAGGTCAAAAATGCTGTTAAATATTACACTAAGCGTGAAGCATTGGAACTTAGGAACAAAAACTATTGAGGTTCAATTAAAACTTGGTTAATATTTTGCAACTGTTTGTTTTTCACTTTATGTGCCCTAATCATCTGAGACTAGGAACAAGAATTTTCTGAATGCTAATCCTAGGTATGTAATGGTATGCAATATATAAACCATACAGCTTGCTTAAGCTCTCTGCGATCATCTCGTCTAGAGATGGATGATGTAAGGATGTCTGTTCAGAGGATGTTGTGAGGACAAACTTATTAATGCCTGTAAAGTACTTTGCCACTACAACGTAGTCCCTAGGTAAGACCTAATGAGGTCTAGGGAGGGGGAACAATATTTCTATAAATTTTGTTTGGCAATTCTGATCATCTTCATTGATATTTTGAGTTTTGACAACACTTGAACAGTACTGATTCCTTAATATTCTTTTCTTCTTTCCTAGAGCCAGAAAACTGGAACAAAAATTCCAAAACAAAACACAAACTACAAATGCACTAAGAAACCCTGTTTGAGAAATGTTCTACCGTATGAAATGTAGATATGATCCTATATTACAAATTAATTTCTACAGTCATTACCAGTGTGTTTCAAAAGCATCACAAGAACTGTAATGCACAGAAACTGCTCCAGCATGTGGTTCTGTATACACCTGTTTCTATGTACAGCCTATGGGGTAAGGGCAGTTACAATAGGAAAGAAACAGCAGAAGTTTTCCATGCTTAGTTCTGGTTGTGGCACATGTCAATGCCAGGTGTGGTGCATCTTATCTTTTATTTCACTTCATTCTTTTAAGCTACCTGGAACAGATACAAATAAAATAATCTTAATGACTGAAATAAAAAACTGAAGACTACTTCCCTAGGGTGAGTTGGTTATGCTGCTTTGCACTCTCTGATCCTGCCTCCTTTAAAAACTCCAAAACTGACTGAAAACCTCATCACGCTTTTTGCTTTTCCCTCTGCCCTTCTAGAGAATGTTATTAGTATGCTTTCCAGCAAAAATAATATGCTTGTGCTACGTTATACCAATGAAATTGCAAAACTACTTGCCCAAAATGACCAACTTGCCAAGGTGCGATTGTCAAATTGTGTACAGCTTTTGCAGCCCTGCTGTATCTGATCCAAACTATTTACTGCATTTCAACACAGAAAACAAGCAATGGCATTGCCATGGAACAGGTGCTGGCATATAAACACGGCTTTAACCTCTGCAAAACTTGAGCACTGCAGAATACCATGAAGGGGCGCAGCTGACTACAGTACTCCAGTTCCCTCTCCTGGCCCCACTGCACAAACTGACTTTTGCATTCAGTTGTGATATGCAGATAACCAGAAGTGGAGTTGGACCCACTGATTACAGCTACTTAGAGGGTGGAAAAACTACCAGGAACACAACACTGTGTGTGAAGTTATGCAGAACTGCTCCAATCTGAGTTTGTCTAATTTAAGGCAGATCCTTGATGACTCAGAATCTGGAGTTAAGAAACCATCTGTTCCAGCCAAAGGACAAACCTCAGTACCACTTTTGCTGTGAACTACAGTGGAAACAGACCTGAGACCTTCTTTTTGCAATGAGGAAGCGATGTTAATGCTAGCGCATTATCAAAATTACAGTACCATTCAAGTTCCTACTGTCCCACCCAATCCTAGTCACTGTTATCACCACAAAAATTGCACAAATTAGCACACTTAGATATAATTTTCCAAGTTCCTAATCAACTTCTGTGTAGCGTTACTGATTTTTTTCACAAATGACAGAAGTTTTGCCTTAGATTTTGGTAGTGGGAGGGATAATTCCAGAACCATCTAGATGAATCTGGCAAAATCTTTTGAAAACACTGATCTGGCTAAAAGCCAAAATATTTGGCTCCACCTATTGGACCAAAGAATGACTCTGAATTTATTTATTTTTTAAAACAATTTAAATGTAGGCTCCTATCATTGAAAAATTTGACCTATATATTTTGTAAGTAAAACCTAAAAACTTTTGTAAAGTTAGGCTGGCAAATCTATACTTGCATGTCTAAGTATGGATTTAAAAGCCAGTTTCAGATGTGGTTCAATGAAAAAGCAGACAGAGGCCTTCTAGAACAGAATGAGCAGCTTTGCTTATCGGCAGACACTATATCAGAGGCTCGTACATCCAGTCATTCCCCCTCACTCCTACCTCCCTAACCTCAGGAACCCGCTCACTCGTGTGTTAATGAAAGGCAGGAAGAAAGGAAAAAATTAGCCTTAGCCAAATAGTAAGCATCTGTTTTGCTTATTGCCTTAGCAATTCTTACTAACATTATACAGTAACACAGCTCCCAGGAGATTAAGATTTAAAATGTTTTGCTTCCTAATAGTCTTTTATTTTCCACATAAACATTGTGTTAATGGATTAAAGCCTAATAAATAAGTTCTTCTGAATGTGATGATTAATTAGTTATGAGTTACTTGGACCTTTTGGTTGAGCAACATTTGCTGAAGTGGAAGGTCACCAAAATCCTGTGCTGTCTGTGCTGATCTCTGCTACAGGACCTGTGTTATGAGAGGCTCTTTTGGCAGAATTGTCAGTGGTAGATTCCAATTTCAACAGTGGTAAAGCTGCAAAGTTCTCCCTAGCAAAGTCCAGTATTTTTCTTATTCCTTCTCTGCAGAGTGATTCAGCATCAGCCTGGGTGAGCTGCGTTTATAATTTCTATTCAAACTGTGATCACTTATCAATAGCTTTCCTGATCTCTACCACACCTGGGACATGGCCATGAAAAAGAAAGCTACTTCTATGTGGGAATTGTAGTCCCTGGTAGCAAAAGGTGGGAACAAGCTTCTGGCACAGGTCCATGCAGGCTAGCTAACTTGTGAAGACACTCTGGAGTCAGTATTGCTCCTGCTGTGGCTGGAGAAGGCTACAATTGGATCACATTGGACCATTTTTCTTACTCTAGAGTTGCCAGCAGCATGTGACACATCTTTTCCACTCTGACATGAGTCAAGAGTGTCTCCAAATCTGAATCAGTGCTGACCCTCAGCTTGACTACCTCTAGTAGACCTTTCTGTCTCCACCTCTTCTTGGCTACCTCACAACTTTCTCATGATGTTGCTGATAACAGGTGTCAGTATTTTGGGCTAAAAAAATTATATGAGGACAGGCAGGCTGTCCCAAAATGCATGAGAAAGCAATTCATAAAAGTCTGCTTTCAATGGCATAAGCTCTGAAAGATGACCATCACACAATTTTTCAGAGGTATGAGGTGGATGCAGGTACTCAGGGTCTGGGACCTCTCACATAAAAGGCATTTGGATAGGTGAAGGACGTGACTTAGCTCACATGTCAAGCCTTAGCAATACATGGCTGCCCATCTATCAGTGTTGACATATCTTAAATATTAGGAGAATTCCACGATAGTTTGTCAAAAAAAAAAACCAAACAAGTTAGTTTTCTAAATTATTGCATTCCTCTTCTGATCAACAGTGAAAGGGATTGATTAAAGTTATTGAACAGAATAGATCACATAAATACACTAAGTTCTGCCAAAGGCAGAATGATTAACGTACTACGCATGTTGGCTCATCCTTAGATGTTTATCTTGTTTTACAATATAAACACCCATGACTTGAGGAATTTACCCTCTGTTTTTCATTCAGCACAGGACTCAGGGTAGTCATACATTTTCTATTGCTTATAGATGGTTTGCTACTATACAGTTAAGCATATCCACTGAATATAAGAATTACTTTGAACAACAGAAACGTTTAATCACTAAAGACAATAAAAATGTAGTTTTCATGAAGTGTTATGTCACCCTCCTCACTGCATAGAAATTAGAGTTGGAAAGAACTTTCAAGCCAATGAGCTTCTCTCCTTTACGTCAATTAATCTAGACTCTTGCCCTTGCAAGATTTTTTTCTACATTATATTTACTACTATTTTATCCAAAATGAGATAAAGACATCATAAATTAAAAAGTTCTAGCACTTAGTCTGGGAGATAATTTCTGAAGTCTCCTATTGTCAGGAAGCTTTTCACAGATACTCAGCTGAAATGTCTGTGTTATTAATCATTAATCAGAATAGCAAATACTAGAAATAGAAACATACCAAGCAAGCTTTTTCCCTTCTTTTACTATTTCTGTTGACACTGCCAATGAATCGAGATCAAGCTATTTTACAATGATTCTTCCATAATCACTTGGGGATCACAGTGCTCCTAGTCAATAGCTCTAAGACACACATGAAAGCTGGCTCTTACTAAAGGGCTTACAGAGTCCCAGGACAGCTGGCTTTTCAGGTTGCCAGGACCTTTTATGCTTTGCTGAGGTTCACTATCATCTTCATGTTATGGATACATCTACAGAGCATTTACAGCATTCGCATCCCGATGTATAGGATGGAGCAGGGTCATGTCATGGACAAGCACCAGCATTTGGGATTGAACAGTATGCATGCCTCAGCGTGTCAGTACGCGAGATGGGTAAGGGCCACAGTGTTTACAATACCACACTGCCCGGGGGACAGCATTCAGTGGACCAGGTGCCAACTATAGGGTCCTGGAGGGGGACAGATGGCAAATATGAGGTGGCAGTCAGAAAACTGACTGTCACGCTCAGAGCACGCGACCAGACAGATCTGCACATGTGCATGGTAACTTGGCCTCTGAAGTACCTCAGTGAGGGCTACCTGCAATTGCAAAGCAAGGTAACAGCATAGCTGGGAAGAGAATACAGAGAAAAAATTTTAGACCGAAAGGCATCAGTGAGATTTGGGCTACCAGCTCCCATGGGATCGGAATATCACCTACCCAGGATTTCAGCCTTCTCACTCTCTGAATTTAATCCACTGGAACATGCTGCTGTTTCATCGCCTTTACTTTTTAATTTATCCCATTCCCTTTAGTTATTTCTCTCATTCAGTTCTTCACTTAGGTTGTGCACACATGGGCGTGCTTGATAGATTCTCATAAGCAGTTCTGTTTGAGAAACCCAAGAAAGACAAAAAATTGAGTTTATCCCCTCTTAGGCACGCTAGCCCTGTAAACATAGCAGGAGTACAAAACAAAAAAAACTTCTTTAGTAGCTGAGAAAGCAGATCCAAATGCAAATACGAGCAAATTATTTGAGTGAGAAATTGCCATACTGAAACTCTTTCAAAGGTAGAATGGCCCTTGACACTCATTAGTTAATCTTGCACTCGGTTATTTCATATTACCCTGTGCAGCTGTTTCTGTAGATTCCCCTGGCTTTCACCGTATGTGTTTAGTCTTTTCTTGTTGATAAATTCTCAGTCTGATAATCCTCCTTCCCACTTGCCGCTAGCTTCTTCCTATCCACATGAGCAGTAAATATATTAGATTTCCTTATTGCACGCTGAAAACAAACAAGCCTGGGATTTTAAAAGACCATTTGATTTCTGTTTATGATCCTAAAAACCAAAGACTCTATTGAAAATCTCAGTGTGCAAGAACTCGTTACTGATCCAACCTAAAATGGCGGGGGGGGAAGGGGAAGAACTGAGGGAGAAATATTTAGCAGAAAATTAAAGTTACAAAATGGCAGAAGACTGGTTTGTGAAAATTCCAATGAAGTTTATCTCTTACTGTTCCATTTAAGATCTTTGCTTTTTACTAATAAAAACTGGAAAAGTAAATTCTTTAGCAGAAAGGTGGATGAAGACAATTCCACAGAAAGCCAAATTTTTTTTAGACAAATTCAAGCGCGCTGTTGTATTTTGTTATCCACCTGTACTGACAAAGGCACATGGTTTATTCCTTTTCACGCCTTTTACTGTCCTGTCATCCCTGTGCTATGATCACAATTGCACTTAGTCAGAATGCTAAAATCTTACTACAGCCATTTCAAAACACGGATGACCTTCAGGGCTTTCCTTCACAGTGAAAGCACAGCCTGGCCCAAATTGCTACTGCTCTGAGCTTTTCCTCTCAGATCCTCAGCAGACTCGTGGCCTGAGGCATACGAGAGCGAATCTTTATCAGAAGACCTACAGTAACTTCAGAAGATAGTATTCAACCTGAACTACACAGCTATCCCCTACATTTCTGTTGGGTCAAAACAATGTTGATCCTAACCCACCTTGAACAGAGAAGGGTCCCTGCCACATGTGCACCCAAACTTTACACATTTGGTCTAGCTTTACTCTTTGCTAAGCTGCTAAAACCTCAGGTTTTATCTCTTTCTATTGAAATAGCAAAAGAGAGCTATCAGACGGAGAGCAGGGACCGATGGAAAGCTGGAGCTCGAAAGGGGACTTTCTGATGGATATTGTTTACAGCTTTCCGTGCAGTTTGGTTTCACCCCACTGAAGCAGGAAACAACCTCTGAGACAAAGATCTCCTCCCTGCTGTCCTGGCAACACAGCGACAGCACTGGAGCACTGAATAGAGGCCCATGGAAATGTAGCTATAAAGGAAAAGGCTCATCATAACATATAATGTGTAATTACACCACTCTGGAAGAAAGTAAATTTCTACGTTTGAGTGAAATGCATAATCAACGATCAACAGGTCCTTTCAGCTCCTCACTCTCCACCCACACTGTGCTATGGAATAACAATGATGTTTCGCTGCAATAGCTCCAGGCAATGCTCTGAAATGCAGTTTGTTAACATAAATTCTTCAGTTAATCTTATTTTTTCTGAGGATTAATATATTTGCAGGTTTTCCTCAATATGAAATTAACCATACTTATGGTCTGTACTCAAGTTTCATATACAGGGTCTTCCCAAGTGTTAAATCTTGGAACATTTACGCATGTAAAAATAGCAAAAATAGGGCAAAAATTCTAATCAGCACTTGTCCTCTTTTGTACTAAGTGAGATTAGTCATTATTAGTTCTCATAAGCCCAGGATAATTTCAAAGCTAGGAAATTTGAACCATCCCTCTAGTTAGTAAAAACTCATTTATTTGCTGATTTTTCAAAGTAGATAATACCTTTTCATCTATAAAAGAATAAAAATTTAAAATTTGATCAGTTATAATCTTGACTATTAAAGCACAGCTAGCATTGATTGGCATAAAGTGTCTGATGAACTGTTGCACAATCAAGTTGATTAAATCCTGGATTCAGTACTATTAGAGAGCACTTTTTGAAATTCACATTTTGTGTTTTGTATATTTATTTCTGTAGTGCTCTAGGCATAAAAAGATCTATAAAACCGAATATTTAACTTTTATATCACTCCTGCTTTTTTGTCATGTTTATGTTTTTATCATTAATATCACACCAAATAAAAATTAAGATAAATTAAGCACAGTAAAGAGTTTAAAACTAGTTAAAAGTTGTTGCACATTATCTCTGTTTAGTATAAAATAGAACCTGTTGAAGTGTGTGCATCCTATATGCATAAAAGGAATAACATAAAAAAGATGCCTGAATAATATACTTGTTCAAATAAATGCAAAACAGTTCTCATTCATTTTGCAAATTTCTATCAGGAACATACACTCCCTGGGGTTTCTCAATTTTTATGTATTTGCCCTTGGAGCTCAGGATGAGAACTCCTGACTTGGTGGTTCCACAACAGTTCATCTATCTTTTTCATTCCACCACTTTAGGAAATGAATGGACTCAGTGCATGAGCAATATGTTACCTAGAAATTCTCCAGAAGAAATCTTGCTTTGGTTGCAAGGCAAGAAGCTTTTATAGTTCATACAGCTGTTCTAGCAATTGCATAGCAATTTCAATCTGCAGATCACCATAGAGATTAACAACTGATCTGTATCAATTTTCTCCATCCCAGTCTCCTCCTGATTCATTGCTTCATGAAGAGGCTTCCTCAACATCCACTGCAATCTAAGATACCTGGTTCAGAGGCTTCCCTTAGAGCATGCTTCCCAGTGCTGAGCAGTTTCTGCATCAGCATCAGGAGGTGAGCTCCTGAGATGGGCATTCCCAGCCCACCTCTCGTCAGGTCCTCAGTGCTCTGAAACAGGACCTCACACTGGGCAGTTAAGTCCCCCAATACTGTCTGTGTTGCCTGACTGACTGCCCCAAGTTTTATGAACATGAATGTTTTTTACTTTCCCTGTGTACTTTATACATAAACATACTGCACATGAAATAAAAAGAGCTCATCTGGGTGCCTATGCTCTCATAATTCATAACTTGAATAATATTAGTGTCAGGTTTGCTTTTTGTGAGCATTCATACATATAAGAAGCTCTCTCGCAATGAAAAGAAGCGATCAGAACAACCAATAAAAGGAGCTGAATCGGATTATTTTTGTTGAGTTGACCCAGTGTATTGGATTGAGTGGCCAAGCTTCCTTTACAAAGACACAGTTTATTGTCACACTACCAGCAATTTTCTTGCTACACTTGCAGTGGAGCTCCACAGAAGGAGTACTATCCCAGTCTGTTCCCATGGTCCCTTCCATCTCATGCTTTAAACCTTTAAAGTTTTAATGCTATATTAAATGTGTTACAAAATGTCACTGGTTGCAGAGTACAGGTAATCCCACCCCCACAGTAAAGCAGGGTGAAAGACCCCAGAGCTAGCTGGGCTCTCAGCAATGGACTCTAGCCTAATGACTAAGAATAAAATCTGTACCTATTATCTCATCTCTAGGCTGAAACAAAAATCTAATGCATCAGGAGAAATTACATCTTTTTTTCTTTAAAGGTGCATAATTGCTCTGTTAATTGAAGAGCAGACACTGGAAATAATAAGTTAATTGGTTCTTGCTGTACATGATTTATTGGGCATTGTAATAAACATAACAGCTCTTTCTGCTCTCAGTCCACAGCTTTCCTCACCTAGCTGCTACTGCTAGGCTAATTGTCCTTGCTTGCAAATATATTTGTATTATACAAGCCTTTCCATTAATGCTCTGAGATTAAATGTCATAAAATTAGATGTGTTTTTCAGTAAGACTTGAAAATGTAGTACCTGAATTACAGCAATGGCTGCAATGGTGCAGCTGTAAACATGATACGTTGCCCTGAAGAGAGAGTCTGGAAATTTTTATTGATCTTAAAAGCCTCCATGTGGTTTAAAGTTACTGTTTTGACAGCAATAGCAAGATTCAGCAAAGAATTTCACCCAAAACCACTTCATCATCTACAGCTAGTGCCAGAAAATGACCACAGTATATATGGGTACCTAGATCAAGGTCAACCGTAGTGCACATATAAATACACATACATATAAATGCACACACATAACAGCTTTCGTTTTTTTAAATTGCTGCTCTTCAACTGAGCTACTAAGTACCCTCTTAAGAAAACAGATAGGAGAGATGAAACAGTATCATATCTCCAGGATGCATTTAGAAAATACCTTTGCAGCTGAAAAAATGTGGTGTTATCTGCTAAATTAAGTGTGGCTCTTTCAAGGACACAGTCACCTCTCCAACTGGAGAAAAGGAACATTTAGGAGAGAAAAGAATGGGTGAAAATATGTTTATAGTATTATCCAGGGCCTTTTTCACTCATCTTCTCATGTGTTTTCATGAGATCCTAGTGAGCTATTAGGAACCACGGCACAAGATGAAATCAGGAGCCCTCCCAGCCCAGAACACAGTGCCTCAGAGAAAAAGATGAAAGAGGAGACTGAGAGTCTCCACTGGACAATATTCCTTGCAGTACTTTGGTATTCAACCAGGTTGTTTTTCTTGCTTCTTGTTTTTTTTGAGGGCTACGAATACCATCTGCAACAGAAAAGAGTGTCCATCATGAACTGAAGGACCCCAAGCCCTTGCCATGGACTCCCAGGCTGTCTGAACACACTGCCTTACATGCTGCCTCCATGAACCAGCTCCCCTGCTCACTGCCTGACCATGACTCTCCAGCCATTGTTTTCCAGCTGTTTTGACACTTTTTTGTTCTGTAACTTCAGATACAAGAGCTACAGTTATTGTTGAAAAAGGAAGGAGTAGGAAAGTCACAAATACTATTATGAAACAGTAATTCTGTTAAGAGCAATGTGAACATTCAGCATCACCAGCCACAAGCCCCGATCAAACCTCTGTTGGAGTACAACCCTGTTTCGCAGCCCAGAAAACAATATTTTTCATCGGCTGAATTATTTCATAGGAAGCATGAATGCAAATAGGACATTAGGTGGGGAACCAGATGTATTTGGTGACAGCCTTACAGCTGTGAAGGAGAGACATGTAATGTAACATTTTATCAATTGTCGTTCCAATGATCGCTTCCAGATATTGAAAACTGCTGTTTTGCACCTGGAAAATAACCAAAGCTGGAAGACATCTCTATTACTATACTACCTTTTTTTTCCTCATTTTTAGAATAGATTTAAGGATTTAGATCAATCACAGTGGAAACCAATTCCTTGTGTTTCCCAAAAGCTATACATGTAGCAACAGTACTCAAGGGCACATATGCACCCTACGTGAATAAAATGCTTTACCCTGGTCTGTGAGCTCATGCAAATAGAGACTTCTTCAAGATCCTTGAGTGCTGCTCTCCTGATATCGCCAGAAGAGGTACTAATTTTGGTCATTTTTCATGGACTGAGTCACACAACTCTAATCACCTCTTCTTTCTCTTTCTCCATCACTTATAGAAAAATCCTTGCAGCTATCTACCCCTAATCACACTGATTATAATTTGGTTCCAAATTAGTGAATAAAAAGCAATACAAGGACTGGAATAGGACAGAATGCTGGCACAGAAAAATACAAATCTATGAAAAATATCACTGTTCAGCAGCTGTCCAGATTTAATTTTAGGATAAACAGTAGAACACATCACCTCTTATTCTGCCTAGCACTGATTTAATACTTGCAGTACTAATTTAAATCATTTAATTTGCAGAACTTTTAGGTCCATCATCTGTTCCCACAGCTCAGTCAATACCGTGGCTCAGCTCACACAAGAAATTGATCTGCAGGCCACTCTTTACAAGACAAATTAATTTTTGTCGATTGATCGATTGGCCTCTGTCCGCTACACATACTAATTTTGGACCATTTAAAGCTCATAAGACTTTATATTGAGATTCATTGATCTCACAGAGTAATAAAATGATGAATGCGTGTTCAGCCAAGAGCAGAGAACTGATGCAAGCTTGAGGAGACCAAAATAATCCCCACCGAGTGGAAAGTGCAGAGTTGCAATGCCCCCTCTGTTTCTGTTCAGATTTTCCCCAGGTGGTTGGTGGTTCATTCTTCCAACCCATGCAGACCAAAGCAATACTTAGGGCAACTTCAGGCACTTTTACCAGGTCTGTGCCTCAGGGGGTGCTCTGCTGCCTCCCAGCCCTAATGTTCAGATAAAGATCTCCTGGTTTAAACACAGCTGGAAGAGCCAGCCTGTCCCTGGCTCCATCACAGAGGGTGACAATGGACACATTTTTTACAGTCTTTGCTTCTGTCTCTCTTATCTCTTAGTGGGGCATATTGAGTGTTTTGATCACTCTTCGTTAATGCTCTAAAATCACATGTCCTTCCTGGACATCAACTTAAGTATTATCGTTATTGGACGATGATTTCATACACAAATGCAATACACATGCCCAAAGGTAACCAAAATAACATGCTTTCATGATAAAATATCATGTCTTTAAAAGCATTTTCGTGTGAAGAAATTAAGACGTTTGCTGGTGTTCGAGAAGCTTTTGTATTCATTCACTTATCTCCTAAAATTTCCCAGTTGACTGAAGAACTGATCTCACCATCCATTTTTGTGTAGTCAGCCCCATCACAACATAGCTGGGAAACACAAACCTGAACTTTACTCAGTGCTTTTTCCAGGAGGGTTTTAAGGTATTAACAAAATCTCTAGTGTATATAGCACTGCTGAGGATCTAGTCACTTCAGGATATCGGCTGAGACCACCTTCTTTCTGCAACTGCAGTTCAGTTTTCCAGTATGGATGGAGGACTGTTTTCCAGAGGGGGAGCCTCGTTTGGATCTTGTTTCTCTTATCAGTCTGCTGTATTCAATGCCCTTCAGCTTACACTGTTAAGATGTGTGAATTATGTCTTCAGTTTGGTCTTTGTGGCTTGGCAGTATTGTGTCTTATAAACTGAAACATGTAATAACAATGATTCTCTCTTCAGCATTCCATAGTATTTCATATTACAAAATCTGGACGCCTAGAAAATAAGCACCACCACAATTAAATAATAAATATATGAACCTGGAATATCAACTAGTGGCTGGACACATGAAGTATGTTGACCAGAGGAAAACCATCCAGATCACTCTCTACTGGAATCTGAAGAATTATTTTGGCTCAAGGAACCTGAACTGAAGCCTCTTTCTTTCTGCAGGTTATAGTGTCAGGATTTATTTTCAGACAGTCAGTTAAGTACTTTGTATGGTTCCCATAGAAATCTCCTTGGAAGGAGATTTCTCTCTATATATAGTTCTTATAAGCATGACTGATTCATGCAGGTCTCCACAACATGCTGCTTCAATTTTATCTTGTTGCCATACCATATGTTTTTTGAACTACCACTTCAGCCCACTCCAAATTCCATCAAATGGCTTCAAAGGAGATGATAAATGGCCAAGGAGGAAAGCACTTCAGGGCAAAGTCTGTTCTGAGCTACACTTTGTAAATGAGCAGTAACTCCTTTGATTTCATTGCAATTACTCTGATTTCTACACCAGCATAACTATCTGGCTCTTCATTTTCCTCTTCCATCAGAGAGATATGTATGCATTTTCTATTTAGATATTTTGTCATGCTGAAAAATAAATCTTCCACAAAACTTCCTGCTGGTTGGAATTATTTTGAAATGGAACTTATTAATTTGCATATCATTGGACTATAGCCTTTCCAATTAGACAATCTTTGCAATTCCAACTAAACTGCTAATTGATGTTATTGCCCTCAAATTACCAGCTTTTTGTAGATACAAATATAAAGGAAAAATACCGAAGCAGCAGATTTTCATTTTCAGACTGGTGTTTGTATCCTTTTAGGACAACTATACTATACTGGCTGAGTGCCCCAAGAATATATGCACTTATTTATTTTATTAATGATTGCATTGTCTTTGTGTGCTCTGAAATTAGGATACTTTCTCAAACAAAGGCTGTACAACCAAGTATTAACAGGACTCCTGGGTCTGCCTCAGACCCTGGAGCTAGAATTCCTTAAAGCCTGCCAAAAAGGAATATTTCTCAGCCTCTTCCTATAAAAAACCTCTCTGAAGAAAAAAAAACCAAACAACAAACTATCACTTGTCTTGTGCAGCATCAGCATCATGGTAGTCATTTATAAGCAAGTAAAAATAAATTTTCTGTTCTAGTTTATCAGGTTTATTTTCACCCATCTTGTTTAGTTGCTGGTTGCATGCATAGGAATGTGTGTATGCAGTTGTAGTTGCACATTTGCAAATATTTCACAGGCTGTTTTTTCATGTCTTACAGAAACACAGCCACAGCCAAAAGGCACTGAAGCCTGAGTGTTATTATGCTGTGAGGCAGCTATGAAGTACAGACCTGGAAGTCCAGAAGTTCCACTGTTGCAGTGCCACTATGCAGACCCTCCTTTATATGTATTTGGGAGAGGAGCAAAGAGAGTTGAAGGCAGCCGCTGCTTCTTTCAACACGTAAGAGGGATTTCTGAATCCTACCATCATATGCTGTTAGTCCTGCCTAGTTCCCTGTTCTTGAGAAAGCCAGAAGGTAAGGCTGGGACCCAGCAGAATGAGCCCACCAGGTTGACCTGCCTGCTCTCACCACCACTCTGGAGAAATTCTTGCCCTGGGTGCCAGGCCAGCATTCCTGCCCCAAACAGGCTGCAACAGACACAGGTGCCCGCTCTGCCTTTGGTCTGCTTGGGTATCTGGTGCCGAGCAGGAAGAGGTTTTGCCGGGATGCTATAAACATGCATTTACCCAGGTCTTTCCTGGTCTCTTCCAGAATCTGACAGCCTCTAGCTAGGAGGGCGAAGATGTTATGAGCTGTAGTTAGACCTCTTATGACTCACACCTAATTTAGGTGCAACTATAGGATCTAAAGTCATGAAAACAGTAAGGCCTATACAGTCCAAGGAGAAAAAACAGAGTGGTATCTAAATTATACTTTTCTAACAGGTAATCTGCTTCTCACCAGGATGCTTGTAAAGTTCTTGAGAGAGAGACTGATGTACACATAACAGACCTGAAGCATCAGCCTGGCTCAAGGTCCCATTGCAAGAGCCTTCATCCTTCAACAAATCAAATGGTGAAGATCTGCTGCATGAGGGCTGCACTCTGCCTCCTCTGTCAGAGAGCAGCAGTGATCACCGGCAGACAAACCCCCCTTTGCAGGGTGGCAGCCAAAGCAGGAATTCTGGGGTGCCCACTGCAAAGCATGAGGGAGCAGAGGTCCCTGCAGAAACCACCCCCTTCTTGCACAGGGAAAAAGGCACCAGCCTGGTCAGAATCCTTGATGTACAAGAGTCACAGGAGATACTCATTTAACCCTTCCTCTTTATAAAACAGCAGCAAGAGAAAAGAGCGGGGGATTTAGGGAAAACCAAGAAGGACGTAGACAGTGGATACAGGACATAAAAGAAGGCCCAAGATGTTGAAGACTTCTTTAATTGCATATATGTGCTTTTAAATTAAGTTTATAGAATACATTAAAATTGATTTAGCATATAGACTCTAGTTGTGCATCAGGGTGTGTACAAATAGCTCAGTATCCTGCTGGGAAGAGATTGGAGCAAAGGCAATATCGTGGTTCCCACCACAGGGCTTGGAGAAAGCTATGCTCTCCCATCCTGGCTTTGCCTCTTGGCCTCTCTAATCCTGTGAATATAGTTCCCTACGTTAAAAGGAGGATATTTAATTATAGCTGGATATTTTAAGTTCAGGAGAGAGGAAGGAGGGGAGAAGCAAACAGTTTTAAAGATAAAACAATGCCCTTTTGTTTATTTTTTCTTTTATATGGGAATTCTACTGCCTTGCTCTTATTTACTCTTACTCTAATTTAAAGTGACATCTGTATTTAAAACAAACAAGCAAAAAATAATCTGTATGTACTACCAAACACTGAGAAAATAGAAAAAATGGTGACTAATAAGACCTTCTCAAAATATTGTCACAGATAGGGTAGTTGCCTGGAGCTCAGAGATTCTGTGTTTTGCATCTACTCATACCACTGTTTTGCCACTGGGACACATGGAATATGAGGTAGTATTACTGGACGTATTATGTAGTATCATGTAGTATTACATGAATTGCTTGGAGACCAATGGATGAAAAGCAGTTAAGAGCAGGAATATAATTAAACAAGGGTTCAGCATTTTTCTTTTTCCCTTCCCCAGCTCTCACACCACTATGATTTGGCATTAGGCAAATAGAGAGGATTATTCACCCAAAATCCGTAGTTAGAATAAATCAACAGCTGCAAACCATATGATACAACCATGTCCCCTATCACAAGCATTACCCTTGAGACAGATGAACATTTCTGGTTGGAGATCCGCTGCACGCAGCCCATTCCTCAGCAGGCTGGGGTGCCTTCAGACCACTTAAGACAGTAATTACTAGCATATAGTTTACAGAGAGCATCCTGGGAGACCCTCCAGGCTTGCTCATGCCATGGGAAATAATGTATTGAAACTGAGGCTGACAGAAAGACGAAAACACTCTATCATCTGTGGTGTGCTATGGGTTAAGTGTTGGTGATCACGGGTGTAGGATGTGTGGGATGGGAAGGCCAAAACAAATGCTCTCCATGGAAAGCTCTCCTATTCAGTGAAGAGCACATGAGTCTGTGCTGCTCCACTGCATCAGTCCCAAAGTATCTGTCCTTCACACAGGCATATGCAGAAAAACCTGCAATGGGGCTGGGGAATTCCTTTTAGTAGGGACTGAAGTTCAGATTCAACATTTTACTTTCAAAATCTGTAAAACTGCTATTAATGGAAGTGTTTGTACTATAGTATGGCCAACAAGTTCACTGCATTTTTTCCTTTCTTTTTTCTAATAAAATTACTGCGAGCAGTTGGCTGTATGAAACCTTCCTTAATCATTTCAATAGCACCCCACAACAGAAGTTAATCTGCTGAAATCCACAAAACTGTTTGTGAATTTGGATACTGCTTAATAAATAGCATGACCTGAAGTTAAATAACTTTCAAAGTGGCAAAAACGTCTTTCTTTCTTACACAAACCTGTAGCACTGGGGAGTTACAGGCTGGGAACATAACAGAGACTGTTTCACAAGCCTCATTATATAGCTGCTATCGCAGAATCATAAAACTATATATTAAAAATTTACCTGGATGGCCTTATTCTACTTTCCTTTCACCTCTCCTATAAATGCATCAGAAGCTGACACAATAAACAAGGAGGAATATTTATCACCTTCATTCCTTTAACAAGATCTGGACATCAGCCTTTTCTAATAAAATTACAATATAAATGTGATTAAGTCCCAAGATATAAAATGATAGAAACAGTGCAGAAATTCAAAGCTATGTCATTAATGAGTGATATTTGCACAGTGCTGGACCAGATAAGATGGGGAGAACTTAAGGTCTCAGAACTTAAACCTGCATTTTATCCAGAATTAATTTCCTCTAATCACATTCTCAGCAACTACATGGCTATTTCTCTACAGTTGAGAGGCTTTGTTAGCCAATCTACAAATGTCTCTTGTATTGAAAGAGTGAAAAGGGGCAGCTTTCCATACTAATAACATAGTAAAGAACTGAAAAAGCTGTAGATCAGGCTTTATATTGTCAGAGGTGTTACCAAGCTAACACCAAAATTGGGCTGAATAAAAATTACAATTAAGAAAACAGGAGAACCAAAATAGACTGTCATTATATTAAAAAGTACCTTCACTAATGCAATTTTCAAAGACTTTTACAGGATTGTGGGTTGGAAGCTAAATTTTGAACATACAGCATTAAATAGGAGCAGTAAGAGAAGAACTGCTTTTTTTTAAATTTAAAAAAATCCTATATTTCAGGGGGTTTCAGGTAAAAAGAAGAACACACTATAACTGATCACTAATCATTAGATTGGCATCTATTTCTCATTGAAATATAGTATGTCTAGCTTATCACTTAACGTCTAAAAATGAGATGTAACAGAGACTAAATACATTTGATCATGCTGGGAATATATCACAAAAACATATACTGGAATTTTTTTTTCAGACACTCAGGTAATGAACATTTCATGTCCACATGTGATAATACTTTTTCTGACATGATTTTTTAACTATATAGCCTACAGGGGTATAACAGACCTCTAAATTTAAAGGAAGGTTAAATTCTTGGGTGTCTTTAGTTCTGCCAGTAACAGCTGGTATATCTCCACACTGGAAGCCCATTCATCCGGTCCATATTTAGAAGCTAACAAACAGATGTCAACATCTGAATTAGTTACCTAGACTCTCTTCAGTATCAGAGGGGAGCAACTGGCATTCCTAAAGGGCAATTCATTCAATATTTTAGACTTTTACTTTAGTAGAAGAGGGATCATCCCATAAAGGTGCCGCTTTGCCAGTGAGGATAACCTGGGCAAAGAGCTCAGAGCTGATGTATACATGACAGATATCTCAAGTTAGAGGAGATGAATTCCACCATAAACCTCTATGTTCAACATCTCCCTAGTACAGGAGGCTCATGATTAATTCTTCTTAAGGGTAACATTTGCAGCTGGCAAGGAGTCCAACACACAGTGTTTATGTACAGATATTATTCTCCCAGAGAGAGAGAAGTAAGCAGGCCAAAGATCAGCTATGTGCATTACACATTTCGCTGTACTGTGCTATTCCTATCTAACATTTCACAAAACTTCTTTAAAGGTCTTCTGGGACTACAGTCTTCATTTTGGGCTGAAATAGCTGTTCAGTAAAGATAGGAGGCATCTGAGATTCTGAGCAAATATATGCTTTGGCTCAGAGGCACCAGAGTTCTGGGATGCTGAAAAGCAGCACGTCATTGCCTTCTGAATCTGGCAGGTGTCACTCATGCAGGAAGCTAAAAGAAATGCTGACAGCCTGCTGGCTTTGACAGGCAGAGGTTCACAGGTGCAGCAGAGCTGCCTCTTGGGCTCAGCTTATAGGAGGTGACAGACAGTGAAGTGTAGCTAAGAAGAGAAAGGCCTCCTTTGGGAAAGCCTTCTGAGAGAGCTTTCATCAACACAGAGCATGGCTCTTCTCTATGTTTCAGTCCCACTGCTTATTATTCTAGGGAACTTTCTTGCCAAAAATAACCACAAAAGGGTCAGAAGCTAAGCCAAAGGTCCATCTAAGCACAGCTAACATTTACTTGTTCACAAAGTTTTTGAAAACATGTACATTACCAGCCAGGCTCTGACAGCAGAACTTCAGCATATGGAAAAGAAAAATCCACTTTTTCAAACTAAAAATAAACACGAGATGTTCCACTTCTTAATTTAACTGCCAGCATTTCTGATTCTTCCTTTTGCATTCTGTAAACCCATATCTTAAATTTAGAATAAGGGTGACAGACAAATCAGGCTGGAGAGAAGGGAGGTCCCACACCTCAGCTTCAACTTTGCCTCCCATAGTTTCAGAATGCAGGCATCAGCCAGTGTTTTTCTTGTGTGTAAATACGGGATATAGGCAGCACTAAACTGAATATAAAGTATCCCTGCAGTCAGGTGGCCAATTTCCTGCACTGTGAGGAGAGAGCTTGTACTGCTCTAGAAAGTGCTGGTGAGATAATGGATGTTCCCTTAACTTCTCCCCGGTAAGGCCCTGCTTTGTAAACACAGCTGAAGACCTGGGATCTTCATAAACCTCACCTAAAGTACAAGGGATGAGTATGGTACAAGCCCTCCATTATAGTCTTTATCTTTGCAACACACTCTTCCAGCAGAAAAAAAGCAATATAGGAAGGCAGTAGAAAATACTAAAGCTGTTGATTTTGAAACAATCCGTATGGACAAGGACACTTTTCTCACGTGTTGCAGTTTGTTTCTACCAGAATGCTTATTTTACAGATGGATGCACTTACTGAGCTGGACCACCCTGGAACTCATGACAGATGCCAGAAGAAAAGCCAAAAAGCGTGACTCTAATTTCTCTACGCTGACCAGAATCCCCCCCAAGTAGAGGTAGCACGTTCGCGAGGAGCGGAGGGGCTTTCCTCCACGAGTGCGCAGCAGTCAGTTTTCCCTGCAGAGGCTGCACAAGTTGTGCTCCAAAGGACTGTGCAAACATGGAGCCAAACACCACAACCAAGAAGATGGGATATTCCACGTTGTTGTATAACAAAGGACATGCTCTATTTAAATTTTATTTCATCTCACTGCTTGGGAGATGAAAGTAAGTTTTCTGATAGCAAATCTTTGAGTGGTGACATTTTTTACCTAATGAAGTCTGGAGCAGCACTGTCCATCATGAAATTACAGAATAGGAAAGTTTTGAGATGTAAAATTCAATTCAGAATATTAGTCAGATTTCAGCAGCAAAAATAAAATGGAAAAAAAACTGATACTTTCTGAAACATTGTATATATTTATAACATTGATCCCATTGTGACGGGACCGTGGCCAAAGCATTTTTCATAGCAACTCCTGGTGCCTCAGACAGTAACATCAGAAAAGTAGAGTTAGATCCCTACAATATTCATGGAATTATTTTATTTCTTAGTCCCGTAAAACAATCTCTAACTACTTAACCAGTAAATGTCTCTGAAAATAGCTAGAAAATATGTTTGCATATTTTGACAATGTAATTATGTTTATATTTCAAAGTCATCATTAATAATGCTTCTGATTGTTTAAGTATTATGTTAAATGAAGAAACTAAATTATTGTAGAGTATTTCCGTTTTAATAACATAAATTAAGAAAAATGCAATATCTCTAAGAAGAAGTTCTGGAAATAATTTTGGCAATTAAAAAAAAATTGCTTCCTTAATTATCATAGATTGCCTTCATCAGCTTTAAAGTAGGGTGCTTTTGTCATAGTAGATTATTTTATGTTAAATGCACACACACACACACACACACACACAACTAATTCTAACATAAAAATTATTTTCTAACATAAAAATGAATCTGTATGCAGATTAATACATAATTCCTGCAGAAACATGAGAAGCATCTAAAAAATAGCAGGACATACTTTGCTTTTATCCAAAACATTTTATAACTGTCATTTGTGAATACTCAAAATCACTCTGAGAGTGGGAGGGGGAAATTCTTTCACTGGCTGTAATGGTGGATGAAAAATGTATGTGCTTCAGGGAAAAGGAAATAGTTCTAAAATGAACTAAGGCATCTGAGGACAAGGGCAGGGGAGAGCAGGGGGCTGTTTGTAGTTGTACATTTCCTGGAAGACAGCATCTATAAACAAGCTATGTCTACTAAAAACTAAACACATAGAAATTGTGAAGTTGGAAAGAGTGGAAAAAACTCTTCAATATTCAGACACAGAGTTCATCTGATATTTGGCAAATACAATCAACTGTGAATTTTGTGCCAGTGATATACTTTCTAAAATGTAGCACATGGCATTGCTTGCAGTGAATCCAGGCTCCTCAAAACCTATAAAAGGCCGTTCTTCCAGAACACAAATAAGGTATTTCAAAGGAGATGAGACTACCCAGAAGAAAATACGTTGTTTAAAGCAACAGTGGTTCATATCATAGAAGCGAAGTCCCTCTGCCCAGAACAAATACAGAAGTGCCACTGTTAGAGAATCACTGCATCATTTCAGTTGGAAAGAAGCTCTGGATGTCTCTGGTCCATCTCCCCCCCTCGAAGCAGGACCAGCCTTAATGTTAGATCTGGCTTAAAGGTCAGAACACATTTCTCAGGGCCATGCCTGTTTCAGGTGTGAATGTCACCGAGGATGGAGATTATCCTTCCTCTCTGGGCAAACAGCTCTAATTTAAATGTTAATTATGTAGAATTGCATGCGTGTGCACATCTCAGTAGAAGAGAAAATGCAATGCTTCTGGAAGAACGGTGCAGTACCGTAGTTATAACTATAGACAGGGAGAAGACCAGGTGCTGGGATGTCTTGGCAGGCATCTGTAGGAAGCTGAATCACCAGCTGTGGCTTACCTTGACAATGAAAGTCTCTAGCTTTATTCAGTTTTTTGCCTTTCCCAAGAGCGCTGCATGTTCCAAATATATCTGTGTTGGGAGACCGGGGAAAAATAGACATCTATCAGATGAGCAAACTTAGCATTTAATGAGGGGTTTGGTGGGCAGCAACCTTCTTTTAATTAATGTGATATTAATATGCAAATTAGCAAACTGCTTAACAGAAGAAAATCCAAATAAAGCTTAATCGGCTTGTGCATATAAATCATTTTATATTATACGGTCTACTCAGTCCTTGAAGGCTAATGTTAAACAAAAGGAGAGTTCTCTGCAGCATCTCTGAAACAGGTGCTTCCAGTTCCAGGTACAACAGACCAGTTGTTGTTTTATGCTCCCCCTGGGCTGAAAGCCAGCAAGGTTAAACCAAAGAGTGAATGGGAAGATTTATGAAGACAAGCCAACTAAAAAACTTTTATCAGAAGAGCAGGCAAAGAAATAGTTACAATAACTGGCAAGATCATTTCAACTCGAGTTGTATTTTTTACTTCATTAGACAACAGGGAAGCAGAGTAAATGGCGTATAAATTAAGTACACTTATTTTAGAAAATTAATGATAAAAATCACTTTCAAATGGGGCTATAGGTATGTGGAGGCTTATCTGATTGAGATAGTGGAGACAAAAGCACTGGGATCATTCATGAATCCCATTAGATTTAATTAAATTAAGACTGAACAAATATGCCAGGAAGAATGTAGAGATTTTGGCTTTGGTCCCAGTTATTTTCTTGGGGGCCTTCCTCTAAGGCAATATTTGCGTATCTCTTCTGATGACTGAACTTTTTCAAAGTCAAGTTTTCTGGTGACCCTATGCCCTAGTATTTACTATAAAAGAAAGAATAAGCTCATGTGCAACTGATAAAAATTATAAAGCTGTGGCATTTATTTTTGTGCTTGCCTTTAGAGGTTAACAGAAAATAGTTAACCATGAGACAGATGGTGGGAGGATGAAGGAGGGTGAGATTTTTTCTGCTTTAGAGTGAAACACAATTTACGGTGACTCCTTCTTCCAGTGCCAATTACCTTTTATTCCACCCTTTGAGGGTTACCTCTCACTGGTTGTGAAACACCTCCAGTGGTAATTTTGTTAATATGTAAACCTCCTTTGGGTACATACTGCCTCAGAAATTTTAAAAATAGGAAATACTATTTAGGTCATACACTCGTACTCCAGCCCAGTCAAGTTCATTGTATTTTATCCAGTAATTCCTGAACAGAGCTCAACAGACTGGAGCTGAACTTAAGACTATAGACAGACATCAATTTGTAATTAATAGCCTTTTAAGATGAAGAAACTACCAGATCTCTCAGAAGTTGTTTCAGGGTCTCATTATTCTCACTGATAACATTATTTGCATTTCTTCACTTCTTGATCCTTTATTTATTACACAACTGAGGAGGGGACAAACAACATTTTATTTGAGCCAAAGGTTACACAAGTCATTCTGGAATCATTGGCAAAGTTACATCTCAACTTTCTGTCATGCTTGTAGAGAGTGAATCATGGATTGTAAGCCTTCAGTTAGCTTTTACTTTCAAGATAATACTTAACTATCTGACAGAGCATTCCAAGAAGTGGTGAGGAAGAATGCTTAGTTCAGAAAAATCTTTTTAATAATATGTGAGCTGATAAAACTCTCATGTAACTACAGAGAAAGGTGCAAGAAATCTTAAAATGGACAATTATCTTCCTCCCAAGACATAATTTATACCATGAAGCATGAGGGTTAACTGCTTTTTCAAACTCGTATTAATTTGTTTTAGTATTATGATATCATTATTCATATCAAATATATGAATAAGTCAAAGCTTTGGATGTTGTATCTGATAGTGCTAAAATTCTGAGACAGCTGTATGGGCTGTGGGGAATAAAACAACCCAACAACTCCAAACCTTTTCCATTAGATAACCAGAATAATATGTGCACAATACGCTTCTTTTGTCAAAAGCGATGGTATGATGATCTTGTTTTTAATTCCGTGCTGACCCAGATGTGAGCACACAATAAAGGATGATATGGAAAACTCTTTATGTTCCCTTTTATGAGCTAAGCTTTGTATCTAATTGAGCGATGCCATCCCAGGGGTAATGAAGATACAAACATCATCAGACATCCTTAAATACCCAGAATGCAGTTGTTTACTGGATAGTAGCTTATTTTGTTTTTACTAGCTTGTAAAAAATAGCAGTACCCTCCGACAGGCTGTCCTAATTAAGATTCATTGAGTTACAGTTTAAATTAAGGAGAGTTAGCATTCCCTGTTTTTTAGATTTATCCTGAAAACAACTTTTGAATGAGCAACCTATGCAGCAACCTATGTATGTAAGGTATGTCAGAAATGTGCTTGTGATCTGTACCCTTCAGCAATGAGATATACCCATTTCTCTTAACCCGTGCCTGGCATGTTTTCTGGGTGACACTCAAGAAAAACAAGGCAGCACAGTGACCCAAAAAGAGCCCCTCAGTCCTGAGGGAGTGGGGGAGTGAGAAGAGGTGGAGCCTCTCTTTGAAATATTTTTAATTAGAAATGGCCATGATGAGGTGACAGAGGCTTCCATGACACCTGCTATTTCCACTTAGTATCTTTAAAAATTGATAAGAACCTCAATAAATATTTCATAATGCTTAATTTACAAAAGCATTTTCATGGAGAGTGGTCATATTTGAGTATCTCCCCCTGAAACTTTGTAAACAGTTCAAGGTACAATCAGATTAACTTGATAGGATGTGTGTAATTCAGTTTGTGCTCACACAGCAACTTTTTTGCCTTCAAAATGTGTGTTCTTTCCCTCTCATCGATTATTTTAGGGCAGCAATCTGGAATATTCTCAGAGTCTTTCTTTGCCAGGAAGCAGAAGTCTTTACTAAAAGTTGATTTATTCTTCCACCTTTGATCCACTTCTGTAGATCATTTTTCTGTGTTTGTTCTATGCTCCTGATAGGAAAATTACTTGTTTGTATCTAGTGCACAGTGGAACAATGAAGCTAGGCCAGTGCAGACCCTGCACGCTGGCAATCGTGCTGAGCAAAGCAGCATATTCAAAGGGTGTTTTGGTCAATATTGTCTTATATGGGTGGCTGGGAAATAAAAGAAGTTAGAATAGGAAGAATTAGACTAGGATTTCACTAGTGCCAGCATCCAATATTTAAATACAGAATATTTATATTAGATAAAACACCTGAGCTCAGGTGAGGCTGGTATTTCACAAGACAAACTTACTCTTGTCTAGTGTCCACGTGGGGCCGAACAGAAACAGGTTTGTGACTGCAGCAGGATGGAGGGAGACAGCTTCGAAAACAGAGGGTGCAGGAATCCACCCTACTGCCCCTTCACACTGGCAATGAACAGAAGGTGTAGCTCAGCGCCTCACGCGTCCCATTCAAGGTCATGGGATCTTCTACGCTACAGCTGACATTAGGAAATTGCACTCTGAACTGGCTTAGAAATGTGGTAAAATATGTGCTGGAGGTCACCACTTTCATTAATGTGGGAAAGTTCACTGGGATGCTTTGAGCACAGAACGGGGAAAACTATATTTATCAGCACCCTTGTAAATAGCCAGTAAATAACAGGGTCCTTACCTGCACACAGAGACATGTTTAGCACAAGCAGTTCCTAACTATGAGATTATGGACCATATTTCTGACTCTCTGTAATGTTTATCTTCACAGTAAAAACTGATGCATGGATACAGTCAGAGCCTTCACAATACTTGTTTTCTCTTGTTGCTTTTTAATTTGAAGTCCACTTATACAGTGTTTAGCTTGCCACAAATGCCACAAAAATGGGTACTTCTAATTTTCCTTAGAAAACATACTGTAGACGGCAATTTGCAAGTTTTACGTATTTCTGTGACTATAGCAGAAGGTGTATTCAACAAAGCAGTGTTAGACCTTCATAGAGATCAAGTTGATTTTAATGGCAGAAAATCCCTTTGCTGCCACCAACAGAGGACTGAGCTCCAAATACTCAAAAACCTCTTCATAGGAAAGAAAAATGCTGGATGCTTTCTCAAGAGCAGCACTGGAGTATTTGCTGTTCATGACACTAAATATTTATGATTTTTGAAAGATTTGGTGGAAAATAATAGTTGTTGGCCTGAGCAAGTTTCCATGTCAACTGCTTGCATCACTGAGATGCTTCCTGTTTTATATTTTGGTCACTCACTCGACTTTAAATAGAGGATCTTTTCATAAATCACTGAATTATGCTTGAAGCATGTTGGTAAAACATTGAACAACATTATTTGCTAGGCAGCCTATGTTCTCTAGAGATACCAGACTGACTGAAGAGGTGTTGAAAGAAACCGATTAAGAAGCAAAAAGTAGTGTTTGGTACTGCACGTTCATGAGTTGTCAGTGAGCTGCTGTATCAGCACAAGGGCTTACCCAAGAAGGGCAGCATATGGTCCCAGCTGCTCTGCAGTACACGGCCTCTGAAGTTCCTGGTGTTACTGCTTCAGATTTGTCTGAAAACATGAGTGAAAAAAAACATGATCTGGAAATATTTAACCCTCTTTTGCCTTTGCATTTAATTGCAAATTACCTTGTTTTAAAAGCAAAGAACTCGCTTACCAGTAAGTATTTTAGCACTAGACAATGTGCTGGGATTGGGCCATGGCAGGATGAAAATAAAGCAAAGGGATAACTATTTTAAAAATACATTATCAACGCTATAAATTTAAATACCCAGTACACTGGAATGAGAGTGGGAAAAGCAGTCATTAACATAAAAAGTTGGGAATTAAAAGAGTTATTAATTTGCCATGAAATCAAGAAATGTAATGGTTAGCAGTGGTGTTATCTCATTTCTATAGTTCATCTTTTGCATCTTTCTAAATATAATTAATTTGTATTTGTATTAGTGTAGTCAGTTTTGAGGCTGTAAACATTTTTCAGCTAAACTTTATTAATAATTTATTATTAGAAAAAGACATCTAAAATTTCCAAAGCCACCTCAATAGCTGAGATGCCTAGTGACAGTAATTTTAAAGGAAAAAAAAAATCCAGCCTTATGAAATACAGATTTACCTTGCAAAATTAGATTGTGAATTTGGACATATTAAGCTGTAGCTTTATGGAAATATTAATAAGTTGCAGCAACATTTTTATCTTCAATAATTTTTGTTAACAGTACCAGTGCATAGCTGTAGCTAAGGCTCAATTGGCACTAGCATCTGAAATCCTCAGGGTGTTTAACTTTATGAAGTAATTACATTTGGATTGATTTTTTTTCCTGCAAATTTTCCACCAAAATTGATTTTTTTAATCATTTTGAGGACTGCGCATTTTAACAGACTTGCATTTTCTGATAGACAATGTCACTTTTGCCAGTTATTTCTCAATCAGGAAAATAAAGTAAGAACAATTGCCCTGAACTGGGGCAGCTTTAAACTGAAGGTTTGGTGAGTGTATGTATTGAAGAATCATGTACAAAGATTTGTGCGTAGAAACTCAAAACCCAATCCTTAGCTGGGATTTTGTTAAGGACTAAATCTTCCTGAGCAGTCCCCCTCTTGCCCCTTTGCCAACACAGCTGCTGCTGAAAGTTATGGATCTTCTTCTGTAGAAGGAACATTTACACAGACTAGGAGCCCTCAGCCTGGAAAAGCTCCAGGAACGTGCTCCAAAGAGCTGGTCACCATGAGTGGCATGGAGGGAGCAAAGCAGGAATGATTACACACTGGATCTTCCAAAACAGGAATGAGGGAGCATCTAGCAAAACTGGCAGATAGCAGATTCAAAATAACTATACTTCTTCATATCATGAGCTTGAATTCCTTGCCATGGGACGCTCCAGATGCCAGAAGTTTGCATAGGTTGAAATGTAATTGAAAAACTCGTGAGAGAAAATCCATTGAAGACTCACAACAGCTGTGAATGCAATGTCTGTTACTTTTCTCATTTCTTTTCCCTATGAATGATCCTGAAGCAAAATTAGATATAAACTTCACTCTTTCTCTCCTTTACTTTAGTTGTGCATATACAGCTTTTACATCACTTCACAGGAGACCACTTTACATGCCTTTCCAATGAAAGGGCCTGAAGCTAAACCCAGTGCAAGGGCCAAGACAGGCTGCTGCAGAACTGCACAGGGAATTGGACCCACCCTTTCTCTTCAGAAAATTTAGGATTAAGGAAATCGAGCTTCTTCCAAGAATCCAAACTAACCCTCCTCTGGACAAAATCCTACCCCTTGTTTGCTCAGACAGACAGTTCTGTGTATTGACACTGATTCCAAAAGTCCTATCAGCCTCGCAAGGGGACGGCCCCTTGCTCCCGAGCTATACATGTCAGGCCTGAGGAAAAGCAAGTCACCAACAAACCACCAGCACACTTCTCAAAATGCATTAAGGATAGGAAAGAAAAAAAGAAATCAGCCTAACACCTGTCTAATTGAGACAAACTTCTAAGGCAGTTATGGTCAGCAGGAAAAGCAATTGTGAACAGAATCCAATTGTTTTCATTTGGGGATTTTTTTAGTTTTTACCTCTAAAGCAATGGAATTGTTTAATAAAATACTTTAACAAAAGCATGCTGCTTTTTGACAAAATGTGCTGGTGGTTGAGAAGTGGTTACTAATTACATTTTACTGACTGTACAACTTATGCTTTCTTTTTAGTTATGATAAAAATTTGTGCACATGTACACGGTACAAAAAAAAAAATTACAGACAATATTAAATTAATTGTTTATCCATGACCCAATACTAGCAAAGATAACTGGATAATTATACAACTACAGAAATTTTAATCGTTATATTTCCTGATAAACTTCTGCTATCTTGGATGACTTTATACACCCCATATCTAACACTTGCTCAATATGAAATTTTAATGACATGTCTGTTTACATACTATGATCTGCTGGAAAATGTGCATTTTATCTTAGGTTCTGGGAGTATTTGTTTTTTCCTGAAAGAATGAGAAAGAAAAGGCAGAAAATCTACCATTTTTGTATCTGTGTTCAGCCTCAAATTCATGTATTATTAGCCTTGATATTTGCCAGGTCTTTCTCAAGTGCCTTGTAGTTCAGGTGTCTCTTTGTTCTCCTGGCCCTTGAATCTACAGTCGTAATGTTTTGGTAGGTTTCTGTTCCTGCTTCTGGGCAGGCTCACAGTACTACAAGAATTTTTTTCCCCATCATTTATTTCATGGCCTGAGAAAAGCCAGTACCTTAGAAGCACAAACAGGAAAACACAGCAACGGAGGGGAAGAAATTAATCCACGTTTTCAAAAAATCCACTTACTTATCAATAATTATTGTATCTATAGTATCACATATCTTCCACACAAACCTTGCATAAGTTTGAGGAAAGAAAATGAAATTCTGGGGTGTCTGTCAGGCAAGACTGCTTTAACTGGATGGGAATGCATTACCGATTGATCAGAAGGGTGTGTTGACTGATGGCACATACAACTATTCTTCACAATACGTCTAGGACAAACTGACATTCAAAGCACCTGTCCAAGTACTTCATGGGCTATTTTTCATCATCCTTATGTTCACGTTCGTGCTCTCTCCAGCCTCCCCCTCTGCCATGTCCTGGCACCCTGCAGCCTGTGCTCAGACCCTGTCTGTGCCCAGTCAGCTAATGCTGTGGGCTGGGCTGTCTCCCAGCTTGGCAGCAGGCTATCACTTAGAAAGCTGATTTCACAGCTGTCTTGTCTCCTTATCGCACCTCCTTTCTGCTCTGGCCCCATGATGTTTAAAAGGCAACTAAAAATAATATAGTTGCGCTCTGGATGTTATTGACACAACCGGTTCTCAGCTTCCTTGGATTAATGATGTATGTGTCTGCCTTGACTATGGTGCCAAATCTAGTTATTTTCTTGCAAGTTGCATAGTACCTCCTTAAGGCCCCACTTGTGTAATTATGCGAGAAAGCCAGCAGCAGTTGAAAAGAAAGCTTCTAGGCTACATGTTTGTGGTGAAAGGTTTGAAAACACAAGGAGCCTTATACCCTAAGGCTCCAAAAAAGGCAAAGCAAAAAAGATCCTACATTGTTTGCTTTTTTCTTCATGACTTAGAAGTTCATTTCATGAATTTTCTGGGTTCTGAACTCCCTTTTCAGTGCATGGGTTTGGCATTGCTAATGTAAATACTAAGTAATTAGCACAAAGTGTCCCTTTATTTTGGGATCCAGTAAGTCACTTAGTTATGAGAAGTATTTCCCAATGTGAAAGAGTCTTCTTGTATTATAGCACTAGATGCTATATCAGTATTGCAGACTCTCAAATAACAAGACCAATCTTATAAATTTGCAGTTCAAGACACTGTATTATAATAACAAAGTCAAGCCAGATAATGCTTGAAGATCCATTGTGGCTAAGTGTTTTTTCAAATTCCTAGAAACTAGTCTCAAACACTGATGCATTGTTGTTTTTCATATTTTGTTTGTTATATTGCATTAATAAGGAGAGAAATTGCAATTCACATTACCATGTAATTGTAATTCTAACATATGAACTGCTTCTTATTGTAGACTGAGCTGAAATAATTGAACTGATTCCACTTAGGCTGCTCTTTTTCAAGCTGAAAAAGGTGTTTTTCTACTTTATCTCCTCTGCATGGTAGGACGAATACTTCTGCAGTTATCTAGCAAAATACAGCTTTTTAATCATTCTCTCCTCTTCTGTCTGCTAGCTGATGCCATACAAGTGAAGCCTTAGAGAGAAATCTCTCCTCTCAATTTATACTCCACATTATCTTACATCTACCAACATTATCCTTTCTAGAGTTAACCTGAAAAATGCATAATAATTCACAACAAAATTTTGAGGCTGGCTTTTGGTGCTGAGTACATAATTTTGTATATGTATTTGAGAAAAAAAATTCAACCCTATGTGAATATTTGTGTCTAGAAGTTTCCCTCCAGTTGGTGGACACCGACTGGGAATCTAGCAGCTTCCAAAACTGAATCTATTGTGTTGCATTTGATCATATCAGTTCCTTTGTACATAGCCACCATTCCTGTACCACTGAACTTTGTGCTTAAGCATAGCTAGACATGGAAGTACATTGAGCACTGTCAGTACACAGAGCCTTTCAAACCAGGGACTCTGAACCATAAACTTCACTGTCATTGAGCGCTGCCAGTACACAGAGCCTTTCTAACCAGGGACTCTGAACCATAGACCATAATGGCAAGTGAGATCCCACTAACACACATCTGAATGACGTGAAAAATTAACACTCTGGCCTGCTATAATGTTAATTACGTGTTTCTGAAATAATAGAAGACCAAGGAGGTTAAATACAGCTTGCAAGTTACCGCATCAAACCAGCCTGATGTGACACATAGGAGCACACTGAAGACACCAGCTGAATTCATTTGTCCCTAGGAATTTCCACGTAGCACCCAAGACATACATCACCTGCTATGTACAGCACATCCTAGTCATGTCCAGCAGATGTTCATCAAGTTGCATATAACAATGACAGATTTTAGCAACTACTGTCTGAATTAGACTGTCTTAACTAATTATTGATTAATTTACTATTTATCCCCTAAGATATAGCTAATTTTTGCTGTAATACAGGCCTTCCTATAAAATCTACTGTTATGTTGAAATTTAAGGGTGGCTCCTGCAACATGACTGATCAACAACAGAAATCAGGCATGGTTAAAAGCAAGCCTAGAGCTTTATACTCTGAAGTCAGATTTATCCATTGAATGTTGGTTATCTCAAGTTATACGATTAGTTCATTGTCTGGGCACTCTCTACAAGCAATGAGGAGACACACTGTAAAGGACACCTCTACTCCTGCAGGTCAGGATGGGGTGACTCTCAGCCCAGTGGCTGGTCTCCGAGTGTGCCTCTTTGGTGAGACTGCTCCCAAGACAAATGTTATGGATTGCATGTGGCTGACTTCAGCCACACTGAGAGGTCACTCTGACTTAGTTTAACTCTGTTCACTTAAAAAAAAAAAAAAAACAAACAAACAAACAAAAAAACCCCAGAAATATTAATTTTGTGGTAGTGTCAATTTCTTGCACACAAAAAACCAAAAAGGGATTTTAAATGAGAAGTATAAATCCCATCCATTGCAGCTGAGACAGTAATTTGGGTTCAGTATAGCACTTCATACTGAAATTGAAATCACTGTGTTTCCACAGATATCAAGTTGAATTACGAGCTGCAACTGAAAGTTGATAAAAAGATTCCTTTGCATTCACAGGAGTGATTACATTTAATCCACTTGCATCCTATTACATGTTCACCAGCTATTCCCCCCCTTCAGGTGTCTTTCACTAAGACATGCCAGCCGGCACAGTCCAGATGGAGGCCTGGGCAGGAAGACAAAAAGGCAGGACAAACTGTCTCAGATGAGGGCACTAGTATCTCTTCTGGGACATTTCAACATGCTAGTACAGGTGCAGCCATAGCGATAGAGTTCAGAATTATGTTCATTGCAGAATGCAGGAATACACAGAGAAGGAAGTTTACCTAGGCGTACTGAACTCAGATGTGGGTAGTCAGTGTGCCAAAAGGAATGTCTTTTATTCTGTCATTACAAGGCACTTACAGAAGCTATTATGATTAATATAGGAACTTATGGAAGAAACCTATTATTATTCATGGTATGTATATATGAAGAGTAGGGCTTCAGTTCTCAACCTTCATCACTGGCGATTGCTTGCCTGGGTCCCTAGAATTTGTAGAAAGGAAAATGTGCACCCATCTAAATGTACAAAAGAACACTAGTTCCTATCCTCTGTTTCTTAATGAAATTGTGACTCTGACAGTCATCCAAAAGCAAAATGTGACGCTCTGTATATTAATGGTATTTACAAGGCATTAGGTAATTCCAAGACAAGATGTGTTTGCTGAGATGTAAAATGATAAGCTGTCAGGAAGGGTTGGTGAAGGTCTTCTGAGCAGTGTGGCATAACAGCACTCAGCAGTTTCAAAGCAATTTGCATCACTTGAAGCCAATTTACATTGCTGTAAACAGAGCTTTTTCCTGCATTACAGGAGGTGGGACATACAAGCAGACAGGCTCAAGACAGTTTCTCTAAAGTTTTTTCATTCGCAGAAGTACGTCATCTCTCTGCTGTATGCCAATGACAGTAAAATATTCCACTCATTTCTAAGAGTCCTCCACTCTAATGCACCCTCCCTTCTTCCCTATGTTCAGCTGTCACTCAGTTCAAATGACATTGTTGTTATTCTAGTTGTCAAGGTTTTAGAAGGGCAATACCAAAAAAGGTATTCAGTTTGGAAAATATGTGTTCTTGGAACTGCATATAATTGGTGACCTCATGACTTTAAATATAAACTCTGAAACCTAAGAATTTATCTGAAGAAATATTAAGATTTCATGCACATTTTGTTAATCATGCTCATTTAGAGTGACTTGAGGAGATTTCTTGTTTTGTTCCTTTTTTCCTAGAATTTGCTTCTCAGTAGTTGACAGCACTGGCCAGTGTTGAAGGTAGTGGGCCAGCGCTCACATGCTTCCCTGCTGAGGCTCTGACCCGCACCCCTGTGCAATCCAGCCCTACCTCAGAGTAGCTCTGCCAATATGCTTCAGTCTCCACCCGCAGTTCCTAACTCCATCCCCCTCCTCTTCCACCTGTCCTTTTTAGGCTTTGTCATTCACTCTGCTATTGGGATGCTTGGCCAGGACCACAAAACAGATCTGTAACAGGGACACAGATGACTTCTCAGAAGGACTGCCATAATGAGTGAGACCAAAGGTCCACTGCATTCAGCATCTCCCAAAAACAGCCTGTAGCAGATGCTTAGGCAAGGAATATTAGTAGCAGGACCGGCAGAGGAAGCCTCTTCCCAGGCCCAGGAGCACTATCGGCATGTCTTTGACTTGTGCGCAGCTGCACATGTCCTTCTTTCCATATATTGTTAGTTCAATTTGGATCAGAAACAACTTGCGACAGGCTGGCTTTCTATTACATCATGAACATTCTGTTCTAGTAAAAATTGCTTCATAAATACAGCTACCATTCTCAAATAGAATATTATAGAATACTATAGAATTACTTGTAGATTGCACAGAGCAAATCTCAGGATGTTTACAGAGACACAAACAAGAGACAAGTTCCAATGATTGAAGCCATTATGTGTGTTTTGGGAGAATATGAGACAGGGCAGGACAAGTCTGTCACTTCTCTTCTGCTCGAGCCCTTTGGAAGGGGAGCAACTGTTGCTGTCCCTCCGGGGACCTGCACAGCAGAGGGGCTCTGTGCGCACACTCACCAAAGGAAAAGAAGCAAGAGAGTGGGCGCTGAACAAGGCGTCCTCTTGCAGTGACATCCCTGGCAGCCTGCAGACAGGGAAATCTGCAACAGGCAAAATCACCTTCATTGTAGACCACTGCATGGACAGCACCGCGTGCAGAGGGAATGGCGGAGTTTCGTGTAAAAGCTCCATCTGCTCCCAATTCGACTGCATCTTGTGCCTGACTGTAGCCCCAAGGAAGACTGTTACTACTTGCTTGCATCAGCATACATGGATAGGAGGAGGAACAGATTTTACTTTACCCTTTATTTGAATTGAGCTGGAGGAGGTTTCTTTGTCTCCTCAACACTGGATGGAATAAATACCTCTTGTCACTGTGCCCACGCGTACCACACCGTACACATCACACATCAGGATAAAGGTTTTCCTGCTCTTTCTAGTAACCACTGTGTGGTTTTAGCTTTAAATAGTTAATAGCTTCTTGTGTTTCCTAACTGGACTATGCTCTCTCTTTTCACTCTGCAAGGTTGCAGTTGTTTAATAAGCGTAACATGGTCCCTTAAAAAAACTGGCTACTTACAGACAATATGTACACAGGCACACACTTTTTTTCCTTTTTTTTTTTTTTAATTGCTTTGTCTCTTTTGTTCCTGGATTGTGGTCTTATATTTTTGAACTTGTAATTTCGTTTCCCGTTTCTTATTTATGTTGTTTAGTAGACGGTCCCTGAACTATGCTTTCCCTTTTGATGAACATTCCCTCTGGTAAAAACAGCAGTACAAGAGGCCAAACAGCCACTGTCAGCTGAACTGATTCCTGCAGCTGGAAGCACAGCCACTCTTATTAATGTAATTAACTTTTGTAGCTTAAAAGAACATGCACCCTCACTGATCTACAGTATGCAGCTGGTGATTAAATTCCAAAAAATTCATTTCACTAAGACATTTTGTTCTATTCCAGTTCTCCTGGGATGATCACATGGTCATTCAAAAATTGTTGATATGCACTATTCTGTCATTAAAAGGAGCTGAGAAAGCTCCTAATAGAGAGACACAGATTATTTATTTTGAATTGGACTACAACAGATGTTCTAAAAATAGCTGAGGAGAAAACAACAGTGTCTCAAAAGCCAAAAAAGTGAAGTAAACAATAGATAAACCTAGCCGAGAAGCAAAAACAACACACACCAAAAAAAATTCAAAGAAGCCCCTTAAAACAATCAAAAACCACAAGCACAGACTGGAAAAAAAGGGTTGTAAAGTGTCAGTGGAGACAGTCGCAAGGGATGGTGAAGTCAGAAGTGCACAACACCACGAACAGAATAATATCTTCAGCTGTCTGCAGAGTAGGAAAGGGAAATCTGGCTGGGGAGACCATATATCTATGATTATCCCTTGTGGGTACAGAGGCACCATTTAAAGCCAACTCCCTCCCTGTAATTTCTGTACCTTGTGGGCACTGGATGTGCAATGGATGTTCAGATATTTCTTTTTAAACTATCAAATAGGTGGGATTTTCCCTGGCACTGCTGGACATATCACTACTGCTTCATTGAACTGTATTCATTATACATTCCTTCAATGAAAGAAATAGTCACTGGCCTGAAGAAAAAGACAGAGATCGTTGATAGGCATTTCTGTGATTAGAGATTATTAGAAGGGGCTCTAAGTCTCATCTGATTGTTAAATAAAAAAGGAGAAAAGTAAGCCTTTGCAAGTCTGTTGAAGCTTTAGCAGAGACAATTTAAAAATTGTTTCTTGAGGGAAATTATATTCTTGGATATTCATAAACCAAAGAATTATTCTCCAAAAGCATCCACTCTATATGAAAACTGTGGCTTTTATTGCCATTAAAAAACAGCCTGAAAAGCAAGTAATTTTCTCATTAAAGCTAATTTTGTCAAACAAATGTCAGTCATTTTCACTCGGGTTCATCACCAGCATCACACTGAGGCTTAAGCTGCATAGTATTCACCTCTTCTTCTCACGGATGCAGGCTTTCCTCCTGGACATCTTGGGAGCAGTAAGTCCCACCACACACTGCCTCCTCTCTCTCAGGGACCCAGCCTGGGCAGCACGCTGCCACGGGGAGATACTCAGACTGCACCTCTCCAAGATAATTCCGATAGCACTTCTAGCTTCTACCCTACCTTGCTAAGTGCAGGTCAGATAAGCATCCAAATGTAAATAGTTTTGTAATGCCACAGGCTCACCAAAGACTAGTATCTTCCTTTTGCATCATATGTGTGTGTATTGTGCAAATTCCTTGCCACTTTGTCATCCTACCCTTTCAGCTCTTTCCTCTTGTCTATTTTTTTAAAAAATAGAGCCCTTGGAATAACCTTCAGTTTCTTGTCTGACTGAGCATGCTGCTTCAGTCCCATATACCTTGTGTTATTAGTCTTGTCCCATAGGCATTTTCTTGACAGTTCACTCCAGGTCTTCTACTACAAATATTTATTTTGTCTCCATGCCTCTCAGATCATAACTTTTTTAACGCAAGCACTGACTAATTTTTTTCTGTTAAAGAACACTCTTACTCTACTTCATCCATTGTAGATTTCTATGCGTATATGGTATATATAGATTTATGGCACAAAGATACTGAACAACTGTAAATCTTAATTACAACTCATGGTATATTCCCTGTTTCATGATCATACCACATTATCAATCAAATAATATCTGTCTTACTGAAATTAAATAATACATGTTTTTGGAAACTCTCACCTATAGCCAAACGTCAGTCATTGTGGAATGCCTGCTTGGAAGGGGGAAAGACCAGAGAAGCCAACAGAAATAGTCTACCTATTGGTGAGAGGTAAAATAAAAGACCCGGTTGCCTTAAAACTGAAACAAGCAAATAAATTATCTGCTGCCCCAAACCCTGCCTAAACCTCAAAAAATGTTAACATCTTACACGTGTCAAGAGGGTTATTTATGAAACTATTTGCTTGTCAGCCACTGCAGTACATTCCGTCCCTTTGCTAAGATACTGTAAATTCATGAATGATGAGTAAAAGTCTTACTTTGGCAGAAATATTTATATTTAGCTGAAAAAGAAAATTATCAGCTTGCTTCAACGCTGAGATAGTCTTTCGGTGACTAGTGGTATGCAATTATACCACGCTCTCTCCCTGTGCTGGGGCTCTAATTTGTAGCAGACAGTCTTTGTTAGTTCAATAAAGGATTTCAGTTTCGCTGAAGCAGATTTTCTTCCTTAACAGCTTCAAATTTTTCTTCTAGTGTTAAATTTCCAGGCTTTGTGCACATGCTTCAACTTTTGAACAACTGCTAATATCCTCCTGCAGGGAGAGCTGGGTGCTAGAAGCGCCGTGATTGCCAGCCTGCCCCGCAGCTTCTGTGCATCGGTGCCGTGCTGGGGAAAGCAGTGCACTCTGCTTGCGGAGCTGTGCTTGTAGCTCACTTGCTGCAGTCCCAGCAGAGGCACTCAAAGCTGAAACTTCTTACTGACAGGTTTTCATGTAACAGCCAAACACACCCTCACCAGCTGAGATAAAAGAAAGCTTCCTGCCCAAAGTGGTGGGTTTTCAGTGGACCAGGATTATTTATGCCAAATTTATGCCTCTCCATAGTATTGTGAGCTAGAAGGCGGCTGGTGTCTGGGAGACAACAGTAAGTGTGAATAGGCTCCATAAACCAATCTCACAAATAAACCGGTCACACAGATGCTTTCACTAAAGCAAAGTATGTTTTGTTTCCTTCTCCAAGTTGTAAAACAAGCATTTTATTGTTTAGGGGACTGATGATCTGAAACCAGATTAATTTCTACAGCCAGTGTTAGGCTGGAGGTTGGACTCAATGATCTAATTGTCCATCTGCCCATTAAAACTATGATTCTGTGAAACACAAGATGTTTTTCAAAGGAAGAGAGCTAAACAGCCGCTGTTTGAGAACAGCTGTAAAGGGTTCTCCTCCTATCACTCTGAAGAGATCAAACAAACAAAAGGGACAAGAGACCACCTTTTATGCTGCATCCCAAACACCTCCCTAGGTGAAGAAGAGTTCAGAGCTGACTCCTCTGAAGCTAATCTCCTCCGCATTTCAGAGATACCAGAACTGGACCCTAATTTTCTCTGGTTTTGTTTTAAACCAGAGCATAAGAATAATGTTTGCTGTTAATAAAAACCAAATTGCAACAAGGTTCAGAAGTTCATTGCAGTAATTCATCCTGAATGGTGGATGCTCCTAGGTTAGCACGGACACAAAAGCATTACAAAATGAGCCTTCCTCATGGAAGTCCAATATTCCCTGTCCCAGAAAGTGGGGTCCAACCAGGAATGACGGTCTCCTCCCTGAAAACTCTTGTGAGCAAACTGGTATACACTTGAGAATGGAATGGGAAAAGTTGATATAATTGAGTTTCCATTCATGGAATGTTAACTTCATCAGAAAGAATGTGGATCATGACTTTATAAATATATGTCTGTAATTATAATCATAATGCTTTATAAAAAAGAACAACCATTCTGGCTGGAAATTAGCCGTAAATTTCCACACAATCCTGAAATCTATTTTAAGCAAAGTGCAGTACGTGATCTTACAAATGTCAATTTGGTACATGCTTGCAAGAAGTCAGATATAAATTTGGGTAATCCTTTCAAGTACTCATTTACTAGCAATGAATAGAATATAAAAAACTGGGGGGGGAAGGAACAACCTTTCCCTGGGACTGACCACAATTCCAGCTCATTAAATCCTCTTTTTTTTTTAATGCAATGTTTGTTCTCATTATTTGTCTTCATTTCATAACAGAACACTTGTTCTCATGAAAACATAACTTTGTTCTCACACCCTTTCACAGTACATGCCAAACTTCGTTTCTGACATATTTAGTTTTGTTGGTATTCCACTACAACTTGGAAAAAGTAGTTACTGAATGACATGAGGGAGCCATAAACTTTAGCACTAGATGAGCACAGTGCCAACAAGTTATCTGTAGGATCTGTTACAAAGTTAGCTGAGCTTCTGATCATTTGAAAAACAACCACTGATGAAACTCTAACACACACAGAGAACACATTTACTGTTATCAGAAAATCTTCAATATTTAGACAGGAAAACAACCTCAGATTTATAAGCATTTTCTCACAGTGCAGACCTCCCATTTTTATAAAATGCAATAACCAGGTAAATGCATGTTTGTAACTTAGAACAGATATATTTGTATTCACAATTTATACCAATTAGAACAGTTATTCTTTCATTGAACCACCACTAAAAAGAAGATGTGCTTTGGGAGAGAAGGGGTTGAAACCCAGCTGATGATTTCCAAAAAGAAAACTTCAGCTCTGCTTAGCAAACCCTGAGTTTTGTAAGTTAGTATGAAGAGCACCATTTTCAACACTCCCAAGGCTAAATGCTAAGAAGGAATCTCTGAGAATCTCAGTTTTCACTACTCTTCCCAGTGTTGCTGGTTCTTCTCTTTCCAGTTTGACAAATTTAGACTTTTTACTTATTTACGGATTTTAAACAAACAAAACTTCGCCCACGCAATATGCAATACCCATGAGATATAATTGAGGCTAGTGATTAAGATAAGCAAATCTGACCAATATATCATTCCTGACCTCCCATACATTAAAAAAAAAACCAAACCCAACCACAAACCAAAACAAACTTCCAGAGACTTTAATAGAGGCTTACTGTGCCATTTCAGACTTCTTTCTAAATATAGTTCTAGGTCACTTCATAGCACCAAAAGGAAAAGCAGCAATGAAGGTACCTCGAGAATTATCTTAAGTGTATTTATGTACACCTAAGTACATATAGCTGTGTTATGCTACCCTGATTTGCATGGCATAGTGATGCAGAACAGTTGTGCAACTGGAGAAACATCAATTATTGTTTCTATTCAGAAATAAACACAGGGAGTCTGAGCCAAGCTCTCATTGCCAAGTACCGCTGATCCATACTCGAACTTGAATTCCTCACTCTCCTTTTTCCTCCCCCTCTTTATCTGAATCCAGAAGATGAATAAAAACTATTCACTTCCCTAAAATTTGATATGTTTAATATTCAAGTCTCATTCTTGTGTCTCAGCCCCTTTCTAATTAAATATCTGTTTTACTGTTTTCATGTTTTCCATCTCACTGATCTGTCCATCTTCTTCCTGAAACAGATATGAAGCTGAAAAACAGTATGATCTTCTCATTTATTCAATCACCCAAAAATGATGGCCCTGCACTCTGTCGTTAAGCTATCATTGAATTTTATTCTGGTTGGAACATTTTAATAAGAAAAGATATTGAAATTCCTATAATCAGTTAATATTCATTAATGCAAAGTCACATAGCAATTCCTTATAATTATATGAAGTGTCCAAAGCATTGACCATTGAAGGAAATTATAATTAAAGTTATTAAAATGAATTAGAAAAGGAGATAGTAATTAAATCCCAATTGCTGGAATGTAAAACTGCCCTGAAATTAAATAATACGGATGGCTCCTCCAGCAAGGGGAAAGTTGGTAACATTTCTTTCCTTATAGTTATTCAAAATTTAAGATAATTTTTATGGTAAGATTTTTTTTTCTTTAATAAAAATACTTCAATAAAATTCTTTACCCAACAAAGTTTTTCTAAGATGATGATCCTGCTATTTTTTCTGAGAGACACGTATTGTTCAAGTCTTCCCTTTACAAGAGAGACCACTGCATTAACAGGCCCGGTAAAACTCCATGGTCTTACCACTGGCTGCAAATATAACAACATGATGGTAGAGTTAATGGCGAAAGCAAAGCAATTTCTTAGTGAACTACTCCTTTTTTCAAATGTAAGTGGTAACAACCAATAATCTTCTTTATCTTCATCTCAATAATCTTCTTTATCTTCATCTCATCAGATTTACTGCAGCAAAGATCTGTTTTCATTTTCCCAGTAAACACTCACAGTAATAGGCTATCTTTGCCAGTCTCCTTCTGGTTCAGTAAATAAATTTTCTTGTAGCACACAAAAGCTCAGGCTGCAGCAGTGGACCGAGAGCCTTTCCATGCTAGAGGGAGGGAAGGGCAGGCAATTCTGATGGGAGGAAACCCAGTGGCAGCTCCCAGGTGCGAGAGCGACTAGAGCTAGATTTCTCTGCTTTGTTGAGAAAGCAAGCTAAAATTTGCTGGCTCTTAGTGAATAACCTCAGTCCACTGAAGTAGATCTCTCATGTTCTCCTCCACGTCAGGCGCCATTTGCTCTCCTGAATGTTTTTCCAGGAAACAGTTGCATTTTCAAATTGAATCTGCTCAATGGAAGATTCAGTCCGTATATATGAAAAGGAATTTTAGATCACTACTTTTATAAAACATGAGTGCATCCTTGTTTGTGTTTCCAACTGACAAGTTAATCCCAGCTATCAGAAAGCTCAGTGCTCCAATCTGAACCTCTGAGAAGAAAGAGGTGTATATATAGAAGCTAAGTAAAACATTTCATTTTCCTGGTTATAACAAAGTCAGTCTGTCATTTCTCAAGAAAAGTCATCCCATAGTTGCATAGACTAAAAATGGTAAATTTCATATAAAAACAGGAATTAACTGTCTTTGAAGACTTTCCACATTGATGTTAACTACCTGTAATATAAACACAAAAATGTGAAACTCATTATGCTGCAGGGCCACAAAAGACTGAAGTGTATCTTTATGAATAACAAAATCACTTTAATGTTATTCTTGTGACTACCAATGGAAATACTGATTCACTGTCCACTGTGAAAATAATATAGGGAAAACATTCACGTTCAGGGGAGAAAAACACTTCCCCCCCAAATCTCTTTCTCAGCCATGAATAAAAGACAGTTATAATAAATAATACAACCCCCAGTTAACCACGCTGCACTACAAAGCTTAGGATTTGTGTTTAGCTCCTATATCAATACACTAGAAGATCTGGTCTGTGCTATTGATAATTCAGAAGCTAGCAAAGACACCACCAAAGAGACAAGAAACAAATCAAAGAGACAAGAAACAAATAGGCATTGATATAGAAATAAGCACAGGTCTGTTTTGAAGATTTTTGTTGCAATTTCTTGAGGAATAAGACTCTTTTGAGTGATACGACTTTTGGAATAAACTGATGCAAACTTGTCTGAAGTCCTCATTGAGTCAAGAAATGTTTTAAGGGGAACATTGCATGTCAGCACCTTTAATTTCTTCACCAGTGGGAACATGAGGAGTGCTACATGGTCCAAAAGCCACTGGGAGTGGGTGGAAAGTATTGCCCCACTTTGGTACTATGTGTGTCGCTGTTTTACTGACCCAGAAGAGCCATCAAAGAGCCAAAGATGTTCATGGGAGCCCTCCATGAGTGTCTGGCCTTCTTAATTAAGACCGCAGTATCTCAGGTTTTGTTTCTCAGTCTGATTGGTAAATGTGCAGACAAAAGCAGTAAAATGGGGGCTGGGCTGATAAGGACCAACCAGCAGGTTTGGACAGCTATGGAGAAGTTTGCAGAACAGCTTTATCTATTCTGTGCTCACATCCTTATCTGTTCCTTATCTGCAACTTGTCCCCTCACTTGAGCTTTAGATTTTGCACTCAGATCTTCCCACCACTCCTTGTCTCCCAGGGCTTTCTCCTTCCTCATCCCTTGCTCCCCAAAAAAAGCAAAGCCGTACTTCTGTCCAGCATCCCCTTACTTGGCACAAGGTGGAAGCAAAGCAGAGCTCTGCTGCCTTGGAGGAATCAGGGACAACGAACCTGTGCATAGAGTGCTCCCAAGGAGAAGCCCAAGTCAAACCATAACAGGATTATACAGCAGTCCTGGGAATGATTTTGTGACACACACAACCATTATTCCTGCTGTCACACTTACCAGCTGACCAATTGCTCCTGAAAGCCTGGAAAAAAATGCTAAGGCTAACCCTGTTCAGAAGGAATTCATTTCAGTAGGGTTTATGTTCACAACGGCCTCTAAAAGAGGCCCGGTGCTGACCAAATTATGCTTGTTTGGATAGGATTTCTTCAATAGGTCTAGCTGTCTTTTAAACTTTCTTACTTCAGCTAGATTTCAATATATTCCCAAGACTGATTCTCTCTTCTTAGCAACGCTATAATGTCAGAAAAAATATCAGGAAGGAAAAGCAGCCCTTGTGTTGGATAGACTATACACGAAATTTTATGTGGAAGGAGGCAGAAATTGCTCCTTTTGAAACCAGAAATCGCTACCACTTTTCCAGGCAAGACTGCTATACTTATTGAGTTTACATGTCCATGTTTACAGTTCTTCACCAGCAAATCAGCCTGACATAAACCTGAAATTACGCGTCTGAAAGTATGTCCCCTCTTCACAGTAACCACTATTACCTTGCAGCCAATGAAAAGGCATTCAAACACTATAGGCAGTTGTTGGTTACTTTTCCCTGGAATATCAGTTCAAAGAACAAAACACAGTGAGAAGTTTTCTTGGCTTCTGGATGCTAATCCAAGTCCTTTGGAAGCTCAGCTGTCATCTTATTGTTTTGGAAGAAAGATATATTGCTCTCATACTCCCTTAGTGAAACTGGATTCTGACCACTTTGTAGTGTACTCTGCTAAATGTTAGGCTGTGAAGAACAACTGATTTTTTTGACAGCTAAATGCACACAGCAGACTTCAGAAAAGCTTTTACTGTGACTGGCATATGTTGCAACTCCACTGTTTTTTCTTTAAAGTCAGTAAAACTTGTTTAATAGTTTCAGTGGCAGATGACAGTGCCATCCTGAATACTAAACTATTATGTTTCATCATTGTTAAAGATGGATTTCCTATTGTCTGGTATTGGAAGCAGCTTAGCTACAGGAACCAAATGATTTCTAGTGCTATTACAAACATTTCGGTAGGATCATTCCTCTCCTGGGAGAAGAGAAATTCTATTAGCTATGTTGTTGATTACCTTATATTCTTCTCTTTCAAAAATTACGTGTAACAGTTTATGGAAAAGATCTTCAGTGAAACTCAGTGGCTCCTATAGCTGTAGAAGCATCCTTGCTTGAAACACGAAATGTCTGAGTGATAATATACTCTTACCATAGACTAAGGACCCTAGAGCTGATGTAACAATGGTGTAAAAAAGCAGTCTTGCTAGTAATATGTCATAATAAACTGTCGTGTTTTGAGCCTATTAACTTACATCGTTCCCATTGGCTTCAACTGTTTCATTCTTTGGAGAAGATAAATAGTGTCTATGAAGATGAAAGTAAATAAGTGTTCACGTGGTACTTTGCCAATAAATCTTTTCTACTAGATTTTGTATTTCTGTAAGTAGCTTATTTAGAAAATCTAGCATAGTTATAATACGTCTGACTCACAATATTGAATAATATATCTTGATTAGTTTGAAAACCAAACTAATTCTTTCTGTGATGTTTTCCCCCATCCAGTCCCATGACCTCATCCTGATATTCAAAATAATATTTTCCCACAGGTCAGGGGATACAAAAATAAATATGTTTCCACAGACGCAAGTTGAAACCATTTCAATGACTATACCTCACTTTAGAGACGTGCTCCAACAGAAGTTTACACTGATCACTAAAACAAAGCAAAGACACTCTAGCTATTTTCAGCTGTTGGAAGAACAAATGCAAACTCGTACCTTAGGTTAACTGGAGCAGCAGATATAGCAATAGGGAAGCAGCTAGTGAAATGATGGTTTAAAAAAACCTTTTGACTCTTCAGGTGGATTCCTTATGTTCTCAGAATTATTTCTGGCAGCTAACCCTCTGATACCTTATTCAAGTTTGGGTAAAGAAAAGGCTAAGATTACTCACTATTTCCTTGTAATGACCAGAAGTGTTTCAAATACAGCTAAGTTTTAAAAGCAGGTATTTTACTCTTTGGCTTATTTGTTAGACACAATATACTTTGCATGTGGTAAAACTGCAAAGTTTCTCTCTTAGCGACATTTGCATTGAATCTGATTGTTTTACCAAGCTAACAGATAATTTTCCTGTTCAGCTCTGTCAAAAGCACAATGATGGGAAAAATAAAATGAAATCATGTTCCCTATCATAAGCAGTGAGCCCTCTCTCTGCCAATGGGTGAAGGTTTGGAAGCAGCAGTCCATAGAAACACATCATCAGCAAAGCTTCTGTAGGTCCCTTGATGCCACTGGGTCCAAGAAATAGCATTTAGGCAATGAACTTCCACAAAGGTCATGAGATATCTGTGGGTTTACAGGCCAAAGCCAGCTTCTCTTCCTATTCAACAAGGGTCGAGCAGATCCCAAAGGAAATTACTGACATGTGTTGCCTGGAGCTATTTACTTGTACTATTAATCCACCTCTAGTTGTATCCTTTCTCCCACATAGCCTCCCAGTTTTATACAGAATTTTTATAGTATTTTTAATCTCTAAGGATTTCATTCATTCAAATAAAGCCAGCCTGAGGGCAGACAGCTCTGCTGGATAGGGAAGAAACATCCAGTAACTCTTAGCCACAAACAGGAACAGAGTTAGGAGTTTTACTTTCTTCCACTTAGATTTCTTCTAAAAACCTAGGCACTGCTGGTCCCTGGGATTTGATCATTTTAGGCATAGTTTTTGAGACTCATGGCAAACACACAGACGAGAGGCAGACACCACATAAAAGGTTCTAGCAGAATAGCAACAAGTTAGTCAAAAAAAACCCTGGTTGCATTCCTTGATAACTCTGAAAACATATTCCTTGATAGCTTTGAAAACTAGCAAGCTTCCTGCAGCAAACTTATCCTATCCATGCTAGCTCAGGCCCACCGAAGCCAGTAAGTCTCTCTGCTGGCTGCAGTAAGCATTACAGTAGCCCCTAATCATCATCTCTAGCATCCATTATCCCAGGGAAGCGTCTTTCTGAACACAGCACCTACATAAAGTGAGATTAGCTTTGTAAGACCTACATCTGTAACATGTAAAATACTTTGAATACACACAGTGCTCTCAATCAGAATATCAAAAGGAGACAAGATTTACCCTTCCCCATAAGAGAGCACATCCACCCAGCCCCAAATTCAGCCTGACAACAGCTAACACCACCTCAGGTGCCAGACCGTTAATTGACTCCTCAGGTGAAGTGAATCTGAGGAAAATCTTTCCTAATCCCTGATCGTTGGGCTGCAGTGTGAGCCAGGAGGGTTTGTAGCCTTCCAAATCTCTGCTTTTTCCTTCCAGTGTTTACTATCACTCATTTCCTATTTTCATTATACTCCATTTACAAACATTGGCTAAAGTCTCATCCATGCTGCTCTTACGCATTTTGAAGATGTGAAAACTGAATGTGGGAATATCAGTGAGTGCCTGCTCTCAGCCCTCTCCTCAGGTTCTTGTTACATGTAGAAGAGAATCCCATTTATTGCTGTCACTCTCAGCCCTTTATTTTGGTTGCCAGTGGTGTCAGCAGAAAACACGAGGATGTTCTCACACTTCGAGAGCTTCACTTCACATCCTTTGACACGGATCCCATTGTAGCACTATGAAAAGCTTAACATCTACTAAACTGAAGTACAGAGAAATGTGGTGACTTTCCTCACAGCTGCAAACAACTTCATAGTTTAGGCTACAGGTTTGATCCCAGACCTGACTCCAAGTCCTTAATGATAATTAGTAGTCTACTTTTCCTCAGCTTATCATATATACACTGAAAATCAAATTTAAATTAAAATAATTACAATTGCAAAGTCAAACTCCTAAAGGTTAGAAATGTCACATGTATTAAAGCTGGAGCTAACTTTTTCTTTCTTTGTTCATTCATTTTGAAAATTGAAGGAGACGAGGGTATACACTAAAAGTAAATGTAATTGCTGCCACACAATTATGATAGACTGATAATTCCTACTATGACTGCTGGAACTGCTTATGTGATACAGATACATTAAAGGGAAAATTCATCCCACCTCACACTCCTTAATTCGTTCTTCCTAGGAACCCCTACTTCAGGTGTTGTGCCAAAGTGCAAAAGTGGGAGACTGGGAATATAGTGGGTGTATACTGCTGGTAAGACTATCTAAATCAGGTCTGGTCCTTATACCCCTCACTGCAACTTGTACTGCTGCTGACCTCAGGGGAGGGGGACCCAAGTCCGGGTCTAGTTTCAGTGCTTATAGTTATCAGCCTGCCAATGTTGTCCTGGGAATCTTGAGTGAGAGAAGAGAATTTGTGGGTTTTTTACTGTTAGTGACACAGCCAAACCAGAACTGCCTAGAAGGTGAAAAGATGCAAGGGCTTTTCACCCTGCTGAATGTCAAGCCTCATCTGCAAACAATGCAGATGTTAGAAAACCTTTTAAAAATAAATCAGTTTGCAAGCACACTTCTATAATCAAGACTGTCAGACACTTAGATGCCGAGAGCATGCTGTAGCACTGCCTCAGGAAGATGGCTGAAGAGTACTGGTGAATAACTAGGATCAGCAAGTATTGGTCAGCAAGGAGTACAGCAAGGATCGGTCACCCATCCTACCCTGAAGGTACCTGGGGATGCACATGAACACGTGCAACAGTCTAATCCACTCTGCTGACAGATGCAGGTCTCGTTATGTGCTAGAGGCTGCACCTTGGGCCCTCAGCAAAAAAGCCAGTCCTGAAAAACTTGTAGGACATCAAAGGAATTTCCATGGGTTACTCTTTCCCATGCCCCCATTGCAGGCCTGCTCTGGAGAGTCCTCAAGACAAAGAGCAGCCAGCAACATAGTTGTCACTTGGCTCAGTTGCTTTGGGAGACCCAGTCCAGATCAGACACTGGACAGAGTCTGAGTATAACCCAGGCACCTCTGTTTAGAGAGAGAAAAATATACCCTCTCCCCCAAACCGTAGTCCTGCATCACCAATATACTGTCTGCCTGTAACGCTGACTCTTACTTGGGTCATTTTCTGAAAGTCCCAAAATCTTGGAATCTTTTTCACTTTTCCAAGATACAGTCTTGGCATCAGCACAAGATTTCGATGTGCTGAAATTTCATTTATCATTCTTAACAGATCAACAGTAGATACCAAATGTTATTCCTCACAACTGGCTAAAATTCTGCACTATATTCTCACTTGTAAAACAAGCATTTAACTGCATTTATATCCTTCTGGCTGAGAAAGGAGATCTTATTCTAGGAAGAGGAAATTTGCAATGAACTTTAAGCTATCCTGACTGCAAATTTGTAGACAGTTACTGCTCCATGCAACCACAAAACATTAACTAAGTTTATTTTAATAAAATGTTCATTAAATTGCCATTAGATATAACCCAGAACATCCATACCTCTGTCAAAATATCTGCCATAAGTCTGCTGAAAACTCATCTAAGTAAAACCCCATCATACTCATTAGTCAATCCATAAATGTCTGAATAAAAAGTGGAGGAGAACGATTAATCAGAAACAGGAGTCTGTAGAAATAGCAGTGCTCAAGCTGTGAGTTGCACCAGCAGTCTCCTCATCAAACGTAAATCACTGCTGTGTTAAACCAGCTTGATGTAGCTGTGACTTGACTGAAGTAATAGGAAAGAAAACAGTAGTCATTACAGCACAGAACGGGTAAAACACACAAATGAAACAATGTCTGGAGAAGTTCAGCCTCAGGGGGGTAATAAACTTGAACTAACTTCATTAAATAGAGTTTGAAGCTTTAGGAAAGGAAGCAAGAGAGAGTTTATAAGTTACAAGAACAGAGGGTTGAAATGACACTGTCTTTTTTTTTCTGGCACCAGTTCTTAAATAACCTCAGTTTCTGCCAGCCTTTCCACATGAGCTCAGAAAGCTGTCATGGCCTCACGACTCCATACTCTAATACCAGAACTCCTAGCTCTCCTAGTTCTAGGATATGTTGAGTCTCTTTCATGATTTCATTCAACATGCATCTGATTTTGTTGGCTGCCAGGACATCAGTGTGCTCACAGACTCAGACTGAGAGGCCCAGGGCTCATATTTTTTCCTCAGTAGCTGCGGAGTTTGGCACACCCTGATCTGGCCTAGACATATACAGGCAGGTCATGGGAATGGGTGCTACTCAGGATGAGACATAGGTGACATTTTCAGAGGATCATGTCCTTCAGGGTACTGACCTATGCAGATGCCAAGCTCTTCTCCATCCAGATGTTCTGTATCAGAAGTGCTACATTTATATCGTACAAGCCTGTGAATCAGAAATCCAAATGCCTTTGCAGGGCACCTCTCCCACCAGCATTGGCAAAGCTCTTGAAAATACTTCTCATTTTTGGCTGGCCTTTCTCAGCAGCTCTCCGGGTCAATCAGCTGAAATCCCCAGCTAGATTCAAGTAGCATGCTTAGCAAAACCCTCTGAAATGTGGGACGGCTCATAAACAAAACAAGCAGAAAGCAGCCTGCATCATATCCTTTGGATGAACACAAATGAAGCAGACCATTTTGGAGATATCCAGTCTAGTATAATTTCTGTTTCTGTCAAACCAAGTAGGTCAACAGCATGTCTACAGATGACACAGCATGTTATCATTGCTTAAACCTCCGTAAAACATGGAACAGCTGGCATAATGCTTAACAAAAAAAAATATTATGACATGAAATGCTAACATTGTTCCTTATTTAAGAACATTAATAATGCTTTGCATATATTCATCCAAGTCTAGGAGGCAGGAAATATATATATATATATCTGTTAGAGGATGAAAGGATAAACTCAGTAACAAAAACTTAGCAGGGATGAGGGAACAGTGTGACAGGACAGGGAATAGGCTTTCAGTATTCATTAAATGCTGCACTGCAAAATAAAACTGAAAGCATTTTGAGATACAGAAAAGAAGCTACCATATATATGGTGTAGTATAATCATACATCTGAATGTTGCTTGCAATTCTTTACACTTATCATATCTACTTTCACATAGAGTAATCTCATTTCCTTGACATCTGTAAGAACAGGAGCACTGAGGAGCACTGGTTCATTCATTCATACATATTCTTTTTTGCTTGTAACCTATCTATGCAGTATTTAGAAGCAATACTGAAATCATCATATACAAATAAAACACTGCATCTGCTTATTGTTGGGCACAGAGAGATGAACAACCCAGGTTCCAGAACCGTTCTCTGATTAAGGATCCTTCCTATTTAGGAAGCTGTAGAGAAGGTGACTCTAGTCAGAATGTGAGGTTTGCATATAATAAAAATTGTACCATCATGTTCTTTGTCTAATATATTTTTTTTAAAGATTTTATTGGTAAGACCTGTACCTGCTGTATTTAATAAACACTATTCCAGCTAGCCAATTGCACTCACATAGGTGGCAATAAAGAATAAAGGAATAAAGCAGACTTCAGTACGACATGAATGACAGTCATAAGAAAATAGCTTTATTATTTACTACCAGTTGTTAAAAGACTCTGTCATTTATGATTATTAACTCTGAGGAGCTTATCCTCATTCTACTAACTAAACTTGTTTTTTCTAGATAAGGCAACAAGAAAAGCAGTTAACAAGTAACAATCACACCTTTCTCCTTAAAATGCATTTTACATGTAACAGTTATACTAAAGTACTTTTAGAGTATGGAGAGATAACATTTATAAGTAGAACAGTAAGAAATGCAAGCAAATTATTTAGTTCAAGATAGTGTGTTCAACTAACTAATTTCATATATACAGGACTAAACCCATTATTTTCAATAAACAAGCAAAATCCATTTAGTGTAGAAAACTATCTTCTTTCTAAGACATGCAAGTACACTAATAAGATCCATTTTTCCTATGAAAGTGTTTTCGGCTAACATACAAAAGATCAAAGATGCATAAGAAAGCTTTGTGTTTTCTGAAATGAAGGTTGAATCTGATTTATGGAAAGTGTGGCTATATATAAAAGGAAAAAAAACCACTGAAATTAGTGTAATGACAGCATCACAGCAAAAATGAAATAGCTGATAAAAAAAGTTCTGCAGTGAAACATTTTCTTTTGAACCCCTTTAGTTCTTTTTGTTTAATAAATTAAAACAATAATGGAATTAATTTAATTCCATTAAATTTCCATTTACTTACAGGGCGAACATTTTACCTGGAAAACTGGCGTTAGATTATGCAGTTAGAAAAGTCCTAAGAAAGACAAAGAATATGTTTTATGATGAGTGTCCATAACTCCAAGATTAAGGAATACGCAGGCTCTGACATAAATTCTCTAAATACAACTCTACATCTCAAAGCAAAATTAACATATGGAACTGTACTGCTATTTGTGAGAATGCCAGGAACTGAAGCCACATCTCGTCATTTTCAGGAGATCATTTTGGGTCAGACTGCTCTAAATCATCACGGCCACAGCTCTGGATCTCCATGTCCACGTGGACAGCAGCTAAGCAAACAGCCGCAGCCTTTCAGCTAAACTTCCACTCACCCAACAGGGAAGAGCAGTAAATTGCAACTCGACTGAGAACTCCAGCACTCATCTTAGCAGTTCAATCAGTCCAATTCTGAATAAATGCCAATACCAAAGTATTGTTACTTTTAATTTCACCTGAAAAGAATATGTAACAAGCCAATCAAAAGAAGTCCATAATGCTATCCCATGAGCCTCTATTCCTGTCCGTGTCCCTGCATATTACTACTTTTCTAAACCTGTAATAACTTCAGGCTAATGCAGTCCTATGTATTCAGAAAATGTTTATTTTGGCTTTTTTCACTTGCATGAATAAACCCCCTCGCTCTCAAAGATATTTATTGAAAATGTATGTTTTGTGAATATATTCTTATTAATGTTTGCAAAATACTTTCAGATTCTTTACTAATGGCAAATAAGAACTTGGGAAATGCAAAGCTTCAGAAAATTGGAATATGCCTTAAGTCATGAAAATTTAATTAGGTTCCTTATTACCACTTACCAAAAATCTCAAAATCAATCAGGTTCATTGTACAGTATTTAATGATCTTTTATGTTACTGGTTTTTAATGTAAGTTCAGACATGGATCTGCAAATTATACAGTGTTTCTGCTTTCTACTTCTCCATTTATAATAAGGAACTTTTTAGACAAATACCCCACTGCTCTTAATTTGCTGAACACATGATCAGAGTCGCTTCCTCTGGAGCTCCCCTTGCTACTGCAGGAATGGTGTCTGGGCCATCATTTAATGGATGATGGAAGATCACACTGGAGATATTAGAAGCATAGTTGTTAGACTTTCAGCAACAGCAAAACACATTAACTGTCCATCTGAAGTTTCCCACCAGAGGAGTAAGCATTACTGTCAAACACTACCCTGCAGTGGGAGCTTCTAAGCCTCCCTCCGAGTAGGCTTCACCCATTACAGTCCCCTCCACCCTGTTGCTTCCCCTCAGATCCCTCCACAGCCCATGGCTTTGCCTCACTTGTAGGCAGCAGCTCTTTCTCAAAACACAGCAGACACATCAAGACAATCCTGGCAACCTTATGGCAAACCTATCTGTGCGCTAGCAGTGACCTCCACTCCAACCCTTGCCATGATCACAGATCAGCAGCCTCCACCATCTCTGGAAGTGCCCAACAGCTCCCTTCCAGTACACACCTTCCCATATTCCTGGGGACATCTAGCTATTAACCAAGCTCTATGATTTCTTCAGTCTAAAAGGAAAAAAAAAACCCTAGTTTTCACCCTGCTCCAGGTACAGCTAAATACCAACTTGCCACTCCAACATTTATCCAACCCTTCTGCAAGCATGCTGGAGACTGCATCTACTAGCCAGGTACCCAACCGAAAGCATTCACAGAATGGTGCCAGCCAGGAACAGGCAGGCAAAAAGGAGAAAACTGATGGAAGGAAAATCTCTTGACAACCATGGGAAAGAAGTGCAATATAAGAGCCATATGGGTGAGCAGTTGGATGTCCCACTCTCAGACAGGTAGAAGACGAATTTGAATGCTGGCTTACCCATAATTCAGATGAATAACTTTGTCACGGAGCTCTCTCATGATGGGCCTTTATCTCTCTGATACTGATCAGAACTTCCACCCTGCCACATAACAGTAAGTGAAAGTTTAGCAAAATCTCCATGTTCCTATGGAAAGTTTGGATTATAAAGAATGTAAAAGAATTTGTAAAGATTTCAAAGAATTTGTGATTAAAATCTGTTTCACTGGAAAAATTCTGGTCAGCATCTCTAAAATGTTTGCTTACCAGGGACGCAGTTTAAGTTTCAGACATATGGAAACCTCTTATGGTACAATCCAGCAATAAACAATGAAAAAAATAGCTATTATCCCCTACTTGGGAGTTACCTTCATTTCTTCTAGTAGCAGTTTACATTCATCAAGCAGCTGCTGCAAGCGAGACTTGCAGTTTGAGACGCACCATATATTCGGCAGCACTGAGATCACAGTGACGTGCAAAGCAAGGCAAGAGAATCACCCCTTCATCCATTCCAAAAATACTCCTGTTACAGCCAGCAAGAGCACACACTGCAGCTGATCCGTCCACCACCAAAAAGACCTAAGTTGTATTTCCAGCCGCTCCATTTTTCCAAGCCTGAAGGACATCACAGAGACAGGTACATCACTAAAGTTCTCAGTTGCTCATTTATTTTTAAACATTGATGTTATTTCTCTCTGTAATAGCCTCAGAGTCACACAACAGACGAACAGGCACTCACCCTGTTAGTATGCGTAAAAGGCTACAGAGGCTCTGTGAAAAATTCACTCTAGCAGAAGCAGAGACACAGGAATCATAACTGTAAGTATAAACAGAAGAAAATCACACTTGTACTAAAGTGGGTCTGAAAAAAAATATATATATGCATGTGGGAAGGGGGAAAGCTTGGGTGTTCACAGAACTGTATTTTCCTCCCAGCTAGTAGTAGCATCTTTCTGAAATATCGCCTTTCAGCTAAATGGCTGAAGGTATTGTACTTAAAATACAGGCATCATCATTTCCTTGTGAAAGGTAAAGAAACTCGGGCACTGGGAGAGTGCATGACTTGTCTAAATTCACTCAGCAACCCATTAGAAGAGCTCAGACTATGATTACCACCTCCTCATGCTCAGGCCAGTGCCCTACCTAGTAGCAACACTGCTTCTCCACACCAGACCCCAGAGGTGGGGTGTACCAGAGAATCAGTGTCATCAGAAGAGATCACAGCCCAAAGGCTGAGGAAGGGTGTTGTGACATTTGTGATATTCTTAATGTACATTGTACTGCTATTAACTTGATAGTGCCTTTCTGTTACATATATACACAGGCAAATCATTCACATAAAATCATGTGAGTCTTTGTTTTCATTAAAAAGCATGCATGACAGGAACTTTTCTCTCCTCCATCACCTCTGCAGAAGTCCAGGATCTATTTTCGGGCTGCAGTTACTTTATGACCACAGTGAGGATTAGAGTGACAGATGTGTTACATTGAGGCAGTCTGATTTTATCTTTGCAATTGTAAATACTTTTTGTCCTTGAATATATTTCAATACATTTATGGTAATATCACACTCTGAGGTGGTAGGACTGAAGACAGATAGACACAAAGATGAGATGTAGACCATAGTATTATTCTGAATATTCTCCAGATTTGTAGCTGTTTCTATTCTAGACATCTACTGCACTGCTTAGATGGAGATAAAGGCAGCAAGTGAAATGAAACCTTTTCTCCAACGTATATTCCAAAAAGTCTTGCAGGGCTCCACAGAATAAAACTGTCTTAGCTCTTTTGCAGTTTTACTACCATAATGTGCTCATTTAATTTGTGATGGAAATAGCATGTTCAACTTACCATTATTCATTACTTTAGCTTCTTCTACAGTTTCATTTGTCCTCCTGCAACTGTCCATTGAGTTTGCTTAGGCTATAAATAAAGATCTCTTGGGATCCTGGATCTTGCCTTCTGAACAAAAATTTCAGTGACTCATTCTCATACATATTTTATTCCATTATCTTCATCACAGGCAAATGTTCATGTTCATTCCAAAAGGTCAGAAGGAAAGAAGCTGTGAGTAGCTTCCTGTCAGAAGTAGGTCAGAATGCTCTTTCCTTAGATGTCCTTAAACAAAGGTGAGTTATTTTTTAACCAGAGACTGTTGGAGTAGTTTCTGATCACAACTAAATCTCCTTAAGCCACAGAGATGTTGGGTGATTCCTACCCAAAAAAGGAAAGTTGCTAATCAGAAGAGTGGTGCCAGACTGACTGAGAAGTCTAATGACTTCATTTGGCATCACTAACTTGTAAGCTAGTCGACGCCTTATTGAATTGTTTTTTCTAATGGACATGTACGGTGCTGGAGTCAAGAACGTCATTCTTAATTACAACAAATATTAACCTGAGTAATAGACTTGGAATGGACAAAGTCTGCAGAAGCACTGCCTGGTGGGGACACAAATTATCCAAAAGACACCCTATATATCAGCTCATCAACAGATTATTTCTAAAGGATAATTTCCTATTTGTTTGAAACATGTATTTTGTATAATTAAAAAACTCAGGGACCAGAAATCAGTGGCAATATCTCAAAACACGAATTTCTGAGGATGCTGTCAAGTGCCTAGTCCTTTTTCATACATTGCAATGTACCGTACCCATTGGTGCATTCAGCTTCTCCAAAAGACTCCCACTGTATGTCCTTCCACATACTTCTGACAGATTCATGCAGACAGTTTCACTCACAGAGCTCTCAGGTATTTCTCTGATCTTTCCCCAGACACAGTTACTCATAGTCCTCCTTCGTCATTTAGTTCTTTACACCAAACACTAGCAAGACAATGAGATGTTCTCCAGGACAGGTGGTGATGACTGGCTGTGGATCATGCCCGATGTGGTGGAGGACAGCTTGTAGAATGATCTTGCGAAAACTCTCTGAAAGTGAAACTACTCCTGATGGGTCAAAACTGCTGCCTTTAGTCACTTTTATTTCTGACTCACAGTGACTTCTGACACTTTCAAGAATATCTCTTGCAATGAGTGTGTAAAAAATGTGAATTCCATCAAAATCCTACTTATTATCTCAGTTAAGCAGGAGCTTGAAGCAGCTGCATTCTGCAGCACCACACTGCTTTGCTTTTGGTAAATAAATCCAAGAGCAGATATTCGTGCGGTTATAGGCCTTTTCAGGAAAAGGCCCCTATCTTGTATGCCTGGTGTTGCAGCTATATTGTTTATGTAAGAAAATGACAAATCAATAACTGTGTTTACCTTTAATAAATTATTGATAGCTCTGTGAGGAATCTAAAGTAGAGTGCTACTGAACTACGCAATCTCTGCTATACCCTAAACTCTACACTGCTGCCAGCAAACCTCCAGGTTATAGTCAAGGTGCTGGTTACAGACTATAAAGTTCTTAATAGCTTGGATTCCATCAGCTTTCCTTCCCTGTTCTGCTGTACAATCTGCATTTAGCACTAGAATGCTTCAGGCAACTGTCCCAGTGATGAAACTTCAGAGGGTCTGGGACATAGGGTCAGGCTGCTCACAGGAGCCAGCCCTCCTGCCTGGTGGCATTAGCCAGAGTGGGCAATTGGAGCATTGTCCATGCTTCTTGATAATGATCAGATTATTTTTCTCCTATTGGAGAGTATTTCTTGTTGCTGCCTGGTTTTAGTTGCTCATGCTAAAAAGGATTATAGAGCATAAACTCTGTGTAATGGTGAATGCTTCTGACTCCAAATTATGTATAACAAATCTGGGCACTGCACTGGTAGGCACAACATACCTATGTAATCCATAATAAACATTTAGACTGCTTAGGCACCTGTCTGAGTAGTTAAATAATCAAAGTGAGACCTGCAAAGGTTGTTTGTGGGTTTTCTTCTTTCTCTCCTTTGCAATATGGAGGGATCAGGTGCTTTCCCTGGCTTGAACCCATTTATGCAATGATTCTAAAACCATCTGCACTCTCCTTATTTGCACTGCCACAGGACAAGTGGGTAAGCAGCAGCCAGATCTCGCATGTCCCTCTGTTAAACCACAGGAATATGAAAGCAGCAGAGATTATTTTAGTTCTACAAAATAAAGCTGTTCTCATTTTTCTCTCATCATTGTTTTCTTACACTACCATCAACTATTAGACAACACACAATGCAGTTCACTTTCATATCTAATGCACACTTAATTAGAATTAAATAGAATTAGGTCTTTCCCAGTTGCTTTAATAGTAGATATAATTATTCCAAATCTTGACAGGAAAAAGACAAGAAATGGATGTTTCCTTTCACCTAATTTTTCTCTGGAGAAATAAAGAGTGGTTATAGATTTTTATGGCTTCTCACAAGAATAAAATATAGAAAAAGTAGCAGATTCATGAATATTTAACATTAATTCAAAGAAGAGTTCAGTGTTCATTTTAACAGAAAATACAAGCCAAACTCTAATTCTTTTCTTTGAAGTTCTCACAGTTCTATCTGTAAGTATGTGTTCTAGCTACTGAGTGCTCGACTGTCACTGATGCACTGGGTAATACTGAAAAATTCATTAATTTCTCCTCTTACACTCACCTCTAAAAGATGGAGTAGCATGCACTTCTTTTATTTACTCTGAGTGGTGTGAAACCACTAGTGCATATTTTAAAGTATTATGAAATGTTTATATGCATTCAAAATACTATTGTGAAGGAGGAGAATCTGTAACACTTAAATAGTTGGCTCACAAGTGGAGTCTTAATAAAGTACTATGGAAGAGGGAATATCTTGATTCACTACTTAAACAGGAGTCTCTAATTGTCCTTATAAGAAAAGACACAAATGAGAGTTTCTCTCAGCAAGTTCCAGACTACAGAATGCTGCAAAATTTTCTTCCTCCTGCTTAGATTAACAGACTATTAGGAGTCGCACATTTGAAGATATGAAAGAAGTCACTGTTCCAGTTCTTTTCGCTATGTTTGCTAAAAAAGTTCTCTTTCTTTCATTCCCTGCTTGCATAGTAAAGAGGTCCTCTTTGTCCTTTATTTCTTTATTATCTTAATGTTTTCAACACTGGACCAAAAAAGCTTTCTATCTATTTGTAATCCTTCTCCAAGCAATTCTGCCATTTAACATTATCCTTTTTACTGCAATGAGTTCAGCAAAGGAAAGACTGGATAATTATTGAATATGGAGGAGAAATACAAGTTTCCAGCTTCTCTAGGATTTTTAGCTGGAGCAGGGAACCAATAAGACAGGAAGCCTAGACTTGCTGCCTTTTCTCAGACACCCATATTTTAACAAAACTAGAAGTCAAAAATACTCCAAGAATAAAAAAATGGCTTGATTCCAATAAAGATATCTTGGAATATATCTAAATAATGTTTTATGAAAAGGAACAGATCAAATTAGATGATAAATTGACATTGATTTTTTTGAATGAAGATCTAGGGTCCATATTTTAAGGTCTGTATTATTGCACACATAAAACTCAGTCACTGACTCTCCCAGGCATTTTCATCAAGGCAAAACATCAGAACGGGTTGGTATATCACCATAGCAAGATTAATTCCAGTGTTTATCAGCAGTGAGTCCCCATCCGCTTACTGGCAATAAGATATTTATGCTGCAATTGCAAATTCTGAATGTCATAAAGATGTAATGAAGTACTGTGCACACCATGACCAGAACTTAATGAAATGGAGAGAGACAAAAAATAAGTTTATGTTATTTTTTTAAAAAAGGAAATATTGGTCTTTCACAAAAATGTCCCAACCTGTAAAATTTGAGTTTAGATTTCAAATGCTCCAATACTTCGGGACCCAAATTGCCGTGACCTGCTAGAGGCAGAATAAACCATCTGGAGATTTAAAAACAAAGGGAGGGCTATCATGAGGCTCAGAAGTACCTGGCTCTCAGGTACTTCTCAGGTACACAGACCGGGGGGGAAGTTTTCAGAAGTTTCTAAGGGCCAATAAGGTATTCTGGTGCTTAAAGATGAAGGTCAAAAATATCAAGACAGCACAATTCCCACTCACTGCAACTACAGCATTGAGCCAGCCTAGATATCTTTGAAAAATCTTTCCCAGCCAGATTTCTGTTCTATTAAAAATATTACTCTAGGCTCAGCACGTAATTATTAGAATTAAGAAATGGTTCAGAAGAAGGCACAGAAATGAGACTAATTACTTATGTCATAATCTGCCAGTATGAGAAGCTTCTACCCAGCCTGAATTTACCTTCAAGTTTATTTCTTGAGGCATGGAGATTTATAACACTGTAGTCATCTTAGCTAGTTTATCAGTGATTGTTTCGTTAGCCACATTAATGTCTAATCTACTTCTAATCTTGCACAGCTCTTGGCACAATGTTATTTTATGACAGTGAGTAAGATGAGTTATGTGTTTTGTTTAAAATGTTTTTCTTTTTTCAACATTTAATTACTGTCCTTTTAATGTCACATTAAATATTTTAAATGAAGACTCGTTTATTTAAGGTAAATAAATATATCCAGCCATGTGCCTTTTATAAAAAAGACTGAGCAATCTGTATTAATTTTAATTTTTATGATCTGGAACAGACTGTAATATGGAGATTAAAACCTCAAGTTCAATCCATTGTAATTCTATTCTAAAAAAGTCAAGTTATTAGATAGTTTAAATGCATAGGAAAGGAAAGGATTATTTCAGGAGAGCCTGGTATCCTCCTCCTGCCTCACCACGACAATTCAACTGCTTTACCTAGGAAGCCCAGGCCAGCAGGCAATAAGCCCTCTTGTTCACCAGTAGGACTTAATGAGAGGTGAAGGTGCTCACAGCTTTGCAGAACAGTTCAAATAAAGTGTGGCAACTTTCTAAATAAATCATGATGGCATTTAACATGGTGACTTCTGGGCAGGCACGGACAGACCTGTCTCACTCCACCCATACTTCACCTTGGCCAGGCTTTAGCCACCTCTGGCCGAGAAGCCACATAGCTGTCTCCCAGAGGTCAGCGTTCAGACTAAAAAGCCTTTCTGGGAGAAGCAGTGGCCTAGTTCAGCTATCACGGCTGTTCCACTGCTGGGCTGAGTGAACTAACAGTCAGCCCATGCAAAACACAAGCATTGAAACTCATCTGGTTCCCCTAAACGTCCCCTTATTGGATTAAAATTCTGAAAGATTGCACATGTCAAAGATTTCACCAAGGTTTAGGACTCATCTCCAGCTGGAATCAGGAAGAAATCTTCTTTCCTCGGTGCAGTTTAGCACAGCATTGCAAGGGGTTTACACTTTCTTTTGGACAGCTTCTGTCCAGTTTATCATTGCAGATGGGATACAGGCCAACCATGACCAACCAGCACACTTTTGCTACAGGTCTATTTTATTATACTCACCAAGGACAAAATCATTATTTTTGTAATAACTTTCTCATAGAATACTTATTCTGTGTTCTGCTATGTTTTATTTCAAGTGTGAGTCCTTCAAATGGCCCAAGCTTTTCAGTCACTTACATGCCAAGTGATGCCTGTCATGAGCTGGCAACTGACTTACAGCCAGGGTTTCCTTCAGGCACCTGAGCCATGCCAAACTTTGTAGTATATAATGTTTAGACCGCTGGAGCTTAGATTCATTCTTAGCTTACAAATCAATAGGTTTATGAAAGAATCTAAACATACTTTAAAAAGTCACAGATATGATTGGGGGAAAATCTGACTATTAAGGAAGGATGAAAGATGAGAAGAGAAGGAAATAAAATAGGACTTCTGATCAGCCAAAGCATCAACCACTATTCATTACAGGAGCACTGTGTACCCTGAACTGCCAATTAGCCAGTATTTGCCATGGCAAGTCCGTGGCCTTAAATAAAGCTATTTAGTTTATGCATCCAAAGTTTGATCCCTGTGAAAATGGCTCCTGAAGACTAAGCTAACTCACTTTCACCTCCCACTGCCCAGTTGAGAATTCTTAGATTATCTCAGTGATTTGAGAAGGTGAATAAGCTCCTAACTAATTAATACAGTCTTGTGGAATTAGAGAGTGTCGTGGTTTAACTCCAGCCAGCAACTAAGCACCACGCAGCCGCTCGCTCACTTCCCGTGGTTGGAATGGGGGAGAGAATCGGAAGGGTAAAAGTGAGAAAACTCGTGGGTTGAGATAAAGACAGTTTAATAGGTAAAGCAAAAGCCATGCACGCAAGCAACGCAAAAGAAGGAATTCATTCACTCCTTCCCATGGGCAGGCAGGTGTTCAGCCATCTCCAGGAAAGCAGGGCTCCATCACACAATGGTTACTTGGGAAGACAAACGCCATCACTCCAAATGTCCCCCGTTCCTTCTTCTTCCCCAGCTTTATATGCTGAGCATGACGTCATGTGGTATGGAATAGCCCTTTGGACAGTTTGGATCAACTATCCTGGCTGTGTCCCCTCCCAGCTTCTTGTGCACCTGGCAGAGCACGGGAAGCTGAAAAGTCCTTGACCCAGCACAAGCACCACTTAGCAACAACTAAAACATCCCTGTGTTATCAACACTGTTTTCAGCACAAATCCAAAACATAGCCCCATACTAGCTACTGTAAAGAAAATTAACTCTATCCCAGCCAAAACCAGCACAGAGAGAGATTCCTGAATCTAACACACATTTTCCTTTCATCCCTTTTAATTTCAAGGCATAGTTAATACGGAATATGGTCTCTATTTCGGGGTGGAGACTGGTTTTTCTACAAGGCATATATATTTCAAGCAACAATTGAGAGGGCACAGGAAAACCCGTTGAAAAGTTTCCCTTTCTCCTTCTGCATTTACGGCTTTAATCCATGTTGTTCTGGTTAGCCACACTGCAGTATAATAGCGACTAAGTGACCAAAATTCTAGATAGAGAAGAAAAGAGGAAACCAGTCAAGACTGCACATTGTACAACCAGAGCAGCAGCACATACAATGCAGGGGTAGTTCTACCACACCAGCTCACCGAGCACAGGGCTTTTTTGCAAGCACCTTTACATTGATATTCTATGACAGATTTTCACTATTTTGCATTCACACAAAAAATGAGTACAACACTATAATCCTGCACGTGTCAAACACAGCTTCATGGCTTTTTTTTTTATTTTTAGTAAAGATATCCCACACTTTATATGAGTAACTTAGTAAGATTTTCTTTTTACTGCATTATGGTTTTTCAGAACATCTTGTCAGCTAATATTATCTTCCAATAGCTCTGTGATCTCCCCATAGTTTGCAATCAGCTCCAAGCCAGCGTGACTTCCTGGAAAAAGTCAAAGGAGACTCAATAAAATGCAATTTTCTTCCACCACAAGAATTTCTTTTTATGCTCCCAGAAATGTGCTATTGTTCAATGCCAGTAGGTGGAAACGCTTAAGAAGAGACCTGTAATTTATAAAAGAACAACATGAGTGATTGTTCCTGTAGAAACATTTTGATTTTTTTTTTTTCTGGCAATAGGGGATGTTACAGGATAGAACCATGTGGGTTTTTTCACTGATAGTCCCAGCGCAACCACAAGCAGAAAATAAGTTGTCTGCATTAATTGATAAGAGGGTCATAAATAATAAGAAAATTATATCCTGTACACCAGCCTTCCAGCAGAGCACGAAGAAAAGTCAGGACTTCACAAGTTCTTACTTTCTTCCTCATCCTCTGGTGATATTTTTTCTGATATTTATCTAACTCTGTGATAGTTACTTCTCCAGCAGTTTTAGTCCTGTCCTGGGAAGATGCCAATAATATTACCTTGGAGCAGGGAGAAGTGTTGAGAGATTTTTTTTTAAGATCAGCAACCGAATGGCCTAGTTCAAGCAGCCTGAAGGAGCCTATTTATAGCTGTTCATTGGTGCTACTGGCTAAGTGATGCTTTGTTTTTGTAGCAGGAGCGTATACAGGCTAGAGTTGCTACTGGAACTTCAGGAAGATAATAAGAGACCATCTTCTGAGTAGCAGTGCTCTGCCCTCTCCTTCCTCCCCAATTCCAGGGAGTAGAGGGCAGGTGGCCAAAGAGAGCAAATGGTCATGGACCACGTCATCAAAACATGGAGGGAGATAAATGGAAAAAATGCATAGGTTAGATAAAGCATATAGAAAAGGCAGAGAGACTCAGATGTAGCACCTTGATACTCTTGTTTTCTCTTGTTTTGGGGAGGATGAAACAGCTTGCAGTCATCTGTGCTTCCCGGATGCTACGGTGATACTATGTTGTGATACACAGAGAAAGAAAAAGAGATCCTGCAGCCTGCTGAGGTTAGCAGGTCCTCCCCCCGCCTTTGCTCTTTGTGGGTCTGTTGAGCGCAGTGCTTGGTTGCAAACTGTGTACTTTGTGGAAGACAGGTAAGAGTCTCAGAGCAGAAGACACAAAACTATCCGTCTGTCTAAAGCTCCTCCCTTCAGTGCACTTGCGGAATGACGGTAACACGAGCGATGGGACAGGATGGCAGCCTGAGGGAACCTGGGCACCAAACTGCCCCCACGGTTTCTGATAAAGTGCAGTTTGCATTAAAAGAGCAGCATCCCCCAAAAGTGCCTCAGAGACCTGTAAGACCTAGGTTTGTCTTTAGAGAGGATGTAATTTGCAGTACTGTGAATTCCACATTGGCATGTCTTTTTCTTTTTTTTTATTGAATTGCTCAGTGACATTTTTTTAAAGACTGACAGCATTAAGAGGGTCCATCAGCTTCCCAAGCATTTTTAAGCTGAAAACTACACACAAACATGCACTCATTCCTCCCACTGCTGGAGAGAGGGAGGCTGTGTTATTTTCTCTCTCTTTAAGACAGGGATGTACTTTTTCCAGACTTCCAAATACTGATTTTTAACCAGACCTAAATACATAGTCCATTATGCTCTGCCCAAAAAAGTTCAACTGACATTATCCTCATGAAGTCTGTTTCTGAGATGGGGCCTATATCAGTAATTGGTAATTTTGGGGGTCTTTAGCACAGCTCTAGCAGAAATGCACAGCTAAAGGAGTGTGAGAAAAAACATGTTTTAGTGTGGGAAATGGGCCTGCAAAACCTAAATCTGGAAGAGGATTTAAGAGCCAGTGACAACATAAAAAGCATAGTATTTTAGTTAATCGACTACATTTTACTTAGAAAATGCTCTTTAAATTCTATTTACATAAAACTGAGAAGCACTGAATCACGGCAGAAGAAAAGATTATTCAAAATTGCAAATGTTTGCAATCTTCTTTTGGCAAGTTCAAGCTAATAACCTTAGCTTTAAATACAATCCTATGATAATTTTTTTTTACTCTGAAAATAAAATCACAGGTTTTTAAATATCATTACTGGACAACTGAAAATTAGCATTTTAAATGCATTTTTTCTCTTCTCATCATGGAAATTGATCCTTTCCTGAGGTTCAGGGGGTGTGCACACATTCAGTGGAAACTAGCTTCTGCTTAACCATGAAATGTAAGGAAACGATAATCCTGTGTATTTCCAATGTCCGTGGAAATTTTTCACAACCCTGGCTAAGCCAAAGAGGTTTTATAGGAAGGACAAAGATGTGCTAATCAGCAGTAATGGAAATGAAAGAAAGAATTTTGTGGATCACACGGTCTGTGGATTTTAAGTGTTGTTCAGTGGTCCTTAGAGAAAGGAAGAAGAGTTCAGAAAGAACACTTGTACCAAAACAGTAGTAACATTTTGCACCATCTGCAAGTAATAAAACAAGAAATAAAATAAGTGTAGCTAGGTAACTAACACTGATGTTTCTAATGATAACAGACAAGAGTTTCACCTTTTTATCAGTATATTTTAATGACTGACACCATCTACAAAGGAGCTGTATTATGAAGAAAACAATCTAGTGCCAAACAATCAGAGTGTCACATTTTCTCTGAGCTGCGGATACATTTTCTGCATCACATGAGTCTACATACCCATCCACAATCATACCAAAAACCTTCCCCAAGCCCACCTCCTGACTCCACTTCTTGGGAATGTTTTAGTATCAGAGACAGTGGCAGAGAAGTGAGATAGTTCTACAGCTGCATCCAATGCCCTCCTCATTGCTTCTTGTTTTTCATACTTCATTCATGGGAGGAAGGCTTCTGGTTTGTGCTGGTATGACAAGAACACTTGTATCAAATATGATAGCATGTTCGTGATACTGTTCAAGTCAGAGTGAATAAGCTAAACTATTTCTGACACTATAGCTTTGTTTTTCTTCAGTCATATCTGTTTATTTCTTTGAGTTATCAGGGTTTCTAATTAAATCAAAGAATTAAGAGGAATTATATAAAACTATATGTAGATACACTCATTTAAATTCTATGTCAGCTCATACTCCCACGCCCAATTAGGAGCAGGCTGTATCGTTATTTACCAGTGTGGCAAAAGTGCTCTGGAATGCTTCTGCTGTGTTTCTGAAATCCGATCAAAATGCCAATACATATTTTTAACACCACTTTGTAAAAGAAGATTAAAAGGAACACAGCTCTTTACCAAACTGAGCCATGACAATAGGACTCCATTTGCATCATTTATCTAATACAACAAAATTCATTTTAGAAGTTCAGCATATTTCAAATATTGAACTAGTCTAAGAACATATGAAGGATGTTTCCTTCATGGATGTTTCTCCATGTTTCCTCAAATGTATGTTCTGTATCCAGCCTTTTGCTGCTTCAGCATGCTCTCAGCAGAAGTACATTGAATAGCTAAAGGGCATTCTGTCTTGCTGTACATAATTATTGAAACAATATTGAGTAGAATCTCCAGGCCATTAAATTTCCTTTTTTATTGAAAATTATGATTCATCTGAATGAAAGTAACTCTGGAATGAATATGATCTGCATGTCCCTGATCAGATGTTTTCAATTGCACTAGCTTGAAGTGCTACCTTGAACTTAGCAGAAAAAGTAGCCTAGTTTTCACAGTACCTATTCTATCATTCATCCAAAGGTATGTAAACAGTTAGCATCCATGTCTGGGTTTCAATGCACTCTGTTTTATTACAGCACCTGCCAGTGAAGATCTCAAAGCAATTTGTGAACATTAATCAGCTGAGCCTCATGACTATTTAGCCTGTATGTTATTACACAGACTGGTAAACAGAGATGTGAAAACACATCAGACTTCTCAGTAGGGCTGTAAGAGAAGGGCAGTAGCTTTGTCTTCTCTTTGTCCCCTAGAATAGGACTTTTCTGTCTGTTGTTTCATCTAGAGGGGAACAGAAAGCAGCACTAGTAAGGGAAGCAGACTGGTCCCAGTACTCCTGCTAGCAAAAGATACTGAGCAAAGAAACATGTGTTTTAGTCCAACCACTACCAGTTAGATTCCCTATCCCCTTCCCTTCTGCCCTTTCCTGCCACTGCTGTTGGCACTGTGTCCTGGACCTTGCCAGCAAGCTGGAACCAGCTGACTCCTGGAAGTGGCTGTTGAAAGGCTATTGAAAGATCTGGTTCCTCGGGGCTATGAAATCCTAATGTGGTGTGGCTGAAGCCAGGGAGGAGTTACAGGCCACTCTGGTATTCTTTGCAGGCCGGGCATGTCCCACACGTTGCCAGCTAAAAAACTGAAGTAGACCAGTTTACTCCCTCTCTGATCTTTTCTTATCCAACCTCTCCACATTTTGCAGTGATCATATTTTCTTACATGCCAAAGGCTGAAACATTATTACATCTGAACCTAATGATCTAATCAAACTAGCTTTAATCAGTTCAGCTCAAGCACCAAAAGTGGGAAGATGCAGCCTTCACCATAGGCTATGCAATCCCACCAGGATGCCCAGGCAACCCCTCTGCGCTACCACAACTCCATGAGAGTGGTACCGAGTCAGATGCCCTGGCCACACACAGCTGTAATCACACCTCCCGACAGCTGTGTCTGCACCTTCACAACAGGAGAGAGCCTCTAGCCTGAGGAATTCACAGTTTAAACAGACAAGGCAGAGAAATAAAATCAGAAATCACAAACAAAACTGAGAGTGGTTATGTGGAATCCAGCAAGAATGGTAAGTGTGAAGGATATATGTCCAAAATCAAAGGCTGCTAACTGCTTTTACTAGCAATGAAAGCTCTGCCTTGGAGAGAGCAGAGGCAGAAAAGCTGAGGCTAAGCTCATAAATTGAGTGTTTGTTCCTCTCCCCTTCAGTGACTCCATGACATGTTATCATGTCATTCTTGTAAATGTTTCAAAGAAAAGTTTTTGAACGATAGTGCTTTGCTATAGTCCCTGCTGTTGGGAAGGGCTATGCAAACATCTGCCATATACTCCTCAAATAAAATTCAACAAGAGCTTTTGTTTACATGGTTTGTCCTTAAAACCAGCACTCAGCTGCATCTTTCAGCCATAGCTGCCTTATTAAAAATGAACCTTTTATTTTAAACACAGTACATTTTGTAACAGGAAAATCAATATACAGTAACCCAGAGTACTGCAGACAACAGCTGTAGGACATAATCTGATGACAGAAAGTTGAGAACAGATTTTTGGCAATTTTATGTTCAGCTAATCTTTCACTTTTTGTTTTTAATGGCACCGAGCATAAAGATCTGAGATTTCTCCCCACCTGGTGACCCAAAGCTACACAAAATGAAGAAACCAAGAAACCACTGTTTTCAACATTCAAAGCTATTAAATAAAAAATAAATCAGTTGTTACTTATTTTTTCCTTTATAGGATAGTGTAGGTCTTCCCAGAGCTAGAGTGAGTTAACAGCAGTCTCAGTGATCTCACAGCCCTTAGCAAAGATGTAGGAAGACACTTAAGCATAAAGAGTACCTTGAAAAGGCTACTAAATACTTTCCACTGCCTTCACTTTGGCTGTGGGTAAGGGTGCTCAGCTCTGTCAAGGCTGGGATTCACAATGCACCTATGCTTAGAAAAGTTATCTAGGTAGAAAAGAGGAGATGAAGCCACAGATGTGCCTGGTACACAGGAGTAGAGAACAAACATAAAGATCTTAATAGAGATTTTGGTTTTGATCACCCGTTACTTTTTCTTTATTAACAGAAAGTTTACAATTGGAAACAAACTACTCCATGTATCTTTTTATGCCATCATTAAATACTGAATCTACAAATTAACTCGGGATTTTTGGAACCTACCTATTTGTCCTTAGAAGGTGGGAGATGATTAGCTCTCTAAAATGGCATGTGATTCACTTCGATTGCAAAATAAACTCAGATACATTCTCCTGGTGAGAGAAAGGCTAGATCATTTTGTACTGAAATTGCTTTTTTCACCACATCTCACTGAGTATATTTTTCTCAGGTAATGAAACTGTTTTTTTAAAGGTTTCCAATCAGATTTATGTGGCAAACGCTTTAATTAAGATTGATATATTCCATTTGTTTAGCTTTCAGGCTTTGATGGGGAGTTTTGACTGGAACCGCATTGCCCTCTAGCGCTGTGACGGGGCCGGCGGCGGTGATGTCACCAGCACAGGCAGCGTGAGCAGGCAGCCAGTTCATGCAGAGCTGCCTAAATGCTGACAAACCCTTCTTGGAGACGCATGTCACAGCAGCTAGACAGGGGCACCCTTCCAACAGAACCACAATGCACAAGGGAAAACAGTAAACCTGTCTTTTATTTCAGGGACATCATGATCGAAACAGCTACTTTCGAGCTCCAGCCAAGACTTCTGCCTGCTAAACTCTGTTTAAACGAGTTCGTATGAGAAATTAAGCAAGTCTGAACAGCCTATTATTTCTGACAGGCTTCAGAGGACTTCACGCTGTGCAAGTTTCACGTGCTTATAGCTGACAGCTGGCTGGGGAGATGAGTTCTCTACCTAAAGCTGGCCAGGGCTTTGCAGCAACTTCTTGGGTAGAGAGATAACTTTCAACTGAACTCAGACCATCTGCGTGTTGTGCAAGGGATCCAATCATAACTTGCTATGGAGGATGATTTTTAAGATGAATACCTACCTTGGCGATAAATCCAATTCATCAATACCTGGATATTTGAAAGTTTCTGCACTAAATAATGGCAATCTTTCTGCAAACAACTCCAATGAGACAGCAAGCAATCTGGATTCACCTGCCTTGGATATCAGTAGGGCGATAATTGTGGGGCTTATCCTAGGTGCCTTTATACTCTTTGCTATTATAGGTAATATCTTGGTAATTCTCTCTGTTGCTTGCAATAGACATTTAAGAATCCCTACAAACTATTTCATAATTAACCTCGCAATAGCAGATTTGTTGCTGAGTTTTACTGTCCTTCCATTCTCTGCTACACTGGAAATCCTTGGCTACTGGGTTTTGGGGAGGATATTTTGTGATATCTGGGCAGCAGTTGATGTGCTATGCTGTACAGCTTCTATTTTAAGTCTATGTGCAATTTCTATAGATAGATATATAGGGGTACGTTATTCTCTCCAGTATCCAACTTTGGTAACAAGAAGAAGGGCAATTTTAGCTCTCCTAGGCGTCTGGGTCCTTTCCATGGTGATTTCTATTGGGCCTCTTTTGGGCTGGAAAGAACCAGCACCCAAGGACGATAAAGAGTGCCGTATCACTGAAGAACCATTCTATGCTTTGTTTTCTTCCTTGGGGTCATTTTACATTCCTTTAATCGTCATCCTCGTGATGTACTGTCGGGTCTACATAGTGGCAAAAAGGACTACTAAAAACCTGGAAGCTGGGGTTATGAAAGAGATGTCCAACTCCAAGGAGCTGACTTTACGGATTCATTACAGGAACATTCATGAGGACACATTAAACAGCACCAAATCCAAGAGTCACAATCCCAGGAGCTCCTTAGCTTTCAAACTTTTTAAATTCTCTAGAGAAAAGAAGGCAGCCAAGACGTTGGGAATTGTGGTTGGCATGTTTATCTTGTGCTGGCTACCTTTCTTCATTGTTCTGCCACTAGGTAAGTTGGTAATCAAGGGATTGCAAGGGGAGGGGGGGAAAAGGGTTAGTTGTTTACTACAAAAATATCATAGAAAAAAATCAGATAAATGATAAGCAGATATCATTTTGAGAACTGCAGTGAACAGATGAAAGGAAGGGAAGTGAAGGTAATTAACTTCTGATGTTGGCTTTTTCAAAGAGTCATGCTGAAATTTTGTAAAGTGTGCAGCCTGCAGAAAGTCTGCTTATCTGGTAGTCCTTCTCAGTGATGGGGCAGATGTCAAATCAGGGGACAATATCTTCAGAGTTTATATATTAAATCCCCCTTTATGGTCCTTGTTTGAATTGAATTAGGTTTCAGAAACATTTTTATAGGATGCTTTAACAAAAATCCTAGATAAAAACACAAAAAGACTTTCAGCACTGAAATGTTCTTGTGTTAGTTTACTGTTAGATGTTCAGACTATAATACAGTAGGTCCTCTGGCATTATTAGGTGTCTTAAATGGAAATGAACCTGATCTAATTATGAGGTGCAAAACTCCCCTGAGCTTTGGGAAGCTGAAAAAGTTCTAGTTCTCAGTTCAAATGTCACTGATCAAACCCCAAAAGCAAACACACGAAACGCACTGATCCCCACAGAAAGGTTCTCATTGGTTTCAATAGGTCTTAGTTCAGGCATTTCGGGAGATTGCCATGTAAGCTTTTGGCAGCCACTTTGTTCACTTTCAACTTTAAAATATTATTAAAGCATTTGATGTAGCCTTAACACATTGCTCTGTGTTCCCAAGCCCTTGTGAAATTTGCTTGTATTGTCTTTAATAGTAGCATGACCTCTGAAGTGGAATATCTCAGGACATTGAATTACTAAGCTCTCAAAAATATCTGTCCAAAATTCATTTCTCTGAGACACAATCTGGCAGCCTAAATATGGAAAGAGGTGGAAAATGAAAAGGGAGAAAGAGCCTTTATTAATATTCTGTATTCGTGTTCACTTAGTTACCCTACCAAAATATTTCTAATTGAGCGGTAAGCGAATATTTTTAGACACTGTTGTAGAAAACTAAACTGAGTTCAGCAACCTGGTCCTGGTGAAGTGTTATAAAATTATAATTGCAGTGAATGTGTAATATCATTTAGACTAGAATCTTTACCGCAAGACAACTACTTAAGCTATTGCAGGGCAACTTTATAATCTCTAGCTTATTGTTTCATAAACTTTAAAATCTTTACGATTCAAGATCTGCATAAAGCTAATGTTAAGGATGTGAAAAATTCCAAACAGAAGGAAAACTGTGAGCAAAGTTCTCTTTGGCTACTTTGGCTACTCTTGTGCTGGCTCTTAAAGAATGTTTATAACATAGAGCAAATTTCCAACTATTGCAAAAATGCATATCTGTGGATAGAAATATATTTTCACCATATGGTACCAGTAGTAGCTAGCAGGTCATAATCCCCTGATAAAGTAGATTACCTCCTTGATTTTGAATTACTGAAGGAACTTTGGAGAAAAAAAGCAAATGTGAATGCAGTAGAGCATATCCTTAGCTAGCAGAAGCCAGTATAGCTACTGACACTGTTCAACAAACACAGATGCAGACCAGTCCATTAAAAACATTATGGTCACAGGGCAGAAGCAATGTGAGAAACAATTAAGTTTCTTGAAGGAGTGTCAGTTTTCCCTTTGAGAAGTTATTTCAAAACTCCTGGTCTTTCCTGGGAGGTTTAATCAGTCGTTGCTTAAGACACCTGAGTGGAGAATTTATTGCTTGTCACAATACAATTTTATCCCTCATATAAACTGTGTTCAAGGCATCAGACAGATGCCTGAGGTGACAGACTGAGAGCCTCCACCACAGCACACTGTGTGCTGGCAGAGGTGCTGGGTGGGCTGAAGGGCTAAACCCACTGCTGTGGGCTCTGACCTGACCCGGACCGAGTGCCTGTAACCCCCAACATGCTCACTTCAGCGCTGTGAGCATCTGGTGCCCCACAGAGCTGAGGTTCAGAAAGAGTTGGCATTGCGTCAATTAGAAGAGTGAAAAAGTCAGCATCTTGGCATTGCAATATAGACTGCTGGCTCTCCTGTCCTCTGTCTAGAAATCCTTTCAGGGGCCCAACTCTTAACTGACACCTCTAAGAAACAGGGAGAAAAAGGTATACGTAGTATTCAATACAGTATCCAAATGCATTTAAACAGTAGGTACTTTCCCTTTGTTTTGCTGACGAGGAATAGGGCTGGGTTTGTTCCTTGTCCCTGATCTCTTTTTTTAATTTATTCAGCACACTCCAGAACCTTGTATTTTTCATTGCTGTGTATCAGTGCAAAGCTAATTAATGATGTTAGGCATGACTAAAGCATTGCTCACTAAAACAGATGGGGAAAACACCTTTTCCTGATATGCGTTCTTAACTGGAGGAGAGGGTAGAGCCAGTGGAGAAAGACTTCTTAAGGAGCTTGCGGTGTGCTGCATTCTTCATACCAGAAATCTTTTGCTCTGTGTCTTGAAGTCACAAAATTAAATGAAATACTATTAAGAACCCTTACAAAAAGCACACAATGGTATGAAATAAATTTCAGTGATAGGCAGATTGTAGAATCCAAAAGGTACTGATGATTTACAAAACTCTCCATAGGTGCTCTGGGCTGCTTTAATCACAACCCACTCGCTCACCAGTGCAGGACTGCAAACTACAGTATCTTTTCTGCCACTGAGTCCAGACTGGAAGGATATACTGGAAGGATAGGCTCCTTTCTTAGCCTGTGTTTCTCACACCTTATATTTGCACCATTAACCCAAATCATACCCTCACATCTGCATCTTTACTATTATTTTTTTGCTCCCTGTTTCACTCAGTAATGCCATGACTCTGCAGAATGGCATTAGCAGAGCAGCTCTGGATTTCTGAGGATCCAACCACAAAAGATTTGACAAGTTGGTAAACGTTATTTCTGCAACACCCCAAAACCATGTCTTAACAAATCTGCTTACATGTAGAGGAGTTTCCTTCATGTTAAAAGTGTTCTCAGCTCTTCTACTAGTTTCCCAGACAAAATTATAATTCTTCCACTCTGGCATTTCAATATATTCCGCAGCTACCCATTTTGATATCCCAGACAAAGGATTATTGCATCAGGTGACAGATAGATACTGGGAACTGATGCAGTGCTGAAAGGAGGGATATTGCTTGAATAAATATTTCACAACAAAGGAAAAGAAATAATATTAACACTTACAGAGTGTTTTTCAAGCAAGAATCAAAAGGCTTTGCAAGGAAAGCTCTCTGACAGAGCTCTGTATACAGCTACAGAGAGGAATTACAGCACTGACACTATGATGTACTGAGCATCATGAAATGATCAGCACGAAGAATGACCCACAATCTCTTTTTGTAGGACTGAACCATGCTGCCTTTAGTGTTAAGCACCTGATGATGCAGCAAAACTGCTATGAAAGAGAATCATTTGAGAAATTTGTTTTTATTCCAGTAGCTACCAGATATTCTTTCCAGACAGCAATAGAGCTATAGAATATCCTTGTTGCAGACATTCATAAATGCTCCATGGCTTTGTAAACAGTTGTCTTGCCACTCAAAATTATTTGTGGTACAGCATAAAAAATAAAATGACAACATATATGTCTTTGAGACAATTTCTTGTGCCATAAATTCAGTGACTCAGCTTTGAAGAGTAAATATCTTGCTTCTTTAAAATAAATGTTTCTTTTCTTCCCCCTCATACAAATCCTTTCTTAGGCATCAGGACTATATTAAATATGCATTGCTGAAAAATACTGAGTAAAATAGATGATTTTTATCTAAAGAAAGACTAGAGCCCTGCAGAAATAAGGTAACACTCATTAAAACTCTCTCCTTTGAACAAAGGAATATCCAATTTTATGCCAATACTTGTGTTAAAAAAATGAAACCAAAATGAAGGATCATATGTTTCCCCCTGGCTACTAGGTGAAAGTTTAGTCTCATTCCTGTTAAATAAGATATCAGACTGGGCTTGCCAGTCTTCTCGCAGACTCAGACCTCACACAACACACCCACACGCACACACACACTCAGTGTAAAGGGAAAACTCACCACCTCCACCACTTTACCCAAAGCATATTAACTTCCCCAGCCTAGTGCTTAACTCCAGTGGAGATCAGCAGAGCATTATTCACTTCCCAGTTCAGAGCCTCACTCTCCCTGCTCCCACAAAACCTGTGATCTTATCCACTGAAGTCAGAAACAAAATTCTTGTAACTTAACTGGCAGTGGGATAAGGTCCCAAGAGCCTCATAATGAAGATACAACTGTTTTGACTATCCTTATATATTAAGCTTTTGAAACCTCTCTATAAAATAATAAAAAAGAATACAAAAATATTCTGCATGCTATAAGTCAGCCGATGATACAAAATTATTCTTAAAATAAAATGTTATTCAAGTACAGTATGTAGATTTATGTTACATCAGGCCAACCTCTGCATCTCTGCACCAAGAATACCAAATTAGGCCACTTAGTTTCCCATGGGAAACACTTCAAGGCATTAGGTCCAGCGCTGTCAATGCTACTGGGTTCTGCTTTCTGCAAGGCTTTAGGCCTGGTTTGTCTTTCATCTCATTTTGGTCTTGCCCCCTCTTCCCCTCTCTAACTAACCTAGCTCTCTAGATTTGATGCCCTCAAGTTAATAGTTATACAGAATTTGGACAAATTAATGATATATGTGGCAATCTGACCCTCTGCCCACTTGCAGGTCAATCTGTGGTACAATGTTCAATTGCACGGGTGATAGCAGGAATCTGCTCCTCCTATTTTCTAGCCAATTCCTGTAAAACTAAACATCATAAGGGCATTTCTTGACCAGTACACCATGTTTTGTCACACATGAAGGACTAGAATATTTCAAGATTATTCATATTACTACTAAAATAGCCTCCCTTAAGCCCTGGTTTAAGCCTTTTGGTTTACAAAGGATGCTAATTACCAGTTACTTACAGACTTCTATTTTTTAGAACAAAGTTGTTTGTTATCAAAGCAGATGAAACTGCATAAATTCTGAAGGACTGGGTACTTCCCATATAGGTTTTTGATTTGCAGGTCAGAGAAACAAAGGGAAATCTTTAAGATTTCCCTGTAAGACTGTACGCTTAAAGCGTACAAAAACAAATATGCAAAGCAATACAGAAAAACTTGAATACCAAGAAGTTGACTCATGGTGACTATTCAGCCTCAGGGATGACAGCAACTCCTGTCTCAGGTGATCAGAAAGCTCCAAGGAAAAATATTCAGGACTGAGCCACTGGGCAGCAATAGGAAATCTCAAAACTATTGAAATCAAAGATAGGAGAGAAGTGGTAATTTCAGAGGAAACACTTATTTCAGCATCCAGCAAGGCAGTGGACACAAGGTCCTTATGCCAAAGGCATTTGCAAACACATATGCTATTGCTCAGGTTGGTAGTCATGATGAAAGCACTGAGTAAAGTTATACATGTGCATATGGCCCTGAAGCATTGAGGCCATACCTCAGAATCTCAGCTGAATGTTCTTTAGTGTACCTACCTGTGAAATACAGACATGAACAAAAAGTGATGAGTTTTTTAGTATCTTCACTAAAGTCATGCTCCGTAGCCCATTGCAAGATTTTGAGCTATTTTGATGGGCTTTCAAGTGATACCTAGAAACTGAAAAGCAATAACCATCAGTCTCTAAGTAACAGAAGAGAAAAAATATAGTGGAAGTTCATACAATATCTTTGTAGCTGTGTTATTCAATTCCATGCTAGAGTCCTATTATTTACCAATGATGTCCAAGACAGATTGCCTCAGTTGTAAGTCAGAAGCGAGAAGGGGAGAAAAAGACACCAAAGCGTGCCCAGTAATTGAAGATATTTAAGTATAATAAATGAAATGTCAGTAGACTTAGATTAGCTTTTCTAGACTCCCTTAATCAGCTAATCCTTTGCAAAACAAGCATAAGCTCAGCCCATATTCTTTCTAGTTAGCAAGCTGCAAGTGTCTGTAACTCTTTTGGACAAAATAAAACTAGCAATAATATCATGTTTCTGTCCCTATCTACTGTCAGTTTTAGAGTACCCAACAAGATTCTCACTAAAATTGATCTTGATTTTATCATATTTATGTGAGGGCAACACAATTTAAACACAAGTGAATCTTCCCCATGGTGTAAGTCATCATAGCTATTCTGGACTGAGAGGTGCTATTCTGGACATCATAGCTATTCTGGACTGACATAAGTCATCATAGCTATTCTGGACTGAGAGGACTAGTATATACAAGGATATATAGGGTTTGTGTCACAAATGTAAGTGCTTGATGGAATTTTTCCATATGTCATGTATTTTCCATATCTTGTATCTCCATATTTTGTTATTCAAGACATACTCGGAATTTTTGCTAATATAACAACTGTGAATGGGGCATGAAAAACCTTAATCCTGTTGCTTTTTTTAAATTATTCTTTCTTAAACTACAGATTTCCTCTTTCTTTTTGTTTCTGGGCTGGGCAAATAAAGCTCTTATTTGTCTTTTCTACTGTTCTTCTAAATATCAACTTGCAAATGGTCTGTTGTACCGTAAGTTTTTAAAAATAATTTTCAACTCTCAATGCTTTAAGCATCATCATCTTTTGTATGACACTGTAGGAAGGACAGCCATGGACTGCAGACCAGAGCAGGATCTCTGGAAATGATAGATTATCTCTTAACTTCTGCTTATCGGAGACAATCTTACCATGCCAGGACTGCCAATGTTAGTAGCTCTGTGATTAAATATGTAAGCGCTGTCCCTTTAAAAATGCAAATATAGCTACTCTACTTTGCAATTGCTTGTAATATAAGAAGGTGTAGCAACTCTGGGTTTTCGCAAAAAGACCTGATCCCTATCTGTACTACAACTTCCATCAGCAAAGCTTCAAGGGAGATAAAGTCCTGGTTTTATTTTGGCCATTGCAGATGAGTCTCTATTTTTGGAGCCTTTAAAAGGCTCTCAAATTTGAGCCATTGTGAATGAAGTTAATGCAGGTCTCATAGAAGTGATTTGTTAATCTGAAATATGAGGCACCCTTTATTAGAAAGAGAAAGTGTGGATGGTAAGAAATTGTGGATTTTAATTAGGATAAGAAAACAGAAACAATAACCTTTCTCAGCCTACAAGACAGCAAGGAAAATGTTTTCCTTAGGCTTTGCTCTTACTCATGAACGTATCTGTAAGGGGAAGTACTCTTTATGGTCAGATTTGTGTATGTCTGCTACTTTAATTTGCCTGTTTAAAAACTCGTCTACACGGGATCAGGCCTTAGATTGGTAGGAGTTACTAAGTTTAGTTAATACCAATAATGTATTGGTTTGCAGACTTTTACTTCCCTGTTTGAATTGGATGCAGGAATGAGTATAAACCACTTTTACCCTGTCAGGACAGTTAGGGGAGGTTTCTCTGTGTGAATTCCGTGACTCAACTGGAAAACAGGGAAATGAAAGAGTCAAGGGCTGAGGACTGGTTGAATGATACCTTCATCACCCCTCACAAGTGTTTGCTCACTGTAGGGCCAGAAGGCTCCAGCAAAGAGAATCCCGCAACTGCTATAGGCAGTCAGTTCTAGGACATAAATTCCTCACAACGAGGACACTTTTCTTAATAGCTGTCCTAGATCCTTGCACATATTACATAATGTACTATTAACACAATGAAGAATGAGAACTGCTGTACTTGCAACAGCATTGTATTTGTATTTCTATTTCTCCCACACTATCTTCTGCAGTATCATCCTCTAGTCAGTTATTCCTTACTTGATATTCCTCCTTCCTCAACAGCAAAGTGCTACCCCCCAACACACACACATAAGTTACCCACAAACACGGGAGTGCAGCTCTGCAGCATGTTGGTGACTGCGAGCTACTGTGATTCCCATGGTGTCCCCCAGCCTGGCAGCCCGGGCACTGCTGGGATATGCACCCCAAGGCATCCCACAGAGACACCAGCATGCTCAAAAGCCATAACCAAACGCTAGCCATCATTACTGGTTTGTAGCAGTTATAATTTAAACATCTTTCCTTTAATTTCCTTTATTTAATTTTATTCTGTTGATTTTGGATGCTCTTCCTATTTCTCAAGATCTTTTTTCACTGTTATCCTAACCCTCTTCTCCAGAAGGCCTGCAGTCCCTCCCAGCTTGATCAACTCTTAATTTTATAACCATACTCTCTATTTCATCCTCTACTGTCTGTAAACTGTGGGTTTTTTTCCTGTATTAAATAAGTCTGGGAGAATGTAAACAAACACTGAATGCTGGAAGGAAAGAAATCAGGAGCTTTAGAAATCCAATTAGCTTTAAAACTTTGGCATGCTGACTTGGCTAAGCATGTGGTAAAAAGGACTGCAGAAAGCTTAAATAAAAGATGAACACATGCTTTCCGCATTCTCTAAACTCATACTCATAACAACTCTGGTCAGAGGCAGCGTATTACTTTTACAGGGAGAATTTTACTAGCTATACGCATGTAGCATTTGAACTTTCCCTGTTCATTAAGAAGTGGCCGTAGCTCAGCCATTAGCAGCTACCAGCAGTTACGGCTGCAGCAGCCATCACAGCGTGAACTGCAGGGGAGAAGCGGAGGTTCCCAGCCAGGCCATCAGCAGCCATCTACTGCCTAGCACTGGGAAAGTCTTTCGCTGATCACATTACAAATTTGATCAAGTCACTTTTCGTAGTTTCGCAGTTCCATCATAAAACGAATGTCTTGCAAAACAATACTCATTTTTGCAAAAGTTGTCTTCTCGAGAACAGCTTGAGAGACAGGGTTTGGTATTGTTGAAGCTTCCTGTTTTTCATGTTTCAGAACTCATTTGTTATCTCTTTTTTTTTCTTTTTTTTTTTTGCAATGCTTTTCATCACTACAGCGATTTTTAAAACATTGGAATTTTCTCTTGTGGAGAATGTTGAAAAGTTCAGATTTAACTCCAGTCAGAATTACTCCAATCTGCACAAAAATGGAGTAATTCTCTCCTCTGAATGAAGGAGAATATGTTTGCCTTACAAGGTTATCTTAACATTTTAAATTTGACCAGACTCTATAACAAAACTTCCAAATACTTATTACCAATTCTCTAACTATTTCTATTTTATGGTATTCAAACAAGAACGTGGTTTTCTCCCCAGAATACCCTCACTCAGTGTTTCCAGTTTTGAAACGTTTAATTTTCTACTTGTTACGAATAGAGACAAGTAGTTTCAAATTTTATGGCTTTTCTTTAATCTTAAGACAATGACAAAAACCTGTGCAGTGAAGCTCTCCTTCTACCCCATTATTGTTTCACAATATATTTTATTGTAGCTAGTTTGCTATTACTGGAATATCAACTGACACACTGCAAAGCACTTAAACAACTCCAGACCATTTTGTTTCAATAAAAACAAATGTTGTATTTGTTCCAGTAAACAGGAACATACACTCACCCTAGGTTGGCTCTCATCTAAGCAAAACTAGATTTAGAAGATTTTGAAATGTGATTTTTTGTAACGGGCAGAAAACATAGGACCTGACAACCCAAAACTCATCCATAGAGACTTTTTCTCCTTAAATCCAGGAAATTCACAGTACTCCTGCCCAACTATTATCTAATCTAAGTATCAAATACTTGATTCTGAACAGAACTGATGATTCTATGAGTAATTTAGATACTTGATATCAAATACACAACTTATCAAAAATGGATGTTTAATTAATAGAAAGTCAATTATCACAACATAAAGTGATTAGAAAAGAGATTAGCAGTTGGAGTTAAAAACTAAATAAGACATAAGGAGAGTAGAAATAAATATTTAAAAGTTAAGAGGAAGAAAGGAAATAAGTAACTGGAAAATGAACATGCCTGGACAGAAAAAGAAAAAGCAGAGATATTAAAGAGAAGGCAGACAGTAAAGGAGAATGGTTAATTTTAGTTTAAAAAATCATTAATAGTTTAAAATTTTCCTCCCACCAGGTACAAATAATAAATATATGGCATTCTTGAAAATGCACACACAGAGAACACCCTCTCCCATGAAGATCACTCACACAAACGTTAACATAGGATGTAAAACTATTCAAATGTCCCTGTCGGATGCAAGCTGCAACATACTGGGCTATGTAACAGGAACAGAGCCAGTATATGGAGCAAAGTGATTATGCCCTTTTACTCAACGCTCATTAGATCGTGTCTAGAGTACTGCATCCATGCAGGGGAAGACAACGATAAACTGGAGTGAGTCCAGTGGAGGCAACCAAAACAATCACGAGGCTGGAGCACATGGTGTGAGGAGAGGGTGAAGGAATAGGGCTTCTTCAGCCTGGAGAAGGGAAGGCTTCAGGGGACCTAATGCAGTGTTGACCCTGCTTTGAGCAGGGGGCTGGACAAAAGACCCCGTAACATCCCTTCCCACTGCAATGATTCTGTAATTCTATTAAGTTCTTGGCTTTCAGTCCCATCACGTGTAAATATATATATATATATATATATATATATATATATATATATATATCCCTTGCATGAAGGATAAAGGGAGGAAATATAACCACACAAGGGAACCCAGTGATATTTCACAAATGACTGTCATCACAAACAACTGTTGATCACTTATACATAGTTGTTTATTTCCTCTGTGTGGCTGGAAGTAGCACACAGAGCAAAATGGCAGAGAGATATCAAAGGCAATTTTAAAAGTTTTAGCTCATAAACATTATCTTACGTGTTATTTTTCAGATTTAAATTCTAGCTAATCACTATAGTATCTGATCACCTTGTGTATGCACACAGCTGGAGTAGCAAGTTTTCTCCCTTCTCCTGGAAGTAGTTTGGGGGGTTTTGTCTCATTGGTTGGTTGCATTGGCAGGGCTAATTTTGATGCTAAGTTCTTTCTTCCATAAAATGGAAGTGGAAACTCAAACATGTCCTGTGTATTACACTTTTGTCAAGAGGCTCACCAACCATTACATTAAGGATCCTTAAATAGAAGGTCTTACCTTTCCCACCCTCCTTTCTGTAGGAATACAGTGGTCGGTTGCGAGAGGCAGCAAAGGAGCAGATACCTAGATGGAAGAAAAATAACAGAGCAGGAAATATGAGAAAGTAGTGTGTGTGCGTGTGTGCACTTGTGTGTTTCTGCTCTGCAGAGGGCTACATCAAAACCTCCTTCAGTGAAGAGTTTTCCTTAATTAAGAGTATGGGGATTAAGCCAGTTCAGAAGATTTTCCTGCTGCTCACCCTGCTATTTTCAGGATTCTTCCAAAGTCCACTGAAGTCCTTATGGGCCTTTACAAAGGCTTTCAAAGACTCCCACCGACTCCAGTGGATTCTGAATTGTAACAGCTCAGTGACGTTCTGGCCAGATATTCTGCAGAATATGTGAAGACAATTAATATGGGAAATTGTTTCCCACAATGTTTCCTAATTTCATTGAGGGTGCTTTACTGACTTTGTGTGTAATAAAGCATTCATTATAAAGAACCAGTCAGACCCTAAATGAAATTAGCTTTTACTAAATAAAATACTTCTTCTTTTTTATGATATTTGCTGTTGCTCAGTGTATTTCCAAATTGAATAGCTCTATTAAGTCTGGGGAGCACAGCTGGTTAAACTAATGGGCAAAAACCAATCAAAACCGATCAAGTTGACTGAGTCTCCGAAATATTTCCTGTTCTCCACTTGTGCTGGACACAGGCTTTGCAAAAACTTCATTGGTGTCAAAGTTGCAATCAGAGGCAAGATTGTGATGCTATGTAAAGTAAGAGAATAGAAAATATACATCCCCTTAGAATGAAGCTGTTAAACATGAAGCATCAGGAGAGTGATCAGTTTGAGTAGGGAAGTCACTCTGGCTACCCTCATCACAAATCAGTCACTGACGAGATAATCATATGCAAAATTTTCCAGACATTTTGAAAAGCAATCTAAATCAGTACAGGGAAATATTTAATCTGTTTATCAGACTGCGATGGGAAAGTAGTTGGAGATTAGGGGAGGAAATATTAGTCTGATGTTTAGAGAGTGTGTCTAGTAGGCTTAGCTTTATCATTTTATCAAGGTACTAAAATAGCCCGCAGTTGTTTGCTCCTGACAGGTTAATTATGAGGTAAAGTATGTGTGCAGCTAAATAAAAGGTATTGTTGTTAATTCCAAGAATAAGGTAGGGAAAAGGGTAATGTTAAAAATACACAAGCTAATCAAAATATTTTTCATATCTTTATATGGTGAAAGGCAGTGGAGCTTTGCTTAATAGTCACCAAATTAAACTATACTTAGAAGTACATGGCATGTATAGCAACATCCATCTAAACCACCTTCTGGATCATAAAGAACAGCTTTCCTTCTCAATCTGTAGAAAACTCAGGCTCGAATTCCAGCCAGTGAGGAGGGATGGAATACAAAAACTCAAAAACTTTTCTAAGCCCTGAAGAGAATAAGTGCCCAAATAAGTATCTGTCTCAGACATGCAATTTTTCTAACAGTAAATCCTCAACCTAAATAATGGATATATTTACAAAGGGGATCTAAGACTACAGTGTAAGTGGGATTTCAGTACTGCAAATGTAAAACTCTGCTGGGCTGCCAAAACTTAAGCCATAAAGTTTTCCTGAGGAACACAGTTATATTCTGCAGAGTTAATCAGAGAAACTAGGACTAGAAGGGATCTGAAGAGATAATTCAGTGCATCCTCTAACCCAAAGGCTGGATCAGCTTTTCATAAATCGGTAGATGTGTGTCTACTCTGTTTTTAAGAGCCTCCAGGGTTGGATTTTTTCACCCTTCTTAGGCAGTCTGTTCCAGAATTTTCCTGTCTTGGAAGACAGAAAGTGTTTCCCAATCCATAATCTTAGTTTGTCTTGCTGCAATTCAAATCATTGTGCTTCACATATTTGCCGCTGTGAATGTGGAAGACAATTTAATTTCGTTCTTCTTTGCAGGTAAATTTTATGTTTTTAAAGACAAATTGTCATGTCTCTCCTCAGTCCTTTTTCCTTCACCATGATGGAAGTTCTATTACAAAACTACTACATTTCAGATCATCTGTAGCTTTTGGTGGTGGAGGATCCCTTCGTTAGCCATGGATCCCTTCATAGGTGGAGTTTTGCTATGATCATGTAGTCATCGCATGTAGCCTCTGCAGGGCCAGCAATGTATCTGATCACATGCATCAATCAGTTTCTGTTAATCTCAGAAAATGTTCTTGAATTCTGCTTTTTCTTGGGTGGTGGCAAAGGTAGCAGGACCCACCAAACGCATTCCCTGAATGTGCTGTACTACCCACTGTGAGTTCTAGTGGTTAAGAGAGTCGTGCCAGGTCTCATGGTTCTCTTCCTGGTAAAACAAAAACTTTCTTAATGGTGAAAATTATTTAGCACATGACCTTCAGCTGATTGCTTTTACCTTCCCCCAGCTCAGATTGCCCACTGGTAAAATCAGGAGGATGGCACGAAGTCAGGATGATTGACAGATGAAAGTGCTATCTGAGAGCAAATGAGTCGTGGCCCCTATATATGAACTTATTCTCACTGAGACTGCAGTGACCTCTCTTATTGCTAGGGCCTTCTTGGAATAATCGTCTACCACCTGATTTCTGAAAAAACTAGGAAGTAATAGCGCATAACACCATAGACAAAATTCATAGATGAAATCCATCTCTGATCAGAGCAGTTGCATATCTATCTATCTATATACACATATTAGGAAGGGTAGATGAGTTAAGAATTCTATCCAGTTTTAATACATCAGTCTGAAGTAAGAGCAATTAACACACCCGTCTATAAATCAATGGCTTATTTATCAGATTAATATTCCTTGTTCAGAAAAGCATCCTTCTTCACCTTCTTGTGAAAACTTAATCTACTAGTTTGTGTATAATTTAAGAGTCAAGCAACACTTGAATTGTGCTGTTTGCAGAAACAGGAAAAAGTGGAGAATGAAGTAGTGTTTAATGATCAGTGTTTTCATTAACTCCTTGAGGCTTATTCCTGAATGTCTTCGTTTCAAAACTTTTCTATTGTAGTTAAATGCTGATCTTTATTTTTAAATCACATCATCACATAGCTTTCCAAACTGATCTATTTCCAGATTTTCTGCTAATGACTCAGCTAGGGTCATGATAGCTTTTAAATGATTGATCAGGGCTCAGTGATTCTTCTAGAATCAGGCTGGAAAACAAGGTGCCTCCGTCAGTCAGGGTTGCTGTGAGGAAATTCTCTGCTCTATTGTGTTGCTGCCCTTTAATATAAAAGAGCTTTGAAAATGCTTGCTGCAGCTGCTGAAAATGGCCTGCTGTCATTTTTTTCAAATGGCATTTGAAAAATAGATTATCATGAAAGATAGGCATAAGCTCCTTACCTTTTTTTCTTAAGGAACACAGATTTCTTGAAGCAGTTTACAAAAATTTGCCATTTTTCAGCACTCGGTTTTTTACCTTTTTCCCCTACTTAGTCTCTTAGTCTTTACTGTATGTAGTTATATTCAGTTCATGTGCAACATAGATTATACAAGCACAACTCATTTATCTGCATTGGTTCCCAGTTTTCTTCTCTATAGCTTAGCTCATTTTATTTGTCCTTCAGGAATTTCATAAAATTTGTCAGTAAACTTCCTTAATATTTTTTTTTTATTTTATTGAAAACTATACCATATAATTTACTCTGTCCGTATTTAATGAACCTAAAAATATTTAAATCTGGTAGAGGAATGTCTTGTAGATTTTCAATTGCTACAGTATGAGAGAAAGGCAAACCAACTGATCCAGAAAAACTCACCACTGCTCATTCACCATTCACACATAAGAAAAAATGGGAGCTCCTTAGCCACTTCATGAGGTTTAATGGGCTTTAAGAGCTAAAAATCATTTGCATTTTAAAGGAGTTCCAGAAAACAATTTAAGAAGTTTATCAGTATGAGCTCCAAAAAGCTCCTTGTTGTACATAATCATGCTTTGTACTTGTTTTGTAAAGTCACAAAGCTTCTCTTTTCCCTAAATTGAAGGGAAAATATCAGCAATAATTATTTACAAAATGAATCCTGAAAAGGTTTGCAACTGTGCATGCGGGAGGTTTTGGAGCATATTCCTCATCTTGGCTGCAGTTTCAAACTTAGATCATTTTTTCTAAAGCTTTACAAGAATCTGACACCCATTTAACAGCTTATTCCATAGAATCACATGAATTGCCGCTGAATCTTTCATCAGAGTATGTAACACTCACAAGACACAGTTTAAGTGCTTGCATTGATTTTATTTATCTGTCGGAAATTCATTGAATACAATTTGTAGTTTATTGATGTTAGACGTTGTACTCTGTACTTTCTGCAGTAACAATCAGGACAGATGTAGGATCTCCATCAGATGGACAGAAGAGGCATTTGTCAAACCCTGAAAATCATTAGCAGCAACAAAGCAATAAGGGACATGGGTTCAACTTACAAGAGTCTTGCACATGGAGAAAAAGTCAGTAAAGTGCAGAAGTCATGAAAGAAATACTATGAACCTTGTAATGTAAAACCTCCGTTTTAACCTTAAGGACTAGCATGTTGCTTAGCTCCGAGGCAACAGGTAGAGCTAGTGCTAGCTGGCACCATCACAAAACACTGCCAGGGAAAAAATCTATTATTCTGGATTCACAGGAACTTTCCTGACTCCTGTTGCCCAAGTGAGGGGGAGGAAGAGTCTCTCCAGACAGCTGATGCCATCTCAGCATCTTATTTTCTCTTCTGAGCCAGCTCAGGGACTAGTTGACACACTGAGGGCAGTGTGTGGGACCTGTGAGGAATGATACATACTTACCCCCCTTTGGCTTTCCTGTGAGCTAAGGAGACTCAGACCCCTATAGTCAGCACCAGGCCAGCATTGTCAGCTAGATAAACAGCAGTATCTGCTGTGGCACATATGAGCTATTTACCCAAGAAGCTAGGAAGTCCTTTTGCATAGTTTTGAGGCCCAGGCTATGGCCTCTACATTGCTATGAGATGGGAAATATGCCTAGAATCATATCCCTCCCCACTAAGGCATCCTGACAGTCACAACTGACTCAGCTGCTTTCACAGCCCAGGGAATCTGAAACCACTCCGGTGTAAAAGGTCGCTCTTCTCAGAGATGTGACGTTCAGGCTTGACTGTCACCTTCCATTTGAAAAACTGTTCAAATCTAACTCCAGTTCTTGAAAGAAGAATTCTCTCCTGAATCCTTGCTCTTTGATTACTTTGGCCAGACACAAAGGTGTTTTCCCAGCTGGATAACTGTTGAATGCCTGTTTTGCTTAAAAAATGTCATACATTCTTTTATAAAGCCCCATTTGCTAAATTTAGCTGATCAATTGCATGTTTTTAATACTAAAAGTACATGAAATGGATTTCCCAGTATGAGTTTCTCATTTGGACAGCCTCTTTAGGGAAATTATTTGGTTGTGAATGGAAGAGGAAGTATTCATAAAATAACCTCTTTGTTTGGGTTACACCATTGTTATGAATGCCTGGGATGTGGGAAGTACCACAATTAACTTCAGGTTTCAAGAGGTTTGTACTATCATAACAATCTAGATAAATGGGGTGATGTTTAGGAGCTGCCAGAGAATGTATTAGAAGTTATAAGGTACATTTGAACACACTCCTTCCAGGAAGCCTGGGAACAGTTAGATCTTTTTCTCCAAAAATGGCATTTGAAAGCTCTTTGAAGAAGGCACCACCTTATTCCATGTGTGCATTGTGCAACAGCTTGGACAATGGAGGTTTGATCTTTCATTGGGATCAATAGATGTTAGGGCAACAGATGTGTACATATAAACACAAGGACTGCTTTTTCATTTTTAATTCTACATTAATTATGTGCTCTTTTAGCTTTCAGATGGTGGAAAGCATTTCCTTATTAGCTTTAAAAATAACAAAAATAACATTACCAAAAGACTAAAAATGAAAGCCACATGCATTAAGGATTTTTAATAAACAGATTCTAACAGTGATCTGATGGGACATTTACCCTTCCTAAAGGCAGGCAAACCAAGTATCTCAGATATTGTCTCTGCTTGTTTCTTCTGGACAGGATCTCTGTTTTCGGCTCTGAAGCCCCCTGAAACGATCTTCAAGGTGATTTTTTGGCTTGGATACTTTAACAGCTGCTTGAATCCAATCATCTACCCTTGCTCAAGCAAAGAGTTCAAGAGGGCTTTTATACAAATCCTAAAATGCCAGTGCCACCGTCGAAAGCAGCTGGGGTGGTGGGCCTACAGCTACAGAAACTGGAATCGGTGCTCCTTTGAACACCCTAGGAAGGACTCTCTGGAAGACAGTGGGAGTTTCCTAAGTGGCAGTCAGAGGACATTATCTTCAGCATCTCCCAGCCCCGGCTACCTGGGCAAAATCACTCACCCACATATGGAGATGTGCACATTCCAGGAATGGAAAAACTCCAGCTCCTTCCTGAGCCCCTTACAGGAAGGAAGCAGACAAAAGGACCCATGCCAATTCTTTACCTTCAATCTCTTAACAGAGCGCAATGGACACGTTCCTGCTGGCAGCCAAGCTTCCAGCAATGGGGACCATGAGGCCATCTGTGACACACTGAATGGCAAAACCGACTGTAGAGCAAACATGACGCTGGAATGAACAGATTCTAAACAGTCTGTTCTCTTTGTACACTAACCTGTTTGACATTTAGCCCAGGTGAAGAAATGGACCTTTGCACAGTTTCTCAGTATAGTACTAGAAGGAAGCCAGTGAGGAACAGGCAGATTTATGTCACAAGGGCGGCAAAGTGTAGGGGCTGACCATATTTCCAGTCAATTGCCAGAGAGGCTAGTGAAGCAAGAACAGGAGGCAGGGAAGGCGCCGCATAAACCCAGGGAAGTGCACATCCAATTATTTAGCTGTTGTGGAAGTGCTGTGGAACAGCCAAACACATATGTATATAGAAAGAATGTATAAATATGGGGGTGGGCAGGGGAAATGTGTATGAATGTGTGTGTGTACATGTGTGCTAGCCGCGTGTATGGATGCCTGAGCGTGGAAGTGAGCAATGCAGTGTTGTTTGTACCTCTCCAGGGTACTAGTTGCTGCTGATTTTGCCTGTAAATTCTTATTGTTGTACTTCACTGTACATTAGCACTTTAGAAGTGGAAAATAATGTCAAAGATTAAAGTAATTTTGCAACAATTTAAACACTTGCATCTAGTACTATAGGACTGGAATTCAGCCAAGTTCCCTCATCACAATTTTCACTTCAAAATAAAACACTCAGAGGGGCTAAGTTTGCCATTGTAACTCCTCGGATGTTCTTGAATCGCTCTGCAGTTGCTTCCCTTCCACAATTCCCTTATCACCAACATATGTAACTCTTCTATCCTTCACCATGTTCTTTTTTGAAAGCTTGAAAATACCAGCAATGATGAGAGCTCACAATCTACATTTCAGCACAATAGTAAGTGTCCTGTAAACATACAGGCTACCAGAGGATCTGATTTCTAAAAGCAACACTCATAAATCACTCCAAATACCTCATAAACAGCGTCGTGGACACAGCGCAAAAGAGCACTGACTGCTAGAGGCCCAAAGCCCAGCCTTAGGACAAATACGCTGAGCCCCCGGTTCTTTTAGCACACTTTGAAAATAGTATTGCACATTTAGAGGCTTTTACTTTGCCACTCAGATAGCAAGAGTCAAAACAATGGAGCAGTGTAAATTTCATTTTCATTAATATTTTTCAGCTCAATAATACAGTGCTGTAACAGAATTCCTGAGAATACCTTCTAGGACATTTTAGGTCATGTTTGGAAGTTATTTTCATCTCTTGCAATTAAGTGTGAATCATTAAACTAACGACTGTTTTTTTTTTTACATGAAGTGGTACAAACTATGAAAACTGGTATTTACTCCTTCCTCCAACCAAGACTTTCCTTATTAGGAATTATTTTAAAAAATAGTGACTTTTTTAAAGCTTGAAACAGAGAATGAACCATAAACAGATGTACTAAAAACACTTAGGGACAATCTAACAATGCTAGGTCCCAAGGGAGAGCTATTTCCTTTTGTTTCCTTAAATGTGTATTCTCTCATTAAGTTGACAGGGATGGATGTGGCTTGTGGTTAGATGAAATATCCCCCAGCTCAGTGAGCAATGATAGGAAAGTCATGTTCCAAGGTCTTCCCATGGTCATGTGTTATAGTAAGAACCACATAAGTATATTTTGAGTCTTATCCTGATTGAAGTTATGGCCAATCTCCTATTTTAATAATTCCATTTTGATTGTGGGGAAGGCTGCAATTTCCTCTTAAAAGAACAATGCTTATAAAATTTAAAAATATTATAAAACAGATAAACAAACTCTTGTTCCTCATTTATTGAGGTTGCCATAAAGAATATTCTATCTAGCTGTGATATACTAGTACAAAGCTATCCTCTTTGGGCCTCTAAATGGCAGACAACCATATTTCTAACCTATTGTTGTAATTTTTGGAGGGAACCTACAGTAGTCTGTCAAACACTTTTGGGTATTGTAAAGCTTCGTCAAAATAACTGTTAATTGGAAATAAATTTGTTTAATCTAACCACCTGACAGCACGCTTCAGCTACATATTGAGTCACACATGACTTGTATAGTGTAAAGTAAATCCAAGTAATGCTATCCATATTTGAGAATTTCTAAGTGATACTGCAAACTTTCAGAATAAATAGCATTCCATTACTCTAACTTTAACTAGCTACTTTAACTATGTAGCTCTCAGAGACTGATCATTCTTTTAAGTAGTTTCTAGTCCTAACAAAGGCTGTATGATCTCTGATTATCATTTAAGCTCTTTAAACAATGACATAATTCTCTAATTACCTATGAAATCAGATAGGCTTTTATCCCATACTGAAGTGATCTATGAGTACTTATCATCTTTGTACATTTTTACATGTAATGTTACAAAAACTGCAAGGGGAGTTCCCTTACTGCTTTTTTAAATCTATAGAAAGACAATTTCAGCCATTTTAGTACTGAAAGAACAGCTTTCTCTAAACACTGTAATTCAGAAGGAGAAGATACGCATTAACATAATGCTCGTCCAAGCCATTTAGAATATCCAGTGCCTCTAACCTTATGAACCATATACCAAAATCCTCAGAGAACTAAAAACCCCAAGACACATGTCCCATAAGCCTTAAAGAGTGGAGAAGAGATGGCATTCCACAGGCAGAGAGGAGTATTTTTCCCCGAGAGTTACACTGCTTTTCTGTAAGTTTGAGCTGGGAAGGCTGCTGAACTCTGCAGGGACAGCAACGTGGACTCATCCACCCCTGTTAGCTTGCTTTCTCTCACAGCCAGCCACAGCACTGCTGCTCTTCCCATGTCCTGCCTAGCGTGGGAGGCACATTTGAACTGCATGCAAAACATATGTGGCTCAAGAGCCACAGGATCTCTACCCTGTAGTGCTTCCCTTCCTACAGCCCAAGTCCTGCAAGTATCTTAAGGGCAACCTCCCTGGGGACATGACTAGGTTATGCTGCCTTGCCAAGAAAACAGGAAACTAAGAGAAGCTCTACTTTGGGATTTCTGATACTAGGGAAAACAAGAAGGGGAAAAAAGTTTATTCACCATGTTGAAGTTGGAAAACAAGAAGTTGGAAATCATCACAGGCAATCAAAACAAGTATAGTCTGCCATTTCTAAGACAGACATTTACATCAGGCCCATTTTTCTTAGCGTATTCATTAGGCCACACCCTAAGGGATCATCTCATACAATCCCTAGCATCAGACAGATGAAGGAATGACAAACTGTAGGCTCCAGCACAGCAACCAGGGATAACAGAAAGAAGTGAGAACAAGTTCAGGCAATACCCGATATATACTTCAGATATAATTTTAACAAACTGTGTCTCATTCTTAATCACTACCCAATTACATTTTAAGACTGGAGAGCCTACAACTTGTAACTGTAAAAAATATAAGATGGAAGGATTCCTAATATTTCTCCAAAATACATTTCTCTTCTCAAAGCTTTTTTCCAGGTCATCTACATATCTTGCCATGCCAGGCTCTCCATACCCATGCACGATATTACACAACTTCCCAAAAACAGATGACTGCTCTTCTTCTAAGCTTTTTACTTTTCGTCTCATGAATTCCCATTTTTGTAGGGCCCCATGCAGCCTGTTCTTATGCCAAGCAACACTGTACCAGTGGGGACCCATCCATGCAAATATGCTAAACTATGTAAGACCTCAAAAGAGTCATGTCACATCTTTTCATAAGTTGCCAACACCACCTACTTCATCTCCAGCCACAGTTTCGATGAAGGTACAGGCAATAAAACTGATTGTAAAAATGGAAAAAAAAATACATGGATCTGATGGAGAGACCACAAAGATTACAGAGGAGGAAGTCTGATATGCCACCTTAAAATATGAAACCCCTGCAAGGCCACCTGACTCCCCTAGAACAAATCCGTTCTCGATGTCTTTATTTTTACCACTGGAATCTTCTATGACCCCCACCAGGCAAAGCCAGCCCAAATGAGGCCATACAAATCACCCTTTTCCTTTTGTTAGTCCTTCATTTTTTGCAATGTTTTCCTTTAAAAGAAAAACTGTTTGGGTCAGGACATCATCACCAAACCTTGTGGAACAAGCCCATGTTAGCCCATTTTTTTAGTACAGCCAAAATTAATTTGACAAGCAGAACATCCACAATCTACTGAAATGGCAACTGACACATGATGGTGGTCTATCAGATGCAACTATACTCCATCATGCATATTTTTTATACATATTAACAGAGCTTCTGATGAACCCATTTTGTGGACAAATAATTTGCCTCCAAAGAGAAGTTGCTGCCATTTAGCACAGAAGGTGTTCATAAAACACTGTGAATTTCTCCAGGTTAAGCTACTGTATGGAGCTTAATCACTAACTAGGGGCTTGTATAAAGCCATTCAGTTGAGAGGCACAGCTGTAATGGCTCAGAGTATTGTTACAGCCCAGCTGCACATAAATTAAACCCATTAGGCTTCAATGCACTCAGCTATCACAAGTGCTTCTTATTTTTGAAAAGAGTTATGGTAAAATCAATCCAACTGAATGAGACTGAAACTCTAGAGCATTCTACATTCTTTACCCTTTGGAAATGCAGTTTTCTATTATCTTTCCAAATGTGACAGGGAGAGAAGAGGGGAGATTACTATTATAAGTGCAGGTCCTAGTTTGGAAAATGTAAAAATAGCAACTTTCTATTCAACAGATGTGCTCTCTGCTCTCAGTTTCTGTGCTTGACTTTCACCTGATACAAATGAGCATAAAATTACACAACACAGGAGAGGATCATCCACAGCAGCTATGGTACGAAAGTACTGGTGTACTAACAACTGCTTATTCCTGTCTAGTGACCACAAACTAACCAGCTCATTCCCACAAGAATAAACTGGATTCTGTTCTGATACACTCAACAACAGATACACTTACCTTTTTCCCTAACCATGCTGGTAATGCTATGGCTCACACACTTCGTAGGGCAGCGCATGGTATCGCAGGGATGATGCATCAGACAAAGGAACGCCACTTGCACCCTGAAGTGGTCAAAAGGAAATACTTCAGAATATGCAGACACATCTCGCTAGTTTAAGTCACTTGAATGGAACCAAAAAATGTTTCCACCCACTATGACTTTTTTGTGACTGGAAGGGGTACTAGTTACCTTCCTCATGAAGCATATTATTTGTGCGAAAGGTAAGTCATGATTTCCAAGATCCGTAAAAACACCTGAAGCAGTTAACAGTGGTCAGGGCACTAACCTAGGAAAATTCCAGCCTCTGCCTTAACAACAGTTTCTATGTTTCACCTCCAGGCTGTATAATAATCTGCACAGACAATGCAAGGAGCAGAGATCAGTACTCCTCCCTTTCAGATGGCTGTGCACAGCACTGTGGCAGGACATTCCCTCCCCCTTGCACAATGCACCTTGAGGTCCCAGCTATACAGTGGCATGGCTTCTACAGGAAACATCCAGCAAAACTTTTTATCTAGGGTTTAAGGCAGTCCCTAGAGTGAAGAGAAAATGGAACCCACGAGTCCCTCTTACAGAATGACTGCTATGCCAATTGCTATTCTGTAACTGTTAGGCCTCCTCTAACTGTTTTTTTAAGAGTGAGCTTTACTCTTCCCTCCAAAGAACAGCTGAAAGTGCCTACTCTCAGCACATGTATCTAGACTGTGGATCCCAAGAGTTTGGAGATACCTTCCTGCAGCATACAGCGAGGTCCTCGGACAAGGCAGGGTTTCAGGGTGCCTTCTGTCCTCCCAGCAATGTCCTAGTACATGCCAGCAGGCAGCTTTCAGCTTAGGTTCTCCCAGGTAGTCTGTATTAGATCCCATTGTCAAACACCTAACTCTCTCCATGCCTTGCACACAATCCATAGACAACAGTATTTTGTTGTCTTTTGTTATCATCCTAGATAACCCTTATTTATGCAGGCATATTTTTTCTTTTATCAAATATTTTTCCATATACTTGTCTTATAAGAGTTTAATACTTTCTAGCAGACCTATGTATAACATTCAGCAAATATGTTAAGTATGAAAGAAAACCTCCAAAGGCTCACAGAAGAAAGGGGAACAGCTATTTTACATATAAGTGGCTCACTGGAGCCATCTGCTCAGCTGACATTACAAGCAGACAGAAATGATGTATCTTCTTAAGCTCTCTCTAGCCATTACTTACTATTTTAGGTTTGTATACTTATACATGCAAACAGCTCTAAACTCCCTCGTTATTCTCTTGGGATGTGTAATTATTGGTTTGTCAATGAAATGGAAGAGAAATTTCTTTCTGAACACATAGTAATCAAAGCATCATTAACCATGCTTTCTGCGGTAAAGTGTACAGAAATTTTTTACTCCATTCTCCTGCCTGTGTAGAGATATTTGTGCCAGCCAGCTGAGAACAAGCATGACGTTTGAAAGGCATCAACAAAGTTCATATACATTCAACAGTGTGTAACATTTTCTGGGAAAGAGAGAATGACATCTAGATATAAAAATAGATATGGTTTAGCCTATTCATAGAAAATTCTGGATTCAGGAACAGAGACCTTATTCCAATATATTATGCAAATCTGCTTTCACCTTTAATTGTAGATGAATACATGAATATATATAAAAGTTTGCAAATAACGTATTGCTCATTAACTTGCATGGATCTTTACCCTGGTATTTTAAAGAAATGAGGCTCACACAATTATTCTGTCTGTCCATCCGTCAGCTTCCTTTCCCATCCTCTTCTTATTAGCCCTTGAACCTCTTCATTGATTTCTACCAAATTGAACAAGAAGTTAAATTAAGAAAGCTAATCAATTCTGTATTATAAAAATTTGTGGCTGAATAGAAGGAAGGGACCCAATTAGTGCCTCTTCTCAGGAGAATACTTTTATAAGTCTGTCTCTTGACCAATTTCAAAGCCTGCTGGCTACCAAGCTTGTACATGCTGACTAAGCTAGTCAGCACACACATGGACCGGAAGCAGCTAAGCCACATGCTCCCATTTGCCCAGTAAGACAGGCAAATAAGACAGGAACAGGGCATGTGGGAGGACAACATGGAAGACAAATTAAGGTGCTGAAAATAGCAAGTGAAAGGGAGAAGTGTTAAGAGATAAAGGTTGCAAATCCATAAATCAGCCTTTATTCATCCTAATGGTCACAGGACAGCTTGTTATACCATGTTTATCTGATTGATTTATAACTAAAATGAGGAGATAAGCAAAGCCTCCTTGTAGGGAAAAGCAAGGCAATTATGCCAATTCATGTCACTACGACATGGACAAATGCATCTGCATTCCTCTGCTCTCTTGCCTGGGTTGTAAAAGCATAAGGTTAGGTTCAATTTATACTCAGTTGTAATCTATGGTTTGGCTTTTTCCTAGAATATCCATAATTTTAGGAATATGACATTCAAATTTGAGTACACAGTTTTAATAAGACTAATCTGAAACAATTTTTTCTGCTTTTAGGTCATTCACAATGATACGCTTATTGCTGATTTTAATCAAGCACTGGCTTAATGTTACAGTTCCATTTTTTATTTATTCCTATAACCAGTGAACTCTATAGAGATTACAAACGTGTCTCAGTCACTTCACTTTTCCATTAGCACCATTGAGGGTGTGAGCCTGAAACCAGTGTAAGAAGCAGCATGTCCCAAATGAAAGTCGCTGGTAGGGCACGCGATCCCACCAGATGAATTAGCAACTTCACTATAGCAAATCCCGCTTTAGGTACTCTAATGATGTGAATTGGCATAGTTTTGAGCTCAAATGAGACAAATTCATTTACACTGGCTGAATAACAAGCATCCTGCCTCTACAAAACATGTAAACAGTGACAAAGGCAAAGAATAGTCTTAATTAACAGGTTGGACCCTTATTTTATACTCTGTGAACTTCAGTCAAACTGATGAAAACAATGGCAGGCTTGAAAAAATACTGGGATAGGGTCGTTCAGATAAGTGGAAGGTGACAGGGAAAGGAAATCTGGTGTTGTTACTGGAAATTTCTCATGTCAAAATATATTAGCTTGACCAATGAAGAACACACTCCCTATCTAGTAATTCCCATAATCTTTATAGGACTCCAGCCAAGACATGGAGAAAAAGAGAATAGATGTTCAAAATTAGTAAGAATCCTTCACAATTTTTTTAATAAGTCAACCTAAAAAGTGGATGTAGTAAAAGTTAAATTTATAGCTGTGATTAAAAAACCCTTAATTGCCTATTTCACAGTTTCCTTTAAAATGTTCTTTGGGAAGCACAAAAATTTGATTCCACTGAGACTTGTGTGCAAATGTTTAATTCTAGCAAAGAACCTGAACTTCATATGACCTCTGAAAAATGGTAATAATTTTTTCTTTGCTTGATTTGTTGAGCTTTGGTTTCTTCACTGTGAAGATCAAAAAAGCTGTCCCAAAAAGTAAATTTAGCATATGCTCTGGAGCCTGAGGTAATTATGGAACAGTTCATCCCTCTTCTTCTAGTTAGCTTAGAGTCTGGTCCTGCACTATTGTAAGACAGGGGAGCTTCAGCCCTTATTTCATTAAGAACTGGATCAGTTTTACAAGGAAAGGAATGGGTAACTGTCTTTGAAAATCCAACATCGCCATCTATTGGATTTCTATTCTGGGTGAGATTCACAAATACTTTAATCCAGCTAAGAGTTCCTTGGATTTTACACACTACGAATTCAGCCTCTTTAACAGTAAATCAGGAAGACTTTTTCTTAAGGAAGCAAGAGAACTTAGATTTCCTATCTTCAATTTCAATTAAGTCTCTTCCAGAAATTATGAGTTCCCAAAGCTCAGTTTGATTTGTTGAAACATTTCTTTTTTACAATAAGATCCATGAAGTAAAGCTGATTGGCAAGCTTACAGAAAAAGAAGTCAACTAACTAAATTCTGCAGATGCTTTTAAAAATCCTCTCCTTAAACTACATAAGGTAGCAATTTGGTTTCCACAGAAATTCACGTGACTTGAAGTTTTATTCTGTTTTATTTTTAAAAAGAGAGAATGCTGTTCAGGCAACTTGGGACTAGAACCTATTAAAAAAAGAAAGCTGTGAAAAGCACCACATCATTTGACTGAAAGCTTCCAGATATAGAAGCTGGTAGAAACTCTTTCATTCAGTCTTCATTCCTAAAATAATTCATCTCTTGTGCAAAACACATGAGTTTAGAATAATAATAATAAAAAAAGAGAAGCTATTTTCCAGAAATGCTGAATTTTAGCAACCCAAATTCTACTCAGCTGCAGTACATGCCAGTCAGCCTATCTGCACCCTAGCTGTGAGTGCAATAATTCGTATGCATCTTTGCAGTGCTGGTATTGTACCAGTATTGCACCCAATGTGGCTTGAAGTGCCTTAACAACCGCATTAACAAACTCTTGTTGTATGCCTGTTCATTTACATTATTCCTGTCTTAAGCAGCACAAGCCTGATTTTTTTCTGAAGGAATGCATACTTTTAAAATACATCAGGAGTTACCAGCATCAGATACTTTATAAGCTTGAGTGTAAATTAGCCATTTTCACCCAACAACAAAGGCTCGTGCTTTCATGACTGGGTAAAAACAGAGAGTCCAGCCTAGGGATCCTAGTGCAACACTTAATTGAGAGGAGCTGCACTCAGGTGAGCAACGGAGCAAGCCCGAAGCAGGTTACAGAGAAAAGATCCTTTTAATATGCAGAATTAATAACCCAAATTTGTTCTAGTCCTGCTGTGTTCCTCCTGCAAAGCTAAGACATTCTGTGAAAAACAAGAAGCATGCATAGGCGATACATATTGCTCAGTTTGTGGGCCTCATGTTGGCTCTACCTTGTGAATCTTCTGCCGTAAATATTAGTATTTAAGAATGTCTAAAGACTGCGAAATTCAAATGCATATCCTCATAGTCTCTGGCTGTTTGAATCCAGGGTTTTGGTTCTGTCTACTGGCAAAATTTAAACCTCCCTTCAGGTTCAGATTTGAAATACATTAACACCTTTAATATTGCATGAAACTAGAATGGTATGTGAGACTAAACAAGTTTAGGATCATCTCAAAGTTACATGGGAAAATCCACACATTCCTGAGACAGATAAATGTGAAATGTTCATCAGGGAGCTCAGAACTAGAATAACTCACAGTTCATGGAAACATTTAGAAAAACAATGCAACTTTCTGGAATGAAATATTAGAAAATTGCTATCCACAAAGACAAATGAAATATGTGCATATCACAAGTTTGCAGGTGGGAGTGCAAGCTTTAACAAGCAAAGAGCTGCTTTTATTTATCATAAGACCCAGAATGTTTTAAGGGTGATTTTTTCAAAATGCAGGTACATCTTTTTTCTTATGCTCAGATTTCTTGCTTTTTCATATACATCAAGCAAATGAGCAAACACATGACATTCAGCAGTAAAGTGTCACCCAGTGTGTCCCTGAAATCACTGTAATTATGCACACAGATTAGATGACTAATTGCCTGCAGAGCCATCTTGAAAATGTGGCCATAAATACTGGAGCTACAAACTCCCAGTGTGAGATTTAGTTGCCAGGTATTGTTCTCAGGATTTTGTTCAGCATAAAATCAGCTGACCTGTAATATTTAAACTATTGTATGTCTATTGTTACATTTTATGAACATTTTATTCTTGGAAATATGACAAATTCTCACTGTCTTTGGTCTTGTTAGAAGATGTTTTAGCAAACTCAAGGATATTAGACTATGAATTTCCATAACTTTATTATAAGAGCAGAGTCATTTCACCAACTGCCAATTAGGCATTGCTGCAAAATAGGGAGTAACTGTTAGGAATTTTTAAAATATGTGTTTTTAACAATCTAAGTAAAATGCTCTACTCCTCCCAGTTGCCCTCTTGTCTTCTACAATAGTATTAATAGTTATAAAAGGTAGGCAAAATCTAAGTTTATCTATAAAGCAGTAAGAAAAAGTATTTCTATATAATCTAGTAGAAAACTTCCATGTCAATAACAAAAGAATACAAATTTTCTTTCACTTTGGTCCTCTTTATATTTCTTTCAGCACTACTGAGAAAGCTAGAGTCAACACATTATTTACTTCCTCCAGCTTTTCTTTTGGCACTCTACATTGTACTTCAGTCTGTTGATCACACCCGATAACATCACCATCATCACCCTGTCAGTTTGGGAAGAAACAGGAAAAAATTTGGAAGGCTAAAGAAGTTCTTGCTGGAGGAAAGTATTGAGATATAGACTCTTTCTCTGACTTTACCTCTTCAACTTACGCCTGGCTCCATAAGTGTTGTAGTATTAAAGTGATTCTCTTGAGGTACTCAGTGACCCTGGATTCTGCTGCGTGCCTACCCGGAGAGGTAAGCCCATTCGAAACAGGGAGTAAATCTCAACAATACAAGCTAAGACTTCCATCCCTGAATTCTTATCCAAACATATCTACTTATTCAGGATAATATGTTCTCGATTTTTTCAACAGGTGTTCACTTAAACAAACACCAATGCTCTGAAAAATCCCTTAGCACCAAGAAGATTAAACAAATGATACCGAGTTTTCATTTTTTGTATATATACAATCTTCAGCTATTCATACACTTCCACTTACAGCAATGAATTAGAGGTTCTAAAAGACTGATTAAAGCAGTAACATGTTCTCTGTTTGAACAAGTAAGATTTAGTGGTAAAAACTGGCAACTGCCCTATAACCTCCGGGGTAAGTGTTTCTTACTAAGATGTGTATGTTTGAAAATACTACAAGACAACTTGTTCTTGTATTTTCCAAACATAAAGTAACCTACGAACACAATGCTCCTGTAAGCAAAGTTACAGTGTAAAGAAGAGAAAGTGAGACATACAGACAGTAAGTCAGCACTTGGAAACCTTAAAGACAGAAGTCATATGCATTGACTACGTTGATACCTAATGAGGGGTTAGAAAGTCTCTGCCTCTTCATTTTCTAGCTGGAGGATTGGTCCCCTGATGCTGGGCAGAGAGCCCCTGGTTCTCCTGGAGGGTGTCTATTCCTTGAATAGCAGTGAAGCCTTTGGGATTTTACTTCATAGTGGCACTGAGGAGCAGTTCCACAGGAGAGAGATTCAGAGACTTTCATTGAGCTGCAGCTTGCTCAGAGCTAACCTCAGGGGGAACTGAACAATCCTAAACAGCAGCCATGAGGCTCAAAGGTCACTCTGCTAAAAAGGACTCCTGGGGAAATCCCCATCTTTAATAAAGTAGGACCACAGGAAAGCTTGCCCTTCTTGCTAGATCTAGGGTAAAGATTCATAAAGGAATAATCACCCCTAAATGACAGCAGGGAACTGGGGTTCTGGGGAGTTGCATCTTTTCCCCTATGTTGTGTGAACAAAATGCTGAATACACTCCAGTTATAAAGTTCAGGCAGGCTCAAAGTGTCTCCAGATCAGACAAGATGCAGGCAGAAAATTTGTGTGGTAAAATTTGCTAATTTTTCTCACACTTCTTCCTATGGAGTCAATATGATGGTATGTTTCATCAACTCTATTTTAAAATGTGATGATAAGGAAAAATTGTCAGTCACTTTGGAATAGTAACCCCATAGGATAGGGCCAAAGGCGGCAGATAGATTTTGGATGGTGCGTAACAGGGCTGGCCAGGGACTGGAATTGGGAACCATGGCATTCCTGAAAAGCAAATGTTCTGAGCCCTGGCTCCCACTAAGTTCAGAGCTGTGTGGAAACTAGAAACCCTTGCCTCACACAGAGGCAAGGTAGTATCTTGCCACTGATCAGCAGCAGCTCAAAACTTCTAAGCAGGTCCAATTCCTGTAGAGTTTTTTCTGGCAAATAAACTCTCTTTTGGAAAAGTTAAAATAAGGCTGGCACACCACCCTGGATGGGTTGCTGATCCCTGATATCCAGTATTATTCTTACCAGTTCACTTCCTTCTGGGGATGAAACACCGTAACTTATTCAAACCCCTGTGCTCTTTGCACAGCCAGAGGAGATTTAAATAGCAATTCAGGAAATTCAAAACTGCATGGATTGATTTTGTACCACAGCTGTCATTTCCTTTCTCCCTAAATGACATATTTAACAGGACAATGTGAAGGTTCAGAAATATTTTCTGTAAGTCAAAATAAATTACACGGTGCTAGCAGAACAGTAGAAAGGCACATTTTTGTGGGCTAAATCATTGCAGCTGGGATGTTGCAGAGTGCTGAATCCACCTTTTTATCCAGAGAGAGAGGGAGAAAAATCAGCCATAGAGCTCCTGTTTGCTTTCATTGTAACTAGCCATGCTCTTGCCAACTTACTGCAAAGTGTTCCAGTCTCTCGTTAATACCCACATCCACCACTGGCACCAACAGACTCAGTCATTAGAAATGTTCATTCAGAAGCAGTCATCAAACAAATTAAGACCAAAAATGAATCTGGCATCTGAATCTTCAATTTTTACCCCAACTTTGAAATGCCAAACATCTCCCAGGCCCTTCAGGCTGGAATCAAAGCCTGGTGACATCAGTTACAAGAAGTTCAGAAGTCAGAACACATCTCAAAATATTTCTAAAGATGCACCTCTGCCTTGGCACCCTCATATGGGATAGGTACACTTCAGTCCACTAACAGAGTTCTGCCAGATCTAATACTTTCTTGGTATTTTAACAATGCTGGCTGGTAACCCCAAAAGAGCTGATATGACTTTAACAGTGTTATTTCCTCACAGTATGACAGGGAAAAAAGAATCACTCTCTCAATAAAAGATTCATTACCTTCTGTTTTTAAGAACCCATGTTCTCTGAGGATAATCCTTGACCATGTCCTACTGATCAGAACAGATTCTACCTAACCCAAATCTGGAACAGTCTATATAGTGCAGGGGCTTTTTGATTATTGTTGGGTTTTGATATTGGCTTTTTTTTCTTAAATTAGAGCATTTAATAATTTATTTAGAGGAACATTTTGAACTTTATCTTTCATCAGACCATGCTTACTGAAAAGCTGTTTAGAGCAAGGAAAACCTCGTAAGGATATGCCTTAACTGCCTCATGGCTTGGCAGTGATTTTCAATAAAAAGGCATTGCTTCACAGGCCTTTGATTTCAAAACTTGTGAAAATTCAGTTTTGTTTCAAAATTTAGGGATTAACATTTGTGGGGTACACAAGGAATGCATACAAAACAAGATGAAAGGGAGTTTTATTCCAGTGCTTGATTACACAGAACTCAGTTTTCACATGTCACTGGAATAAAAAAAACCAAACAAAAACGAATTCCATACTGGAAACAACCAATTCATGGTGCCTTAGATGTTATACAGCTATCACATGCATGCTAAATAGTCACTCACTAGATAAACGAACCACTAGGCTAAAGAAGTGCAGGCAACAGAACCTGAACCAACATCACTAATCTGCTGCTGTAGATATCATCCCTCTTTTTGCCCATCTACCAAGACTTTCCTATTATCTTCTCACTTTTTTTTTTCAGCTCATCACGGTTTCACCCCGATTTATCCTTTCAAGCCAGGCGGTGCTTTCCCGAAACCGCACCTCTCCCAGTGTCCACCCGCATCATCCCTAGCTATGCCCTGTGCTTCATCTACCACCACCCCCATCCCTTAACCGCTTCCCGGTGAGCCCGAGCCGCGCCCTCACCGCGGATGGGGAGAACTGGAGCAGGGCTCTACCATCCCAGGGACTGCCCGTAGCTTTAACTGCGCCTGATCCCTTGAGCAGCCTCTGGGGCGGCAGCCCCCAGCCTCCCCGTCTCCTCAGGGCTACCCTGCACCCAGTCCAAGAGGGGCCTACCCCAATGCTACCGCAGGGGTGGTTTCAAGGTGTAACTTCTAACCTCGCCGTGAGCCCAAATACCCGCAAGAGACCCCCTTCCAGGTGCGCAAAAGGGCGGCGCAACCGGACCGCGCTGAAAAACTCGACCTCAGCGCCCCGCGCACACCAGAGCGCGGCCTCGGGGAGAGAGAGGGGCCGGGGCCGAGGCCAAGGGCGAGGCCGAGGCCCCTCAGCTCCGTTCCTGCCGGGGACGGCCGCCGCCCACCCCGGCCCCTGCCTGAGGAGGGCTCGCGCCCCACCGCCGCGAGACCCCCGACCCGCGCGCGCTCCGAGCCACGCGCCCTCGCAAGACTGCAAATCCCAGCAGCCTGCGCGCGGCCTCCTCCCATTGGCTGGCGCCGGCAGGAAGCGATCTGCGGGGTGAAGGGTGAGGAGCGGCGGCCGGAAGGGAAGGGAAAGCAAGGCAAGGCAAGGCAAGGCAAGGCAAGGCAAGGCGCAGGTCTCTGCCCGGGGCCGGGAGGGCGCTCGGGGGTGGGCGCGGCCCAGCCAGGGGGGAAGCGGCAGCAGCGGCGGTGTCGTCGTTGTCGTCGTCATGGGGGGCGCTGGCTGCAGCCCGGCCCCTTATCTCAGGGGGCGGGATAGGGCTGATGACAGAGCCGGGAACGGCTGCCTGGGGCCTGGCTCTGGGGGGTCGTGACGGGGCTGAAGGGGAGAGCGGTGCAGGGCCTGGGGCGGCGGCGGGCTCGCTGCACGCGGCCCGCAGGGGGCCGGGGTGGGCGACGGGGTGCTGAGGCCTGAGGGTGGGCAAGTGTGTGCGACTTCAGTCCCACTGCAAAGGAAAAGCCGTAGCATAGTGCTGTGCCGTGCCGGTCCTGGGAACCTGAGCTTGTGAATTAACTTTTTTATGGGAAGAGTGTAGTGGCCCCATGTCGCTGTACAGTGCATAGAAGAAGCATGTATAAGTTGCTCCCTCCCCTGAGGGATAATAGTTTCCCTCAGGTGTTGTCAAGAGTACTCTTAAGTACTTTAGAGATTCGTTTGCTGACAAGGCATTTATATTATGCTTATTGAGAGTTATTTCTTTCTCATTTCTAAAATTGTAACCCCTCCAAGGAGTCCAGCATGGAAGAGTTTAAAGATGCAAGTCCACCTGAAGAATTACTTGATCACTTAAAGCTTTCTGCTCAGAAGTCTGCAGAGACTGGCCCCAAAGATGCACAGAATCCCAAAAACGTTGAAAGTGGATATACTCCATCTTCAGCCAAAGATCCCACAACAGCAGATGAGTGTTTCCATGACTGTCATGACTCCTTTGAGGCAAAAGAACCTATGCTGGATGATGAAGGGAATTTACAGAATGATGAGAATAGCTCAAGGAGGCAGACAGAACTAGATGAAGAATACTTACTAGAACTAGAAAAAGATATGCCAGAGGAAGAAAAACAGGTAACAGTGTTGAATATAAAAAGATATATTTTCAGGTGTCACATTTCTGAATGGTTTGTGACCAGCATGCAAATGGACCTTTAAAACTCTTATGTGTCTACTTTTACTGTTCTTAATGTCTTCTGTTAGGTAACAAATACTTTTGTTAGCTTTCCTTGCTGTTCTTAATCATCACATTCCATTGCAGATTTTTGTCTACTTTCACCACTGTGTAAGGTTACTGTGACTCAGAGAGATTACAAGAAACAAAAATCTCCCTGTTTCATGTTACTTGGTTGTGTGCATTCATTGTTTTCACCTGATTAGCTGCAAGGTGCTTTTCCAAAACTCAGAGCAAGTTTCAGGACAGTTTTCATATCTGAAAAGCTGGTTTATGTAATACAACTAATTGGGATTAAATTTGAAAGTATCCCTATAGATTCCTTAAGCTTTAAACAAACAAAACACATTGAATGTGTGGTTTTGTTTACTTTCAGTATGGTTACATGGGACAAAATGTTTCGGTAACAAACTGGATAATGTGGTGGGGAATAACGAAATAGGTCTTGGGGGGAAGTCTAACAGCTTCTGTAATGGTGTTTACTCCCCTGTAAGTCTGTGTGAACAAGTTTTTTTGACCCTCAGTCAGTGGTGTCGCTTGACAGCAGTTAGTTTTCAGGGTTCTAAGATATTATGGTCATCAAGTAGTTGGATAAAAAGATAGAGGGGGTTTTTTCTAACTTTGAGAAAACTCGTTAAATCACTTTCCGAATTAAACTCTGTTCACTTGAGTAATGCGGTGGTTTCTGCTGGTAATTATGTTCTCGTAGCAAATGGTGGAAGGCTTTCTACTGATTTATGGAAAATTTTTTTTCCCCCCTAATTTTTTTCAACTTTAGTTTGCAAATGGTGGGGGGGTAAAGATATTAAACTAAAATCTGTGTCACAACATAAAACTCTTGTAAACTTTTTTTTTTGAACACTCTATTTTTGACAAGTTATATAGCTTGGCCTCTTGAACAGATCACGTTTCAAAGAACTGATCCAGCCTCTTAAAATCTGATTGAATTATGCAAATGAGCAGTTACTTTTACTGAAAATTGAAATAGTGACAAAAAGTACTACTATATTCTTTGGCAGTTGGGGAAAAGATGGACTTCTGATGTATTGTAACTTACGTGAAGGGAATACTTCAGCAAACTTTATCTTGTAGTCCTGTAGGCATGAATTAGATCTTATTTTAATAAAGGAAATAAAGTCCTTACTGAAAGGTTAGCTGCACAATTTGGATCATAGGTAACAGTGAGTAACTGGTTATGATGAGGGAAGGAGAAAGTGGAGAAAGGAATGGCAGCTGACAAGAGAAGGTAGGCAGCATCTTAGGAAAGCATTACTTCATAACGGAAGATAGTGTATTGTATAGCTGTATAGTTATTATTCCGGAAACTCCCAAATCATCAGGAGCAGTAGAAGAAATTACTACTGTAATGGACAAGTACTAGTAAAATGAGGCATTTGATGAAAAATAAATGAATGGTCATATCAAATTAATTTTTTTGAAAGTGCTTAAAATATTATTAATGTTTCAGTGAATTTATAGGAGCTTATTACTCTTTTGTACAGGCAGGCTGATCTTTTCAAATTCAACTGACTTGGTAAAGCTGGACCACACTTTCTTAACTGTTGGCTAGCCCCATCTGTGTTGTGTAAGTGAATAATTGCTGGCTATACATTGCCCAAAAAAGTTGGAAAGAGGGAGGGGCTTGGCAGTAACTTGACTATGCCATGGTCTTACTGCCATCTACTATAAATAGAGAATGAGGACCAGAAACATGCAGAGCTAAGATGCCAGAGGCAACCAAACATCTAAATTGTTTGTTACAAACCAGTATAGAGAAATTTAATCAAGTTGTGACTCAAATAGTTCGCTTGCTGGTAGGGTGGGATTTCTGACCAAAATACATCAGTGAAGACAAAAAAGGTAGTTTTTAATCTGTAGTACAGATTGTCATGTTAATATAGAAGTTCCTTCAGGTGGAAAAGCAATATGGGACTAGTGGGGAAGTGGAACATGGAATATAATCTCTTTGAAGTAGGAATGAGACCAAATGTAACACTTGTCTGCTGCTTCATCTTGTGGAAATCACTTAATATCTCTCTCTCTGTCTCTCAGTTTTGATATCTGTAAAATGGGTGTAATGATGCTTGCCAGTTGTAATACTTTGAGATCTAATAAGGAATAATGGGGGTGAGGGGGAATCTCAAGACGTTAACTGGTGCAAGGGCCTCTGGAGAGGTCATCTAGTCTAACGCCCTGCTCAAAGTTAGATAAAATAGATCAGCCTGCCCAGAGGCATGCAAACATCTTGGAGCCTAGAGATTGCACAGCTTCTCTGGGCCCCTGTTCTAGTGTTTAACTACCCTCATGGTGGAAACTTTTTTCCTCATATTTAATTAGAATCTCATTTGTTGCAAATTGTGACCACTGGCTCTTCTTTTTCTGCATACCTCCAGGAAGAGTCCATCTCCATTATCTCTAGCAGTTAGGTCTCCCCTGAGCCGCCTTTTCCTAAGGCTGAACAAACTCAGTTCTTCTAGGCTATCTGGTTAGGTTACGCTCTCCACTGCCCCGACCATCTTGGGGGCCCTCTGCTGGACTCCCTCTGGGAAGTCGATGTCTTTTTTTCGTTGTTTTTTGTGTGGAGAGGACACCAAAACTGGGCACTCTCCAAATGCATTCTCTCAGGTGCTGAGCAGAGGGCAATAATGACTCTTCTTGACCTACTCACTACACAGAAAAACCGTTATCATGTTGCCCTTGTGTCTTTTCCAGTTTAGACTAAACAGTCCCTTTTTTCTACTTGTATGTATTGCTTGTACAGCAAGGAACATTGTCATCATGAGTCATGAAGAGGCTTCTGCAGCTTCTATAACTTGGAAGGCAGCTTGAGAGTTTCATAGACAAAATGCTAAAAGCTGGGAGGAAATTATGTCATAGAATTAAACTCTGGAAAGAGCAGCAGGCCTGGAAATTGGGTGTCTTAGTTTTCGTGCTGCTCTTGTTTCTGTTTTATTGTTAGGTAATCATTTAATTTTGCACATCAATTTTTGCCGTCCCTAAAGTGAGCAAAAGAATCATGAATGTTGAATACTTGCATTCAGCTTTGTGGAACTCCATTGAAAGGTGCTATGGGAGTACAGAATAATAACTGTTTAAAGCTGGAAATATTTCCTTAGAGAAAGTATGGAGACAGCTGCAGTTCTCATCTTTCTGTAGGTTTATTTCCAGTGGTATTGAGTAATTGTGCCTTTCAGGTTGGTTTATGATTATACCTAATGAAATGGAGGGATTGCATCTCTTAGTATCACCATAACTATTAGATTGGCAATACTTATATTGTGAACTTTATTTATGTTCCATAGAGAGCTTTCTGAGTGGATTATATAAGCAGTCTTTAAAATATACCTATTTTTTTCTCTAACAAAATATTGTTGGTATCTCTTATAAGCAGAGCTTGAGAAATCCAGAAACTAGAGATGAATTAGAAGCTTACAGCAGTTGTTATAACTATTGAAGTAGCCCCTTTGCATGATCTTACCCTGAATCACCTTACATTCTCTGTGTAGTAAAACCACGGGGATGGGTCATTCCTGAATTGCCACTGCGACTTGCCTCATAGTATTTGGAATTGATGGCTACAAATTTTATTTTATTTTAATTTTTGAAAGTGAAATGTGCTATATATTTTGATTATGAAAAGAATCTGTTAATGATGCAGCTTTTAAGAAAAAAATACTGCAGTTATGGTCTGAAAACAGCTGCTGTACATCCATTTATTCAGAGTTTTTCAAACATTTTAAATCTCCTTCCAGTTACTCAAAAGGTCATTTTTGAGAAGAAGAGCAACATGATTTTTTTTTTTCAGCTGGAGAAAATGAGGAAGAAATATTCAGAACTTGTTTATTTGACTGTTTAGGTTGTGACCAGACACTCAGCAGCAGTGCTGTGTTTGCTACTTAAGCAGTCCTTGATCAGTTATTCTCAGCCCCCTGCTGCCTCCTTCATTGTGCCAGCACACCTCTCTGTGTGAATGTGCAGTGAACCAGTTACAGGGAATGATTCAGATGAAAAATAATGCTGTATTTTTAGATCAAGGGCAGTGCTGGTAGAAGTAGACATCAAATGGCAGCCTTGTGATAGCGTACGGGGGTAGATGGATTTTCTTCAATTAGACTACTTGCCTAAATAAGAAAAACTTCCTATGAATTGTGGTTGCAGCACCACCAACCGTAAACTATGTACTCAAGTCAGAAGGAGAGCTGGATGTTAGCCCTGCTCAAATCAAATTTATGGAGCTACACCTTAATAATTTTGGGTTTGTTGTATTTTTTTTTTAATTAAGCCCATTGTTAGGTTTTAGCAGCTTTAATAAATCAGCTCTTTTGAGTGATGTTCTCCAATAACTAGGCTGTAGAAAAGAAAGTCTCTAATTTATTCTGGAGATGCAAAGACAGATTCTAGTCCTTGCTCTGTGTAGTTATGCATATCCTATGTGCAAGCTTTCATGGTAGCAGGTCTGAGTAGGAATTCTCACCCGTGCAGAAGCTGCTGCTGAGATCAAAAGGAAGGAGCAAGTGGTTGTCTGTCTTCTCTCAATTATATTTCGAGAGCCCCATACAGTGAGATTTCTAATTTTAAGCAACAGGAATTACTTCCAGTACTGATACCGTAAGAAGTCTTCTCTGCACAATGAAGCAAAATAAGAACTTGAAGGGATATTAAGACACAAACCTACAAGAAGTATTCTTAAAAATAGATGTAGCATAGAGCCTGGTTACTTGCCTGGACTTGCAGCTCTGAGCTTTTTAAGAATTAAGCAGCCTGAAACAAAATTCACTTTTATAAGATTTTTGTTGTTGTTGCTGTTTCAAAAGCATGCTGATTGCTGCCTCAGCGGAGGCACTGAGCAGTAAATTGCTTTTGATGCATTACTAACAGATTTTTCTGGTTAGTTGTCATTGACAGTGATGGCTTTGACATTGGTCTAGTCTGCAGAATTAATCAGAAGACACCCAACAGCTGTTACATGGTAATTGTTTCAGTCTGACCCGGTCCTCTTCTGGAGGGACACCCATTAATTATGAGTTTATCCAGCAGCAAGATTCTGAATCCCTCATGCTCTTCTATCATGACAGATGTTGTCTTGTTCTTTGGACCTTGTCTAGCAAAGACTTAAGCACCGGGCCTAGTAAGCTCTTATTTTGGATATAGAACACTCCTTTCTAGCTGCTGTAAGACCCTGGAATAAATATTTAATATTCCTCAAAAGCAGTTCCCTTCTTTGGGCTGTTGCATGTGCATTAGAGCTACAGCTGGCTGTAATCATGCTCAACTTTTATTTTAACGCTAGGAAATGTGTCAGCAAGACAAGGAACACAGCTCTAGTAGAGGAGATTCTTGATTAGTATCTTGTTAGCAACTCTGTAAGAATTAAGTGAAACTGATCTTTGAGAAATAGTGTTTTTGAGTTATACCTGAGATTTTTTTCAGTTCTGGGCTAAACAGTAAAACTCCCTCCCCTCCCCCCCCCCATTTTATCCAGAAGTTCTAGGATGTGTTAGAGAATGTTGTCTTAATCAAGAAATTTCCTTTAAGCTGCTGCTCTCCTCATCCTTTCTTCCCCATGCTTCATGCTGATCCCATTGTTCTTCCATAAATTATAGCTTCTGTATAGAATTTGCTTTTCCAGGGGTTGAAGAACTGATCTGGGATTTCTTCTGAGGTGGCTTCTCAGGTGTAGTCATTCATTTCAGCATTTGGTGTTTTCCTAGTTCCATCTCTCCAATATAGTATGGTAACCTTGAATCTGTCAAAGTTACTGCTTTTGTATTTACAAAACAAAAGCTAGGGTACAAACTGGAAGATAGGGTACAACGAAGCGAGTCATATTTTGGAGCAGTCCTCAGGTGTTCATCACTTGGAGATGGTCTCAGAACTCTTTCCAGAAAGAATGATGTGGTTGGACCAAAAAAACCAGAGTATTAATACAGGAGACAATCCAACTAACTGCACAGCAGTAAAACTTATTACATAAATTACTGACAAATACCAATAAAGAATATATCTTTCGTTAACAATTCTCATCAGCATTCAAAATTATTTTGTATAGCAATAAAACTTGAAAGACAATTGGATTTTGAGGGCGTCGCAATGCAATCTTGTGAAATATAATAAAAGGTAATCCCCATATTCAAATGACCTACTTTAATAACCTGAGTCCTGTATACAATACAGCACCAATAGTAAATACGCTATTGTTTGGGTCAAACTGGAGGAAAAGATGGATTGCCAGACTAAAACTGCCCTGTCTTACGGCTTGCAAAATAGAACAAAACATCCTGTTACATTTTCTGAATTAATCCAAGCTTGGAGAATTCCATTTGAGAAGTATCTCTGTATCTGCTAGAATAATTAATTCCAAGTGCTGGTAAGAAGAACCTGGTAAAATCTGGAGTTAGAATCTCCCTATGTGATTTATAGTTCTTTGAGTTACATTTTTAAACTAAAAAAGGGCTTTTGGTGCACGGCAGTTTAATAGAGTGAAAAAGTATACCTTCATCTTTCTTTCAGTGCTGCTATCTGATTTTAGTCTTATATTCATTTTTGCATTTCTCTCAAAGATGATGATACTGTCAAATTGAGACCTTTTTGAATTGTGGTGGTGATGGATTAAGTGGTCAGCTGCACTTTTCTGCCTGAGGCTGTTGCCTCTGGAACAGGAACGACTGAATGGCGTGTATTGTCGCTCAGGAATAGTCACAGTTAGTCTGGCATGTTAACTTAAACTGACTGTCAAGGATGTATGTGACCTATTGTCTCTGGAAGTGCTGCTTACAATTTCAGGAAGAGGTAGTGATTTGGCAGTAGAAAGACTAATGCATCTTTCCCAATGGAGTTACAATGAGCAGAAATCGGCCAGAGTTTAGGAGTGCTTATTACTCTACCTCTTAAGTGTAGAGAGCAACTTTGGCACAGTTTTCAAGTGACAACTCTAGCAAGATTTGAAAAAGGATTTTTTGAGTGACTACAACCTTAAATTGGAATTCAAATCGTTGAATGCATGATACAGCAATAGCTTCACAAAACTGCAGGGGGAAGCAGATGCCTACTAATGGCTGACTTAGAAATAGAACTGGTATTTGAAGCTGAAAAATACATTCTTTATCTGTTTAAATTCCTTGCTTCTGTGCACCCTTTGAACCCGAGTAATTTTAAATTGACTGCTACTTGATGACCTTACAAAAGGGTATATGAGATGCAGATGTGCATTGTCACACTGTATAAATAGCCTTACAGAGAAGAGAGTACACATTTGGTGCTCTTGACAAAACTGAAGCCAAAACCAGTTTCCTAGCAAAGTTAAATCAATTGATCAAATAAAATGCATAGGAACAGCCAGAAGAAGCATAGTTGGAAGCATTACAAACTGAGGGTGTTTGTCCTTCAGCTCTCACCAGCTATATTTAAGGATTTCACTTCCAGCACTTTTATTGTGTTGGTTACTTCCAAAACAAACAGTGAAAATGTGTAGGTTGCTTTCTTCTCTGACAGTAGAATAACGCTTTAATGCTTTTATTTTTAACCCTGAGGTTTTTGGCAGAGTACCTGAGGTCCAGGGACTGTATTTGGTGCCCCTTCTTTTGAATTGCTGTACTTAATGGTCAGAAGGCCAAGCTGTCTTTTCTCATTACTTCAGATCAGGCCTTAATCTTCAGCACCTCTTGCTTGCCAGGCAGGTTTATGTTAAGATCCTAATTTCTTCAGAATAGGGACAATTGTAATGCAGTATCCAAATCTGTAAACATTCCTAATCAGATCCTTTAAGAATCATATTACTTGTTAAACCCAGTTATTTATTCTGGACTTTAAAAAATAATTTTTTTTACTTTGTACATCAAAAACTAATGCCTGCCACTTGGAATTTGCCATCTTTGTGTTAATAAAATTTGCAAAAAAACAAACCTTAAGATTTGGCTGACTTTGAATAGCAGAAGATCATAATGGAGTGTAAGTTGGGGAAGTTGTGCCTGACCCCAATGGTGTATATGAGCAGCCTCAGGGAACATAGTGGGTCAAGATATCTTTTCCTTAGGCAGAGCATTCTAGGAGTTCAGTCTGACCTACTTCCCTCACTGAGGAAAGGGTAGCCTGCCCTGCAGCTACTTAAATCTTTTGCTGAAAAATTACTGGGTGGGGACACTGAAATGACATTGTGCAAAATTTGTCCCAAGGACAAGTCACTTGCAATTTTTTCACTCTGGGCTGATATGATCACAGCAAACTGATGACCAGTCAATTTGCAATTGTGCATCGAAGCTGGAAATGCAGCATACTGAGTGAAAAGGTTATGTCTTCTAACAGCACTTTAGTTTTTGGTTGTTTTGTTGGGTTTTTTTACCCTGAATTTGAATAGAAGATATATTCTAACAGCATCCATTGGAGCAGCCCTTTCAGGTTAAATGTAAATTAATCCAAAATAGTTGACTTTCCACTGCTTTTGTGTTAGGATTTTCTGTTAAATAAATTTATATATGGGGAATAGATGATGTATTTATTTCACAAATACATCGTGTGCTTTATAGGGCAGTGCGTTTAGGATGTGATGTGCTAATACATATGCTTTTACTTTTTGTGGAAAAGCCAGAAGAATTTGCTTTTAGGGATAGTCTGCTACTATGTATTGCTTATGGGTCATACTTGAAATGCAAATCCAGAATGATGCGTGATGTACCCTATAGACTTCACCTTTTTGAAAAATACTGCGAAAACTTGTACAGTTTGGAACTTAGGGGACAGCCTGAAACCCGTCATACAGGGATATCTTGAAAATGTTGGTCAAGCTATAACAGAAATACTGGTTTTGAACCAGGACTGCATTGCTTTCATTGCTGCTTTCCAGGGAGCCGAGTAAGCTGCAAAACCATATACGGTGTTCTTAATGCTGATGGCTTCTGAAACATGCTTAGACAACAGCTTTTCTGGTGACTACAGTTTTCAGAAGTGACTGCAAGACTGTCACTGTATGTCTGTAGCAGTTATGTGACTAATAGTTCTCCATCCTTCAAGTTTGTGCAGTTTGGAATCCTCAGCTTCCCAGTGTGACAGTCCTTAAACTGTTCAATTGCTCAGAACTTTCATCTGCCCGTGTTTCCCCAGTGAACATGGCCACACAGCCACCTTGGTCTTCCTTCTGTGCTGTTGAGACTCGAGGTCACAATCCTCTTGGCTACCTGAGAAGGAATCCCACAACTGAAGAATTTTTTTGTTCCATTTACTTTTTTTTTTTTTATATAAAGCTTGTTCTCCTGAAGCCTTCTTGCTGCAAATCACTTTTTATATTAGTATTTAATACTTAACTGGTGTAAACATGTAATATTTTGTAACAATTTTAATAAAATAAAACAAAATAATGATAATACAGGTGAAGCTTTTCATCCAGTATTCCTTGATTTTAGGGTTTCTGCATCAGGAGTACTGTGACCATGCTGTAGTTCTCATTTTATATGAAAAAAATTCTTTCATTATTGTAGAGTTGTAATTCTACCTTATGCAACAGTGAATCAGTTAATGGCACTTAAAGGCCAGTTCTAAATAGGTCATGAGCAATGAAGTCAGTAGGGCTAGTGTTTCAAGCATTTCTTTTCTTGAATGAGGGTTGTCTATGTAGATCTTTCATGTTTTCCAGTAGGATCATCATCTCCAAACCTATTCTGTGCTGAAATCTGGCTGCTTTGTTCACTGGTATGAAAATTAATTCTGTTGTGCTTTCACTCTATATGCATTAAAGATGTTTTAAAAATTTTGTTCTGTGGAGTGCCAGCTGTGCCTGTAGCAGTGACCTTGCTGGAGCTGTTCTGTGTGCCACTTTGAAAGTTTGGGTACAGCTTTCAAATGCAGTTACGTACTCCCTGTGCTGAACAGCAGAATCCTGCATATATACAAAGAATCTGGGCTTTTAATGCAGCTTGTGCCTTAAGTGCTTAAATTTGTTTGTATGCTCATATTTAGAAAGCACCGGCTGGCTTGTCTACATTGGCGCAAGTGGTATTGCGGAAGGACTTGTGCAGGTTTGTCAGTCCACCCTGGAGGAAAGCCAGTTTCTAAATAGTGGTGCGTGTTTTGTCTGACCTGTGTTTTTGGTTTTTTAAATGTGAGGAGCAATGAGTATTAGAAAACATATTTAATAGGCAGTAGTGATCTAGGCATGTATCTAAAGGGTCAGATTATATTTTACTGTGTAATTTTGTGTGTCACAACTGAATGCCATTCCCCTGAGCCTAGTTTTCAGAGCATTGTGATCTATTATTACTAAGATGGTGACAGTGGTCGGGTGAATTACTTTCCAAAACCAATAAAAGCAAGAGGAGAGAACCTCTGATTTTGTATTGTTTGTCAGCTACTTTGCATAGCTGTGAGATGGTGCAGCGTTCCACAAAGAGTACTATATTTAGCTGTTTCCAAGGAGATGTTCTGTGCGATATTGATAATTGCATTAATCCTTGATTTACACAATCTGCAGGAGAGGAAACTGCTCCTTTTCCTAGTGTTGGCTTTTTAATTGCTCAATGACCTGTAATTTATAGACACCTTGATTTAAATCCTTTGTGTAAGCATGTGTGTTGGGGGCAAAATCAGTGGTCAAATGATCATTTTGCTACCATAGAAATGATTCATGAACATGAGCATTGCTTTTTGATGTTACTGTTTTACTTATACTGCTTTGTTTTTACTTGTGTGAGGTAGGTCTGCATGTGAAAGACTTCCATTGTAAATAGGTTGAAGAGATGGCTTGATGACATCCTGCATTTTCTGTGTCAGAGGCTAAGAGCATTCATGTCAACTTCGCTTGTGCCAAGAGTACTGTTAAGATATTCATGGTTGAAAACACAACTCTGCTCAGCATGTGCAATTTTCACTGTATAACAGAACAATCTTCCTGTCTCTGCGTCTGATGGTTTAGTCACTCTGCATAAGAAATCTTTCAGGGCAGTATTATCCATGGACCTATTTCTAGTGCAGTCAGCTCAACGTGCTTTGTACATCTCTGAAAGTAAAGTAACTATGAATTTCTGAGGTGGAATTATTTCAAGCAAAACTTTTGAGACTTTACATCTAAAATATATTCTATGTAGTTGACCTGTATGGATTGAATTAAACTGAGTTGGAAAGGAGAAGCAAACAGCCAGCTAAAGAGCTAACGTATTAGTTTAAACCATGTAATTCACTATGAATGCTCTTGCTGCATACTGTTGTTCATGAACGGGAGCTTTTTAATTGCCTTGTTGTTATACTCCAGTGTTTCATGGATATATAAAGTATATCATGTCACAGTGACTACACGCAAGCTGTCTTGGTACTAGTTAAAATTCTTCAGGTTATATTTTATTCTGATTTCCATTCATACTTTATTTGGAACTGCAGCTGACCTACTTGTTCATTTCAATTAAATACTTTGAGACATTGTCTTTTCTTTTGTAGAAAAGAAGAAAGGAGAGCACAACACTGAAGGAGAAGGGAAATGAGCACTTCAAGAAAGGAGGTGGGTTGATAATCTTTTAACACCATATGGATGTTAGAGAATCTTAGATTAATACTTCGCCATCATGGTGATGTTGCAGAAAACCCATAGGAAGATCTCACACCTATCATTGTTCAAATCTATCATCTATGTAATTTTTCATCCAGCTCTAGAGAACAGAAAGAGATAGCAGATCTCCTTAAGAGTTAAGTTTTAAATCACAAAGACTTGGATTACTAAAGCAGGATTCTCATGAAAGCTAAGTGTTTAAATTCAAGAACATGATACAGAATTGACTGCCTTCCAAGTGCCAGGGTTTCTTTTACTAATCAAAAAAGGCTTCCACTAGGGTCAGAGTTTTGCTAATGCATGTGCTTAGAATTGATGCAGGACACAGTGGCTCAGTGCTCTCTCATACCTTTGTACATTTGCACGTTTCTTTTTATCCACTGACTCTGTTATACATTTTCTTTATGAATGTGTGTGTATGTATACATACAGACATCTATATATACATATACACACATGTACATTTATATGTACTTACATGTACATCTATATACATACATGTATATACATACATGTATATGTTTATATAGAGAGATACACACATGTATATGTGTATATATAGAGATGTACACGTACACACACATACCTCTAGATTTTTTTTTTAATATGTTATGTAAATTTCTAGCTTATGCCAGAACTGGACATGTTCTGAACATAGTTAATACATAACAACAGGGTTGAGGTCAATAATAAATAACAGTAACAATGCTTTTAATTAAAAAACATAAAGAGGGAAGTGATTTTGACACCTACCTTTCATTTAATGTTCTGGTGGCTAGAGGATTCACAAAGAAAGCAGGAAAAGTAGATTCATACTTTCCTCAGTCAACAGGGACACAAACAATTAACTTCCCCTTCCCTGAAGTATACCCTGATAACCAGACAATGGCCTTCCTGTTGGAGGTCTCTTATTGTGTGCTAAGAGAGCAAGATTCTCGGGGAATGATTTACCAAGTCAGGCAAGCATCAGAGCAGGCAGAAGGGAGCTGCTTGGACCATGAAAGCAGCAAGCTTGTAATGTTGGCTGAATCATCTTGTGAAGTCTCATCCATAGCCTCTTCTTGATAGATTCTTTGGCAGATCTTTTCAGTGTGCCTGTGCCTGCCAAAGTGCTTACTATTCAGAAATACACAACCTGTTAAGCACCTGGATGGTCACCAGCTAATGTGCACAGAAAGAGTTGCTCTGTTTTGAGGACAATGCATTTGTCAGCTGGCAGAGCGTTGTTCACTCTTGACTCTACCTTTATTAGAAAATGAATAACTTGATAATCCCATGTGGTTTACCACTGGTCCTTGCTTTAGACCAGACCTGATGATGGATGACCTCCGGGTGATAATGGATTTGTGGCAACTGACCTTTAAGTCAGTCATTGAAGATGATGTGGCAAATAAAATATCTCCGTAGCTGCTCTGAACAGGTATCAGTGCAGTGACATGTTTCAGCACATGCTTTCTTTCAGATCAAGGATGCACTTAATCTAAAGAGATTCTACCTCTAAGGCTGGTACTCAAATAGAATGAAACAATTTCAGGGATGAGAATTATATGCATATCATGCTGCACTTGTTACATTAAGCTCAGGACTATATTTCTGCTTTTACAAGGGTGTTGATTTTAAAATAATTAATTGTCATTGATCTATGTACTGCTTAGTAATGCACTTTTGTCTGAGAGCAGCTACTGATTCTGGTTTAATACTGCATCATGTATTGAGAAATGTTTCCAAAGAAATCTTAGCCATGTGGTTCACTGACTGTACTGGCATTTGAAATAAATGGTCTGTTTTGGTTTTTTTCCTATTGCATCTGCAGGCTATGGAGAGGCGGAAGACTCTTATACGAAGGCTCTGCAGATTTGTCCAGCCTGCTTCCAAAAAGATAGGGCTGTTTTGTTTTCAAACAGAGCTGCTGCAAAAATGAAACAGGTGAATGTTCTTTTTATTTTATGAAACACCATGTATTGATTATATGACAAATGCAATAATGAAGTCATTAGGGGTGCATAAAGGAGGGCAAAGGAATAAAGCTGTTTGCAGGTTTTGCTGCTTGCTCAGTCTCTCATGCTCCCAGTAGAAATGCTGGTACGCTTGGTGTTACTGAGGATGAATACAAACCTGAAAGTTACAATTGGAACAGCTGTTCAAAGTTGCTCTGCTGCATTATGTTTAACATACTGATTTTTCTTTCATTCTCTCTGTTTTAATGAAATTCAAAGTTCATGTGGAACAGGTGTCTTTAAGCATGTTTAGTGTATGCAGACCATGTATTAGATTGTTTAGAATTGTAGCTAGTTAGGTTTTTTTTCTAAAAGTCTGGACTGTCATACACTTATCTTCATTTAATTGGCTCAAATGCTTTGAGGCATAAGCAGGACTTCCTAACTATGGCTTTATTAATTCAGTTAGTCTGCTTCCTCCACAGTTGCTACATAGTAGGACAGATCTATGTAGTAGGGCACGGTCTGGATAGAATGGCTACAGCTTTCTTCATATGTTTTCTGTTCCTTTACCAGGGACAAATGTGCAGATGTTACCAGAATCTGCAATGCAGTTACGTAGCATGGAAGGCATAGAACACAATCTGTCTGAACAGAAACTTTCACTTCTTTAGAAAGAGGAGGTACTAAGAATTCAGGGGAAATTACTCCCTATTTTTGCCTTTGTTTTTAAGATTAAATTATTATAGAAAGATAGCACAGTAACTCCTATCCTCAGTTCACCTTCCTGCAAAGGGAACTTTCTTGCAGTTTTCCTCCAGTATTGAGACAGATGCAGCTCTGTTTAGAAATGTACCTTGCAGCCATATTTAGGCATAAATAAATAAATTCTTACTCATCATAGTGTATTCTTGTTCAGCTAGAATTATCTAACTCACTGTTGGGATACTGAATTGTTTGAGCAGACAAGGAAAAAATGGAATAAAATCTGTAGTAACAGATGCTGGAACCTTTCAAATATGAAAGCTGTAAACTGAAAAACCTCCTCATAATACAGATGTTAACTATTCATATAACTGGAAAACTAATCCAGTAGTCCCCAAAGGAGCCCAAGATGATAGAAGAACTGTGTGCAAACTATTGTATCTCACCAGTATAGATCAGGGGAACCTGGCAGACCAATACATTACTCTGAAAATAGATTCTTATTATTAATAACTTCCCGATTAAGTTTGTTCTTCCATACCTGCTGCACCCATTTGCTTTGCACTACATTAAAGAAGAAGGTCTGTTCTTCTGTGAGACAGCTTCTGTTTTATGGAGGAGAAAATAGTTCCTTGGGTGTAGAAAGATTACTGCTACTCAGATTGACAGTACAAGTACAGAACAGCCTGATTTATGTATGTATGTATGTATGTATTTTTAAGCCCTTCTAGTTTGAATGAAAATAGGATCTCTGTCTCAGCTCTTTTGGTTTTTTTTGGTTTTTTTGTTTGTTTGTTTTTGGTTTTTTTTTTCCCTTGTCTCATTGTAAGCAGATTGCCTGTCTCTCGTCTTCTAACCATGGTTGTCTGGGTGCACTAAAATCTTGTCCCTACCACGTCTGGAACTCTCATGCATTGTCCCTTGTAGAGAAAGCTGTATTAATGCTAAAGGCAGTATCTTCTTTCCAAATGTCTTAGCTCGTACAGACAAGAATTTATCTGGGAGTCTTGGGAACCAAACCATCTATTCCAACCCCTTAATTATTTGACAAAGGTAGAAAAGCTGTAGCTCAGTTAAGCCAAGGCCTGCAGATGTGACTCAGCCTTTTGACTGTAGCTTGCTGCCGGCTGTTCAGTGCAGACCGATTAGTGGGGCAGCCATGCAATTTGAACACTGGCAGCCTCCACAGAGAGGAAGCTAATCACTGGTAAAGAGCTTTACATCACAAGCAATGGTATGAAAAGCCTTGATTACATGAACATCCCAGTTCCTTGGAATGCCAGGCAAACCTTTTTGCTTGCAATTGTAAATAATCTTTTTCCCCAAGAAATACGACTTAAATATAACAAAATTATTTTGTGTTCTAGGAGAAGGTGGAAGCTGCCCTAAGTGACTGCAGCAAAGGTATGACTTTTATTTCTGTGTGCTGCTCTTGTGCCAGATCTTTCATACATAAATTATGCCAGTCAGTGCCTTACTGCAGAGCTGTAATTTTGGGCATAAGGGTCTTTAAAGAATTTATAGAAAAGCTGTGGTGGAAGACACCTGAATCTAGAATAATTTATATTATTTATTTTGTAAAATGTCTATCAAACTTTTCCTGTCTGTAATAATTTACTTTCTATTCTCTTGTGCCAATAAGGCTGCTGTTTGTACTTTTTTAATAGGAAAATCTTTTTATTATGGACTATTTTAAACCCACTTCCACCTACCATTTCCCCGCAAATCTTGGTTTAATCCCAAAGAACCATGAGGCCTTATAGAATTAAAAGCATTATCAAGTCCCTTTTATGCAAGGCTTTTGCTTTGTCACAAGAGCTTATACTCTCCCGTTCTTGTCCTGCATAGTTTTCTCTCTGCAACTTCTGGTGAAATCATTTCAGCTGTGCATTGCTTTATTGCTTCCACCCACTCACCCATGCTCGAATATTTGTTAAACTCCCCTTGACAGCTGGGGAAAAAAGTCCAAATTACCAATCGGAAAACTAATCCAGTGGCTGCATGCCGGTACTGCTTGTACAGTAAATATGAGTTTGTACATGCTAAAAGTATTCTTGAAGGTAACAAATTCTAGTTGGCCTCTGTCAGTTTGGGGGTTTGCCTTGTTTTGGTGGTGGTGCATTTTGAAAAACACTCCTGCTAATTTTGTAGTGGCTGAAAGGGAATTGGTCTGCTTTGCAGCAGTGAGACTTAAACCTACCATCGCTTGACGCTCCCCAGGGACTTGGCTTACAAACTGCAATGCAACACTTGGAGCACAGCAGAGCAATTCACACTAACTTGCAACTTGCTGACTGTAGCATTGTCTTTGTCCTTACAGAAGAAATAAGCTAGAATATTTAGCTAGATTATCCTAGATTTAATTGTCCTGATAACCATTTTAATAGGCTAGTAATTATAAAATGGGCAGTCTTTCATACTCCCTCTTTCTATGATGAAAAATGGATGAAGAAATTAATTGAGAGATTAGTATTTGCAGGTTACTGTTAAGTTTAGCATTCAGTCTTAACTGCATCTGTAAACATGATCATGGCTGCCAAGGGAATAAGGAGAGGAAAAGCTTAAATTCAGTCCGTATGCCCCTCTGCTAACTCGTAGAGCTAATATAACCGTTTGTGGATACCCAAACCAATTTTGACTGTTTGATATTAAATTCAGAAGAACACCAGTAGTTCTCCTGGAGTTTATCTCAACTTGAACTGAGATAAGCAGGGAAATGGTTATTTTCCCCGCTACGTGTATCTTTAGGTATATTTAACTTTAGCTGTGGTCTAATAATATACACTTATTAAATATACAAAAGCTGAAAAATATCTTACAAGTCCTTAAAATTTCTGAAATGTCACTTAGAATCTTTGCATATATGGTATTGCAAAATTATATGTTTGTGCATTATAAATCATTTTGATCTGTGATAGATTGTAGTCATTAAATGAAATATGATCATTTGCATTAGAGTTTGATAGGCAGACGTATGCCTTTCTGAATTATGACTTAGCTTTTAAACTGTGACTCTGATTCTAAGCTACTTTATAAAGATAACTATTAAGAATTTAATACACACTTAAGAATTCATTTGAGGGGTGTAGAAGTGTTTCAAGTAAAATACTGTACTTTGTGTTTGTTTTCTAGCAGTGGAATTAGATCCCAACTACATTAGAGCTTTGCTGAGGAGAGCAGAACTATATGAAAAAACAGAAAAACTAGATGAAGCTCTGGAAGATTATAAGGCAGTCCTAGAAAAAGATCCATCAGTTCATCAAGCCAGAGAAGCTTGCATGGTAAGCCTTTTTAGTATACTTTGGCCTAACTTTAAACCAAGGTCTTTTCTTTCCTATTCTAAATATCCAATGCCGTTTATGCAAGCAGCTTCATATGCAGTGGTGATAACTTTTTTTTTTTGAGTCTGAAAGTGTACTGGTTTTCTCATCTGGTTTTATGTAAGGAAGATTACATGAACTGCCACAACTTCCATGACAAGTCTCAGGTCCATAAAGCATAGTTCTCTTTTTACCTTTGTAAATGTGTGCTCTGAGCTATAAGCATGTAATTACGTGTTTAGCTGTTGAATAGCGCACGCGTATGCACGCACACACTTCGTTCTAGTTTTCTGATTGAGGCTGTGAATTGTATTTATGCGTGTGCTACTGAACAGTTGCCTGAACCACTGCTGCATTTTAGTAGCCATCACTTCAATACGGATCTGCAATTTAGATATCAGAATACAAGCAACCTATAATACCATTCTTGCTAGCTGTTTAATTAGTGGGAGTCTGGTTTTCTTTCAGTAGAATTATTTTTCTGATTGTTAAATTTGCAGTTGAATGCCTTTATGGCATACTTATAAAATAATTACTTTTTGATGACTTGATTATATAACTTTGAGAATGGCAAAGAGACAGGATTCTATCAGTCTGTATCTATGTTTGTATCTACTTTAAAATGCTGATATTTTTGTTTCTTGATTTAGCTGTTTTCTATTCTTGGGTTTTTTTGCTATGCCTTATGTGTATATTGGCCACTTTGAGTTATTTTACTAATAGTGACTGAAGGCTGCTATTAATCTTCAAAAACTTAGCCTTTCACTTGAAGAAAAAGGCACCTTGTGGTTGCAAACAGTACTCTCTCCTGATTCAGTTACTTTCTTCATTCTAAAAAAACCCAAAGAATTCTGCAGCTTAGTACTGTGTTCCAGTGTCCACTTTCAAACAAATTACAAATACTTCAGGATTAAACATTTCTTGCAGAATCTTTGCCATATCTCTGAAAGTGTAAGGAAATGCTTTCAAAGTTTCCTTGGCCTTTAGGATGTGTCAGCTTCGATGAAAAAGGTAACTCCCTAGCACTTCCTGAAACCCCAATCTAACATGTAAATAATCCCTACTCAATGGGGATTTAAAGTCACTGCCACAGCCTGCTGATTTGAGGTTTTAAGTAACTCTTTGTGTAGCTAAGCTACACATACTAGCAGGAAGTGATTTTTCTACTGATATTTAGTATGTTAATGTTCAGTGTGGAAAATAGCTGTGGATTTGACAAGTTCAGAGGTTCTTTTCACAAGGGTAACAAGAACGGAAATTTATTTTGCGCAGAAAGCTCCTCTTACAGGCTACTTGCTGTTATTATTTTTGAAAAGAGGTTATGAAGGCTGTGTTGAAAGGGCAAATGTGGTAGAGATGTGGCCAGACAGCCTGTGGTTTTGAAGGAGCATGTGCTAATGAAAGGTAGCCACTACAAAAAGTACAATGGTGGTCACTTTTTATCAAAGTGGGAGCTTCAGGTCATGGGAGGTGAATGGTTTGCAAGCACCAGAGAGCCTGGAAAGAACTGACCATCTTCTGCATGCAAAACATAGCCAAACTATTCTTTACTTCCATTTTAAGGTAAATGGATGCAATTTTAAAACATAATTCTTAGCTGGGCACCCAAACGCCAATACTTGACTTTATTACATCTGGTTAAATTTTCAAAGGGCATCATTATTTTAGTTCAGCTTCCCATCAGTGAACCTGCAACATATTCTGCCCCATAAAGGAAAAAAAAATCATTTGCTTCACCTGCAAAATTATCTCTAAAACCACTTTGAATATGTCGATGATAAATATTTTTGAAAGGCTTAGGTTTAACTGTTTTAACTCTCCATTTGGGAAAATAAATCATTAGTAGTGATTCCCGCCCCCCCCCCGGTGTTTTAAGTGATAGATTAGAAACTGCTTTTATAGCATATTAGACAAGAAGCCCTGCCTGAAATTACTTCCTTTGGGACTGGATCAGTTCCACTGATGGCAGAAGAATATTCTGCTTAATTCTGTAACTCCTGTAAGGGTATGGTTTCACAAAACAGCTAAACTGATCTACTAACTGCCTGCTACTTAGAAAGCTGTCCAGTTGCTTTCCTTTTGCTAGCGCTGGTACTAGCTCATGTCTGACCCTAGGGGATGGCTGGTTCTATATATGAGTCTGGCAGACAACTAATCTGCTAAAGGGAAAAACAGCAACAAGTGAGCAAAAAAAGACAGCATCCAAAAAGCCCCAAAGTAAATACTTTCATATTGCCTTGGCTTTTTGCAGTCAGACAAGTCCTACTGCAAATGCTAGTGAGAAGGAAAGAAGACGTGGTCAAGGCAGTGCAGGAATTGGGGCCATCCCTTTTGGCAGCACCCGCTGACAAGGTCAGTTTACTGTACTGTGAAACAACCCCCTGATGCTTTTTGCATGCATCTGGTTGAGAGCAGGAGAGCACTTTATCACCTATCTCTTGGCAATGGCTTAATAAACGACAAGGTTGTCAAACATGATTACTGCATGGGTAGTGAATGTGATGGGTCCATCACAGACTAGAAAAAGAGTATTTGTGTTGGCCTTGTTTATAGTCTCCTAGCTGAGACTATGGCTTATTTGATCCAGGAATTCAGCCAAGAAGTCTGCTGACATTTCTAAAGGAAACGATGGGGTTTAGTTTTTGTAGCTTGTAGTCTTTTAGCATTAGACTAGCTCCAGAGTGAGGCCTAGTGTAATCTAGCCAGTTACTTGGTAAAATAGTATTAGTATATAAGGAGTGCATTATAGCAGCTCATCATACAAAGCACAACTGTGAAGATCAGACAGATTGTTATGAACCACCAGTCAGGACTCCACAGATTAAGACTTGGGAACACTGTAAGTAGTTGCTACGAAATGTAAGGAGTTTAAAATACATATATTTTGGCTGGTTGGAACCCCCTGAAAGTATAGAAACTGTCCTTTATACCTCTTGCAAAACCACAGTTTTCTTTGAGTGAGTATGCCTCTAGTAGTCTCACAAAAGAGCCCTTGCTCTGTAACCAGTGGACATTTGGGTTAGATGAGAATCATAAACAGTGCTGTTCTTCCTGGCCATCTTTCAGGAATGTTTTAGAACGATCAGTAATTTATTCTTAATTTTTGTAGCTGGGAAGTTGGTTCAGTCAACTTGGTTCAGTCAGAGGTTGACTGTTTCATACACCTTCTGCTCCTTGACCTCATTTTACTAGGCAGAGGATTCAGGCTCACATGTGGTACAGAACACTTTGTACAAAATACCCTCAATTTACACTGCAGTGGGATTTAGGACATTCTGCCCTGAGTTGGTCCTGTTCTTTGTCAAGTTTCAGGGTAGAAGCAATCTTTTGAGACTGAAGCTTAAAACTCCCCTCTTGAAAAATTCGAAGGATATACTGATAGCTAGTTTTATGCTTCTTAAAATATTAATAATAAATCTCTAAATTTCATAATAAAAAAACCAATTCCAGCTGTAATGTTGACTCCACATATGTGGTTAACATATCTAATATGTGGGAGACAAGAAGCTTTGCTTTATTGTAAGGTAAAGTGCATTGCTCTTTGGAGAAATACCGCAGCATTTTTTCACCCTCAATGGTATTGAAAATGATGCATCAAGAGAATCTGCAAATTAGCTTCACTCACTGTTAGAGCAAATCTTTCTCCTTCCTGTACATAGGAAATATTTCACATACAGCTTTAGGGAATGTCATGATCTTGTTATATGACAGTTTAAAAATATTAAATACACTGTAGTTCTTTGCTTTGATTCCTGATTTGGTAGCTGCTGTAAAATTTCAGTACTGTTTATATTTCAGGAGTACAGTGCTAGTGTTTTGATTTAAACCCTAGTGTTGCACACTTTAGTTACTTTTGACATCTTCAATGCCAAATTAAACAGTTGGAAATTATAATGTTTTGTGGTCAAATAATCCCTGTTGATGCTTTTCCAGAATGTGTTTAATTATATGGTATCAATCTTTAGGTTTTTTTAGCAGGTGTGTAACAGTGTTGTGTGAATTCTAGTTTCAACACAGTTTTTGAGGGATTGGCAGGCCAATAAACTTATTTACCAAAAGAAGCTGTACTTTGAGATAAGTATCATAGACACCAGATAAATAGCTGTCCTTACGGACAACTTTCTATAGATAACTAACCTTGCAAATACATTTCCAGAGTGAGAAATGCTAAGTCTTTGGAATAGTAGCATTCCAACAGACAAAACATGGAGTATGTATTTCAGATCAAGGTTTTGTGTCTTCCTTTCCTGCTAAAGCCTAATGTCCAAATGTGCAAGACGCACTCTGTGTATGCCAAACTCATCCAAGATTCAGCAAATCTCACAGCCACAATGCAAACTGAATTTAGAGCCTGGGGATATCCACTCATGTTTTCATGCAGGCAGCTTAGGTCCAGATCTGCATCCAACTTAATAAGCCCCTCTGGGTCAGCAGGAGTCAGATGAGGTCTGACTGGGCTAATTAGATCTGGCTCACTGGTGGTGATGCCGGGCCTGGGCTGGTTTCAAGTTTAGCCATCCATATATATCTGCATTGTATTCCCTAGTACTCGTTTTTCTATTTTTTTTCTGGGGTATACCACCTTTTTTCCTCATAACTATAGAAAATGAACTGTATTTGCCTGCGTCCACCAGTGTATCCTGCATTGAAGAGGAGAGGAATAGTCAGGGAGCCTTGTCAATGGGCTTTTTCTTGAGGTGAACATCTTATTTCACTGTAGGAATGATATCAGGATGACAAACCTATCCATGATGACTGGACCTGTAAATGACAGGAAGGAACAAGATAGGGAAATGAATTCTTTAACTACATTGAAAAGCCAGTTACCACAAGGGAAGTGTATCAGGACTGAATTCCACACCTGTTACCATAGTCTGCAACTGTAATGAATTTACTGATAGCACCATTACAGCAGATCTGTCTTATTTGCTATGAACTCCACAAGAAGAGACAGCATACTTATGCATATAATTGCATGGAGAACTGCCAGAATTATACAGTAATAAGCATAGTATAAAAGCTTGAAATAGTACTTCTGGAAAATATGAAAAATATGTATAAAAAGTGACTGTCATTGGTAATGTATTTTGTTTTAATATTGTATTTAACTGATGTATAGAAAATGCAAAACTTAAAGAAATTATAGAAAGAATAATGGAATATTTGAAGAATTTATAGAAAATGCAAAATTTAGTTGTAGTGAATATAAAATTCTAATTAAAAATTATCATTACAATCATATAGCAAAACACCAGTACTGTGTAAGGATGGAGGATGTCACAGGTGTTCTAGGCATAAATGGGAATCTCAAATCGTTAGGAATGCATAGTCCATGCAGCTACATAATGCTCATTAGAAACGTGGTAAGTTGGTCTGTGATGGTGCAACAGATTTTAACACTGGTGCCAGTTCTGAGGAGGGAAAAAGCATGTTAATGAACTGTTACTTGGACTAATAGGATGAACTGTTGGAGTTCCCCCTCCTCCCCCCCGATCAATTGCCAAATCAAGACCCTCATTTGTAATACCCTGTCCTCCTTAGAACTCTGCCACGTATTCCATAATAAGATGCTGCTAGTTAAACTATGTCCTGAAGTTCATAGACAGTTAATTCAGTGATCTTCTGATAAAATATTTGTATTTAGAAGATATTAATGTTTTCACAGTGTGGATTTCCCTGAAGTGTGATGCTACTGAGAACTGACTTTATGGATGTTTTCCTCATTACACCTGTGTTTATATTCAGAAGTCAAGTGCTGTGCTTGCTTAGTTCCTCTAGCCTCTCTTACCAAATTTAATGCACGCAGCAGAGGAGATAGGCCTAAAATATACTTTAATTGTAAGTCTCTTAAATTCTGTAAGTTTTTTAGTTAAAATCCCAAGCAAACGGATCAGATCTGTTCTTCAGCAGTAAAAATGTATGAAACCTGCACTTACAAGTTACGACACTTACTGTTTATGTGAACTGATGAATTACAGGTTTCCAAAATAAGATGAAAGTGTGGTTTGACATAAGGATTCGTTTTAAGCCATAAACAGTGTATCCTGGGTATGTGTATGAAAATTCCATAAGCTTAACCTACAGTCTTATTGAAAGCATGGGTCTGATTCCAATTTTTATCTCCCTCCACAGCGACTACCTAGACAAATTGAAGAACGGAATGAAAAATTAAAGAAAGAAATGTTAGGTAAGTAGTGTGTACATATAACTTGCATTATAATCTTCATAGTCTACTAGAAAAATAAAAATGTGTGAGTAGAATCTCTTGTATAAAATTTAAAGAAGGTAAATCTTAAAGGAAATACTTGTTCTGTGTTAAACAAAACTCCTGATTTCTTCGTAGTTCTCTGTTGCTTGGTTTCACCCACAGTAAGTTCTAGCCAAATAATTCTCCCATACAGAAAAGGCTATTAGTTAAATTTAAAGAAAGAAATACTCAAGACCTTCTAAAACAATTTAATATTGATGCATGTAAAAGCAGGGGAAAATGGTTTGAAACAGACCAACTACTCTGCCCTTGTTCTCTGCAAGTAAACCTTCAAAGGAACCATTCCCATGAAAGGGATAAAACAGGGTTTTCACTAAACCTTTATGTAAAAGAAGTCAACCAACTGTAATAACTGAGCATGTTTGATCTTGTGTCTGAAGAAAGAAATTTGGTTCTTTTTGTAGCACTTCCAACCTATAGACCTGCAAGTCTTCATGTTTACCTTGATTTATATAGTATTTCAGTTCTGTTTGTGTGGAGGCTGAATTAGACGTACCTAGTGTTACAAACAGGCATCTGGCCTTGCTAGGAGTGGAATTAGATTTCCTAACTGTGTAGCTCATTGGCTCTTGACTTTTTACAATTCTGTACCAAAGGATACTATTGACTTTACTTGTTTGTAAAAAGATAATTTAATTAATACAACTGATTTGAATGTATGTGCCCCCATCATCATGTTGTATGGTATCGCTTGGATAATATCTTAACTGGATTGATGTGTTTCAAAAGGATAACTACTTAATTAAGATTGCCCAAGCAAGATTGGTTTTCATGTGTAATGTGAAGTATAAAGCACTTCCTTGCACCACTCAGTGTTATGGTTAAACTAACAGTTTTTGGGGGAGCCTCCTGCCCAAAAAAAGACTGCTGTCAACATTGTCTACTGTCTCCTAGTTAATAGGGTTTGTTAATTCTTACAGGTTCAGACACTACATAAGCCACGCTGACATTCTGGTGCTTTTTAAAATGAGTTTTTGTATAATCTTTTCATTTGTACTGTTTAGAAAATCCACACAAAAGAGCAAGGACAAATGACAGTATAAGATAAAAAGAAACTAACTGTACCTAACCTGTTTCAGAAAGAGCTTTCAGTAGTTATCTGTTTACTCATTCTAGGTGTGACAATAGTAGATGAAATGCTATTTTAAGATGAGTAGGCTTTGAGGGTTTGGGATGGGAAAGGGGAAGACTGTTTTGCTATTCTGCAGAGAATCAGGTTAAATAAACTCAGTCTGTCTTGTATACTGTAACACTAATTCTTAAAATATTTGGGAAGAGAATGTTTTAAGGGCTTATGCTGAAGCTGATACTTTATGCTTTTTCCTTGCTGTGCACGGAGTCTCATTAGCTCTTGCTTTGTACCTGTTTTGACCTAGTAAAGTTGCAGTGAGGCTTTCTCTAGAGCTTTACATCATCAGATTCTGTTTCCACCATTGTACTTAGAAGAAGCTGTAAATAAAGAAGGTTAAGTGTGATAGTGCTATAAATAAATGACAAATGCAGAAAATCTCGAGAAGGATCATGCCCATTTGTAGGACATGGGATGGGTTTCAACACAAAGTAATACGAAAACAATTCCTGATCTTTTTTGAACTCTCTCTTTGTACCATTGTTACCAATGTCTGAAGGGCCTCACTAATCACAAGGGACTATATTGAAACAATAAATTCAGCTTTATAAATTGCCATTACAAACCTAGTTCTGTACCGCTAATTTTTGCCTAGACTTCAGACTAGATGTGATCTTTTTAAAAAGTGTTAATCAAGTGGCAGTTAGGATTTCAGAACTGAACTGGTCTTCGGGAACCAGTTCAGTCTGTTTATACAGGGATTCTCGAGAAAGGAATCCCTTCTCAATGATGTTACATACATGCAAGGAGATACATTGATGTTTACTGTTGTAAACAGCCAGGAAAACCAGACTAAGAGTGGAGTAGTACAGTGTATAACCCTATGTTCATCCACAACCTTTGCGTGTGAGAGGATTCATATAAATTGTCACATATATCGTTAAAATTATATAGTGTGAATTGGGCAGGTTATTCTTAGCACTGCTTATGATCACTAGTGTAACACAAATTGAGGGTTTTTTTCTGTAATACATTCGCTTAATAGAACACTTGAAATAAAGTTAGGAATATGGGCAGCAACCAGACTTAATTTTTTTTTAAGTGTCATAAAATTCCCTGTATCTTGTCAGTAAGAGAGAGAGCAGTGATGTCATGGATCTAACAATAAGAGCCTGGGAAGGAAATACTTCCCAAGGTTTACAAAATGCTGCTGTTCTGTCTGAGGTCAAGGAAAAACCCTTACAATTGAAGAAGAGGGGTTAGATGGGAGTTCTGGAAGGAGTGAAAGAAGACAAACTTGATATAGTGTGGTGGTTAAGAGATTTCTTTGCATTGTTTTTGTTGTACAATATATTTGTTTTAAGCTGTTTCAACTTTTCTTTTTGAAGAACTTTGTTAATGCTATTTACCAACTGAGTACTGTGCCAGAATAGACAATGTCTTGTGGTAATCTGTTAGGAGATTATCTGACTACTGGTTAAACAGTGCCAGGTGTGCAAGGATTCATTCCACCACCTTCTCACAGGGGAGTCAGCGCAGGTGTCCGGGTTGTACCCCAGATTTTTGGTTCCAGGAGAGCAAGTCAGATGCATCCTAATAGTTCCAGGCTAGGCCTGGTCCAGGAGCACTGACACTAAACTTAATCACCAACAAAATCTTTAGAAAGAATGTCACACTTCATGCTTTGGCTCCTTTGAAGTTTGGATATTGAATTGAATTCTTATTTTAGTCAGTGAATTGGCCAGTAACGTCATTTTTCTAGGCTTTTATTCTTCAAATAAAACTAAGTCCTGGTATAACCAACTAACACTGTCATGAAAACTGGAGTTGTGTACAAACAAACCAAAATAAATGGAGTGCATCTTCCTCCTTCCCCAAGTGTGTTTCCTGTTTTCCAGTGCTACAGCTCATTGCCACATAGTTTTCTCAGAAGCTGAAACCACTTCTTAAGTGATTGGGTGTAAATAAATCAGAGTACACATTCTTGGCTGGATTTTTCTTCCAGACTACCTAACTATGAATTCTTGCGTGCAAGTGGTAATGCATGTGACTGATGAAGTTGATGTCACTAGAAAAAACATTTTGTTGCCAAACCAAGTCCATTTCTGCTATGTGTTCTGCAAGGGTCTAACTTTTCCAAAGCTGACATTTGTATTTAAATTATTTTCATATTTTCCATTCAACCTTTGCAGGTTGGTGCTGCCACTTGCCACTGAAGTTTGCTCAGTATGAACTAACCTCTTAGTTTCACATTAATGAAAGCTTAACTTACAGCACACTTTGAAAGTAGCTTTTAAATCCATGTGGCTCTTTCCCTTTATGCTTTCTTAATGTGAGCATCCACTGCCTTAGTAATTGCTCAGGACATGAACATACACTGACCATTTTCTGTGTTCTTTTTTATTTCTCTTCTGACTTTAAAGCCAACGATTTCCAGCTGTTGTGCAACAAGCTAGTCTTGTTTAGAGAAACTATAATTATTGTGATAACTAGGACCAGCTCCTCTGGGGAGAGGGTCTGAGAAGAGGGGAAGTTTGGAATAGTTTTAGCAAGGTTTAGCAGCTTGGGGCTGTGACAACAATACTGTGTTCTTCATGGCTAGAGGGGAGCCAATTATATTGGATGTAAAAAAAATGGGATGGAACATATGCCAATCTGTGTAACCCATTTTACACACACAGAGTTCATCAAATCTGATTAAAAACTATTGGGACTTTCAGCTTAATTTATCAATGAGTGGATTCCAGAAAATAGTGAAATGTACTTGATTATCAGTGATTACCAATGATTAATGGAAAGGCCTATCGGAGCATATCACCTGGGCCTTTCTGCCAATAAGAGATTTTTCCAGCTATGTGAGATCAGCGAAGGTATTTATTAGGCTTAGTGCCTAAAGAATTAGGTTCGGGGTTTTTTGTGGTTTTTTTGGTTGGTTGTTTTTTTTTTTTTTAATACTGAAGGATATGTTGTATTTGCAACTAAGCTGCTAAACCCCAATACTGTATACAAGGAGGTCACTTTAAAATAGTTCAAACCAGAGCTAATGGACTAATGAGCTATTTTTTCCAGGGAAGGGACAAGGATTTGCCCTCGCTCTTTTAATTGCTTAAGAAATGTTGGTAATACAGAAAGTTATATGAAGATGAGACCTCATCAGGAAATTTGTCTTTTATTAAAAAAAAAAAATTCTTAACACAAACAATATATAGCTTTTCAACTTCCAAACACTACATTAACACTAGCAAGTATACTAGAATTATTGCCAGAAAGACTGAATAGCAATTAATTTTGGCAGTTCCATCTTAATGTAAATCGTGAGAAATCTTTTTTGTGCATCTGCCTTTTGCAACAGGATGTTACATTGCAGTTTAGGTGAGTAATGAATCACAGGCTTCTGAGCCCTAAATTGATTTTTACCAGTTAGTTTTCTTGTTAACCTCTGAATATTGCTTTGCCGAAGAAACTTAACATGCTGGAGTTCCAGGTGAAAAGTAGATGTAAGCTCTCTAAAATATGAGTAACAACATCCATGAAAATACGGTCTGAGAGAGGAGAATGTGACCCTGCTTGGGGACAAATGAGTGTTTCACTGCTGAGAACTCTTTGCAGCTGAGTCACAGCTCCACATGCCTTTTTCCTTCCTTCAAACACAGTCTCTGTTTTAAGAGAGCTTTTCTTTGGGGGGAGGGGAAGGTTGGACTTAACTACAGATCTTAATTTAGGGATGAAAGGAGAGTGGGTGAGGAGGAAACAGTGCTTTCCTACAATGATGGGTTTATGTGCGCCAAGACAGCAGGAGCAGTGCTTTGGGCTTGAGTTCCCGGAAAAGGCAAGGCTTTCTTCTGCTTCATTAACAATTTATTAAATGTGGCTGCACCAAAAGGCATTGCTGTATGTGGATTTAAAGTGATAGAACAGGAAGGTGACCTATGACTGTATTGTTTTAATTATTCAATCCCAGTGAGATGAAGAATAAAGTATTAAATTTATCATATAGTCTTTAGCTTCCCCCAAAGAGCTGGCCTAGCTACAAGCAAGAATACCAAGGCAGTTGTTCTGTGTTTATTGGCTCTAGTATGACCGGAAAAGAGCCATCGTACTAACTCCAATTAGAAAAGACCTTTCACAGTTTCCTGAAACAGGCAAACTCGTCTGCCTGCTCCTGAGCCAGCTGCAGTGCCTGGGTAACTTGTGAACTGTTTACAACTGGCTCTAGCAATGCCAGACTATGCCAGGATTCTTCCACCAGTAGACAAAGATACTTCTCACCCCAAACCTGAAGCTAAGCAATGACCAAATGTTTGTCTAGAAGTACAATAGCAACTATTCATCCCAGTCATAGAGATGCTATGAACAACTTTATAGTTTTATAACCAAAATGCTTTTACGATGCAGTATAAAATTATGAACTTAATAGTTAACTTAGCTTAAACAGGCTGTAGCTTTGTTATTTTTTCCCCCAAACAAACAAAAAAACAAACAACAACAAAAAAAACCACACCACCAGTACAAAGAAGCTAATCCTAGCTGAGCCGCTCACTGGAATGACTTTAGCCAGATCACTCAACCACCTCATCTGTTAATCCACACAGAAAAAAAATCAAATTGAAGAAAAATTCTGTCTCACCAACTAGCTGCTTTTGTAGGCTAAGGTTGTCTTTTTTTCCTGTGTGAGGCCACGGAATTTCCATGTTGACTCTCAAAGACCAATCTTGCTTTAAAATAATTACACAGATCTCTGAAAGATACCCAGTTGTGAACCAGCACTTTGATGCAAGATCTTAATTACTTTGGCATATTTAGGAGTACCATAGTAGTGCTATTAGTTTCTTTATGCAGGACTTAGTTGTTCCTTAGAATAAAATGTTTACATTTTCCCCTGGCTATTGTTTCTTTTTGTGTTTTCTGTGAATGTGTTCAAAAAAGCGCCTCGTGCCCCAAATTCAGTTTTGGAAATGTGATTGAAAAAATAGCATATTTTGGTTTATGGTGATGGTGTCCAGCCTGACTTGAGCTGTTGCCAGATTGTAAGAGATAAGGGGCATACTTCCATGGGATAAGTTCAGACTTGGATATGATTTCTGTTTTGAGCACGGTCACAGGCCTGCAGTGTCATGCAAGGCAAATCTCTTCATCTGTTTGTACTCCATTTATGCAACTTAAATACTGCTTGTCTCTTTGTGTAAATAACTTACATATGGCTTTGCTCTTTATGTTTCTATACTACTTTATCACTGCTGTGAAGTTACCGCTTCAGTATGGCTTAGCAACAAAGCCTGAACTAAATTCTAGCTGGTGCATTGTAGTGAGGAAACTTACTTAAATAGCAGTAGTCATGATTGCACTGCTGGGCAGAAACAGGGGTTTTGAACAAACAGAACTTAGAAAAAGCAAAGAAACTAAATTATAAGTGTTCGTATGACTTTGCAGTTAGATGTTAGTTTAGAAATAGAAATAAAGGTGAAGATGACTAGAATAAGAGAGATATTTCTCATGACTTAAGATGGCTTGCAGAAAGCACACACATGCAAATAGGAATAGGTGTGGCATTTGCATGTTTTAGTTACATGATTGTGACTACTTCAGTTGCTTAACTGGATTTCCTGTGTGCCAGCTATTGCTGTGGTTGTCACTTTTTCCCCACTGTGTGCATGCACAAAACTCCCAGCAAAACAAAATCCATTGCTTTGAAGATCTAGTAAAGGCAGAATGCTTTTTGAAAGGTGGTGTGTAGCCTGTGGATGCAAAGCTAGGGTAGGCTTAAACTTGTCAAAACTTCTCCTGTTTGTTCTTTGGGAAGTTACTCTACAATTCTGCATTGAAGCCAGGAGGAAAATAATGTTTTTCTTAGAAAACTGACCATCTTCCTCCTTTGTCTTGTCATGCCAGGGACTCAGCTTGCTTTTAGTCAACATTGAAGTTGTTACCTCTGCTTCCTGTTTAATTTTATGCATTTTATCTATTCTATCATCTCTGTATAGATACGACTTTTTAAAAATGGTGTCCTTTTGTTGCCCTTCCCCTTCTATAGGTGGTAGCAAGATTCATTTTCTAGAGTCAGGAAGCATGTATGATACATATATATTGGTAGAAGCCTTTAGATTTTATTAACTGTCATACCCTATGTATATTTAACAATGCTTGTTAAATAATAGTTGCTCTTAGCAGTGGTAGACTAGTCCTGGAGAGCTGTAGTTTTGAAAGTGAGTTAATGATGTCATGTCACATGACATCATGCTGAGTTTTTTGCAGGCAAAATGGCTGTGAAGTTGTATGCTTCCAATGGAACTGCTTAGTTTGCAGGTACAAACACAGTTGCAAGGATTAATTTGTTTTGTTTTTCTTTATATCAATATACACATTTAGAAAGGTATTTTTAATAATTACAAAGGAGTGGTTTGAACTTTGGCTTTCATTGTGTCTTTTGGTAGTCTGGGAAACTGGCTTGTTGGTTGATTGTTTATAGAGCCGTAGCTGCATCAAAAGTGACCAGAACTGAAAAACTTGTATTAGAATAATGAATGTTGGCAGCTATCAGAGTTATATCAAAGCGTAAGTACAGGGGAGACCAGTGCTTTTTTGTCAGCTGTTAAACTCTCGTGCCTGAAGAGCTTATAACTGAGGAAGTAAGGTGCTTCTGGATAGCTGTAACCACGTAGCCACGACTGCCCACAGCCACTGGCTCTTCATCAGGGTTGCCTGACAAACCATTCAGAACCAGCATGGTGATCTGTTTTCAACCCCAAAGTTTTGACAGTAACTATATCACAATTGGGAATGTTTTAATTCATGTAAGAGCCTAAATATTCAACAAACTGCAGAGATTTCCACAGCATCTGCCTTAAATTAGTGCATAAATTAATAGAGCTGGACTGTGTAGTTGAGCATAATTCAATGGGAGTTTTCGCTCTGCTTAATACTTAACATGTTATCTCTCCTTTTCATTGTAGGCAAACTGAAGGATCTTGGGAATTTGGTTCTCCGCCCCTTTGGCCTGTCAACAGAAAATTTCCAGATAAAACAGGATTCATCAACTGGTTCATACTCAATCAATTTTGTTCAAAATCCAAACAACAATAGGTAACATTAATTAAGTCTAGTTCTGCTGGCTTTCAGGCTTTGTGACCGTGTGCTTGCACGTACCAATAAAAGGATTCAGCAAACATTCTTCACGCTCCCCAAGTGAAGATAAGACTCAAGCATATTCATTTCCCTGCTTGTGAAATTATTTACAATGTGGATGTAAAGTAAGTCATTTGACTTCTCTTAGTGATAAGTGTCCAGTGTGTGATTATTTCCCCCCTGCCTTGCAGTGTTTGGCTTGTCCAACAGTCAGGTTCATTATTTTGGCCCATTCAATGCTGGCAACAAAATTCTAGCAAGCAATTCAGTTGAATCAAAATGCCCACGCACCTGTAGCCAAGAACAAAGCCTAATGGTGTCTTGGGGAATTAATGAATCTAGCAGAAGCACTTCTCCACACTCAGCAGGTGGATATGACTGACAGCATGCATGGAAGCAAGCCAACCTCTTCTGTGGAATAATTTTTCTTTGTAATAAAGGCTTGGTATTTCTGTCGGTTTGGTTTGTGAGTTCTTGCCTTATTTCAGTCCTTCCCATGGTGGTATTGTTTTTAAAAGTGCTTATAGCCACCCACAAATACCATACTTGCAAGACATTAAATTGAAGCATTTGATTTTTTTTTTTTGTCTTGCTTATAGCAATATCAGTAAATTAACCTCAGGTCACTCTTACACCACAGTTTGTTTACTTTTTATTAATTTTTCTGAACATAACAAGGAAATTTTGTGCCTCTGTGTGTATAGATATATATGTGTGTATATATATATACACACACACACTTTGTAATGCTACCATAAAATTAATTAAACTTGCTTGTCTGAGATTCATTCATATTACAGATATCCATAATGGCAAACAAATAAGTGATCTTAAAGTTGATTGCAAAGGATCTTCATAGTGTACTAGACCTTGAAGACTTTGAAGTATCTATCTATCTATCTATATAGGTACTGTTGAAGTAGTTCATTCAGATTTTGGAGAAGGGGTGTCTTCTGTAATTACTACTTACTGTTCTGTATATTGATGCTGAAATGTTTACATTGGAGGCAGATTTTTTCAGTTGTGTCCATGCAGATTTCAATACATGATTAATTAAATAATTAGTGGTAGCTGCCTGTTGGCTATTAGTAGTTGTCTTAAATTTATTTCAGGAAGTCTCTTTGTGTGTACTTAAGGACTGAAGTTATAGAGCTCCAGTCTTTACACTGATATGCCTGAAAGGAATAGTCTCTCAAGCTAAGGTGTTCTTGGTGCTTTATTTTCATTTTGTCTCTGCAGCTGTGGAGGGGTTTTTTGATTGTTGTTTAACTCTGTCCTGCTGCATTTTCGACTTTGTGGTTACCTGTTTGTAAACTATCTCAAGTCTGCAGTGAGTGTGTATTAAGTCTATGGGAATTAAAATGTCATTGGCAAAAGAAGAGAGAAGCCCTAATTCAGAGTGAGGCCTGTGCAGCCTTTAACATCTTCTGCATAATTAAAATGTCACTTAAGTAAATAAGAGCAAACAGCCTCTAGGATTTCCACATGCTGAAACTGTAACTGTGCCGTGCTTTTACTGGAGTAAAGTTTCTAATGTGCAAGGCTGACTTTCCTCTACTAAAAAAGTTTGGGCAAACAGGTAGGAGTGTGGATGGGAGGTTTTAAAGAAAGATTTTGCTCCTCAGAGCAGCCACAGGGCAGCAGTGGCTGGAGCAGGGTTTGCCAGCCAGAGGCACTGTGGATATGAGGGAGACTGCTGGGAGGAGAAGTGTGCTCACACCCAAGAGGCTGTGCAGGTCTAGATAGACTAATTAGCTGTGAAACCACTCTGCTTTCTGAACTGAGCTCTTCAGAGTCAGGAACACTTATTGGGTTGGGCAGAGTGTTGGGACTAGTATAAATGTTAATAATCTTTCCTGAAACCTGGAATGCTACAGAGCAAAGATGTCCAAGCTGCTTCAAAGGAGTGCTGGAGCTCCTAAGCTTGGCTTGTGCCCAGACCAAGACACTCAAGTATGTCTGAATCCTGCTTCCCTAGAGCTCCTAGTTCAGCACGGGCCAGGTAGAGATGTCAGTTCTTGCTGTGGCAGGCTCCATGCTGCCTGAGAGTGGAAAAAGTGGCTGGGCCTGGAAGCAGTACAATCTGTTTGCACCTAGAGCCAGGCAGTTCACTGACACTTGAGTTACAGTAGCTAACTTTCCACAGGGGCTGAAGGGTGAGGAAAGGAGTTCATCTAGGCTTTTTTTTCATTTACCAACATTAGCACTAGTCCTGCATCACTGAATGTGAAACAGCTTAGGTCTATGTCCTGGATTTCACTCAACTGCAACATACATACACACCCTTAGAACATACATAAATGGAACCACTTTGAAGCTACTATGGATACTTTAAATTTTCTATATATCTTTGTTATTACCAAGTAATTGCTATCTTTACACACACTGTGTGTGTATATTTATTATTTACCAGTGTATGGCTGTTGTGCAAAGTTACAAGCAGTGGCTTTTAGCAACCTGGTACTTGTCTTACAAATGAGTTCAGTGACAAATTTTCTTGCTTCCATTCTGTTCCTGCTTCACAACTTTAAAGGGCTGGAGGGCTGCAAATATGCCTTCTTGGGTGGAGGCTGGTTAACTTATTCTGGAAAATAAAAGCACAACAGAACTTTTGAAATTACTACCTGCTGTGCAAACACAACATCAAATAAGTGTGCAGCTTCCCTGCTGGATGCCTGGTGTGTACCTATAGTTTTAAAATGAAGGGAAGAACAAATGAAGCTGAAGGATTGCAGCTGATTTGCTTTCCACACTTCTATTTGCAATTAAATTGCATTGTGTGAAAGAGGGGGTTAGTGTCACTAGAAATTGGGCAAACTATTACTGAGGACTCAAATGTATAGGTCATACCTACTTAAAGTACCACTCTCTAGCTAAAACAGAAACCTCTAAAATGCGTTATCTGCCATTACAGCAAGTTCTCCTCTAGGTAGAATTCCAATTAATTGCCTGAAAAGTCATTTTGCATTGTCCAAATCCTGAACAATTGTATTTGTTTTGCTCTTTATTTTTAAGGGATTCTTTTTTTTATGTCTAAAGTAGTCATCACAGCTGCCACCAGAAAGGTAATTGGTACTTCCTTCTGGTATAATTGGCCACAATTCCACCACAGTGCCAGGGTGTTTTGAGTCACACATGTTGGGCTTACAACCTCTAATAGGGAAAAAAATGTTTTATGAAACATAATCTTTTAAGTATAAGTGCTCTTAAACCAACGAGTTCCTTGCTAATTTGTTCCAATAGTTACTCACCCTTATTGTAACAAGCATGTGTCTTTTTTCCACTTTGTCTGTCCTCAGCTCCCAGCCGTTGTTCCTTCTTACTCTGCCTGCAAAATAAAAAACCTTTTAGTACCTGGCCTTTTCTCCCTGAACATGTTTACATAGTAACGAAGGGGCCTGCTGGTCTTCTCCATAAGCTGAAGAGACAGAGCTGCTTTAAGTCTCTCCCTACAAAGAACTTTCTCCAGCATTTCCATAATGTTTGTGTCTCGGACCTTCCTTTGTTTGACATTAGGAAGGGACATCAGAACTGACACTGAGATTTGTCTCCCTTCTGCTCTACACACAAGGCATGACATTCTTTCTTCTTCCTTGTTTATGCCCTCAAAGACTGTCTTAACCCTTTTGGCAACAGATGAGCTAATTTTTAGACTTCCACTCAGCCTTTTCTGGGATAGCTGAGATACAGACTCCCCTTTCCCACAGCTGTGGACATTTTCTTCCTTGTGTTAATGCAGCTAAATGCAAAATTAAGTCACACGTTGTTTGGCAGGCCTGGCTTACTAAGCAATATATGTTTTTCTGTGTGTTTCCCCACCATGCTGTTGCTTACCAGTGTTTTGAGGAGTGACTTTAGATTTGCTTCTCAATCAGTGATGAAAGTGTCAAATAGTATGAGGTCTAGCAGTGATCTGAGCAGAATCTCACAGGAAACATCCCTGTTTGAAGGACAGTGGCAAACTGTTTGAGATCTGTCAGGGAGACAATCTTAATCCACGTGTGCATCATTTATTTTATATTGTAGATCGTTATCTGAAATACTGCCTATACTGTGGAGTGCCAGGCCAGGTGATGCATCTTTATAATTAGACTTACTAAGCCTGGTTGAATGACAAGGTCTATATTTGATGGACTTTAATTGCATGTTTGCCTTTAATTCTTTATTAATGGATTTCTGATCCTGTTTTCAGATTCCTATCCCTGATGTCAGATTAACCAGCCTATATTTACCTGGGGTGTCATCTTTGCCCTCTGTTGCTCCACTGACCTGTCTCTGTATCCAGCACACATTAAAGGCGAAGTGGGTGAGCCAGTTGGCCATTTTAGGTGAAATATCTGGGCTTATTTTCAGTCCCGTTACTGTTCTGCCTGGTTGCTAACAGAATGGCAAATACATCATCCCACTTGCTTTAAAGTGAGAAATACCAAACACCAGTACTTCTATGGTCTGCAACAGCCACCACTGCATTTTGAGCACTGCTTTTGTTCCTAATAGATTAAAATTTCTCTTGTATCATCCTTATCTTTGTTAGTCATGTCTTTTTTAAGCTTTCCTTATCAAGGTTGTATTCTCTTACATCAAGTTTATAGCCACTACCTGTTTTGTCTTCCCATATGCATTGTTTTTATTTTTTAATTGCTGCCTTCCTATCACTGTTGAATCTCCTGGTCATATAGCCAAAGATTACCTCATTTTATAGTCTTAAAAACATTTTATATTTCCTTTGTCTAGCATCTTAGAAACTTACATTTTTCTTTTTAATTTTCTTATTTCTAGTCAAGTTTACCCAGTTTTTCCTTCTAGTTTTACATTTTTTTTAAGCAGGGGTAGAAATGGAAAAAAATATGTACATTTATATGTGGGTAGAAGTGCATAGATCTGTGGGTAACTCCAGACTCTCTGTCTATAACCACCAACTTCCAGGACACTGATTTTTTTCTCTAGACATTATAATATCGCTCAAAGTAACATATCCAGGATCTCATATTAGAAAGCCTTTCTAGAAATAATTCTAGGAAACTCAGAGTGCCCAGTATGTCTCCAGCAGTTTATCTTTTCATTACAAGGGTGCTTGAAAAGTAGCTCATCTGTTTTCTGGTGGGCCCGTTAGTCCTGTTTCCTGAGCTTCATCATCACACTTGTTGATATTTGGTAGCCATTTTAGTCTACAGTATTTAAAATTGCTGCTGCTTCTTCCTTCACTTACCCTTCCTGAATAGGTAATTGCCAGTCCAGTCATTTAAGTCATTCCACTGCATTGCCATATTCTAAAGCTTATATCATTATTTTTTCTCAGTTGTGAAACTGTGCAAATGTTCTTACTGTACAGAAATATTAGGAGTAAGAATGAGGAACTAGAAACCTCTATGTGCTCTCTGATAATTCAGTACTGGTTATTTACAATGCTAAATTTCAGGTTATATTACTTTTGTTACTGCTACCTCTTCCTCTTCATATGTGATAGGAGCAGGATACTCAAGAGCGCCATCTTCACCCTCCACTTCTCTGCTGCCACTCAAGCCAGCTCCACCTCCTGAGTCAGACCTGGACACAGAGTTCAGAGTGGGTGTTTGAGTTAGCACAAAACCTAAATTACTAAAAATCCAGCAGGTGAGCTGCCCCAGCAGGGCTTGCATGCTGGACTCAGCCCAGTCAAGATGACCTTCCCCATGATGGAGCTCTCCATGCCATAAACCCAAGACATGCAGTGAACTACAGCCGTTTCCAGCGTCTGTCTTCATTTATTCAAGGGATCGGAAGAATCGCTGAGGTTTTATAAATAACTTTACAGGGTCCCTGTAGTGTCCCATACTCAGTAATTCAATCTGTTCTCCTTTCTGTGGTTATCCCCAGTAGCAGACCCTTGCTGGGTCTCTGTAACCCAGCCAGCCTTGCACTTCCATGCTCAGTGGTGGCCGACTCGCAGGGCTTCTGAAATTGACATTCCACAAAGCTCTAAGGTGTATACGTGGGTTCCTGAGAAAGCAAACACTCACTTATCCCCAGAGAAAGCCTTATCTTACTGTCTCCTCAGCAAAGTGCAGCTATCCGCCCAGCTACAGAGAAGGGCTCCACAAACCTTGTTAAAATCCTGTTTGTTTTTATTTGACATCACTTTGCTGCAGCAGCAGGTGGGATGCCCTGAGAAGGTCTCTCCCCCTTGGCCCCAAGGCCACACCTCACCACATACCCTTGCGAGCAAACCTGACAGAACATCACGACCAGGTTGGCAGAGGAACAAACCCAGGGTCGTTTCTGTTACCGTGCAGTGGACGCCCTTTTGCTTTTGGCTCTTTCTGCCCTTGGCAGTGTGCAAGGCCTCATCCCCTCTTTCTACCACCACCTTGCTCCTTCCCGCCTGCTCTTGCCTTTTGGCTCCTCAATGAGGAGATGCACCGGATCTGTCCCTTTCCCCCGTGTACGTGGCGCAGCCGTGCTGCTGCCCACCTCTGCACGCTCTCGCCTTCCCTCAGCCCCCGGCATTAAACCACAAACTCGGGTGGGCTCCCTCAGCTGCGGCTGCCAACCCGCGCGGGCTGTGCCGGCTGCGCACCCTGCTGCTCTGCGGCCACCACCGAGTGTCCCGGGCAGCGTGTCCCATCTCGCCTCTCGCTGCTTCTCCTCCCAGGTCTCCTCTAGGACCAGCGCCCCTGCTAGCAAATTAACCTGGCTCCACGGAGCAATGAACTGTCGCTTCAGACCACTTGTACCCTCAGCGGCAGACTGGCAGGCAGCTTGGCTGCACTGCGTCCAGCACAGCTGCCTGCCCTTAACTGGCATTACCAGAGCACCCAGCTCTGAGGCAGGTGCTATAAAACACAGGACAGCCCAACGCGTTCCAAATCAGGAGTAACCAGCAAAGCAAAGTCCATCAGTTTCCCCTAGGAAAAGAATAAAATCAGGTCCACAAAATGAGCTCAGCTTGCAGGGCACTCTCAAGGGACATAAAACATCGGTGACCTGACCTGCACAGGCTCTGCCGAACCCCTGGGAGCGTGGTGCTTCTGCAAAAGGCTGCTTGGGCGAAAGCAGTTTTTTTCCAGCTAATTCTGGATTCTGACTGCGAGCGTCCCAAGGCCTGGCCTTCAGAGGAGCTGAACACCTGTAGTTCCCTCAACCTCACCAAAGATTTGGGGTATTTAGCATCTCTTAAAAGAAACAAACAGAAAAAAGCAGCTCTCCATTCTCATCATAAGATCTGTCTCCCAAAACACCAGCCCCAAGTGAGGCAGCAGGAGGCAATACTTGAAAAAAAGAGGCCTTGGGACTGACATATGCCATGCCCATGACTTACCATAAGCGCAGTGCTGCCAATCCCCTCCCACCCAGCTATTAAGCAGGAATCTGAAATCTCTCTCAGCTCATTGCATTGGGATATTTAGGATCTGATAGAGCACCAACATTCGACACTGAATCCTTCCTTCCTTGATTAGCACATTTCAGCACAAAACTTCCTTGAGATTTACCTACCTCTGATTAGCACAGACATAGCTGGAGAGAAAGGAGAAGCTGCTGGTCACCAGTTCCTAGGCTTTAATTAGCTGTGTTATTCCCAAGGGATTATTGCAACGGCCAAGCTCTGTTGCCTGCTGCTGCAGCCAAGAACCAATTATATCGAAGTGCCACCTCTTTTTAACAGTAGGTAAAGATGTGTAGGGGCACATTTAATGTGCAGCATTAATACGTTGCTCATTCACAAGCTTTCCCTGTTTGGAAGAATCCCAGCATTTTCTTGTTCAGCATCTTAATTTTTTTTAAACCTGTGCAGCCTCCTGCTCGAAAGGATGTAATTGCTGGGGAGTATCTTTTATCAGCAGAGGCTCTGGCTAGCCTGTTTGTCTGCCGAGGCGCAGTAAATTGTCAGGCTCTCTGCTGCTGTGGCATTAAGCCAGAGTCATTACAGCCTACCCTGACAAAGCAAAGTCCTTTATAGATTAAAGGTTCTAAAACAACTGAAAACTAAAATAAACCACATTTTTCTGATTCTGTGTGTTCAGTGGTAATCCCCCCCCAGTTGGAAACCTCACCATCTGCAGCTAGGAATCCAGCCTGGAGGCCCCAGACCTGCCCGTTTCTCATCCGCTAGTTCTGCGAAGATCATTTACAAAGCCAGTATTCCTTAAGCGGACGCAGCAGAAAGAGGTATTCTAGCCTGACTGAGACTGTTACTCTGGTCCTGGCTCCCAGTACTGCCTGCACCGCATCAGTCAGCTCCCTGCAGTGACTGGGCGGGCACTGGTCTGTGGGTGCACGAATGTGGGTCCCCCACAGCTGCTGACCAAGAACATGACCCTCCACCAGCCACAGTAAATGAGACTTCAACTGCTCAGGCATTAGTCATGCCCGTTCATCTGGGATAAATATGCATTGTCGGACAGGTTTTTTTTCTTTTCCGTTTCTAACTCTGGCATATAAAATGCAGCCTGTCTCTGGTCCAGCCCCCTGCGCAGCAGTGCGGGAGGTGCTCCTAAGCAACACCCTCGCTGCAGACTGACGCATCGGTGAAGTGAGATGTCAGGAAGAGGGGGGGGAAATGGTATTATCTAGTCTAGGCAGCAGCTTTGTGCCTGGCTGCTGGAATAGCTTCCTAAATGTATTCCTGGAGTGGTGCTGGCAAGTGCCAAGCGATAGAACGGGTCCCTGGAGAGGCAGCAGGGCTGTGGGCTCTGCTTGCCTAATTGCATTTGAGCACAGCTTCTCACAAGTGCATCTTTCTTTATCTCGGTGAAGACTGACACATTTCCATTAGCTTATTTGGCTGTGGTGCTCCATCATGGGGCACTTTTCTACCTGAGGAAGGAGGAACTGCAGTATTTGGAAACTTTGGTAAAGGAGGAGGCTGGAAGCTGACAGATTTACTGCCTACGGCTACAGCCCCTGACCTACCCTTGAAGCGACAGTTCTCTCTGTGCCCAAATGTATTTGTGTGTCCCTGCTCCAAGCTCAAATACAGCTGAGGCCATGGTATTTGCAGCCAGCAGCAAGTTTACTAAGCCAAGATGAGACCAATGGCTTCTGATATTTTGCAGTATTAATGAAAAGGTGTATGATGTATGGCTACCCCAGCCCCTGTTCTCACAGCTCATTCACAATGTTGCCTTTCTAAAGGCAAACAGAGCAAACTGAGTGAATCACGAGAGGATTATCCATATCTATCTTTGCAGTGTTAGTATTTCTGGGATCTTATATTTAGCATGGTCCAGTATTCATCCTTTTACAACTCTGGAGTCCCCAGCCCCTTCCTCTGATGGCTCAGAGTACTTCAGTGTTTGAATGAGCCCTCCAGCAGGCACAGCCTTAGTTTAATATTTAATGACCAAGACAACCACATTTGGAAATTCCAGTCCCTAAGCTCTTAAGATGCAGAGCTCGCTCTTAGCTGAAAATCTGGATTTCAAAATTAGAAGTACCCCTCCTGGGCTTTGAATATTTACCCCAAATTCAGAACACCCAAAAAACATCCAGAGGGGTGTCCAGCCTGCCCAGTGTGGTGTGCCCACAGCTTGTGCTCCAAACCCAGCAAGAGAGTAAAAACAAAGACCACAGAAACACTCAAGGGAAAAGCAAGAGCAGAATCACAAAGTCAGGTTACAGAATGCGAATAAAAACCAGCTGCCAGCACTGTATGAACCAGCAAACAATGTGATCCTTTTCCTACTGCCACCCAGCACATGCTGAAGCTCACCACGCACTGCCTTCAGAAAGCCCTGACTCCACCCGCCCTCCCTGCACGAAGAGGCAGAACAACAAATCCACCTATGAAGACTTGAGCAAGGACAAGTGAGCAAGAGAAAAAAAAATGACAACAGTGAGCAGCAGTTGTACCAAGGCCATATGCCCATTGGCTTGTTTCTGCCCCGGCAGTTGCTTACTTGCTAGTACTGCTGCGTTGTGCTGCTGACAGTCTCTTTGCGTGCTCATTAGCATTTGGCAATTTGAGCATTGCTTTACCTTCGATTGAGCAAAGGGATGAGCTGCTTTTCAAAATGGCTTAAGTTCTCTGCTGCACTATGGGTGTTCCTCGCAACGCACAACCACACCTCACGTGTTGGAGAATCCTTCCAGCCTGGTGGCATTCCCAACCTTCCAGAAAGTACAAAAGCATGAGAAGGACCTCGCCATGCAAATCTCAGCAGCCCTTTACACTCTTAGCAGCCTTGGAGGATACTGTCAGTCAGGGAGATTAGCGCAGGGAGCACAAAGGTAATGCGAGAGTATCCCTTGTGTGATTTCCTCAACCGCAGATGAGGCTTCAGGCAGGTGACTGTTTGCATCCTCCCACTGCACTCCTCACCACATAATGCTTAAAAATGAGTATGTGACAGTGTCTGAATTTCCTACATCATCTCTCTGTTATGGATCTACCCAATTCCCTTAAGAAATCTACCCATTGGTCTCACCCTAAAAGAAATCTTATTTCTCTGTATGGATCCCTCACATTTTAGCTGGCAAGCTATCACAAAACCCTCCATGCCAGGAGCTGCACAGAGCAGCTGCTCCGTGCACTTTTGCCCTCATTAAGTATCACCCTTCTGATGCTTCAGGGCAGCAGTAAACACTATTACCGAGCAGCATTGTGTAGGACTGGCTTCATCGCTGAAGGTTGGGTTACTTTTATACTTTTGTCACCGAACTACTGGAGTGAAGATTAATCAATGGAGTAATTGCAGAACTCTGAAATCTGTCTGGCTAACCTCTCTTGTGGGCTTCACAGTCACGCAGCAAATCCAGCAGACTCCCACAGCCAGACGCTACCAACACAATGTCACAAAGGAAAAGCCATTAGTGAGCAATTACATTTCAGCAGGATTTCCCCTCTCCCCACGGCCTAATGAGGATAACCAATTCAAGAGGAACTGCTGCAAGGATGAATGAATAACGAGAGAGAAAGAGGATGGGAGTTCCTGTAATCCAGACAGAATAAGAAACAACTCTGTGAAGGAAAAAAACCCCACATATGTTGGAGCTCTGCTCCAAGCAACAGACAGATGTGGACGTTTGCTCACAGTTACAGGAGGCACCAACTGGTCTCAAAAGCATCACAGAGGCCCAGGGCCAAGACAACAGTCGCTACAGACAGTGTACATGCACACAATCCCTTCACTCCAGAAGTTAATTCAATTTTTGGGAAAGAATTCTGACTATTGACAACAGGTCACTGCAACAAAACACCTTACTTACAAAAGGGTTAGTACCTCTGTATCACCCACTACTTCCTGGTATACTGTGTGCCATTAAAAAAAAAAGTTCCTTATAATAAGAACTTCCTAGAAATCAACTTTACCTGAGCAGCTTATTTTTTGTTTAACCTTGGAGCTCAACTAAAATTAGATACATTTTCTTTACAGTAATAAAAATGCAAGTGGAAAAAATCTATGTAAATGCTACCTTCTATTTAATGGGAGAGTGCAACTCTACAGATTCTGCCATTTGAAGAAATACTTGCCACTATGGCCCTCCTCTGACCGCGGTGCTGGCAACAGAGAGCTCCGGTACAGGAGTTAGTTGTTACAGCACAACCTGTTCCCCCTCCTATAGGGCACCATGGCAAGATAACGCAACTCAGTGCAAGGCATTTCTTCCCTAAATGGTGAAATGCCCAATTACACTTACCTGCAATGGACAGACTTGTCTGAAACTGTTAGTATTGCAGTAAAAACCAGACAAAGGAAAGATCAGCAGGCAGCGCACAGGTATTCAAGGGCCCAGCGCTTTTTCTGTTTCAGCTGCTTGGTGCCTTGCTGCTGCTGTGATGGCACAGACCTCGCAGTGAGATTCACTCACAGTGAGATTTGCTCTTCCCAGCAGAGCTGGGGGAGCCCTGAGCTTGCCCAGCCCTCACCAACTGCAAGGGAATCGCCTCTGCAAGGGGCAGCAACCTCTTCCCATGACATCCACCTTCCTCCTTTAACTGGGACTTAGCGTGTCTCAGTTGCAGCCGTGGAACAGAGCCACCACGGCTTCTTTGTATCTGTCTCTACAATGTACACAGAATCTTTTCTTGCTAATTATACAAGGAAAAGTTTTTTTCCTATTGCTTGTGGGAAGCATCCGGTTGGTTGAGCATGACTTGGTACCTTTTAGCCACTGTGGTGAAAGGTAAGGTTGGATAGAGACTTGCCCAGGTGATAGACTTCCAGCAGTGGACCAGTAACCTCAATTTAATCATTTGTTTAATTCAGAAAAAAAAAGTTAACATAAATCAAAGGCTTTTGGGTCAAGGACTGATAAAACAAGGAAGTTATGACATCAAAATATTATTCAACATTATTTCCCTTTAAAAGAGCACTGAAAAAAATCAAGGCTTTATTTGAATAAATGTTACACAACATTCTTTATCATTTACTTCTCAGCAAACCTTAAAGGGTGAATCATATTTTCCTCATTCAAGTCTACAAAATGAAAGAGGCATAGTGACCATTCAATATACAGACAAGAAGGTAGCACGGAGCAAAGCTTAAATATTAAGCAACTAAAGCAAAAAAGTGAAAAGCAATACATTACTGTAATTCTCTATCATTAGAATATCCCTGACAATTTCATTTCAAAATGAAAATCTGGTTTCAAACAAAATGGCTGCAATACTGTCTGTGAAAACAAACGCAAATACAGTTAGCTACCTTGTCTATTTTTATGCTATTTGCTTATATACCCATATTCTCCAATGCAGAGACCTGCATCTCTCTTAATTGTATTTTTTATATTTCAGCTGCTGTGCACAAGTGCTCACAAAGGTGAGGAAATAAGAGCACTGGTTAAGAGTCAGATGTCACACAGGCAGGCACTACTGGCTTCTACTTACAACATCAATCAGTTTTCAATCCAATGTGCAATAACCCTGCTATTACAGTCCTGGGCCTTTTTCCTGAGCAGAAACTGTTTTGTGCCATGTTGTTTGGTGGCTTCTTTTTTGTGTGTGTGGATAAAAATGTAATTTATTAGGCCAAGACCCTCATTCGTTGTCAATACAATCGGGGTTTGGTCTGCGGAGGTGAAAGGCTAGCACATACACGACATCAAATCGCTTCCCCTTTCCTCAAATCAGATGTCTTAATTTTTCTAATTTGTAGTCAAATCTCAGGCCATGAACAGGATCAGACTGCTGATCCTCTTCAACTGGTGAAAAGGAAAAGCACTGTAGAAGAAACATTAATCTCAAAGTAAAAAAAATATTTGTAGTTTATTATGCAAAATGGTACAATTTGAACCTACTGTACAGCATTATACAGCTATTTTTTTAAGAAGTAGGCAGTAAGTATTCAATTTCTGGCTTTATACTCAGAATTTACCTCTGAAAAATAGAAACTGAACCAACACGAAGCATGAACTGCCTCAGCATGTGTGTATCGCTGATACACCTATCCTGGATTTGGATGCCTGTCTCAGCCTCTCACTTCCCCCCTTCTCCGCTTGTTTAACAAGTATAAACCTGGTGCCAATATCAAAGCCAAACAATAGAGTTGTCCTAACTTCAAATTCTATGTGATTAATTCAGGCTCCATACACGAAGGCTGTGAAGCTGCCTTTGTGCTGATACAGATGCCTCTCAAAGGTATCTCTTTATTTAAATGATCTAGACAAAGACACTCTATTTTCTCCAATCGAATCAGGATATTAGTAAGGAGGAAAAGAGTTTACTATAAGTCTTTTCACTTCTATAGAAACAAAAATTTGTCTTTTAGTAGATTATGTGCACATTTTCATTTCTTCAAAACAAATAATTATTTTCCCAGGTTATATAATAAATCCCCTGCTAAGAACTTTGTCAGAAATTATATTGCTGAGAAAGTGTGCACACAATGTCAAATAATTAGTGACAAATAAATTAATATTTAATAACTCAATATTTCAGCAGCGTGTCCAGCATTCACAAGCTCCACTGAAATAAGTCTTACCAAACACCTTTGGGGGAGGGGAATAAAATGGATAAAACCCACTGGGTTTCTTTTTTTGATTTACAACTATTCAAAGTCGGCAATGCAACTCAGATCAACAACCATCAGAAACACTAATAAAACCTTTGCTCTACTAGTTACCTATCTGAAAGATATTTATGTCAAAAGGAAAAATTAACCCATGATTTGAAATAGAAATGCCATTCCATTTAATCACTCTCCATTCATGATTCCCATCTCATTATAGTATTATAAGCAAAACACTGTTCTCTGCGTTGTAGCCCTTCTTAATGTCATTCCACAATCCTCAATTCCCTAAGTGTTACAATAGCATAAATAAAATGCAACCATATTCACACAGAAGGAGCTTTCCCATAATACAGAGATACATGGAGTTTGTGGTCACTGTCCTTTTCCATCACCTCTATGGGAAATATTGGTCTCATATAGCAGGACTGTTCATATTTTACAATACAATTGGTTTTGGACATGCTTTTGATCACAGATCACAGCTCTGCTAACACCTGCACTAAATACTAACTAAGCCTCATAGAATGGAAAATTGCAATGCTAAAGTTAAGAATTAAAATAAAAGTTCAAAAGTTACAGTCAACTTCCCAGGCAATTGGCTCCATCACTGGCACCTATCAAAACATACAAACGTGACTGTCACATTACAAAAAAACCCAGTTATTTGCAGTGATTCTTCATACTAATAATTCAAGTGGTTCATTGCATGTAAGTGTCATATAGTCTTTAATAATTTCATGCGTCATTTATTGCAAAAAAGTTTTATAAAATATTTCCTAACATCTTTTTAAATTTTAAAGAAAATGTACATTAGGTACAGATGCCCTAACAGGGTGCAAGGGGGAGCTTTAACATATTTACCCCCTTTCCCCTTCAAAAAATGTTTACTACTTGGTGAAGATATCAGAGGAAAAATAGGACAATTCAGTCTCAGATTTCTTTCAGTCCTGATGAGCTGGTGCTCTTCGTGGCAGTGTAGTGAGGTTCCATAAAAACAGCAGTTGACTAGTGTCTCTGAGCTGAAAAGGGGAGAGAAAGGGAAAATGGTTAAAAGTCTTCCAGTATACATTGCAAAAGTAGGTAAGCAAAATCTCAGGTGGCCAGAAAAGTTACCAGTTCACCTGCTTTGTGCATCGTGTGCAGAAGGCAAAAAAAATATATATTTACATTATCACAAGACATACACAAGTGAACAAAGTCCTCAGTTGACTGGAGTTTTAAGAGAAGCTACCGTACCAATCTGTGTTATATCTCACCCCGTTTCAGCATCCAGAGAGAATTTCAATTTTTAAAGATGTTTAAAGATAGACAACAAAGGAGGGAGATTAATCTACAAAGTCTATACGATGATTTGTAGTTCACAATACAAAGCTAAATCTGACACTATAATGCCATTCCAAATGCAAGACCTAAGTGTGCACGGGAGCACTGAAGTATAAAGCTGCTAATCATGTTTCTTTTCCGTTACTGCTTATGTTTTCCCATTTGCTCCATAGAACTAGAAAAAAATGATGATAAAGCAGATAGAAGCAGTCCAAGTAATATCTACTGCATAAGACCACTACCAGTCAGTAACCATTTAAGGTAGTGCAGAACCTGTGCAGTCTGCACTGACCTGCCTCTTGCATAGTGTGGAGAAAACATTGCTCTAGAATAAGCCCAGTTGGAGGAGACCTCTGGAGATCATCTGCTCCAACCCCTTTGCTCAAAAAACACACAGGAGAACAAAAAAAGTTTCCAGCAGGACCAGGACAGTCTTGTTGATTCCTTTTACCATTCTGTTGAGCTTTTGACTGCTAGGATTATTTGAGAGGTACATACACATTTTACAGTACTGACAACAGCATTGTGAATAACACAACTGAATTTTAAAAAAGAGACTCATAGCATGGGCAGGAAAATCCTAAAGTTCTTTCTAAACAGACAACTCTTCTGAATAGTATCCAGAAGAAATATTAAAAAAAAGAGAAGTAGGAGAGAGGAATTTGTGAAAACAGTCCTACCACAAGAGGAGGCATGGAAGACAAAGGGAATAACTATGGAGTTTCTCAATTGCTCAGTTGCTCACTGTGCCACAAAAGGACAACATAAACCACAAAAAAATAATTCATTTTATATCCTATACAATGCAGTAGAATTAAAATAGGAATGAAATTTTGGGAAAGTTTAAATGGAAGCAGTGAGGACTAATTATGAAATTTAACAGATCCAGGCAAAGATGCACTGAACTGCTATATGCTGACAGTAGACTAGCAGGCATTCATTCCAATACCCAATAGGTCCTCATTTGGGTATGATACTCAGAATTGATACATAATGAAACCTATTTTTGCTATGGTCCACTCCAAGATGCATGAGATAAACCTGCAGAGCCTCTGCAAAGAGAAGGTGCGAGACAAAGTTCCACTGTATTCAATAGTACTTACTGTTGGTGCAGGTAACTAAACACCACAGTATTCCAGGCTGCAAAACAACCAATACTGGGTATTAAAGCATACAACCAATCAGAAATTATCCAAAATAAGATTAATATTAAATTAGCATTATGTATCCATGAAGTCTTGCAAAGAGAAGCTTTTATAGTATGTCAGAGAACCAGACTCTACTCAGAAATATCAAAAAGCCCATAAAAAGTTGGATGACAGTTCAGCCAGTATGTCCCAACACCCGCACTTCCATATTCAAGCCTCAGTGACACTGTTACTAGCCAGCAAACTTCTGTGATCTACAAAGGAATAAACAAGACAAGAATTTGGTTCAGTTATATGAGCATGTATACAACTACTACTAGGTCTAAGGAAACAACCAGTTCACTTTAACACGGGTGTTCCCTCATTCTGATGGCAGGCAGTTTTACTTTTCACATCCCATCTACCAACTTAGCAATCCATGCAGTTGCAGTGATTTTCAGAATCAATACTTGGCAAAGTCCGTTCGTTACAAACCTGGCACTCGTGCTCCTGTGCAAGTCAGTTCCTACAGCTCTCTTTTACTCTTCGATTCTTACCGTTGAGAGATTCCAGAATGCCCTTAGCGAGCACCAGGAGCTTTGCTTCTCCCACTGATGTTTACACACCATCCCTAGTGACTCCAGAAACATTACTAGTCTTATCCTCTATTATAGTCCAGTCTTCTGTTTTGCCAGCAGCAAATCTCAGTTTATAAAAACTGAAACCAATGCATATTGAATATCTAATCCCAGACCTAATGCAACAATATAGTACTGGATCAAACTTTTTAATGTTAATAAAGTAAGAATCATGACTTCTTCATGTAAATCAAGCTCCCTTTACAGCAACTGTATGTTCTCCTCACTGCTCTATTTCTTTTCCATGTCAAAAAAAGATACAAGAGACATGCATACATCCATGACAGATCTAAGCAGTAAATACATATTCAGGCTAGAATTCCCAATAATGTTCAGTATCTGCTTGGCTTTAAACATGTGCTTTAAATTTCCTTACGGACTTAGGCACACACTGGAAGTTAAGGAAGCTTGTTAAGTGTTACTCCCTCAGATCAGGGCTTTGGGGGAAAACAAACAAACAAACAAACAAAAAAACAAACAACAAAAAAAACCCCAAAGAAAACAAACTTAATTTCCTAGAAGAGTGGCTCCCTAACTCTGGTCCATATGTCATCTGTGAGTTTCTCACAGATTTTCCTGCTCATGTTTTCCATTCTTTTCCTTGTTTTAGGTGCTGAACTTCTTTAAAAAGACTAAAATGTTACAAAATTCTTTCCTGATTTTACTTTTACACATCAGCAAAGGCAGGAAGCCATGTCTACAATCACAAGAAACAGATGAACTGCCCACAAGGTAGATCCTACTAAGATGTGATCCACATAGTAAAAGTATTTGAGGATTGCTGGTTTAGGAGACAAACACTTTTATTTTTTTTTATTACCTGTAGATTATACCTGTCAAGTTATTTAATCTGATCATGTAACAGAAACTTCAAGAAGCAAGCCTAAAGAGAAACTTAGCATAGATCTTTCCAATAAAATATGTATCAATCCTGACATCAGGTTAGCTCAGGGCGAACAGCTGTATCTGAAGTGTTCAAATAGAAGAGGGAAATAAAATAATAGGTAGCTCATTACCTCTGTCCTAACCTGCTTTGCATATGATTAGTTGATAACATAGTACACCCTTCACTTAAGGCAGGGCTTAAACCAGACAGACCTGCCAATTTCACTGATAACTTCAGTGTCCCCAGTCTGAATCCACAGTGGTCTGTCAGACACTGTAAGGGAGCAGCAGGACTTGTCAGTCTGATGTAAAATGCTGACATTTGTTGAGACCTATGGTAGAAAAAATCCAGTTAACAGGAATAAAGAACTGACTATGGTTTAGAAAACAATTAACCTCCTTGCCTGCCTGAATTCTTACTGGGTGTACTACTTCTGCTTTCCAGACAACAGCATACCATGAAAAGATGTTAAAAACTCACGGAAAACTCAGATACCAACTTTTTTTGAGCTTAAACTGGACTTTACCAGGAGAGTTAAAGGGAAATTACACATCATTTAGCAAAAAAACTAGCAGACAGCAAAGGCAGGAGTATATGAGATTAGGCTCTTCAGATACAGTGACTGAAAAATAAAGCCACACACGTGCAGTCACATATCTTATTCTCCTTGTACTGTGGAGGACCATTTCTTACCCTGCGGATTTCCCTGGTGTGAACCACGCGGAGCAGGGACTGGCGACCCAGAGAACAAAAGGTACAAAGAGCGGGGCTGCCGCAAAGGATGAAGTGTCCCTGGGTCCTCACAGACAGTGACACTTGCAAGCCACCTGCATCGGCTCAATATCCGTGTCATTAAATTCTCCAACCCTCATTAATGGAGCAAGTTGTCTGTTTTATCAGTCATTCAGTGAGTTCATTCACTTCATCGTGTAATCCACAATTTGTAGGTCAGTGATAGCAAAGCCTAATCCTGAGGGTACGGCTCTCCAGTGATGTACAGGATGCTCACAGCAGTCTGGACTCTGTTTTGAAGCAGTTTCATTCAACTGCTGGAGACTATGGAGTCGTAAAAATTACCACCAGTAATAAATATAAGCATATGTGTTAGGACAAGCACTGATGGGGCTTATGGCCTTCCACCACTGATGTCGTGAACGTCTGCCCCACTCAACTGCATTTTACACAGCCGCTCTCCCGGGAGTCATCACTATACTGTGGATTCTGATTTTTTTTTTGCTGTGAAAATTTTCACAATCCTGTGTATTCACTAACGTCCAAAGAGAAGCAGTGCCTTTGAAAGTATTTGCTTTTCTCTACAAAGGAAAAGCAGAAAGACAACAGGCAGCCATCAAGAGGAAGAAAAGGCAGCCTAGAAGGATAAGGAAAGTAAAAATAGCAGTATCTCCCATCACACACTGTGAAGGAGAAGATACATAGCTCTTAAAGTAGAGAGCCCAAATTTAAAATTACAGTAACATATATGCCACTTCTTTAGGGGACTAATACTTTGTTTATATGCAAAACTATGTAACAGAAGAGAGTACATGTTATTTTACTGCTACAGATTCAAATTGTAACTAGTTAGGAAGAGTTAAAATAGGGTTCTCTTCCAGATAATGAATTACTAAAAAGCAAGCAGAACTGTTGCATTCCTCTACAGCTCAAGACAATCTTCAAAAACAGGGCCTCAACTACAAGGAAAACCAAGAGCAGTAACACATTTTTCAGTTTACATGCCTAATTCCCTGAAATATATAACACAGTATCAAGAATTTCTAAAACCCAGCCAAAACCAGCTTTTTCATATAAATGTATCAGAAAATATTAGGTCTCTAAATTCCTCAACACTTGAAAAATCTCAAGGAAAGATTTCCACCACCCCACCCCCCCAAAAATAATAAAATATTGCTAATGTGATATTCCAACCAAAAAATATTCAATGCTCAAAACCCTCAGCTATGATTTTTAACAGCAACTTGTGGAGAGAAAAAAATCTGGGTTTGTTTTTTTTGTTGTTGTTTGGTAGGTTTGGTTTGTTATCTTCCCTTGCAAAAATACAGGAAAACAGGTTTGCTTTTTTCCTTTTTTTTGGGAGCAAAGGTAGAGGGGGACCTATTTTTAGTACTAAGCCTTCTCTCTCATTTTTCTTGAAGGACTCAGGAATCAGGAGTGATTTGGGAACTTTCACAAACACACTCCCAATGTCTTTCATGACATCCAAGTTAAATGAGCATCACGAAACCAGTAAAAGTAACCTGATGTTAGTTTCCTTCTCCTATTGCTCAGACTTCAGCCACTTGTTATTATAACACCTAGCAAACACATTTCTTGGTATCTTTACCAAAACAAAAGAAGTTTGTGTCAGACTCAAAATCTCTGCCTACTAAATAAAGACTACAGATGGCCAAAAGAACACAACTTTGTCGTCAGTCACCTTCCAATTGAGGTTCCACACACGTCACCAACAGGAGAGTAAAAATAACTTGACCATTCCTAGTACTAGCAAACGTAAGGACATGTTCCTTACCACATTCATCTGCATTCCTGTACGAAGTACTAACTGATTTTAGGGCTGATTTTAGTGGTGACATCTTAGAAAAGCTGACACAATATGCCCCTTACTAAAATCAGTATCAAGATGACTTAAGATCCAAACCACATGAAACAGTCCACAATTATTTATGAAATGCCATTCATACAGATACCTATGTGTCAACTGAAACATTTAATAGAGTCATACAGAGCAGCTTGAGGTTCTAACCCTAACTAAACTTCTCTGAAAAATCCAGTTTTTATGGATTTAGTTCCTTTTCACCAGAGCTACTAATTACCAAAACTAGCACCACATGCTTTAAAATTCTGAACCACTGCAGAAGTACAATTGAACATGAGCATTTCCTAAAGCCAAACAAAAATCCTAAATGTTGCTAAATAAAAAATGATGCAAAATTACCATTTAAGTAAATATTTGCTTGGAATTGTATCTGCTTACTTTACTGACAAAGCAAGTACCCTCTTCCCCTTTATGCACCTGTTAAAAACAGGCAAGGACAATTCTGTCACCAGAATTATGCTGAGTTTCTGTTACAGCATCTTTTAGTGATGGTAACAAGCTAGTGAGAACACAGCTTGCCTTCCAAATTACAGATTCATAGCACATGGCTGGCACGTATAAGAATATTTCTTATTCATATTGCATATTTTACATCAAAACCATTAGTAAGCAAGCATGAAAACTGACCTAGATCTATTAAAAAAAACAAAACAAAACCAAAACCAAACACCCTAATTTAGAGTTGACAAATGATGTCATCCAAACATGATTTTGCATAGAAGAGGCTCCTGGCAGGAGATGCAGTGCAGTTTTACTACACGTGGAAGCTAAGACTCTGTTGTTAGAAGGGCATACTTCCGTTATACCAAGCGTGATTCCTGCATGACTGTGAACAGGACACATGAGGCAGAATCCTTCATTATATGCATATTTCTACAAAGATTCTGTTTTTCCAAAATCAGAATTGTTAATAACAAAATTACAGAAAACAGAGCCATGACAGGGTCAGGATAGATCATCTATTCTATCCCATACCCAAATGCAGGATGAATTTAACACACTCCTGACAGAGGTTAGCCTAATCTATTGTTTTTACAAACCTGTAATTATGAAAAATATGCAACTCTCCAAACACCACCCAGGGTTTCACTATAACAACTGGAGTAGGTATTGTAGTGCCTAATCTTAACTCCCTGTCTTATTATTTTAAATATTATTTCTTGTCCTAGTTGCAGCTAAACAGAAGCGTGTTTCCACTTTGCCTCTGCACCTATCCTGCAGGTATTTGCAGACCTCGAATATCCTCAGTTCCAACAGTCCTTTCTTTCTTCTCTGGACTGAGGAATAAAATCATTGGCATAGAAACTGCATTACAGTTGCTCAAAATATGCATGGTCCTGATTTTGAAAATAACTGCTCAAACACGTAGCTCAAATAAATCCCACAGATCCATTTGTCTTCACATACTGAATGAGCAAATCCCGAATTTAAACTCACAACAGGGGATCCTGATTTGTTCCCTGTGCCAACTTATACCTGCAGCATGTGTTGTTAACATTATCCCCTCGGACCATGGGTAGGTAGGTAGAGAAGATCAAAGACTATACATCTCCATCGGCACAAGCACAGGAAATCACAGGTTTCAGCCCTGCGTGTACAGAAACTATCTAGGAAGGTTATGCAGGCACGCAAAACCATCCCTTATTCCCATTTGTGTCCCTATTGGATGTGCAAGGTGGCTCAGGTTTTCCAAGGTATAAAAGCCCTGGTCTTATCAATGACATTCATTTTCCATGCTGCTGCTTATCCTACTTCACGTCAAGAACATTGATTGCTTTTTCTTAGGGGAAAAAAAAAATGGAGCCATGGATCTGAGTTCCCTCCAACAATCGGTACCTGGCACTAAGCTTGCCAGTGCTGCCCCAGGGAGAGTTATCCCCAACTGCCGAATCTGGTAGCAACAACAAAACGGTGCAGGGAAAAAGCATGATGGCAAGCCAGTCACCAAATCACTGTCTCCACAGCCATGCCTGGGGAACACTATTTTGCCTTGTGTTCACAGAAGGGCAGTTGTGTCACAGTTTAATTTAAGAAAAAATTCCATAAATTAATCTAAATCACAGTCTGGATTGGTATATACATCCCAGGGATTACAGAAGAAAGACTGAAATGTATGAGTGAATCATAGGAAACTATAAGCTGCAATTAGGGTCTAACAATTAAAAAACCAATAATCAGAGATATTTCTGACTTAGGGAAGAATCACTGCCGTTCGAGATGAGTTTTGTAAAACCCCATCTAAATTACCATGAACAGTTCTTACCACCGATGTCAGAGAAAGGTGAGTTCAAACTAGAACAGGTGCATAGAAATGCCAGTAAGATGAGGAGGGAATAGAAAAGCCATCTTACAAGGGGATCTTATTCTATCTAGTTAAACGGCCACACTCTATAAATACACTAACAGGATGACACCATAGGAGGGAACTATTTAAACTAAAATATGAAGTTGTCACAAAGAACAGTAGTTGAGGTATTTTAAATGTTGAATAGGAACTTGCCATCATAATTGTTAAGGACATGTATGAAAACAGAGGTTCTTCCCATTACAGATTAAGAATAATTTGAAGCTGAATACTTACCTCCAAATCTCACAAACTTGGGTCTAATGGATCTTTAGATAGCTTGACAGCTACTACAAAAGTTTTCAATGCTACAGGCCCCTACCTGTCCTGGTGTTAAACGTGGATGATCTCTGATCACTGCAGTCATGTCAGAAGATGCTTTAAGGAAGTTAGTTATGCAAAACCTCTGTTGTTATTGATACTTTATTTTATTTATAGGGATAACTTTACTATATTATTGCAAGTATAGCATGTCTATATCCCCAAAAGGTATGCTACTATATCTTATCCTAAAAAAAGACACACACAACTTAATGTAAGCACAGCTTAAACCAACAAAATCCTGTAGCAAGTCATTCCATTTCCACAAGTGTGAAGTAGATCCTAGATGAAGTTCAAACAGTTGACTGTGGGACAATGCCATATGTTTCACCAAAATTCTCCTACAAGCTCTCTAAAATAGGAGCGCACTACTCCCTTCTGCTGAACTTGCAGAGCAACATATTATTCTCCAACAGCCAACTCATAGTTCTCCTTCCAGTATCACATCTAGCTCAACACACCAAGTTCCTCTCTTTTCCTTCAGGTTGGTTCCCTATGCCCTTTCTATTTATACCCTTAAAAAGTAAACTGAAAATAAGAATGGAAAGCACCTCAGCCTTTAACCACTATAAACTCTGTACTGTAAGATCACTTTCAAGTTTGTTTTTAAACAGTATACCTATACTTTCACCAAATGACTTATGACACAAAATACTGCCATCTTACTGCCCTTTTAATCATAAGATCACTCTACTTAACTTCCAGTTCACAGTCTTTACCTACAAGTTAGTGTAGTGATCCCACTGCATTGACTGAATTTGCTTATTCCTGTAGGCATTTACTAGAAAACAATTACAAAGAAAGAGGAGATGAACTGAAATAGCCTTTCACTGATTGTCAGCCTCCTCCTTTCCAGAATTCTTCAGCCAAAAAGGCAGCTCTATTTTTTCACTGTACTTCACAGAACTTGCATAAGGACAGATGATAATGCTATGGAGGGCTAGCTCCTAAGATTTACTTTCCAAAATTCATGTTCCTATTCTACTCTGACAACTTTAGCAAGAGCTTATAGAAGACATGAATGGAAACCAGTTTCAGGACTTAAGGGAGTTAACTAGAAGCAAACTTAAGGCTAGCAATGCAAAAAGCAACTCTTACCCCTTCCTCACTTCCACTGATGTGCTATTTCTTAAACCTAATCACATTTAGAAACTACTTTAAAAAAAAAGTATTTTACAACATGCTGAAAAAAATAACTCTTCTCAGCCTTGCACAGTTGACCTAAATTACCCCCACTAAACACACCCGTCCTGGTGAGGTAGCTGTTAGTTATGTAGGTACCAAACTAAAGATAGCACTGTCTAAAAGAAAATACCATATAATCAGAGATGATTATCTCATTTAAGTGTTGACATCAAATTACAACTCTGATTAGAAAAATAACAAATATTTGTTCAATTTCCTGTAGAACGCTTCAGAGACATACAAGCATTTCACATTTGCTTCTAGCTTCACTCACAAACACAAACTGTGTTTGATCACACCTTCAAACACTCTTGTTAAAGGAAATCTTTAAAAGTTTTGGAATAACTACTCTCTCCCAAAACATTTTAACTGAAGCTGAAGATCTTCAAGGGAAAAGTAGGCTTGTACTAGAAACTCATCACCACCTGTCACATTTTTGCCCCTAAATTGAAAGACCATGCATACTCAAACAACTACACTGAGGAATTTTATTAATTAAAAAAGACATAATTTGCAATTTATTATACTAAGCTGATAGAAAACTAACAGTCACTCTTTCTACTGATGTTTGTCTTCTCAAAACACAGGCTGCTTGCAACAGTTGCACAGCTTAATTACACTGATGCACTATCCTGGCACTCTACAGGCATGCTCCTGTCATGAGTTATTTGGTAAGTCATTTAAACTGTCAAGCTAACTCAGAGATGGTACATGTGTACCCATGTGCAAGAACAGTAGTCCACACTCAAAGCGTAGGCATTGCTGGGAGCAGACAGGCACATAGAAGTGTGGGGTTTTTTGCAGTTTGTAGCTAAAACTGCACTAAACTTTGCCTAAATCTTCAAAGCTAATCTACATGCAGCATCCATACTGCCATAGCCAAGGTTACTTACTGTAACCAGACTTTACATTAAGCCCAACATTTTCTCCACTGTAGACTCTGTTATATCTAGAGTGTTAGCTACTTCAGAGTGAAAGGAAAATCATGGACAGGTATGAACACGATATTTTCAACCTAATGTAACATGATGTTGTAAAAAAAAAAGTCTATTTGTTTTGAGACCTGTTAAGTCTGAAGTGATAAAGCAGATTCACTATAAAGCTTAAGAAAGACTTCTTAAAAGACTGATCAACTACAAATCAAAACTAAGACTCTTTAAATGCCTTTCATAAACAGTTCTTTTGAACATAAAACAATCTAAAGAAACCCCTCTCATACCTGTTGCTCTCCCATCTTACCAGTGAACACCTGCGCAAACTTTGACTATGTATGCTTTAGTGCTATTCTAACTTTATATAAATTAAGAGATAAGAGTACAAAGCTTCCAGGTCTTTCAAAGAAAAATTAACAATGTAAATATTGATTTCACCACTACTTGGCTCAGAACAACTAACTTACAACCAGTTCACTCGAGCTTCTAAACCTCAAGGAACTAGCGTAGACATCTAAACCACGTTGTATGGGTTCTTGACTTCAAAAAGCAGTCTGCTTTAATAACAAAGTATGGCTTATTTACCTAAATAGAGTAACTGTTTCTGTTTGCAGGAAAGAATACATAGACATGAAACAGGATTTTTTTTCCCCCAATTTTTTTCCACATTATGAAATTTATTGTGTGTTTATCACATTCAAAAAGCATTGACCAGTGGGGTTTTTTGGTAACTGTTGGAATGCCAAGGTAAAGCTGGTATATTTGGAAGCTTAATTAGAGATGACCATAAACTTGAGGAAAATTTGAACGGCCATGTATTTGACACTTTAGACTTCCAATAGTTCTGTGGGCACAAAAGAATTAATTTTAAAAGGTAAAAAGAAAATGAATGCTTTGAAATGACCAGACAGTATCATGAACATATACAATGTAATCTTAAGTTAAAAGATTTTAAGGGTTTGATGATTAAGTCCTTACCCCCATTTTCATGTCTGTTTAAAAATCTAATTTCAGTCTAAGCTTAATTTTTTACATGCCCATGGAGGCAATCATGACAGTTACGGAAAAAACAGGATGAAAACTGCTTTGGATTGAACACTGAGAGATTCTTCACAAGGCATTGCAAGGCTGAAACAGGAGTTGGTTGGAGAAGAGACAGTAATTCACATGGTCAGGTAAGGACCAAAACTAGAAGAAAAAAAAAAATGTAAAGTCAGTTGCATGAAAATGCCCCAACATTGAGCAAAAGACATGCAAGAAAAGCTGAAGTAGCAGTGGAGAGTGGATCTGATTAGGTTTTGATAGATGGAGAAAACTGAAAACATTTCCCCACTGTATAAGTGACATTATCCACAGTCTTTATTCAAACATATGGAACAAAATCTATTTAAGGGAGAAATTTGATCACCTTTACAGGAAGCCCTCTACAGAGCTAGTTTCGAAACAAAAGGGACAGATAATTGCTTAATCTCAAAATTAAGACTGAAGTATACCATTAGTAGTTTACATCAAGCAGTTATCTTTAAGAATGCGTGAAAAAGGACAATTTACTTTTTAAAAGGGTGTCCTCTAAATACGGCATACATATAAAGTACTCTAACATCCTGGATTTTTTTTTCAAAGCTTTTTGAGAAACACACACAAATAATTCAGATTTAGTCAATTTTATTTACAGTTTGTTTTTTTACATTTCAGAGCATTACACAGTTACATATTCTCATTTTCTGACCTGCAAACAGATACCTTAAACGGAAATATTAAAAAAATGAAGTTAGATACATCCAAAATGCAACAATTACACATCTGACAATTCACAAAGTGTAATTTACTAGGACGTATCCTAAGAATTTAGGAACAACCAGTCAGGAGAAAATCTGACCAATTTCAGCAATCAATTATTTACACATTCAAAAACAAAGCCTCTCTTAATCTAAACCTCCAGGCAAATGGCCTGAAAGATTTCTTCAGGAAGAAAGACCAGAAGTTATGATTCACACCTATGCAGCATTAACAGCCCTTGATCCCAAATACTGAGCGACTTCTCAGCTTTGTCTTAGAGCTACAGGCATCCCTCTCGGCTTCTCAGACCCTGAAGTGTTTTATTTGTACCCCATGTGCATAGAAAGGCTGAGTGTTTAAGTGGTCACTACGATAAAACCCCATTTAATCTGGTCTTTAAGTTACATGAATTCTTCTTCCTCAAAAATTTCAGCAAGTCTTCTAATGCCATTTAAACTGGCCTATGTGGATTGGGGCATGCCTCCTGAAGATGTTCAAGCATGCTTTGAACCAATTTGCACTGGCCAGACTAAATACATTAGAGACTATTTAAAATAATCTTTAAAGACCATTTAGACAAGGCTTAAATTTCTACACTTCCCTGATGGGCCACCTAATAAAAAAAAAAGTCACAGCTACTACTTTCATCCCTTGTGTTAACCCTTTGCCACACAGCAACTAGTTATATACTGGGTAGAAACTACTAAAAAATTCCCTGCAAATAAGCTGCCTTTCAGCTGAGGCTATGGCTCCTATGCATTGGGTGTTTGAGGAGTTTTTTTTCTTTAAAAAAAATTCTTACTTGAAAAATACTGAAGTTCTCACTTTAGGCTAATTTTGATTGCATGTTCAATTTCTTTAACTGTCAAGAAACTGCTACAAATGAACAACTTTAGTATAAAAAGAGCAGTCAACCGAGTGCAACTTCTGACTTGGCAAGTCCTTCATGGTAGTTCTCTAACTAGGCTATGAATTTTGTGGAGCCTCCAGATTTCTTGCCTACCTTACTTTCCATGTTCACGTTTCAAACTGTGTCAGCAGGGCCCGAACTTCGGGAGTCAGCTGCTTAGCAGCCTTAGCTGCCTCTGTGACGGCCTTGCGGTAAAGACCCTTTCTCTTCTTATTAAAGCGCAACTGGAAGCTTTCTAAAAAGGGGGATAGTTGTGCAAGAGCAAGAAAAGATGTTGTTGTTGAGCCAAACCACGAGATACGAGCCTCCTGTCGAACTAAAAGGCCATTATCTTTCCGGCTCACAGTTATGGTAAGAATACGGGCTGGCCACCAAGGGAAGCCATAAATCTTGGCCCAAACAATGTCCCCTACACATACGGTCCTGCCATCTGGTGTGACACATTTAGAGACGTTTTTGGAAAAGACTTCCGTTTTCAAGGAATTACTGAGCTTTTTCTCTTCCTTTGAAGAGGAGGAGGAGGAGGAGGAAGGTGCATGCATGCTGCCTGGAGGAAAATCAAAGCTTTCAGTAGAGCTACACTCAGAGTTGGTAGATTTCAAATCATCTGTGCTATCACTACTACAAACTGATGCACTGGAAGAGTCAGATTTCTTTTGATTAAGGGTCATGTAAACCGTTATATTGCTTTTGCTGCCTCTCTTGCCCAATGTCTGGTGTTCATCCTGATCAACAGTTACATGCACTTCACTTGTGTCCTGAACCTCACTGCTGGCCTCTTCAGGGCCTTCTGAGGGGCTCTGATTTTCTGAAGGGGCCTCACCTGCTGAGCGGGTGGAGGAGCAGCGAGACTGGGGCTTAGTTGCCATCTTGCCACTCCGTATTTTCTCAAGTCCTGTCTTGAGAGAAGAGTCATTTTCTTCATTCCGATACCTTTGTGGCTTTAAACGCAATCGGGGTGGGAGGGAACCTGAGCTGGTGTTCTGAAGACGCCGTGTGAAGTGGACCTTTGAATGTGCATTTTTGGAAGAGGAGGTTGCACTCTGCTTCTTTTGTGCCTTTTCTTTGGCCATTTTCAAGACTTCCCGAGCTTTTGCATGATCCATGTTTTTGCTCTGGAGAACTTTTTTTGTATTTAACTGCGCTTTTGAAGTATTTGCTTGTGCGGAAACTTTAACTACTCTGCTTCTGCTATGGGCAATATTTGAAACCTTGACCACAGCATTCCTTTTCTGGCTTTCATTTTGGCTTTTTCCATCCACTTTATGGTCAGTCTTAAGTTTTTTATTCACAGTAGTCACACTCTCATTTCTTCGTTTTTTATTATCCTCATATTTTGAAGAGTCACTTGCATTGCCACCTTTTTTTATTTCTTTTTTTTCTGCAACAACACTGTTTTTGCACTTGTCACATAAGACCTGCCGGGGTCGTAGTTTGATAGCATTCATGATAGAAGTGGGTTCCTCCCTGTACATTTTACGCTTGGGCCGCTTAATTTTCCGGGGTGGAGGCTGAGGTATTGACTGGTTATACGTGTCCCTGATAAACAAAGGAGGAGGATATGGCGCTCCCTCATGAAAGAGAGGAGGTGGTTTAGAAGTCCATAGGCTTTTAGCTATGCTAGGTTCTGATGGCTGCGTGAGAGAAGAGTCATCAGGGACTGCAGCATTAGATTCACACTTCACCTGTGCCTCATCTTGGAATGGTTTACTTTGGAGCTGCATGGCTTCAGGTTTATCCTTGTATTCCCTTTTAGGAAATATGGTCACAGGGATTCCATGGGGTCCAAACCTTAAAGAGAAAAAAAAAATTAAAGGTTTTGAGGGATCTTTTGCTGCATTTATTAAAAAGCATTTGAAAACCTGTCCACATTATGTAGCCGTCATTTGAAAGACACGAATCCCAGGAAAATTAAAGCTTCATATCTAGCCTTATGGTAAGCTTTGAAAAAGCAGGACACCAAAACCAAGTCAGTAGAGAACACAAAATACAGTTTCACTTATTATCAGTTTCTCTTGCATCAACAAGATGACCCAAAAATGTAACAAAAAATATAACCTAGAGACAGCAGTAAAAGAATTAACTTTGTACTTTTAGAAAATGCTTATAAACATGCAAGCTACACACTCATCCCATGAACTCCAAATCTACCCAGGATTTCCATACTAAGTCAACTTATGTGAAGAAGGCATCTTCAGTAACTTTTACAAAATTCTTCCATTTTTAGCATAGCACAAAAGGCCGAGTATGTTTCAGATTTAATCGAGGCAAATATGGACTACATAAATACTTGCATTGAACTTGCAAGTGCCATCATTCTTCACCCACAAAAAGATTAGCACTTGATCATCTGATGCATTACAGCCCAAAACTTGCTAGCCTATTAGTTTGAGTTTCTTCCAGCAAAACTACCTTTATTTCAACACAGTACAAACCATTCCTGCCTGTTTTGCAAGCAAACAATATTTCAAACCTTTGCCTACTTCTCTCCAGACAGCTCTAGATCTCTGCTGCCCCATTTGACATACACAGGGCTTCTCACCACCCTGATCAGCTCTGAGAAGAGAATGGAAAAATCCCAGTATGACTGGGGCATTAGCTCAACTTTCCTATAGTAACAGAAGTAGCATGTTGCCTAACAGGTACGCAATACTTTCTTGCAAAGGGTTGTGCTAAGGGAAACATTTTATCAGTTTGCAATGCCTTACGCTTGCCTTCTCCTGAGAGGAAATCAAATGATAAAAAAATTCATTTTACAACAATGTATCTTTCAATCCCCAGAACAGGGAAGGATTATAAAAGCTTGTTTAACCTTCCTTCTGTTCCACTCCACAATCTACCAGCTGAGGTACCAGCCTTACACAGAGCTGTCACTAGGTTGTTCACTGCTCTTGACCTCTGCCTGATTCCAGCTCCCATACACACACTAGCGTTTGGCTTACATTAGTTGGTATTTTAACAGTTTGACCTTAATGCAGTAACAACATGATAGACAAGGTTGCAATTCAAATGCCAAATCATTCATTTTGAATCACTAAAACACCATTATGTTTATCATACCCCACCTGACAGGAGAATGAAGTAATTACCCAAGATTTGTCCTCAGGTTAACACTAGTTCATGTTGCACTACAGCTGCTCAACTGCAACATCCTCTTAACTGATTGAACTGAAGTTTATTTACAATTTATGGGTGCCTCTCAACTGAAGATAAATACTGAATACCGGTCTATTTTCCATTCACACTCCTGCAAGAAACATGCAGTTCATTCAAGTGCCTACATGCTGGCTCTACTTCTTTGAAACTGGTTTTGAAAAAAAAAAAAGGTCATCATATGCATTAGAAGATTCTTTACACTGTCACCAACAAAAGCCATCACTTGTTTGTCCTTTTGCTTATCTGTTAAGCCTCTTTTCACACTTAAAAAGGTGCAATTGAAGCAAACAACCCATCCAAGATTAAATTATCCATCCAGTTTGCACTTCATTACAAAAGGAGAACAGAAACAGCAGACAACCTAAGCAAGGGGCAACCAAACAATTTTGTCATCATAGAAAAGAAGGGAAGTTGAACACATGACAATTTACAGTTTAGTATCAACATGGGAACTGTTGTTACCCTACACCTAGGTACTGTTACATTCATACCTTTGAACTCTGGGGACATAGGCAGGAGCCCAGGTGAGCAGCTAGAGCAGTTCTGTCCTTATCCACAGGCTGATGAGTGCTCTTTACCACAAAACATCCCACCACCCCACAAAAGTTCATTTCTGAGGTTTGGAGCCACTCCAGTTGAATTCCACATGTCCCTCCAGAAATGAGCAGCATAACTAGATGCAGTCTACTGCACTAGTGAAGGCTACAGTGAATTATAAACATTTGGCAGCTGATACAGGCATTTCTCCAGCCTACAGTCTGGCATTAAACCACAAGGGACTCACTCATAACCAAGTTTTAAGTTCCCTGAAGTCCCAGAAGTCCACCAAGTGTAAAGAAGTTATTTTTCCACAAACACTTTTCCTTCCACTAAGGATTATGAGCAAGTTACTCAATTCCAAGTAGGGCTTTAAAAGAAACTATCAGCTGACAGTAATTAAATTAGCAATATTTTCAGTGTTATTTGCATCAAGAACTTCAGCTTCTTTAAAAGCAGTAAGATCCAGATCCCATCTTTCACCACCTGATAGAGATTACAGGATTTGGGGAAAAGTTAAATTTACTATAAGAGTTAAGAACAAGACAGGGTAAGATCTCTGCTGTGCAAATTTCAGTCCCAGACAAACACCACAAAAGTAGAACTAGACAGGAGTGTGATATCAAATGGGCAAAACCCATGCAGAAGAACATCACTTACAACTCTTTTCACTGTCTCAGGAACTGCATTTCCTAGCCTCTCACAAGACATTTCCATAGTCCAATGCAAAAGGACTATGCATTGAACACAAAAGGACTTTCTTCTAGAAGACATTTATGCTGACTCTGTGTTAGGAAATTAAGCATTATTAGCAGTGACTAGGCAAGAAGTGGATGAAGAGGACTGCAAGGAGGTTCTCCAGAAGGATCCCATTTAATTAATTAATCTCTTTTTTCCTAGATTTTCATTCTACTGCCTCACAAGCAAAGTCAGCACAATTAGCACTCCAAATGCATAAAAAAGCCTAATGGAAAGCTCAGCATATGACTAATACCATGAAGGCATCAAAGATTAAAACTCCACCTTAGACTATACTTTCCTTCAAGCATCTGCATAATACACAGGCCAAACAGCTGGAGAACAGGACAGCCAAAGTGGAATTTTTATTTAAGATGCAAACCTGCTTTAGTAAGACACAAAACCAATCCAGACTGAATCTCTGACGCTGGAGTCTGTCTCACAAAAGGTACTGTTTTAAAAAATGAACTAGAATCTCCAGCCCCGTCTACATAAAAATTACTGAATTGTAGAATTAGAGAACATTCACGGATATTGTCTAGTGACAGTTATGTAAGAGCAAATGAAGACACTATTCCTGCAAATGATGTGTCAATACACAAAGACATGACTAGTCAAGACATAGTCCACCTGAAGTACAAGATAAATTTGGTAAGCCCAGAGACTGAATATTACTTCCAACAGCTGAGTGTATGGTGCCTTCTCTTTGGGCTCATCCAATAGCAGGTTGCATCCACATACTTTCAGTTTTCAGATGATCTTTGTTTCCTCCGTGGTGAATGAAGTTCTCCAGCTGTGCAACTTGGAAGAACGACAGGAAAATCAAGAAGAGAGAACAATGGCAGAAAAACTTAGGAATGAAACAGTAAATGATACAGGACAGAATGAAGACAAAGAACAAGGTAAGAAGAAAGTGAAAGCAAAACAAAGAATGGCCTATTTTTCTTAAGAGAAGCAGCGGAATGAAGATGTGATCTTAATAAACCTATTCAAGACAAGGCATGACACAGCATCTAATTAGTTCAACAGCAAACACAAGTATTTATTGCATATACTAGAATTTCTAGCCCTATTTTCATACATCTAGTTGGTGGACCTTGAAGACAAGTGCTTCTCATACAATCACAATAATTTTTGTTACAACAACTACATGTTTGAAATAGCTAGGAGTGCCACATGTACGTAGGTTAGACATAAAAGTTGCACAAGCTCACATTTGGTTCATCTACTACAGAGATGAAGATGGACTAAAAGGCTACCATATTAAAAAAAGGTTAAAAAATCCAAGCAGCATAACTCAGTTGTATCATGACATTTACTGATCCACACGTCAGTCAATGACTCAGCAGTAGATCACCTCTTAAAAGAAACCATTTCGGTTATGCTACATCAGTGAGACTACCTACATATTTCGTTTGTCACTTGTTGCATGTTTAAGTACTATAAAGAACTGCCTTGTCTTTATTCTAACAAACTACATTTTTTTTAATATATTGATCCCGAGTATCACCTGTCCCTACTACAATACTACTTTCCTCTAGAAAAGGCTATTCTTGGAAAGACATACTCCAATTACTGTTTGCTTAAAAAAAAATCCATTTGTGCATAAGTTCCAGCTGTTCATTGTACAGCTCACTCATGTATAACATAATATAGTTCTACCTCAGACTATGACTTGAAGGAATAGAAGGATTCATTGATGTGGGATCTAAAATTGAAGTGTTACGAAAACCAAAGTAAGAAATAGGTATTTTCTGCTTTCCAGAAAAAGGCAGTTCTGGAAAGCAGTGCACTGCTGTTTCATACCTATTCAAAGTTAGAACCATTTTTCCATGTTGCCAGCTTCCTCTCGTGTAGAGGTGTCCTGGCTCTTTTTTGCTTTGAAAAGGCACCTCTAAAAGAGAAGACGGTTGAGACCCATCATAAGAAACTTATCTCCAGGAAGTTTTACAAGCAACCAGAGCAATCAGTAGATCTAATCATATTTCTGCTATATACATCACTTCAATATACATATGCATTAAAGACATGAATAGCAACAGGAATATTGGGAACTATATTTAAATAAGAGACTAATGGGGTAGATGAGATCAATTCCGGCAGTCCAGTGATCTTTACACTGAGAAGAGCTTTCAATTGACTAGGGTATACAGAAGCAGAAATATGATAAAAACACTGAGGTTTTATTTCCACAGTTTGTCAACTGCAAGTTAATGAACAGGTAGCCATGGCATCTTTTGTAATTATGTAAAAGCTAGTTTGGGTATCAAACATAGAAGCCTGTTACTTAAAGCCATATAGATCTGTATTACAAATATGTAAACTTAAGTACTTCAAGCAAAGTAAAAACACTTGCTCTCATCTTTAGCCTCCAATGTCTAACTTTTACTTCTCTATTTACTTCTCTATTCTCTAAAATGAAAAAGCACGTTGTTCTGCCAAGAAGAGCCAAAGGAGAGAACCCACTGAACCGCTTCAGAAGTATTTCACATTTGTCTGCGAACACACTGAATTAACATCAACAAAGCACAGTAACTTCCAGTGTTGTGATAAGCATTAAAACAAGTCTGTTGTAAATGACTATGATCAAAACTCATCTTCACCACTAAGTCAGACTACAGTAATCTCTGATTACCTTTTTATGCATTGCTCTTGTACTCAATATCATCCTTAGTGTTCTGCAAAAACCAAGACAAGCAACAACTGAAGCAATTTTTATTGCATGGATAAAAGTTCAAAGACTCTGAATGCTGGGAGTATAATAATATGCTGAAATAATGTAGAGCTAAGTATATACATTTCATGCATGTATCTAAACTGAGGGTTTAAATTATAATACTCAATGTACAATACAATTAGATCATAGCTATTTGAACACAAAGTATTTCAGAACTCCTGAAATAACTTGTATTCAAAACACAGATTATGCAATAACCTATTTTTAATATACAATTTACTTTGTGTGGTAAAGCACGATATGGAACACACTGCTTTAAGCAGCAGGCATGTTACTGAAAAAAGCATACACAGAAGCCAAACTATCAACTCAATGGTTTACTCACCTCCTGAGCAATGTAACACTAGGCTAAATAGACTAGAAAATGCATATCTCGCTTAGAGCTCTAAAAACATGACAAGGGACTGGGAATAACACAACATCAAGAATAGATGTTGCCTCACCATCACAAACTCTCAGCACCAAGAAAAATTTGGTTAAAGATATGATAGTTCAAATTAAGTAACATGTGACAATCCACATCTAAGCAAACTAGTAGGAAGCCTACATACTCAAAAACTTTTACTAATCAATGTTAAGCTTAGTGTTTTTCAAGCAGGTACACTTGCCTGAAATCCACGCTCTTGTTTCTGGCACACTTTGAAGGCAGAAGACAAACAAGAGCAGGGTATGTGTAGAATTGAGTTTGAAAGTATCTCTCAAGAAAGCTGGTTAGAAGTATCCAAGGCAGCAGCTGATTTCAATCATTCCTAACCACTGTCACCTGGATCTCCTGCTGCAATCACTACCCAGGTGGAAACCAACTAATGGATACCAAACAATATGCAAATACACCAAAGGTTGTATTAGCTTACAGTACATCTCTCCATTAAGTTAGAAGCCCTTTCAAAGACTTCAACTTCCAGGAAACTGAATCACAGAAGTCCATGTAGTTAGGATGCTGATGCAGACTTTGAAGAATTATCCACTGTAGAGACAGAAGAATCTCAACATTGATAAGCCTGAAGAGTATGCAGGTGGGACCCTATCACACTGCTTTCCCCCCACAGAAGTGGGAAGGTACCCCTCACCTTTTCATTGGAAAGGACTTACAAATAAATTCACAGAATTTCCTTCAGTTTTCTGTAACTTGGAGTTCTATCAAGGATATAAGAGTAAACTTTAAAAGATAGTATGCTTTAAGTTTAGGCTTCCCACTAACTACAATTGGCATGCTTATAAAGCTGAAGGTCTGTTTAAACTGAAATTATGTTTTAATTTTTTACATCTGTTGGCATTATTAGTTTCAAGCATCAGTTGCATTTTAAAGTAGATGCTTTCCTGATATATTTGGAAGTCTTACACGATTGCAAAACTTTATGATTAAGATAAACCTTTAATATACACTTCAAGATCATCCACATACCAGTCAGACCCAAGACACATGGAAGAGAATGATACCATTAATGGATGAACTTTAAGCCAATTCAGTGTCAAGATGGACAAGATTCATCAGTCCCATAACAGTGTAGAGAAAAAAAATATTTAAAGCATACTGAAAATTTCACCTCTACCCAGTCTCTCAACACTTCAAGCCAAGTCAAGTCAAGCTACTCTTGGAAAGCAATGGCAACCCATGCTGTTGGAATACAGAAAAGCATATCATAAGAAGAAAGGACAATTTAACCATCATCTGTTGCATCACAGTCCAACAAAGAAGAGTAGTAGACTACAGCTACTTTAGGAAAGGAAAGTTTGAGGCACAATCCACAGATGCCCCATCTACCAGTAAGATTAGAACTTACTAGTTTGCGAAAGGGAACAGTCATACTCCTTGTACTGGCTCAAAATCAGAAGCAGATTGGCAAGTGTTTTCAGTATAAGCAGCAGCTTTAACATGCTTTATACCTATACTAGCAAAATCCTAAAAGCTAGTCCAGTTTTGTTAGTGATTTTCACTTTCCAAGTGGAAACTTGGAAATGAGTAAGCCTTTCAAAAAGCATTTGATAAGTGACCACAAATAACACTCAATAAAGTTTTGGATGTAGTTAGAGACACAAGAGAAACTATTTTCTCATAGAAGCTGAAACATTATAAAATCATAGAAAAATTTAGGTTGAAAACAGTATCACAAAGTCTTCTGACCCAACCCTGTCCTCTAAGTGAGGCTAAATTTGACACTATACCTTTCAATATAACTTCTGTCAGTCACAAGCAAAGTATATGTAATTTACTCTCTTAACCACACACACACACTCACATCACACCTATGCTTCCAGTGTTCTGGGGATAAAAGCAAATATCAAAGAAGTGTTATGGCTGTTCCTTAAATGCTAGAATTTCACCAAGCTCCTTTACACATCTGAGAAACAACAAAAAATAGGTGATGAATTGTAGGAACACCTTGCAAACTGAGTGTAGTTTAAAAAAACCCAAACAAACAAGAAACCAAAACACAACCCACACACAACCCTGAGTAACAGACATTTTACTGTTGAGAATGTATATCATAGAACATCAGTACTTCTATAGAACTTAAACCTTCCCCAGACAAGGATGACCAAATGTTGTCCCTATTTATTAAATGAACTTATTAGTAAAAGAGAACTTAAGAGAAGGGAGAAACATGCCACATTTTTTCAAGTAAGACTTCTGCTGTTTCCTTCTCACATCAGATCTTGAATTTCTCAACTTGGGAGTACCTTCTATTCCTCTCCCACCTTTCTTGGTATATATGGTTGCAACACACTAGATTCATCCTGCAGAGTTTATACCAACAAAATGTGAGTATACATAGACCACAAGTTTCAAAAAGTGCTAAATGTAAATGATTTAAAAATCTAACAGATGTTCTGCAGATTAAGACAACATGAACTAGGGAATGAATGCAACAGTTCCATTATTTATTTTTATTCTTTTGCAGTAGAAAGGTCAATGAATAAATTGGGAAAAGCATAGGATTCAAGAGTTGCCAAGAAAGAATGATGTGACTGAAAACTGCTACTAGGATTATAAGAATTTGAAGCTGTCTATAAAAGTTTATTTTCATCATATAGTTCATGGATACTGTGCTGCAGGAAGTCTTTCCTTATCTTCCACAACCAAACCCCCATTAAGATATAATTTCAAACACCCGTCTACTAGCAATACACTGGGCATCTTTTGGATATCTAAGGCTTTTAGGTCACAAAACAACTTTTTGCTCTCCCTTTCCCCCTCAAGAACTATTATGATCACACACAAGTCAGAAGGGAAATAGCTTAGAGAAAAAGACAATAGGAAGACACATGTCTATCACATCTGTAGGATTAGAAGGAAAATTTTAGTCAAATGATAAAGCAATAGAAAGCCCAAGTCCTGACTCTCGGCAAACGGAACATAAATTTAATCCCCCTCCTCCCCTTAATCTTTGGGAAGGGAAAAAAAATTGCAGAAATAATTATCCTCTCTCCAGAAGGGCAAACTAAACCCAGGACTTCTTAATCCTACATTTTAAGATTTACAAATGCTACGCTCATCAGGTATTTCCTTACTGTCTACTTCCTCCAGGTGCAGAGCAAGATTTTCACTAATTCTGAGCCAGCAGGTGGCATTAACATCTCATACACCCTAAGCAAACACAGTGTTAGTCAAATGCTGGATACAGGCAAGCTTACAAGCCTTATTTAAGCCCCATACCTAACGAGTAGTTTTCAATGACAATTTGTACAATGGCATGGAAAATTAACTACAGTCGTGCATGAAACATTCCACTATCCACTCTGACAAAATAAGACAGGATTGCCTTCTCCTGCCTGCCTGATGGTTGGCTGCATTTCCTGTCTCTCCCATCAGCACGACTGATGGGAGGTATACACTGAGGAACTTGCATCAGAACCTTATCCTAGCATGCAATAAGGCACTTAAATGGTAATGGCAACAGCAGTAATAAAGTATAACAGTAGGATCACATTTTTAATTTGTGCAATAAGCCTTTAGAGTAACAGAAGTGGGGATATGTCCCTCTTTAAATGATTATTTACTGCCTAAGAAATTGATTTGGGACTCAGTAGATGTAGGTTCCTATTTTCTGCTGATTTTCAAAACTTCCTGTGCAGCTGCTGACAGGTACACGGGACTGCCATTAGTACAGGCAGAGAAAATACTTCCTTACCTCCAATAAATGTAGGAATAAAGTTCAATGAACACTGAGGTGCTTGTGTTCTTGTGTTATAAACTCCTAAAAGGACATCCTATTTACAGGAGGTAGGAGAGGAAGAGGAAATCAGACCTTTAATATAAACACCACTGACTTCATATCAAAGTCCACAAGAATAAAATGCAAAGTGAGTGCATCATTTCAACAATGGAAACAGAATTAAGAAAAAATAAGAAAACCAACCAAAAAAAACTTTAAAACCAGAAACATATGGGGACATTTTTACTTTTCTTTCACCTTGAATTTGAAGTAATTCAGAACATGACTTGAGAAGACTAAGAGTCCAGTGGACAGGTTTTTAACATAGTCATTAAAACTTACTCTTCTTAGTACTGTACGGAAGTAGCACCTTCATTGCCCTGGAGGGGAAAGCAGAAATTAAGATCCAAAAAGGACTAGGAATTATTTTCTTCCAAGTATACTATACAAACAGCATGAGAATGTGCAGCGAACACATCAGCCACTTGTTGAAGCTATTGAATGAGTAAATTCTAATACAAAGTTTCACTTTTATTTAATAAGAACTGGCAGTCCTAACATATTGATCCTCTTTGCATTAGGAAAGTTTGTAAGACTATTCCCATGCACTTGAATGAGCTAGTGGAGACAGCTTTCAGTAACCACCCATCTTCCATACTAGAAATCCCAGCATTTTCATGTAAATGCATGCTGGAATTTAGGTGGTTTTGATTTAACCCTACCCTTCCTTTTTCTTTTTTATTCCTTTTTTTTTTTTGGTCCAGTGGAAAAGCTTATTATAAGAATTCCAGGGCCTGCCACAGATACAGAAGGAAGTTCATGAAAAATGTTAGTGGTGTTCTACAAGTCCACCTGCTGCTACACAAAACAAAAATAAACAGATATAAAGAAAAGCTGATACCTAAACAGTACTATCATTCAGCCACTTATCACCAAAGTCATAAAGTCTAGAATAAAATGTAAACCTTGGGCATTCATGTAACACCTGTTTTCTGATAATGCTTCAGTTTCTTACAGATAGCAAGTTCTTGGACTATTTCTAGAGTTCACTTACCACTGCATTTCCTGCTCTGAGACATTTGAACAGAGACTCCTATTAATCTATAAATATTTACTTGTCACCAGCCAAATATTATAGACCTTATGTCTAGAAACTCAATTCTTTTTGTCCAAGCACTCCGAAGAGCTTGGCTTTTAGAATTTAAATTTCACCTTCTGGATTCCCATATAACAAGTACCTCTGAAAGAAGTCCAAGATCATATGAATGGAGAGAAAGGAATAAGCGGTTCCACTGCATAAGAGAATCTGGGAGTATTGGCACAAGCCTTCATGTATCACTTTTCCACAGTTCTTACTGTGAAGACTTGCCCCAGGGCCTGTGCTTAAAAACAGGGGAAATTGAGATGCATGCTTCCACTGAAGCCACAATGCCAAAGCAGCAGACAGTTTGCCTGCTACAGATGACCTTTACTGCAAAGGGCTGCAGTAGATGTGCTGCATGACAGAAGGATCTTCAGCACACAAGAAAACCTCAGGCAAATGAGGGGATATTTGTGGTCAATGTGTGTTTAGTAAGATATGATCTCTTTCAGGAGTAAGGGAGAAGCTGGTATTTTCCTTCTTCACACACATAGACCCCTAGAAGTACAGAAGCACATGCTTTGTCACCCTGCTAACCAGGGCAACAATATAATTTTGCTGGTATAACTTCAGACCTACAAAAGAATAAATGTTAACTAGCATTACAACTTAAGTTGTAACGCCTTCTGGCCTGTTTTGAGATATCACATATTTCACACTAGAAGTTAGTACAGTTTGCAGATCACATTTTAGTACTTGGCTTCAAAAGGCAAATTGATAACTCAGCATTTCAAACCACAACAACTGACTGTGCTCATTTCAGCTGGGATAGAGTTAATTTTCTTCACAGTAACTAGTATGGGGCTATATTTTGGATTTCTGCTGGAAACAGTGTTGATGATACAGGGATGTTTTTGTTACTGCTGAGCAGTGCTTACATGGAGTCAAGGCCTCTTCTGCTTCAATAGGCTGGGGTGCACAAGAAACTGGGAGAGGACACAGCTGGGACAGCTGACCCCAACTGACCAAAGGGATATCCCATACCGTATGACTTCATGCTCAGTATATAAAGCTGAGGGAAGAAGACGGAAGGGGGGGGACACCTTTGGAATGATGGCGTTTGTCTTCCCAAATAACTGTTACGTGTGATGGAGCCCTGCTTTCCTGGAGATGGCTGAACACCTGCCTGTCCATGGGAAGTAGTGAATTAATTCCTTGTTTTGCTTTACCTATTAAACTGTCTTTATCTCAGCCCACGAGTTTTCTTACTTTTACTCTTCTGATTCTCCCCCGGGCTGGGGTTAAACTACGACACTGACAAATTTAAAACTTACTTCCATGACATTACCCAGAACTTGGGTTTCAGAAAAGGCCTTCTGTTTCAGAAATCAACCAAGAAGCTAGGCCCAGGACAAAAGTGCTGGTCCCTAATACCTTTCCTTTTAGAAGGCATTGACAATATTGATATTACAGGAAGTTATTAAACAGCTACTAGTAATGTAAAAGGGAGTGATAAAAGACATATGACCACACATGCAGCTGAAATTTGGGGGAAAAAAACGCTGCATTTTTTGTATACCAATTATTTTAAATAACCCTGGTCAAATTTCACTTTTCTTTCATGTACTTGCACAGTCTTTGTATGTCTAGAAGACAAACACTAAGACAAAGAGGTATTTTCACCTGTAAATAGCAGTTAAGATTGTTTATAAGCTATACAGTATCACTGATGAATTCTGGCCTCCCAAGAACCCCTTGCTATAGGAAGGCAATGAAAAAAGCAAACCCCAAACCTCACAGTCTGATAAGGCTTTAAGTTATTTTGTGATACATAACAGTTCCCCCCCTCCAAAAAAAGGATATTTAAGAACCATTAAACTTCACCCCATTCATTGTATACAAGGAGCAATCAGTACTAATAACTGTACTTCAGGACTGTAATAGCCTGGCTTGAAAACCACTAGTCTGAAAAACAGTACGTACTGAAAAATAAGGTTACCTAGGCAATGTAAGACACAAGCCAACAGGAAAAACAGACGTCTGGGTCTGTACATTTGCACAAAGACTGGAATAAATGCTAACATCTGTAGCTCAGGTCCTTTTTCCCCGGCAGACAAGGATGCTGGAGGCCCAACGTGAATCCCAACCGAGTCAAAAGGATGTGCCCATGTGCTCGCCCCTCTCCCGGCTCCCCCATTTTCTCATTCCCACTCGGGACTGCTTTTGTTAAGGACAGCACTATAAAACGGGCGGCCGGACAGCCGCCGGCCACCGCTCACACCCCGTGCCCTGGGAAGGGCCCGCTCCCCCGTCCACGCGTTGAGGCCGGGGGCGGGCGAGGAGCGCGGGGCTGGGCCCCGGGCGGGAGGGAGGCCCTGCCTGCCCCGCCGCGCTCCCTCTACCCCCTGCTAGAAGGGTCGAGGAGAAGGATGCCCGTGAGCTGCTGCCTCCGTTCCCCCGGGAGGACGCGGGGGCAGGAGCCCCTTGCCCCCGGGCGGACCCACGGCTCCGGCCTCTCAGCGCGAAGGAGGGGAGGGGAGGCTGCTGCCGTCGCACCCCTCGGCCCCTGCCCAGGCCGCTCCCCGCCGCGGGACGAGCCCACGAGGGCCTCGGCGGGGGGCGGCCCCCCCCCGAGGGCAGCAGAGGCGCAGGGCGGCGCGGGCAGGCAGCTGGGGGCGAGCTCGCTGTCCCCATCGCTGCGTGGGGGCTCTGGACGGCTGCCCCATAAGATCTCACCTTTTAGAGAGGTCCATGAGGACCCCAGAAAAAAGCTTCTCTCCCAGCCGGAACGAGACCACCAGGGCGTCCTCGATGATGTGATCCAGGGTGACCCGCACCTCGGAGCCAGGCAGCAGCGGAGCCTCCGCCTCCCCTCCGGCCGGAGCCACGGGCACCGGGGACTTGGGCTCGACAGCGGCGGCATCAGCAGCATCCGGCTCCTCCTCCTCCGGCCGGGACGGCTCCTCCCCGGGCTCCGGCTCCGCGGAGCCCCCAGTAGCCGGCGGGCAGGGCTGCGGCTCCTCCTCGGGAAGTTCAGGGTGCCCAGCAGGCGGCGGGCAGGGCTGCGGCTCCTCCTCGGACTCCGGGCTAGGCGCTCCTCGGTGCTCGGCCGGGGGCGAGCCCACGTCAGGGGTGGAGGGCGGCAGCTTCTCCGTCCTCTCAGCTTCCGGCTCCCGAGTCCCAGCCGGGCTCCGAGTGAGCTGCACAGGCGGCGGTTCCTCGGCCTCGCCGGGAGCAACCTTCCCCCCGTCGGCCTCCTCCCCATCAGGCACCACCGACTCCACGGCCTCAGTGACGGCAGGGAGAGGGTCCGCGCCGGCCTCGCTGCCCGGGATAGGCTCCATCTCGGGCTCAGCTTCACCAGCCCCCCCATCGCCCGGCACCGCTGCAGTCGCTGCCGCCTCCGCAGCCATGGCCGCCATTTTCTCTGCTGCTTCACCGCCGCCTCCCTCCAGCAGCGGGATCGATAACCACGGCCTTCCCCGCCCGCCTGGGAGGGAGAGCCCGCCCCCTAGGCTCGCATCCGGCAGCCTATTGGTGGGCGCGGTGCAATTTTCTACTTCTACTGGAGGACGGAGGAGTCCGTCAAGCCCAGCGGGAACTTCTCGTTGGTCAGCGGGGACTTCATTCAATGAAGAGTCGGGAAGAGGAAGAAGGGGTGTGGCTTACTGCTTTACAGGCCGTTACAGATTAGAGGGGTTGGCTTTCTAGGGCTGTTCCGCCACCTCATTGGTGAAAGGAGGAGCCGCTCCCGTGGGAGGCTGGTAATTGGTGGCGCCAAGCGTCCGTCAGGGGGGCGCGAGGCAGGAGGCGCGTGGTGGCAGGCATGCGCGCTGCGGGCGGCCAGGAGAGGGTGCGAGGGAAGATGGCGAGGGCAGGAGGGCGGCCCTCGGGGGGGTTAGTTCGCCCTGGAGCGGCACACCCGGGGAGAGAGGCTGTCTCTGCCTCCCAGCTTGTACAGCTCCATACCCGCCGCCGCGCGGGTGCAGGTGGGGGGTGCTACTGGTCTGTGGCGCTTCCTGCCTCCGTTCTGTGGGGGCGAGCGGGGCCCTTACTGGGGAGAGGGGGGGTGAGTGAAAAACAGTGTGGTGAGCGGGCGGGTCGCTGGGGAGAGGGAAATGTGAGGAAGGCAGTGGGCCTGGTGTCTTTTCTGAAGTAAATCAACACTTTAAAATATTAAGTAGCGTGAATTAGGTACATCGGATAAAGATGAAAAGTGCAGCGTTGAAAAGGGGAGAAAAAGAGTTAACGTTTTCCCTTAAGATGTTCTGAATCAGTGGTTTTTCTTCCTGTGGGATCAATAGCTGCTACAGTGTGGGCATTTTTTCCCCCCAGGTAGGAAATCTTGTATTTCCTAAACAAAAATTAATGAAAAAGGAAAGGTTTTAGTCTCTGACATGCATGATTTTACATTTTGGGAAGCCGAGTCCTTTGTAGAAAGGAGGGATTTGTTAGAAGGGAAGGATGGATGAGAAAGAAAAGTAGGAGCAACTGGAGGCAGAAAGACAAAAGTGATCTTAAAGCATGAATGGTTTTATTCTTCTTAGTGCTATTATGAGAGATACATTGTTCAGCAACAAATTTTCTGAAAAGTAACAAGTCAAATCTATAAAATTTTCTTTAAAAATAAAGTATTCCTTTCCTTTCATGTTAGTGACTTTTACTGGCAGACTTCAAAGTTGCTACCAACCATATGCTTACAATAGAAACAGAGCTACACCCTGGGCTGTCAGGTAAAAAACTTATTTATAAGGGGCATGAAGAACTAAAAATTTTTGCAAGAGGTATGAAGAAAAAAATCCTTGATCTCATTTAGGGCCTGGTACTACACTCACCTTTTTTCTGTTCATTGTAGGAAAAGTGAGTTATATGTAGTTAAAGGACTACAGTAACGCAAATAATTTTTTTTAGTAATAATAAATGAGGACATGGAATAAATAGTCTTCTGTAACAGCAAAATAGCTATGTATAACTGTATGCAAGTAAAACATGATCTTGCAAGCTGCTAGCTATAGGATTTTAGTAAGTAACGAAGGCATGATTAACCCACTCTGTTGTCCTGATCATAGTGGTTTGACTTACGTAACAGATATACTCTTCCTTTTATATCTGATTGTGGTTTACTTTGCACGGTGAACATAATGGTTGCATTATTGGTGGTGTAAAGTGTGTAAGGAACATATGGGAACATCAGGAAGAACAGCTAGACACATTTCTGGAGACAAATACATTGGAAATATAGTTAAAAGAATTTGCTAAAGATAAAACTGCTTGCTAAACGTAAAACTGCTTAATAAATTTTTGTATATTTTACCACCATATCTGTTAAATTAGTGGTTTGGTAGTGTGGGTGGGTAGAATTGAATGTGTTTATTGGGGGAAGGAGTAGTAGATACTGAATTACAAATTTATTTTTTTCCAGCCATGCTCCCAGCTTTGTCAGTCTGTATCACAGAGAAACAGCAGATGGATTCAGCGTATGATCTGTGGCTTAAAAGAAATCAGATTTGGTAAGCTTTTCCAAAACTACCTACCATTAATATTACTTCCTAAATCATTTTGAAACAATTTTGTTAGACCATATTTGTAAAAGATCTGTATTCTGTATTCTGTATCCTGAGGCCATAATGCTTTGAAAGATGGCAGCTGTCTAGGTGTCCCTAAGGCTGAATATGTTCTTTGCCAGAATTCTGGAGAATAACGAGATTTGTGTTGCTACTGAGTTACCTTCATTTCAAAGCTATCCCTGTGCAAGGATTTCAGTTTTAATTCAGATCTGAGATTTCAGGTTTTTCTGTATGTTTTGCCAAGGAGAATGCCATAGTGGCTCTGGAAGGTTCTCAGAAGTTGCAAATGATTCGTAAAGAGTTCTCATTTTGAGGAAGCCTGATACAAAAGAAGTGGTTGTAGGAGTGGAAGGAGGACTCTGCTGTTCTTTCCTTTCGTTATTTTTGTTATGTGTAATTATGACAACATATGACATGTAGAAAATGAAGATTTGTTTCCCAGAAACTTTTTACCTTATTCAGATGAGTCCTAGGACAGATTAAAGAAACATATTAGTGAAGATAGCTCACACATAACACCAGAACTGTTTTTACATTGCTCTCCTACGCAAGGAATTTCACTGTGCTTGGAGGTACTCCAGCTGTATTTCAACAGTAGACCAAACCATACTCTGCATGCACAGGACTGTTCTGCACATTAGAGGTATGATCATCTGTTCGAATGCTGTTTTCCTTATTACTGTCTTACACTAGTAGTAATCTATTTGTTCATTCCAAGACTAATATTGTGAGGAAAAGGCATCACATTAGCTAGAAGGGCTGGCAGGGTACAGGGATATATATCGTCATATATTCATATTCCATTTTTTAATTATTATTTTTTATTTTTTACTTGGTAGACATAGTACTGCATTTCAAAAGCTTACAACACTTGCACTCAGATAGAAGTTCGCAAAAGCAAAGTTGCCAGACAGCTTTCACACAGGGGAGGCCAGAACTGTCATGGTCCTTACTATAAAACAGCATGGCTTGTGTAGATACTTTGTACGGTTGGTGATTTTAATTGTGCTAGCCGGTCAGTTCAGTTAGCCACAGTTCATTTCTCTGGTGCTGCTGTGCCATGGCATAGAAGGATGGCAGTAAATTCTGAGCCTACAAGAAATTACCAACTAATACAAAGAGACTACTCAGCCCTGGAGCTGATGGGACATTAAGATCCAATAGCTCAGCCCAGCAGGCTTTTTGTTATGTTAAGTTCAGACTTATGTAGAGGATGGGCGTAAAATGGAAGATTTCCTCTTGTAAAACTTCAGGGAGGTTAATGCTTACTAAATCCACCTTGCTTTTCAGCAGGTGTTGCTTATGGCAGACAGTTACCATTAAAATGCTAACTGTCATCTTTTACATCTACTGGAGTCCCCAGCAATCCTTATGCTAAGCATAGGAAACAAATCTGGGTGTATGGCTTGTTAACACTCTGACTTGTTTCATTGCAATAACAGAGGAGATTATGTGCTTGACCCAAGCAGTTTAAACTACTAGAGGTTCTCAAAATAGATTATAAACAGCTCTTTTGCAGTATCATTTGCATGTTGAAAGATGCCATATGTGCTTTTAGAAAGAGGTAAATAAGGACATTTATGTACCACTCTAATGGCCAACAGAAATAGGATACCATAGGTAACCCTTAAATGAAAGTGTACTAACGGTAGGCATGTGGATGCAGGATGAAACTTGTAAGTTTAACAAAAAAGCACTCACTGTGTAATTTTTTTTCCATCCCAAATTCCTTTGATTACCATTTAATTTCTGTTTATTTTAGATCTAGCCTGTAATCCCTTTAGGATAGGGTTTGTCTTTCTGTGGCTGGTTTGCATGGTGATTGGCATAGTTGGGGCCTTGTTTCTATCCTGGAACCTTTAGAAACTGCCAAAATAAAATGTATGAAGTTAATGAAACAAATTGCACTAACACACTTTCTGTAGATTAAAATGCGTCCCCGTGGGTTCAGCAAGTGGCAGAAAGGACAGAAGTAGGAAGAAGAAACTATGAATTCGAGAGAGGAACTGATACAATTGGAGGGAATAAAATGATGAATTTGAAGGCAGGAAAAATGCAAAGTTCTATGAAGATGTAACAGCATATTGGCAGGCTGGGTAGCTGATGAAGTTGTAGTAAGTTTGGGTTGAGTGAGTGAACGGATGTGATGTGGTTGCATGATGCCTGTAAGAAGTAGATACGATTGTATCTGTATGCATGGGTATACGCGGGTGAAAGAATTGTTTCTGTGTGTGTAAGCTGGGACACGATAAAGATTGCGTCTGGCAGGCTTAACTGTTTAAAGGCCTGTGCTTCTCAGTATTAGTGATGCTGATTTGCTCTGTCATGACCAAAATGTACTATTGCGCTGACCTAACTATGAACAGAAAATCTTGAAGTCTGTGAGTAGTCACAGCATGTATGTGTGTTTCAATTAAGTGCAGTGGGTTAGGGTGTGTATAGTTTAAGATGATGTATAGTGGTAACAACATTCTCTGGGCATCGAGTTCCATAAAAGTGCGCTACCGTGAAAGAGCCAACACACAATGCAAGGTTGTAATGGAACGGTATACATAAATGGAGTATAATCAGGGTTGCAGTGAAGCCAAAGTGTATGATTGCAGCATATCTACAAATACTCAGCTTCCTTGAAGCTAATTTAGCTACCAATAACAGTGAAACTGTGATAGCAGTCTCCAGAATGGGCTGCACCCTGGTAATTGCCTAGTAGCTGCAATTTGTGGTGTTACTGGTATCCAAGCTAGCTGGATATGCGTAAGTTCAGTACGCCTGTTCATGCAGCAACTGATCTGTCTTAGTGTAGGCATATGAAAGCTCTAAACAAGTGTGTGGATTTATAGGGAGTGGTTATAGTGTCTTGGTAGGGTAGTAGACATTTTTGCTAATATCTAGACTGGGCATAAGAATTTTAGATTAGAGGTTTACAATTTGAAGTTCTAACAACCTTGCTGAGACTTTGTGACTCCATACATTAAAGGGATTGTGATTTCTATACAATAGCTCCAGTCTTTGCTGGCTTTTCAGCAACACCGCCAAGAAATAGTGTACTACAGGGAACATCATACTTTTCTCCCTGCGTCAATCTGAATCATAGTGGCAATAGCTTCCTGTGACTGCTGTAGTGACAACAATTTCCTGTGACTCTGAGGGAAGGTCTGAGGATCTCACAAAAACCTCTACAAGTCAGGGTTTAGGGACCACAGTTTTATGCTGTGTTGATAAATCCATTTTAACATTATTCAGTGTTTGCAAGGCATGATCTGCTATTGTCATGAAATTTTCAAGGCTTTCCTGTTTAAAAAGAAAAAGTGTAACCAATGAAAGCCAATGTATGTAAGCAATGCAGAGGAATATAAGCAAACAAACAGAAAGTAAGGATTGGGTCTTGATTGTATGCTGCAGACTTACTGCTTCTGTAACAAGTTAGGAAAGTAATGCTCTTAAAACAATTGTTAGTTACATTTAAGCTGTTTTGAAACTTCATTATTGATTTATTACAGAAAATTGGTATGGGAGGAGAAAATAATCAGTCATTCCTGTAATATTTGGTAACTGATTTTTGTAGCCATATGAATGTAGAGCTCATTTTGTTAGGTTTATGTATGATCATTAAAGGATTTGTAAAATCTCACTGCATGCACGCATGCCCCAGAAGTCTACCCTGCAATTTGAAAAGTTAACTATATGCCACATTTCTTGTGAACAAGAGATGAAGCCAACGACTGGGGCTTTACCTAATGTCCATATGGATAACTGATTTAAATCAATTACCATAGTTGGGGTTGCTTAAAAAAATTGCAACTGTGAGCCTGTGGGGCGAAGCACTGACATTAGCTCACTGCTGACATCTCACGCTTATTTTATAATTTTAAAGAAATGTGAGTCTGAAACTACTTCCTGTCTTTTTATATAATGACTGATTTCTGCTATCTTCTGAAATTTGTGCATCTGTAGGTACTGATGGTATCCACATTGTATCTCCGCGTATTTTTCCATTCAGATAAAATAAAACAACTTTGAAGATGCAAAATTGCTAATACTATTATTGGTTCATATTTTGTCATCTAAAACCTTATCTCTAGTTTTGCATGCATACATTATAACTGTCTTTTAATAAAAGATCTTTCATTATTTTAGTATAAATAAAAAAATAGATTAATCATGTACTAAAAACTAAGTCTATAGTGTCTCTCAAACCGTGATCATTGTTATTAAATGATTAGCTTACTGATTATAACTAATTCTTAGTAGATCAAGTGCCAGTCCTTTTCCCACACATATATGCTAGTCCTCTTCTGCAGTTACTTATTATCAGTATTAAAAGTTGTGAGCGTGGAATGGATTCATTAATTTCTATGGTACAATTTTGTAGTGCTCGGCTAGATCAATGAATTTTATTGAGTCTTGGAGACTCAGTAAATCAAAATTAGTCTAAAATGTCACCAAGACATCAAAGAGCAGAGTTTGCAGGACATCCTTTTAAAAAGTATTGTCAGGACAGTTCAGCCTTCATAGTGCTGTGGGCCAGAGATGTATCAGTGTACCTAGAAGCGGCTGTTGGGCTAGGAAACCCAACTCTGTCAGCACATGAGCTGCCTTGTGTCTGAGTCAGGTATGAAATACTCCAATTCCTTCTTGCTGGAGCTACAAACCTCATGATGGGCTGGCAGCCCATCTGACCACCTCTTCATCAAGCGTGGCAGGGAGGGAAGTACTTCTTCCATTCCCCTGCTCTGATAGACCAGGTAGATTCAGTCTGGGAGATGCTAATTGGTTAACGTGGGCCTAAATGACTAAGAAAGTTCATTTTCAGTAGTGGTTTAGGTATAGTGGAAGGTATTTACATGACCTAAAGTGCCTAGATTAAATGGCCAGTTTAGGAGCTCTGTTAGTAAAGAAAGGAATCACTCTCAGAACAGTGGTTCAGAAAGGGATGCTAAGCTAGCTCTGAAGTGATCTCAGAAAACCATCTGTCCTTTTGGCTATATGGGTACTCTAGTTTCACAGTTTAAACATTGAAATTGTGATGATCACCTGTACTGACACATTCTCAAGAGGTGAGGAAGGTTCTACAAATGTTAACAAGTGTCTGTTTGGGTAGTAAGTGACCAATCTGTTGAGGCATATAGCTTCATTTTGTCTTCATTTTGAGTGCTAAGGCTAAGTATTCTTACAAGCATAAAGGCCTTAGGCTGTCTGAATAATTTTGTAGCTAAAATTTATGTATATTTATGTTTTCAGGGCTTACATGAAACATAATGCCATTTCTGACTATTCAGGAATCAAATTACTTATATACATTCTTTAAACAGAGTTGAGTATTACTTACAGAAGTGTTCTTCCTCAACAATTTTTGATTAATTTTCCTTGATGGTTTTAGGAAAGTTTAATTTTCCTGTTCTAAAATAATGTGTTTTGCAAAGAGTAGAACTGTAGCTAGTGTATTCTCTTTGGATGACTCTGTTAGTGCCAAGAGCAGCACACGTAGGGACTGAGTTACTGAATTTAAGATCTAGGGAAACTAAAAACTAGTTTCATTCAGATATTCATTTTTTTTCTTTCTTTCTGCCTGTTTAAAGATCTCCCTGTCTGATTTGTAGTGATTGTAGTGAACAGAATAGTATATATTATTAGTCAAGTTTTATATTATCTTTTAGCCAGACTCTCACAGTGTTTTAGCATAAATATAAGGTTGTATTAAAAATCTACTGTAAAGGAAACCATTTGCTTCAAGTAGTCTATACAGCATTGTTCTTTCCTGTGGGAATGCAAGTCTTTGTATATTTGGATATGGTCAGTTGTTTCTAATTTTGTGACTTAACTGTAATGTACACATTTTAATTTTTCTGACTTGTCATGAATATTCGTATATGCTCCTTTCTGACATATCTAGGTGCTGCTTTTGCACCTTGATCACAGGTCCATTCACAATTGTGGACTTTTGCAAGTAAAAACTTATATTTCAGTTTCAAGATGATGAATTTATAGGAAAGTCATGTGTGTTCTCAAAGTGTCTAAATATTTCTAATCAAGCTTCCTAGATTTGATAGGGAACGAAAAAGCAACTGAGTCTTGCCAGACATTTAGTTGTGTCTTATGTAGACATTTAGTTGTGAAATTCTGCTGTAGTTCTTCAGATTCCTTTATCTTTAGGTATAACTTAGTGCTCTAAAACACAGTCATGGCTTTCAGAATCCATAGGGTTGCTGAAAGCTTAATTTAGCAGAGAGGTTGTTTAGTTTCATCTCCCATGTTAATTGAAGAATTTACACTGTCAGTCTTTTAAAGATCTCCCCTGTGGTTGTTAGATTCCAGCTCCTTTCCTCCTTAATGATCTGTGATGATACCACCTCCTTTGACATTCTACCAGTAATTAGTTAATAGATACCTGTTCTGTATTCTCTAAATCTTTACCCCTTCAACTGTAGATTGAGAAGAAAACTTTCTGAGTATAAGTTTTTTCATTCCTTATTTATAGGTTTTGCAGTGAGGTTTTACGGCACAGTATGTGTCAGTTACTCATTGAAATATGGTCCTGACATGGCAAAGCAGGACTGGGCTTTACCTGAATTTGAGTAGGAGATCCCTACAGAATACTCAAGTGATTTACTAATTGAATCAGTAACAGTCTTTCCCTGAATCAGTGCTAAATCAGCATCCTACACTGAGTAATGGCTCATGTAGTAGAAGAGTTTGCTCACAGAAACTATTATAGAACAATTCCCTTTATGGATACTCTGTTCTGATTGAATAAGACTTTCCAAAGTGAGGCCTTGCCATGCAACTTGTAATTTTCATAGTGCAGTTTTTACTGTGACTATCCTTCGCAGATACCCTTGCTGCTGTGGCATGATCTCTTCAAGCTGTCCTAGCACCAGTAGAAATGCCCTTGATCCTTATTGGTGCCACAGCCGTCAGTGTGGAGAGCCCTGCAGTTGTGCCTGTTCTAATTGCTAACTGAGTTATTTCTTTTATTTTGCATAGCAGAAGAAACAATTCCAGGATTTGTTGTAATGACCAGTCATTGCTAATACTGGTGTGTTATGTAGCCTTAGCTTGAGGTTTCATTCTTTCAGTGGCTCTCTTTGAACCTGAAGATCTGCTCTAAGACTAAACTCACTTTTGGCTCTCTATATTTTTAAAGTAATTGTCCAAGAAAGAAGAAAATCATTCCTTCAAGGAAGCTGTTCCAGAATAGAGATTGGAGAGTAGCCCTTGGAGTGTTCCTGGAGGTACTGTCTTTGACTTGAAATGTAAAACAAGCCACTGAAGTTCTCCAGGTACTTTTCCGAAGAGTTAGGTTATTAGTCTTGATGACTTGGATATTTTCTTCTCTGTGGTGGTGTGGTGTGGTTTGTGTGTTGGGTCTGGTGTTTTGTGTCGTCCGTCCGTTCTGTCCCCGTCCTGTCTGCCCCCCCCGTTTAAACTGAATGCAGCAGTCTTAGGTATTAAGTTGCGGTTGAAATGTGTTAAGTTCTGCACTGGAACAGGGTTGGGTTTTAGCAACTTTCCCATCTGAGGCAAAGGTTTGGAAGCTTCTTTTTGCCTTTAATTCTCTGCCATCATGTTCTCTTTTATCTTGTGACAGGTACTGCATCAAGCCACGATAATGATGTTTTTTAGAATCACTAGGATACTTCTGAATCACCCAGAGATTCAGTTGTGAAAATGGCAGGTTCTGCAAGATTTGATGTTGTTTTATACCTCAAGCAATATAAACCAGCTTCTTAAGATCTATGTTCTCTTTCCCTAGCCCCTGAGTTCCAGTCAAGAATGTCTAATTTAATGAATTCTGTGTGTTATACGTGGACATTTAGGTATTCTTCAGGATGAAAGGGGCTATTTGCAACTAAGATTGTGTAAGAATTTACATTCTAAGCTCTAGTTCTCTCTCATTGCTTTGAGACACCTATAGGAGAGATTTCTAGATTTCTGTCTGAAAAGTATTAAGGGAATAAGTTGAAATGAAAGAATGGTTAATTTATCAAAAGCCAAACACTCTGTAGCTCTAAGTCTCAATCATTCCACTTGGCAAAATAAAATTGCAGCACAATTAAATGATCACAAATTATACTTCCAGTAATGCAATATATCTTATGAATATTTTGTATGTAAGTGAGTTTCAGAATATCTCCTTGGAAATGGAGAAATTTGTATAGCTAACTGTATGAAACGTGAGTGATATGGTACTGAAAAATACAACCAGGTACTTAAATGCTATCTAAACAAATAGATATTAAGAGACAAAAGATGTGTGTGCGAACTTGCTTTTGGCATTGCCTGACTCTTCTGTTCTTACCCATGCAACTACTGTTTTTTTGTTTTTAAATTAAGGTACAAATACAATTATTTTATCTATGAATATATCATCTTGATCCATTAATTTCTGTTCAATCTCCTTTAATTATTTAAGAATGCTGTTTGTGAGAAACCTCCTTGGAATGTTTGTGGCAAATAAACAAGGCAGTAAGTATTAGTCAAATATGTGGCAGGAATATGTTTAATATGAATTTAAAATGTTAGAACTATGAAAGATGAGTATTTTAAGTCATATGTAAAGAGAACAGCAAGAAACTATAGTATACAAATATTTCCTGGAAATTTCCAAGTAATCAAAATCTTTCTAATTCCTTTTAGCTCATCAATAGTTTTTTAACAATTTGTAGGTTTGGTTGTGTCTATCAGATCACATCCAGCTTGATTTTCTTACAGGATGAGCACAGCAACTGTATTTCTTTGCACCAGAAAATGGGAGCTGGACATATTTGGGCAGCACCCCTGAAAACTATCTTTACTATTTACTGATGGTCACCTGTGTTTTAGGAGAAGAAATTGTATTGAATGTCAGGGTACCTGGAAAAAGCAATAATCAAATAATAGTTGGTATTTGAGTGAAACATTAGCCTTCCAATTACAAGTACTAAATCTTATTATTCAACAGAGGATTCTGCACATTATTATACTACTCTTGTTTTAAAATATCTGACATCGTATCTGTTGTTTAGGATTCTTCACTGAGGATTTTGGTTTAATATCAGTTGTTTGCAGAGTGTTGATTAGATGTTAAATTAGATGCTAAATAGTTCTTTTCATTGTTGCTGAAGAAGTCTATGCTGCTGCAGGGAAAGAAATATCTAGGAGGTTCACTGTCCTTTTGAAATCTGAAATGGAGTACATCTATATTCAAATTTGTGTTTAATGAAATAATAAAGCGGCAAAGATATGGACAAAAAGTGTCCTTTTTGGATAGGGTAGGCAGAACTGTTACAAGTTGGATTCTGTGACAAAATAGGCAATCAGTCAATTACTGTTGCATACATGTCCGAGAGGGAAATTACTCATATAGAAGTGGAAAGAAAATTTTTCAGGACATTAACTGTCACTTTGTTTTTCTTTCTTAGCTGATGTAAGACTGAGTATTGAAGAAGTTTTCTTTTGTCTTATGACTGAACTAAGGTGGGAAAAAAACCACCTCGATAAGCAAGTTGAAAAGAAGATTGAGAGTTTTACTTGCCTGTTTTGATTTCCATTTCTTTCTTTTACTAAGCCCGTATACTACCTAATTCATCTGGGACTTGTAAATTATGTGGGCATATAATTAAGTAACACTGCTTTAACACATTGCCCGGTGTAACCCAAGTTACTGTAGCAGCTTATATGAATCCACTCCAAGGGTGAGGTAGAACACCGTTACTTTAAACATTGTTTCTCTTCTACAAGAGAAAGTTCTTCTACAAGTCCTCACAAGGGGGTGTATTTTATTGTTGTGTAAGCTATTATTATTCATTTTGTGATGGAGAAGGACTGAGATCCAATGTCTCGTGCAGTGGTTCAGCTGACTAGTTGCAATCTGCTATGCTGCTGGAAGTTGTTTGTGTTTGATCATAACCATTTTTTAATGTTTTTGTTTGGAAGGGACCAAATTGCACTAAGTGAAAGTACTGCCAAAAAGTTTCTCAGGATTTTCCATGCCATTCCTAAACCTTTCCCCAAAATTATTTTTGGTGTTGAACACATGCATTGCTATGTATAGTATTATGTAGTTATTGTAAAATATGTGAACATTTACCTTTAAATTATATGCAATGTGCTTGTTTGCCAAGTGAAACAGGATATACCTTCCTTTAAAGATGAGTGTTGGTTTTTTTTGTTATATGAAAAAGCAAATGAATAAATGCTCTAACTATTTCCCCTTCATAAATGTTAGTGCATTGGGTACACAGCAGATAAGAAATATTTTGATGTCCCTCTGTTAAACCACTGACATCGAAATACAAACTATATTCTAAGGTGTGATGGACGAACACCTCTGTCCTTCAGGGTAGGAATTAAAGACAGTCTAGTAAATGGGTTTATAGGCATTTAGGGCCTTTGAAAGCAGACCTTAAATCAGTCAGTGAAAATCCTCAATGTCCAAAGCAAATGGTAATTTTGAAAGTTTTGAACTGTTTTTCCTCCCCTGTCACATGGCAAATCATTGACAGTGGTGTAAACACCACCATGTTCTTGTAACTGCTGGAGGCAGCTGCTCAGCAGGCCTAAGTAAGAGTAGCTCTCTTAAATTGATGACTTCAGTTCATGTCTGCTGAGCATCAAAGACCTGGTTTGTTTCTGACAATTAAATTGAATCCTTTTATTTCTGCAGTTGTACCTCTTCCTCATTAATAGCTCTTATTTCATCTAGGCTTTTGTTCTGTCTTGTTCCTTTTGTCATAAATATTTCTCTTAGCCATCTATGAATAACATACAGGAAAACCATTGAACAAGATAATATTTTTCTAAATGAAAATAATTTGACCAGGGTGTCTCAAGTATTTTTAGTTCTTTTGCTTAATTCTTGAGCTGTTTATTCACACTGTCCCTTTTATATAATACTTTTTAATTTTTAGTGCAATTAGTAATTATATTTCCTCCTTTCAATATTGTGTTGAGCTGGCACTTAAATTGCTTGTTACAATCATTGTCTCAAAGTGCCTTACAGAACACTGACTTACATAATCTACATTCTTTAAAAGAGAGAGAGAGAGAAAGGAGGAGGGAAGGCTAGGATGATTGTCTTAAATTAATACTTGATTCAGTCTGCCACACTGACTTGTCCACTAGCCTTCAGTTAAGAGCTAAGATCAAAGCAAAATGATCAGTGGGTAGCTGCAGTAACATCAATGCAGGAAAACTACATGGGAGTATGTGTCTCATGATGAATCTGGATTCAGCCTAGAACTGTTTATCATATACCAAGGTCATGAACATTGCATGATTACAGAAAGTAAGTTGAAGATCACCATCTATTTTCCTTCAGATAACTGTCTGCATCTGAAAAGATGCCTCTTCTTCAGGTCACAGAGCCAGTCAGTAGCTGACTGTTGACAGAGCATGTCTATATAGACATGCTCAGATGGTATCACAGGAAGCCCAGGAAGCTATGTTAATTAAGGGCCTTGCAGCGGGACAGCTCTTTTCCTGTAAAGGCAGTTGTATATTAACATGTCTAAAGGGTTGTGGGTTAACATTGGTTTATGCCTGACCATTGCCCAGTTCAGGAAAGCAGGACAAACGTGCAGCTACATCCATCTCAACATATGGACAGGCCCACAGATCAATAAATCCTCTCACAGGGATAGAACATACTAGTGCTGTAAAGAAACTTATTTTGTGGATGTACAAATGATTTGCTTTGCAGGACTGTGAAATTAGAATATTTTATCAGATGTTAAATGTACAAAAGAGAAGATTATAGATACATGTGTGCTCTTTAGGATCAGATACCTGTTACTATGAGTTGACTTACCACAGCAATGAATTCAGTATAAACAGATATCCTAGCTTTTGTACTGTAAAGTTGTTCCCAACAGTATGACCCACAAACCCTGTTCTGGAAATTGTTTCTTGCTTGATTCAAGTCAAGGAACCTCCTGGTTACTGCAGCATCTTTATAAGAAATAATTTATGTGTGTAGAGTTTCAAAAGTTGAAAGGACAAAAAAAATGCCTAAGGCAGGACTGGCATTTGAAGTAAAAGTGCATGTTGGGTCTTCTGAGTATTTCCTAGTTTTGTTTGTGTGTTTGTTTTTTCTGACCTGTTCCCTTGTCCCCTTATTTCTAGGAACATGCTAGCTAGTTAATATTACCACTGTTTGAATGAGAAGAAACTTATGCACCAGCCTGTGTTTTACTTGTAAAATTGTTCCTGAGTCTTGTCTTTTCTGCAGTATTTTCTATGTACTTGTGTATGAATTACATGAACTTTATTAGCTCTTGTTTTCTATGGAAGTGCACAACACAAGCAGGCAGCAGCATTGCTTTCTTCCCAGTAATGTATGGCACCTATCCCTTGAGCTCAAGGGCTGCTCCACAAATGCATCTCACTCTGATTTGACACATGCTACCAAACAGGGGCACGGAGGTGGAAATGTTTATTTGGGCAGTATATTGCCCAAGGTGTGTGTTTGTTTTATTTTTTAATTTTCCTTCCGATTAAAGTACTTTCAGAAATGCAGACTGCAAGGTACGTGGAGGTCTCTTTATATGTTTGTATGGAGCACAAAACAATTGGGCCCAACCCTAGTTGTAACCTTTACCTGCCACTGTAATACAAATAACTATGCAGCTTTTCCTGCAGTACCAGAAAGGCTATTTGTATCACATATAAATGTGTTGCATTTTATCCTCCAGCCCCCATTATAAGTGCAGTGTTGTTCCTATCCTAATCCCTGCCTGCCTCCATGCAAAAATACCCATCTCAAATTAATGGCTATATTGTTCAAGAGTTAGTTGGTTTGGCGTAGGTTGTGGGTTGAAATGCATATGCTACTGACATGCCTGTAGTGCATTGGTGACATTATTACTGGAGCTAGGGCAAATTGGGAGGCCTAAACTCAAGTATAGGTAATGGTAATTAATTTAGAATTTCTCATAGAAGTCTTCTGAGCAAATTACAAAAGTCTCTTTTGCCTTAAATAATATGTCAAAGCAACTCTCTTGTTCTCTGGTTGTGGAAACACAGTAGTGTTTCTGAGGTTGTTCTACATCTGTAGACAAGCTCTGGTCACCCCAAGATCAAGAGAACTTGCAGCTCTTGAGGTGTGGCTTTTCTTACCTGTGGTCCCTGGAGATAAATCTCATGTCAAATGGGAATAACAGGAATGGTAAAATACTGTCCTTATTACTTACAGAAGTGGGAATCCTACATAGTCTATTCTCATTTAGGTTTTTGTGCTGACAGAGCATAAGAAGATGGGACAATAGAGGAAATAGAACTGACTAGTAATCGTTTGGAACCATTGTACTTCCTGAGCTGAAGCAAGCCACTGCCAACACATCTCTGACACTGTGTCCTTCTCTTTGTCACTTATTTGTAGCCTCAGCTTTGCCGGCTGTGAAATATAGACAATAACTTTTCATTCACAGAAGTGTAATGTGGCTTAATTATAGTGAATGTTTAAAAACAACTTGAGGATGAAAAGTGCCGTGTAAGTGCTAGATGTTATCCTTGACAAAGACACAGTAACCAGATAATTAGTCTTTCAGATGCATCTAGGTATTCCATAAATTACAAATTAATTTCTCTCCTTAAATTAAGAGTTATTGACACATTCAGCTTTCTTGCTAATTGGTTTACATGACCAATTGGATGTATTTCAGTAAAATGGCTGGTGAAGGCAAATGTATTTTCCAGTTAGATGTTGCCTTATGTGCAACAATTACATATGGATTGGCTACAAATCAGAGCTAAGCACTGCAGTAAGGTCAACAAAATAGAACAAATTTGCATTGGGATTTTCTAGGTAGATTTCAAAAGTGTGCTTATAATTGGCAGTCCCTCTTGAAGTCACCTTGACTTCACCATTTACCTGAATAAGAGTGAGTAACTTTTGTCTCACATCCTTGTCTTACTGTCCACATGCCATTCATAACTGGTATGTTTTGTAATTGGATCTTCCCTTAAGTTTGCTATCTATCCACATGATGTTTTGAAAGTTATAAAATGGAGACACTATGGAGCCTAGGATTCCACACTAACTTGGTTCTTTCTGCCTCTCTTGTGATACAGTTTTGAAACCGTTCAAAGGGGAGGGTGCGGCATAAATGACAATGTATCCAAGTTTTTCAAGCCTTTCCCCCTTGCTTAAAAAGGCCAACCAAAAGTATTGAAAGTTGTAGCTTACTGCTTAGCCATGCCATCCAGTGAAGCTCTCAGTTTAAAAAAGCCAAACCAAAACAAAAAAACTCCACAATGCAAAAAACACCACCAAAAAACCCCAGCTGATACCAACCAAGGTCTGCAGTTCTCATGTGAGGGGAGGAAAAGCCACTCTGAGCTGGAATATTCCCATACCATGTAATCACATCAATATAAAGATATTCGGGGTAATATTCATTTCTGATATAATTCCACTGACTTTTTAATCCGATTACACTGAGGATGAATTTGTCCCTCATGGTGTCTGCAAACACACACACAAAAAAGCAATAACAACAGTTGGAGAGGTCATGGCCCATTTGTATATGCTAATGTCTCTATGCCTGATGTGCGCATTTCATCTCTTTATCAGATGCTCTGTTCCCTGACTAAAATTAGAATAAAAACTTGCAGTTAGCAGTTTTCAATGCCAGACTTTTTTTCCTGGATTATTTTTTTGGTAACATTTTGCTAGAGGATTGGTTCTCATTCCTTCTTTGTCTGTCTGTTTCTCTTTTCTTTTTGTCTGTCTGTTTCTCTTTTCTTTTTGTCTTTCCACAGAGTTCCCTTTTATCCACCCTCTTACTTCCTCAGGCCTCATCTGACGTGCATGGTTTACCAAGTTAAGAAATGCTATCATCACAGACAAGTATTTTCAGCTCTTCTGATCTTGAAGATGTACCTCAGACTCTATGTGTCCCTGTCAACTCTATGTATTTTTGCATTCTTAATAAAAATAATGAACGGTCCCTAGTGTTTAATAAAAATGACAAGTTTATTATTAATTTTAAAATATCACAGGTATTGAGGGGAAGATATAGGGAAATAAGCTACAGAGATTGCTCTCAGTCAGCCTTTTGGGGAGGGGGATGGAAGGGGAGAGTTGTTGTGTCCTTATGTCCTTTCTTTGGAAGAGAGTATAAATTTTTAGCTATTCAAATTAAGGTCCTTCTCCCCCTTTCACCTCCTCCCCCAAAGTGAAGACTAGCTGAGGAAGTTACTGCCATCTTGTCAGTAGCCTGGGGGTATGCATATAGCATTCAGCAGCTGGAGCTGAGTGAGGTCATCCCACCTCATCTTTAACAGTGAAGTTAATCTTGCAAAATCTCTTCATTTCTCTGCCATGTGCTGAACAGCTTTTCATTTGCATCAAGAAATGTGTGGTACTTGGAGTTTCAGGTGGGAAATACCTTCCTTCACCTAATAAAGGATAGCTATGCTATAACATTATGATGTCACATGCCTTAATTCCATCAGCAATTTTGTATTTGTTACATTGTCTAACAAGGCTTGGTTAGCCTAAAGTTGTAGAGACCTTTCTTTGCTAAAACCCTATGAACATTAAGTATGCAAGGGAGAAAATGCTGTACTGCTTTCAGGACACAAACATTCCCCTGCACATTGACAGCAAAATATGCCTGGCATGCAGTGACTTTCAGTGCTCCCTGAAATAAGAGCACTTAAAAGACACAGTCTTTGAGAGTTCAATCATTAACACAGTGAAATGGCAGCATGAACATTAGGTCCTGATGACTAAGATATCCACACTTCTGACCACTCTCATTCTTTCTAGATCTTAAACCATTTTGCTTTTTTCAATATATCACGTGTTCTCTTACAGATCTTTATTCTTGTCAGCATCTTATGTTCTGTTTTCTTGTGGACTTTAAACTGTAGAATCTGTTGTGCTAAGTGTATTTCAAAACAAGGAGAAGTGTATCGCCTGTATTTTATGCATATCTGATATGCATGTTTTCTTACCGTTACTTAATCTAATTCCAGGTAGGATCAATTTATGGAGTATTCAGGCTCAGCCTGTCTTCCTGTCAGAGCTCATCAGCAATACCCAGCATGGTCCTTGGCAATTCACTTCCTTTGATAAAGTCAGGTCACTTTTTAATTCCTCTTAGCAGGTTATCTTGTAACTTCTAACTCTGAGAAAACACTATTTGCAATTGGTTTGCACATCAAGAGAAAGAATCCTTCAAGCTAAGAGCTTGCTCTGTTATCTTTCAAGGGTGTGCTTGATTGCCAATGGTTGGGAAATTGTGTTGCCCTCATTCAGAGACTCTCTTTAACTCAAGGCTTATAGCCATAGAAAAAAAACCATTCCATCATCCCCCAAACAAAATAGGCTGTGGTTCTGATACTGTAATCAATAAACCACTGTGGTTTGTTATGTCAGGGTAAGTGCTTGGCAGCTAGTCTGCAAAACCATGTCAGAGATGATTAACATAAGAGACTTGATTATCCTGTCAATGATAAGGACACACGGTGATCAGTGGAAAAATTTGCAAGACAGTAAATGTTGTTTGTCCAAAAGTTTTGGGAATGTAGATTTGGAGTGACACAGTCAAAATGGAAACTCTAAGAAATCCTTTTCCTTGGTCCTGTCACAGACAAGTCAATACAATTACAAATGCTAAGGTATAATAACATCTCTGTCACTGTGTCATTCAGCCTGTGTTTAGCCATGACTTCTGCATATCTCTCTGTTGGCAACTCTAAAGGCAGAAAATGAATGTAATTAGAACTAATCTTGATAATTTGCAAAACATTGTTTGTTCATTTTAACTGCATTCCATAAGATAAGAGTGGCTGGATCTTGCATTTGAGCTCCTGCGTTTGTTGTTTGTCATGATTATTGTCTGTGTTCTACTTGACAGTTGAAGTCAACAGAAGTTTTGCCAAAGCATAATGTGCAGAACTGGATTCTTGTTTATATTCAGAGTGTTGTTTTGTTAGCAGGAATCTGTGAAGAGTTTTGACAGGCGATTTTGGGACATTGAGCAGGGTTTCAGAGCATGTCAGTGAAATGTGAACTGTTGCATTATAGGGGTGGGCATTATGAGGATCTAAGCAGGAAGGCTGTGTTGTCTCACAGAATGTTTTTACCCACGTCACACAGTTCTCCAGAGCTGTGCGCAGCCCTTGCAGTCTGACAGCAAGGCTGAATTCAGGACTTTGTGAACGTGTCTCTGTCAGAAAGCTGGAATGGAGTTGTTCAGATTTTTGCAATTCTTCCATTGGTCAAGTGACTTCTAAAGCTGCAAAAGCCAAATTTTTATGTTATTGAAGTTATCAGGAACGCTTGCATTTTTATCATGTACCAAAGTCCTGTCTTTTTCTGTCTGGTTAATATCAACTCTTAGTGCGGAATCTACCGAGGCTGTATAGTATTTTCTACAAAGTATCTTGTGGTATGTGTAGGCCGGGGTTTCAATACTGTAATTAAAGCGCATAACATTGTATTTTCTAGGCAAATGCTCAATGTCACCACACTTTTTGTTTGTTTGGTTTTGTTACTGGCTAATTTAAATACTAGGGAATAAGTTCTGAAGTAAAGTAATATGCGTGCCTTAGGGAAGGAAACTTGAATAGTGGTGCTCAGTAGGTACTGCAGATTCTTAAATGGTAGTAGAATGCATGAAAATAGTGCAGAATGTTTAAACACACTGTTATTTCACTGGGGTAATAGCAGTAATGTCTGATCTTGAATTACATATGAAGGATGATGCAGCACTAGTATCTTTTATAACACAAATTCTCTTATTTCTGGAGTTATCCGACTGAAACTCTCCCCACCCCCCAGCAAATAATAAAAAGAAGAACGCAAGCCTTCAACACTATTTCACCATCTTGTGAGGAAATATGTTGGTCTAACTATGCTACATTTCTCTATAGTTGTACTAATCTAATTCCCCATGTGGAGGCTTATCACAGAATAAGGGCCAAGTGTGCAGCACCAAGGATATGCTGATGTAGCTGTATAGCACAGTTTATTTTAACAGATGGAGTTCCTTCCCCACTACAGCTAAACCTACCATGCTGAATAGTACATACTCTACTAGGAAAATATGACTTTGCCAGTCTAAATTTATTTCTATTCACTGGAATGGTTGGTTAGAAGTGTGGTGGTTTTTCTTCATGCTTCTAGTAGGCATAGTTAGGCTGCAAAAGCATTGAGAACTGATTTAAAAATGCATTTTTCCCAGCATAGTTTATACTGGTTTGAAAAATATAGAAATTAAACTGCAATAGAGATACTTCATTCTGAAAAGGAAGGACATATTAATGATCTTTTTTGCAAGATTATAGGATTCCTCTATTTAGGCTCAACCTAACTAATGGAATAAAAAGAGAGGGAAAACTGTTAGAAAAACAAATGAACTGTAGCATGTCATTCTATTTATTATGGGGGAAAGACTGAGAATTATTTAAAATAGCAATGCTGCTTCCAAGCAATCTGCACTTCATACAGGATTCATTCTTTGTGTTTTTGAGTTCTGCAGTCTAGATAATTAATGTTGGAGCACCACTGGCATTTAGTATTACTTTCACCCCCCTGCAATTGATTACTATGTCGATTAGATGTTATGTTTACTGAATGTTCCATCACCAGTTCTTGTACTTCAGTCTAGTATATGTCTGGGGGTGGTCAGTTTGTTCTGCTTTGGCATCCATTCGAATGACAAAAATGTTCTGAAATGCAACTTGAATTTCATTATGTATCCTGTCAAGTGACACATTTCTGTAGTAAATGAGGTATGGTGAATCATGCAATGCAATGCAATGTAAGGATCTGCATCCCAAAAGAATTAACAGAATTAAATCATGCTATCTCTTAATGATAATGGAGAAGTTGCAGTTAGGATTCTGCATAAAAGCTAAAGCAGCCAAATATCTTAGCAGTGCAGGGGAAGGAAAAGAAGAAGGAAGATGAAGAATCAAAGATGTAAAAATCAGTATTGTTTAAAATTCAATAATTGGAATATAATCAATCATCACAAAGCATCCTCCATACTTTTGAGGAAGATGCATGTAGAAGCAACTTCTGATGTGATACATTTTTGTTATAATGTGATTGATGTAGTTATTTAGTTGCCTTGTGCTATCAAATTACTTTCACTGAGGCTCTCTTGAAAAAAGATAGGTAGTTACAGTTTTTTACGTTAGATGTCTAAACTACTGATGGCTCCAGAAGAAAAACTACCTACCTAAACTTTAGGGTTCCTCTAACTTCTTTTTTCCCAAAGGGTTGCCCTCGTGCAAAAGTTAGGAAGTTCTTAAGGTCCTTGAAATGCGTAAAGACAGCAATCATTTGACATTGACACCCTTAGCTGATGAGGTGCTGCAATCAAATTGTAGAGAGGTCAAATTCTGCTCCTTTAGGATTTGCATACTAAGCTTTTCCAAACCTAAATCCAATCCATTACTTCTTTTTCAATAGAAATTTTGTTTTGATTTTTTAATAAAGAAACATTGATAGCTCACACACAGTAATAGCATCTTATCAAATGTTGAACAGAATGGAATTAATCAGAAAAAAAAAGAACGCTTATTTTCACAGCCTAGGCTGAGAGATTGCATAAGTCTCACTAACTGCATAATCATAAGTAGTACATTAGACTTTACTATTGTACCATTTTTTGTATTTTTAATAATCCAACTTTTTTGTAATATATTTTTTGTTTGTTTGCTTGGTTTTTAGTATGACATTCCTTGTTCTCTGCTCAGGCAAAATTCCCATTGATTTCAACAGGAGTTTGCCCAGCAAAGAACTGAACAAGTACGCAGTAAAGCCCTTGGAATTTTGCCCAATGTTTTTCACCTGGCAGTGTCCCTTTATGCATATTTCATAACGTGGCCTATCCTGCACTTGCAGGCATAGAACAGACTTTGCAACTGTCTCATATATTAAAGTTTTAAATGCTTGTGTAAGCCACTCCACTAAAACAAAGTACTATTTTATAGTTCAGAACACCGACGTCTATTTTAATACAATGTAATTGGGTAAATTTGATACTCTTTCTCTGGTTTTTCATCATGGGCTCGCATATATGTAAGAATGGGTTTCTTAAATTTTTATCTCTGTGGTACAGTGAAATTTTTGTAGTTGTAAGGGTTTTTTCCTCTGCGGCATAAATTTAATATAAAAAGGATTCATGATACTCATCATGTTTTTCCCTCAGAATAAAATCAAATTGGCTGATTGGTGTAGGCTTGGACCAGTGATAGGCCAGATAAATACTGCTTCTGCATTCAGATTGGAGGCCAGGAATTCTTTGTTGCATCAGTAGAGAGACTGTAGTTAAAATTTGACTATAGTTTTGCTTTTTCGACACCAGTCTCAATTTGATTCTAATTTCTGAAGTCACCCAGGGTGAGTCAGATCTGGTCAAGCCAAAATAAGCTCTTGAATCATTCCCAAATGATGGAAAAAATGAGTCAATGCAGAGAGCAAAGCAAGTAGAGACAGTCATTACAGGCATAAAGCAACCACAGAGCTTTATATGGCTCAATGGGAGAGAAGGTCCACCCAGTGAGTCAAGGTAGAATATAACTGGGTTTCAGGGCTCTTCTGTTAGCAGAGCTGGTGAATGGCCAGAAGAGAGGTACGAGAGCTATGAATGGGGAGGAAAAATGGACCGATACTTACATTATGCGATTGTTTTTGGATTAATGTAAAACAATACACCCGGAAGGGAATAGGTTTGAGCTGTGGCTTGGACTCGAACGTTCTTTTGAGGGGAGACTAGGATAATTAACAACGTGGAAATAGGCAGTGGACTTAAAACTCTGAAGGCAGGTGATGAGGCTGTGACATGTCTTACACAGTGAGAACACAATTCTGTGCATTCATTAGCATTTTTGTTGCCAACTGTATTGGCCTGGGTACACATATTGCAATTAATAACTGTGCTTTCTCAATAGGTCTGGGAAAATCTGTGCTACTGTCATATACCACAGAGAATAGTTACTATTTTGCACAAACTGCCGTTAGCTGTGGGAAAATGTCTTATGCAGAGACCTAGAAAACAGGAGAACTTGATATAGCACAGTAACACATCAAAAGTCATGTTTAAATATGCTTTATTTTTTTATAGTAGTGCTTCCTGGCTGTTCATGATCATAGGCAAAATACAGTGCATGTGCTGAGTCAAGAATCAAGAAGAGTTACTATAATACGGAGTTGGCTCTATGAGTATGGTTACAAAATTTGGTGACAATTCCTTGTATAAAGGCAGGACCTCAATGATAATTTTAATTTACAGTCAGGTATGTACCAAGACAAAATCCTTTTCTTTTAGTTCTTTTCTCCTCATTTGTAGCCTATTGCTGCTACCTCATTACTACACTGTTCTTTGCTAGTGCAGTAAATCTGGAGACCTAATGGTGCACAAGCCCCTTTGAGGACAGCACTGACTTTTAAAATATTCATTTCTATGCGGATCAGGGATATCCCAGTCTGGCTGTAATCAGAGGAAGAAGGAAGGAGACAAATAATCACTGAACATGGCTGTTTAGGGAGCAATTTCTGTCAAAAAAACAATCAGCAGCAAAGGTGGATATGAGCTGGCCTTGCACCCCCAAGCACAAGTAAGAGTGATGTGGGCTTGTTTGATAGCCATAATAGTATAATTGCTTCTTTCTATTCCTTCATCCTCTAGCCAGCTGCTTCTCCTTCACTGTGCTGAAATGCCTGTTGTTTCTCTCTGCTAACTGCTGAGTAATGTAGGGCTAGTGAAAGGTGCCAGACTGACAGCAGTGGGATCTGCACTTTTTTGTTTATACCCAGAGTGCAGGTATATCACGAGCCCTGACAGCACTCCTTGCCATACTGGCGAGATACAGCCCTGACCTGCAGGGACAAATCACAAAGCAGAGGATCCTTCAGAGCAGTTCAGTTCTTGTTTATTTTTCTGTTTGTCAAAATGGTGCCAGCTGTGGTAGTGAATTGCATGTTCTGGAACAGCAGCACAACTCTGCTTCCAGCCAGTGATCCAGACATCAGTTTATAGCCTGAGTTATTCCAAATGGAATAGACCTTTGTGCTCTGAAATCAATTTGCAGCAAGTCTCCAGCCGCTGGGAGTTGAACTGACTAGCAAATTTTATCTCACCCAGGCTTAATGAACAGTCATCAGGTAGTAATGATCCTACCAATCTTGATTTAAATGTAAGTTATAGCAGGGGTTGGATTCCATATCACTAGAGTAATTTCTTGTGCCATCCAAACCTCATCAAAGCATCTTGGTGAAAATTATTTAAGCTAACATGTTGTACTGCACGTTGGCAAGCAGCTAAGGGAACCCTTGTATCGGTTACTGTGGCTCAGTGGTAATGTGTTAACTCACAGTAACTTAATTGTGTGCCTCAGTCCTGTGTTTTACTCAGACAGACGTAACTCTAGGCTTTTTTTTGGCGTTGTTTTGTTTTAATATCAGGATAACAACACTAGCAAGGGTGTGTCCATCAATGCCACCTTCAATGGGTAAACTCTAGATTTTTTTTTTTGAGAGAGATATTTAAACATTCATTGGGATAATGAAGAAAACAAACAAACAAAAATTATATAAACTCATATCTGAACCTGTGTGAAAAAATAATACAGAGGCCACAGTAACTCCAGAGCTGGCTCAGCCAAGCAATGTCACTTTCTCTTTCACAGCTCTCTTTCTCTTTAATTTTTTATTTGGATCATGTCTGTATGTAGGTCACAATGACTTAAAAGAGAAGGCACTGACCGGGCAAAAACAAACCTTTCAAAAAAATACCATTGTTGTAGGAGGATTCCTTCTCAAACAGAAGACTGAAAATTAGTACTGAAAGGATTTTACTGTTCACTGCTATTTCAGTTAGTTGTGATTCCGGTTACCAGCAACTGAGCAGAGGGGGACCTGCAGTGGTTGTTCTCAGCTTGCCTGTCTCCTACTTGTAAGCTTATCCAGTGCACAGCAGCAAGATGCTATGAGGCTGGTTCAAGCCATTTCTCTTCCTGACTTTGTGTGCTGTGATGAGCCCATATAAATAAATTCTACCTTGATCATCCTTCCTCAGGAATAAAGAAGAGACGTGAGACCTCTCACTGTGGCTTCCCACACGAGTCTACATTTCTGCTTTCCTTCAGTCCCTAAATACAGGGTCTGGACAAAAACCTCTCCTGCTGCTTCCGCCCTTGTGAACATCACTCAGTGACCAATAGCCACCCTAGTGATTCTGTACTTCTCTGCAGGAATTACTCCTTTATGCAGGACCTACATAGTCCGTACATCTTTTCTGAGCAAACTACTTTTCAGCTTTGAGGAAGCCTGAAGAGGTGAGGGAAAGCAGATTTTCTATATAGCCCTCTGGTCAGCCTTTGTGCAAGCACAGGAATAGCAGCATGTAACAATAATCTAATAAGCATTTCTTCTAGGAGAGGAAGCTGGAGGCAGTGATGCAGCTGTGAAGAGTTAGGGCACAGAAGGTCTAAATGCCTCTGGCCAAAGAGCTCTTAGTGACACGTAGGTAACAAATAGTAATGCTATGTGCCAACAGTGCAGATAAAAAAACCCCACAAAACCAAGGTGTAAACTGGGCCTAAGAGTACAAATCGCTTGTAGAAAAGCAGTATAGAAATGCAGATTGATGTTTTTGAAGTCAACAGTGGAAACCAATAGATTGCCCTTGGCTTTAAAATCCATATTATGCACCCAGATTTTGCATCACAGTCCAGGCATGTGCGATTAGCAAAACTTAATTTTTTTCTCTATGCCAGTCCCTGGAGATAGCAATAACTTTAAGGCATTGTGCAGTAGTGGAGGTCTATTTTTATAGTGAATCATCTTTTCACAAAGATTAGGACTTTTGAGACGTATGCTCTCAGAGGATGATGTTCCTCTGCAGAAAAACATTTTTTTATTTTGAATTAGTATGGTCTTTTTGATATTTTCTTAACATTTCCAATATTTTTTTTAGTTTCCTGCAATATTTTCAAAAGATTGTGTTGCTTTTATCATCTTACCAAATTACTGTTACAAAGCGTTTATTTAATTACTACATTTTCTAGTAAGCTAAGAGTTTTGGTAAACTAACTTTGTCAAAGTTCATTTGCATAGTAGCAAACAAAAAAAATCAAGGTGATTGACACTATTTTGAATCCTTGATAAAGGAATTAACTTTCTAAGTGGTTTAAAACATTTGAAAATTATTTGCCAGGTTTGTGCCAAGTGTAACTTTTGAGAGAGATGCGCCAAAGAAGCAGAATCTGTTTCATGCTTGTATTTTCCTACTATGTTGTGAGTTTCATTTGTGGCCAAAGGACATTTTTCATTTGGCTTAGCAGCCAAGGTAGAAATGGTTGATTGTATTGTCATAGACTCGTAATTTAGGTTGGAAGGGACCTCCAGAGGTCATCTAGTCCGACCCCCCACTCAAAACATGTCTAGTTAAAGGCATGGTACCTTAAAGTTTAGATGGTCAGGGCCATCTCTACTTGAGTCTTGACCCAGTACTAAGGATGGAGATTCCACAACCTCCCTGGGCTACCTCTTCTAATATTTCACCAGCCTCATGGTTTAAAAAAAAAAAAAAATCATAATAGGTAATAGAATTTCTCATATTCCCAGTTGTGTTGGTTCTTCCTCCTCTTATCACGGTGCCTCTGAGAAGTGTCTGACTCCATCTTCTCTCTTTCCTCCAGTGAGGTAGTTGTAGAATGCAATAAGGTTTCCCCTTTGTCTTCGTTTCTCCAAGCTGAAGAGACCCAGTTCTTTCATCCTCTCCTCATACATGGTAACCTTAAGTATTAGCATTTCCACAGGTGGCAAGAGGAAAGCTAAGCATAAAAATGTAGGCAAACCAGAGATTTAATCCTCTAAGTATAGCTTCAGTCACTGTTAATTATGAAGTGTTTTATTGCTGATTCCAGTATCACTCAGTGGGAGACCTGCGCCCGTTTTGTATTAGCTCTATTTTTTCCATATGTTAGCCTTCTTTCACATCTTCTTTTCTCTCTTTCAGCATTTTTTTCTCCCCTATCCCGTCTATCAAAATGAAAGTAATGAAATAGTTAATATTGGTATGTAAAGCATCACAGACTTGCATGAGCCTAACATTCAAAGGAGGTGAATAGAGCAGGATAAATGATATTTATTTCTCTTCAAACAGTTGTCTCAGCCTGCCTGTTTTACAGGCTCCAGAATACAGCAGGATGGTGGTTTATATCCAGCATACTCTTGAGAACTATCCCGTAATCACAACAGATCACAATAGAAACTCAACTATCATAAGAGAAGGTGAGAGCTAATTTTCAGGTGTGCTAAGCAGTAGTGGACCCACAGACATCACTCTCTGACCTTGAGAAAAGTACTAGCTCAATTCCTCTGGCCTTTGCCAACATATTATTTGTAAAGGATATTGACAGCTTCAAGAGAAAAGTGTACTAGAACTGTAAAGAATTAGTAATTAATAATCACAAAGGGCTGAAGAAATTTGTATTTCAGTCCTTGGAGACAGACCTTGCAGTTCAAATCAATATCAGAATGTCCTCATCACACTTCTCTCTGCATTAGCAAGTTGAGAGGGATTTTTATGATAAAGCCTGATCTTGCCGTCATCCTGTCTTTGCATGCAGGAATCATTATCATGGCTTATTCTGCATGAAGAATTTTGCATTCTACCAAGAAGTAAAATGAAAAAAACAAGCACAATGAAAGCAAAAGGCAGCCCACCTTGAACCAAGGCAATATTGTGTTGCAAGGTAGTCCTTGGCAACCTGAAACCAAACAGAGCCCCTTTGTGTTAGCAGAGAGTAAACTCAAGCAAAGATGATAGTGGCTTGTTTACAGAATCTCATCAGGTGCTTCTAGCAAAAAGAGAGCTTTGAAGGTGGGTGTAAGACTTGCTGTTAAACAAGCACAGTGTAGCATTTTCAATCAATATATTTAATAATCTGCCTATATCTCGAATTTTGTAAATACGACGAAAATTCCAGTATCATGCAGGAAGACCTTAAGTATTTTGGTTTCTTTAAACCTCCTGTCTTTTGGGACACAAGCTGCAACTGGCCTTATAAGCCACAGATTTTGGCACAGAAGTCCATCTGTGGCATACTTGAACGTTTGTTCAGCTAAGAAGCAGAATTAAAGCTTTATCACTAGATGGCAGTATAGGTTATGACACAGATGTGTCTACCTCATTTTCAGAGTCTGTTATGAAAGGCCATGCCTACTCTTGTAGAAACATTCACAGAAATTCAGACTGGTTTTAGAACCACCTCAGCATGCTCACCAGGGGAGTCACGAGGATAATCCTGAGCACTAGAATCCTGCATTAATGGTGGATGCAACTGGTTTTTAATCTTTGTGCAACTTTTGTCAAAGCATTTTCTGTCTGAGGAGCCAGAATATTGGGAAGTTGGCACCCTATCCAGTCACTGAACTAAACAGTGACTAAACATCCAAATTTTTAGTATCCTGATAATGGTAAGTGAGCTGTATGTGTTACCAAACTGAGCCATTCAAAAATGCAAGTTTAGGTAAAAATGAACTTTAAAACAAATGAACAATTATCATTGTTTAGGTTTTTGTTCCCTGCTGCTTTCTTATCATTTAGGAGGGAAAGAGCTGTTGTTTGGTACTATGAAGTAAAGAAACTTCCAAGTGGAAGTTCAGATTTTGAAGTGTTTTCCAGATTTTCCTTCTGATTCCGGAAGGAAGCTGTAAGAGAAATATGGCTTATTCCAGGGTTAAAGATAAAATCATGGCTGTTAACTACATAGTCTCATTTTCCCAGTTTTATGTCAGTGTTGTTCGATTAATAACAGCAAATTTATTGTTGACCAACTCAAGAATAAATAAAACCATTGAAGAGGGACACTACAGGCTAGATGTAATAAAAACAGTTAATAGAACAAGCAGATGCAAAGATCTGTTTGTTTTGGAGATGGTGAAGAAATGGTATGTGAGATGTATGTATTTTCTCGCTACAGAAGTATATTTATTTATCCTGTTAAAGGTATCTAAGGAAATATAAACAATTTCAGATTGTAAAATACACAGTGAGATGTTACTGTGAATCATACACATCAAAGCATAGCTGAAGCCCAAAAAAAAGAAAACTGGCCTTTCTCATATTTCAAGGAAAGAAATGCATCCTTCTCTGCATCGCATATTTTCAAACTCTTCCTCTTCTTGCACAATTAACCTGCATCAGTATTTTCAGTGTGGCACATTATAAACTCTGCACTAGCGTAAGAAAAATTTACTCAAATACTGGTTTCTCATGTCTGCCTTTGAAATTCTTTAAGACAAAATCCTTGTTTGCTTGGCTTACTGGGGTAACAAATAGCTTATCACCATCACCAGATAGCTGTCTGTTCCATCTTCTCTTCAGGTAAGCTACAGGAGAATAGAATAGAGGAAAAGCTTGAGAGAGTGAAGGAGATTGGAGGGAACTAGCAAACATGATTTTAAAATATAAAAAAAAGTCAACTGCAAAACAGATGTGCCTTCAAAAAAAAATAGTAGTATCTAAATTTAATGTTCCCTTTTACAGAGATTCAGGAACTGCAGCTGAAGGAATCCCTTGGAACAGCAGAATTTAATTGTGCATGGGGTTTATGTGCACAAATAAAGCACCAGGCTTTACAAGTGCAATAGATGGAGGTTAATACACTTCAGGAAAATCGGTGGAGATACAGGGCAAAGTGCTGGAGAAACCATTATATCTGAAAGATGGAGGGGTGTCTATTGTTTTAACAGACAGTAGTGAATCAGGATTTCTGGCTACTAATCCCATCTCATATGACCTGGGGCAAACTACATAATCTGTATTTAAAATACAGTACTATTGCTTTAATGATGGAGGGCAAGGGAGCAGCAGTCTAGAAAGCAGGATGCATAATAAAGTATTCTGTGTTTATTCCATGCATACTGAACTCTGAGTAACCCTTGCAGTAGAAGGAGTTCCCCTGGCAGGCCAAGTGGGGAATTTGGCCTTTCTTTAGCTCTGCCGCTTTGTGTATTTGCTTCAGTAACCATTGATGATCCAGATACAGAGATGTTGACATTATAGAAGTAAAGATGCATGAAAATAAGGAAGTTGTGAAATCGCTGTATCTTAAGAAAAAAAATTTTTTTTTTAATGTCTTCCATGTTGGAAATAAGAAAACATTGTGTTGGCGTTTTCAGTAGAAACAGTCTGTTTCAAAATCAAAAGATGTATTTCAATTTATTGGAATGACCTAGAAAGTTTTCTTTTGAGACATACGAAACACTTATCTGTATTTCTAAATGGGGAATGTCTTATTGAAGCTGAAAGTTAACCCATTCCTCAGCACCCATTGCTAGCCTGCATTTTTCATCATACGTATCATGGAGTAAACTCTGCAATAGACTAAAGAAAATGCTCTGAGTATCCCAAACTAGAGGGAAAACGTGAAGGGAATTGAACTGCTATCAAGGTACAGTTATTAAAAGGCACTTGTATATAATGCATTAATGGATTTGAAAACAAACATTTCAGATATTTTTAAAATGTGTTTGTTTTAAAGCAAAGAAAAAAAATTGTGTTTTTCCAGTACTAACTGTGATTAAAAAAATCCGGAAGCAGCATGGTATGTAAAAATATTATTCCAACAAAAAATATAGACTTTTTTTATAAGTAAGTTCTGTATAAGCTTGCACATTGAACAGAGATAATGTAATTCAGCATCTACACTGCAAGTTAGAAATATTTTCTAAGGAGGCAGCTTTAGCTGTACATTCAATAAAACTAGGTTGGCCATGGATATGGGAGCAATTTGGACTAGACATAGCGCTGGGGTTATGCGAGACCCTTACAGGTCTCTCTGGACTGCTGTCACTCTCTTTCAGCACATTGATTCCTTAAAATAAAGGTAAAACAAGGAAAAGACAGAAGCTCTTACTGTCTTTGTTCTTCCTTGAAACAGTACTTAAAACTAATGAGTATTTCTTTAAACAGTATAAGGCAGAAACAGAGACAAGTGGAAAAATCATCTGTCCCTGTGCTTCAAAATGTGGTCATTTTTTTTAAATGACTCCTTACCAACATGAAGAAATCTTTTGTGTTAAATAAATATGGTGCAAAGTTCTGCAAAATCCTGAACAACTCCAATTCCTGTTAGATTCTCAATTAATACAACAAAATACATTGTCTTGTAAGACTGAATAGTAGTCTTTTATTAAGTAGATAATGTTTGTTGTTGAAAGTCCATAATTTCCTTCCTTATTATCCATAGGCTACACACAGTATCACAATAATGTGATTAAAATTGAGAAAGGCAAATAATTTGTGTGTAATTTCCTTTTTTTAAAGAACTTTCCATTTGCAGTGTTCCTTATATTATATCTCTATAGATTTTGAAAAGCTCTCTCTTCTGTATAGCAGATAGCACTTAAAAACTGAGTTATTGTTTTATAACATGATTTGTTTGGGAGGAAACAGAGCAGCTCTTAGCAGAATTCCTACAGAAAGAACAAGTTAAAACATGGTGTTATGTATTGTTCTTTATTGACTTCAGAAGACTTAGTTAAAGGCAAGCTCTGTGCAGCATTTCTCCAAGAAAGCTTAAACCAACATCATGTACACTAAACCATTAGTTGCTTAGTTTCTTAGGTGGAGCAAAGCATTCTGTGATTATTACAGTGGAGTGAATGCTGCCTGCTAGAATGCAATCAAAGGGCGCTGCAGAAGACGTATGTCAGAAGTAGGAATAACTGTAAAATATGCAAGTCAGTTCAGTGCATATGAAAATGCAAGCTCTAGGACTGGTTTCAGCAAGTTGTCCACCTATTGTGAGAGACCTGCTGCCACCAGAGTCCATGCAGAACTCCAGTTTATGCTGTAGAAGCAGGCTAAGTTCCTGAAACACTGAGTCCTGGCTTCATCCCATGTTCATCCTGCTGCCTTCGAAGCCTAATTTGAACAAATTACCATACAAATTTTGTAGGTAACTGTAGCTGTAGAAAGGGGGCTTCCAGAGCATGATACCTTCCAAATACATTGAGGCTAAGGAAGAACTGGATTTTTTTTTCTTGGTGGTGGTGCTGGTGTGTGGTGGTGACAGCCTATTGCATTCAGTTACCCTCCCTGCTATCAGTTCCCACTAATTTTAAATGCAGGTACAGTGCACATTCATTTTATATTGGTATGTAGCTTTTTTCCCCCCTTTTGGTGGTGACTGAGGATTGCTTAGAAGACCACTGCCATGTGATGGAAGTCTCCAAATTAGACTAGATTACCTTGAAGATAAACTCCCATTTGGAGCTATGTTGTCCTGATGTGTCAGCAAGTACAACCATATAGATACTATCAAGTAATAAAATCTTTACAACACATCACATTAACTGTGTAGATAAAGGGGAGATTACTATTGGGTTTTGGTCAGAAAGGTCCGAAAGAGTAGTTGTAATGATTCCTATCTTTAGGGATGTCAGTTACTAACTTTATTAGAACTATAGTTACTTTCTGTTAGGGACTTCTAGTATAAATACATGGAACAAAGAAATATATAGAGGTAGTATCTTTAACTCAGTTTGCTTTTACCAGAAGACTCTGCAGATAGGGTTTAATTATATCTTTCATTTTAGCAACTTTTTAAAAATTGTCTGTATTAGACTAAAACCATTGAGGTTCAAAATGTTCCATAGTGTCTCTTAATCCGAAGATGGTATTTAAAAGAAATCTTAACAGTTTTGTGTGAGCCAAATTGATAGTAGCCAAAGTTAGTTTTACTGTGCATTTTCCGATTACATGAGTCAAAAGTGGCGTAACAAAAATCTTCAAGTTTTCTGTTGTAGTCATTACTAAAACTTAAAAATCAAGATCGCTTCCTATTTCTGGTATCAGTCCCCATTACCGTTGAATTGGATTCAATTGATGACATTAGTATAAGATAACTAATTAAAGGGAAGAATCCTCAAGAAAGAAAAGAACAATTAGATTCACAAGAAGTTGCTGGTATCAATCTTACTGTGAAACCAAAACATTTTAGTATGTCTGTTAATGATCTTAGTTTAAAAGGTGGGGAGTGTACCAATGAAACTTGTTGAGCTGGAAAATATTATAGGTCACAGTCACCTCTGTTCCAAAAAGGTTATCTGAAATTGGAGCAAGTGAAGAGGAATACTTGGATGATAAGAGGAAGTAGTCTGTATTTCAGAATTGTCTACCAGAGTTTGGCATGGCTTAGCCAGTTTATTTACCCTAGCAAAAAAGAGGATGTAGCTGCTCTCTAAAGCACTTTGGGGTAAACTCAAAGAAGTTCTACTTAAGAGAAGGCGCAAAGCTAGCACAAGTTCAAACAGACTTAGAAATACCATGCATTAATTTAAACTAGAAATTAAAAGAAGATTTTTACATACCAGGGAGTGAACTGCCTGCTACAGTAACAAAGACAAGAAATTGTATAGAGTGCTATCAATTCTAGAAGAGACTGAAATGATAACAGAGATTTCCCTCCCAGTTCTTTGTTTTGGTGCTTCTGAGTCCAGGACTGCTGATTTGATTTACTTGGGTGTTGGACTCTGAAGAGACAATAGGAAATAATGAGTTCAGAGAATTTGTACTGAGTCTTCAGCTTGCAGAAAATTTGTTCAGTGAACCTGTTCAGTGAACACATCACTAGCTAAATTAGCATGAGCATAATTCTGCTTTTCCTCTCCAGAACCTTGTTTACGATTATCAGTTTGGATGTCTTTATTCTTTTAATATAGATCATAAAGTATAACTCTGACCATGATTACAGTGAGAGTTTTTCAGTGGCATAGCCACCTTGTGCTGATATTCCACCAGCTGCTTGTTCCCTTCTCCATGCCAATACTTGCCTTATGCCAGTACAACTGTTTGTGTGATCATGTGAAGAACTGGATCAGAGCACTGATCCAGCTGAAAAATACCTTTTCATTTTATCTTTGGTATTTTTAATTCAAATGAGACCCTCGCTCTGGTTGCTACACTGCTGCATAAGTGGTTGTGCCAGCACAAAGCAGGAGGTGGCTCAAGAACAGCTAGGAATAACTTGAGCAATTTAAGCAGCACTGTCATATCCTCAGGCTGTTCTCAGTCGCTGTGTGGTTTGCAGTCACTGCTAGGCCAATGAAAGGGCTATGTGTTGATGATGATGATGGTGCCATTCATCTTCCCCTCCTCTCTCTTGTACCTCCTGTTGTACTGGCAGGGCCTGACCATGCAATTGAGGCAGTTCAGAGAACCAAATCAGCTGAAAACTGAGCACTTCTTTTTTCATATTTTTTCCCTTAGGTTTAGTTTTCTGTCTTTTAATTGCCCAAACCAGACCTCAGCAATCCCACTGAGGTAGCACTCAGAGATCAGGAACACCAGTCAGGGGCAGCAGAACCAAACACTTCCTACAGAAGCTATGCCAGCTTGCACAGCTTGAATGAATCACTTGCTTATCTTGCTCTCTGGAAACTACCTTTCTGGAGATCCAAACAGACTAAAGGTTTCCCTGATAGTGTTTTGGCAGGAAATGATCACATTTGCTTTTAGGGAGTCCCCAAAATACTGGATTTTTGGAAGATCTGTGCCTTTCTCCCCTGCAAATGTTTCTATCTCTGAGTTTCTGGTAGGATCCTTTCTTTCCTGTTTTTTGTTAGGCAGATCCTACCCATCAGAATGTCACATCTGGGGCAAGGACAGAGTCTGTACTGTGTCACCTGTAGAAGTCCTGTAGAGCTGGCTGGTGCATTTCTGTTAAATATTTGGACTCTGTACAAGCATTAGCTTTTCAACAATTCAGCCACATCTTGTTTGTAATTATTTTTCTAGTGCTTATGGGTTTAGAATAGTAATGCCTAGTACTATACTAAATGGATACTTAATAAGGCAACATTATAATAGGACTCCCATGGAATTACACATTACATTAACACCAAATGAGTTCATTCTGAATTCATTATGAATGATTACTCTGAATACCAAAGGAATTAATAATCATTAGCCATTTACTATGGAGGGTTGCTGAATAATTGCCAGATACAGCTATTTTAAGAATTTACAAGCTTTCCTGATCAAGTTTCATTCTGAAAGAATCATTAAGTGTAACTTTCTTTTCACTGGAGAGTTCCTACGTTTATTTTGAATCTGTACTCCTTGTTCAATTGCATTCCAGTTCTAAAAGCACTTCAAAGGTAGTCACTCAGCCTAGTTCATTCACTAATGGAATTACTTTCCTTATCTCCATTTTGTCTTTCAGTGTATCTCAGTTGGCTTTATACAACACATCTGAAAGGTTAATAAACTTTAAAGCATGCTGGGAGACATTCAAGGGCAGGGTGACTCCGACATGACAAAAAGAATGCAAAAGCGTTATATTTATGACTTTGTAGCAAGTAAATTCTAAGATATCTAAAGATATCCAAGGCCTTTCATTTGGTTCCTGAAAGTTCCTTCTGTTCCTACTAGCATTTGAAGACTCAGCTGTTTTGCATATCAGAGGTAGCTGACTTGGGAGACAGAGGGAATTAACTGCTCACTTTAGATGAACTTGTCCTTTGGGTATAAGCTTCCACAAGAGTTTACTTCTTTGACAACTTATTCATGCTAACTATCTACAGCAGCCACACAGTTACAACTCACATCATCCTGATAAATTCAAATACAGTGTTGAGCTTTTCTGTATAACTTCTCGTTGTAACGTATAGTTTGATTTCTGCCCATTGTCCTGACAATACACATTCAAATAGGAGATTTACTATGTTTTGATGTTAGATCAGTGACTCAGGATTCAAAGTTAGGTAAGCACAACTGTGAATGCATATTTTTGGGTTGTTTTGGGTTTTTTTCCCACTCAGTGAGACAAATTCAGTGTAAAAAGCCTGTGCACCCTAGACCTTGCAGAATAAGGTTATGCCATTTCCTTGCATTCTGTCTGCAAACAGTGCTGCTCCATCGAAGTATGTGCACCCTTATTTGTGTTTCTCTGTGGCAGCTGAATCCACTCGGTGGGTTTCAGAAATGCCAGTCTGCCACAAATAGCATTTGCACATAAAGTTAGATTCATTAAATTTTGTTGAAGTGTTAGTTCAACTGCAGATGATTCCCACTGAATTCAGGGGAGCCAGCATTTGGCCTCTGATCTATAATGTTTAATTAAATCTGTATGAAGCAGTCCTGTGTGTTGTTGATTGCCAAGTGAGCAATACAAATGTATTTGTGTTTAAGAACGGCTAATACTGTATGATATTTCATTGCTTAAACCAATGCTTAGGAAATCATCTTCATTTAGAACTATGTCCCAAAATGAAACATATGAAGATAATTGCTTGTATAAATACTGATATATTTTTATGTATTATATAAATGATACATTTAACATTACTTTTATTTTTACAGGAATTTATTTTTTTTACAGTTAGAGAATGAGGGGATTGGCAATTCATCTTGGAGATTCAGCTGTGGCACGGGGCTAGTGGCAAACCCTGGCACGCTCTAACTGAAGTCAGAGGTTTCATGGGTGAGGTGGGGGCTCAGTGTAGGACATGCTATCTGGCATACAGGCCCTGACAGTTGGCCACCAGATGGCAGACACAGTCTCCGATAGAATAATGCTATTTTCTTTGACCTATGTAAAGAACAGCTGCATCTTTCTGCATTGAAAATGATAGATAGTGCCGAGTACACTGAAGATAATGGCCACTTTCTGAAAGCTGTTTTCAGCTTTTTTATACCTGAAGCTTTTTATTCTTTTGCCTTTCTCTGTTACGGTTCTCACCTTGTGCCAGGGAAATATCTCTTATTTTTCCACTGGTCTCAGTTATAGCTGTTAATTCAGTTGGATTTGAACTGAGTTCTGTTACGCAGAAGTATAACATAACCAAGGTTGTTTGCAGCAGTGTGCAGGCTCTACATTGTAGTAGTTGGAACGGATCAAATACACCTAATGTATTTAAAATACATGTATACATAGACATAGATAATTTTGTTTTAATTTATTCTTTTTTTTTTTTAACTGGATAATTCTGGAGTTCTCTGCACCATTTATTTCAATGCCTAGCCCACTAAGGATGAAGCACTGCTGTAGGGGTATGCAAAAGCAACATCACACGCTCACAGCTCTGAAGAGGCAGGAAAATCATGAACATTGTAAAAGCAAAGTGTAAGGTCATTAAGTGGATACTGGTTTTAGCTGAAACTGAAGAGATAGGGACTTGGATGACTCACCTTAGCAATTGTGCAAGTGATCGTAACTTCAGTAAAGTCAGAGGGCCTCAATTCCTTTATTCTTGGAATAAACATTGTCCTGACTCAGTATTTGGGAGACTGCTTAATGAAATTCTTCATTCTCCGATACACTATCGAATTTCATTACATTTTATAAAAAAAAAGGCAGGAATGAAAATAAGGATTTATTTTAGAATAAGTGAGCAGAAACATGGGTGCAAATTCACAATGCACATAAAAACCATGCACAGACAGCTACAGGTGATGGCATGTTTGCTCAAAACTTGTTCTAAGCTCATTCTGATCCTGAGCAACCAGGCTGAGCAAGCACATTTATTAACACTGTGTAGCCTTACCTTTGTTGTTTGGATGGATGTTTGTAACCTGTCCTGGAACTTTCATGTACAGCATAGCGTACAACTCCTTGGAGGTGAATAAACTCATACTTACTGTGTGGCAAGAGTGACCCACCCAGTCAAATAGTTATTCATTGGTAATTTACTGTACTACGCACTGGCTCTATGCCCACCACATTCCCACTGCAGGCAAGCTCTAAGTATTGTATAGTTGTGTAGATGTCAGCAATTTTACATCACATCACAAGAAAGCTATCAATATAATTTGATCTTTAGAGAGACAGAACATGAAAGCTCAAGTACTGTTCATATAATCTGATTATCTTTTTCCTGTTTCACAGAACTGTGGCATTTTTCTTATCCAGTTTGATCTATCTTCCAAGGTCCATGTGGTGTTACTATGCCAGTAGTATTGTCCCCCAATAAGTTTTATGTAAACAGAAGAGTTTATGGCTTGAGTTCATTTACCTTCTTCACAGGGTTGTGCATGTCTCTCTGGAACACCGAGAGCCTAGTGCAAGACAGAGGCCTTCAGTGCTCAGCTAACCTGAGGACAGTCTCACTGGTCACCCACTCTCCAAAAGCACAGTTGGGGCTGGACACTGGTTGTCTTTCAGTATACACAGAGCCACATGGAGACAGCAAGAATCTTAACTAGGGACTTGCTCAGCCAGTTGTGCTAAGCAGCTGTAAAGATTCTCACAGCCCATCAGTGAAGCAAGTGTAAAACTCCCTGGGTGACTGTTTGAAAGTAATTGGTTGCTCAGAGCTCTCGTCGTCGTTCGCTTCTAAGGAAGGGCTTGTTTATTAAAAGAATGTTTAATGTGCCATCCTCTGGACACTGGGTTAATGCCTGGACTTAGGTTTTCTTACTGGCTGTGTCATCGATTCATTATATCATAAGCTCTGATAGGTCACTTTTTCTCAGTGTTTCAGCTTTCCGATGTATGAAATAGGCTTAATGATACTTTCCTCTAAATGGTGTTTTCAAATATGTGTATGACTGAAATTACTAGGATTTTTGCCTCTATTAATGGCATAGAGTTTACACTGTTGTAGCTTAACTGGTATCTGCTTAGCTTTACCATAGCAATAAGAACTGAGGCTTCTACGTATGTGCAAACACTTCATTGTTTTCCATGCTGATGCTGTTTTTCTATATATAGATAGGGACTAAGCATCTGGGTCCAGCTGATAAAGAAAGTTTCCTTTTCAGTTGTCTGCTCCTACACGATTGGTCATTGAGTTCGGCAATCTTGGGATTAAGTTGAAGGAGTTTTAATTAAAAAACTAAGTGTCAAATATGGTTGTGGGACAGTCAGAATAATTTTACAGACACTTTAAAGTCAAAAGTGCAAAGGTAACACTGGCAGCAAAACAAGTTTCTCTGTTCCTTCCCTGAATCTTATGTGTTTTTAATTGGTACAGAAACTCCCAGTTTCATACTTTTCTCCCACACCCCTGTGTTTTGAATGCTAATCACAGGACACGGAGAACGTTCACAGAGGGAAGGTATATGGCTCTCTTCTATTTCATGTACAGAGACATCCTTTTAATTGCATGCAGACAGCAGATGGTATGGCCTTTGTGGCATCATGAACTCCAGCACAATATAGTCAGCCACTGCACAGCACAGTACAATTTAAAGGTGAGTAAATATGGGGAAAGTGAAGGGTTAGGGGTGGGAAGGCAGTAATTCCTAGGACTTTTGTTCCATTTTTATTTTACAGATTGACCATGATTTTGTTATGCTTCACTCTTGTCCACTTTCTGCATCTGTTCTAGAAAACTGCTTTCCTGCCAGGAGCATACACCCAAATAGTTTTAAAAGGGTTGGTGTCAACTTCAAAAATGTCATCTCTATTTCAAAGTTCTATGTTTTCTTTCATAAGAATACGTAAGATTTTGAAGTTACTTTCTCTCAGACTTCAGAAGAGGAACTAGCTAAAAAAAACCCCAGAAATAATATAAATTCCCAACTAATAAACATGAGATAAGGTCTTTTCCAGTCCACAGGTACAATCTGTCACAAAACTGACTCGGAATTTTCTGCAGCTTTTTCTGGTCAGAAAATTTTTTTCCATTAGAAGTCCCCTTCTCTTCTGATTCGGACTTTTTACCCATCAGTCAGTATGTTATTCTGGAATCCCTCTCATTTTTCCCCTGTAAGGAAAAGTTTTGAAACTGCAAAAGCTTTCCTAAGACAGGAAATGTTTTCCTATTCAAACCTCATATTCCCTGCATATTCTGTAATTGGTTTAAAGGCTGTATAACTACAGACAGCAGAGGCTTTGCATAAAAGAAAGCAGCTTAATAAGTAAAATTAAAAATTAATACAAATTAGAGAGAACTGTTTTCATTGAATTGCAACATACCCTGACAAGTAATATGCCATTAAATATATATGTATATATAGCAAATATTTTAAGTTTAATAAAACCTTAATTCCCCCTGACAGATACTAATTTAAGGAGTTATGGTGCACACTGGTATGCTGTGACAAAGCAGGTGGGTACAGGCTGTCTTATTTCTAGCTCCTCTTGAATTTAATGCTGGTATAACAATCTATATCCAGTCCCGAATCTGTGAGGCTACATCGAGACACAGCCAGTATGTGACCATACGAGAGAGGACCTGTAGGAGGCAGGATTCACCAAGAGGCACCATTCTGTCTCAAGTCAGTAGAAAGTTTGCAAACTACACTACTCTCTCCAACATGCAGGATTTAGAGCACAGGCTGAGGGAGTGTACAACTGACTGTGTGAACTCAAAGACAATGTTATTGGTAATAAAACTGTTAGATATAGCAATGCTTCTAATTTGTATAGTTTTATAGTAATGATGTACCATGATTTATGATGTTTAACATTTTACTGAAATTTCATCCCATTGCTGAAGTTTGTCTCGTTCTCTGACAGAGTGGAATATGGGTAAGTCTATTTATTAGAAATATAGAAATGGTTACATAGATACATTAATTTGAAAGTATACCAGGGACAGCAATGGTGAAAAGTTTAGTGGACCTTTGACTTCCATGTTTTTAATCATCCAGCCTATGTGCCTGTTCTTCTTCTGATCAGTTTCTTGACTCTAAATAGACATTTTCTTGCATTAGCATGTGGGATTAAATTAATTGCATTTAAGAAATGGAACCTACTTTGCATACAGCAAAACTTGTTGAACTGTTGTATATTTCTCCAGACTTTTATAAAGCCAGGGAAAAGTAGACTTTCAGTTCCTTCCCAAATTTACTGCTTTAATTAAATAAAATAAAATTCCAGTCTTTGATACCATTTTCACATAAATCCTAGGAATGTTTTTGTTCAGATTAAAAATTGTTGGTCTGTATCCTCAGCCAGTCGAGCTATGCCAATACACGGCAGCTGGGAATTTTCTACCCTGCTATCTGTGTGTGGCAATGGATTAATTAGGCATAGGAAATCTCCTGTATCCATTCTAAATTACCCAGTAGACTCCCTGACTTTTAACATATGGTTATCTTACATAAATCAGAGCTCTGCTTTTCCAAAATAAGTATATTTTTTGTACTTTCTGCAAACATTTGCTAAGCAATACAAAGCTCTATTTGTCTCTTGATATTAAATAAAGTATGGGAACATGGTGCCATGGACTAATCTAATTTGAGATCCAAGTAGTGTAAAATATTTCATAATGCTTTTTTCTGTGTGGAGATAAGGTAAGACGTGTAGGTAGAGTAATTTACCCAGAGTCTTGTCATTGCCCATATCCTACCAGAATTACTTAGGAATCTGTGCAGCTTGTTTCTCATTTTCGTATTTTAACTAATATAGGGTATGCTTCCAAATAGAGCAAGGCTGTGATCTCAGGACACTGCTTTGAAGCTGTTTTCTCCCTGTTTCATTATAACATATTTTACCATTATTCCATCCTGACTGCAAAATCAGTGGAATCTTCAAAGTATAGAATCATAGAATGCTTTGGATTGGGAAGGACCTTTATAGGTCATCTAGTCCAACCCCTCTGCAAGAGCGGGGACATCTTTAACTAGATCAGGTTGCTCAGAGCCCCATCCAACCTGACCTTTAATGTTTCCAGGGATGGGACCTCCACTACCTCTCTGGACAACCTGTTCAGTGCCTCACCACCCTCATGGTAAAAAATTTCTTTCTTAAATCCAGTCTAAATCTGCCCTCCCTTAGTTTAAAACCATTGCTCCTAGTCCTGTCACAACAGGCCTGTCCCCGTCTTTCCTATAGGCCCCCTTTAAGTACTGGAAGGCTGCTATAAGGTCTCCCTGCAGCCTTCTCTTCTCCAGGCTGAACAACCCCAACTCTCTCAGTCTGTCCTTGTAGAACAGGTGCTTCAGCCCTCGGATCATTTTTGTGCCCCTCCTCTGGACCCGCTCCAACAGCTCCATGTCCTTCTTGTGCTGAGGGCTCCAGGGCTGGATGCAGTACTGCAGGTGAGGTCTCACCAGAGTAAAAATATGTAACTTTGTTAAAGTAAAAATATATAACTTTGTTTAAATATGCACTAAAACCAAAATCAAGCTTTTGTCCTTGATTTCTGCTGATCTCCAGATTATTGTCAAGGGTGTATAATTGAATTATAACCTTGATTTTCACACAGGTCAATGGCATCCATGCTAGTGACTCACACAGATCATAAAAGTATATTTCCAAGGGGTGTGGGTATAGGTGGGCTGAACAGCTTGGGCTGGTTTATAAAAACGAGGGCCTCAAGCCATCTGCACTTATCCATTTTTCTTTGTTCCAGCTGCTATTCTGCTTTACCAGCCACATCACCTGGGCAACATGGCATTCGCAGGCAAATACGAATTCGAAGGTGATGAGAACTATGATGACTTTGTGAAGAAGATTGGTAAGTATGTCTTGGGGTGTAAGTCTTAAAGGTTGTAAATTATTTAAAAATACTTTTTTTAAAAAAAGGTTATTTTACTGAAGTGTGCCGAGATCAACAGAGGCTAAGACTGGTAGGAGTGCTCTGCACTTCAGCAAGGAGATTTAGTTTTCATTCTTTTAAGAAGCACTGTCAGCCACAGGAAATAGCCCTGTTCTACAGAAGTAGTATTCCTTTGCAGTGGCAGCAGAATGAACGGCCAAGATGCGTGCAGTATAATGATCATGAAGATCACTTTTCTGTCCTTAGTATTCATCAGTGGGAGTATAAATTTAGTATGAAAATGCTTGTCAAAATCTTACCCAGGAACAGGTTTCTGTGAATGCTTTCAGAAGACTGTGCAAACCTGTTTCAGATTACCCTGTAAAATCTCTTAGGGACACTATGATCTGTGCGCATAAGTTCAGTGCTTGTGTTCATTTATTTAAAAAGCAATGGCAAATAGTAAATAGGTATGCGCAGCTATATAGCAAAGGCACCAAGTTCATACACATTAAATTCCATGCACCTGCATGTGTAGATTAAGTAGAAGGGAATATTTATATATACTTTGTATCTATATATTTATTCTGTGTATCATTTCTCAGGGGAAAGAATGCAAGACCAAAACTTATTATTTTAGAAAACGCGTTGATGTACCTATATATTCCTTTATACCAGTAATTTAAACTCAGAGCTTTGATACTGCTGTAAAAAAAAAAAAACAAATCAGATGCTCATACACTAGTGCCTGAGAACAAACATACCGTTAGCATGCTTCAATTCAAATACAGCTGGTAGGCTATTAGATTTGATAAACTGTATGTTTCTATTTATTAAGGTCTTGCCAGTGACAAGATTGAAATGGGAAGGAATTGCAAAATAGTCACTGAGGTGGTGCAGAATGGAAATGACTTCACCTGGACACAGCATTTTCCAGGAGGCCGCACCACGACCAACACATTCACAATTGGCAAGGAAGCAGACATGGAGACAATGGGTGGTAAAAAGTTCAAGGTAAATTAATTTAGCTCTTAAGTTCTATGCTGTCTCAGTTGTTTTTTAATTTAGGGTGAAAACCAAATCTGTCTCAAAGACATCTTCCTTAAATTGCTTTTTTTATCTGTCATAGCTTAGAAACATATTTTTTTCCCCTGTTTCTTGATGTCCCTAGCAAAATATCTAACTCTGATTTTAAAGAGAGCTAGAGCTTCAGAACTGTACATACTAATAAAGAACGAGGGTAGAGTGTCAAGCATCTACTGGTGTTTCAGTTCAAGCAAACATAATGTTCATTAAAACTCTAAAGAGCTGGTTGGCAGCTGTGTCATTGTCCAGCACCATACAGCAACTGCAGCATACTCTGAGGGGAGTGCTATGGTCCCTAGCTCTGCCCATGCCTGTCAGCACTGCTTACCTTTTGAAGTCACCTGTGCCCAAGCCTTAAACAAAAGACTGTGTAAAGTGATGGGAAAAAAGAAAAAAAAAAACCAACTCTGTATCCTCCTTCTTGTTGGAAGTATAGAGCAACTTGCAACTCAGGCAGCCTCTAGTGCAAAGAAGATTACACAATATTGATCTGCTCCTGTCATGGACAAAATCTTGATACAAAACCTGCTGTAAAATGGTTGCTTTACTTACCTTATTCATTTCTCATCTATTTAAAGAGATAAGACAGTTTGGGACAGCTAAACTCTGCATTTGTGAGGTGTCCAGAACCCTACAATAGATTACTGGCTTTATACATATTGAAGAGACAGGAAAACCACCAGTTGCATCAGGGAGCTCCGACAAACTGAGAATAGCAATAGCATTGCATGATTTCCAGAATCCTTTTTTTAGTCATACCTTTCTGATTATGAGAGGAAAAAAGCCATGTCTTAGGCTTTCAGAAATCTTTGTGAAACCTAACAGATAGAATAAGACACAATTCTATGTGGTCAATTTATTGCAAACTTAACAATTTTGAAATATTACATATTCCATTCTCTTCTTTTTGGCCCTAGGCACTTCAGCAGTCCAAAGCCTATTGAGCAGCCAAAGATGGAGGTAGAGTAAATGACTCTCAGCAGAGAAACCACTGCCTTTTAGTATAGTGTCACTAAACAATACATAAACTAGTAAGAGGGTTTCCTTGTACCTGGTAAAAAATACCACTCATCTCTAAATTTTGCAAATTACTTTTTTCTCCTCTAAATATGACTGGCTCATCTGTCTTTTTATTACTAAAACATAGGCAAGACTGACGAGTTATACAGATAAGGCTGATTTTGTGATGGAACTATGTATTTAGTTTTGGTGGTCAGCTGAGCTGCTGTAGTATTTGTGATCTTCATAGTAGCATCCTGGCATACTTCTTCCATACAGAAGCAGCTCTTACAGCAATTGGCAGATATTATAGTATAAATGACTGTGCAGTCATGTTCACCTATACTTAAACAAGTGAGATGAATTCTAGTGTAGTTAGAGGTATGAAACTCAGGATCTAGAGTAAAGATTCACATCACTTGTCCACAGTGACTTTTGTGCTGCTTGCAGGCAGGTTACTGAGAATGCTACTTCAAAATTAACTCATAAAGTCATGCCTTTTACTTCACTGTCAAAACAAGAGAACCACATGAAACACTGAGGGCTGAATGAGAAGCATAGTCCAATAATTTTTAGAGCTATGAACTAATATCTGATTTATTGTGTAGATATGGAACTTGCATGTATTGTTAGAGGAACATTTTTCTATTTAGGTTGTGAACATTTAAGAGCTAAGCACAAGGATTTTAATCCTGTTCATGAAGCTCCATGTGTAACACACAACTTCTTTTTTAAAAGTAAAAACTTTAAGCATCAGGTGTACAGATGTTTACAGTGTATCTGATAATATAAATGCCAGTAACCCCAGGGAACATTAAACCTTTCTCTATTACTCATTAAACCTTACTCTACTACAGGCAACTGTTAAAATGGAAGATGGGAAAATAGTTGCTGATTTTCCCAACTATCATCATACTGCAGAGATTTGTGGAGGAAAGCTAGTAGAGGTGAGTTCACAAATATCCAGATTAGTTTATTAAAACAAAAAAAACCAAAACCAAAGCTCTAGAGTAGCAGGCTTAAAATTTTGAGTTTAGAAAAAATCTTTATGTAAAGCAAAACTATTAAATAACTTTCTCCTTCACGCTAGATAATCTTCTACAGTTTTGTGCAGGTTTAATCCAAGAATTCAGTGAACAAAGCTTTCATCGTATATTTTAGATAAATTTGAAATGTAGATCTTGCATCTTAGGCACAAAGACACAGTTTTATAGCTGTAAGACTGGAATGTTCAGACTGAAACACTGTATTCACTGTGCCTATGCCTGAAGAATAGAAAATAATCTATATAAAATTTTACCTACTACTTACATGTTTCTATAAAGTTATTAACTTTGTTTCATTCTTAGAAAACTATCTAGCTGCAAGTCATCACAGAATTTCTGTAGAACCCTATTTCCTTACTCTTACCAAAGAAAAAAACAAAACACAAAAGAGGTTGGATTTCAAGTAGTATCCTATTTTATCAACAAAATGGCAACATAGCTTTTGAAGATTACTGAAGTAACAATAATTATAGTAAAACAAATAGGATTGTCAAACACCATGATTTCTGAGTCTCAAAAATTTTCCTGAATTATATCTGTACCAGTTACATATGCCTGAGTGCATCTTCAATAGAGGCTAACCAGAAGTTACTCTGTGAATCAAGAAAGGATACTCACCTTCCCTTAAAGTAATAGTGTCAATCCTTTATTGCTTTTGGAGAACAATTATCTCACTGGTCTAAAACCCTGATAACTTGGAGTTGGTAAAGCCACGTCTAACGCAGGATACATTTAAGTTATCCCTAAACCCCTGTTTAGAAGTTGTGCTTGGTGTGTAAGAATATTTTTGCACTGTGTAGTTCAGAGTTGACAAGACATTCAGCTTATTTTCTAGCTCTGTCTTCTACCAAAGGGTAAATGTTGCTTCAGTAAAGGACAGGTTCTGTGAGCTAGTCAGCAGGTCTCTTCATTCATGACACTGAAGCTCTAATTATACTGTTCAACCAAATTTTTGGTTTGTTCTTTATTCCAGATTTCTGCTGCTTCCGGTGTAGTCTACAAAAGGACCAGCAAAAGGATTGCTTAAGGCAGTAAAGCCAGTCTCTTCCAGTGCACTGAAAAACAACAATACAAATAAACAAAAGAGTGCTGATTATCTTTCCCTCTCTCTTTCTTTGTATTACAAACATGAAGAATTGTTTTTGAGAGTAACGTTATCTTCAACATTAATGCTTATCCCATTCCTAAGTAGCTGACAAATACTCAGCAAATCAGAACATGCAACAAAGCACTTAATAATGCTACTCTAGGATTTCAGTATACTCCAAGTATTTCAGGATATGATACATACTTGGTATATTCAAATGTTGTCTACCACTTACTTAATAGAAGGTCTGTTCAGCCTCTAGAGAAGAGGACAATACTGTGCCCAAAGTGTACATCAAAATGCAAGACCCAAGGAAAGTCTTTTCCCCTATTGCTGTCACTCATGAAGAGATATGCTTTCATACTGCTGTCATGGTTTTCTCATTCATATCTCCTCTTGACCCAAATTCTTAGAGGACATTTAAGGTTTTACAGACTCCTGCTGGAAAACATGGAGTGTCTTATTTTCTCAGTGCAATCCTGTTATTTACATAGAATGCATGTGGAAACTTGTTTTCTTGAACACAGTAGGAATTAAATATATCACAGTTTTTTGATTCACTGTTCCAAATCACTTCTGGCCAATACTTGGTCCGCAAAGCTTTTTCCCTTTTCACATTCCTTTTTTCAGCTGTCTTGCCTTCTGGATCTACCTAGCTGCTTGCCCTCACAGGCTAATCAGTAACTAGCCAGGGCATGTGTCTTGTGTACACAAAAGTTCATTTTCTGATAGGCCTATGTACATGACTGATAATCCCAATCATTTTAGGTATCTTGCATTTAAAAAAGGCTTTTAATTACTTTTTTATATTTTTTCTCAAGAGAGATTACTAAGCTTTCTAGCTGCAACAGGGGTTCATCCAGGCTCCATCAGTTTACCCAAAACAGGCTGCACATGTCTTATGGCCAGGTGTTGCTCAATATATTTACTTACTCTGTTTCCAAGGCAAAGCATAATGCTGAACTCTAATTAGAAAAACACTGAAACATCTGAAACCTGTTCAATCTTGAGACATTTGTTTGGTACTTGCAACAAACAGATCTACCACTTTAACAGAATTTTGTTGAAATTCAACCTCTTCAGTTATATGAGGTCATATTGAGAAGTAATAAGGGATCTCCTCAGGCTTACTCCTCATTTCAGTTCAAGTCAGCTAGTACATTCTTCTGCAAATAATAATGTGCCACCTTAGAACATTTGCATTTAGAATGTGCCCATCATATTCAATGTTTAACCAGCTACACAGAATGACCTGTAGAGTTAGGCACAAGTAAACATTGGGCAGGTGTTATATGAAACTAAAGCTCATACTAGAACTAGGGGATGGTAGTGTTTTGTCCGAGCCATTCACACCCACAAGAAACTGCTCTGAAGATTATGCTGATACCTGGTGATTCTCTGCTTTGAAAACAAAATGGAACCAGCCACCACTAATTCCAGTTCTAGAAGTAACTACATTTAGTGTTGTGCAACTGGCACATTTTGTTTTCACATTCTGCATGTGATCAAGTAACTCCCCGTGATACAGAAAACAATGCTTTAAAAGGAAGGGTGGGATTTTTATCTAGGCTCGCTATAAAGCATGTAAGGGGTACTTTCACATAGAAATAAAGCATTGTTGCCTTTTCAACTGGAGGACATTCTTTAGGCTTGTCTTGAAATGGCAGTACAAAGAGCAAAATAAACACCCCTTAAAAAAAGAAAAGAAACTTGTGCAAAATTATCACTAATAATCTATCAGTGTTTTTGGCCCACATTTGCTATTATATAGTCTTCCCAATAAAAAAATAACACTAAGGTGAATTTTATTAAGCAACATCTGTACACTTTACTGATGAGTTGATTATACTGAGCAAAGAGCATTAAATTGTTTGCTACAGTGTGTAAAACTTGCTTAAACAAAAGGATCAAGCAGGATACTTCAAAGAGGATCAAAGGATCAAAGAGGGTACTTCAGCTGTGTGCTTGTTTATTGGAAACTTTCATCGGGAACTTAGCAAGTATTTTCACAATTAAGCACAATGGCGGTCCAAAGTATCATACCGCACAACGCAAATAAGGGTGATAAAAAAACCAAAGAAAAACTACACAACAGTACTGCCACATATATATTGTTCTTTACATCTGTCAAATGACAAAAAATACACTAAAGTATTCTGAAAATAAAGTTTAACATAAATACAAAGCTAACAGAATAAAAGATTAACTAAGTTCTCTAAAATTCTAGACTAATTCCTGAAGAGTACTGCCTCTTCATTTACAGTTTGCATTTAAAAAAAAAAAAACAACAAACCAAACAAACAAAAAAACAACAAACCACCCCACAAAACCCAAGAAGATTCCTCTAGCCTGCTGAATGGAAGAAATTATTAACTTGATACCAAGAGTTGCATTCTCAGAAGACAGTTACATAAACACACATTAGCATGCAGGCTAATTTTTCCCCTCCACCCTAAACACCCTTAAAAACAATTCTCTAAAAATATAATTTAAAACAGCACTGTGACACATGACTTGAAAAAATTGCCCCAAGTCAGTAAAAGCATATTGCACATTACTTGTATTGCTGTCCTGAGAACCTTCAGAGAAAAGACAAACCAAGGGTACTGCCTTCAAAGACATTTACAATAGTCGTTGCATATATCAAAACTAAAGTTTCACATTTGCAGACATCCATTTCTTGTAAATATCTACATTAACATTAAAAAAGCCTATACGGTTTTTTGAACCATCATCTCTGGTTTCAGTTGAAAAAGAAACCTTTGAATATGTGGCAGTAGCTGTATGTCTCATTGCAAAGCAGCAACAGGATCTTCAGTCTCCTAGCTACATTTTCCAAGAGAATGCCAAGATGGTATTTAAAAAACGAAGTCAGCATTGTCTAGCACTGCAATCAAACTCTAATTTCACAGTAAAGTTAACCAGTTCCCTATCTTTGCCCCCATTAACAACAGTTCCTCTGTCCTGAGCCTGAACTACTGCCACAAGTCATTGAGCCCAAAAGATGAAATAACTGAAGGCAGTGAACCTTTCAAGAGTTTTTCCAAGAGGATTTTTTCAAGTAACATTAAATCCCTGATAAAGCTCATGAACAATTTTACTAACAATAATCTCCAGTCTCAAAAGCAGCAGCATGTTAAAGATCTAAGAGATGATTTAAGGGTTTGTTTCTAAAATACTTGAAGGCAGAGCGATGCTCCTTTCAGCAGCACCACATTTAGATTCCAAGAGAATTTTAAGTCAAAAATGATTTGACAGTCTTCTGGCCCATTTTTCTTTTCTTCCTTTTATTCTCAAGTCTTACTCCTGAACTATCACTCCCGCTCACAGAAAATGGAAAGTGTTCTACACATAGATTTGTGCATAAATGAAGTTCACATTTAACTGATACCAGTTTCAGTATATTTTAGTAGAAGCTTCCAGTAGTATAAGCTGCCACTGTTCAAGCAACACATCACTGGAGGAGGAGGAGAGCACTCCATGTTTTCCAACAACATCCTCTAGGTACATTGCTACTTGGCCAGAAATTCAACAAACACTCCAGCCTGAAATAACTCTTCAACACAAGCTTTCATCCAACTCTGACGAGTCACTAACTGAAGAATAGAAGAAAGTAATCTCCACAGGGTTTCTATGCAGATGCCTCTCAAAGTGAGACTGAGTGAAGTATATTAATGCATTTCTATTTCTCTCTCTCATTAAGAGCCAAAGGTACAACCCTTGGCAGAAAGGCACCCAGGTTCCAATGATCAGTGGATCCAGATCAACGTCCTCTGAACAAGTGAGTCATAAGGATTCTGTGTGTCTGAATGAAAACCATGAAGGAACATCTTGTATCACACACAGGGTCTCTTCTTCAGCTTCTATTCATATCACCTTTTTCTCCCATCAATTTATCCGTCAAAACACCCATCTGCATACGAGTGATGACCACTGAAGTAACTGCTGCCATAAGCCATGGAAATGCAGTGTCTGGGCTCGGTTCCTAAGGCCACCTGCACAGCAATGGGTGTTTGGATGGGCAGAGGCTGGGCAGATGGCCGGAGGCTGGCCTGAAGAGCTGCGTAGGAGTGCAGCGAACTGTCAGCACTCCCAGCAAGCAGACTACGGGGCCTGTGAGCCTGTAAGGAGTCACGATAAGCAGAGCACAAATCTTGCACTGGCGACTGGAACTGGGAAAGCGTAGCTGAATACTGGGCTAAAGGGTGATAACTAGATTGCTGGAACAGAACTTGCGTAGTGGCTTGATGGCTCAGATTTCCCACTGCTTCCTGTTCTTGATGTTGAATTGTTACTTGCTTTTTTATGTTACTGGCTTCTTTGATGTCATTCTCATAATATCTGAAACAAATTATAAGTAAGATTTATCAAAGAGAGAAGTTCTCAGAGCTTGCATATGTCCCAAAGTTTTCACCAGTCAGGCTATGTCATCAGCTTTTTGTATACAGCTAGCTGTATATGGTAACCCTCAGTTGCTTTCACAATTAATTTCTAATTATCCTGCTGCAATCTTCACACACTAACAACAGGTTTACGGATCATTTTGCATCACAAGTGTGTTTTTACTGATGGACGGGTTATCTTGGAACCTGAAGTCCACAACACAAAGACATTTTAAAATCGTCTGTGTAAGTATTTGCGGAGTATCAAAGTGCATAGCTATAAGGGAACGAGGGAAATTCCTTAGATATTAGGAAGAAACATTTTCACGCTTTTGATTATGATGAGAACATTGAAGCACTGGAACAGGTTGCCCAGAGAGGTTTGGAAGTCTTATTCTTGGAGACAGTCAAAACTTGACCAGACAACACCCTAAAGCAGTCTGATTTAACTTCAGTTGTCCCTGCTTTAAGTAGGGATTCAGAAGTTACCCCCAAGGTCCACCATCACTCCCAACCTAAATCATTCTATTAAAACTTTTTTTGTTTTCTGTTAAGACTGTATGTGCTCACATACCAGACTAGCATTGATGCATTGCAGTCATGTCCTTTACTGGCGGGGGGGGGGGCGGGGGGGCAACCAAAGAATAGTTCTGAAATGTCTCCCTACTGTATTCTTGATGTTAGAGGTACACTGGTATCTCTCTGCACCAAGTATATTGCAGGCACAGTGAGAAAACGAAGGGAAAAAAGCTTTCATCAACCATCTGTAAAAGCTTCCATCCAATCACATAGACAACCAGTACAAGAAAACATAATGAACGCTAAATTGTGCGCTCCATTCTACATTACTAAATACTGTATTTTAACAGTAATTGCACAGTGATCTATTTTTTCCCTTTTATTCCTCTCCCCAAACTGAAGATGGAGATCACTGATATAATACTGTACTCTTAATTATAGCTAAACAATTACTTTAAAGAGAAAAAAAATTAACATCTTCCTAAGAGCACAAGCAGGTTACATTCTTTCTGATCTTACATGAGCAGCATTTCAATACATTGGGCAAGATGTTCCCAGGAATAACATGTTAGCAATTCAAGCTGTGTTGTCCAGGCAGGAGAAATATGCATACAGATACGTGAGGCACACACGCAAGCTGCAGCAATCAGAGATGGACGAAAATGGAGGAAAGTGTGATCTACAAAAGAAAAAAAAAAAAAGGCAAGGATTATACTCTTACTAATCCCTGCAGTGACCCTATTATGTGTATGCATGGCAAAACAGGACAAAATTAAATCCTCAGCTTTGTTCCATGCATCTCAGAGTATTAACTCATGACCAGAAAAAGTCTCTCAAAAACTGGATGAAGCTTTCCTGAAGATCTCTGTACTACTTGTTTGTAACTAATATCAGGGCTTCACTATAGTTTCTTTCATTTCAGAAAAAGCCACAAAATAGACTATGCTGAAATTTGTAGACTGGTCTCAACTGAACCAAAGTTAGGTACTGACAATCACACACATATTTTTGTTATTAGTGTTGAAACCGGCTTATGAGGATGCTGCAAGTTCATTGCCTCTCACGTGGGCAGATATCAGAAGCAATGCTGCAAGCCAAATCACTAAAGTCCTGTCATTCTAAATATGTCATGTCTTGCAGCACAGGACCCTCTAAAAAATATAATTTAAAAAGATTCATACATTGAACTGCATAATACCATGTCTGCAGCTGACAGTAGTTCATACTCTGTGGCAGATCAAACATTAGACCCCATTTCTGACAGTCTCTCCAATTAGTGTTCTAAGCTGAAGAAAAAAGTTGATCTCATCTAGAGATCAATTCTGAAAGACAAGAGGCGTATGCGCAAGGAAAGGCTACTGTACCATTTGCCATCTGAAATAACTGCAAAGAGAAACCATACTGCACAGATAGTTTTGTGCAATCCATATTATGACAAGTTTTAAAGCCCTTATCTCTTTCAGATTTTTGCCTTTTGCCAAATGGAAGATCATTCTAGCATAAAACTAAGCCTCTTACCTTGCACTGAGAAATCAAGGAAATAATACGCATAGTTCTCCAGAAAAACTTTGATTTTGGTCAGTGAGGTGATTGGCCAGCCATTGTGAAGGTCATTCTCGCCAATGGATGCACAGAGGTAGTAGTCAATGTAGTGTGCTGGTGTTGGTAGACAGAGGTTCCAGTTGAAGTTTTCCAAAAGCAGCATTTCCATTCTAAGCAAACCTTTCTTGTTCAATACCACATTCACATTGCACATGTGTGCCAGGTTATTTAAGTGCTCCAACTTTGGAACTTTATCTTCTTTTTCTTCAAATTTACCTGCAGAAGAGATGGTTTTCAGATAAGATTTATCGTTATGATTGAGTGTCCAAAAGTCAATAAAGAACACTCCCAAAACCAGAAAGTCTAATGATAAAAGGTGCTTTTTAAAGAAGGATGGGAAAGTACAGTGACACAAATAGGAAAGAAGCCAACAGACAGATCAACATATTCCTATATCCTTTTCATGGTTTTGCTTGTTTGTTTTTAATTGTTTGTATATCAATGCCAAAATCAAGATTATAAACTCATTAGGATTACAGATAGTTTTTCTGACAATAACCAGAAGTGGTTTGCTGAAGAGCATTCAGCAAGTCAAGTGTGAAGAAAGCAAGCAGTATGGGGAAAATACAGCAAAGGAAGATCTAATATTGAGGAAAAAATCTCCTTTGGGTATGGAAGCTAAATGCACATGCTACAAAAATGAAGACATTAAAAACCTTCGGGCACCACCACCTTTGCCCTTGCAGCTTCAGAATTTATCTTTGTTCCTTCCTGTCTTGGAGGGCCTCATTAGCTAAGGTCAATGAAGGGCTAGAAGTACACTGTAACCAAGTGGTTAACATAAATAATTCCTATGGGGTTAGGGGAGAGCATACATTTTCAGAGTCAAGATAGCTGAACAAAGCTGCACCTTTTTCTAAATTGTATTTATCAGCCTACTGAAACAGCAGCAGTCTCTAGAATGACTCCATTTTCACCAGTAGCTACAAAGTGCTGTCATTTTGTACAGAAAAACAGGATCTCACTCTATTCACCCTTCTTTCATAAAAAGCATCCAATATCAATTTGATTCCCAGGATTAGGTCTATCAGCAATAAAGTTAGTGTTACTTTGCTGCAAACTTAAGAACACAATTAGGTTGTCTTAAATTCACACTGTTGGTTTACCAAGCCAGAAGTGACCTACCAGCCACTCCTTGTTCAAGAGCTAGCAACAATCAATCACCAGTAATAAGTTTCCAGTACAGCTTAAAGAACATCCCTGCTGCAAAATCCAAACCCCACAGCTACTTAAAAGTACTCTGTAGTTCTTTTTCCTCTTTGTTCTTGAGGGCATACATGCCACAATTGATTCTTGCTTCAGTGTCCTTCCATTGCCTCTGTAAGAGTCCTCCTTTACCAACACAGACCAATTGACAAGATATTAGCATGTCATATGGCTTCAGAGTATTCTCGTCAAACCTAAAAACAATTAAAACAAGTATTGCACTAGAAAATTTTAAAAGGAAATAAGATCTTGCTATCCATTGAGGATAGCAATTCCAACCGAAGTGTCTCCAGTGTATTAAAACCCTGACAATTTTCTGTGCTATTAGCAGCTTAAGCGTCTTTTTAACACATTTAAAAATGGATTTTCCATCTTTGAGCCTGTTCAGGTATCATGGATATGAAATGCATTAAAAGTGTACTATAGCAGCCACCCCACCATAAAAGAGCATAACAATAACAATGAAAAACAAAATTCATCCATCATATGAAGTAGAACAGGAAAGGATTGTGGGCATGCTGTCAGTGAAAAAGCCCTTAAATTCAGGAGTCTATATACACATTCATGAATCTCCTTGTCACCTGAATTTAGAACTGTTTAAGAAAAATGAAATTTGAGAGAAAAGTTAACCCTTTGTTTTTCCCCTACATGGTGATATCACAGCCCGATACAGAAATTTAAGGAGTATGCTAGCAGAAGTAGGAGATACCACTGCATGCCCAGGAAACTAAGGACGAGATCTGTCATTCTGGCTTGCGTAAATTGTAGTTCCTTCTTTCTTCCCACTCAACCTTGGAAATTTCAGAATGTCAGACTATAGTCTGGAGAGCAGACTATGAGCGCAGTAGCATTGGGAAGGTATTGTACCAGCATGGGGCAAAGCTATTTGACTTAATCAAGGTCATTTTTTCTTTGAAAGTTAAAAATAATTGACAACAGCTAAATTTAGTGATTTAGATTACTAGTCATTTATTATTTCCCCGCTTCTGCTTTTCAACACACTACTTCCTAGCTTTAATGTTAGATAACAGTGGCCACTGCAGCAGATTGGAGACACTGAGTATAAATGTAGCTAGATAAGTTGAAGAAAGGCTCCAAAACTGAGTTAGAAATGGGGGGAGAGAAATAAACTCAGAAGTTTTGCTTCAAATAAACTGTAAGATTTGAATATGAGCTACTTTCCAAAGCAACATACAAGCAACTTGATCACATTTTCTTTCCCAATTCCACCTTGACCTAAACACTTTGCTTCCAAGTTTACTAAGCACTTCCCACCTATTTTTAAATTGAAATCTGCAGAATACAGCAAAAGTTAGTTCATTCCATCAGACCAAAGAGATCAGAGGCAAGCTGGGAAAGAACAAGTTTAAATGTTTTTAAAAAGGAGTGTGTCCATTTCCCTTATTTAAAGATATTGGAATATACTATTCCTATTTTTGTTCCTTCAGTTACACCAGAAACTGAGATTCTATGCACAGCATATTTATGCTGAGAGAACCAGGACCTCCAACACAGTTGCTGCAAGAATATTAAAGTCTCAGACAAGACAGTTGCAAATCTAGTAGCGGCCAAACAAGTAACACTGACTGGTTTAATCAACATCATGCTTTGGGAAGAAAAACAAAGCTGTTTCAGCTATATTACCACCTGGAGTCTGTAGTTTGAAGTTCATAAGGGTTGTGTATGAGTCATTTGCATGCTTTTGAAATGCCACTGTAGACACCTCAAATTAAAAGTTTGCTGTTGTGTTCTGGTTACTGATAAAACCATTTAGTTATCACTATTACCCTCAAAAATAGTTTTGTTTTGAGGTAACAGAATCACAAGCCTTTAAAGGAATGCTTAATTTAAGAAGTATCTGGATGCTGCAAATTTTTTATACAAGGAGGCCTACTGAGGTCAATAGGATGAATAAGATGAACATGTAATGTAGGTTTAAATTTGTGACCAACTTTTTTGTAAAATCTAAATAGATGGGGGCAGCATGGGACATTTTTAAGAGTCTGTAGTATTACTGTAATTAATGATGCAAAGATTTTCCAAGTTACTTTAGATCATGTTCTGTCCCACTCTGAATTCTATAATCAGATTCTCCCCCAGAAAAAAAAGTGAGTGCTTTTTATGTTACACACTCACACTTTTGTTTTGATAAATGAAAGCCAGAGTAAGTCCTGTTGTCAAGGGGAACAGGCTTAAGTTATAAAGAGTACATTTCATTAGTACATTTGTCACATTATCAAAACAGCCTACCGATCCATGCCAGCTTTTCACTAGGAAAAACTGAAGGTCTCAGAGCAGCATCACTGCTATTAAATGTACCCTGAAGAATTGATTCATCCACTGCAGGAGGCAAGAATCACTATGTACACCTAGCTACACAGCATGCAGTTCAGACTGATTACTGGCAGTTGAGTAGATGATCTTTGTGGGGTTTTGCATGGGTAGCAAAACAAACGCAGGACATGCAGGCAATTTGTTTTATTACAGTTTCAGAGTCCTTGAGAAGACCAAGGAACAAAAAGGACTGACATTTTAAAGAGTCATTAAAGCATAAGTACTTTTTGTCCCATAAACAATTAAAATCAATCCAAAAGAAGGATAAACCAGTCAAGCCCATCTAGCCCAGCATAAAGAAAAGACCTACAGCTGCTTACACAGCTGAAGGACTACTTTTCTTTATACCTACGTCGTTCCAGAAAGAGGTACAACAAACTTCTGAAACTGTGTCCTATGCCACCCCAGATACAAACACAGCTTCTAACTTTCCTCTAAGCAAGGCAAGAAAAAGACAGACTATTTTAGAGATAGCCTAATTCCTTTTTCTGCAGTGTCTTGCAAAGTGAGCAGTCAGGGATTTTTCATCTGTCTGTACAATACCTAGCACAAATGCAAACCACTTAGCTCAAGGCAGCTGAGTTTTTAATGCCTTTACTATAGTAAAGTTTAATTACTAAAGAAAATACTCTGTATGTGTTACAGCAACAGGGAAATAAAAAAAAAAATTAACGACTACCGACTAAGTTTTGTACTAATCTGTATCCTGGACTGACACCCACTATTATCTTTTATTGAAAATAGCTGCCTTTGCCAGAACAGTTACCTGCTCGTGAAAGTGAGACAATAAACAGAGAACGGATCACAAAGCACAGTCCAATAGAAAAGCTGCCTGATGTCTGACAACAGCTCCACATAGTCAATGGGGAATTAGGTGATAAAGGATTATCCATGCCCTAAACTCAGCCCATTTAGCACAGACATCTTTTCTTGCTCTAATTTCTTTTATTGTCCTGAGTTAACTCAGCTGCTGAGAATCCACTGGCAGATTAAGGAGCTGGGCAAAATAAAGCCAGGAAGACCACAAGTGCCACCCAAGTACTCTGTGAAGCAATGCAGCACTAGATGTGCTGAACAGTAAGCTAGCTTTGCTTAAAACAATACTCAAATTTAAAAACTGTTATCACATCTCCATAGCAGCATAACCCTCTTGAGGAAGAGGGTCCATAAGAACTAGAATTGCCAGAACGCTCCATGCCACCAAACAGCTGAGAGAGACAGATGTTGCTTTTGCTTTTATCAGGTACTGAAGCACCTGCTACTGAAGAGGGTTAGTCCTTCAAGAAAGAAAGGAGCAGATTTTAAGACCCAGCTAGGGTTTTACAGCAACAAGCAAAAGCTGCACTGCTTTAACTATACTGATACACCATAAGGGTACAGCTCCCATATACCACAGTTACAAAACTCACAGAAGAAACAGTTGCAGCAGGTTAAGACTTGCTGCCCAGGTGCTTGCTCTCTCCCCAGAGTTCACTGCTCCTGTGGCTGGACCATCTGAACGGATTGTGTCAGTGCATCTCATCTGCTTTGGGGCAGCTGGTTTGCACAGCTTTCAGCAGGCAACATGAGTCAAGTAGCACTAAAGCAGATGGGGTATCTTTACATAATCCCTTTTTCTAACAGAGCACTTAGGGCTAGAGCACCTTAAAGTATCACAATCATTTTCTGTAATAAACTGCCCGATTAAGATGCAGTTTAGAACAGTACAACCTGCTGCTGCTCAACAGTGCTCATCTACAAGGGCGTGCCTTCTCAGCTGCCAGATGGGGTGAACTGGAAGTTCCTCAATTCCCTTCAGGCAAAGTGTTAGTTAAACTAGATCAATCCACTTACTGAAACCATCAGCCAGCTGATTTTTGTCTGGAGAAAAATCAGAGCTTACTCAAAGTGCTGGGGTGCTTTGGGGGAAAAGAAAAGTAGTAACATTTTCAGTTGCTTATCTGTTTGCAAAGTAAGCACCCATCCATAGCCTGGTGCAGAGACAGCAATCCTGGCTTCTGTGCAGATGTACTGGTAACTATCCTACTCTAGATCCAGCTGGCTTGCCTGAATACCTCCAGTCCCAGCTGCCCAGCATTACTTCTCACCAAAAGCCAGCATGTCCCTGACCTAACAGCAGTCAACCTGAGCAGTGACTAGTCTGCTTCAAGCAAGGGACAGATGGATTGTCTTGAGCAATTAAAACCACTGGAGTTCACTAATGATCTTACAGCAGCAGGAACCTACAACCTCTTGTATTACACCACAGCTGGACCTCAAAAGGTGGTCTTCTATCTTCTAATCACATAGCTAGCCAAAACATCCACATGGACCAGGTCTTTCTGTATTACAAAAACACATTTAGTTTATGATTCTGATTTAGATCATGAAGTTTCCCTTAATGCAAGTGAAAGAAACAGACTATTCTAAATACATTCCTAGAGTAACTGTGACATCAATTTTTCCAGCACCTTTTCCTTCCCTCCTGCAATAGCTTTCAGTTCACCTCTAGATTACTGGAAACAATTTTTACCATTCTTTTTCAGAATTTATTCAGAGGAAATAACCATTGATGACATTAGTAAACTTCAAAGCTTTTATAGCTGTTCTGAGGAGCTAAACTGTCTGGCAGGAATTTCCAGAGGCCTTCTCCAATTACCAGACCACGCATACCAGACCATTGCAAAAGAAACATACATCTTCTGGCTAGTGAATAACTGGATAATTCGAGGGACACACCCCCACATTCCCCTCAACCGCAGCAAGTCCAGGCTGAACACTGCGTGGCTGCTAGTGCAATTTGTTTGGAACAGTATTATCTTCCCACTCCCTCATCTCTCTCACAATTACCGAAGTGGGAAGAACTATCATCATTCAGTTTCCCTGTCTGGGGAAACTGATGAGCCAGTCAAAATGCATTTCTAGAATACAGCAAGAGAAATTAGCTCCAGCTAATTAAAGGACACTAGCAAAATGCTATGTTCTCCATCATGAGAACACTGCTGTTACAAGCTGTTAAAAATAGGTGATAGCAATGTTTGTAGGTAAAGGAAAAATACACCACAACAACCAAGAGACAAGTCTTGAGATCCTTTAGGCTCGAGATAGAAGCAACAAACTTCAAAGCTAAACACAAGTTTACAACAATTTCTCTGAGCTGAAAAATCATCCTCAGCTTGCATTTAGCTTAGAAGTTTGTTGCTTCCATTTCAAAAAGTTGTGTGTCTAAAAGCTTCTCTATTGTGCCCCTCCTACCCCCAAAAAACCCCACACTTACAGTAATTAGTGGGAATAAGTAATCTTGCCTCTAACCATACCACATCTCGTTTGTGGTGTGCACGCTACCCTTAATCTCTTACTCTTCTCTAAGGAAGCAATCAGGAAGAAAACCCAGAGTTTTTCAAAATGCATTTATAATAATTATTGAAAGACAGTCTGCATTAAACATTCATCTTGACATGATGTAAACACCACAACTATTTTTAAAAAATATATTAGTTTTTTGCTCCCTACAGTGAAGGTATATAATTTTTTTAGAAGTACAAGTGTGTTGCAACACAGCCTGAAGAGGACTTTTGCATCAATCCTCTGCTGAAAAACTACACAACTTCCTACACTAATGCTTTGCGGGCAGTTCCAATTACTGCATTTGCAGTAACAGGCAAGGGACTAGTTTTATTATTCTGTGCTATGATGAGAACTTTCAAGGTGACTTCAGGTTGATACTTCTGACTTACTCGATCTTTTACTACAAAACATTAAAAAAATCATAGTACAAAAGTTTTCTTCCATTTCATATAACTTTGAAAGTAACAAACCAAACACAAGAATTCCCACTTACTGTAGAGTGGCTTTTCCTGACTTGACTTGCATCACTTTGAATCGCACATACCAAAAAAAAATATCCTTATTGCACATTAAGATGGCCTAGACAGTAAACAACAGAGCTTACTATGCTCCCAAAAGTCTCCAAACTGAGCCTTAGCATTTTAACTCTTATCTATACAAGTTAATTAGGCATTAATTTTGTGCACAGCTGCTTTGGTTCAACTTTCAATATTTTGTTTCTACACGTTGGTAGGAAAGCTGCCTTTACAGTAATAGAACTTTTCCCCTTCCTGTAAGGGATTATTTATTCCAGATCAGGATATATACATGCTACTGCATTGCTCTAATCTTAATTTTAGAAAGACTCTCATACTCATTAGCTCACTAGACTTAGGCTTGCTCTTTTAAGCAAATTGCCCCCCCCCTTTTTTTTTAAACAGGCAGAAGTTGCAAAACATTTCCCTCTAGTGTTATCATAGGGCAGTTTGTGAATTTCCTTTTGTTTCACAGTTGCACAGAAGTGGCCTAAAGTTGCATTTTACTTCAGTCATTTACATAAGGAAAATCTTGAAAGCTTTTTTGCTTGCTTTTAAATCCTAGAAGCTACAGAAGTCAGCAGTCCAGCTCTCCCAATCTCATATAGAGAACCTCTGCCCAAGATCTTACCAGTATAACAACTCTGACAATTCCTACAAAGTTTGAGGGTACTGTTTCCATCCTATCCGCATAGCCTGGAAGTGTAAACTATAGCTATAAATTCTTCCTCTAAATCCAAATGAAAAGTGTTAGAAGAACTGTTGAAGCATCAATCTTATGCTGGGAAAAAATAGAGGAGTATACTTGAAAATGTCAGATTTATCTAAAGAAAATCCTATTTTCTTTTCCTGAAGGTAACATTCATCCATGCACTTGGGAAAATTTAAAAAAAACAAACCCACACCACACACACAAAAAAACCCACCCAACAAAACAAAAAAAACCCAAACAAAAACCCTAGCAATGCTGCAAGGCATCTTGTAGTTATGAAGTTACCCCAAAAAAGAAAAAGAGATGGTCTGAAAGCTGAAGGAGTACACCTCTGAGCAGGCATCAGACTCCAGTCTACCTGAACTTGGCATTTCATTCAGTCTGATGTGTTTGAAATTAAGGGTCCAGTTTCATAACAATTTGCAAATCAGCCCTAGCCCCTCTCCCCTCCATTGCACCAGCCTGAAGCTTGTCTGACCCCTCAGGAAAATACCTCTCTGGAAAATAAAGAAAACACTTCCTCAGCTGGGACGGTTTTCTGCCAATCTACTGGTCTGAAGGAGCTCACCAAAGGTTCAGGTTGGCAGAACTGCAACATCCGAGAGTCACTTAGGCTGCTGTGAGACTGCACCTACAGCAACCATTTAAATTCTTCTTTGTTCTGATTTTAATATTGGCCTTTTTTGCAACATGAACCAGTAACTGCTCCACATAATTCACCATCTTATCTGGAGTCAGATAGACAGCAATGCTTAAATACACTAAGTGTATGGGGTTTTTTTTATAATTTTACCATTATCTCTGCAGATTAAGCTCTTTTTACCTTAACCAATATGACTACTTGCACTTTTCAGCCATTAATGCTAGAGTTTGCATAACTTCCGTTGTCCACAATAGTGCATTGCTCTACACGGCTCCCATATGGCAGGGTAATTTCTCTGTAACCTAGAAACAGCGTTCATAAGTCTGCAAGGGTAGACTGCAATTCCCTAAGGCACCAGTCTCACTTTCCTCCACTTGCACAGCCATGGCTGCAGAAAAGACTTCAAGAAAGCACTAATGACAAATGTTCAAGATCATTTGGTAAATGGATACCAACGCTGAAATTCTAGCATTACACAGCAATGCCTAGCTATTTGATAGGAGCCCAGAACAAGCAATATGCATTCCAGCATCATCAACATATCCACTAAATGCCTTGAGAAGCAAATTTTCCTTTGGCCCCTCTATAAGAAACCTCTGATTTGCAAGGAACTGATTATGCCCAGTGCTCACAACAGAGGCACAGATTGTCCAAGGACACATCTCCAGGAAATGCTGCATGTTACACAGATGTCATTTTCTACTACCAACTCTTCCTTGGAACTAACCTCTCCCAGTCTTGCCACTTCTTTCCCACCCCATCACCCCCTGATCTTCATTGTCCCCTTCCACTGACCCAGCTTCAGCTGCCAAAACTTCCTCTGCACATTGACATCAGCATATAAATGTGCAGTGCAAGCTATGCAGCTGAGCAGAGTTTATTAACAGACTGCTTTGTGCCTTGACTTGGACTTCAGTAGGCCTTACCCTAAGTAGGTGGAAGCTGTTAACACAGAGAAAACACCACATGATATATAAGGAAAACAACCATCTGCTCAGAAAAAAAAAAGACTTAATAGACAGCAGCCAACTTACTTGCTAGGAGAAGACAGGCAAATGAAATGATGTGCAGCTGCTTGACAGTGATATCATAGCGATCCATAAAGAGGTCCAATAAATAGATAGCGAGATGCCTGGCCGTAGGGCAGAGATTGAAACGGTTGCCGAGGACAGTCAAGAGATCAATGAAGTATCGGCGCATCCCAATCTGTGGTGAATGAGCCTTATACATAGGCAACTTAAGTTCCTAAGGGGGGGGGGGAAGGGAGGAAAGAGGTACTGAAACAAATACCATTTCAGTGTCCAGAATCCCAAACCAACACCCACCACCTGCTATGGCAAATGCTTAGCAGCTACAGCACTATGATTGCCACAGAAATCAGGGCTGGATTACTGCACATTTTGACAGTCAGTTAACTTCTAGTACTTCGGTCATCCATGCACTTTCCTCACAAGCATTAAACACATGGTCAAACACTGTAAATCACAGTTTAACCCAGGAACAACTTGCTGTTGCTTTCTACAGAACACCAAACTTCTTCACTATGAAAATTGTTCCTGAAGGACTCCTTTTTAATTTTGTTCACCCAAATTGGACTGTTAAGTAAGGTTTTAACATAGTTTCATAGGCAAGAAGGACAAGATACATTTCTCTGATATTGCCCCTTCCTCAGTTGCCCAAGTTACTACATCCTGTCCCAAAAAAACATGTCAGTCTTTAGAATAAAGAACATCTATCTAACATTAAAAAAAATTCACATGGTACATGGCTGCAACAAGAAACAAAAGTAGACATTAAGAAGAAAAACAACATTGGAGAATGATTAAACTTTTCCAATTATAGCAAATTCCAGTATTTTCTGTATTAACCTACTTCAGCATTATAAAAGCTAACTATTGAACTGACAGACTATATTTCACATGTAATATAAAAATTTTCATTTTAAAGGCAGAATTATATAAGTTTTTGGTCTTCCTATGCTGGATCTTCACCTGCAAGGGTTTTACACACAAGTTTGTAGTCACTATGCAAAGAGTAGGTTAAGGGAAGGACTGAAGTTCCTTGGGAATACTCACCATCTAATGCCACTTATAAGTTGACACTTTATCATTTTAAACATGGTCGTATACTAATGCAGTTACCGTGGCCAGACTCAAATCAAAATGGGCTGAATACATTTGATAGGCACGGATTAAAAAAAAAAAACAAAACAACCAAAACCAACCCAAAAAACCCCAAACAAACAAAAAAACCCACAAACATTTCAGCAAGGTGTATCTCCCTGATTCAGATTCTGCTTATACATCATTTTTGTATTACATATATTTGAAAATAAAGTAGGAGTGGTACAGTGCTGCAAGAGAGATGTGTTTTATAGCTGAATACAAAGTGGAACATCGAGCAGTTAATTCTACTAAATAAATCAGGACTTTAAAAAAGCATTCAGAGGAAGTATCTGCACTGGCTACCCCGCTTACAGAAGCAAGAGGCACCACCTTGCACAGCTGGCGCAGTGACTGCCCACGCTCCTTTCATCCCCTGGAAGGAGACATTCCACGAGGAGGTTCCGCTTATCAGGAAAAAATAGCTATACAATCAGGCTCAGAGGGGTGCACGTAAGTGGAAACCAGGGAGGCTCCAGAACGAGAAGCAGCTTACAAAGACAGCAAGCCGAGCGCTGTTACGGATGATTGCTTCCCAGGCCTTTTTAAAGAAAGTCAGTGAAAAAACACATTCCGGACTGAACAGACACACGCTGTGGACAGGCAAACAGCCCTTTGAAAGCTGGGACAGCCTTCACTGGGGGATTATAAAGAAATCGCCCACCACTAACAATTTATAAAGCAGGGAGACAGTGGAACATGTTCCCCCCCCCATTGTTTTATATCCAGAAAACCCCCATAAATTTGATTTTTCGATTGCCTTATGTACAGATATTTCAACCCGTCAGTACAACTCACATACACAGGTTCAGAGCAGGAGTTCCTCATAACATGAATGTTCTGGCAGAAATGGTTTCAAGCTCAGTGCTTACATTAGTTAAAATAACTGCTTTTTTTTTAATATGTCTGTACACAGCCCAAGTTATCATAAGATCAGGTGGTAACTCCACCTCTGAACTATTTTGTTCTTCTAGGTGACTGGTAGGAGCTTCAAGTTTTATTTTTTGAAACGTCCTTCCTGTTTCAACAGCTATGTCCTCCAGCAAAATTATACTCTCTATATACTCTGAGGTTAGCATATATATTTAATGTGAAATTTGCTTTTTAGATCACAACAAATTCAAGGTATAACTGGAGTTATTATTTATGTAGTCAAAAAAAATCTGACATGTCTAAATGTTACAGTTCAGGGGGTGAGCATTAGAGGCTCAGAATGAAAGCAGAGATCCAGAGACTTGCATCTGAACCTCAGGTACTCAGAGGCCAGAACTACCCCTACTCAGCCCACTGCACTAGAAAATTCAAAGACCAGTCAAAGCACTGAATTTAAGACAATAGGATTATTCTGCTACTGGTTTAACACAGACATTTACTCCCTGTAAGACATCTGCTTTTTAAATTTCTTTTTTTATTATTATTTTTTGAAAAACATTTACTAATAAAGGGTATAAGTGAAAGGCATTCTCATTTTGCGCACCAAAACACCCACGTGGGCTTCCGTATAACGAGACTTAACAGCACAGACAAGGCTCAAGTTCAGGACTGATGTTAGGAGGAACGGAGCCACGTGCTGTGGTTTCTTACAAGATCAAGTTCTAGGTATTAACTGATCCAGGGTAATTATCTGTGCATAGGCAAGAGCCTTGCCCTGCACCACATAGCATGAAGCAGCTAGGAAGTAGTTCAGTAAGACTGCTTTTACACTGACAGATCAGTCTTAAGTGATGACATTTTCTTTTAAAGGAAAGCAAGTGGTACCTAGTTTAACAATGCAAGAGCTGAATAGCAGGCTTACAGTTATCAACGCTGTGGGTATGCACCCCTTTCCATCAACCCCCCACAGGTCCTTTAGCATAAGCTCATCAAGAAAAAAAATATATTACTCCTCTGAATTTAAAAAATGCCTTTGCTGCTTTGGGAATACTGATGCAGGATCAGCAAATACAACTCTGTGGAAAAAAATGAACTTTTGGGGACCAAGAATAAAATAAATCGTTTCCATTGCTTAATTTTTTGCTCTGTCTCCAGTAAAGCAACAAAGAAACTGGGAGTCCTGCTGTCTGCTGGAATTGCCCTTTCATATGCTGCTTCTGCTTATCTTTGACCTGTTCATCTGTATCTACTTCAACAACTTTGCTTTGGGCTACCGAGCAATTGCAACATTGAAATGCTAAAAGCGGCAGCACGTAAGAGGCTCACAGGTGTCACGGAAATTACTTAACAAGCTTTGCTCAACCTATTGATCAGTGTCTCTCCACAGAAAGCCAGAGCAAAGCATTTAAAGAGATCACCACTTAATCTCAAAACCTGACAAGTAAGGCTTGGACTGAGAGTCAGTCTTAAGGGCGAAGACAATTTTTAAGCCGCCACCTCCTACCAGCTTCAAGACCTGACCTTCTAAAAGAAGGGAATCAGCGTAAACATTTTTAAGTGGTGTTAACCCGACAAATCTTCCTCAGCAATCGCTTCTGAAAGACAGCCAGGCTCCAGACATTAGCCGTTCATTCACTGCAGACACAGCTCATCACCAGTAACCCCACCACTTCAGCTGGCACCATTCATTACCGGAGCTCAGGAGACAAGATTTCATCTGTGGTTCAGGCGGTTTTGTAACGGGGCTGAGCAAATGCACTTCAGAATCCATCCCTAAAGGGGATGCTAGGCAAACAAGACAAACTAAAGCTTTTGAGAAACCACGTGAAGGTTAGGCTTTCACTGCCCATTTGACCTAAATCAGCCAAAGAGCGATGGAAGTGGAGGGGAAGAAAACTTAACAGGACACTTCCTACAGCTCCCTTGAAGCAGCAACTGGTGCAGGCCAGTCTGCCCAGCATTTATCTTCATCAGAGTACCACATCAGGTGGTTTGGTGTTCAGCACGGCAAGAAATTCCCCACACACATTCCTTCTGTCCAATTTCTTTTCAGTAAAACTGCTCTCCCACTGATATAAAGCCAGTAATGAACTGACAAGCAGTTAGGAGAAAAATGTTAGCAGTAGAAAAGTTAACAAGTGATGTGACATTCTGGTAACGAGTCACACTAATAACGATCAGTTCTCAGAACAAAAGTGGAATTCATCAAGGTATTTCAGAACAACTCACAGGCTTTTTGACAAGGAAAATTAAATGCTGTAGCAAATACGCCTCAGGTTCTGAAATTTAGGAAGGTGTTAACCGAATCTGGTTTTCTACCATGTCAGAGCACTTGGACTTCAGTCGGGATCCGTTCTGTCCCACAGGTCAGACGTGCCACCTCTCCTGACTCCCTGCACGGCTCCTGTCTCTCTTACTGCCCTCCTCCCTCTCTCAGCACCAGCCATCTCAGCTGCAAGATACGCAGTTGCTGCACAGGCGTCTCCAGAGAGCCAGGTAAATTACCTTCTCATTTTTAGAGCAAAAAGAAACACCGAAACCAGAGCTACTCAGTAACAGTAAAGCCCATTCATCTAGAAACAGCTGTTACTTGCCTACACAGACACAGCCTCCATTTACTACTATGAACTTCGTACTTCTCTCATCATTATCCTTCTTTAATCTTATTATCTACTTCTGTTTCTGGATATGTAAACAGAATCCAGTGTACGGCCCCTGCTACCACAGCTCACAGATCTTGACCACTGATCCTAACCCAAAAGCTGAAAAAAGGTTCCAGCTGATGAACAAAATTACCCAGTGAAGGTACTGAAAGACTAAAGTCTCAACAAGAAATCCATGATTCTTCTTAATCCAGTGTTAAAGTATATAAATGCAAGACACCACTTGTGTGATGTCTATATAAAGCATTCAAATTTAAAAGAAAAAAACAAGATAAAAAGAAAAGGAAAAAGGCTACTAAGTATTTAAGTTAGAAAACTAGTGAAAACCATAGTAACTTTGGCAACCATTTAGCTCTCTGTATGTTGCATGTTCTGGAAAAATAGCATGTACACGACCTCCACAAGATTCTTAAGAATTCCTGTTGTAAGAATAACGGATACTGCAAGCTTTTTGCCATTAGAACAGGAAAAAAAAATGACTGTAGATGAAAAATAAAGGGAAAGCCTATCTAGCAGGCTGTTAACAGTTGTTCTTTGAAAGAGACAAACTCCTTCCTGCTTCGTGTTCTAACCAGTCTTCCAGCTGTGGAAGAAAGGTGCCAAATTGATCTCCTAGATATAATTATTGCACCACACATGAAAAACCACTAAAAGCTAACTTCTATTTATGCAGACAAGAAGATGATATACAAAGAAAAATTTAGATTATACTATTTTTTACAGGAGCTTGAAAATTCAGAGCATTCTACATGGTTCTTTGCAGTAGACTAGGTAGCACGCTACCAATTTAATTCTCTACTCATGTCGCACTATTCTCTCTCCCGCACAGAAACAATCCTCCTGCCCCTGCACAGGCTGCTGCACTATGCCTTCCAGTAACAAAGTGACTCATACAAAACTTGCTGGCATTTCTATGCTTAGGCAGCTGGCTGCAGTTTAATTAATAGGTCAGAAAGGTTAAGAGTTAGTGCGTTTGTGAACAGTCTGATAGTAGAGTACAGCGGATGCATTTGGCTTTTACTAATCTTCAAGTTGGCCATGCAAACTCAAAGGAAAGGGCAAAGATATATGACAGGGCAATGCTCTTAGGGTATGGCCAGCACGATGCGTGTCCTCGCAGAGCAGAATTGCATCCTGAAAGTCTCCGAAACACTCACACTCGCTTCATCAGTGCAAGCACAAGCCATGCTGTCTTATAACACAGAGACCAGTGATTATAACTGTTAGAAGATACAGCAATAAGGGACAGTCTAGGATTCACTGCATCATATATTACTCCTCTCTTCAGCCCTGCCATAACCACATCTCCCAGTCCTGATAGTTACAGCATTTCCCATTATTTAAGCAACCTTCAGTTCTTTTAGAGAAGCCTTAATCAGGCCCTAGGAGAAGTGCCAGTCTTGCACAGCATCTGGATTCAGTCTGTGGGAGTAAGAGACAAACCTGATGGAACCACATTTCAAAAAGGATGTCAGACAGTTCCTCTCATTATTTCCAGTGAAAATTTAAGATCCAGATACTGTCTAATAAGGAAGGGTACATGGGCAATATCCTTTATTTTTTGCCCTCATTCAACAGTGATCTATCAGGTGGACAGAGCAACAGCTTAAACACACTCGTTACACTGCCTAAATCAGTGCTGCCAGCAGCTACCCTTACTGATTTATGATACATTCCACAGATGCATGAATGAAACACCATAAATTAAGATTTTCTCCCGTTACCACTGTCCCTGCACACTCAAAAAGAGCAGCGAATTCACATGCATCTCCCACAAAGGACCAGAACTCCGGCCGCATAAAATAGAACCTCAGGTTCCAACCTACTCAATTACTTTGGTTTACACTGGGTTGTTTCACTTACTCTTTTAAAGAGCAGTAGCACCTTCAACAGTTTCCCCCACTTTACCTAGATTAAAGGCCATCTCAGACTACATTCTGTGCTCTTCATGAATTTCCCCTACCACTCACCTCTGTCTTTCAAATTACCTAGATAAGCACAGACTCCATTCCTTGAGATCTGAGCTTAGTTTAAGGTTCAGGTATACTAGTGAGATGTCACAGAAAAAACCTGTGGCAGACCAAGACAGTATTTCAACTGTATGTAAAAGCTTTTTGTGTTTGAATCCACTCTGCCCTTCAGCATCCTCACAACAGTCCCAGGCATTTGAAATTTGCAGGAAAGTTGAACTAGTATTGTGCTTGAAAATCCATTACTTCACACGTTCCACGGTGGTATTTTATCAAGCATTTCATTAAGTCCTTCTTACACACTTCAAAGTATTCAGAAGTTCAGCAGCTAATCTGAGAAGGATCAGAGAAAGGAGTGTGAAAATTGAAATTCCAACTTTAAGGAAAAAAAGGAGATCATGAATAACCATGTACTTTATTAGGACACCTGTTCCTTTCAGCTCCATGCACATGCTGTCATCTATAACATAAGCAAATTACAGCTAGCAACCAGTAATGCTATTGTTGCTGATTTTCAAAAGCTAGAGTTTTTTCTGTGTGTTTTTTTGTTAAGTGAACAGATTATGCTTTTGTTGCTGGGCTTCCAGTCTTGGATTAAAAAACCTGGTATTAATACACCTCAATGCCTGTTACACCTACTTTCTTTTAGAGCCGATTCAAACTGGAAAGGTGCATCAGAATTAAGGGTTAATGTTTTATCCTTCTATTAAATGAAATGGGAAAGAATTCAAAACCTTTTGCATGTCCGCAGGTATCTGAGACTCCTGAAGTTCTCATCTAGATTTTGTTTTAAAAACAAAAACCAAGCACCACCTATGCAAGGCCCTAACACCTTCTCTCTGTTCAGAGTGTGTATAACTGTCTAGTCTGCACCAATCTGAATTTCAGGCTGTGCCAGGCAGATCTGAACATACCAAACATACCATTTAATTAATTAAGCATCGAAGGGATGACCAGCTTTTAAAATAACAAGGACAAGAATGGTCTTACAGGCTAAAAGATAAAACAGTACCTCTTACATCAAGACCTTCATGCTACCAACAAGTCAAGTAAACCAGATGCTTTGGCAGAACCACAGAAAATAAAGTGACATATGCTGGGTGCAGGGAGAAGAGGAAGAAGTTGTGTTTTTACGGAAGTTTTTACTGAACAAAATTAGTTACAGGACCTGCACTACTTCTAACAGGATGATTTAAAACCGCAAGAAACGCATTTATAGTGACAGTACTCAAAGACCAGTGAAGACAAGGGCCCTTCACAACAAACCCTGTATGGATTATGCTCCTGCTTCAGAGACTGTGGCCCAAGCTGACACCATGGATGGAGCTGAGGGAAATGCTGCATGTCAAAGTAGAATGAAACACATCATGGTGGTAAACAGCATTTCCTCATTAAGATCTTTAAACCAAGAGGAGGTGGGAGACAGGTGTGGAGGAGCTTTAACTTAGAGGAAACCACTCAGACATTTTTATCACTTTAACAGCAAAGGACTGTTTGCCTTCCGCAGAAAGAGGATCAGTTCTCCTCACCTGGCTGAAAGTAACTCCAGACAGTAATTTGGACTGCCTTTAAAAAGATCAAGTTACAATTATTAACCTTTTAAATTCAAAAACAACAAGTCCTGTAAAATTTGACCCTGCTCTGAGAAGCTATGCAAGAGATAAATAAAGAGGGAAATACAGGCAGATCTAGTAATTCTCATTAATTGCAGGAAATTAACATATCCTGGAAGGAAACAGCCCAACATAAGCACAAAAATGGGGGAGGAATAGCAGACATCACTTATTTCTGGGACACTCAGACTGCCTTCTAAAGCAAAGTATTTCCTCAACTTTAAAAAACAAACCAACAAACCCCAACACTGACTTGTTCCTCAGCTTTCCACACTTGTGGAGTATTCAGGGCTACTGAAGCAGAGAGAGCAAGTTCTGTGCATGTTGCAGTAGTTCCACTTCCATTGAGAGGGGTCTCTGGTTTTTGACATGAAAGTCAGCTGCCTGGCACAACCAGTACCTTTCCATTATCAATAACATAGGGTCATTGTAGAAGTAGTTGAAGCACCAGAAAATATCAGCACATACATGCAGCACCCTTCTCGGCTTGGTGCGTGTTACACTCTCATAGTACAAACACACACAGTATGCTCCAATTTTTATTTTCCTTCTTGGCTCAGTCTTGCAAGAGGTTAATGTTCTGGCCTAATCCAGGGGAATACTTTAACTTCTCATTTAAAATCTAAGTATGTGTGTAACACTTTTGGAATTCAGGCGTTTTGCTCCACTAGGTCAGCACGCTCAATAACACAATACAGTCCCGCTAAGCTGAACACTACATCCCAATAATCACAGCACAAATACTTTACTAGTCAGACAATTCAGGGGCTATTAATTTCCTCCACATTGAGCTAGAGCCTTTGGGAAGTCACAAAGCCTCACAGCATCTTTCAGCCCTCTCTGAATTAGAAGCCAGGTATACCACACGCATTCAGTATCTGCTCTCATGCAGAACATATCCATCAGATACAGTGCATGACATCTGTCACAAAGGACATCAACTTCCAATGACTTAAGAAGAACTCCCAAATCCAACTGGGGGGATGGGAGGGATGGCATAACTTTTTTTCCAGCTGTTAACATAAAATCTGGGTTGTTTCATAGTAGGCATACATCCCCTATATTTGTGTGTCTAAATTTATTGGGGGGGGGGGGAAGTGTTTCTAATGATCCTTCAGTTGTTTTAGGAAACAAGTTATGTTATTTAAAAGGGACATTTTATTCCTCACCTGAAACCCAGACTTTAAGTGTGTTGTTCAAAAAAAAGTGGGATAGCCTGCAACATGCATTTCAACCTCTTTGACAGACATCTGTAAGTAACTGTCCTGTCAGATTCACATGCTAAAACTAAGACCTGTTTATTCTCACCCAAGACCAGAGACACACACTGTTCCAGACTAGGACTCCTCAGCAAGTATCTTAAACCAGAGGGGTCATTTAGGCTTGAGGGTACCATTGCCTGAATTTTCTGTATTCCAGTATTAACATGCTAATACACTAATAATGCACTAACACACTAATACTCTAGCAGGGCTGCCACTATTGAAGCTTCTTTTCTTCTATGCGATGGCTAAAGGCATCCCTAAAACTGGTCCATGCTCACAAAACTGACTTCAATACCTCAAAACTACTTATCTTCCCAAACCTTGCTGAAGGATCCTATTGAAGAGTTCCACGACATTCTACAGTAAATTCTGACACTTTACACATCAAAAAAAGCAAACCTTGGCAATATACTTGAGTTAGTTCTGCAGAATATTACTTAAAAAACCAACCAAACAAAAACAAATCACAAAGTGAACCAAAGAAGTTTTAGGGGCTATGATTATTTTTGCTTTATGTACTTGCACTCTGGATTCTCATGTAGTACCTCCTTCAGAAAGAAAAGTCATCCTTACAAGGTGGGCAGAATTAGGATTAAAATTGTCCAAGCATAAAGCATTGTAGACCTTCCTCAGAGCAGAAAAAGTAGAGCAACCCAGAGACCCTTCTTCCTATTTGCAGGTTCTTTGAATTCAAACAATTCTTGTCATTTCAGCTGGCCTAGGTTAGTATTCATACACAAAGAAGTAGTTTTAGCAATCTAGAGTCATCAGATGCATCCAGAAAGCAGGCTGAAGAGTGAAAGAGTTGATTAAAAGGTAGTGGATACACAAAAAAATAAAAAATAAAAATCCAAGCTTCCCCCCACCTTTTAACACCCTGTCAACTGGATTCTCTCAGGTATTCCTCCCGCACTGCGGGGCCAGGAAGACCTGCCTCAGCTGGGGGACATGAGACCAAACCAGCCCCCTCGCAGAGACCTGATAACAATTAACTCACCTGACATAATTTATTGCTAAATGCCTGTAAAGAAAACAAAGGGAACAGAACACCCAAAGCATTAACTTGCTAGCCATAACTTTAGTAACTTAAAAGCTGTGTTAAGCGCAGGGAGTCAGTTTTGCTGAGGGCTCTCGTGTTACCCAACTAACGGCATTTAGAGCTTCTCCAAAGTTGGGGGTCTACCTAAGGAAATGTGAAAAGTAAACGAACAGCCTTAGTTCTACCTGCTCTCCGTAGAAGTACGCCGGTTCATCGAACAGCGACCAGACTATTTCGCTTATTGCAGGACATTTTACCGGTTTTCTAATCCATGTGTAAATGATACACTAACTTCTAGAAGAGCCATTACAAGGCAGGTCTGTACATCTTTCAGCTCCTCTACAGTCTGCCAGGGAACAGGATCCTACCTTTTACTCGAACTTTAGCATTTATCTGCTGGAAAAGAAGCAATGCTATTTCTCCAGATCCTACAATACGCTGATTCTTTGTGAGTCAACATCAGCATCCTCTTAGCATTTAATCCCATGAGTCGTCAACACCCGAGCTAAGTTAAAGCTACTGAAAAGTGGCAGGCAGATATTTTTAGGTAGCAGCTTTCACAGGTTTGGTTTTGAACAAGTCTCGATCAAACAGCAGAGTACAGAGAGGAGCTCTGTGCAAACCTGCTCCTTTGAGACCTGCCGAAGGCGAGTTCTCCAGCGCCAAGCCTCAGCCCGGGCAGTTTATCAGCCTTTCTCCGCGGGCCGCTGCCCGGCCGTTTCTGCAGGGGAGGAAAGCGCGCAGGGGAGAGCGAGAAGGAGGAGGGAAAGAACAAAGTGGGACCCAACCTTCGTCCTCAAGGTCTGGTGGATGTCTGCTGCCAGCTCCCCTTTCCACCACTGCTCCTCCATCCTTTTTCTTCCCATCCAAAGGTCTGGCAGAGAGACGGGGCCGCTCTGCGGGGAGGGAGAACGAACCGGACAAGTCGCCCGAAGCCCCGCGGCTGTTTCCGCCGGCCCTCCCCGCGGCACCGGCGGCCGCCCCAGCCCCCGCCCGGCTCCCGCGCCCCTCTCTTACCGCTAATCATCATCTCACGTATTGATCTATTCCCTACCTTTAAGGCGCCGCCAAACCCCCGCCCCGCGGGCTTGCGGGCCGGCCGCAGCCCCTCAGCGGGCGCCCGCCGCCTACTTGGGGCCGGGGGCGGGCGCCGGAGCCATCGCTGGGCGCTTTGTGCCGGCGGAAGCGCTGCCCGCGGCGCGCAGACCTCCGCGGGCGGCCCGGGCCGAGCCCCGCAGCCGGCGGGGGGACGGGTGCTGCCGCCCCTCCGCCGCTGCGGCTCCGAGGTTAATTGGCGCTAATGAACAGCTGGTTGCCCCCGGCAGGGCCGGTTCCTCCCCCTCCGTGCCCCTGCGCTCCCCGCGGGCCATCGGCTGTAGCACCTGTGCGCGCCCCCTGCAGCCCCCAGCCCCGCGGGATGGGATGGGATGGGGCGCGGTGGGGGAGCCCCCTCCCAGCAGCTGCCGGACAGGGGAGAGTTAGGGCTAAACAGCAACACCCGGACGCGGCTGACTTGGGTCTGCTGCGTTTAGTTATCTTCCTAGTTGGGCTGGAAAGGGTAGTGCAAGCAAAAATGCCAGAGAAAATGAAATATAAAGCTTCTCCCAGTAACGAAGGCTCTAAATACTCAATAAATATCCTCAGTATTAACAGAAGAGATTGACTTTTTCCATGTTTTATGATTGCCAATACAAGATGCCTTATCTTAAGCTGCCAGAAACCTGTAGATACAAGTGCTTGCTTATGTCTGACCGTGAGGTTTGGCAGGAGCACAGCTCCCTTTTGGGCCACATGTCAAGGTTTCCCTCTCACAGTGCCAGAAAGTAACTCTGGCCTGTGCAAACAGTGAGCTGGGACTTACCAGAGGATGCACTTCTCCCGATTCTCTGTACTTCAGGCATAACCTACATCTTGTGTCTTTGGGACAGGTCCCATCCTTGTTAGGCAGCAGTGCACAACACCAGCTATAGCAGGACCCTGATGTGCTGCCACAGAACTTGGAGATTCACGGCATGCCGTCAGAGCTCAGCCTGGCTATTTATTGAACATATATAAAATTATACATGTTCCTTTTCTGGGTTAAGTAGAGGTGGCCCATCCACCTAAGTAAAGATCAGTAATTAATGTTTTTTGGCAGGATAGATGACGCGTCATGATTCCAAGCCCATAACATCTCTACATACTATCAATACCCTAACACAAGCTTTTGTCACCCTCGGCAGCTTTTGTCGCCATTGGCACTCCTGGGGTCTCCAGCTCCTGCCTTAGATTCAAATTTAATTCCTCTTCCACCAGTTTTTCATGGTCTTTGATGTTTTTAGTGACCACTTTATCTCGTAAGTCCATAGGACATGCTTGTGTGGCCACCCATACGAATGTAACCCGCATTGGCCAGCCCATTTTGCCAGATCTGGCATGAGGGTGAGCTAAAGCCAGACAGCACCACCCTCCAAAGCTGTCAGACTGGGCCCAACTAATACCCGTGGGCACAGGTTTTGAGCAACAATACGGACTCGATGCCAGAAATTTGTTTCACCCTGAATACTATCAAGTGATCGGTGAAGCCAATCGATCGGGAGGAAGGAGCTGTAACTCCCTCACACTGGGGCAGAGGTCATCTCAGTTACCCCGAAGGGTACCCAGCGGGACCATGAGGAGGTGTGACCCCCACAGCTACGCCCGGTTAGTAACTATGATCCTGTCCTAAGAGAGTCATAGTAGCTTCAAGACTGGGTGTCAGTCGCTGCTTTGCCCTGGGAGCCCCAGGACCCTCATCTTTTCCAAGTTTTATACCCAAAGAGCCCAAGAAACTGTCAGGCACCACATAACTTTATTCCCATGCCTCTGAGGGCCATGTTTATAGCCCAGTGGATATTTCAGCAGATTGAACTGAAATCTTTCAACAAGTCTTTCTTAGCACTCCGCTTCAGCAATTCCAGAAGCCAAAAAATCACCACACAACTCGTTTTATACCCAAATCTCACTGTTGATCCTTTAAGGATGAAGAATTTTCATAAGAAAGTTTACCTGGCCTAGCAACGGCTTTCCCATTTAAAGAACTAAATTTCATTTTTAGAAGTAGGTGTTTTTTTTAAAAAAATAATTGCCAGTCATTCTGCACTCAAATTTGCAAAAGAACCTCACAAAACGTTTGTTCCTCAGTTGGTTTCCTAAAGGAAAGGAACAACAACAATCTGCCTGCTCAGTCAAAATAAATATTCGTGTTGATTTTAGTGTTCCTGGGAAAATATTTTTGTCATCAAAGAAAGTTGTTGACCAAATCTTCTGGGGAAAACATACCCCAGTTGTTTATAGTCTCTGTTTGCTGGCTTGTCCCCTGCTATCGAAGGGAAGCAGTGAAGTTAAGTGGCAACAGCTATTAAGCCTACAGATAAAAGCTGCCACCAAGTGTCCATCAGAAATAATTTTCCCCTATTTTCTTTTAAGTACATTCCAGTATCCCTTAAATAAAGTACTTAGGAGCCTTAAATTAAGGCAAAGAAAAACCTATCTTGTCTTTTTGCTTAAAACTGAGCACATGCTTAACTGTTTTGTTGAATAACAGCCAGAGCATTTCTTTACAAGTAGTCTGTTTATGGTTCATACAATAATATATTAATTTTCTATAACAGTTATCAATTAATCATCAATATAATTCTCAATTTTTTTACAGTGTAAACCAAACCAAGAGTATTATTTGAAAGCAAGAGTACCAGTTCTTTGAAATAAAGTTTCAATAATATGAACATGGTATGACCTTTCAGAAACTCATGTCTATATCATCTATTTATTTAACTCTTATATTTTTTAAATCTGAGTTATTTTAAAAGATCTTGAGATTCCATGTGAAATAGAAAAGTGTTCCATATAATGTTGGTTTTAATTTTCCAGCCAGAAGATTTTATTTTTCTGGAATACGGTCCATGTGTTTCACTTGTTCCATTTGAAAATAAATTAAGTATGATGTATCAAAAGTTTCCTTCAGTAACTGCATTGATATTAAAAATGGAAACAAACAATGAATAAGGTTCTCCTTTCTGAAGCATGGCTGTTAGCAGGGCACAAATAGACTGCCCTGTTGATTAAAAAAACCCCAGCCAACAGTGTCTTTGATATCATAAAATATTCACAAGAGAGAGCAGTAATTCTGGACTTGATAAGAGCTCAGACACAGCCTTGCACCTTGGAATTGCTTTGTTTTGAAAGAGGGAGTGCCCGCAAGGCCACATACATAAACCAGCGAACCCAGTACTGTTCCATCTGATAGTCAAATGAACAACACACAGATATTATCATTAACTTGTTGATATTGTAAAAATTGACTGCAGCTACAGTATATCTTTTTTCACCCAAATGGGATCATTCAAATCATCATCAGGTTCTGATATAATGGGTAAAGTTTGGGTTAAAAGATAGGCTTTAGCCACAACAGAACTGTGTTGATTTCATTTTCAAGTGTTTTAAGAAACAGACCGAGAGAGATAAAAGTAAAATCCCATGGAGGTTCACAAAGTAGGTTTGCATAGAGTTTATATTAACTTTGAGAAGTTTTATGTTACTCTTTCATCGTTAGGAAATCATAGTTGGTAAAGCACAGGTGCAGAGTCCATAAAAATTCACTGATGCAAGTTGAGTTTGTAAGTCAATGAAATTGTTAATGTTGAGGGGTTTTTCCCTTAAAAATCAGTTTCACTAAGCACGTTAACGTCTTTACCACTAGTGCTACTATCCTGAGTGCTGGGGCAATAAAATTGCTTTTAGGTGACAAAGCTATCTGAAGATAACTGAGGACACCAACTGCAAAGCGACCAAAAAATGGCTCAGGCAATCTGTATCTTACCTGCCAGCACCAAGGGCTCAGAAGAGGCAGGGGCTCAGCTGGGGAAGCAATGCAGTGGAAATACTGCGGTAAAGAGACAGCACCAAGTGCAGAAAGAGGCTGTGCCTGTGTCAGCAAGGAGCTGGGCAGCTCTTGGTTGAGCCTGGGTAGAAAAAATGGGCTTTTTAGTCAAGTGTCAGGTATAACACAGGCAGCATCAGCATCTGCTCATGCCTGTGCTCCTGACAGGGAGACTGGGTGTCAGGAAGACATCGAGAAGCCATGTGTTCACCTCTCAACCTCACCTGCTACTGGAGGTGGAGAGAGCTTCCCTTGTCCCCAGCAAGGAGGCCAGTGCAAACAGGGACCACCTCGTACCTGCACAGGGCCCATCACCCCTCAGGGCTCCTTCTTCTCCAGGTGAGTAGCCCAGCTTCTTACTACCCAGGTGCCTCCCATTTCACCAGGATCCCAAAGTTAGATTGGCTCAGCAACAGCTTGAGCACTAATTTAAGCCAATTTGAGTGCTTTTACACAGTGTAATGGTTTCTTGCTGGTAAGGAGGAAGAGCTTTATCAACTCTGGTTATCCAGATCCATCTATACCTTCCACTGCCCTGCCTGTGTTGTTCCTCTGTCACTCCTCATGTGTTTTTGTTATCTGATCTACCTTACTGAACCTAGTTTTTCTACTGGGTTAGTTTTCTGCAATTTTAGACAGTGAGATTGGTTCAGAGAGGGATCTGAAGCCACCACAAAGCAAGCAGAAAGGAGGCACAGCCCCAAGCAGCAAGAGGTAAACAGGGCTTCTTCTTTCAGCAGTGTTAAACTGGGATGATGAGATCTGTGGAGTTGTGCCCAAATCTGGCTTGTCCTGCTCCCTCCAAGAGCCAGCATTGGTGGGCTGGATCAGTGAGGGCTTGATCCAGAAAAAAATGCCCAGGGGAAGATCCTGTAAGCTGTGTGGAGCTGTGCCCTCACTTTACTGACTTAGCTGGATCAGGTTTAACACAGAAGCATTAGCAAGCTGATCAGAGGCACGCGAGCTCTGTGTCTTCCTTGCAGATGGCAGAGACGAGGGCAGGGTGAGAGCAGAGCTGCCCCTTTCCATGTGGGGTTCACGGGTTTGGAGAGTTGCAACCTGCTTTCCTCAGCTGTTGGTAGAAGCAAGATATGAATGATTTTTTTTTTTTTTTAAAGGCAATGTTCTAGGATTAGGACTGTCCTTAGGAGCTGTAATTATTAAGCCTGGCTGGCTCATATGAAGGGCTTTAACCCCAGTGAGCTGCTGTTAGGACTGTATCCATGCCAGACTAAACCTGTGACAGGGCAAGGAAAGAACAATATTTCAGATAGTATTCTAGGGTTTACAGAAAATACTGCTGCACTTCTATGTAGCTTGAAGAGCCTGTTTTATTCAAAGGCTTTTCAATGGTTGCAGTTCCTAGCTTTCTGCTGATGCTGTGTGGGTTGAGTCAGGATGCTTGTGCCTTGCCTTGGGGCACTGAGAGCCCCCAGGGCAGGCTCGTGGGCCTGTTGCTGCCCAGCAGCCTGAAATATCTGAGCTTTGTGCCTAAGAACTGGCACGCTGCATAAGCCAGCCCCCCCTGAATTTCCTCTTCAAGGATGCCATCCCCTCATCCCTGCTCCTTCCTGGTCTGAGCATTTGTTTCCTTGTTCCTCCTCTCAGCCAGTGGTTTATGTGGAAATAAGAAACTCTGTGAACATACCCTTCCTTGTAGAGGTCTTTCACTTCTTGACCTGCCTGTCAAGCACCCAGGGGACATGGCCTCTCCTGCACAGAGTCACTGAAAAATGCAGGGAGGAATGACAGGGCCATTACAGGGGTTACAGCAGTGCTGGAGTGGGGCACGAGGAGCTGTGGGTCATGGGCTTGTGCTGTCCTGATGTAACTCTGCATTGGAGTGCTGACTGAGTGCTTTTTTTTTAGTAGTGGTGTGCTGACTGTTGAGTGTTAACTGGTGTAACTAAGGGTGGGCTCACCTGGGGAGCAGGGCAAACCAGGGTGACTGGTAGATGCACCTGGATTCTCCTTAGTTCCCCAGAAGGAAGATGTAATCAAGACTTGAAGGCATGGGTCTGCTTGGGTGAGTGCTGAAGCTCAGCAGCGCTGGGCGCTCAGGGCAGCACGTCGGGCACGTGGCCAGGGCTACAAAGGGGAGGTGGCACCTTGCTCTGGTGCCTTCCCTCCATTTCCAGCTGTGACATCACATCGTTACTTTCCAGACACTCAATGTACAGTGAGTCCATGGTTAATGTTAATTTTTCACAATGAAAATCTTTTTTTATGTTTATCTTTCATTGTTAGGATTGAAATGTATGGTTTAAAAAAAATTACAAAAATAAACCTCAAGGTCCTTCTGTGTAGACCAGCCCTGAAGGGGGGGAAAGGGCTTTGGGAGGCTGAGTTAAGGGCTCAGAACCTGCACCAGGCAGGAGGAGTGGTCCTGGGACTTGGGCTCATCCAGTGCCGAGTGCTTCCCACTCGGATATTTGTGCAGAGTGCTCAGACCATGTGAAATCGTAGCTTTGCCTGAGCTGGAAGTGGACTGCTGCATGGCATGGGGGATGGACATGGGAGAGACAGCAGAGATGAGCTCCTGTGGCAGAGAAACCCTCCTCTGCCTTGGAGGGGACCTGGGCAGGCACATGTGTTCACAGCCAGGTCTGTGCTGGTCTCTAATGAACGACAAACTGGACCAGCTGAGCCTTTTCTCTGAAGGTGGGTGCTCCTGCCTTTCCTTGCCTCCCTGCCCTGGCATGCTGGATGTGCTGGAGGGACTTGCTTGTGCCAAAACATGGTGCAAAGGGCAGCTCTGACACTTGCGGTGAAGGAGGCTGCTGCAGCATAACAGGTCTTGCGCAAGGGTGGCAGATGTGGATGGCATCCTGTTCAGCCAGGACATTCCTCCTTCCTTCCTGATGGCATCTGCCCATGTGCTCACCCAGCCACCACCATTCCCAGCTATTCTCCCACAGCACCAGAGGTGCAGGCAGCTGCCTGGGCTGGGGCGAGCTGCCTGCATGGGAGTGGTGCTCTCTTGAGACAGCTTGGCTGTGAAAGCCAGAGCTCTTTATTTGGTGTTTTTCCAGAAACTTTGTGTTTCTGGAATAAAGAGACTTTATGTAAATCTCTGTTTTGGTTTAAAAACAAAGTAAATAACTGCTTGGCGGGAGGACAATGGCAGCGCAAACCAAAATGCAGCCTGAAGGTGCAGGAGCAAGCCAGAATGTGTTATTTTTAAAATTCTCCAAAGTCTAAGCCAGTCATTTTGAGTTTCGTGTGGGGTTTTTCCTCGCTTCTAGTATTTCAACGATTGGCCCTGTAGTGACCCAGAGACACTTGTACCTTGGCAGCTGCCCTTCCCTCCCTCCTCTCCTGGGTGAGGCAGGAGGAGGGGAGCCCACAGCTGCTTGAGATGATTGTTCTTGCAGGATTGGGCTTCATGGAGACATTTTGTTCAGCATGCAAGTTGCTCTTAAGGCATCCTAAGAGGAAATTCATCTTTTCTAGAGGAACCTGTGCAAGAGGAACCCACATGTATCCCTTCAAACACTCATGCCTCTCTCACAGAAATACTTGTGATGTGGTATGTTTAAATGACTTCAGCGCAGTGGGAGGTTAAACGATCTGGAGAAGCTGTTCCTCTCCCTCTTGCCTGCTATATTTTATTGGTTTGTGTTTTCCCTTGCTCTGAGTCCTCGATGGCAGCAGATGCCCGGGGCTGGGGTTGAGCTGTGCAGCGCAGCGGGCAGCACCGTGACCTGGTGGGGCGGCCGGGGCAGTTCCCGAGGGTGGACAGGAGCAGGCTGGAGCCAGAGTCCGGCGCTGCTCCTGCGGGAAGGACCTCGTAGCCCCAAACTGAAAGCAAGTGCTACTGTACTGAGCACTCAGCGGGGGGTCAGTGGTTTTCTTTATAATTCGCATTTTGATATTCCAGACATAAAAGACTCATTTGCATGTTTTTCTTTTCACTAGAATAAAAAGGATGCTTTGCCAGACAGTTAATAACTTCCCTTGTTTCTCATCTGGGAAAACCAGCTTCTGTCCCCCTGAGAAGGCTGACACCGGGAGGAAACACTCCCTGCTGGGGCCTTCTCTGGAGATAACAAGGGAAGACTGAGGGGCTGAGCTGATCTAATTGCTCACTGCTGCTTCCCCTCCACCCTCCTCTTCTCAGGCTTATTCCCTGTGGGGCTCTCCCATCCCCTTCCAGCTCTGGTACCTGCCTGGTGCCAAGTGGGTTCAGCTCATAAAATCAGGGAAGAACTAACTTGACTACAAATAAAACCCAAACAATAAAAAACCCCACCCCCAAAATACCCACTTTTGGGGATGGGTAATGCACTGAATCAAGGGGGAAGAACTGAGGAGGGAAGCTAGGTCTCTGTCTTCTGGCAGCAGTGGGCTGAGAGAGCTACTGGATTAATTAAAGCTGTACTATGTAATTTCCCTTTTGGGTGCAGCACAGCTGGGTGGCGTTGTGGAGAGGCAACATCCTCCCATGTGTCCCACCACCTCCCCTGAGCTGCCCCTAACATGTACAGTTGCTGGGGGACCTGTGTCGGGACCTGTAGAGACCTGCATGCACCTCAGCTCAGCCAAAAAGCAGTTATTTCCCCCGCTGGGCTCCTGGGCTGTCAGGGTGGGAGTCAGGGGCTGGGCATTGAGGGAGAAATGCAATCCTTGAACTGCTGCTGCCTTTGGAAGGCTGCCTGCAAATGCACCCCAGGACACCCTAAATGAGGGAGGTTTGGAAAGAGAAATATATTATCTGAGCAACCCCTGCCAGGGAAAGGACACCTGCCGTCTGGGTGAGCAGCTTCAGGGGAACAGGCAGATCCTACTCTTCCACCTTGCAGGTTTCCTTGCACAGAGAGTAGAAAACTCTGTGCGTTCCCCAGCTTGCTGGGCTGGGAGGAGGGAAATACTCCTGTGGCACCAGCCCCTACAAAATCCGTCGCTAAACCCAACAGTGTCTGTGGAATCTGTAACACAGTTTTGAAATACCTTCTGGGAAACCACTTTTCTAAATATCAAGACTATTCCAGCAGTACTTTTGTTCAGATTTATTTTATAAAATGTATTTGAAAACATTTTTGTAAGATATAACACAATTACTGTAGTTCACGAAAATCATGCAAATATTTTGACTTGTAAAAGTAAGATTGAAAAAAAAAAAAATTTGTTCTTATGGGATATCCCTTCAATGCCTAAATATGAGGATTAGAGGAGCTAGAGTTCATGGGAGTCTTCACCAAGTGATAAAGGAGATGAAAAACTGGAAACCAAGAGGACGCATCTGATAGCAAGGAAGAGACTCCTTCCATCTGGCTACTGAGACAGAGACCTCTGTGTTACAGGACTTCTGGACACCCTGGGGCAAGGCAGCCAGGCTGAGTGGCTTTATGGCAGGAGAACTCTTTGCTCTGGTAATAGCGAACCATTTTAGAGCATGTCCCTGCGTCAGCTGATGCAGAGGAGGAAAAAAAATTGCTAAGCTCAGCTTAGCAAAAGCAAAAAGCTCAACTGAGCGAAAGTTCAGCTTTTGACTTTTCTGGGTTTTTTTCCATACAGTTTAGAACCAAAACATTGATTTTGGAACATCTGTAACATTTGACATACAACATCAAAAAAGCAAAGCAGCAGTAAGATAGGGTCTAGCTGTAGCATTAAGCCCTTGAGGGGGATCTCAGCAGCACCACAAGTATCCCCTTCCAGCAAAAGCTGGCAGGGATGAAGGGAGGGGGTTATTAATGAATCTGTTTCTGGAATGAAGGTTCATGCTGTCTTTGACAGTTGAGTCTTATCTGCAAAGTTCATCCTCCACCGTGGCTCGGGGGCCCACAGGTATTCAGCTTGCACAGTCCAGTTCAGGCTCTGGTCACAGCTTACCAACACTTGTCTGAAACCAGACACAGGACTCCAGCGCTGGTATATCGAGGCTGAAATCTGAGAAATGCCAGTGCTCAGTGCAACAGTCTTACGAGGAGTCTTACCTTTAACCTTAAAAATGAGACCTCTCTTTTGTGTAATTTCCTATTTAGACCGATGCCTTTGCTTATTAGTACTGCTTTGATGAGGCTGAGAGCTACTCTTACTTTTATAACTTTAGCTGACAACTTCCTGACTCTTAGGTAGCTGGTAAAGTGTAACTCTGTATTAACAAGGATTATTACTATTATGGGGTGTAGAGGGAGGCGGCGCAGTGGTACAATCTCCAGCATCAATGGCACTTCTGAGCTCAGCTTTCAGAAAATGGTTGCTGGTCTCCATGCTTCATAATAATAATAAAATTATCAAAGCATTCTGCAAAAAATTCTGCAGTATTTGAGTTACATGTCCATGGTTTGTTGGAATCATCACGGAAAACATAATGGGTGGCTTTGAGATTTAGAGATTCATAAGGCTGCTTAAAGGTGAGTCCTACTGGTCTTGGTACCCTGTGGACTAGTTGATGACATCCAGTAAATATTTAAATAGCCAATACAGGCTGTTAGCGCCAAAAATGTGGAATCGTATGATAATCCCACCCATGTTCATGTACAGGCTACACTTTGCTGGACTGAGGTCTCATGCATTTCCTATTTTTTCCCACAGGCTAGTTTCTTATCCTATATTTCATTGAGATAATCTTGATCAGGATATATCAGGAAGCCAGTAAATAAGCTGTCTGTCCAGTAGGGATCATAAAAGAGCCCATTTTGTTCTGAGTAAAAGATCTGCAGCCATACCTCATCCTCCTGCTTCAGAGAGAGGATGGTTGATCCAGAGGCAACATCATGGTTCCCAGTGTTGGCATCAAAAGTCTTGATCCGGTACTGCCCATTGTGGACCAAGCCAATGGCCAGATGTTTGTTGGCCAAAGTGATATCATAAGTAAAGTAGTAAATACCTGGGATGCCGCATATAAATTTCCCACTGGAAGCATTGTAATGTCCTCCCTCGTTCATCAGGATCCTGTCAAATTTGATGGGCAACCTTTCTCTTGGGTAGCTCTTTGAGACTGCCACGGAGAAGGCAGATTTGGCTTTGTTGGCGTTACAGGTGCAGGGTCCTGGCATCCCAGTCTCGCCCTTGTTCCCTTTGGGCCCTTTCTTTCCTGGTGCCCCATTTTTTCCAGGATTACCCTTTAAACCCTTGGGCCCTCGTGGGCCTGCCTTGCCAATAGCTCCTGCTTTACCCTTTGGTCCTGGCTTGCCGGGGTTTCCTGTTCTGCCTCGTGGACCTAAAAGACAAACAACCTTGTAAATTTTTCAGTGAAAGAGATGATATGGCAAGTGGAAAGGGGTTGTATCGTTGCAGTGGTATATTTTCATTTAGAAGGGAAACTTTGCTGGTGAGAATCCTGATGAAATACCACCTGGGGCTGGACATCTGTCAGACCTGACTAACCATGTTAGGTAGGTGGTTGGCATGATAACAATGGGACTCGGGAGCAGGACAGTCTGTCCCTTTTAAGAACCAAAAGGCTGGTTCTATTATCTGACTCACTTGAGAAAAAGGAGTAATTAATTATAAAGCTGGCCAATAACAAGCTTTAAATGTTTGGGTTTTCCAGGAGTGGGACAGATTTGTGAAGCTTTTGGAACCAAGCTGTGAGCAGATGGGGTACTTTTAATCTCCTGTCTCGTTTTTTTTTTTTTTTTTACATTTAACATGAAACTGTTGTTTAAAAAAAAAAAAATAATTCTAGGTGTAGTAAAAAGCCCAGCCTAGTTGGGGGATGAACCCGTCATGAACCAGAAGACAGCCAGTGCAGGGACTGCCTTGAGATGGGAAGTGAGTTGGGCTGTCACTGTGATGCTGCAACTGCTGATTACTGCTGATTGCAGTAGTGTCTGATATAAGACAAATTCATGGGGATTTGTACCCTGTCTCTTGACCTGCTGTAGCAAGACTAGATTTAAATGCAGCTGTGGGTGGAAACCTGTTCTCCAGATTCCCTGTTTTGGGGGTGGGAGAAGAGAATAAGATGCAGCTTTGGCACGCCGGTGTTACGCTGAATCAGGAGTGCACTCTAGTGTGGCAATGGGAAATCACTGTTTTCTCACCATAGCTGGTCCTGATGCTTACTGACTGTAAGGCTGGATCTAAAGGAGAGCCCCACCTCAGGATTAAAGAAGGGTTGTTGTTTGCTTTGATTTAAATTGAGCATGGTCAGCCTGTCACCCAGCTAGAGTGCTCCGGGGAGCAAATAATTTTTTCACCTGACTTTGCTTCGCTTGAGAGCAGGAGTCAGAGACCACCACTTTGTCTCATCTAGAGAGCATCTATCAGAACAGGGAAAATCTCACTTCATAACAAAATGAAGCCAATAGGAATTGCATACAGCATTAAGATGCTATCAGCAAATGATGCGAGTCTGAACCCTCCTGGCAGAAGCTGACAAGTGTGAGATGCTGGAGGGGGCAGAGTGGAAATTTCTAGAAGAGTTTCCTATGAGATGTTGTCTGTCCTGGGGCTCAGATTTGGGGTGACAGGTTAACTGGGCTGTTGCACTATTGCTTTTACATTTTACCCTTGCTGTGTTAAGAAGCGCTTTTCTCTTACCTTCATCACCGTGCTCGCCTTTATCCCCATCCTTGCCATCCTTGCCATCTTTGCCCGGGAAGCCCATCCTGCCCACCGTCCCTGGAGCCCCGGGTGCGCCGGGGGGGCCGGGTGGCCCGGGGGGTCCCGGCAGGCTGCACGCCAGCTGGGGACCTTCCTGCAGCGCTCCCTTGGCAAAGCCCCCGAGGATGTGGTTTGCCACACAGGGCACAGTCCAGAGGAGGAGGACAGCGGAGATCATGGCGCAGCCTGTAAAAAGGAGATGGGACGTGGCTGTTACGTGTGGTTGGCTACCACTTGTGTGGGTACGGTGGTATCGCCTCCACCGGGACAGTGCATTGTAGAGACTTGCATGAAAATGGGAGATAATTGGGCTCTTTTTGGCAGGGTGGGGGAGCTGTTTGTTTTGGTGTGACATGAATTCAAGGATTTGGCTCATGGAGTTTTCTAGGTCTGACCAATATTTTTTTCAGACTTGCTCTTCTCTAAGCCTGTATCTGTGGCCATCCCTCGTTTTGTTTTGTTCTCTGGGCCTCCTTTCTCCGGAAACAAAAGTAGCGATGGCAGAGGGGTGCAGAAAGCAGCTGCTCGGGACTAGCAGAGTGGAGGAAGGAGAAAGGGTTTTGGTGTAAACTTCCCCAGTAAGACCTGCCCTGCAACTGGGTCACTGGGGTTTCTTACCAAGCACAAAACCCATCGTGTGATGCGGGGCTGAATTTAGAAGACGGGCTTGCGGAGGCTTTGGGCCAAGGCAGTCCTTACTGCGTTTTGCCTGACAGTACGAATGGAGCCTCTTAGCTAGCTGAGAATGTCCGGTTCCTCATGGCAGCTCGGCTGCACGGCACTGCACAACCTGCAGCCGAATTGCCCACCAAGTCTCTGGCTCAGTGTCGGGGTGCAGCCGCCTCTGCGGCCGTGACCAGCCCTGCTGCAGCCTCTGCCCTGCTCTCCTCTCGCCGTGCTGACCTGCCTCTCGGGGGGGGGCAGTAGCTCAGGCTTTATGTCTGTTACTAGCATTCACCTTGGAAAGAAAGGTAACTGTTAAAACCCTGGCTGTTGTTTGTCTCCTGGCTCTGTAAAGTAAGCCATTGCTTTAAGTATAGCAAATGCCAAGGGCTTTTTTGGAGCATCCGAGGCTCTGCCTTCATTCACAGCGGGAGACTGAGCCTCCTGGGCTTGTCTCACTCCACTCCTGGATGGGGAAATAGCGATGGAAAATAATTTCTGGAATAAAGCTATTCCCATGAACCTGCTAATGATACAGAGCAGTTATTACACAGTAAAATATCCCTCTGGATGTCTGCGCATGGAGCTGTTTGCAAATAGCTATGGTCCATGTGCAGCTCCTGAGTAACTCCACTGCATCTTGAAATAGTGCTCAGATGTATCAGCAGCTTAGAGAAGATGCTCAAAATCAGGCTGATTGATAAGAGCCCATCTTCATGCATGACCCACCTGACACTCTGGGTATTAGAAGCATTTAAAATAGAATTTGGGTTCTGCACATGGTTACAGATATAGTAAAAAAGAGAATTTCCCCTATGGTATCAGTTTCTGACTACCCATGGGTAAAGGTGCTCCTGCCATCCCCTCCCCAGAACAGAAGGCCTCCTTATGCCCGGGCTGAGGACTTTTTCCTCCCTTTGCTCTGCCAGTGAGGGAGGTTATGGCCATGGCCACCAGCTCCCCAGCAGGGCTGGTGCTCCCTGGTGGGCACTGACCATGGGCTGAGGGGAGATGCTGATGGAGTTGGGCTCTTTTCCAGTTGTATGAATATGGAAACAAGCTGGTTGGGGGATGAAAGGCATCCCCTGGCCCAATTTCTTTCTTTCAGCTTCTGTAGCTGGAGTAGCCCTTGGAGAAATGAGACACGAAGCCTAAAACTGCCCCATACAAATCTGTGGCTGGTTCACTGTTTGCTTGGTAGCTCTTTGATCAGGAGAGATGAAGCTAAAGCCAAAGGATTTGGCTTTTTTAAAGGAATTTTTTTTGCTTTTTTAAAGGAATTAGCCATGTATCACTTTAATACAACTCCTACCCACGGGCTAAGAGGTGCACACTCTTATTTGATGGAAAAGACTCCTATGAAATTTAGTCTTTTCCCTTATTAGAGCTACCTCTGACAGTAGGGGGTTAAATATTTTACAAGAATCATCCATCTGCGTGGGCTTTCTTATCACATCCCGAAGTCCTGCTAACAAAATACAGAATGTAAGTGAGGATTGAAAAGCAAGCAAACTGCCTTTCACATATTGCCTTCAAGATTTGGTGCTGAAGCAAATTTGTAGTTAAGCACAGATGCAATAGAAGATGAGCTGGGATATTCCAGACCTTTCAATCTGTCGGTGGCCTTTTGGTCAGGCAAGGTCCTGCTTGACATCATTAAGTCAAATACCAGGAGGCTTTAGCATCTCCCCAGTAGTGTTATGTTTAACTCCTGCACTGGAAATAAGATGCTTAAAGTATTGGATAAATTTCATGTTGGCCTTAGCACTCTCATCCTGGTATCGGCTCCAGAAGGGGGTGGAAATGCATATTACATGCTCCAAATCCAGCGAGCAATATGCTACCTATTAAGGCTGAGTGGGAGCCTCCCAGTTCTGCGATATGTATAATTAAGAACATGCAGAGGAGTGGGAAATGCAAAACAGATCTCTGGGCTGGATTCAGCTGCTAAGCCATTTTGTTCTTCAGCTCTCTTTTGGATTTCTTATACCTAAGTTTATTTGATGCTAGTGAAAGGTGTCAGTTTAATGGCCTTGTGAGATGGAAATCACCAACCAGTATTAATGTGGGCAGTTGAATAAAGGCTCTCAGTTCACAGAAAGGGAAACAAAATGTTAAAATGCCTGCGGAGTGGGGAGATCCCAAGGAAAGCTACATCCCTGCTTCCCAGTAACCACCTCAAATGGGGCAGAAGAGAAGTGAGAGGCGTCTGGAGGTGGATGACACTAAGTTGTGGCAAGGAAAAATGTCATTGTGGAGCATAACCTGGAAAAAAGCTGGGACTGCTTCATGTGGAGAAGAAACAGGCAAGAGTGAGTACAGGGCAGGAGGGCAGCTCCTTCTCTTAAAGTTTCTTACCATAAGTACTTCTATTACCTTCAGACAACCCAGCTAGTTGACCTGATGGGATAAAAAGTGGCAAACACAAAATACCCCAAGGCTGGGAGTTTTGTAGTACCGATACTTGGATAGACGGAGAATATTTGACTACCTGGAGCTGTGTGCTGGCGCAGCTCCCGAGTCGGTGTTAATTAACGGCTCCACAAGAACATTTCATCCCACATCACAGCAGTGTGTGTGGGATGCAAAGCACAGTCACATTCACAAGAGGATCTATAAATAGCCTCTTAAAGAAATCTCTTTGAAAGAAAACAAACCTTGTGCTGTTCCACCTTAAAAGGAAAATTGTTTCTCTATGTAGAATGTACGATGAGCTCCAAAAAGCAAATTGGAAACAGATCAGCATCTTTCCGCAGTACGGGAGGCAGGCCTGGCACTGGAGGCCATGCAGCATGGTTTCAGCTGAGGTCTTACTTTCCTAGTGACATTTTAATTAATGCCTTTGTTAATAGGGGTTTGGAGACCTTTTGGCTACGACTGACGCCTGTTGTGTGGGTGTGTGCACCATGCCCAGGGGGTTACGAGAGCTGACTGGTGGTGGAGGACTGCTTAGGAAGGAGAGGAGATCCTGCGTCATCTGACTGAGCGTGGGGACTGGGCGATGGCTGTAGTTTATACCTGCCACTGAAATGCAAATGTTCAGCTCTTCAGCACCTGTGGAGAGCACACCGGTATCGGGCACTGATTTCAGCATGGGAAAAGAAAATGGACCAGCTTCACTTAAACAAGCTAGCTCAGATGTCCACAGCATAGGCATGGCTGGCCAGGGCTTAGGGCTGCCATGCCCCAGCTTCTCCCCAGCAGAGCCTGGAGCACCAGGACTATGCTTGAGGTTATCAAGCATGTTGGTGCCAAGCTTGGGCCAGAGCACCAGGTGTGGAGTGCCTCTCCCTCAGTGACAGCATGTTGGTGATGGGCGAAATCTCATGCATGCAGAAATGCTTTTCTTCCCAATACTTAAAAATAACCTATCCATCCATTGAGTCACTCTGAAATGATGTCTTCTGAAATATTTAGCAGCAATGGTGCTTTCTAGGTTGCTCAGTCGAAGAAGACCAAGCCCTTGGGCTCAGGAGATGGTGCAGCTTGTGGTGGGCATGTGATGGAGAAGGGCAGCACTGAGTTGCTCTGAGGTAGAAGGTCTTGAAGAAAAGACCCTTTGAGCTCCCAGATGCTAGGTAGGCTCTGGCTGAGGCCTCATGTTCTGATCATAGCTGGGTCAAACCTCCACCCAGTCAGAGAGGAGAGGGACTCCAAAATGTGCTGCAAATGTCTGTGCCCTGAGGTGGAAGGATGAGGCAGATAGGTGGAGTGACAGGTGTCCATCAGCTGGGTTTGAGAGACAATGATTCCCTGTGCCCTTCAGCTGAATCAATGGAAATTGCTGCTGTGGGTCCAAGGCATCCCCTGAGATCAATGTAGTCTGTCAAACTGTGCTGTGGATCCCCACCAGCTAATTCTGGGGAATACTTGTCAGCAAGCAAACCAGGAAGGGGATGATTTTGGAAAATGTTCACTCCTGAATCTTAGAGCTGGAACACACCTTTATAGAAAATACCTCAGGGCAAATAAAGCAATAAAGATAGAGCATCTCTGAGTTGCAAGCGTGGTACATGCAGAGCTGAGCATTTACTGGCTTCTCTCTTCCTAACGAGCCATGTGTTTAGTGGCCTTCACTATAATTACATAATACAATGTAATGAATGACTCAAAGCAAGCATGTGTCTGAAACGGGATGTTCTGACTCTGCCCCTTGGCCTTTACCTGACACCCGCTTTCTGTTTTAGGACATTTTGTTGTCATCGCTCGTTGCTTCAGTGGGTCCTTCTCTTCCTGCTGGAGCTCAGGCCCTTGGCAGAGGCTGCCCCATGCCCTGGCTCTCCTTGCCGCAGGGGCTGGGGAGGGGAGGCTGGGGCTTCGCTTTCCTCAGGATCAACAAATGCTGGGAGCGGGTGGGCTGCCTGACTCCCCAGCTGCCCTAACCAGCCCATTTGAAGCAGACACTTGTACACTCAGCACGATTTGAACCCAACCCCTCCATGCTGAAACTTGAGCACCCCATGAGCTTCTGTAGCACATGGAGCATCTGTGCAGGGGGACTGCAAACCCATGCTCTCTAATAGCTTTTCTGTGCATGCTCCTTGTCGCCAGAGCTACAGCGCATCACTCTCTCACCTGAGAGCCTCCATCCCTAGGAGCTGTGTCCCCACAGGGCTCCTTGCAGCCCCCAGTCCCGACCTGCAGCTCCCCTTTCTGCTGGCTGCTGCAGTGTGGGACGGGCTTGCTGCTGCTGGAGGGGCCTCACAGGCAGGGGTGTGGGGGACACATCTCTTGCCATGTCTCCCCTATAGCTTTGGCTGCCACAACATCCCTGCTCCACGTGGCTCCTGCAAGCCCCTGTGCGACCACCCTCATCCCAGCCCTGCTGCAGGTGAGCTTCCTGAGCCACGTCACAGTTAAGAAGCCAGACCAATTCTATAGATCTGTATGCATTAAAAAGGTGTTTCTGTAAGAAAATATTTTGCCTGTAAGAGTGAGTCCCAGGCATGAAGGATCAGTTGTACTTTCTGGTGCTTACAGGGCAGCTGGGCTGAAATCCCATCAGAGGGAAAAATCCCTGAGGATTTTCCAGATGTGGGGTGGTTTGGTGGCACGCGCAGTGGCCAGATGGTGATTTTTGGCCAGGGAGACCCTGTGCCATGCGGTGGGGAGGAAAAGCGCAGTGGGGGAGAGAAAAGGAGGGAGTCTGGGGGGAACTGCTGCTTGGAGAGAGGGAGGAGCAGGATGGTCTGATAGCCCGAGAGGGGACCCAGCAGCGAACAAACGACGGTGACTTTCTACTCTGTTTCCTTCCAATACTAGAGGCTTTCTTAAACAAAACAACCATCTTCCTGCTTCACAATTTCCCAGTGTACCTCAAGGCATCTTAATTAGTCTTCAAAATAATCATTATCCCCGTGAGCCTAATTCTCAGCTCTGGTGGTTGCCCTGCGGCATCCCTGGGGTGGAAGCACAAGGAGCCCTTGGGCGCACAGGGCTGATTTAGATAAAGTAAGGTGTGCTGCCGGTGACAGCAGCTGAAATAGATGTATTTAATTTCTGATATAAGCCAGTGAAATAGTTATACCAAATATGAGTTTGATCTGTTATCTGGTATTGCACAAAGCAATGTCAAAGGAGATAAAGGAGAGCGATGCATCTGTGCCTGAACCTGCATCACCGTCTTGGCTTTAGGCAGCCAGGGATGCCTGTGGCAAACCTTTCCTAGCCCCGAGCTAAAGCCCTGTTACAGAAGCTGCCGATCAGTGCCAGAGCGAAGGGAGAGGCTGCGGTTTCGGCTGTACAAGGTGGCTGCTCCCAGCAAAAGTCTAAGGGGTGTTTCCTTCCTGGAGTATTTCTTCTAACTGGCAACTGTTGCCTTTATGGATTGCTGTGCAGGCACTGGAAACCTGAGTGCTCAATGATTTAGACCTTATTTGGTAAGTTTTCGAAGTTAAGGTTAAGAGGAAAGAGAAAAAAAAAAAGGAAAAGTGAATCTACTCACCAAGACTAATCTCTTCAGTGAGATCTTGACAGGCACTGGAAACCTACACGATTTCAAGCAGATGTTTTGCTGCAGATGGCTGTCACGCGCAGAGCCCAAGCCCCGTCCTGCCGCAGCAGCTTCCTTCTGAGGAGCGTGCAATATTGACTTCGGTCTTTCTTTTTTATTAACGTTTTACTCCTTTTTGTGCAGATTGCTAGCTTCCTGCAGCAGTTCCAGGTTTTGGCTCAATGTTGCCAAAGGCATATTTTTATTATTGTGTAATGGGTCTGCGCCTCTTCCTCTGTCACGTGGCATGGGAAGAAATTTTTACGCACATATGGCTGGAAAGTGCTTGGTGCTTGGGGAGCTTTTGCCTTTCTCTGTCTCCCTTGCAGTCTTGTAGGAAAGGCTCAGGAGTTGCCTGGATCATTTCTGACCAATTCTGCCCCTCTCTGCTGTAGCTGCTGCCTGCGCAAGCAGAATTTGTAAGAGGACGGGTAATGCAGATCAAACTAGGGAACAACTTTGACACTTGATCCTGAAGCATTAGCAAGGGAAGCAAATCTTGTCCTAAGGGTGGAAACTCTCTTCTAAAACAAATTAGACAAACACGTAATGGCATATCACTCCAGGCTTGAATTAAAGGACGTGGTTGTGAAGCAGCAGCTTTGCAAATGCAAATTTTGAGAGGAAACTGCATGTACCTCAGCACTGCTTCAGGTGGATGTGCAAGACCAAACACAGAGACTTTGCCATAGGCATGTCAGGGCAGGAATGGGAATGCTTCTGTCTTTGGAAAGGGTTGGGATTTTGTTTTATGCTTGCAAAGTAATTACAAAACCCCCAGCAATTGCTTAAGGTAAGGCAGTAACACCAGAAGCAGTGTCTGAAGCCAGAGTTCAGCTTTAGCTCTGCCAACACAGAAGTGTGGAGTCACAGTAAATCCCTGTCCCTTCTTGTTTCTCCGCTGCAGCAAGTCATGGTGTTATAGGTCTGAGCAGTGTTGATATCCCAGCTTATGCCAGCCCATTAAACACAGAATTTGCAAATGCCTTGCAACTCTCAATATTGACAGTGCTTCCCTAACAGCCCCCGGGGAGGTGCAGAGGTGCAGCGAGATGAATGGGGGTTGAAGAGTTTCCTGACCCCACTCCCCCGCTGCCCACCCCTGCCCTCCCTCCCCACTTTGCAGGATGCTCTGTGATGCTGCTGGGGTTGGTACGGACCAGACTCATCTTTTTAAGGGAGCAGTGGGGAAGAGTCTAAACAGGCGAGATGACCCAGATATAAAGCCTGGCCCCAGGGGTGCCCCAGGCTGGCGGTGTGGGAGGTTGTGGGGGTCCCATCACCCTGCCGGGAGGGCAGCAATGGCCCTGGGGCCATCATCCCCCACGCAGAGTGGGTCACTGGTGCCCCTGGCTGCAGCCTACAGGTCCTGGTTGAGGGTCCGTGGCCCCTGCTCTGCCCCAGCCAGGATCCTGTGTGGGGCTTGAGACAGGCATGTGCTCCGTGGCAGGGCTCCAGAGCCTGTCCTGCTGCTCTCCAGCCAGTAAATATTTCTGCTCAGTGGAGATTATCAGCTGATTGGGAGTACGCTGGAAGTATCATTCCTTACTCTGCCAGAATTCATCCTTATCGGAGCTGGTTTGGTTTTTTTTTTTGCTTTTCCCTGCACTTGCTGTTGGAACATGGTGGGAATGGATACAATGTAAACATGAAGCATGTACACAGTTTGCTTTGTGAGCTCTAATCAGTTCAGCTGCTCCTGGGAGGGTTGGGAATGTTTGGCCGACGAAGCACAGGGCTGTTTTCGTGCTGTACTGATGGTCCTGCAGAGCTTCTTCAGAGCCGGCACCCCGGCCCCCAGCTCCCTGACAGCTCAGCGATGTTCCCTGCCATTGAACAACCTCCAGGAGAACAACCCCCCTCCCCAAACCCACGCAATCATCACCTTAAATTTCACTGGGATAAGGGCTGTTTTAGAAAAGCTGCCACGTGGCTGCAGAGCTCTGGCGTGGCCATGGGGAGCTGTCCCCAGCCCCACTGCTCCCCTGGCATTGGGGCCAGCGCAGGCAGGGACAACACCAGACACGGGCTCTGAGAGCCGTTCTTCACTGGGGTGAATGAATTCTCACTTTTTGCCTGTTTGTAGGAACCCAGTTCTCTTGGAGAACCTCTCCCGCCCGGGTGTGGGGCTGGAGTCAGCCAAAAGGCTCAAGGCATTGCACGTGCGTGGGTCCTGCCTCAGGTTTCTTATGAAACCAGATGAAAACGTCCTCTGGGCTTTGCCAGGGTGCCAGTCGGATTGGCCTGGGAAGTCATAGTGGTTTCCTCAGACACTAACAGTGTTGAGAAGAAAAAGCCCTTATCCTTATCCCAAACCTGCCCCATGGCAGCTGTGCTGGGGCACTGGGGCTTTGGGATGAGTGTGAAATGGGCCAGGGACAAAATGATGCTTGAAAATACAGCAGTCCTGCTGGGCAATTCAAGGTGTGACTGGGGAAGTTGCAGTTACTAGTGATTTTGTGCCTGGATCTGCGGCGTGTTGAAGGCAGCAAGATCCTGACCTAGTTCGGCAGCGTGGGGAGAGGCAGCGCTGGGAAGCTCCTGCCAGGCAGATGGAAAATATGTCTGTGCTGCAACGCTGAGCCGAGCTCACTCAGGGTCCCAGACAGCTCTGCTCTGCTGGAGAACATGTTTGGCAGCACGCTTTGTTGAATAAACTGCCCGTTCACAGTGAAACAAGAGCCGCCCCGAGACTTGGTTCTCAGTTCATTTTTTTTCAGCTAGACATTGCAGGGAAGCGTTACAAGAGATCGAGTCCCGTCTGTCCCACTTTTTAGCAAAAGCCTCCTGCTGTGACTAATGTGGGTTTCACCATTGATCATGGGGAAGGCGGCTCGTTGCTGCAGCGTGGGGAGCCAGCTCGGGCTGACGTCCGCCTCGGCAGAGCCCCACGGGACATGCGTAGGACTGGGGGTGCAGGTCTCCACCGTGGATGGGCTGCTGGGGCCTGTTGTGGTGCTTCCTCCTCGGCAGCAAAGCCGTCCTGCCCATGCCGCCCCTTGCAGTCCTCGCACCAGCCCAGGAGGTGCTGCCTCGCCTGGACTGGGCACTGCTCCTGGCTGGTGTGGGCCTGTCCCCCGTCTGCATCCCCCGCCAGTACCCCCAGCGCTGTGGCTTCGCATTCTTTAGGTAAAGCTTGTTGGGGGAATGCATGGCTCGTGTAGCAAGGGAAAAGTGCATCATCCAGCACCTACAGTCGAAAGTGTAATCGTAGTTCCGCTATCTCCTGTGCATGTGCAAACAAGAGTGCCTAAAGGTGAGCGATCGCCGGCTCCCACCCCGGGACAGCAGGACAGGACTGCCTCCCAGCAAGGAAGGATTTTCCCTTGTTTGCTTTCTGAGCGCTAACACATTTTACTGTTACAGATACCGACCTTGCAGCAACGACTTTGTAACCAAATCAAATGACTCAGCAAATGCCAAAATAGCTGCAGTTCACCCAGAGGCTGAAGGCAGCCTAAAATACAGCTTTCCCATTGCACTGGGCAATGGCAATTCTCTCCAAAGGTGAGTGTAGGTGCTTCGGGGGTTTTTCTGGAAGATACTAATGGGAGGGAAAAAGCATTTTTCTACCCTACAGGCCTCCTGGCTTAGTGTGGACTGGTGATTTGAGTAATTTTTATCACCCTGCCTAAAAGGAGTTTGGAAGTCTGTGAGCAGTCTTCAGAGAGTGATTGTCCCTCTCCAAAAGCCCCCATAAAAATGAGTCAAATCTCTGTTTAAACTTAAAGGGTGCCCTTGAGACCACTAGCTCTACTTAGGAACTGCAGTCCTAACCCATTAAGATAAAAATAAATAGAGCTTATTTTAGGAAGAGTGAAGTGGGAACCAGCCCAAGCACCAGTGAGCCACCGCAAGCACAGCGCAGAACATGTGTTAAGGTTGGGTTTTTTTTCTTTCATCTCATGCACCTTCTAATTCTAAGTGAAATTCAGCAATCTTTTTGACTTGCCACAACTGGCTCCTGCCTAGGTATCTAATAACATAGTTAGACAAGAAAAGACTCTTCTGAAAATGCCTTATATTTCCCAAAATACAAAGAACTCCAGCCCCACTTCTGGAGTCTGTAGCATCAGCAGCAGCAGCAATCCCAGTACCTGGGGACTCGGGCAGCATTTGCCCAAGCCAGAAAAGCCAGCAACAAATGTCACTTGCCAGTGTCACAGTACAGTGCCTCTGTCCTCCAGGGCAAAGCAGCAGCCCCCAGAGACGAGTGAAAAATTACTTCCACTGTGTGCGAGCAGTGACAGTCCGTGCAGATAGTAATAGTGAGAGATAAAATCCCCTCTCCTGCTGCTGCTTTCCAAGCAGAGAATTTTGCATTACAGTTGGCTTTTCTGTTCTCACGGAATTGATAAATTGCTAAAAATGGTCTTTCAGTTATTCATAAAATATTAAGAAAATATGAGTGGGGCTGTGCTGCCTCTCCGGGGTTAAAACCTGCAGCCCAGTGCTTTTGCTTCTGCACATGCCCAGCATGAGACTTGTTAAAGCAAGAAGCAACAGCCGAGCAAAACCAGAAGCCAGCTGAAGGCACCATTTTCCTGCCCCGGCCTGGGTCTCATGCGGCCCAGAGGCTGATGCCATAACCCTTTCCCAACCAGGCTTGTGCAGAACCAGAAGCAAAGCTAGCACGAGGAAACTCCTCTTTCACCTGTGCTGCTGTGACAGCCACCCTGCTGATGGGGCACGACAGCAGGCGACTTCAACCTCAGGCCTTGCGCTCCAGCATCCACTTCCCCAATGCACTGTTAGCATAAGTTGTAGCGGCTTGTGAATAAAGAGCAGCAATGGGTTAAAACTCTGCTGTGAGGTGGTGCTGGAGCCAAATTTGTAGTTCTTAGCTTTATATTAAAAATCAAGAACAAATGCATGTGAAAATGTGCTAAGGAAGTAAATGCATCTGAAAAAAGGTCCCACTCCTAAGAGATGTGGTGGGAGATTACAGAGCCACGGGCCAAGGGCTGTGCTTAGATCCAAATGCAGTGCAAATGAGTGGCTGGGTGGAGGCTATTTCTAAAATGCCTTGGAATTGCTGCACTTACTTTTAAGACTTTGTAGCTTAGAAATTTTGGGTTTGCTAATGTGTCCACTGAGCAAGGTTTTTCTTAAGCAAAGTGACTTATTTCTCTGTTCCACTGAGGTCCAAAATGCATTTTGCAGAAGCAAAAATCATCACTATCTACTACCCCGGTGGGTTTCTGGTTGGGTCATCTAAGAGATGTGAACAAATTTGTTTCATGTACAATATCTAGTTTAAGTTAGAATGATATTTCTGCCTCTTTCTTTGTTGCATCTGGCAAAATGAATGCAAACAGGAGTGCTAACAGAACAATGAGGAGTTACCTGCATGTAGTTCAGGCCACAGTGTTTTGGCCTGAATGGAGTAAAGTTATACCCAAAAGTGGTACAGAAAACTGCAGTTACTGGGTTGCACTAGGCACTAGTGGGCACAGAAAATCCTGTCTCTTCTGTTTTGTCTTTTTCCTAAAAGTTGAACTCCATTTCATCCTTAACTAATTGCTATCGTTCCCGCTTTTTTTCTGATCCCTTAACAGCCTAAAACAATTACGCTCACGTAGAACAGTGCATCTCTTTCATTAACCCACTCAGGAACGCCATAAAGATCCAATTACAAAGATATATGGAGACAGTAAAAGAACTACCTTCTGGCATGCCTTGAAAGATAACATAGACTCTTAAACTTTTCAACAACAACAAAAAAAGGAGAATGTTTTAATCTACATGTTCTAAAAATGCAAATGTCTTCAAATCAGCTGGCTAGTGCACAGTTTGCAGACTGAGTATGGCTCAGACAACCAGTACTCAACAGGATGAAAAATGAGGCAATTGAAGCAATTGTTGAAAAGGGAGTTGAGAAAGTAATTTTTCAGCTTTGCCAAGGGCAAGATTCAGCAAAAGCTACCCTGAATGTGCTGGGAGGGTCTGTCTTGTATTATGATTTGAGAATTTGACTAGTTTGTGTTACCAGGCTAAGAATTTTCTCTCGTGTCGCTTCTGTCTGTATGCATGCAAGAAACAGGAGTTCTCAACTTCAGCTGTCTCTGCTAGAGTATGCTTGTTTTCATTGTATGTTCGTTTTTGTCCAGGCTAGCCTACAAACTTGTTTCAAACTCATTTCAGAAAGGAAAAATTCTTCCTGTGCAATAGGAAGCGGTCTTTGGATATGCACGGTCATACTGCATACCAAATCCAAGGGGAAGCAGATGGAGGGAAATTAATCCTCGTGATCAGATCCACAATGTTCTTTAACATTTAACCTTTATGATATAAATAGGACAACATGTTTTAAGCTTCATTTGTCCTCTAGCTGTTGAGACTGATCCAGACAGGATCTACTCTGCAACATTCACAAGCTCAAGGAACTATATTTTGAATAAAACACTACTAATTGCTTTTTCCCCTGGAGATGCCTTTCTGCTCCACCAGAGAGGAAACTGGTCCATCTTCCCCATAGGCTCTCTCTTAGCAGAGCAAGACAGGGCACGCCACAAAGTAAGTTACAGTCATGTCTTCAGGTATTGAAAAGAAAATCCATCCACATGAGTATGCTTAAGGTGGAATTCAGTATGTTTACTTGTAATAAACGTGTCTCTCTGTAGCACTGAACACATTATATTGGCTTCTAAAATACACACACCTTTAACTCTCTTCCCGTTTTTCTCTTGAATGTAAGAAAAATACTTACTAAACAAGAGTTTATATCTGAACTTTACAGGGTGCCTAGACTGGTGAATTATTTGTTCTTCATTCTAAACTGCTCTTTTCAGTGTCATTTCTGAATTGCCTCCTTTATAAAGAATCAAGTGTCTATCTACTTTTAGAAAGTACCTAAATAGCTCACGGAGCTGATAACATGGACCCTTCTGACACCTCATCTTCCCTCAGATTGAACTTGGCACTGACTAAGACAACAGCAGTTGGTATCTGCAGCTGGAAGTATGCTGGCCAGAACTTCAGATGTTACAGCCTTGAGAAGAATCATAGTTTACAGTTCAGCTAATTCAGAAAAATCATCCAAGGACAGTTTGCATTCAGGTCATACCAGAGGATCTCTGGAACACAGTAAATACTCAACCTAAAATGTTGATCCTCAATGAGAATATCACGGATAGTTTTAATATGGAACTACGTTGCAGAATAACGCAGAATTTCCATTATTAGCATTTCTGTATGCGAAATTGAAATACTCAATCCTCGAAGCGGCTGTGAAATCACATACACAACACTTAAATGTATGTTTATTGTATGTAATTACTTGTGGAAAAGAGCAGTTTTCCCTTGAAATTATCCATAACCTAGAAAGGCCAAGACATGAGCTGATGTGGAAACCTAGCAAATGTGAGTCACTAGTATAGCGGAAGGGAAACTATATCCCTAGTATTTTTCCCCCTCTGACTGTCTAAATCCACATTGTTTGTGAAAACATAAAAGCAATTTCTGCAAAAGATGATTTCTACTCTTTAAAGTTTTTCCTTTCTGGTACTTGGTTATATTAACAATTCCACCCCCAGATCTTTGATCTCACTAGTTGGTTATATTTTTTTGCAAGTGCTAGGAGGATTTTAAAATCAAGTTTTATAAAATAAAAGTCTGCAGTCAGATTTATAAGTCTTACAAAATTCTGCATTCAGAATTAGTATTTCTGTAACAAAAAATAAAGGGGAAGCAAACTTGGAGAAAACCTAAAAAAAAAGGAAACCAGCTTTACAGGTGGAAATTACAGGTACAACATGTTACAGACCTAACATACTATTTCGTTTTCTTCCAGTAACTTCCTTCATTATTTACAAAGTGGAAATTGTAATTAGGTTCTTAATTTTAAGAAGAAAAGCCAGGATTACAAAGTCTTCCTTGTCCTACCATTAATATAACCACATTAAATGTGGTTATAAAAGCCATGTTTAATAAGACAGTTTAAGCCATAACAGAAATAATTCTCAAGCCTTCCAACTCTATGCTGTGAAGTTTTTCACCCATTTCTTCAACTTTTAATAGTTAAAGTGGATAACTCCCAGTTTAAGGACTAATACTGCCAAACACAAAGCAGATGCTGCTTGACATTATCACAAGGTATTAGAGCCTGACACTTTGTATTACACCATGTAACAGGATTCTGGAAGTTATAAGGGTAAGATGAATACTGTTATCAAACAGAAAACCAAGAACTCAGATCTTTGCAACTGGAATTTATATGTTAACATCTGCAGAAACAGAATTAGAATTTAAAAGCCCTACAGTCACCTTCTCCTAACCTCTTCATTAAAAAAGCTGGACAGCATTTAAGACCTTTACATTAATTTAACCAAAATTGTACAAAGCAATCAATTTTTACATTTCCAAAATACTTACTACAAAGTGATCAAGAAAGAAACTATTTCTCCTTTTAAACCCATGTGACAGGCAACTCCCTTTACAAATAAGAGGCTTCAGTAGCTGTATCAATTTGTTTTTCAACAATTTTTGTTCTAGATTAAGTGACACCTGCTGACCATTTCTTTGGCATAGTCACTTTTACTGAATGTATCATGACTTTATGCACATATTAGTTGGCCAAACGAACCTAGAATTCCAGCCAATATCAGATCTTTTCCAATAAAGAATTGACATAGTAGGTGTATGTATTTTATATATACATATAATTCTATATATATAGGGGTGTGTGTATATATATATTTGTGACTGTATATGTATACACACACACATATATAAAATTGCTGTAAGTATTGGACTGCTTATGTCTGTTGAAAGAAGTTTTCACCATCTTCTTTGGTGCAAAAAAAGGTCTCTGCTATTTCTGACACTTATTAGACACATGGAAGGTAAGCAAGTGTCTACAGAGTTGTAAACAAGTATGAAAAAAGTCTTGTGTATTCAAATGATTTTCACGGTGACTACTGTCCAAGAAAAGAGGCCATGGGATCATCAGGTCTCTGACGTTTCATTCTGTATGCTTCCATTTCCTCTTCTGTTGGCTCCCTGGTTTCATATAGGCTGTTGTATGGTCTCTTCCTCTCATCTAACTGCATGATTTCTTTAACATGGAGAAGACGAGCCTCTTCTGCATTCAGTGCCTGAAGTGAAAGCAAAGAAAAAAAAAAACCACAATGAAAGTTAAGCAAAAGAAACAATGAAAGTTTGTATTAGATTCTAGCATAATGAACAAGCAGCAGGCAGAATGGTGGGATAAGCAATGCACACCTGCCTGGCCCACCTACAGCACATTTCATTTAATACTTATTTTTTAGTGTTTAACATAAAATTATGGTAAAAAGATATTTAGCAAACAAGATACTTTAATCTCTTTCCAATTGCCCAAATCAAGTAAGAAACTCCTTGGATTTGCCTAAAATGTAGTCACGATCCAGCAAGTAAAAAAAGCAGATAAGCAAGCACGTGATCTTAGGGGCTTGGGCTTTGGGTTTTTTTTGGTTTTGTTTTTTTTTTCCAGTCAGGGTGCTTTTTGAAATACATATTATCCCATTCCTCAAACTACTACTGTTGCTTCTTCTTGCTACTGCAAAGAAGTTGCATTTGTACAATGCTTTGATTAACCATAGTTTAACATTAGTTTCACACTCTGAATATCCAGAGGCAAGCTGCTGTGCTTGAGGAAGGGCTGTTAGCATCAGCCAGTAGATAGCTTGGTGGATGGATTTATTGCATCAACTGTGAGACTGGGCCCAAGTCTGGGATAAAAAGTCTCAAGTTAAGCTTTGACAGTGCCTTTGATCTCCCCATCAATACCCAAACCATTGTGTTCTGCAATGTCTTTTATAGATCTACAGCTGTAATAGGTGCCTAGAAAGGAAGTGTTCTAAATCTTCTGAACTCAGTCTTCCAAAACTAAATATTTATTGCATGTTTGCCTGAGAAATAGGGAATGTACTTTAGAACATCTAACAGCATTTTAAATTTGCTTTAGCTTAAAATTAGCATCAAAGGACATCCCACAAAATACCACAAGAACTGAATTATAGGCTTCATAAAACTGACACAGTTGTAAAATATATTTCAAGAACTTTTTGCTACAAAACCACTGAAGAATATAGTGCACCTTTTTAAGTTTTTCTTGCTTCTTTTTCTCTTCACCCTCACTATCTGAATTTGAGCTCTTCTTGTGCTTCTTCTTTTTCTTTTCTTTCTGTTTCTCTTGGTGGATCTGTAAGGTGGAAAACCAGCTACTGTTAAGATTCAACTTGCGAACATTAGTAATGTTCAAGCCATTAAATCCCAAGCATCTATTAATGCTATTTGAGAGCTTAGTTTTCAGTAGAGATATTAATGACCTAATAACACAGTCTAAAAATTTTCAGACTCATTATGACTTACATAATTTTGTAGTTATAAATATCTTTCCATCTCTTAAAATGCTGAGGAAAAATATCTGCCTTCCTGAGAAAGGGAAACAACCTACCTCCATCAGTGTTTTGGGTTTTGTTACATGTTCTTCCTCCCTGGGTTGCTCTTCCAGTAAGCTTGCTTCAGTACTCTATACAATAGACAAGAAGGACACCCATTTACTAAGCACATTTGAAAGGGGAAGAACAACAAAAAAAAACCAAACTGAAAACCTCAAACCCCAAAAAAAACAACCCCCCCCCAAAAAGCAAAACAGTCTAAAACTTAAGGTAGGAAGATGAATGCTTTTTAGCTCTTTCCAAGTGACTAAACAAGACAATACTTACAGCAATTTCCTTCCCAGCTTCTCCTGTACAGTATGAGTACTTGACAAATGAGTGGCAGCATTTGTAACCCCACTTGCCTTCTTTCCAATATGAACCCCAAATGCACTGCAAGAGAAGACAACATAGCAGTTATGTCCACAATGATACTTCCATAAGAGACAGACTGCAATTTATTCTTGAGGTTACATTATTATAATTATTATAATTATATTATTATAATTAATTATATTATAACCTGATAAATTATTCAAACAATCCAGAAGGGAAAGTTATGAGAAATACTTTTGCAATTTTACATTAGCCTTACAGGTACAGTTTCAAAAAAGAAAAAAGCAACAGGATGCAATCAACTCGTATTCAAAGTCAAAGGGAAATACAGTAACTTCCCCTTCAGTTTAAGATTGTCATCGCAACTCCTCAAATTCACATCGCAACCATGACAACTTGAAATTCATCCTTAATAGAAAAGCGAGTGTCACATTTGAGACAGGAGAAATTTATCTGCTGTATTAATTATACCGTGCTGTATCCTACCATACCTCATTCCCTTCCAATGGGAAGGAATCTATTTTTTAAATAATTTTTACATAAGCTAGAGCTTACTGTATGGTTGTTGATCTTTACATCCTCTTCATATTTAGAACAAGCAATAGCTTTCTCTTGTCCTTTGATGACTGTTCCATGTCTAGAGTACTCCACGTAATCTTCTGTTTGAGCTAACAGCAGTTCAGCTGGTGGGGCATCTAGATGCTCTTGTCCTCCATACTAAAATGCATACAGAAATGACATATAATAGTTTTGGAAAAAAACCCACCTTTTATGTAGTTTATGTTTCAAAATCTTCACCCTCAGTACCTTCTGAAGAAGGGACAAAAGAAGTGGATGGAGACAGCTTAATCTTTAGTGAATAGTTAAGAGAGAAATACATCTCCTCCTATGACCACTGTGGTGTTTTTTTGGTGGTGGTTTGTTTTGTTTGTTGTTTTGACTTTTTGGGGGGTTTGGTGTTGGTTTTTTTTTTGTTTTGTTTTTTGGTGATTTTTTTTTTTTTTTAATGCTTGGAGGGTTACAACAGTGATATTCCTCACTCAAAGCAGGAAAACTTTTCAGACCAAACCAAAAGGCTCTGGTATAACCACAGCAGTACTTCCTGTCCCCCTCCAAACTTGAATGTTGAAGGTTAGAATCTAAATGGATTATTTAGTTCTTTATCAGTTGTCCAAGAAACCAGTAGCAAAATATAAAATAAATATTTATCTAGAAGACCGCACCCAAAACTCGAGTCTGAAAATTCTGGTTTTCACATTTAAGAGAAAAGAAAAATTAAAAATAATTTTGAGAGACAGTTACTTGGGTATTTTACAAAAGATACCACTTCTAAACAGCAAAACAATTTTTTCAATCACTTGTATTATTTAAAAAGAAAAAATATCTAAATTCCCACTCCTCCTACATACTGCTGTCAGATTTTTCACTGGAGAAATTCTGACACTTAAGGGAACAGCTCCCAATAATCCAAAGAAATACCAGTGGATCTTCAACAGTTCCCATATTAAATAACATAATGAATCCAATTGATGAGATAGTGTGTATAGATATAAAAATCTTTTTATAAATCTAAGCTGCTGAGAACAGCTGATGCATTTTCACACAGCATTAGTAATCTTATTTGTTCCCTAAGACCCAGACTTCAAATTCAACACAATTCTTATTAAATAAAACCAAATGTCTATTACCTTCTCTAGGATGCTTTCTTTCTGCTGTGCCTTGAAATCTTCTTTTTTCACTTTGAAGGATTTATAAAGTAGCTCTAATTTTGTAGGGTCTGCTTGAAGATGAACTTCAGAGCCTTTGTCATAAGCCTCCCATGCAAACACTGTGTACACAAGAGGTTTCACTCAATATTTATTCTAAACCTGACACGTGCATTCGCATTACAATCTTTAATTCTGTAGTAATTTGAAAGAAAGCCTTGATCTAAAAAGATTTATTTCTCCTTTACAAGAAAGAAGCATTGTTAACTTAAGCCTTTTAAGTCCATTTCCTCAAAAAAAACCCCCAAAACCCAAAGCTCACTTACACTGAGTCTGTGCCATTGAAATGGTATCTCCAGTGTAGCGAACAAAGTTGTCACCTGCGTAACCAACTCTGCAGAAAAGAACAATATGATTCTTAGCATTCAAGCAATGTGATTTCCTTTAGATACAATCATGGAACACCAACAGGAAAGTAAAAATTCTCCTTTCTGCCCTGAGAGTTAAGAATGGAGGGAGCGGAAGGAGCATTCAACTCAATACATGAAATGAAAGTCTAGGCTCCCCATAGAGTCATGAAAGCAACTTGGAATATTTGATGCCTATATTTGCACAGAAACATCTTACGACACAGACCTGGAGCTTTGTCTGGGATACCAAGTACCATGAGTCAAGCTTGCATCCAACTGCACAATAAATATGCATGAATGGTAGGTGATATTCTAGCATAGTGATTCTCAGCTTTTGGATTTGTGAATCTCTCCTCCCACCCAGACCCAGTGTATTTTACTGGGTTAAAGCCTGGAAATAGCTTTACTGTTCTCAGTTACCTTTTGCACACCCCTTTAAGAGATTCACAATGAGTGTATCAAACACAGGTTGAAAATCAAACAACGTTAACAATCCAATTTCCCACACTTTTCATCTCCCACTCTGAAAAATTTACAGTCTGTAATGCTGTGGCAGAAACACAGATTCAACAAAGGTCAAATTATGACTCTGGAGAGAAGTGAAAGCACCTGCATTTAAAAAAAAGAACCGACTGGCATTATTCTAGCTGGGGGCAAGGAGAGGCGGAAAGGGCATTATTTGCTAGCATTTAGCCACTGCCGTTCTATTTCAAGCAGCGAGCTAATCCAATTACTGTACTCTAAATAAATGTTTCTACTCGGAGCTTGTCTACTCTGTACGTCCACAGCACTACACAGGTCACGGCAGGGTCACAGCTCAAGTGCTTGACTCGGGTTTTAAGTGAGACAGCCTTATGTGCAGCCAAAAGCCAGCCTATGGCATTCTATAATAAGTTGTCTATCTAGACAATGCCAAAGCTTTCAGACGTTTTCTAAGGCAGACTCCACTAATATATAAGGAGCTTTTGCTTCTAATTCAGGCATTTAGTTAGGTACCACAGATACTCCATGCTAGTCTCCAGTGCTGAATGCCTCCAAACAAGCAAGGGATGAAGTTTAAGATTTGGTTACTGAAATACTTTACATAAACATCATTATTGTTTACAGGTATTATCTCTAGATACAGCAGACTAATCCTTGTACAGATCATTACACTAAACGGTGGTCCACATATCTCTCAAGATAAAGAGCCAGCATTACTAAAATACCACTTTTCTATACTAAAACAAAAAGTACTGCTAAATAAAACAATTTTTTCCATGTTTACTACTACTTCTACCCATAACTGACTAGAGATTCATTAGTAAAAGGACATACAGATAAAAGAAAATACAAAACTATTAATCTCATTTTTAACAGAGTTTTGTTGGATACACAAGCATGACCCTGTTTTAACTTACTCATCTGGATTCTTGCCTGTATTGGCATATGGGTTCTCCCTCATTGCTCTTGTTTTGGGATCATAATAAGCAGAGTTTGGATCTAGATTCCTCAAGTACTAGGAAAAGAAAACAGCATACAAGATATTAGATATTTATGATTTTAGAAGAACTGAAGTTACTACTGTATCCCCTAGCTTAGACATTTTAGAAAGGTGTATCTGTGTAAAAGGATGACCTTGACGAAGTCGTAACATGAGTAGGAATAGAACTGAGAACAGACCTTAACCTCCAAATCCCAAGACCCATATGCAAACTCATTAATAATTGAGTGTACAATTTTTTGAAGTTAATTCTCATGAATACAAAAGAACATCTGTAAAGAATTCTTTACTCACTTTTGCAATATCTTCCCGAATACGTAAATTTCGAACTGTGATACGTCTTTTAGAGTCAAAGTTCTGCCCAGGCATATCAATGTCATCTGCATATTTATCTTCATCTTCATCTTCACTGTTATGATCTCTTTCCTGAGGAGAGATGGGAAACTTCTAAATTCACTCTAGAGACAAGTACAAGAATCTGATTTTAGTGGTTTCATTAAAAATTCTGCAATCCCTGTAGTTAAAAGTTAGCATCATTTACTTGGGCTTAAGTGTGCTGTTATGCTAGTAACATGCTAATCTAACATTCAACAATTTTCAGAAATACTCTTGTTAAAGTACTTGACTTCCTCATATGGAAACAGTTACAAAAACGTAACTGTGATGATATTAAGAAAACAGTTATTTTGGGCAAAATATACCACATATTAAAAACTAGTTACTGCTTGTCTCTGTAAGGTTTGACAACACACAGGAGTTAAAACAAAACCAAAAACCCCTCTATGAAATCCAACAACCTCTGCCCAAAAGAACAGGCAGCGAGTGGCATGAACCCAACATTGAAACCCTGATGCCACCTTTGTTTCACTGTTCCACTAACTACAGGTCCTTTTTTCTGCCCATGGTGTGATGCAGTGGGTAATCATCTTACTGTCTGTGAATTTGGTTCCTCTTCTCCCCACTGGTGTCTTGGGGAGTTCTGCAGCAAACAAAGAGCACATCAGCAGAGAAGACAAGATAGTGGAAAGAAGAAAGATGGCAGGGAGATAAAGAACAATCAAAGCAGAGCTTTGATGCTGGATGCAACACACAATTTACCTGTGGCACAAAATGCACAAAGACTGCTATATTTTGAACGTTCTAGGAAAGAGCTTGTAAGTGTCTCCATCACAGATGCATGTTCGAGACCTTTGCACTGTATTCCCAACTACATTTCCAAGCCTTTGCAGGAACGGCAAATTCTAGAACTGTCACTGTTATTTAGAGCTTGCTATGCCTTTGAATACTACTGGTTTAGACTATACTATTTCATGTCATGTAAATATAACCAAGATTCAACTCTGAAAGCTTAAAGAAAATAATTAAGAAGATATGCATATGCAAGTATTTAGTTAGGACTGACAGGAATACTGAGCATGAATCAGAAACTATAATTTAATCTGGAGAAACACAGACAAATTTTTTTTAACTTGCTTAGCCTCTAACTTGAGAATACTTGCAGTGGTAAAGATGGAAACAACTATGACTCCTGGAAGACTGACCAGCAAACTGGCCAGCAATGACTATGCAAATTGCAATCAGTCTTGGTCCTCTCCATCAGAGATATTTCGTATGTTTCAAACATACTTTTCTTCTTTCAGCTCCATTTTGTTAGGACTAAGTATATGAAGCCAACAATGCTGCCTTGTGGTGAAAACAGGCATCAAAAAGAGAAAGGAGCTTTTCTATCAGGAAGGTCAGAACGCTGTAATTTGTGCTGGGTTGGAGATTAACTTCACTCTGCCATCTAGTGACAAAATGCAACGTGACAACCTCTGGAAAACGGAGGCCCAATTTGTATGTAGTCTTTTGCTTGGTGTTTTCTTTCCTACCATATTGATTAAAAAAACTACTTCTGATCAGTAGCAATCTCTACTTTTTCCCCATTTTATAAACTTAGAATATTATCAGAAATGCCTTTTAAAATTAGAATTTTATAAGAGGAGCTTGTAGAAGTTAGTGGAAGATGCAAACTCTGCAGAGTTATAAGCCAGAGGGAAACAGATTATCCTCAGCCTTCAAATAACCAGAGACACTGCAAATAGTAATAGCAATGACTGAAGAAGAAACAAGTTTGGTTCTAAGATAAAAAAAATACCTTCCTATTCCAATTTATACTAAGCATTACTAAAACAATCCACAGTCACGTAATAGTCATTACCTCAACACTAGTCAGACATAACAATCTTTAAATACAAAAAACCATTTCAGTACATAAAACTACTACATGGAAAACAAGTCTTTCTGACCGAAAAATCCACATCATTAATTTTATCAAGAATAATAATCATGCAGAATTTTTGCCAATAAGGTGAAAACAAAGTCACTCTCATTTGAAAGAAGATGCTTCAAATTCTTGAATGTGACACAGAATATGCTGGTGCTAGGAAAATCTTTAAATTACTGAAGGGCATAAAAAACAATAGCAGACCCTGTATAGAGAATAAAAGCATCAGAGAGCAGAAATAACCTGTTGCATTTTTATTTGGCCTAAACAAAAATAAATTAGGATTTAGTTTACTTACCACTTGCTCCAGCTTTCCTGATGCTAACTCTTCCTGAAGCTTCTGGGCTTTCAGTGTACGTTTGGCCTGCGTATCATGAAAATGCATTTTTTTAAATATTTCTTTTTAATAGCAAGTGTGTAGTATTACTTATCATATACTTGTCATTTAAAATGTATTCTTTATTATAAAAAAATGAGGTTTTAATTCTCTGGGTGCTTGTAACAAAATCAGCAGCCTAGAGCTTCTCTCCTCTACTCCTATGCTTTACCGTATTGTTTTTTGAGCTTCAAGGAAAGGAACCTATATATACACTAACCATTTTACTATTTTATATTATACTATTAAATAAAACAGTTTACTAGAGCTTATGAAGCTATATCATTACTACGTGCATCCTAATTTAAGAAAGAGAACTTATTTTAGTTCAATAGTGTTTAAGAACAAACATGTTTTGTTATTGTGTCCTCATAATCTAGTTCAGAACTTCAGTGCTTAAGGTACTTCATGACTGATGCTGCGAGCATTTATGTTTCATCCAGGAAGCACCGAAGTCTAGCATCTAAAGTGAGATTCTAAAGCAGCATGTAGTGAATTTTTGTATGTGTTTGACATCATAGAACCACAGAACAGTTGATGTTGGAGGTACCTCTGGAGACCGCCAAGGACAATCGCCCTGCTCAAAGCAGGCTTACCTACAACAGGTTGCCGAGGACAATGTCTATGCAGGTTTTGATTACTCCAAGAATGGAGACTCCCCAGCCTTGCTGGGCAAGCTGTTCCACTGTTTGATCACCCTTACAGTAGAACATTTTTTTCTTATGTTTAAACAGAATTTCTTGTATTTCAATTTGTGCCCACTGCTTCTTGTCCTGTCGCTAGATACTACTGAGAAGAGTATGGCTCTGCCATTAAACACTCCCATTAGACATTTATACACACTGATTAGATCACATTTAGCATTAGCTTTCCTATGCGCTATAGGAAAATACTGAGGACCAGGCACTGAAGGGAATTAGTTAGGCAACTAACTACCTTTTGGAACTGGTCTAACATCCAGCCAAGGTAGTAAACTACTTTTTTTTTTTCTTCTAAAAAGTTAAGAATGTCCACATGGATTTGGTGCATTCAGATAGAAAGTTAACTGCAACAGCAAGGTGCTGATCTGCATAAAGACATGTACAAATAGTCTACTGCTCCACCATGGTAACAAAAAGGATTCATAAGTAAAATAACATGAATGAGGTTACAAAATAGATACAGGTTTATCAGCTCTAATACAGCCAGATAATAAATTCCTTTCTTGCCTGCAATTCAATCTGCATCTTGGGTAATAAATTCTAAGGCTTGTCTATTAAAAAGTAAGCAATCTGGAGAGACACTTCATTTATTGTACAGACCCATACTCAGTTGCCAGTTCTGATCTGAATTTTCAGTTTAAGCAAAGTCTGCTATCAAACACAGAATCCACCTCACTTTTTCATTATGAATACAGCACAAGGTAAATATTAACAGTGCACATAACAAATGTTCCTCCTCCCAGCCCAGCCAAACACTGAAGCTTTCCCCAGTAAACCATAGCACCTACATACCAAATCAACCTTGGAATATTCCTCTACAATCTTCATGTGCTCTTCTGGATTATAACCATTCCAACGATCTCGCTTTCCATCATAATCAAACATTAGTTGAGGCTGCACATGTTCATCTGGTGCAATATTCATGCCTGTGTATTTTGCTCCAACCTTCCTGGGTCTCTGAAAGGAAAAAAATGGTTGGATCAGGCCATTAGACTAAAATATGTTAGTCACTCAGACATCCCTTTAAAAACAGTATCCATTGAGCTCTTCTAAAGCCAGTTAAATTCAGCACTATAAGCCTGTGAATTGTAAATAAATGCAAGTAGTTCATTTCTGTATTTTAAAGTAGTGCAACTGACTCCAAACCCCATCAATTTCTAACTCTATTTTCCACAGTTAAGAAAGCAATTAAAACACAGTTTCTGGGGATGGCTTCTAGCTGATATGAAACAGAAAGACAGGAACAGCAGCACTTGAGTTAAAGCAAATTAACATGAAGAGCTAAACATTTTCACCTATTATTGCAGCACTTATCACAAACAGAATTGATGAGCAAACCCCTGAATAGTAGCATTTTTTCCTTTCATTTTTCCTACATAACAATTTCTTTAGAAATTTTCAAGGCACCTTTCAATACTTGTAACCTTTTTCAAAACAGCTTTTTCAAAACTAGTAATTTTTATTTTATCTATAGCTAGCTATTTTTCACTAAGATTAGAATTCACATTGTTTTCAAAACCATTAAAACATCAAAAAAAGTCAAGTTTACCTCCATGCAGTCTTTCTTTTTGTGTGTCAATGCACCACAGTTCTCGCAAGCTCCTTTACGATATCTAGTTGCTATAGCATGCTAAACAATAAAAAAAGAAAGTGTTGTACAAACTTGTGGCAAGATTCATATGTGTGTTCCCAATAACTAATTCATTTTTTCAGTACAACTAAAGTATGTGTGGTCTACCCAAACCCAGAACACATGTTTTGATTATTACCAAACACTGCAATTTGGATGCTGAATAAGAATTCCCAGCTTCTGTCCCTCTCAAAAAACATGTAACCGGAGTTATGTCTTTATAGGGAGTCAATGTTTCTTTTCTTATTTCCTCACAAAATCAAACCAAATCTTTATTTTATGACAAAAATATTTTGCATACCTCTTGAACTCCTCGTTTGTACCAATCTCCTGAGGAGCTATACTGTTTCTGCTTCTCTGGCTGAGGTCTCTGATGCTTTAGTGTAGGTCTTTTAGAGGGATCTATGTACCATGGTACTGAGGATATGTACTGAGGAATATGAGGATTGATATCTCTGTAAAAGATGTTGTGTAATAAATACATGGCATAGGGAAAAAAACCACAACAACTTAACCTAACAAATAACTCTCACATTAAAGTTCAGTGCTTTAGGAGTGATAATAAAATAATGAAGCTGTTACAATGCATTGCAAAATGAGCTCTAATTTAACTAGATAAACACAAACTTTCATTGAGATTTTGTTGCCATCTAATTCACCTAAAATCCTGACTCCAAATCAAATACCTTATTCTATGCAATGTTACTGAGCACAAAAATAGTAAAATTTCTCAGAAACAATGAGCCTTGTAAAAGCAGAGAGAGGGAACAGATAAGGTACGCAGTAAAGTTCCCCAGTACTACGTTTCGGACACTTTTAAAGTACCACTTGGAAGTAGTTGCATAGATGGGACTTTTTAGCAGCACTATCAGTGGATCACAGTAGATAAACACTGAACCTATAGTTTTTGGAAAATATCTGTCTTCTGAGGATGAGTGGAATGTTAAAAGCAAATTCACAAAGTTCAACTATTTACTTCTACAATGACTCATGTAGAAATCATGTATCACCCTCATGATTATTCTGTAATCACAACAGGAAAAAAAGACATTTTTAATCAGTGCCTTTAGAATAACCATGGCTTTAATAAAACTTACTTTCCTTCTTCATCCACTTCAGCAGGTGCATTTCCTAGTTTTCTTTGTTCTTCTAATTCCTTCTTTTTCCTCCAGTCTTCCCTTGTCATCTTCTTTGGTTCCTCCAGGCTCACATCATTTGATCCTCCTGAAGAAGTGGTGTTTGTTACCGTCCCTGATGCCATTTTCTTTTTTCACCTGTAACAAAAAAAAAAAAAAAAGAAAAATCAGATCAATACCATTTGACAGCACAGTTCTTCAACGTGGTTTTGTATCATTCAGTTAAACCAGTAACACTGTATTATGCATTGACATAGATCTTGTCACAAAAATAAGTACCAGTGCTGGGAAAAAAAAAATCTTATTAATGTTTCTCTTCTCTAACTAATATGATACGTGATGGGGACGAACAGCAGCAGCTCTGCACGCAGCGTCAGGACACGCACTATCGGGCCTTCCCCGCCCGGACTCGCCCACTACTGCACGGGAGGTCAGGGCCCACGGACAGGCCGGGGCTGCCGGAAGGCCCCACGAGCCCGCCGGGGCCCCGCACAACGCGCAAACCTGGGCCTACGCGCACCCCGAAGGCGAGGCCTGAGAGCGACTGCGAGGAAGCAGCGCCCCACCAGGGCCCCAGGCCCGGCCCGCGAGGACGCGGGTGTTTCCTCGGAGCCCAAAGCGGCTGCTCAGCGGCCGCCCCCCGCTCAGGCAGCCGATCCCCGCCGCCCTCCCGGACACCCCCTACCTCCGCCGCCCTTGTTTACCAGCTAGGCCGCACCGCCGCCCCACAATGCACCGCGGCACCGCCTCGAGCCTTGCCCCGTCAAGAACCAGTCACTGCCAGGGGCGGCGCCACGCCGTCGCCATAGTAACGCGGCGCCAGGGCCTGCGGGGCGGTCGCGGGCTTGCCCGTGCCCGGGCCTGCCCCGCCCCCGGAAATCAGGGGGTGGAGCCGCGGGGGGGAGCAGGTGAGGCGGCGCGGAAGCGGCGCTGCTGAGCCAATCGGCTGCTGAGCGTCGGTCGAAGCAGCCAATGGGCGATGCGGAGGCGATTTAAAAACCTGCCGGCGGTTGGAGCGCTGGGTGCTGCGGCTTTGTCTTCTGAGGTGGGGTGTCTGCGGCGCGGCTCTGCGTGACCCGAAACGGGTCTAGCTCTGCTTTGTATGCGCTGTTGTCCTGCCTCAGCGCTCAGAGCTGCTGGTAGTTCCTGAGGTGAGCCCTCGGCTGGGTAAGCGTGGCTGGTTGGGAGGGCTGGGAAGGCGGTTGGTGTTACCTGGTTAAAGCCGGGGTCTCCTCTGAGTGCAGGAGAAGGGAGGGGGCTTCTGGAGCTGTCACCAGAAGGTGGCTTAAATAAGGGAAGTGCTGAGATCTGTGGCTGTAAGTCTTGCTTTGACTTTGTGCTTAAGCTTTTGACTTCAGGCTATACCAATTAAAAGCAGCTTTTTCTGCAGACCTCTCTTGAATGAGGAATCGCTTGCCCACCTATGTAATAGCAGTGGTAGGCTCCAGTTGGGAGCTGCCTGGCTGTTCTTAACAGTGCAAGGGAGTGCTCTGATCTGTTGTCTCGGATGGGGCTGAAAACCAGTAGTGAAATCTATTTGTATAGGGTGTCCTCTAATAGGTTTTGTTTTCTGGTGAAAAGATGTCTCTGCTAGTAAAATAACTGGTGTTACTCTTGGCTGTTCAAGTGCTACAAGTTGAGCTAAGGACTGGATTGCTGAGCTAGGAGATGTATTCTTTTCTTGTATTGAGGAAACAGTTAAACACTACAAAGAAGAGACAAAGCAAACCAAAGGTACTAGATCTTTCTGTGTAGGATTGCTGGTGAGACCTTGCTGCTTTCCCAAACTCATACAAGCTCCTTTAGGACTATGAACCTATTATGTACACTAATAATGCCTTCAACCATAAGGGTCTGTAGCTAAACTACTATGAAATGGTATGAAGTATGGGTTTGTTCCCCTTCCTCTAGGGACCAGCACGTGGCAGCTATGTTGTCTTTAATGTGGTTTGTTTAAAAGTGTGCTGTGGTGGAAGAAATTACAAGATTTCCTCTTTTTCCTGTATGGACTTTCCAGAGTGGTCTCATCAACCTGAAGATGGCAACGCTAATCTTTATTGATAAGGAGAATGGTGAAGCAGGTGCTACTAAGAATCAGCTAAGATTCCCTTCAGGATCTTGTGCGTATATGCTGCCCTAAGCCAGTAGGGTATCAAGTGAAGTGCATAAACTGTGTTTTGTTAATCACTGTTTTGAACAGTAATAGTTTTCTATTCTTAGATCTAATTATCTAACCAATTCTGCTAAGCTCATCAATTACTGTGAAAATAACTTTGTGCTTTTGTCATAGATGGGGCTTATGCTCCTGAGTTATAAATGGTGAACAATGACTTTTGACAACTAGTTTTCCAGCACATGCACTTACTGAAGCAAGCTTTAGGGTTGATATGGTGCTAAAGTTTGCTTTTTTCTTCCCCCCCCATTCTCTAGCAAAAGTCTTATCTGAAAGAACACAAGTTAACACTCCATGTGCTAAAAAAACAATTGGTACATCTCCAGCCACATGTCACTCTGTCAGAAAGGTTCTTGGAAATGTGAATAGAACTGAAGAAGTCACAAGCAAGATGGAAAAGATAAGACAGAAAAATCAGCCTTGCACTACAAACAAAGTGAGTATAACACACTTCTACAGGGGGGGGAAAAATGCATAGTTTACCTGCTGTTGTGGCTTAACCCTGGCAGGCAGCTAAGTACCACACAGCTGCTTGCTCATTCTCCCTTCAGTGGGATGGGGGAAAGAATCTCAATCCATGAGTTCTCACTTTTACTCTTCCAATTAAGACAATTTAATAATTAAAAATCTCAAGGAAAACCAAAACAAATTTCTTAACCACCAGCTGACTGATGCCTTGCCAGTCTCTGAGCAATGGCAGCCCTGGCAAACTTCTCCACCAGTTTTCATTGTTAGCATGATATCATATGGTGTGGAATATCCCTTTGGTCAGTTGGGGTCAGCTGTCCTGGCTTGGTCCCCTCCCAGCTTCTTGTGCACCCCAAGGCTACTTGCTGGTGGGGTGAGAGGCAGAAAAGGTGTTGATGCTGTGTAAGCACTGCTCAGCAATAGCTAAAACAGCTGTGTGTTATCAACACTGTTTTCATCATGAAGCCAAAACATGGCATCATATGAGCTACTAGGAAGAAAAATAACTCTACCCTAGCCAAAACCAGTATACCTACATAGGCACAAGGAGTACAACAGCTTGGGGGTACCTAACGGCAAAGAAGTGCCTCTAGAGAAAATAGTCTGAGTTAATGTCTTGTTCACATGTTAAGTATCAGGAGTTTAATATTATGAGCCTAAATGTTCTAGTACAGTGATTTGTTGCCACTGTATATAGTATTGCACTACACAAACTCAACTGGAGCATTTGCCCATCTGCAGCTTATTTGTGTTGAAGGTATTAGAATTTAGGCATAACTGAATACTATATGGCAGGCATTCTTGTCTGTAGACCTGTATAGCACAGAAAAGCCACTACAAAGGTGCTACAATGAGAAACTACAGTAGCTCAAATAATGTGACTTTCTCTTTTTAAGATTACTGAAAAGACTGCTGGATTAGAAAGCTGTGATGCAGTGGTTGAAGAAGACTGGCCAGAAATAGAAAATATGTTTCCTTTTGATCCTCGAAGTAAGACCTATTGGTGTAATTATTAAAATGAACAATCAGGCTTTCATGTTGACATTGTTGTAAGACTTTGGCTAAGCTATTGTGGCAAACAAGCCAGCATTGCATTTCTCTGGAGTCCTTTCTTAAACATAAGGGTGCTTGCTACTTCTGAAGTACTATCTCATTCTTGTTAAATATTTCTAACTGCAATAGTGGTACCCCAGATTCGTAGTAGTCTGAATCCATTATTATAGTGGCAGGAAACTAGTTCCAAATAACCATGCTATAGCCTCTTAGTTAAAGGGCAACTGGTAGAAAAGTACTTGAAGGAATACTTAAGCAGTACTGAAGAGTAGACTTCTCTTAAGAGTGTATGCCAAGATGGTAACTTATAAATGAAGAGATTATTACTGCTCTAGGATATAATAGTTGATGATGAAACTTCTAAAGCTGTTCTTAGAATATCTGCAGTGGGCTGTGCTATCTCAGTCCTTCAAAGTGTGTCCTTAAACTATCCAGTTCTTGTGGAAGTGAGTGTGCAAAAACTACTGTACCAAAGACTACTTTGGTGTTGGTGAAATATATGCTCTGCTTGATGAAGTTGACCTAGTATAGTGATTGGAAAGAAATTACTAAAAGCTCCTGCTTTACACTGTTGTTATGCAATCTAGTCTTTTGATAAGTGTTAGTATGAGATTTTATGAACAACTAAGGTGTAACTGCAAATAAATACCCTGTAAGAGGGAGCTGTTGGATTGTGTTTTGGACCTGCTCCTACTTCATTTGATCTAGAAGAATTTGCAGATTCCCAGGCTACTGTTACTAAACTACAGTGTGTCTTCTCAAACAGACTTTGAGAATTTTGATATTCCTGAAGAGCATGAAATAAGCAAAATCAATCTGCATGGTCTTCCCCTCATGATATTTGAAAGGACATATGACAGATGTGTGAACATGGTTCCTTCACCTGTGAAGATCAAAGAGGTTTCATGGGAGTCTGGTAGGTGGAAACTTAGCATGAGTTTCAGTACATACAGTGCTCATTAGTGGTTTGGGAGGGAAGCTTGTTGGCTGCAGTAGTGAACTGCCACTGCTGTCCTAACTACCAGAATAGCACACTAGTATCAAACAGCTTTTGGTGTATAGTCAAGCTGAATTTAACTGATCAACCCTACTAGTACAGGTAGTGGCCTCAGTGATGTTGCTGAGCAGTCTCTTGCAGTGCATTGCTAACTAATCAGTTAAGTTGAATTGTTTGTTTGTATAAGCCAATATTTCCTCTAGTCATTCAAGAGGTTTATGCTAATCCACTGGGAGCTAGCTTATTTTAGAGTATAAATTCTGGGTTTCATGAGAAACTTGATTTGCTCTATTTCTAACTTTCAGACTTGCTACAATCAACTGCTGACTTCCTTGCTACCCTGGATGAGATCATTGACATGCCACCTCTGAATTATTACCTTTAATGCATATTCTGAAGCTTCTGTTGAGTTCAAATTTCATGTAGTTCTGTATTTTAATAAAGGCTAATCTAACCTGTATAATAACTTGTCTACTTTCAGTAGACCCAAGATGCAGGTAGTAAAATAGTGTTTTGAAAAGGAGGCTATCTGACAAGCAATTAAAGCAGAGCCTGGATAAGCTTCTAAGCAAGATTATAATTCACTGTTGTGAACCATATCCAGGACTTAGTACCTGCTGATTAGACTATGTGGTCATGATAGGTTAAGAGGCCCTTCTGACCTCACTGTTTATGTAACTTTATCCATTAAACATGCAAGGGTTAAACTAATCTGTGTATCTAGTGTAAATTAAGTACTAGAGCTAGTACTCTTCTGGCTTTTTTCCTTTCTTGAACTTGTTTGCTCTTCACAGTGGTTGTCTAAGATGGTATATGTTGGATTCTTATGCAGCTGTAGACTGCCTTTAATTGTCACAGCATTCTGTGGCTCTCACTGCTGGGTACTGTCTGTGCTCTGTGAGGAAAGGCTGGTGCAACCCCATCCTTTAAATTATAAGCACACAGGTTCAGTCTCTTCTCTTGCATTGTAATGGCCTCAAGTCCAGTTCTTCATCACAAAGACAAGTCAGTTGTAGAGGTGGTCAGCCCTCACTTAAGTTAAACTGCTTTTATAGTTCCTAGGCAGTACTCTGATCTAGTTGGATTACAGCAGCCTGAGCTGCCTTCAGCTTTTAGCTCATCCTTAACATGAATCACAATGCTGTGCCAGAACACAGGTTCTGGTCATCTGCTAAGGTAGAAAGCCTTTCTGGCCTTCCATGATGCACCTGAGCTCTGAACAGGAGGAATTGCCTTGTCATATTTACCACTAGCACACTGGCACTATAACTGCAAGCAGTGGCAAGACCAGCTCTTCAGCTTGCACTTACAGTACTGTCTGAAGTAACAACAAATATGCTTTAATGATTGCAAGCTGACTAAAAGATGAAAATGCTCTAGGTAAGGAATGGGGTTAACTTGGCATGGGTCAGTGCTGCATCCCACAGTTCTGCTTCTTGGAGGCATACCGTGGCTGCAACCTGACTGCATGTGAAGATGAGGTGTGAATGTGTAACCATACTCTCATGCTGTTGTTTCTAGGAAACCTAAAAATGCAGGCAGAAAAGGAGCCCTTGTGTTTTCCAATAGGTTGTCTCATTTGCAGGTGCTGAAGGGAATACATTTGCCCTGCTGTGATGACAGAACTAATAAAGGCTACTTTTAGTCTTGAAAAGAGTAACAGGCAGAGCAGAGAATACCCGTTTGCACTGTTTCCTAGTTTTGGATGTTTCCTCAAGACATGTTTACTTCCTTAATGCTTTTTACTTGTCAGGGGGTAGATGGGCCTCTTTGGAATTGTCCTGTTGCAAATTCTGACCTTCAGTCTCTTAGGACTAGAAATTTGCTGTTGCTGTTTCTGAATTCAGACATCTGGAAGTAAAAACAGGCATTCATTCTGTTTCTTCCTCAAACTTGTCAGGGTATCAGCCAATGTGTTAAATTGTAATGAATTATACAATAGCTGGTCTTTATCTCCAATCTGTTGTCTTTGGTTTGAAAATTCAAAGAATTCAGAGGAATATCAAACTAAACTGAAAAAAGATACAATTAAGGAAATTCTCTATAGAGATTTCAGCTTTTGGCTGATCCTTAATTGTATTTTAATAGATTTTGATTCTGAAAACTTGGTCATCTCAGCTGTGATTAAAGTTTGATGGGTACAGTCTACCAGCCACAGGAGTTAAGCCATAAGAACTATAAAAGAAAGTGACAAAATGCATCTTCCTTTGACTTTTTGTCTTCACCAGTTCAAATGAGCTGGGGGAAAACAGTCCAAGCCCGATTTTACAGAAAAATGCCTGTAAGTAAGGCACTGAAACTGGTTACATAGTGCCATCATGTGGCTGCTTGTTATGCAGCCACACAGGTAAAAGTAGTCATTGATATGCAAAACACAAGATAATGTTGTATGAGATACCATAAGGCAATGACACTAAATCAACATAAATGTAGGCTGTAACTTTTTGTATGTACAAACAGACATCTTGCCTGGAGAGGACAAGATGTCCTGGAGAGGACACACATGTCCACATGTGTGTGTATGCATGCATGTTCAAACATTTAAAACATGCTTGTTAATTGTAGGATTTCATACCAAAATGGATGAGCATTTGTATAATGTTTGTAAAGCTGATAATTAAATTATTCAGGCCTCTTGGTACTGATAGTTTTTGGGCTTCAAAATCAAAATCTTTTTACTTGTGGGGATAGTGGAATGGGTGTGCAGAAAGCACAGTATGAGTCAGACTTTGGAATATTGCTGGTCTGCATGAGAATGCTGCTGCAGTGTAGAACATAGGGTAATAATGCTAGAATAAACTAAATGAGTTCACACTTGCGTAATCTTATTTTACTGAAATTATTAATCCTTTCAATGTCTAGGGAAAAATAAATAGTCATAGGTTTTATGTCCTTTCCTTCACCCACCCCCATTTTTTTTTTTCAATAAAATTATGAAAGGGTGTTTTGGTTGCAGAAGAACATTTCTGTGGGATCCTCTTTTGGGTGTTTCATCTGATTTTCTACAAATACTGTCTCTTACAGCTGCTGGCAAGCACCACAAGCTAGTCAAAGTAAGAAGCAAGCAAGGTTTTCAACATTTTATCTGTAAATAGTTGAGATCAAAAAGGTATGTTTCATCACATAGCCTACCTCTGAGCCAAAACACGAGTGTTGCTAGAAATCATGTGTATGGGATATAAATCTGTATTCAGCAACACAATGCAAAAATAATTTTCTTTATACTACCACTACAGCTAATGAATATTTAGTGTTTAAAGATTGATTAGCTTTTTAAAATGTTGGCCATGATCCTTTTGGTTTAAAAGATTAAAAAGAAATAAATGCTAATGTCCAATTTCAAACACATCCATGACAAAACCCAGAGTTAAGAAGTCTCTATAACAGATGAATGGTGATGTTTAACCTCAATTTTGGTTAGATGTTAATTCACGGCACCAAATTTTAGGTGACTGGGACTATTTTTGTTTCCTACAGTAGGGTACCTCATCTGGGGCTTTTTGTTCTCGTTGGGATTTCTGGTTAATACATGATCAAGTTTTTGCTTTTACAAAGCTTTATTTTGTAAATGTTCATAAGAAAGATCCATTTGTTTCAGCTGGCTTTTATTTTCCCCATTTCATGTACTTTTCAAATTAGCTGGCCGGGGTTAAAGGGAAATACATGTTTCTGACTTGCGCGAGAACAAAGCTGTGATGAGACTCAATCTGTGGATTGAGCTTCCTGTTTGCCGTGACTCGAGCAGATCACAGTCACAAAAGTATAATCTGCTATTTAGAAAATGTCAACTGTCTTAGCCTCAGAGATGCAAGACTAGCTGGCGTCAGCCCATGAAGTGCCAGCTTCATGAGACACAGGGAGCCTGGTCGCTGGGAATTTTGCACTGCTTCATGCCATTTCAGTTGGGTGTTAACACTGACTTCTGGTGACTGAAAAATCAATTTCCTTAACTGTTTTAATGTTGATATACAGAGCTTTTTATACTTATAAAGTTTTATTTTCTGTTGGGGTATTGTCAGGAATAGATGCAACTTGAGTTCAAATTGGTGTATGAGCACTACCCTGCACAACAGAAGTCCTATTTAAAACTGCTTGTAATGTTTTGGTTTACTTGTTTGAGTTTACGCTTCCTGCAAAGACCTGAGATATCTGGGATTTTAAATGGATGTCTGTGATGAAAACGAATGCTTGCTTGGTGGCTTGTTCTCAGTTCAAATGAGCCTTAATAGGCCAGTGTAACTGTGTACTGTGACTGGGAAATCTGGATTGTAACCAAGTACACAGAGCAGGTACCTTTTTAGTTGGTTATCACTCTGTAAAGCATCTTCTTTGACAGCATTCTGGCTGTGAGAATCACTTTAAATCCTTACCTGAATTTCTGTAAGGAGAACTTGGAGATTCATATAAAAATAATCTCTTAGCAGGCTGAATAAAATGACTTCAGTGCATGTCAGATAATTCATCCTATTTGTAATGTTCTGGCAGCGGGTGGCACCATGGTAACAGCATGTATTACGGCTTCTCACTCCTGCAACCTGACAGCTGTGGTGTGATGATGTTTGCCTTTGGTACATCATGCACAGTGCAGGCATCTGTAATGGGTTTCATTGCTTCATTAGTGTGAAACAGAGGATAAGAGTCAGCACTAAGGAATTCAGTGTGCCTTGTGACTACAGGGAATAGTATATCAGCCAAGGGCATTTTTATCTTTTGTTATTTTAAAAACCCCAGAAATTAGAAGCCTGGAGGCAATTGGTCTCTCTAGGGTTAGCAAAGCCATGAATCTTGTAACTTTTAGTTTCATTGTAGTTTTATTAGTGTTAGTGAAGTACTGTATAGAAATACAATAATGTCCCTCTAACTAGCCCCAAAACGGTACTGTCTGTGCTCCAAGAGACACAGGCACTGATCAGATCAACATGTCTATAATGAGGTTATATACACAATATATATTTAGTAACTGGTTGTTTGGGATCTGGCTGTGCAAGCATGTGTTTTTGCAGATAACTTTCCGAAGCATGTAAGAAGAGCATAATTGATAAATTTACTTCTAACTGCAGACAAGTTAAAAGAGGGGTGGGCCCATTGTGCTTGGATGATCTACAAAATTAGAGGGAAAAGTTATAAAACAGCCCTAACGGGTATTTTCTTGCAGTCAGATTATGAAGAATGCCAGGATGAAAAAGGAGTGTGCAAACAACTTACTGGGTTGGGTGTTTTCTGCTTTTCTAACAGGTGAGGTAATTTCTCCCAGTTAATGAAGTTGGAGGGAGGTTCATGGAGCTGAAGGCACACTTCTAGCTCTAGATATTGTTTCGTTTTTTGTGCTAGCCAAATTATTTCCATAAGCTGTATAGAAGGTGGAGTCTTTGGAGGTTATCAGATGTTGGTCTTCAGTGGCTCAGGCTGGGCTTCCTTTGAGCACTTATGCTCAAAATATGTACCCAATGGGTAAAAGCATCTTAAGTCCCTTTGTATCATATAGCCAGTTTAAGTGAATTGGTACAGGCTCCAGTAGAAGTGATTCCTCTTCCTATTAGTCAAGGGACAAAACTGATTATTATGCGTAGGGAGAACATGTAAAAACTGGAAGAGGGGAGAGCTTGCTTTGAAAAACTGTTTATTTGCTTTGAAAACTGTTCTGAGTCAGTATGTTTCCTGCAGATCTGAATTCTTTGCTTAAGGGCATGTATCAGGTATGTCCTTTGTGTTTGATATCACCATCTGAAGTGACATGAACCCATCCCAAATACTAACTTTGGAAAAGTTTAAACCAGGAACAAGATCAGACTTTATTTGATCTCATTATGACTAGTAATGATGATTTACATAGCACTGAAAAAATCTAAGATTCAGTCTGCAAGGATATCACTTAACTGACATGTTAAACTTAATGAATTGCTGAGGACCTTTAAGATCAAGTAAGATGGAAGTACCATTTTGGTGATGGAGATTCTTTCTTGTATCATTTTTCAGTTACTTAAAGCAGAATTAGAGATGCTTCCTGTGGGATGGTATAATGATTGGTGTAGCTATACACAAAGGGATTTGAAAGAGGGGGAAGGAAAGCTTTTTGCATGGGACACTGAAGATTTAAAGAATAGCCAGAATGATGCAGGGTGATAGATAAGATGTATGTGGAGACATATCCTTCTCAGTGACAACATTTCCCTCATTGTATCTTGAATTCAACTTCTAGCCTTCAGAAGTAAACCTGTTCCAACATGGCCTTACCCCTGGAGGGATTGCAGCCATAGGTGTACCTGCTCTGTTGTGGGCTTATCCATGGCCACACGCTTTGAGGTGCTCCAGCATGACCTCATGCACAGCCACTGATGCTTCAAGGTGTACCTGCTGCAGCATGGACTTATACACAGCCACAGATGCTTTGAGGTGCACCTTCTCCAGTGTGGACTTATCCTTGGGCCACAATCCCTTCAAAGGTATACGTGCTGTGGCACAGACATAACCACAGATGCTTTGAGATGTACCTGCTCTGGCATGGACTTATTCACGGCCACAGATGCTTTGGGGTGTCCTGCTCCTGCATGGGCTCATCCACAGGTCATAGTCTCTTCGACTCGAGTTCACACTGGAGTTCCAGCCTGTCCAGTACAGCAGCAATGCCCTGGCCATCTGCCAGCCCAGGCGCATCACCATTGCTGTTATCAAAATGTTGCCAGGCACACCTGAGTAAGACGATGAAGCAGTACAGCAGTACAGCAAGCAGTGAAAGCAAAAAGCAGCCACTAACGAGCACTAGATTCTAATGTACAGTAAGGCAAGCAAGCCCCATGACAAGCACAGGAGCCTGATGATTAATAGCTAAACAGCAATAACAGCTATAGATTCGATCTAGTACATTCCAATCAAATCTGTCATTATCTCAAACCTGTTGAGCCCCACACTGGGTGCCCAAAAGGACTGTTGTGGTTTAATTCCAGCTAGCAACTAAGCACCACGCAGCTGCTCACTCACTCCTGCCCAGTGGGATGGGGGAGAGAATCAGAAGGGTAAAAGTGAGAAAAATTGTGGGCTGAGATAAAGACAGTTTAATAGGGAAAGCATAAGCTGGGGCATGCAAGCAAAGCAAAACAAGGAATTTATTCACTCCTCCCCATCGGCAGGCAGGTGTTCAGCCATCTCCAGGAAAGCAGGGCTCCATCATGTGTAACGGTTACTTGGGAAGACAAACGCCATCACCCTGAACATCCCCCCTTCCTTCTTCCCCCAGCTTTATATGCTGAGCATGACATCACATGGTGTGCGATATCCCTTTGGTCAGTTGGGGTCAGCTGTCCCAGCCGTGTCCCCTCCCAGCTTCTTGTGCACCCCCAGCCTGCTCGCTGGTGGGGTGGGGTGAGAGGCAGAAAAGGCCTTGACTCTGTGTAAGCCCTGCTCAGCAGTAAGGAAAACATCCCTGTGCTATCAACACTGTTTTCAGCACAAATCCAAAACGTAGCCCCATACTAGCTACTATGAAGAAAATTAACTCTGTCCCAGCCAAAACCAGTACAGTAAGCTTCATAGATCTTAAAACAGCCAACAGAATGTCCTAGAAAACACTGATTTCTGACTTCAGAAAAACCTTTATTACCTTGTCATACCATTAAGGCATGTTCTGGCATCAGTGCCCAGTTTAGATGGCACTCATGCTTCAGCTCACAACTGTTGAATATTTTCCTCAGGAAGGCAACTCCTGGAGAAAATCCCTGACAAACAGCTGTTTTTTTCAGCTATTTAAACATGTAGGAAAGAAGTTTTTACATTCAGGCATTTGGTTTGGCTTCAGGTTTTGGTTTCATTTTCACAATTAACCCTGAGCGTTCTTGACAGAAATGTCTTTTGGAGCTGAGCTGTCACAGCCTCTCTGTGGTAAAAGCGTATTTCCAACTTGAGAAAAGGTCCTGCAGAAAAAAATAGAAGCATGGTTGGGGCAGCTCTGAAGGTAAATTTGACCTCATTTCCTTTGCCCAGCAGTCCAGAGGCAAAACACCAGCAAAATTAAAAATGACCCTTGGTGCATGCTGTAAATCCAGCCTTTTACAACACTGCAGCCTTGGCTGAACTCTATTTTTACATGGGTGCTCAACAACCCGTGGGATCTGCTCTAGTGTTTCCTAGAGACCAGATCCTGCATCTTCTGCTCTTTCCTAATTCAGACAAAACTTCCATGAGCAAAACTTTCAGAGAGCACTGAGTAAGAACATTTAAGAACAGTAATTTCAAAAGTGCTGCAGTCAGGAGGAGGTAATTGCAGCTTATGTGAACACATCCAAGCTCTCTTTTGCCTTGCTCTAGACCTGTTGAGCCTCATGGTTTACCCACCGTAGTCCTCTGGCTCTTCTCCCTCGCTGCAGAGCCTGCGCTGTCCGGCCTGTTTTCCCCTTGGTGAGTGCTGGAGGAGAGCGCTGCCGGCGCCGGGCCCCTGCCAGCTCTCCGGCGGAGAGGCCTTGGGCTGGGCAGCACCTGCCTCAGCACAGCTCCGGGCTGAGGCTTCCTGACAGCATGTGGGGCTGGGATAAGCTGGGGGGCTGTGGTAGCGGGGTCTGGGTGGCTGCACCAGCGGCAACATGGCTCCAGGGTGTTTCCTCTGGGATTGCAGCCTCAGCGTTGTCGGTACCTGCAAAGTGTGTTGTACTCCTGTGGGGTTTTGAATTCTGAATTCTGCTCTAGCACTGCTTTGGGAATCCTACCTTTAGTCCTGGCCTTTCCTTCACAAAGTAGTGAAACTGGCATGCCTCAAAAGCCGAACTGCTGCACAAAGTCTCTGCAGAGCAAGTGTAGCTAAGCAGTACTGGTGGGATCTGCCATTTTCCTGGTGCTTTTTTCTCCTGTTGCCTGCTGTGGGTTGAAAACTAGTTGAAATTCTCAGGTTTGGTACTGCACGTGTGGTGGGAAAGCCTATGGTGGGGAAAGCCTGGCTTTCCCACCACACGTGCCTCCACTCTGCCTCCGCTTCATGAGTGGAGGCAGAACTGGATGTCACCACTCTAACAGCGAGGGGCTATGCCAGGGCTGACACAGGCAGCCCCTCACCATACCTGGGAAGTGGTCAAACTGGGGAGGTGGGACTGGGAGAAGTGGGCTGTCCTCACTGCAGCCGTGAGGTGGGAGATCCTGATGCTGGCAGGAGAGACAGACCTCACCCCTTCTGCACAGGCAGCCCTTTGCTGTGGTGGCATGAAGGGCAAGGCTGCCTTTCTGGAGGAAAGACCCCTCCTGCCAGACTGCTGCCTGTGGGCAAGGCCAGGCCTTTTTTATTGCACTGATGATCATGAGCTCAGTGTTGTGTAAGTCCAGTCTTCATTCATCAATATAGAAGCTAATACGAATTTAAATATAGACACGTTTGTATGTACTTATTGAAAGATAACTGTTCATCGTTCCTATAACATCATGAATATGTGCGTTGACACAGGAGTCACAAGGCAAGGCATTTGCTGTCTGGTGAGGTGTTGAACTTGCTGCATCACTGTTCAAACAAGTCTCCAGTGGACGGCAGAGCCAGACCCTGAGTAAAAATGGAAAAGCCAGAATGGGAGCTTTGAAGGATGAGGACAAAAGGCTGATGACACGATTTGGGTTGCTTGAGGATAACATATTTCACTGGTGAGAGAGGGTGTTATCACTGTGAATGATCATGCAGGATGGCTGTGGAAGGATACAGAGACCTCGGTAATGGCATCTGAGGGGCTTCAGTGTGGGTGCCAGGAGGAGTGGGGTAAAGACATGGCTGACAGCTCTTGGTGTGAGGAGGGGTAAAGGGGGCTGAAGGAGCCGGGGATAGGAAGCAGCACCCCTGTACCGAGCGCAGGGGGTGAGCAGGTGGCGGGAGGGGATGCGGGGAGGATGAGCGAGATCTCGGCAGCCAGGGTCTCCTGGCTGTCAGCCAGCCGTTCCTGGAAGCTGAGCCACGAGAGGGAGCTGCTGCTGCCGGACTGCGGGAGGAGGAGGAGGCCGGAGCGAACCTGCTCCTGAATTCCTCTGTTTGTGCCGCTGCTTCTGGGCCCTCAGCCCCAGCCTCGCTGCAGGACGCAGCGACCAGCGCCGAGAGGCAGGGCAGGGGCAGAGCCTCTGCCCTACGGCTTCTGCCTGCATTGCTGCTCCGTGTGCTTTGCCGGCCATGCAGCCACAGCGCGCAGCAGGGCTTCCCTGTGTTTCCCGTTGCCGTTTCTTTCTATGGCCGCAGCAGTCTGTGCGTGTGATGTGGATCCCAATAAGAAGGAGGATTCTCCTTGACCCTGAATTATAGACCCTTGTCTTCTCAGAAGGCAGAGGTTGGCCCTTTCTTCAAAAACTAAACAAACATATTTTCCTGCGAACTGTCACAGTGTGATTGCTGTGCAACAACAGAGAGTGCCTTTTAAAATTTCTCTGTCACTTTTCTCTCCACTGCTGCTGCTCAAATTTCTTCTGACATCCAAGCAAGATGGTGCTGTTAATCTTCTGTAAACAGCCAGCTGGGATACTAGATATTAGTGGGTTTAAGCAAAAATCCCTGGAAACGTTCACATTCCCCACAGTGTTTTTTTCCAGCTGCGCTGTGAACGTGCACCTCAGAAGATGGAGGGAAGATGATCTGTGCCTCAGTGGGAGCGCAGGGGAGAGCACGCAGCCTTCCTGGGGACATGAAGTGCAAGTCATTCTGTTCTTCCTTCTCTGGTAAACTCCCAGCTATCCACAGAGACACAAAACCAATGTGTGCTTGTCCCTGCAGTGAGGGATGTCCCTGGGACTGTTGAAGGGAAATCCCAACCACAGAGCCCTGCAGGCCCTTACTGCTCTCCAGAGCAATACGCAGTTCTCCAGCCTATGGGGTGAATAACATGGCCGGCCTTCCTTCTGATTCAGCTTGGGCAGGTGCGAGAAGTCTGTGTGGTGAACAGGTCTGAAGAGCAGCACCAAATACTTCTGCAGGGCAGCAATAAAACGGCTGCTCCACGGGCTGGTGAATCATCTGGCTTGAGAGGGACAGGCTGCAGCATGCAGCAGATCTCAGCAGGCACCTTCTGTGCTGGGATGTTCCCATCGGGGGATATCAGCTTTCAGCAGAACTGTTCCCTCAACAGGAACATTTTCTTTGTCTGTTGTTCCAGTGCAGGTTCTACAAAGTCTCTATGACTCAGTTTTGGAATGGGGGGGGGAACAGGACCGCAACAAAAACAAGCTTGAATCAGTTATTGTTTGGCTTCAGTTTTCTGTAAGCCAGGTGAGCAAAACCATTCCAGCTTCAGGAATCAATAAACTAACATAATGTTTAGCTAACCTATCATCTTGTTCCTTAATCAAATACAAGGTGCTACCAGAATTTATTAGTTCAGAGGGTTTTGCATTTCATTCAACGTGTAGCAACCTCCTTTTAAAAATATGATTAGCCAGAATTGGTGTTCTCTGTACCTGCTGCTTGTGGAAACTCCAGGCAGGAGAAATAAGCTGTGATTCTCTCTGATGGATTCTGTTTATTTTCAGGGAATGTACCAAGTTCTGTTCATCTAAACATATCCATCAGCAAGGAGTGAGTGATGGTTTCTTTGCTCCGAACCTCTTTTCAGCTTGAAAGCTTGTCCATACAGTTTTCTTCCTCAGGTTGTTTAGGTATGGCCTAGTCCTTGCCCATCACCTTCCTTCTTAAAAAATAGACAACGCTTGAGAGTTGTTTTTAGCAGCCGCATGATCCTTTGCTTGGAGTAGAGCCTACTACATTTCATCCCCTGGATTTTGTGAAGGAGCTTATAAATTCTTTTTAGGTATTTTAAATTGTCAGTTAAAGTGTCCCATTCTTATGAAACCAAGACTTCCAAAGCTGATTTACAAAATCTTACTCTGTAAAACTTAGGAATGAAGCTTCATCTTGTAAATGCAATGTGCCCTGGTTCCAGAAGCGTGCTGACCTATCAAAGCATGTGTGAGAGAAAACAATAAAAATGAAAATGGAAACATTCCTGTGGGAAATTGATTCCAACAGCACAGCACTTTTCTAAAAATAATTATTCCACTGGAAGATGTTCAAAACTTGCAAGTTGCAACCAGGTACTGGATTTTGCTTTTTACCTTCTACCCAGTCTTGCCCCAGCCTTTTTTTCAGATAAGTTCTCAACAGCTTCTTTCAGTGTAAGTAAACCTTCCTCTGAAGTCTTTTGTTCTTCCGTGTCCATCTTCCACGCCTTATTCTGAGTTTCTTTTGAAACTAGGAGGGATCTGGAAATGCTTTGCGTTGCAATCTAATTGCCTCGAGGAAGCTCATATTCTACTTCAGTTGTGTCCTGGTTCCCCAGCCTGGCGTATGTGACCATGCTGTGACTCGTCTTTTGCTACAGTGGTTTGCTGCTTTATAGAAGATTATTCTCAGAAGAAGCAGAGGGGCAAGGGCCTTTTTTAGTGATGGAACTCAGCCAGTTCTGTCTGTCCTCCAGATTTATTATTTTTTTTTCAGTTGGAACTAGCATCCTATTTTTCTGAGTAATACAGAGAGCAAAAAATGATTTGTCCTCCTAATAGCTTCAACAGTATGCTTGAAACAGAGGCCAGCATATTACGAACCTGATGCGCTACCTGTGAAACAGCTAATTCTTTAACTATTTTGCCCCATTTAGGAGCCTGCAAAAGTTGGTGGGTATTTGTTACCAGTCTAGGGGCTTGGTGCTTGTGTGACTGTCCAGGTTTAAGGGCTGAGTGTTATTTCCTGGTACTGCAACTGGGAATGCAACATTTTTGTGTGACGGGCAATACTGTCAAGCATCTAGAGTATAATTTTCAAAGCTGTCTGTGTGACTTCAGAACCCAGGTTCTATTTTTAGATGTAATTTGTGTGCCTGGAGGTACACCTACAAAAGGACCTGAGCCTCTTTTATACCTACCTCAAAATGCAGATCCTCAGAACTCCTGCCATACTGCTGCTGAGCTGTGGTAGCACTGATGGCTTATGGCTCTCCTGTTTACTCCAGATGAATTCTCTGATAAGCATCTGTTTCTAGGCAAGCAGCTAGAGTCTCGTTTATGCCTAAGCCCTGCTAAGATGTTCCTTGGCCTCCTTGTTCTGTGGAGGCTGATGTGACAGTGTTTTCAGAGCAATTTCTTCTCATGTAGGACACAGGCAGAGTAGGATGGCAACTGAGGAGGAGGTGTTGGTGTTTCTATTTTCAACAGCACAGTACTCATCTGAGTGTGTGAGGCCAGTGTTCAAATTTGAAGATGCTCAAGGGGATTTGAAATTCCAATCTCAGCCGAGTTATGCTGGAGGACTCTTCTCAGCTGCTCCTCCTGAGCAGAACTGCGCAGGAGCCTTTGGTGTGCCTGGCCAGGGAGGGGATGAGCTGGTGATTTGGTGGTTAGCCTGTTTCTACAAGGAGAAGGAAAATTGGTTAGAAGACAGTCCTCTGCATGGAGAAAATCTTCTCTCCTTTGGGCTGTGGTTGGTGAAGAAGAGTCCCTTTTCTTCTGTGGTCCTGCCCTGCTGGTGCTCTCTGCTCTCAGGTTCATTCACTCCGGTTCTGGATGTCCATGTCCATGTCCTGTGGCTGGGTGTCTGCATTGGAAGGGGTTGCTGTTTGCTGTCCCTCCTGCTCAGGGCTGACTCACTTCCTGCCTTCATAACTCATGTGAAACCTTCCTGTTTTCTTTAACTTCTGACTGCAAAGCATCTAGTGAAGCCATCTATGAAGCTTGTTACAGAATTTGTTCTGCGCTGCCTGATACTACTTTGCATCATTTCTTTTCACTCAAGCTGGCTGATAGGGCAGCAGTAGATTTTTTTTTTTACTCATTGAAATGCTGCATTCATCTTAGCAAGAGCCATTTGTCACAAGTGCAGGGTGCATGCAAGCCCAGGGCTTATCACAGGCAGCAGCTTTCAGTCAGGAGCGAGGCAGCAGAGGTGCTGCAGGCCAGGACTGAGGTGCAGCAGCAGATCTGTGGGTGCAGTGTAGTTTGTGTGGGGTCTGACTGCATTGTGCTGGCTCTCACAGTCTTGCTTTCACAGGTGTTAAAGCCAGTCACAGCAAAATAATTAAGAGAATGATAAACCTGAGTAGAATAACTCTGGCAGGGTTTAAGATGCTAGGATGGATAATCTGGCTGTCGTGGGGGACCCTGAGCAAAGCTGCAGGGGTTGTGGGCCGTTCTGGTAACATCCAAGCCTTCTGTGCAACTACAGAGCAAAATTCTTCCTTTAGCATAAGAAATATGTGCATGTACATGCACTCACGTACACAAACAGACTCTGGGGGGAAGGTTAATGCCTCTGTATGAATCTCTACAGGCATTTCCTCCTGGGAACACTTCCCAGTTTAGAAAAATGTGTCATGGAGGGTAGCTGCAGCTCTCCTGTCTTGGCATGTTCCTCCCTCTTTTGTGAGCCCTGTCCACGAGCAGAGAGCTCTGTGGCTTCTGGAGGCTGCACAGGTCATCAGGAATACACAGAAGGGCTGCTTACCATCCCTTCTCAACTCTGCTACCCCAGCATGCCTGACATACCTCTTCACTGCTTGCATAAGAGGTGGGAGCACTGTGTCCTAATTTATATGCCCATCACAGTGCAAAATAAGAATTGGCTAATTAAATCCTACCTGGCTTGCGATATGACCATAGCCTTTGTAAATGTGCAAAGTGGTCTTTGAAAGGTGCATGATGTATAAAGTATTTCCTCGGTTTCTCTGTCAGTCCAATCTCTTTTGAATCAGTTGTATTGGATACTAAAGCAACAAGACAGAAATCAGTAGGAGAGCTCATAAAATTTGTAAGTCAATTCAGCTTAAAGAAACCTGACAACTAGATGCACAAAAGTAGAAATTTATATATATATATTTGTATAAGGCTCTCTACCGTAGAAAAAGACCCACAGAACTCATCTCTCAAGGGAAACCAAGTGAAAGTTTGCTTTTAACAGTATGGAGGGAGAAATTCCAGTTTCTTCAAAAGTAATGTGGATTTTGCCATAGTTTTCAATGGGACCAAGCTCCAGCTCCTCTTGGAATTCATAACTTGTGGTATTATCTCACTGTTTGTCACAAAGAAATACTATAACCAGGGATGGAAGATTTATGAAATCATGCAAGAAATAGCTGTATGTCTACTGAGCTTTCTGAAGGCTGTATTTTTGTGGAAGATATTTTATATACAGGACCTGATCTATCTCTGATGCCTGCATGTTTTATACTGCTGTAAAGATTTCAACTAGCCTGGGAGAGATCGTCCCTTCTTGGAGGACCTTACTCCCCAGTGAAAGAAGGAAGTCAGCCCTTTATGTTTATATAGTATACAGCAAACAACAATAAATAAAGCAGAGAAGCTGGAACTACCTGGTGGTGATGATACCGGCACCTGGACTGTGATTTAATGCCTTTAGAAAGCACTGCATGACCATGCATGGTGTTTCTGATAATGCTGCACTCAGGGCTGTAGTGTTATCTTGTTTGGCCTAACATAATATTGCCTTAAGAAATTCCAGCCACTGAATTAGGGTAAGATCTAGACTTCCTGTCAAAAAACAAATTCAGTTAGTCAAAACTTTCCAGATGAGATGTTAAGATGATAATAACCATCCTGACTGATGTCAGCTGTCAAGAGCAGTGCACAGTATATTGTCTCTCTTCCCTTATCAGTCACTGTGTACAAGCTTTCTTTTTTTTACCCCCTTTAGTCTCTGCTTTTGTTTCACAAAGCAAAGTGGAGAACCTGTCCTGTCATCTTTCCTTTCTAAAGGCCTGTGTAAATGTTTAGGCTTTACTGGTCACTTCTCTGCTTTTGCTTGGAAGATGTGCCGAGCACTGAGGAATGCGATTCTCTCACCATGGGACTCAGGTTGTGTTTAGCTACTTTCTGCTTTAGGTTATCCAGCTGTGACACACACACATAATGAAACCTACCTTTTGGGACCCAGGAAACTTGAACAATCTCTACTTAAAGAACCAGCAAGGATGTATTGGTCAGCAGAGAACAGATTAATTTAGTTCAGTGTCTTTTACAAAGAGTTTTTTAAACCTGGGGCTGGAGCAAGGATGCATTTTGAAAGTTGTACCAGTGAGCACTGCAAATACAGCTGAATCCCAGCCTGAAATATGACTGTTCCTCTCTTCCTGTGCAATGACTCATGCAAATTCATTTAAGTGTCCTTATTGATAAGTCCTTTGCTTCTCCGTGCCCAAACTTGACCCAGGGTGGCATCTGAGAGCTCAGACATGGTATTTTATTAGCCAACACCAGGTCTCTCATGCTGCTGAAAAGCAAAATCCCAGTTCCAGATGCTTTCAAAACTTCGGGGTTATTTCTCATCTGGATCTGGACTCAGTGTCAATGGATCTGCCTTCAGTGTTAATTACTGTTGTTATATATTTTAACATGGGTATTAAAATTATGTATTAGGTTTTGAATACAAAACCTCTGCTTCTGTGATATGTATCTTGTGTATTAGCCTACTTGGAGATCTGTAAACCAGATCTTAGGATGAAACAAAAGATGGTACATACTTTTGCCCTGAGCATGGACAATCTGAGCCTTTGTACTGACTCAGAGGAATGTGGTTGTTAGCAATAAATATCTTCCTAATTTTCCTCTTCTCCAAAGTAGCTGGTCCATACATGAGCTTGTTTTTGTGGTAACCCTTAGGGTGAGTGCAGCAGAAAACATCAGAGCTCTCATGAAAAGCATTTGATATGTTTTATGCTCTGGGAGTGGAAAGTAGATTAAGCCCTGACTGCTTACAGACCTGCAATACCCGGGAAAATGTTCCTAGTTGCTTCCAGACTCATAGATGGAGTGAGTTTCTTCAAGATCTTCAGAAGTTGTGTGTGAAGGAGAACCTCCTGGAATGTATCCTAGAAAAGCTCCCTGGCCTGACTCAGATGAAGGAGACCAGTGGAAAGGAAGTTATTTCCTGTGGGTGAATCCCAATTCCAGTACCCATCTGAATTGGAAAATGGTGGGGGTTCAGACTGTGGTGGTGGAGATTTACTCTTCCAGGGCTAAATCCACAGATCAAAGAGTAGAGCCTGCTGTTAGCCTACAATGAGTGGCTGTGAAACGGGTTTGGAAACATCTGTCTAATGCCCGGTAAACAAGCATCTACATTGAACAAAACAAGGATTGCCACACTTGCTAGCTTTGCTGGAGAAGCCTGTGGGATGAGTGGGCACCGGAGTTTCAAGCAATCCCTTCCTCTCAGAAAGAATCTTCCTCAAGTCAATGGTGAACAATGTCGGGATGGAGTAAGCAATCCATGCTGCGGCTTCTGCTGTGTTATTTATTTGTGGATAAATAAAGGCATTTAATTAACCAGACATATAATTCTGCTCCTTTTTAATAAGCTTGAATTACACACACTGAGCATCTTGACGCAGGTATGGAAAAGTTGATTTGTTTATGTCAGTTTTAAACATCAGTCACATTATTTTGGATACCAGCGATGTTAGACTACAAGTCTAATCTCTTCTCCATTAGGGTCTTGCTTTTTATTTAGATTTTAAAACTGTATTCAAATGAGGTTTTGACCGAAACTGAATCACTATGTACTTGAAAGCTAAAGAGCTTATCAGGCATCTGATAATGTTTTCAGGATTTCCCCAGATTAGACCGCGGAGTGTACAGACAGGAAGCTGAAGTATTGAGCGCCTGACCAGAGCTTCCTCCTGTGCAAGAGTGGGGGTTTCTCTGACTTGAATTTTTAGCTCTATATGCATGGTCTGAGCCTTGAAATCTAAAGGATAAAAAGCACCCAAATCTCCCAGTTGGGTCCTCTGAGCAAGGCGAATGGAGCGCTTCATTTAAGCCCCGCTTGCAAGGTCAGCAAAACAGTTCTCACCTCTCCCTGCTGTTGCGTTACCTTCCTGGCTCTTTATCAACCAGGGAATCAGAAAGGGACTTTCCAGAGCTATAAACATGTGAGCTGAATAGATGGAATGAACCCATATGCAAATGAGTTTTGATTCCCTTCCCTTTATAAAGTTAAAATGTTTTTGAGAGAGAAACAGATCCTCCAGAATGTGGGTGTCCGAGATTGTTACCTTGGACTGGCTGTATCTTTCTCCCTGCTGTCTGTCTGTCTGTCTGCCTTTCTTTCTGCTTGTCTGTCTTTCCATTGTAGAGAACAAAGCGGAGTAATGTAAAATAGAAAATGAGAAATGCAAACCTGTGGTGATTGAAGAGGAGGAAGGAAAATGAAAGAAAAAAAGCTGAAGAGTGGGAAAAAGATAAAATAAAATGAATTTTGGGGATTCCACTGTGAGTAAGAGCTGAAAAAAATGTAAGCTGATTTATTACATGCTTATCTTCTGCCTGAGAGCCAGTACGCTTTGTATACGTGAAAGGTAAATTGCACATTAAAGATTGAATCAAAATGCCAAATTCTTCCTCAATTCCTCCAGCTTTAAACCAGAGTAATTCTGTCAGCTTCGATAGATTTACATTTTGTAAACAGCAGCAGAATCAAGATAAAGTGTTTTAAGTAATTTTGAGTTATATCTATGCAAAAGCGATGAGAAATCTAGAATGACTTTTAAATACTGACGTGTTAGGGAAGCTGCACATTTTCTAATGCTTCTCTTCATCGGGCAGGAATTTTTTGCTGTTGTCCTCCAGCACTGTTATGACTTTATTCTGAATGCAATGGCAATTCAGAAACAAGGGATGGTGGTAGTGTTATGTGCATTAACATTTTCCTTGCGTTATGATTTCTGTGTATTCATTTTTTCTTTTAAATCTGTATCTTAACCCACTTAAATAACAATTATTTAAACAGGGAAAGGATGTGAGTTAGTTGATGTATGTATTTTTTCTCTCTCTCCATCAAATGCCTCTGATTTTGAAAGTACAATGTTTGATTGCAGCCGAGAGGTTTGACTGGCTATACCTGGTTTTCTTTCACATTGATCCTTTACTTTTTGAAGATGATTTATTTATTTTTTCCTCTATGTGCTCTGAGCTTATCTAGGCATCCAGAAGTTTGTTTTACAGTATGGAAAAAAGGGATGGAGGAAATGCCACAGTTTTCCATGGTGGAATTTCCAACGAATTCCCCGTTGGGTTGGAAGGGTGCAGAGATGGGTTTCTGGAGTCTGCAGGATAAGGCAGCTCCCATCCCTCCATCTACTAGCCTGATTAGAGACAAGCAGTTACTCTTTTCTTTGTCTGAATAGTTTGCTTGCTGAAAAATGCAGTTTTGAATGAACTGGAATTATTTATAAAGCTCAACTGAGTGCGGCAAATAGTATCGGGTAAATAATCAAAAAGTAAAAATATTTTAACATTTTCAGAATTAAACCTTAATTTTTTCTTTAAAAATACTGTTTTCATTTTCTTAATTGCCCTCATGCAGTAATAATAATAGCAAAAAAGAAACAAAGTTTTTTGTTTTAGGCCAAAAAATACCTTGTCATGTACCTAAAATGAATGTGTTTTGTCTCCAGAAAATAATAATAATTAAAAAAAATCATTCCAGGTTCAGCCAAATGACTTTTTTCTTTTGCCTTATTTTTCTTCTTTTTGGCTAGTGGATGAAAAAATTGCTAATTGCCATAGCTTTGGTGCAGACCAGCTATTACTGGGACCAGCTATATTTCACTGTCATCTGAGAGAATGTTGAGATTTTATTTTCTGTGGGAAATGTTGATGAAAATGTGAGTTATTTTAATGAGAAAAATGTATACTTTTCTGTCCTTTTATTGGTCAAATCAAACCATTAGCCATCTTTTGCCATAATTAAAAAAGAAAGGAGAAAAGTAAATTTTCATTATTGAAATAGATTTTGTGTATGATTTTTGAACCAGTTCCATAATGTCGTGAGCAAGGCTTCAGCTACTCTCTCTTCTGCAGCTTTTCAGGTATCTGTAGTCCATCTCAATTTGCTTCGGGGACAGGGCTTCACAGGTGCTTAAAACAGTTTTATTGTTGTTTAAGCAGGGCCTGGAGCTCCCGGGGAGAGCGGGAGTTTGAGGATTGCCATGATGGCAGGACAAGGGCCTGAGGTGGCAATGGGGACCCTTTTGCAAGAAAGAGGTTTCAAATACGTCACTGACTACCTGTGACCTTCTTGGGAGGATTCATTAAGGAGAAGTCTGAAAAAATTGATTCAAAGCTGCATTTAATCCTTTAGTGGATACTGAATATCCAAGTCCCTGCTGGCAGTTCTAGTGATCTTATGCTAAAAGTCTGTGCATGCATCAAAGAATGTCTTTACTTTTCACTGTTGTAGTCATTAGTTGTAGTCAACATACTTGGCTAAATATTCTAGATGTCATTATGTTGAATCTAAATAGCACCTAAAATTATTTTCTTTAAAATCAGATCTGGTGAGCTCAAGGGGAACAAGATTTAAAATCCTGAATAGGAGGCAAGCGTATCCCAGAGGAGGGCAGCGTCAGGTCCCTGCAAGCTGGCTGTGTCAGTGTTTCTCAGCCTTTTCTAATGGAGCCCCTTTGAAACAAAAACCTTGGACCATTTCACATGCCTGAAAAGGAGCCGTCTGCACCTGCAGGCAGTCCCTGGCAGCATCCAGAAACTGGCTCCCAACTCTGTCTGCCAGTGCTCGTGCATCGCTGCCAACAGTGTGGGGATAGATGTGCATTTTTTTATCTTCTAAATGAGGTTGTTCATGGACCGGTTTCTGGTGCTGACAGCAGTGGTCCCCATCCCACAGGCTGAGTAACGCTATCTAAGTAGCTTGCAGTGGTTAGGGTGCCTTAACTGGGTCACAATTCATTGCTCTCAGACTATTTTGTTAACCATCATGTACCTTTGTCTGAATTAACTATGGCCAGTTTCCACAGTACTTGAGACGTTTCATTATTCTAATATCACACTGGTTTATTTCAGTGAATTAATATTGAAACAGACCATGTATGTATTGAAAGTTTGTTTGCTATTCATAGACTACCCTATTTTCAATAACTACAGTATAGTTACAATATAAAATAGAAATACAGTAATCTTTTATATTTCAAGTATGTATATTTTGAACCTGTTTGAAGAAAAAAAAATCTCAGGCTTCTAATAGATTACTAACATTAGTTATTACAATCTGCTTTTCCAGATAAACTCCTTGCTGGGTGATCGTCACATTTCTTTTTTAAATAATGGGAGGGTTACAAAAAGGTGATTAATTTATGTTTACCTGTTTGTTTTTTAACTGCTTATACAGAATCTAACCTTTTGGGTTAGTAATATATAGTGTAGTAGTTATGCAGTGACAAATACTGTAAATATCTGTGTACTTTCAGCAGTTGAAACGTTGCCCGTTCTTTTTAATTATTAAAAATGTGGAAATTGGAAGGGAACAAGAAATGGCCATCTACTCTTCTCTGTTTACTTTTTCCCCTCTTCCTATATTTTTGGGTGTTTAGATCACATCTGAAACATATGGATTGACCAGTCATTTCGAGCTCACTCCGTTCCACTACATTTATCAGGAATCGATTCAGATGAACAGTTCATCTTACCACCCTGCCTGCCTTTTCACGGGCTGGGAGACAGCATGTGTGTCACCTCCAGCATCTGCCATGGGTACGGTGATCAGATATCGTGACCAAGGGAGGAAGTATTGCTGGGTTTGGAGACAGCTCCGTATTCGAAGAGGTAGACCTTTTCCTTCATCATCATTATTAGTCAGCTAGTATGAAACTTCTTGTTTGTTTAGAGTAAAAAATTATTGCTGAAATTATAAAGAATAGTCTCCAGGGCTGTGACCTATTATGGCTTACTGTGAATATCACTGAAACTATACTATATTGTAACTATACTAAGTATGTGCTATAGAGATTACTAAAAATAATACTTAGTATTAGAAGTCTTTATTATTATTGCTGATGTCCAGAACTTTTAAAAAATATGAAATAACATTTTCATTATGCAATTTTCCATATTACTGTTTTAACCAGCTGCAATGTATATAGATGGCCGACTAGGTGTAAACATATATTTTTCCTAGTGATTTATGCCTGGTATGTATTTTGTCATGTATTTTTTCTTTAAATTATTGAAAAAATGCAAAAACCATCAGTAAGTTTTAGGGCAAAAATTGAAATGGAATATGCAATCATTTTTATCTTTCATGAAGGAAAATGGTCTGTTGCACGAAGTACTGTGTTGTTGGAAAATGTGATTAAAATGGAGACAACAGAATTGAACCTCCAGATAAGCAGAGTGGAATAATTCTACAGGAGAGGAAATTGAATGTTTGTTATTTGTGACATAGACATTGGCAGCAGAAATATAACTACTGCTTGAAATTAAAATTGCGTCCAGGAAATAACTGGAAGTTTCAGAAAGCATATTGGGAACAAATGCACTTGCTTCTGCCAAGCCCAAAATATGTGCTTGGGCTAATACCGATTCATCATGAGATGTGAAATTTTTTTTCAAATACAAATTAACCATTCCAGTTTTTTTAAAAAACTTTTTTTTTTGGTGGGGGGACAATGAAGGTGTCTGTGTAGTTGCTAGGCTGAGGGCATTATGGACCTGATGCATTTGACATCTTGAAGGGTTCAGGAGAAGGAATACCTACAGGCAGTTCCTCATCTGACATTGCTGATAGTCATCATTGATGTGGTGAGAACCTGGGATATAATATTGGAGCAGAGTGTGCTTAGCACCAACATATCTATGTCTGATGTGAACTGTTGGGTACTGGCAGAGTTTAGCTCAAGAGCAAAGCTTGGGTGGGCTTTTTCTTTAAACTTGCACCGGAACTTTGGTCTTGGATTTTTCAGTGGTGAACATGATTTTTATAGAGTGTGGAAAGACTAATAGCTTCTCTGCATGTGAGCACTCTTTGCCTGTAAACATGTGTGTTAGCTTTACTGAAAGGGATTAACAATATTTAAGGTGTGTTAAGATATTGGCAGTGTTTGCCTTGTACCTAAGCAATTGGTGTCAAGACTTCCTTGTTGATCCTTAATTCATGAGCAGAACCACTCCACTGTTGGTAGGAGTGATGGAAGAAGACCTGATCATTGTAGAAAGGGCTTGACTGTTTTCGGTGTGGTGTGGTGTAACCCTGAGTGGGGACAAGGCAGGGTCCGCAAGGCCCAGCACACCATGCAGCTCCTACAGAGCAGTGAGTCGGGGCAGAAATTTGAATTACTGTGGAGAGCAAGGGAGGCTGCCTGCTCCCATCTGAGTGGGGACAGCCGGGGCCAGGGCGAGTAGCCAGCCCGGCCAGGGGACGTGGAGATGCTTCCTCTGTGGAAAAGTTCAAGAAATATGGGAAAGAGGGAAAGTCGAAGAAATGGGGATTTTTTAAATGTCAAGGTCAAGTAAGGAAAGGTCAAGTAAGGATTTTAAAGATTGATGGTCTGGGTTTTAAAGATTGATGGTCTGGGTTTTGAATGTTGAGGTCTGGGTTCATCACGCTGAGCAGAAGTTTCTCACTGGCCAGTGCCCTACCAGCAAACGCGCAGGCGGGTGTGAGGCTGGTCTGCAGCTGCACCTGGCAGTGCTGTCACAGGGGATGAAGGAGATCTGCCCAGCAAGCAAAATACCCCGCTGCTCTGCAGGGCATGCAACCCACGGCCCCGCTTCCGAAACCCTCAGCTCTCACGCCCTGCGACACAGTGGGCCAGTTTTAACCCGAGAGCTGAATTCGAGTGTATGGCTGCCTCTGGTGTCACTGTGGTCCCTTCTGGATGCAAGTTTTCCTTTTATTTTAATGTCAAGATCTCTAGAATGACTTAATCTTCCATTTTGCCCTCTTGTTTCAACTAACCAGATGTCACTGGAGCTGTGAGATACGTATTTTTCCACTAGCTGTGGGGAAAATGTATTTAACTAAATAAGGGTGAAGAAGATACGTTATGCTCCTAATGAAATGTGACCATATTCATATTTTATTTCAAGTTCCTCATCGGTGCTAATTAATTACCACCCATGATGAACTCATTTGAATAGTATCTGAATTTTATGTGAAGCTGCAGTAGATCATTGACTGGTTAAGAAGCATTAAAATCTCACTCTTTGGTTGTATGTTCAGACAAACGTAGGTGTATTAAAAAGAAAGGTAGTAATGGCAATATAGAGAATAAAAGTGGGGGATGATAAGGAAAATGCAGAGAATTTACACATTCCATTAATTTGATGGCTTTAGGATCCTTATGTTCTTTTCCTGTTAAAACGTATTTAATTCAAAAGGAAACTTATGGAAGACTAGTCTTCAGGCACTTCACATTACTTAATCACTCTAAAAAGGTTTGTCTTTTGGTGTAGCAGTAAAACTTTATATGATGATTGCCTATTAAATATCTGTCCTGTGTCCTGGTTTCAGCTGGGATAGAGTTAATTTTCTTCACAGTAGCTGGTATGGGGCTGTGTTTTGGATTTGTGCTGGAAACAGTGTTGATAGCACAGGGATGTTTTCGTTACTGCTGAGCAGTGCTTACACAGAGTCAAGGCCTTTTCTGCCTTTCACCCCACCCCACCAGCGAGCAGGCTGGGGGTGCACAAGAAGCTGGGAGGGGACACGGCTGGGACAGCTGACCCCAACTGACCAAAGGGCTATCCCACACCATGGGACGTCATGCTCAGCATATAAAGCTGGGGGAAGAAGGAGGAAGGGAGGGATGTTCGGAGTGATAGTGTTTGTCTTCCCAAGTAACTGTTATGCGTGATGGAGCCCTGCTTTCCTGGAGATGGCTGAACACCTGCCTGCCCATGGGAAGTAGTGAATGAATTCCTTCTTTTGCTTTGCTTGTGTGTGCAGCTTTTGCTTTCCCTATGAAACTGTCTTTATCTCAACCCACGAGTTTTCTCACTTTTACTCTTCTGATTCTCTCCCCCATCCTGCTGTGGGGGGAGTGAGTGAGTGGCTGTGTGGGGCTTAATTGCCAGCTGGGGCTAAACCACGACAGCTGTAGGAATAGTTAATTCTGATGTAATAAGATCTCCAAGCTATGAGGTACTAAGTGACCTTGCTGGAATAGGAAAAAATAATGTTTTTTCAAAAAGTAGATTTATGGCCTGTTGAAAAGACTCATCTCCTCACTGCTCTTGCAAAGGCAGAACAATATGATTTTATGGGCTGTCTTCTTGTTTGCAAATGCATGAATTTAATCCTTGAGTAAATGAGTTCTCAGAGTGAGGGGGGCACTCCAGGAATGACACTGAAAGGGTAGGGGATGGCACACGTGAAGTTGATAAAGGGTCAAAGCAGAATGTGGCTGAAACTGGCATCATGTTTTTTTAAGATCAGAGAGAACTAATGCACTATGATGATATTAAACTCAGCAGGCAAATTGGGAGAGAGTTTGACCTTTTCTCCTACTCTCCTACTTAGTTAAAAATCCTCAAAAGCCAACCTTGAAAATGACTCTGGAATTATGAGGATGCACCAGTCCATACCTGCCCTTTAGGGATTTCACTAAAACACCGTCTGTGCTGGTAGAGAGCTCAGCTGGGCTGTCCTCCCCGGGGAGGCCTTTGGGACAGGTCTATCCCAGAGCTTTGGGAGGGAGCGGTGCTGCCTGCTGCAGCGGGTGCTGCAGGTTCCCAAGTCTGAGGTAGTAATCTTAAAGCATATTCATCTGTGTCCCTGTCTTGGGGATGTCTGCTCTCCATGCTCGTCTCCCTGGAAGGTGGCAGCTCTGCAGGTGCTCACCCAGGAAGTGGGAGAGGTGGGTTTAGCTTCCCGTGAGCCCAGGGCTGGGGAGCACCCCAGGCTGCACCCCAGTGCTCAGCTGCCCTCCTGGCCTGGGTGGGGGCTGCTGTGGTGGGGCCACCAGCAGTGCCTGAGCTAGCTAGCTTAGAGCTACCGCAGGTCCATTTACTGTGTTTCGTGGAGGAGGATTTAGTATTTTTCCTTGTCATTAGCGTGCCTGATTGTGCAATGCAAACGAGTGCCAAAGTTAGGTGTCCCCAGCTGTGTGTGCTGACCATGCTGGTGCCCAGGTAGTGCCAACTCCTCCCAAGTAACTCTGTAGAAATGCCGTGCACTTAACACAGGCAGGAGGACTGTCCCAAGGGCTGGGCACTTCCATCCTTTATTCTTCCTGACCCTTCCTCTGTTTTACCATATCATGTTTTCATTAGTGATTGATTTTTTTTCCTGCTTGAGATTGGAAGACTGATTACCACAGAAGGGCCGGGCTGCTGGCGAATGTCTTGCTTAATCTCAGCAACGATTTTAGCAAGCAGTACTCTAGTGACCAATCAGAAAAATCAGACAAGCAAAATTTATTGCTATGGTATCCTATTTCAAAGTTGCAGATAAAGTTGTTTATTATTTGAGGACCTTAACAAGAAGTTACTTTTGTTAATTTGTTTTTTCTTTCCTGTAATAGAAGTCTCACAGAGTCAACTGACAGATCGCTGGGACTAAACTGGGCTGTGGGTACCATAGGACAGTTACTTTGCAAAAATGTTTGTTCAGTGGTTTCCCTCCCAGCAAGAGAAATAGTTAAAGAAGCATACTTTTAATTTCTGTTGTTTGGTTGACTGGTTCAACAGCCTAAGAAAACAATTACAGCTGTAAAGACGGGGGCACACTGTTGGATACCGCAGCAGCAGAGCTGTTGGATATTCTGCCAAACAACGCACTCTGCGCTGAGCCTCTGCTGATTTGGCTGCATGTGTCGCTAATTTAGCTGAAAAAGTGACACTAGGTGTTATCAAGAATCATTCATTGCAATTTTCTCAGACATTTGTTGTTTACTTGAGGTGAAGGTTTTAGAGATAAATTTAAGAGTGAGTTCCTAGTTAAATTAAATGATTTAGAAAACCGGATAGTAATTGCTCTAGGACAGGCTGCTGTACAAAGAATAAAGTTTTCATATCCACGCAGTGCTGGCTGCACAGTCACAGGTACCCCTGTCTTCAGCTTGACAGTGAGCTTTACTGGGGGACCTTTGAATTCCTGCCAGGGCTGGGAAAATTTTTGGTTGGAATAAGTTGGGCTTTTTCTAGTCAAAACATTGGAAATGTTTTGCAGCTTTGAATCAAATTACTTTCTCAGGGGAAAGCTAGAAACTCGTTGATGCTTTTTAATTTTCATTCAACATTTTTATTTCAAAAAAAGTATACTTATTTATAATTTAAGAAAAGCAATACTAAAACAAAATAAGTCATTCTCTTTGAACCATTCTGTTCATTTAAATTTACTTAAATTTAGTTTTTAAGGCTAAAAGATTTAATCTGAAATCCCCTTGACCTCCAAATATTTGATTACAGACCATATATTTATTTTCATTGAACCAAAGGGATTTTTTTGTGATGCTTCATCTCACTGGGACATAAAGAAATATGCTTAAAATGTTCCAAATAAATCTGAAATTATTTTTTTTATAACTAAACCAACACTGTTTATACATGGTGCTATGCATACATAACATCTAATTTACAGATTAATGCATCGTCCAACATCTTATCCAACCTATTTTTCCTCAAAAATTCCAAGTTTGGGGTATGAAGTTTAATGAAACTTGTGAATTCCCTTAGGTTTGTCAGAAGCGACAAGGTGTTTCCTGTCTGAGATTTCAGCTTTGATCTTCAGTGTGTTTGAACAGTATTTATCTGTAGTCCAAAACTCCTGCTTTTGGGTGAGATTGTCACCGTGGGATGAGGTTGCCACATCAGACAAAGTTGTGTCAGGGCACAACCGTGCAGCTATAATACTGAAGGCTTCTGCTTTCCTTTTTGCCACCCAGACTCTGACGAGTCTGAAGGGCTGCACCAGTGCCAGATTTCCTTCTTTTGAGCTTCTGGATGGATTATTTTGTTAACAAAGATTGCCATGCGACTCTGGAATATTTTACCTCTGTGTCTGTGTCGTCATATTAAAAAAAAAAAGGGAAGGAAATTTATAACTTACCTCTTTGAAATTCTCAGAGGCTTCCAGAAAAGTGCAAAATGTTATACTGTTAGACTCCTTGGCTGTAAATTTCATTTTTTATTACTAAGAATTCTGCTACGTGTTAGGGCACATTCTGTCTATGTGTGTGGCCACTTCTGGTGCCAAAAGAAAATATAAAATAGCCTATTTTTCAATATATATGTCCTCGAGCCATTATTCTGCATCTGACCTACAGTCTGGGTAGGGCTGCTTTGGCTGCAGTGAAGGTTTCACTCTTCTGTTTTACAGCACCTGGAAGAAGGCCAGGCACTGGAGAGAGCAAGCAGGAGTATGAGATACTACTGTGCGTCAGGACAGCCTTAAAATGAATGTCATGTATTCTCAGCTTTGAGAACTGAATTCCATGGGTTGTAATTGAATTTGCTGTCAGACCCATGGGGCTCAGTTCTTCAGCTTGGATATTTCTGTCTTCACATACATGGGAGATCAAAGAAGCACTTGATCATTCGCTGACTCTTCTGGCTGGTGATAGCAGCAAGTAGGAGAGAAAGAATAACTGATGTGAATCATTTTAACAGGGAGGTTTCATTGCAAAGGCCACGCTCTCTCATGTTAAATAGCTATACAGTGATTGAATCTTTTATTAGCTGATAGGCTCTGTGTTGCTGCTCACTGTTTATTTCACTCTGTTCTTTCCTCTCGGTTTTATCAAGGTTACATATAAATCCCTGAGAGATTGTTGATTGAATGACGGTCCCCAAATATTGCAAAGTGGTGCAGTGCTCCTAACGGCAGCTATGGTGAGCTGCACTAGACCAGTGAAACCCTGCACCTCCTCGGTCTGAATGCCAAGTTTGCCAGCTGATAATCTGCTGTAACCTCCTCTGCCTGGTACCGCTGCTATACGGTTATTGTTTCTTTTGCTTTGTCTTATGCCAAATACCCATTTTCAGGAAAAAAAAAATCTCAGTTGTGACTGTAAAGAATACGCATTTGCACCAGCCACCAGCACCCTTACATAACACAGATTTGCTTTCCTGAAGATGCTAATGTGCTCCCAACATGTTTGGATAGGGAGCTTCTGTCTGAAGGCTCGGCAGCACAAGCATTCCCTTGTAGGGGGATTCATTCAAGTCACAGGCTGATGGTTTTTTTCTGGAGGATCTATGTTCAAATTTTTTGTTCAGGCATCAGGAAAATAATATTTGTGGTCTTTAAGCATGTAAAGAGTTATCGTTACCAATGAGCTTTCCACCTCTTTCCTGCAATAATAACACCTTCCTAAATTACATTTTTGCAACTCAGTAAAGTGGAGCATGCACTGATCTTATCCCTGTGGTGCAATGCTCTTACAAGCACAGAAATATTAAAATTCCACAGGTGCAGGAGCAGTGTGTTCAGCTAAATGGCTTAAAACTGTCACGAGCCTTTTATTCTGAAAATGTATTTACACTAAAAATAATCAGATATAATCACTGTTGCCTGTGGTTACAGATGTACCTTCATACTGATGTACTTTTCATATAAATTTTTATTCTAGGGGTTGAAGAGTTTCTTTGTGGCTGTCTGAAATGTATCGTGCTCACCAGTCTAGAAATTATAGTTCTTGGAAGAGCTCACCAGTTCCACCAGCTCCTGCTGTGGGAATATCCATTAAACAAGAGGGAGAAACGCACAAAGCAAAGGACGATATTGAAGTTTCATTTTTTTCATTTCCTCTATCATCCCTGTCAGAAAGAGGAAATGAAACTTGAGGTCAGAGTTAGCAAAATCTGCAAAAGAAGAGAGAGCGACAGAACAGTTTTACAGGATTTCTAATGCAGGCAGCATGGTGGATATTAGATGGCTGAACGGGCAAAACTTCATCTACTTCCTTCACTATGAAGCCCAGCCTCCAGGCAGGGATGCAGCAGAGATGATGATGTGTGTATGGTGGTAACCACACAAGGCCACTGATGAAATCAAGATGGTCTTTGGTACAGGAGTCTTTGCAGTCCCATCTCTTTGAGGGAAGACTTCAAAATGTGGTGTAAGGAATGCTTTTTTTTCTCAAAAGTCTACAGTAAGTCGTGAACTAATAATAGCACTATTGATGTTACCTCACATTAAGCTTAAGTAGTTAAAACATGGAGGGGTGAACAAGTCGCCATTGTGTGAGTGAGGGAACAGATACAGGGCTGTTGTTACTCTGATAATGGCTCGCGCCTGCGATTGTACTCGCAGGAAAGGCGAGGGGGTTCCCATGGTGGGCCAGAGCCATGCGTGTATACCCCCAGAGTGCGGTTCCTCACTCCCTACAAATTCATACACCAGATTACCACACCTTTGGTGACCTGCAAATGGGATATCACTACCAAATACTTGGTAGCTACGTCTGCATGGCGCTGAACTTCCCCAAGTGCCACAAACTGCCTGTGTCTAGGTGAAAGTCTAGCTCTTGAGCTCCAGCTCTCCATGAATGTTGGGCTTGCATGTAGGAAAACAGTTGCACAGGCCATGTGTAATGAAAAGTAGTTGGTATTTGTGTCCTGAGCAAATATATGTTCTGATCATAGCTGTTCATGTGAAAAATGGTGAAGGAAAGAGCTGTTCCCAGAGTTTGTTATTCTCAAACCTTTTTTCTCTGGAAGCTGCCTAGGTGTTTTCTGTGCTCTACAATTGCTGCTGGGTGAGAGAGAACAGATTAAAATGATTAGGCACAGAGCTATTTTGAAAGCAGAAGCAAGCCTGCCTTCCAGCCTTGCCGTGACGGACCATTCAGTGTGTTCTTCCTTTGCTACAGGTTACTGTAGGTACTTTTGACCTTTGCTTGCCCTGGATGACAAGGCATCTTCTTTTTGGATATTCTTGGGATCTTTAAACCAGGTAAGTTTTCAAGTCCTAGACTGTCCTACTGACAGTGCTGTGTCTTTCCAGCAGAATAGAAAGTATTTTTAGCATGCAGTTTCAAATCAGTGTACCTTCTGTCTGTCTAATTATGCTGCCTCACAGCATACACATTTATTCTACTTCACTGTGACCAGGGCAGTCCTCAGGATGCCCCAGCCTGCAGCTCACACCCCAGCCAGCCTGCAGTGGGATACGTGACTCTCAGCACACCGAAGTAATGCAGTGTCACAGTGCTGACGGTAAAGCAACTCAGTGACTCATTTCCTGACGCTCTGTCAGATGCACAACGTGTTATGTATATTAATTGATACAAGTCCTTACTGAATTCACCAGCTTTGTGCACAAGCACCAGAAGTGAAAGCATCACAACCTTCATGACTGAATCTCTTCTGAAGGATTTTCTCATCTTCTCCTATTCCCTGTCTTACAAAACTGATCTCTTTAATCTAGTCCTCTAAATGTTTCATTTCGGAGTGAAATTCTGATTTTTCATTGTACTTTTTTTCCTCTTGGCAGAATCATTCAGGTGAATTCAGCTATATTTGTTAGGGCTCCTATAGATTTGAAACTTGACTTTGGGGCAAGTAAAGCATTTGTTAAGAAGATATACCCTCACTATATCTTTTTCAAGCTGATGTGTGCCACCTTCTGGTGCTTATTCACAGATCGTACTCTGTTTATTTTGTTCTGAATAAATCAATAGGCTGAATCCCCCTGGCACAGCTCTGACAGACCAGCAAGGCTACTTACATTTTGCAGATGAACAAACTAAGAGTCCAAACCCTTAAAATGGAGAAGCAGCCCTGAATTCTATTGCATGCTTGTTGCTCTTCACTTGTGGCTTTCTGCTTACTATTCACAACAAAGAAATGAGCACAAAAGTCTACACGCTTCTTCTTCTGGTATGAGCATGCCCCAGTGTCTCACTGCCGCTGTTCGTGCGGTTTGCTGCCTCCCCCTCCCTTGGCTGACGTTCTGTCCCCTTCTTCCTGGTCCTTGATCCCTCCCTGCCTCCCCTGGGGCATATGTCTTGTGGTTTTTGGGCTTTTCTCCCCTGTATGTTGTGGGATTGTCCCTTTTTTTCTTTTTCTTTTTTTTTTTTTTTTTTGGTAGCTCATCCCCCAGGACGCTTTTGTCCCTGCTTCAAGATAGTGCTTGAATCTGGTGGAAAAAAGCAAACCTCGTGAGTGCTGGAGGGGCTTGTGCACTACTTCAAAAGCAGAATGGAAACAAATGGTGAAGCAACTCAGAGAGGGGAGTGGACAGAGGCAGACAGAGAGCAGCTGCCGCAGCAGTAACAGGTCTGTAAGTGTTCGCATGTTTTACATTGCAGGTAAGGTGAGAAAAGTGCCCTGTGGCATTAAGCACTGCTCCCTTTTGCTGCCTGCCACCCCTCATCTTCTCCTTAAGCCTCTGCATTTCTTTATACTGTGTGTGCCTTGTCCAGTGAATGCTGATGAGAGGCGTTAGTGCAGGCTGCAGATGGGCGTTTATTCTCAGCAAATGATTTTAGGCCTTTTCAAATGAGTGGCTGTGCATTGCACACTCCTCTAGAGATGGCTCTGGACTTGCTGCCCTTTGGTACCCCAAGACAAGATAGCTGATGCTGACTGTGGCTCATCTTTTTGGCTAGCATCCCTTTTTGCTTCCAGGAAAATGATGAGTTTATGTCAGGTTCAGTAATCCTGATGTCTGCACAGTTGAGAGAAATAGCACTTTAATGTGAGCGTGAGTGTGCATGTGTATATATGGAAACTACAGCTTTGACAAGCTTCTCATCTGCCTTGGGAAAGAAACAGGAGGGCTTAAAAGCTATGGAGTCGCAATATGCTGACTAAGGTCACTAGTTCTCAGTGACTCACAATCTGTTTTTCTGGCAGCCCAACCATACAGCAGGTTGTGCTTTTTTGATCTTCTGTTTCTTTCCTTTACAAAACTCTACATCGGAAAAGTTAATACCTAAAGATATCCTGGAAGGTCTGTCCCTTTGACAGGATACATGCAGTCAAGTATAGAAATCTCTGTTCACTGGCATCCCTCCCTCACTCTGCTGTACTAGCCTGTTTTTGCACTAGCAAAGAGACACTTTTAAAATTTACATTAGGTTAAAGTTATTATGAAAGATATTTGCTAGGTTGTCTTTCTGGTAGTCATCCTTATTTTCCATTTTCTGACTGCTCACTGCCCACCTGGAGAGGAGTGTTGGGCAAAGCCAGCTGAAGCAGGCTGTGCCATTATCTCACTGAGGCACTGAGATGTTTCTGGCTGCCATTAAGTATCTAGTTTCTAAAATGAGGGACTTTTCCACTTTTTTTTTTTTTTATTTTCTGTGCTAAAAATAGGACTTACACTGCCTCAGCACTTACGGATCTTAGAATCATAGAATGGTTTGGGTTGGAAGGGACCCTAAAGATCGCCTAGTTCCAACCCCCCTGCCATGGGCAGGGGCACCTTCCACTAGATCAGGTTGCTCAAAGCCCCATCCAACCTGGCCTTGAACACTTCCATGAATACTTGGAATTAGTCAAAGAATGTAATTTGTTAGAAGAATCTGCCAAGATAGGATTTTTTTACTTTCATTTTTCTAAATTTTTTTTAAGGTTTTCTCTGACTTTCTGCCCTTTTGTTTTCCTCTTTCTTTTACCCTGCAAAAATTTTGTTGTCTACTACCTGTTGAAAAAACCTCGATTTTTGAACAAACAAACATACAGTCATTGGGAAAGGAAGCTGTTTCATTTCAACATGTGAAGGAAATTTTTAAATCAGATTTGAAATAAAAATACCTTGCCCAGAAGATTTGTCTGTATGGATTAATATCTGTTGCTTGCCTGTAAACTCTGCTGCTGTGCAGGTGATGGCAGAGCATCGCAAGCCTTCATGCATTGCTGCTGAAGTACCAGGCACACTTCTACTGTGCTGTGGAGGTACCTCTTAGAAGCAGGTCATAGATAAATGAACCAATTTGTATAAAAATAATCATCACTGGGATGATTCTTTCAGATTCGTAATAGTGTATTAAATAATGATCATTAATTTGTTGTTTAGGAAAAAAAAGAACCCAGCCAAGCATTTCCACTTTCTATAGATAGCAATTCAATTACTATTGTGCTGGAGTTAATTCTCTTGGTATTCCTGTGAGAAATTTTATTCTTTATTTATTCTCATTTTATAGACTGGGACACAGGGACATACTTGGCTGAGGACACAAAATGAATCTATTTGAAGTTTTCTAGGAATTTTGCCATAGTTAATATCACTGGTTGAAAGGCTTGAGTATGAAGGAGGCTCTCAGTGTTGTCCGTAGCCTAGCCCTCCTCTGAACAGATGCCCACAGTGCAGAATGTCCATTTTCTGCTTGCACTGTTGCTCAGAAAGTTGCTCTGCCTATTCTTGCCAGGGAGAGATCTTACAGGAGAGGAAAATGCCTCCTGTTGTCCACGAATCACTGAACACCCTTGGAGGCAGGACCACCTAAATTACAGCCCCACTTCAAAAGCCTCCTGCTAACATTTTACAGCTTCACTTGTTTTCTCACATTTCCTCCTTTCTGTGTTTTCCTGTGCAAGCTCAGGCGAGGAAGAGTTTTTCCTGGATACAGAAATCTGTGGCTCTTGTGGCATTTTTAGGCACGTGGCTGCCAATCAACCAGTTCACACAAAAAACCCTTTAGAGTGGACCCGAGGCCACAGCACATCCTTCAGTGCCTGGGCACTTGCACCATGGTAGGGGCTTAGCAGTGGAAATTTTTATCTTTTCCAGCATGAAAACAAAGCTCTTCTCTTGACTGAGATCTCACGTAGTGCTGACAGCATTTGCTAGGGTGCTGCCAAATAACAAAGGGCAATATTTCCTTCAAGAAGCAGAAAGCGTATTAAAAGTTTCTGAGCTGTGTTTGTGAAAATCTCGGAGTCATTTGATTAGGAGCTTGAAGCTGGTCGGACTCCTTCCAGCTTCCCCACTTCACCTTTGTTTCTGCGTGATACTGCAGCTGCTCTGATGAAAAACAGTTATTTAAAAATTTGCTTGTAGCTATGGCAACCTTCATGCACTGTATTTCAATTGAAACTCTAAAACAGCAGCAGAAGTTTCTTAATAGGATATTTATTAAGATTTTAGTCTTTGTACATTTTAAAATGGAAATATTCGATTTTTAAAGGGGGGTTATCAAAATCTCATTAATTTTGGAACTACAGTTTTGTTGTGAGAGCTGCTGCTTAGCTCATTTTTGGTGTTTTCTTTTTTTTTTCTTTTTTTTGTTTAAGATTCTTCTGGTTGCTTTAACTCTTCAGAGCCTAAAACATGGGGCAGTTTCCAAATGCCTGCTCCTCCTCTCTGCGCCTGGTCTCCCTCTCTCTCTAGCAGATGGCTGGTTTTGTAGTGGCACGGTGGAGGGACTGGGCAACCAGTTATGTTGGGATCAGGCTGGCAGGGCTGGAGCATTGCCAGGGATCTCCGACTTTGCCTTCCCTCAGTAAATAACCCAGGTGGTTTATTTAGCCCTTTGCCCATGCAGTTGCCAGGTGTCTGCCTGCTCTGAGAGAAGCAAATAGATGTGCTTGCAGTAGATCATTTAGTACGTCCATGGTATTTTATGTTTCTTCTCAAAGGCACAAACTTTCAGGGTGTACTCAGTTTGTGTAGGTACAGTCACAGGAGGTTTGAACCTCACAGACAACTCAGTGTGCTGGCTGCACCTCGGAAGGGTTAAATTTGCAAAGCTGCTATTTTCCTTTTTGTTTTTTTCCCTCTTCTTTTTCTCTGTGCATTCACACCTTCAAAATCATGAGGATAAAATTAAGGAAGCGTTGCTGAGACATACACTCTGCTGCCCTAAACCCCCTTGAGCCGTGATGATATGTTCTGGTGCCTCCGAAGTGTGGATTAGGTCTAATTAATACTGTTTCTTGATCAATGGTTTTGACACAAACGCATCTAAGGGATTTATGTAATTACAGCTGTAACAGCAAGGGCTTTTTGCTAGGAAGCTCCCAGCGCTGGGGTGGGGAAGCTTGCTCCTAGTGATGGGATTTTTGTCCTCCAGCCACTGTAGGTGCATGACTGCCCCATCGTTCTTGGTTTTGTTTTTTTTTTTGCCTGGGCAGGTTTGAAGCTACTGGTTTGCACTGGAAGATGCCTGAGGTGTGAACAGGCACATTCCTCAGCTAGCACAAGTTTGTATAACTGAGCATTGGCACCTTTTGTCTGTACCAAGAGGATTATTCCTGACCCATACTGTGAAATGTTCATTTTTGGAAATGCCTCACAATAGGTTATAATGAGCCAGCTGAGGAGGTGTTATCAAGGTATTCAGAGGATTTTTATGTTTCTTTATTCTAATCTGTAGAAAAAAGAGTTGAATTGATCACATTTCTCACAATACATCTAAGAGAAAACATGCAAAGGATGTGAAACATTCGACACCCTCTAGCCCTCCCATTCTGCATGTTGGATGACTGACCCTCTCCACCCTCCTCCCAGCACAACGGACATCTCGTGTCTAATCCATATGCTACGTCTGTTGCTGTGATCAGACGAGACAGGACCAGGACACAGAAGAATATATGCCTATTAGATAGGCAGGGCTCTAGAAGGGGAATTGCACTACTGCAAGAGAGATTAAATTAAATTATGAAACTTTGCAGTCCATTGACTGCGCTAAACCAACTACACTTTATTCAGGGCTGTGAAGCTCTAATGGAGGTTGGAAAAGCTGCCAAAGGGGCTGGAATTATATCTGTATTGGAAAGGGAAGTTTCTGGTTCGATAAGAAATTAGAAGGATCAAAGAAAATCAGGTTGGGTGGGATCTTAAGGAACCCTCTAGTCTAGACCATGCAATGTGCTGAGAGGCATTAATAGACATCAAGGAGATGCAGGGCTTGGGTTCAGGGCTGGATCTAGGCTTTAGCAGTTTCATGTTGTAAAATTTCCCTACCACAGTACAACTATATATCAAAGGATTTGTGCAGCCCTGCATGCCTTTGGCATGGAGGTGAACGTGCAGGAATGAGGGGAGCTGGGGTGTGCCTGTCCTTCGCTGAGTACCAGGGAGGTCTTTGATAAACCAGCACAGCATGAAAGAGGCTGGAGGTACAGGGCTGCAGAGACATCATCCAGTCATGTCCGTCCTGTCTTCCACTGGATCTTATGCAGATAATAACTTGGTCAGCCCCAAGGATTAAAGCTCTTCTGCGTTTTTGGAAAGTGCCATGTTCAGCATGCAGACGCACAGGGCTTCACTGCATTGCCATCCGTATGCTGTGGATATGGCAGGATCAATGCCAAAGTGTGGATTAAAATAGCATTAACACCATCTACTTCGGGACATTGTACTGAGGCAGTCGTACCATGAGCCAAATCTTTCTGACTTAAGAAAAAAATATTATCTTCAGTTTGCATAGAGGCAGTCAAGAAGCTATGTTAGAAGCTATAGCATACCTTGTTATGTTTTTCTGTTCTGTTTGTTTGTTTTAAAGTCAAATTGGTATCTTTCAGCAGTTGGAGAAAGAGAACACAATTAGAAGGCCAGAGACAGGGAATGATGCTGGGATAGTTTGCTTCAGTAGGATTTGTGCCCTATATAACTTAACTTGCAGCTGGCGATCCACCTTTGCTTAGATTTCATTTTAATGGGAATTTTCTCAGTCAATTTTATGACGAGAAGATGTAGATAGTTCTAACTCTTTTCAGCAATTCGGTACTTTTAGCTGCAAAACTATAATGGAACGAAAAATGCAATTTGGAAAGGAACCAACAATGTTTGTTTTGTTCTGTAGTTTCCCACTGAAAAAAAGGATTTTTTTTTCCCTCGCTACTCAAAACACGGGAACAAATTCTGACAACAGCTCACAACGGGAAAGAATTAACCAAGTCAATACATGAGCTACAACTTATGAAAGCTGTTTTCAAAAACTGTCTGAAGGAACCACTGAATCACTGCACCTCCTCAGCACTCACCGGATCATGCTGCTGCTGCTGGAGCAGCTTCTGGCTGCTTGCATTGCTCTGACCTGTTGCACCAATGGCCTGGTGGAGCTGCCAGGACAAGCTCTTGCAGGATATCTTACATTGAAACAAACGTACAAATATTTATAGGAGCCTTTAAATATCTGTCTGTTGCCCATCTGGCTTCCTTTATTCAGATACAATGCTATGTTTCCAACATATCTAGTCCTTCTCTAATAGATTAAGAGTTTTAAGACCCACTACTCTCCATCATTTCATAGGAGCTCACCAGCTAAATCTGGTGGGCTGGTAACTTTGAGATTAGTCTCTGTAATTTTCTTAGTTAGCATTTAAAGTTTCGTTACTCCATCCTGGCTAGACAAATGGCAAGCTCTGGCCTCATATTTCTACTGTTTGGTTTTACTTTCCTTCAGGGATTTTTCTCTTTATCCTTAATCTTGCAGCTCGTATCCTCAAGGAAAGGAAAAAAAGCTCTGAATTTCTGGTTAAATAAAACCATCTCATATAAATCCCTTTTGAGGTCCAAGAAATCTTGTGATAAAGCTTAGTTCTCTGATACAAACTCCCCAAAATTGGCTGAGAAACTGAAAACGTGCATATTTATTTGAGCAGAACAAATATTTATAGGAGCCTTCTAAGCTCTGTCTCCTGCCATCTGGCTCTGCCGCTTTAGAGGCACTGAAGCCTTCCCGGCGTGTTTGGCCCCCGCCTACAGGTGCGGGGGGGAGCGGGGCAGAGCCGCAGCTAGGCTGGGAAGAATTAAATGTATTGAACATTTCGGGGCTTTTCCTCCCTTTCCTCAGAATAGCAAGAAACGGTGCGAAGCTCGTTTTGCCCATTAGAGGGCAGAAATGTAACAGAAAGATCGTCCAGAGCGCGGTGGGGGAGCGCCCGCAGCGCGAAGCGGCACCGAGCTCCCCGGCCGGGCAGGAGGCGGCAGCGGCCCGCACCGCACCGCAACGCACAGCACCGCACCGCACAGCACTGCACTGCACCGCACAGCACAGCACAACACTGCACCGCACAGCACCGCAACGCACAGCACAGCACTGCACAGCACCGCACCGCACTCCACAGCACTGCACAGCACCGCACAGCACAGCACCACACCGCACAACACTGCACCACACAGCACAGCACTACACAGCACCGCAACGCACAACACCGCACAGCACCGCAACGCACAGCACCGCACTCCACAGCACTGAACAACACCACACAGCACAGCACCACACCGCACAACACTGCACCACACAGCACAGCACTACACAGCACCGCAACGCACAACACCGCACAGCACAACACAACACTGCACCGCACCACACAGTACCGCACCGCACAGCACCATACCGCACAACGCCACACTGCACCGCACAGCACCGCACAACACCACGCAGCACTGCGCTGCACAGCACAACACCGCACAACATCGCACCGCACCGCACAACACGGCACAACACTGCACCACGCAGCACAACACTTCACAGCACCGCACAACACCACACAACACACACAGCACTGCACAGCAGTGCACGGCACTGCACCGTACAGCACAACACCACACAGCACAAGACTGCACCGCACTGCACTGCACCGCAGCACACAACACAGCACAGCACCGGACAACACCACACCACACAACACCGCGCCGCGCCGCACCGCACAACGCCCACTGCACCATACAACACCGCACCACACAGCACTGCACAAAACCGCACTGCCTCACACAACACCCACCGCACAGCACTGCACCACACTGCACTGGCCCGGCAAACCCAGGCACTACAGCAAACCCTGTGTAGTCTGGATTGGGATCCATGTTAATGCACTCCTATTTTTTAAAAAAATCAGGCTATTAGTTTCAGAAGGGGAAGGGAAAGGAAAGGGGTGCAAATTGGAGTGTGGGCATCTAGTGAAATAGGTTGCTAAGTGTCTGTCAAGCATTTTAGGTGGAAAACAGAATGAACCTTTGCCAGTTAATTCTATAGGTAGACATTGTGAAAGAGAAGGTGTTTTGCTTTAAGAATATTAGTTTTAGCAAAGAATTTACAGGTGGTACTGGAACAAAGGGTAAAGTCAGTAAGGGGGTGTTCTCAAAACCATTACTTCCACTGATGGGCACTGAGAATTTGTCCCATTCCTTTCCTGGACTCTGCAGGAGAAGAAATTCAGTGATCCCAGGCTTGTTTAATCAAAATAGCTCTGCAGTTGCCTTTGCTTCAGGGATTGTCTGTTTGCACAGAAGCTTGCTCATCTGAACCTCAGAAACATTTGCTTCATCGCTTTCACCCTTCCCTGAAGAAGCCCAGTTTGCAGCAGCGTGTAGCTCCCTTTCGTCAAGCTGCCTGCAGAGCTACTTGGGAAGCCAAACACAGCTCTCCAGATTTATTAAAATGCATTGCTTGCTTTTTGTCAGCAGTGCTGATGTCAGTAAGAACAACAGGGCAAACACCTTAATAGGCAAGCCAAGAGCCTGTGTAGTGTTTATCTCACACACACGAAGTTTGGATATGGCTCAGCTATTGCATTACAGGCAGTGGCAGTGTTAGTTTCGAATGGTGTTGGAATTAAGTACAACTGGGCCTGTGGAGAAGCCTAGATAGCTGCTGAGCTTAATACTGAGCTGCAGAGCCGATTGCCTCCAGGGCTGTAATCTGAACACAGACCCAGTGCGGAGCATCCTTATGGGTGCAGTTCTTTGTGGGAAGTATTGCAGCAAAATAAAGCTTTTAGCTAGCTCAGACTGGACGCAGAGGCTGAAAGACCCTGTCACCATGGAGGTGTGGAGTGCTGTGAGGGCTGTACTGTGTGTCTGCCACTCTCCATCCACACTGATGAAATAAAAGAGAAAGAGGCAGCTCTTCAGGTGCTTTGCTAGGAGAGCGTATTACAGAAATAGAAACAATTCACCTGGCACTGCCCTCCCATGGGTAGAGCTGCCTTTCCACAATGCATAAAAGCACCAAAAATGCTCCTTCTCCACGCACAGGAGAGAGGATAGTCTCCTCTGCTGCCAGTACTGCAGAACTACTCTAATTAGTTAATAATTTTAATGGTAGGGGTATTTTTTGGATCTGAAAAGCTATGGCCGCTGTCCAAATCATCTAGGTCTTTTTTATGTGAATAAATATTACAAATACACAACAGAGAGATAAAGAGCCTCACTGAATAGTTGCACAAACAGGCTGAAGGATAGCACTGAATTGCTGAAATACAAATGCATCAGTGGATGTCGATGGATCTCAGCCGTGAGAATTGAAGTCCCTTTTGTCTGAATGTCTAGTTGTGACCAACTGGGGTTTGCATCCCATCTTGAAAGGTAGAGCCATTTGTTTAAAATGCTTAACCTTTGTTTAAGAGTTGCTTCAGTAATGACTCACGGAGGAGACTGCAGTGAATTGAATCACTACTCAAATTGTCTACTGTGTGAAGAATTTAGTTGCAGAAAAAAGGTTAGTGAAAAACCTCTAAGGTCTAAGGTGATCACAGCCCAAACTGCTGTAATCATTTTAATGTGCTAACTGCTGCAGTCTGGGCTCAGCCTCACTGCTGATGGCATTTTCCACTGCAAGATTGTTCTCCTGCTTTTCTTTGGATCATGTTGGTATTGCCCCATGTCCAAATATAGAGTAACTCCATGTTTCCATTCAGTGCTTTTGTATGTAAAATGTGTTAATCTGTTCTAAGCAGCAGAGCATCTTCTATAAGCTGATATTTTGGCACCTCCTTTGGTCTGTAGCTATTTCAACTTTCCTGGGCTGTTTGAAAGGGAAATGTGTCCTGGCACAGAAAGCAGAGCTGCAGCGGTCCCACTGCTTCAAGGCAATGAGGTGTCTTCAGCTGGTGGGACTCTTCCATCAAAGGAGTCCAGGCCTACATGGAGATGCTGAAATTGTGGTGGTAACATTGCAGATGTGATTTCCTGGGTCAAAAGGAGGTACTTTGTTCCTAGCAGGTCAAGGACTGGATCAGGAAGGTGAGGACTTTCTGAGGAGGTTGAAGTTTTAGTCTTTAAGGAGAACAGCTACTACGGAGAAGCTGGTCCTAAGGATGGCGAGGGGATAAGGTCTAACCAGGGATGTCTGTGAGCAGTCTCAACAGAGGGTATCCAAGATATTGGTGACTCCAATAAGCCATACAGGCAGTCCTGCTCCTTTCTGTGCTGTTGTGTAAGCCAGTTCTCATCCCAGCGGAACTCACATAGCCTCCAGCAGCAAAGCAAGCAGCCTCCAACACCTCCATTTGTATCCAAAGAGAGCTGCTGCCTTGGAAGCTGTGAGGGAGGAAGGGAATCAGCAGCCAGCTCTGGCTGCTGTGGGCAGAGCTGCCTGGTACAGCCTATGTCCTTCAGTCCTCTCAGCCTGTGCCGATCGCGGGCTGTGGGAAGGACCTGTGCAAAAGGCAGGGCTGTCTCGCTGTTCTATTTCATCAACTTCCCTTGCTCATAACTGACTGAGTGTTGGACACCTAATCTTGGTTCAAGCCAGGGAGAGTCTTGCAGCTCCAAAGTAACTAAGCGGAGAGACCAAGCATTTCATGGGAATCTGAGTAACCTGTTGCATGGAGGGGGGACATGACAAAACCTCAATTTCCCACAGTGAGTGATGAAATAATTACATCATAACTGACAAACTGCTGATTTTAAGGAGGATAAATTTCCCAAGAGCAATACTAAGATGACAAGCTTTCAGCTCTGGTGTGTCATTTATTGCTCTTCCTTGTGATGATTTTTTATAGTGGTTTCTGTGGAGCAAGTGGCTACTCAGCAAAATTAATGTGGCAGAATGAGACCCTTATATGGGGTCTGGGATTTAATCACCAAGCTTTTCACATATTTCAAAAAACACATTAATGTTAGGAGAGACCATTTATCAGTTACTTACTAGTTTGCTTCCCAGCCCACACCACAAGAATTTCACCCAGGGGTTCTTGCACTGCTCCCAGGAGTTATTGGCAGAAGCATCTCCCTGGAGCTAAAGTGGAAGAGACAATATAATATAACTAAAGTTTAAAAAATGCTTCTCTCCTTTCTAATACAAATTATCTGTGATGGATTATCACTCCTCCTAGGGCTAGAATATAAGCCCAACAATTTATCCCTGGCAACCTTTAATAGCTGTGCATATGCAGCCTCTTCGCTCTGTGACCCAGGAGAATGGCTTCTTAATATTCCTCTTAAAGACTTAGTGTTTGTGTTGGGTTTCCTGTAAATTCATAGTGTTTCATTTGCAGCCAAACTGCAACAAAACCCACATAACGATTAGGAAGCCTTGCACGTAGATACAGAAAATGCAGTCACAAGATTGCTAAATAGAAATTGCTCTATCTTTAAATGATCATGAGCTGTCAGCTGTTCCTTTGTTCGGATTATTATAGACACACATAAAGCATTTGATTGAATGCTCAAGTTTTCACCAGCTAGAATCCAGACGGATGTCTGATAAAATAACAAACACACCCCACTCCACCCCTCCTCAAAATCCCCTTCCTGCTTCGGCTGAATTTCTCCCTGTATTGAAGCCAGTATTTCATGGACTAAATTGGACAAAGCAAGCAAACAATCTCCTTTGCATTGATTTCCAAATCAAATCATTGTTAATCACATCAATATTCCCAGCTGATTCAACAGTCTCGGAGGCCAGCTTTCTGGCTCAAACAAGCTCCTCTACACGGATGCCACAGAGCCCTCTGTGTGTGCTGTCCAGATTTGCTATTAATTATTGTTGGAAACATTCAGGTCTGATTCTCTCATCTCTTCTTTCTCCCTCCTTTCCCCTCATGCAGCAAGGAAGAAACAGAAATACCATGCTTCACTGGACATTGCATTTCTAACCTCTCTCAGTGATGTGAAGGGGCAGCTGCCTAGTGCTAAAATACAGATCCAGAGCACCACCGGCTTACCTGTAAGCAACCACAATAGCTCAGCTGCTGGGAGCATGGCAGACATTTCAGTGTGGTGAGCTGCTAATTTCTGGGGCTAAACTCTGTTCTTTTGTGGTACAACTCTGATGGGGGGTGTGACAGCTTAGGGGGTATCAGAGCCTGCCTCCTCAGGCTGTGCTGACTGTGGAGCAAAAGCCTGCTCCTGCAGACATTTGTCCAAAGGATTAATTTCAAATCCATGTGCATCTCTATGTTCAGTGAGACGCCTCTCATGCTTTAAACTAAGCAAGTGCCTGTGCTTTGGGAGGATGGCAATCAGGGCAGAAACAGTGCGGTCTGACTGTGGCAGGAGCAGCACTGGCATTGGCAGCCCGGTGTGGGAAGGGATGCTGGCAGGACCTGGGAGGAACTCGAAATCAGCTCCTGCCCCCCCAGCAGCTCTGCTGAGGTCAGGTCTCACTGCAGGCAGTGAACAACTCCTTCCCTCCTTTGCAAAAGCGGGAGGAGAAAGGAAGAAAAAGTGGCAGACTCAGACATAACTGTTTCCAGCAATAACAAGAAACCCCGCCAGTGTGCGCACATACAGGCAAAGAAGCACACACAAACACACACAGAGCACATCACGGTCCAGAGTAGAGGAGCCTGTCTGAGACCGGATTAATGGTCAGTCTGAAAAGGAGGTGATGAGCCTTGGAGACCGAAATACCTTCTCCCAGTTAGACACAGCTCACGGGAACTCTGTGCACATGTGGGCATAGCTGGTTGGGAAAGCATACGCTGCCCATTTGACATGTAATAAATTTACCCTGTCAATAAGTAAGACTTCACGACTATATCTGTAGCATCTATCAGGAATGGCAAATTAATTAAAAGTATGAACTAATTAACCTCCCTGCTCTCTGCCTCTTCCTTTGCCAGGGCAGTGAGGCTCACCCTGCTGTAAGCCCCGCAGCAGCCTGCGCTGTGTCCTGGGCAGCCCTGGTTTTGCTAATGGCCCACGTGCTGCTCCCTGTGCATCTGGGGACTGAGGTGCCCTCTGCTTAATGAGGCCACTGACAGTTTGATGATGCTTTCTGTAAAAGTGTTCTCCTATGCCTTTACTGAAATTTTCCGTGAACTGGTTATAATATGGCCTTAGGCCAGCGTGTGAGCTGTAGAGTAGGGTCGCCAGCAGAGGCTGGGATTGGAATGGCGTTTCGAAGGGTCTCTGCCGTAGAAGTGGAAACCTGATGAGGCGAAGAGGGCTCTAGAAAGAGACGTAAACTTCTCTTAAGATGGTCGAGCTGAATTTGGGGAGTGTTGGTGTAACATACCGCTCTTTGAACTATCCTTTAGCAGAGTAGGCTTTGTATCGCCTCAAGGAAGCTTTAGCCAAGGGGAAATTAGGGCTAACTTCCTGTCTGCCGTGGTTAATCTGCTAGAGACCACTGTGTCCTCTGGAAATGGCAGAGACTGCGCACAAGCCGGTAAGCACAGCAAGAAGCTCTGCAGTGGCTGCACAACGAGCCCACGTCAGCATTACAGGTGGCTTCACCTCGTGAGAACTAGTCTTTATTCTCTTGCTGTCACATTTTCCTGTCTGCTCACTTGTAAATCAAATTGCCATGTTCTCTGATGATAATGTTTTACTCCTCCGAAAGTTACTGTTTGCACAGTAGCATCTGTACGATGCTATTTTCCCCCTCTGAATAATCATTTTCGTAATCTGAAACTGAAAAGAAAACCCAAACAACTACCATGGAAGAAACAAAAATTCTCATGGAATAAATCTCCATAGACTCAGTTAAATTTCCCTGTAAATGCATATTACTTCTGGAGCTTCCCGTGAAGGCAGCAATGAAGAGAATTATTCTGCTCAGTTTTACCTACTGACCCTACCAAATACTTTCCTCAGCATGCTATCAGAGGTGTTGTAGAGTTGATGCATTCGCTATTTTCTGTTTAATAGAGCTGATATTCAAATCGAGTGATGTCCCTTGTCACAAATATAATTTCATTCTTCTACCGCACTTGCCAAGAACAATGCAATGGCCTCGCTGTTAGACACTGTACTTGGTTCATTACTTTAAAATATGTTAGCACTTTGTTCATAATAGGTTTGATGGCTTAAACAATATAGGTGCTGAATTTTTAATGGTAACAATAAGGTATTTATTTTATTTGTATTTGAAGAAGGAGCAGGAAGCACAAGTACCTTGTGAGAAAGCTTGCTTTTGTGAGACTAAGTCCAGTTTTGCAGCCATGCCGGATCATGCCAGCACCCTTTTTTGAGGTGACCCTGAATATGTTGCAATTACTACAGTTGATTTGTCATTTAAGGGTGTTATGAAAAATACTTCAGGGGCTCTCGCAGCACACGGGTGAGTTTTACCTTTACTCTCGCAGCCCAGCAGAGAGGGTCTGGCCAGCCACAGGGTCTAAGCTGTATGCAGAGGGAGAAAAATCTCGCCTGTGCTCAAAGCGTCTTTAAATCAGTGGAAGAGATATTTCTTGTGGGGGTGCTAAATTTGACGTAGGAACACAGGCATGGGTTGGGGTTTCAGGATCATGTGGCCATTGGCACCATCTCTCCTATTTCCTTCTGGTCTATTGAGTGCTATATTCAGGTCTGATGTGTCCAATTAATAGTGAGATTGAAACCCTACCGAGTGTCCCAAAATTATCCTGCAAGGAGCAGAACATGAAGCTGCAGCAAGGTAGGAGGGAGGGGACCAGCTGTGGATCCTCACAGCGTGGAGCAGTTCACAGCATCCCATGCTGCCAAGGTGCTGTGCTGGTTGGCTCCTTACTGAGGAGTTTGGAGGTACAGCCAGTGATAAATAGCATTACAGAACACTTTATGCATAAAGCATCACTGCCTTGAAGGGGCACCAGGCTTCCTGGGGAGAAGCACGGTGGCATTTCTGGACATGGTGGTCAGTCCCTCTGCTTATGGTGGGCTTCAGCTCTCCCTGCACAGCTGCTGCCCCTTCTCCTCCTGGCCTCGCCCACCAGCCCCTTTCCTCAGGGCAACTGCATGTTCATGTTGACAAGCCCACAAACGGCTTCATCAGTCTTTCCCCTGCTCAGAAAAAAGTTAAGAGGCTGCACAAAATTTCCATCTTGCAGCAGGAATCTGGGGCTTCCCCTGGACAGGACTCCCCGACGGCATGCGGGGAAGAGAGGCAATGTTTTAAGGAAAGAACATTTGAGAGTATTTCTGCAAAAAACAGAAAATATTTTATTTTTAAAGCCATGTGCACAAAATTTGGCTTCCTCTGAAACTGGAAATTGTCTCACAGCAACATATGCTAATTCATTAGATGGATTTCATTCATTGAAATGTGAACTGGAGTAATTTCTTCCTACTTTTGAATGCAAATTGCAATTCAGCCTTAACTATGGCAGTATTCCCATTACACAGGGCTGAAGAATGTCTATAATATTTACTTTACTCTTGCTTTTAACTTAGCAAAGGCTTTTCTCAATAAGCTTCATCTCATCCCCCAGCAGCCTTTTGTGCTGTTCCTCACGTTCAGTTTTGTACCGAGGGCTTGGCTCAGCCATCTGGGTGCCAGCACTGCCCGGGCAGTAAGTCTCCTGGACGCCTGGGCGCACCAGGAAGGACATATTGTGACTTACAGTTCTCTTCTTGTTTTGTTCCTGGTGGGAACTGGGTCTGTCCAACCTGCAGCAGTCTAATACTCCCAGAGCAGGGGCCTGCTGAGGCATAGCCAATACCTGGCATATTTTCATTTTGATTTAAGTGAGCAATTAGTTAATTAATAAATAGAGGAATTTGCTTCTATTTTGATTTGCTTCTGATTTGAATTAATGGTTCTTCCAGCAAAAATAAACTACCCCAATAATAATATATTTATAACCTCAAGGCTTCTCTTTGGGCTGCATATGAAAATGCTGCCTAACCTCCATCAGTACTGAACTCGTACTGAGCATCATAAGCATTGAAAGAAAGAAGAGGAATGACAAGAGGGAGAGGGAGCGGGGAGAGAATGAAGTTCGCTTCCCCCATACATTAGATCGTTTCTTAAAAATTGTTTTGATAACTTTTTTCTGCTCACAATAGACTTGCCTGTGTATTTATGTGTGTTATTCTCTCTGTATGAGGCTAATGACTGCCTGAAATCATTCAGTGAAAGCAATTGTTTGGACATCTCTCCATGTACTGTAAAAGGTGATAAAGTATAAGGTTTTCATTATTGTTCAGCTCACATCTGGAATTGACTCCAGCCCATGTCTGGCATGCCAAGCCAATAGCCTCACTCTATATTCCACCCGTGTCTTTTCCTTTTCTGAGCTTATTCTGTCTGGCTTGATACTGCTGGGTGGTGTAGTCACAGGAGGAACTGTGTGCAGGAGAGAGCACTCTGGTTTGTGGTAGGACGCTGGTGTGAGGAATTAAAGCTCCTGTTGTGACAGAGATGGCAATAAAACCAGAAAACTTCTTCATGCAGAAGGAAAAAACATCTTTGCGGTAACTGAGACATTCAGAGGTTATACATGAGTATCGAGCAATGCCTTTCACACTAATTTCCAAAGTGCTGTTAATCTCAGTTTAGGTCAGGTCTTGAATCTTCCTTGCCAAAGGCTGTCTGGCGAGGTTGCTTCCCACCGCTGTGGCTGGCTGATGGGATTTGTTCCCACCTACGCTTTAGCAGAACAGACACATAAAGTACAGCGAGGAGAAAACAAATCCTCTTTAATGCCCTCCCCTCCCATTCCAAAATCCTGGGGGTTTTGTGTGCCGATTGCACATAACAAGGAAAACCAACTCAAGCTTCCCCCTGGCAGGGGCCACCAGAGCCATACTGTCTGTCAGGCAGCAGGACCTGCCCCTTAAACAACATAATTTCCCCACCATATAACTTCATTGCCGCAACCTCCCACTGCCGTCTCCGAAGGGCCGTTATTGCCCAGTCTGAAGATGCTTGGGGTAAGCAAATATCTCAAGCTGAGAAGTCTGGCATTGGTTCATTACAAGGAAATCCCTCAACCTTAAAATTGCTTATGGTATCACTGTCTAACAGACCAAACCATCTCAGGAGTTTAAGAATAAACCTGGCATACACTGGTGTGACTGGTTATGGGGTGAGGGAAGACTGGCACAAAATACAAAGAAGCTGTGTTTGAAGGAAAGGCATCTTAACAAACAGTTTTCATCTTCACCTTTCAGTATTTAAGTCACAATGCAGCTTCCTGCCATTATTAGAGCAATTAAAATGCAATTACTTTTTCATCTTTATTTCAGTTCTTGAATAATTAAAGCCACTTCACATCAAGGGTGATCCATAAAGGAAGGCATTTTGCATGTGAAAAGCTGCAAAGGGTGGAAGACTTTGGGATATTGGCAGTCAGCAGCGAGCAACTGCAATTGGTAATGCTACAGTAAGCCGCCTCCTTTGCGCAGCTCTACAGGATCATGGAAAGAGGCCAATTGCTGGATTTCGGTACTTTATCTTGATTAAACGGCTGTTTCAATTTGGTATTCACTCCTTTCATATTTGTAATCACTTTAAGATTTTCATTTTATAGTATTCACTTATTTAACTGCTTGTTTCCTGCCAAGTCTAAAAAAGGAAAGGCTTTTCCTCCCTTCTCCTTGCCGAGCTGCAATAAAGGCAAGAGTTTACACAAAATTACTTCTATATTTAAAGTCTCCTGATGTAAATCTCTGATCGCTTTAAATAGAGCTGGTAGATATTGCAAGTAAGATAGGAGTGAAAGATCCTGAGCTGCTGGAGGACGCTGACAACTGCTGCAAGTGTGTGGGCAGGCTGATGGGCGTCCCTGGGGCACAGGGAGGGGAGCAGCCCCCCTGGGACCTGCGTGGGTGCTGCCCCTCCCCAGATCCTCCAGAAGATTTTGGGGATTGCTGTGCTTCCTTTTCAGGCATGTGCTGCCTACCTGCAGAGGGGCTGTGCCCCCCTGAAGGCTCCTGCAGCGCTTTGGCATTGGGAATGGGAGAGCGGAGGCCACTGGAGGCTCTGTGGCGTGGGCACTTCTCCAGAGATGTGGGAAGAGGAAAGCTCTCCCCGGGGCTGCAGTGGTTACCAGAGTGCCAGCAGCAGAAAAACAACCCCCTTTTGATTCCTTATTACCTGAATTAAATATCATCCACCTTGTATCTTAGCCAAAGTAATGGGAAAAGAAATACAGTCTACACGTGCTGGAAAGGATGAAGCCCTCGCAGGTTTTAATTATTAGAGACTGAGGAAATCAACATATTCTCAGGCATTTGCTGGACCAGTTAGCTTTATCACACTCATTTGTCAACACTTTTTAATTGATGTTGAGGGATGTAGTTTAAAGGAAGTGAGCAGCAGGAAAGTTAGAAATCATCTGAGGGGAGCTGGCTTCGAGAGAGGATCAAAAGTAGCGAGCAATGCCTGTGGCATTGCCTGTTGGCCAACGGGTTCTGCCATTATTGTCCCCTTAGCAAAACCAGTGAAATGCTTTGGGATCCTCAGTGATGGAGGCATTGAATCATGTGAGAAATCAGTATGATCAGCCAAGGTAAACTCAAGGGTCACCACTAGGAATTACTCCTGTGGACACATCACTCAGCTCACCTGGACCATAGTTTTCAGATTACAGCCTAATAGCTAGGGCAGCTGATCTCACCTGTCTGAGAATTGCACCTTACTGTAAACGGAGTTTAATTACTGCATTTTAGGGACAAATAGCTTTTGAACAGCCTGTGTAACTAATTTGTGAATCCAGTCCTAGAGAAACTTATTATGAAACTTTTTTGCTTCCCAGTGTTGACTGGTTTTAGCAGTACCTTCAGAGGGCACAGGGAAGGGCAGGAAGACTGGCCAAATAACAGACTTGCAGAAAATCAAAATGGTCCTAAAACTTGGCTGGTTGCAAAAATTTACCAAAAGAAAAGGCAGTCTTTGCAGAGCCCTGCCTTAGCTGATCCACAGGCAGTGGGGGCTAAAGTCTGCTTTTGCCTGCACTCAGTTGCAGTGCTGCAGTGTGGGTTTTGCTGGACCAGTTCCTGGTGTACGTGGGTACAAGAGTCTAACAGGGTGCTGGGGAAATGACTACCCAAAGAAAACTCTGGTTTCTTGATATATACACTAGGTCAAAAGTGAAAGGCACTCACATAAGAAAAGTAAAAGTAAAAAGTAAAGTTGTGAGGCTGTGGGACATTTGAATTTAAAATTGGATCTGGTTGGAATCTGGATCTGGTTGGGATTTGTATCTGATTGCTGATGGACTACCAGGAACTTGGCACAAACCTGGCCTAAGGACCAGGACTGTGTAACTGCAGTGACTGTGTTTTCTAGATTTTCCTGACTATCAAAAGTCTCTTTTTCTTTCTTTCTAAATAAATATACTCAGAAGATGTTACAAAGAGCAGTGAGTGGCAGGACTGTAAGTTGTGAGTCTCCCGCTTCTTACTTTTCGTAAGTTATAGTGAGAAGGATGATGAAATGAGGGACAGATACTGCGAGGGGAAATCTAAAATCTATAGTAAGAGTAGTTCAGCTAAAAATGCTGGAGTCCAAAGGCTCCTTATATTGTGTGGGTTTTTCACATTCAAAAAGCAGTAGTGCATTTGTAGCTCTGATGGTGTCTGAGATCTGAAAAACCCTCCCTATCCTTTGTATGGATTTTCTTTAGCCTTCTAAATCTCAGTGATATGAATCAATCATATCTGAGCACCTCTGTAAAAATCTCACGTCCTTTCCACTATGAGTTTCACCCATCATTCCCTTTTTCAATCAATAGAACAAAAGCCAACTTCAATCTTCATTCATAATTGGTACAAAAAACAAGTTTGAGGTTTGAAAAGAAAGTTTTGATAATTTCTCCTTAACCCAACACCTTCTCCCCTCCGCAACATACCTGGTTTCTGACCAGGTTTGGTAATAAGAGGGTCCTGGTGGGCATGAGTTCTCATGGAGTTTCTGACACCACTGGAACCAGCACCAGCCTTGCCTTTTGTTCTGTCGTAACCGAAAACCTCATAAGGATGCGTGTGATCAGAAACCTTCTGAGATTTACAGAGTTGGAAGTGTTGAATGACCAAGCAAAAACTGGTGCAGTCATCTGAGCTGGCTGTCCAGAGGCACCGTCACCTCTTGGTCAGAGGAGACTTAGTCTCTTCAGCTCTGTTTCATACCACTCTGCTCTGTTCCAACTCTTTTCAGTCGTACAAAGTGGGCAAGTCTGCATTACTTCAGACCCCAGGGAATACCTAACCTGAGCTTTATACCATATATAGACCACCTGCTCAGGAAGTTTCATGGACATCACTAGTGGTAAGAGCAATGTTTAAAGGGTCTGTGGGATTTCAGGGGCATTTGAACTTGGGAGATGGAGTCTTAGGATTTTCATGGCTCTTTCGGGCACTGCAAGCATCATGAAGCATGGGCACTCTATACTGGCTCCAGGTCAGAGTGATCTCAGAGTCATTCATAACCATTAATGAATTGCCCAACCTTTTTGCACAGTGGAGGTTTGACTTTGCTGTGATTTTTGAAGCAGGGAGGAAAGTTAAAGAGCAGCTAAAGGAAAATACAGAGATTTGCATTTGACTGTCCTACAGAGTGATCGGAGCCCAGGAGCCAGCGTGCCTGTAGCCCTGCGTGCTCAGAAGGGAGGGGACAGAAAAGGAGACGGTGTGAGTAAAAACAGTATGTCACTGCTGCGGGAACACCGAGAACTTTAGGTGAAAATTAGAGCAAAGCTTGGATTTTTCTGCATGTTAAAATTAAGGCTAGCTGACTCCTTTGCTTGCTTTTTTACTAGACCCTCTGGCCAAGGTACAGAATAGCTGCACAAACTACCATCATCACAGACAACCCCTTGCTTTATTCACTGCCTGGGCTTCAGTGAAGCAAGGTTTTACCGTGCTTGGTTTTACAGTGAAACGGTAATTCTCTCCTCTATATCACAGCCACTGCGGGGCACGAGGCTCCGCGAGGTGGCAGAGCCAGGGATGACATTTCCTCCCAGGCTGCCATGCCCTGGTCTGGCTGTGCTGCAACGAGAATAAGCAACCACAGGAGGAGGATGGAAAATTACCTGCCAAGTCATTTGGTTTCCGTACGAGTGGTCCCCTCCCAGTTCACTCCGCTGCAGAAGTTTTCTCTAAACACGTATTCCTGCAGCTTGCAGCCAATTCCACTTGCTTTCCCTTCTGCAATTTCTCCTGTCCTTGAATTTCATCGAACCAAGCTGTAACCGGCGTAGGTGTTCACGGCTTGGAGGATATGGTTTCATGAGCTGCGCTCTGAAAAATTAAAAGAGTTGACCCATTTCTCCCCTCACCCTTCACCCCCAGCCCCAAACATGCAGCAAGGCCTGGGCTTGAGTTGGGGAGTTGCTGAATTTTTATTATCTTGGGCAATTTTTCTCTGCAGATTGATTTCTGTGAAACACCTCAGGGTATTTGCTAACATAAACATTACTCAAGTGGCACAGGCTGTTTGTTTACATTGATAGGAGGAAAAGAGCCCTTATTACTGAAATTTTGCCTTCTTCCCTCAAGCTTCTCCCTGGGAGCAAGCACGTAGGCAATATTGATACCTGCTTTTTTAATTTAGGGCCAATTTTCTATATAGATGGATGTGACGATGCATAAATAATACACCACTTTGCTGCATGGATTGTTTATTGCAGACCTCATTGGCATGCACAGCACACAGGCAAACCGAAAGCTTCTCTGGATGGGTATTGTCAGATAACTTGCCAGGTTGTTCCCTAGAGAAAATCATCAGGCACACAGAGCTGGAGTTTGTAAAGTCCTTTTATTTTATCCTTTCAATGCACTCTGTGCTGGTACAGCAAAGTTGAGGCTGAATCAGCACTCCCATTAAAATTCCCTATTTTCAGGAATTTATAAGTTGCCTGTGAAAAGAAAGAGAGCAGGACACGACTGTGCGAGAGCAGAGCTCCTGGGATGAAGTCGTTGGCACTAAATTTTAAAAAGCACACAAAACCAGAATGACAACTGCTCTTTGTATAAAGCAAACAGTCGTGCTGGGTGGCTGTCAGGCTGCAGAAGGTGGGCACTGGGGAATCACGCTGCTTAACTCGGAGTGTTTGGCCATCTGTGCAGACGCCCGCCTGCCTGCACCCCATCGTCCCCCCGCTCTGCCTGCACAGGCAGGAGAAGGGGCCCTTTGTGTTTCAGAGGGCTTCAGGGCTCCAAGGGGATGCAAATGCCCGGACAGCTTGTTTGCTGTGGAGCTTATCATGGTGCATGATAAATTCTACTTAAATAGGTTATGAAAGGCCCAATTCTGATTCTCAAGAACTTCATTATGAGCAGACTTTAAATGTACAGGTTAGAGCCTTAATCACTTGATGTGCCATATGCCATTCCCCAAATCTAATACTGTGAGCAAAACGCACTTCTAAGTGCTTTATGATGAACTCAATTTACAACTGATACCAAATAATATGAAATTCTTTCTTACTGCTGGGAAGTGTCGTCTGCATTTTGTTCTATGGAGGTACATTATTAAATCTGCTGAAATGAGGAGCGAAAGGGGTTGGATTTAGAAATGTTGGATACTAAACTCTGACCTGCTCTTAATCTGAGGGCAGTCTTGGTGTTTTCTGAAAAAATGGGGAATGGTGACCAACCCCTCTGTCTCTGCCTGGCTCACAGAATACTGGTTTGCATAATGACTGCATATTAAATTTACATTAGGTTTATAGTTTATAGCAGTGCCTCACTGGCTACAGAATGCATGGAAGCATTCTCAGCATCCAGATGCTGGAATGGCCCATGATTTTGGAAGCTAACGTAAGTATAAAGGATTTTCCTCAGCTGACTGCATGCTGTTTGGTGTTAGTTGTTTCAGATTAGCATGAGCCTACCTCTTCTCCCAGCATCTAGAGATGACAAGGGAACACGCTACTGACTGGATTAATTTTTTTTTAAATGTTTGTTATTAAATTTTGCAAAAATGCAAGCAGGGAAATATAGGCCTGAGAAGCTTAGTCAAAGCAAGCCTATTACCCAGAGGAAATTACAGCAGTCTTGCATGTATTAGTGGGGAAAAATGGAAAACAAAAAATATTTTGTTAAATTAGACTTGTTTGGGTTGTCTGCTGGAATTGTTTTTTTGCTTAGTAAGTAATTGCCAGGCTAAGCTGCAATAATAATATAAGCATGGTAATAAGATAACGAATGCTGATGGATAGCTGATGTAAATTTAGATGAGTGATCCGGCCGGCCTTATAAGAGCAAGGTGTCCTAGTTAATGGGCAGGAAAGGCTTGGAAAAATGAATAAGTAAAGTATATTGAATGAAGCATAAGAGCCAAGTTAAATGCAATAATGTTTTGGACCTACTTTTCTCTGCATGGTGGCTATCAGCACCATGTGCCATATCTCCTGTGCCATGTGCCATGTGCCATATCTCCTGTGCCATCAGCCTCAGGTGTGGAGTCTGCAAGTTTGAAGATAACTGGCAGGGTTCAGGTGTTCACTTCTGCATCTTGACCGGAGGCACCTGATTTGATTTTAGTAGCAAAGATGTGCTAACACACACAGCTTGTTTTCTGATGCATATACCTGAGGAGGGCTTGGAGGGACTGGTCAATGGGGAGAATGGGAGTATTGGCTGCTTTTTTATTTTATTTTTTTTTAGACCCACAAATTCTGTGACTAAGTTAGACAGCCAGGCTTTTAGGATCCCTCCATTGTCAGCAGAAACAGATAAGCTGCCTCTCTTGGCAACTATTCTAGTTGCTCCTGCCTTTCCTCATCCTCCTTGTCTCAGAGCCCCTAACTAGACTGGCGAGAGGAAATTAAATCATTCCCCACAGCTGGCCAGGTTTTCCTACCCACCCCAAATTTCTCTGGCAGGCAACCGAAGTCCTTGTAGGAACAGAGGGAGATGCTATTTGGAGAGTTAACGTGTCAAACTCGGTACCGTCTGTCACACGCAGCTCCAAACAAACAAACAAAAAAGTATTTCTAATCTAGGTTAGATCAACCTGTTAGAACAATGGCTTTGCTCTTGCCCATGGCAAAACACGGTCACTTTCCTCGCTGTGTGCTGAAAAGACTTGTGTTGTCTCTACTTTCACTATTTTAAGCAAGCTTCCCTCTTCAAAAAGTGCCTAAAAACTTGGCTGGGCTGCTGTGGCGGGCACGTCGAGATAGGGACACAAATTAACCATTAATTACAGAAATACAGAAGTCTTTTTTTTTTTTTTTAATTGTTATAAACCTTCAGCTGAGGAGCAGTTCCCCGGAGGAGCACTCACAGAGCCAGTGTCACAGTTGCTCTTATGCTGACAGCACCGAGTGGCCAAAAAACTCCCATGGGCATCAGGACACCTGATGCAAACAGCGCACAGACCCGGGGGGACTTGGTAAGCAAAGCTCATAAGGGCAATAAATGTATTTTGGGTATAATAGGTGCTAGCTAATAATAGCTCCCTCAGCCCCACGTTAGCCCCACAGCAGCGAGACAGAATACCTGGAGTGCTGCCAGGGGCAGTGGGGCTGAGCACACCTCCTGCCTTACAACGGGCCATGGTTATTCAGCTACCAGAGACAGTCACTTACTTTCTCCAGGCTGACTTTACCCAAGAGCGCTGCTTGCTGTGAAGCTATTTGTCTCCTTTTAACAGCTTGGAGTGAAACCCAAGATTTCTGTGGGTCACCCATTGCTACAGCCCCCGCCAGCAGCGTCCCATCCCCTGCTCAGGGCGGTGCAGGGCCCCAGCCTGGCCCCAAGTGCCGCGTTGATTCAGGGGGTGGAGGGCTCTGAGGAGCAACAGGAATGCGACTAGAGCTCGAATTTCAAAAGTATTTTTTGTTGTTTCATAATTATTAAATCTAGGGAAAAAATATATTAAATCTAGGGTTGGAAGATGTCTGTTTGGTTGAGCACTGCAGAAGAGTGGCAGCCAAGGGACCCAGGAGTCCCTCGTTTCCTCAAGTATTTTGGTTACAATGTCCCCATCACAAACATGGGTATTTTTCATGATGAGAGTGTGCGTATCGGACAGCGTGCACAGAGGGTGCAAATATGGGACCAACTATGCCAGGAGCTATACCTTGTGCCAGTTCCTACTGCCCTGACTCCTGCTCTGAGCGGTGGCTGGGGACCTGGCGAGGCCGAAGGCTATGGTGGGTTCAGCTGGAGAGGTCGCCAGCCCCTCGCTGGTGGTGGCTGCCCGACACCCCAGGCCACGGAGCAGAGCTGCGGTGGGTTGCCCATCACAGCCCAGGCACCAGGGTAAAGCCACCCCTGCGTGTTGGCAGGTGCCTGAGGGACCAGTTGGATGAGGCTGAGCCCCGGCGGGGGGGACAAGCAGGAGGCTGGTGCGATTTTGCTCCAAAATGGCTTTGGGCAAGATGCCTAACATGAGGTGGGGGGCTTGAAAAATTGCTTGAGATGCGCAGCCAGCCCTGGCACGTCTCTTAAATGAGAACCATCTTTTTTGCTGGGATAATCTGTCATACTTGAAACATTCTGAAAGGCTGTATCTTTCCCCCTAACCATCTTTATCATTTTAATTTAAAAGCTTTTTAAAATTATCACCCAAATAAATGATAAGTAGTAACAGGGTAAACTGCTCTGAGCTCTCCATTAGTGCAAACAATGCAAAGCGACTGTGCTCTATTTACAGAAAATTAATGAACGTAAAAAAGATGAACTGCACGTCATTCTAGTGATCGTAAGTTGTTTTTCATGCAAGGAGGTTTGCAGCATTATACATTAAGTTCTGGGACAAAAGTAACATCTCTGCAATATTAATAGTTGTAATATATGATTGTATGTGAAGGGAATAGAAATAACATTTATTTTATTTAATGAAGACTAATGAAGTTGTTCTGATCTTTCCATTACAGTTTCAACAAGTTTTTCTAATCAAGAAGATCCTACTTTTTGAAAGCTAATTTTTCATTTTAAACTTCTGAAATGCCAGCAGAACAGTGAAATGCAAAGGCAATATTGTAGGATGTCAGAACATTTCCAGTTCTAATGGGAAATTGATGCATTTCAGTTTTTTTTTGTTTTTGATTAAAAGAAAAAAACCTCAGGCTATTATAGAAAAGTTTGTTTTTTCTGTCGTGGTGCTTTATCTATAGACAAACACAGCAGATACTCTTCAGTGGGCTTATCCACAGCTGCATGGGAAAAGAGGTTCTTTTTCCTGAACCTGATCAGGGCAGGATACCGTGCAGTTTAAGATAAAGGATGCAGTGTGGAGGGATGGAGAGAGGGAAAGAGGTAATCACTGAAACCAACTCCTCCGCGGGCACCAAAGTCAGCATAGATAGCCTCTGAAAAGTGCCCTCAGCTCTTTAAGCCTGATTACAAATATTGGAAAGCAAATAGGACGAGACTTTTTTGGGGGCATTCATGTTCAGATTCACAAAGGAGCATGGCTATAGGGACCCACCCGTCTTTGGGATGATGCAAAGGGAGGGCATGGACCTGGCCAGCCATATGCATGGCTGGTAACAGGGGAGAAGGGCATTGACTGTCCCTTTGGTGTTGTGGGCACCTAGACTAGCTCATGGGCAGGACAGAGGGCCTAAGGCAGGAGAAGGGAAGCTCCTTAAGTGGGGAAACGATTTAAACCTGTATCTCATCTACTTCCTGGGCAAATGAGCTAGCAACAGACACATGGAGGAAGGGCAAAAAGACAGCTCTGCCCTTTTATCACCACCTGCAGATATGCTCCCGAAAAACCTGTGGGAATGCCCAGGGGGTGCTTATTGCTGATGAGGGTCTCTGTCTAGGTGGACCTGCCCCATATCCCACTGTCAGCTGCTGGGTTTCAGATCATGTGTTGCAGTGCTGCTTCTAGAAGAAAAAAATGTGGAGTAGTTGCACAGAATTTTGTTGTCTTAATTTCTGGCTTATATATCTTATGCTGTGTTGGTGCTGCTACATAAATCTGCTGTCTAACACCTTCTCATAGCATTAATAGGGTTGTTGAGCCTTCAACATTTTTCACACCTGACAGTTTCTTAGAATGCATCAATTATTTTCCTACCTGTGTTCACAGTTTTCTTGACATTTGTAGAAAATAAAAAAATAAAAGAAAGGATTGATTTTATTTTTGATTTAAACAGAAGAACTGAAGTCTTTCATAGCCTTTATATAAGCACAAATGTGATAACTACCAAAGCTGATGGTGAAATCCGAACTGGTGAACTGCCATTTTCAGGCCAGCAGGTGTGAAGCAGAAGAAGCAGGACAAGAAAGTCATACTGAAAATACGATGAAAAAAATCACTACCTGTTAGTGCCATTTCTAGCTGTATCGATGCACCAAAGCACACGTAAACACCCAAAGATACACACAGAAAATGTTTCTGTCCTATAACATTTCATTGCTATACACTGGGTAAAATTGCCTGGCACCATTTATCTTGGGCTGAGAAACAACTGGCTTCTCCCATTCCTCCTTTCCTTCTTTAGCAATTCGGTTTTATTTTGCCACCTGCCTTGTGCCCCAGCACCGCCCCCCTGCCTCAGTTTCTCTTCATTTGCACTGGAATGATGCCCTGGAGGTGGCAGATTGGTGAGACCTTCATGGCACCTTCTGCTGTCTCTGCTGCTTCTGGAATGGCACCACAGCATGCAGTGGCAGACAGGTTCTTGTCATACTCAGGAGCCCTGATGTCATACTAGCCTTTTTTTAACAAAAAAACCACAACGACAAAAAAGGCTTTTGTCTCTGTGTACTTTGTGCTGTCCCTCAGCAGTGTCACCCACACATTTACTTGACTTCTTTCTTGCCCTTACACACATAAAATAGAAAGCTGACAATTTTAATAAGTATAGACTTTTCTGCCTAATTGAGATCAACATAGACAGTTAAAGTATTAGCACAGAAGCTGAACCTTGGTGCCTTTCAGGAATTACTCATCTATTTGCTGGATCAGGTTCTGATTAGTTGTTTTAACACTTACATACCTGCAGTACAATGTCATGGGATAGACCTACTTGTGCTGTCCTGCCCTTCACAGGGTGCACAGGGAGAGGACCTCCCCCCTCCATGTGTACATGCACACACAGGTGTGCATACACCCTGCCACCCCTTCTCTCGCTCTGGTTTACATGCTTTGCCATACTCTTTGGTGTCAGCCAAAACTGTGGGCATCACACATCCTTGTGTGGTCAGGAAACGGTATGGCCCAGCAACCTGCCCCTAAGGAGCCCCCGGCTCCTCCTCGTGCCTGGCTGCTGCCCTCGCTGCCCTCTGGGTAAAATGGAGCAACAAAATGACTCCAGAAGGGGTAGACATTACATTATATTTGTAGTTGTTGCAACCACCAGTAACCACTGGGTTGGTGACCTTGAGCAAGTCACCTTCACCCATGCCTCTGCCATCCCCAGAAACCAACATGACTTCTGGAAGACCTGCCCCACTGCCCGTGAACTCTTTAAGGAGCAGAGGTGGATTTTATTAGGGTTTTTTTGTACTTTTGTGCTTTTCACATGTGGTGGGGGACCGACAACATTCTCATGCACCAGTCACCGCTGGCTCCGGGGGGCGGCGGGACCAGGGGAAGCGGGGCAGGGAGGGCAGACCACTCCGCCTGTGGCCCCAGGGAAGAGCGGTGCGCTGGCCTCTTGGCCGTGCCCCGAACCCCGCTCCCCACCGGCACCTGTTTCACCTTGCTGGATGCTTCCAGCAGAGACCAGCCCTGCGGGAGCACTGAGCTTTGCCTGCAAATGACAGCCAGAGGTGGCTGGATGCTGCTCACCCTGCCCTGCCGTGCCGGCCGGGCTCAGCGCTGCAAGAGGTAAACCTGGAAGGGGCCGTAACCCACCGAACCCCACGGCCCCGCTGTATTTCCCGAGGTAGCTCTGGCTCCGGCTACCCTCCCCCTTCTCCTCCTTCCTTGCGCCCTCTCAGTTTCGGGGTGTAGATGTCTCTGCTGGCTCTTCCTATCACAGTTTATAAAAAAACGAATCCATTTTTCAGTGGAAGCAAGTCAAGGCATGGCAGAAACCGTCGGGACCGGGATTTGGCACGCAGGGGAGCGGAGCCCCGCCAGCGCGGCTGCTCCGCGGGGGCCCGGCACCCGGCCGGGGCTGCGGGCGCCGAGCTGGGAGGAACAGGAGAGGGGAAAAGACCACCCGGGGAAATTGTTTACGTGACTTTGCTTTCTGCACAAATCTTGCCCTAAAAAGGGCACAGCTGCCGCTCCATTTGTCACCATCAGCAAGTAATTATGTAAAGCAAAACACGATTGTACTTTTGACTTTGCTGCTTGTCGTGCCGGCCAGAGGCCGATAGATGGACCACTTGGATCGCGCGAGGGAGTCGCACGGTGGGGACGCGCCACGCTGGAAGGGATCCTCTGGCTTCAGCTAAGCTTGTTATTTTTTTCCCCTAATAATAGAGTGCGAATTGAGAAAGAAAGAGAAAATTAGCAGTAGAAAAAGCCGCTCCTCTTTGTTGAATAGATAGTTTAATTTATTCCTGAGCACAATGTACCTGAAGAATGATAAGAAACAACTTTGATATCATGCTAAACAAATAAAAAAGAGGTTACATAACCTAATTTTCTCTGGGTCTTACAGCAGTTTCTATTTTATCAGCTTTCATTTAACCGGAGCAAAATTAATAAGATGAGAAAAGTAGGCCTACCTGGAATACTATGATTTCTTGAATTTATACATTTCTTGAAAAGAAAAAGAAAGTGTCTTTAAGCTAATTATTTTGTGTGCAGGTCGCTGCGTGGCAATTCAGGAGGGCTGACCTCCAGGAGAAGCTGATGCTGGGTGAGTGGCACTGAAGGCTGGGTCCCCAGGTCCCCAGGCTGGACCTCGCCGGCAGACGAGTGGCTCCATGCGTGGGACCTCACGCCAGCGCTGGGGCTGGTCGGGGTGCTTGGGCGTGGCATGCAGCCGCCCGCATCTTGGAAGTGGGGGGACCAGGGAGGAGAAATGTCCATGTGTCTCAGCCACGCTGAGTGCAAGCTCAATGCTCCCAAGCATTGCAACCGCCCCAAGATTTCAGAGGCAGCTGATTAAAACAGATTAAAATGATTTACTCTATGCGAGAGCACAACAAGCCCTTTAGTTAATCATTTTGATTCTGAAATTATTTCTAAAATTTCGATAAGATTTCAATTGTTTGTTTTAGAGATGAACCAATACTACAACTGCAATAAAAGAAGATGATGACAGCCACGCGCCTCCCTTCCCCATAGTGTCTGATGGTCACGTGCAAGAGCACGGAACCCATTGGTCTGTCACCAGCTGAAGGTGGCTTCAGGCATGGCCTTAGCCTCTTTAGCTTTGGGTGCGTTTTAAAATCAGTCTGGAAGGAATAGTGGATACAAGGGTTTAGATGTAAAATTACCTATTAAAAAAAGCAGTGGTAGGTAATTTTATTATTTTTTTTGTTTCCTGTTGCATTGCAAAGGAGGGAGGGGAGTTGAGGACCCTCCTTTGCAGCAGTTTTACCTTTGATAAGTACAACTCACATTAACCCAAAGAGGAGGGCGTCAGTGCCTGTCTGACTAGCTGGCAAGGGCGAGGGGGAATTGTGTTAGCGCAGAAACTCAGCCTGCAAAGTTGTACTGCATGGGTTGTACTGCAGCAACATCTTTTGGACTAGATGTTTCTGAGAGGCTTAAACTGCCACAGTGAAAGGGGGAAGGTCCCACCCTCTTTGACTGAGGGGCCGTTAAGCTGCACGCACGCAGCGTGTCCTGCTTTTCCACCCTTGGGCTGAGCTTAAAGGCTTCCGGTAACGAGAAGACCTGATGCCAGGAGTGCCTGGGAGCTGGCTCACCCTCCTCCCAACAGTGATGCCCGTCTGCCAGCTGCTGGTCCCAGGGCATAAATAACTTGCAACGGTCTGACATGGAACTAAGCCTCTTACTTTACATGCGTTGTATCCCTGCTGCAAGTAAACTTGTATATGCAAATTGTACATCAGTAAACAGTGACAAATGTGGCCTGATTCCTCGGGCGTTAGGCATTTACATTGGTATCTTTTGTGCTTTGGAAACACAAAATGGGAATGGGAAAATAAATTAGCCAGTATTATGGGTTATTTCACTTGGACTTATCTTTTTTACAAAAGGAAGAAACTCCCTGGTTGTGCAGCACGTTGAGAGACAGTAGCCGTAAAGAGGCAATGGGTGCTTTTGGCTTGCTTCCTGCAGTCTTTACTGCTTTCACGCCACTCAAGTAATAATAAAACTTGCATGTGCATGGTTCAGCAAGTCATTATATAGTTCCCTCTCTGGCCTGCGGTGTGCCAGTCTCACTGCTTGTCCCGCAGTTCCGAGTGACATACAGACAGGGGTTACAGGCAGACATTTGCTGTGCACTCCTGCTATCAGACCAAGAGCACCTCTAGCCCGAAACATATCTGAGAGGTCAACTGAAACAGGCTGGGGGCAGCTTCATGTCAGAGCCACGCTGCAATACAACCATTGCTGCCGATTTACCTTCACTGTACCAAGAGGCTTTCCACCATAAAGAAGATAATGCAGGAGCATAGCAGGCTGCAGATATGCTTTGCACTAGATTGTGGTATAGAAATATATTGCAGATGGTACTTACTTAAAAGACAAGTAAATTTTCATTTTTGTGTCTGCTTGGAATAATCCTAATTAAAAGCTAAGCAGAGTGTTTTCCTCTTCACTTAAAATATTACAATTAGTGGCAACATCTGTGTTGCACAATTTATTATTTGTATGTGCAATGTTGTAAAATACACTTTCCCAGCATTATAAACTGGTGCACAAAAAAGCCGCAACTAACTAATTAAACAACATTAAAATGCTAATCTAATTTGGTAAGAGAACTAAATATAATTTCTTGTCTTTAAAGTGTTTTTCTTCTTCCATTACAGAACCACAGGGAAACTGTGCTGTGGGGTGAGCTGGGGGCAGGGGGTGTCCTTTCACCATATATGAGGTCTGTAAAATAGAGGCTGATGTTTCAGTTGAACTCAATCTTGGGATGTTAGAATTGGAGAAGTGTCCCATGGATGGTCCCTGAATCAACGAGATTTGAGTGAAACAAGACTTCAGGGGATCACAGTCACTGCCCTGAGTGGCACAAAGAACAGACTTCATCTCTGCATCTTATGGTACATGGTGAGGACAGTGGCTAAAGAAGTAATTTCTCTCTGGCATAAAATACTATTTTACCACAGCTTTTCATCCCCAGAAGTTACCTAACGCAAAACACAGTGGGAGTCCTCTCTGCAAGGACAAAAAGGATTGCTCACAGTGGGACATCTGTATTCATCTTTCGAGTTGGTGTTACATTCAGTCCTGCTCTCCTGCTCCCCTCATCTCCCACCTCAGCCCATGCCTTAAACAGTCCCCTCCACTTCCATCTGTCCTGGGGTTAAACCCCAGTGGTGGTTGCACCCTCCTGGGAGGTACAGGGCTTCTAGAAGACCTTTAGTCCCGTGCCTCAAGGTGCATGGGCAGGAAGGTGGAGAGACATGGGAGCCAGAGTAGCTGCTCTTCCTCTGATGCCTGGTAGGAGCTCCACCCATCCGTGGTGTGACTCACACCCTCAGGAGACTGATTAAGCAGAGGAATACCTCTGTGTGGGTTATAAATAGCCTAAGGAGCACATAGCCCATTTCAAGTCAAAGTCAAAGGATGACCTTGATTGTCACCATCGGCAGCTTAAATCAGCCTGTGTGCCTTTGCCCAGAGGTGGATTAAACAGGAGTGTGTGTAAGAGCAGGAATAGCTGTGAGGAGAAACTCCTTTTCCGGGGAATTTCACTGGCGACTTTCCTCTGCCACTGTGTTACCTGACTGCAACTCCAGCCCGGCATCAGTAACTCCGGATAGAAATGCAATGTCAGCATGTTAGCAGACACACTGTGACGAAGCTTGCAGGTATGACCCTTCAGACCATGTACGCTTAATCTTAGGTGATGGATTTAGCTGGGGTACAAGGGAGTAGCCTTTTCCACCACTGCAGCCATGTTTATCAGGGATCGTGAATTGATCTGAGCCATTGGATGCCTACAAGTACGGCCCTACTGTTAGTGAGCAGAAGTGGGGACACATCAATAGCAGGTCTCTTTTTGGAAAGACTCCTTAACCCCCCCACCACTGTTAGCCCAGAGATACTCAACAGGAGTTTGTCTCGTCTCTGTGCTTTTAACCTCAGCTGTGAGCTGTTTCTTGAGCTCTGAGAGTTGATTGCGTTCCCAATTCTACTTAAGCTGGCAGAGTATCTTTGTACAGCCTATTACAGCTGCCAGTCATCTAAATTACATGATTTGCATCGATTTGATTAATACAAAGAGTTTTTAGCCATTTAGAATGGAAACTGAATTTCTGTTGCCATTGCACACACAACGCCTGGAGACAAAGGTACGTCGGGCTTTCTTTGCCTTCCAGACATCTCCGTTCCCACTGCGCAGCTGGTGCACATCAGCTCACAGAGGTACCGTACTGTGCAGTCAGCTAGGCACATTTCAGGGTGTTCCCACTTGTTTCCCACCCACCAGCAATCATTTTATCAATGCTGTATTTTCTCTGCATACTTGTCGCTTCTCTTCTATCAATGAGATGAAATACAAGTACCTGGTGCTATGACATAACCACAAGAGAAAATATTAAACTGAAGCTCATCACCTCATCAGCCTATGGGTTGCAAAGTATTTATAAAACAAATGAAACTCTTTTCCTCTGAAACAAAGCCATTTGTCTCCTAAATGGGAGCCTCCCTCTGATGAAGAAATCCAAACTTCCATTGGGGTTACAGCTTCACCACCACTTTTCTCCAGTAGCTGTGGAGAAATGTAACGATACAAAAAGTAGAAAATTGTATTTTATTGTGTCAGTGAAAGGAGGGGTGAAGTGAAAAAGGGAAAGCTTACTTTAAAAAAAAAAAGGCAGAGATAGTTACAGATAGAAGGTGGAACCAAAAACTCTGGAAAGCCAGATCAAATGCCACACAGATAGATTCCCTCAGTGATTAATTAGTTTGTCAGAAAAAAAATAAAATAAACTGTGTTTTTCACTGTTTCTTTTCCTGGATCCCATGTTATGCTCTTGGCGATCCCAAGGGGAGCCCTTAGCTGCTGTCTGTCGCAAACTACTTTGTTCTGGTGCCCTCTGCTCAGTCCCAGGTTGCTCCCGCCTACAGAGAGCACGGAAAGATAACAGAAAAACCTCGATGCCTATGGGGAACGTTTACCGTTGGGGGGGGATTATGACTTTACCTTTTATTGCACTCTGTTTTGAGGAAGCAAGGCTTTTGCTGTTCAGTTCTTTGCATTGCAATCTGCATTCTCAGTGACTTTAGGACAAAATGAGTTGCTCGTTCTCTCTTATGAAAAATATCCCGTGTCTGGAAGGGGAGCTGAAGACAAAACAGGGAGAGAGAAAGCGTCACGATGAGCATGCATTGCCTCTCTGATCTGGTTTGGTTTCATCCTAGCCTGTGGAGTAGGAAATGTTCTGACTGGCTGCAGCAATGCTGGAATTAGACAGTTTTTAATTACCATCAGTCGTTATATACGTTGTTTATATAGCCAGTATAAGAGAAAAACTGATCAATAAAATTTTTGTTTTGTGAAGCTATAGGAACTTTGCAGCATAAATAGATGTGTATACATTGGTGTCAGACCTTGTGGCATATAATATATGTTCTTAAGGGAAAAAAATATAATATTTAACCACTGTGGTAGTAATAGTGCTTTTATCTCGTACTAGACACCCCCTAGACACTGCCACCCTTACCTGGCACGCAGGATTGTCTGCATGCCGGTGTGCCCTGCAAACCTGCAGCTCTGTGCTGAATGTGGTATCTCAGCTCTGCTCATAGCTCAGCTGCAGTAAGAAAGACTGACAAAGATAGAAATGAAAATGATATAACACTCAAGGAATAATCAGTATCCTCAATTATGTTTGTTGAGTGAATCTGGGAGTAAAATCTGCTACCCTACAAATCTGATCCTGCTGGCCCTTCCTGCGGCAGGGAGGAACCGCAGGGCAGCCTGGTGGGTTTACAAATGTGCACAAAGCCACGTTGGCCCCACACAGCGGGCCTGGACATGAGGCGTCAGTGGCTTTTTTTGTGGTTCCTCAAGCTGCTGCTGGAGGCAGCTTGCTCTGAAAAAGTCCTGCCGTGAGCTTGGGCTTGCCCTCCCAGCTGCATTCAACACAGCCCATGCTTACCTTCTGGGGCACGACGTCCCACAGACTATGCTGCAAAACATGGCACGTTGTTCTCCTGCTGGGGAATCAGCTCCTCAGTCTGTTCTTTCTTTTTCTTGCTCCTTTTTCTTCTGGTCCTGAGGCTCCCTGGGGCCATGCAGAGTGGGGCACGGGTGAGATGCTCTTGTCCCTGCATGAGCAGGATGAGCCCAGTGCCATAAGCATCTGAATGCTGGAGCAGAAATGACGAAACTTGAAATTTATTTCAGGCTGCTGAAAGAGGACTAGCTGTGCCAATGATGTTTAAAAAAACATCTGTTTCTTGTCGGTCAGTAGGCACCAAAGGCAACCACCCGTTCCTGCCCATCTGCTCCCCGCCTGAGCAGCCTGGACCTGACTGCCAGCCAGGCTTTTAGGTCATCCAGCTGCCATTGGTTTTCTTGGAGGCTGAAGAAACCAGGGTCCTTCCGAAGCAGAAGAAAGCCTCACCACGTTATTTTTCTATGGTTTGTCCTGTGTCCTTCATGGCCAGACTTTCTGGCTGCTGCCCCTGGCAGCTTTGTCCAGGAAATTGGGAGCCTTTTCCTCTTACACTCAGGCGGGAAGGAACAAATGTGTGACTGGGACCTGTGTTTATCAATGGATAGAAAAGAAGTTGGTTGGTGCTCAAATAGTCAGCGACACCTGCCCTGGCCCTTAGATGTACAAATAAGATATCCATGAGGATCAAGAAATTAAATCTAACAGAAATAAAGCTCTGATGCTTGTCTGGCTTTTGGTGTGTAGGTAGGCATTGGGCTGCCCTGCCTGGCTAACCTTCCCTCTCCCCATTGACTAACCAGCACCATGCCAGGGAAGGGAGCACGTGCGAGTTGTTTGCCCCGCTATCAAACCAGGGATATGCTTGTGAAAAAAAAAAAAGGGCAGCAAAAGTATCACTTGTGCCTACACAGGGTAGAAATGACGGGTCCCGCTGAGCCCAGGGGAGCTGTGCTGCTTTCGAGCAGCCAGGTATCCAACCTGCTGATTGTCATTTTAACACAGGTTAGGCCCAAGGGTCACAGGAGACAGGAGGAAAGCAGAAAGGAAAGGTTTTGGCGTAGAGTCATGAACGAATCCCTGTAAAATATTTTTTCTGCTCTTGCTGCTATTAAAGTCTTTTTTTTTTAAGCGCTCAAACTGATTCCTCTTTTCCAGGCTCAGATTTGATTCAGGGTGCTGTTAGGCTGCTTAGATCTATTTTGGATTAGCCTGTTCAGACAAGCCTGCAGGCAGATCCCATTAGCACCTCCTCTTTCCCCCCCCTCGGTGAAGTCCCCTTGCGTGACCTGGAGGGTGATGAACGGCTGGAAGTGTAAACTCAGAGACAACCAGCGACTGCAGCGGTGAGCGCACATGCAGGGACCAGCTAATTCACCCACAGAGGCCGTGTAGGTAAAGAGAAAATATCACAAAGAGCCAGGCAATGCAATGCAATATGTACCCACTCGTCTCTCTTTCTAGCATATTTGCAACTTCCATTTCCCTTACTTTTACCAAATGCACTGATGCATTACATGTCTGATAATTTTTAGGAAAGTTCCCTGTCTGAAATTTTTTTTGTCCGTGAAAGCTTTTAATAATTCAAATCCAACCTAGAAAATCACCACAAGGGACACTTTGTCTTCTCAGCTGTGCAGCAGAGAGCCTAGACCCTTCCTCTCTCATGTTGGACTACTCAAGACTCCCCCTTACAAATTATTAGACCTAATTTAGCTTTTGTTAACTCTGCTTTTTCCTAATTTTAATTCATAGACCAAAGAGACTGGCTGGTTGACATGATCCTCACCACAGCCAATCCATCAGCCAAAATCAGCCTAAGTTTTGCTGACCATCATGCCTGCTAATTTTGGCTAAGCTCTTCCATATACAGAGAATTATCTGTTCCATCCAGGCAGCTGTGGCAGCAGTAATTCAATGGGAAGTTACTGGATTTCAACACTGCAGACCACCATGGCTCCATGCCTCGATCTTCAGGTGGGCTGGCAGAGCCGGAGAGATTATGAATTTACTGAAGAATAAGGAATTGTACATACCAGGAGGTATTAAATAGTACAGGCAAAACTTAACAAATGAATCTTTCTTCTTTGTTAACATATGTACCTGGAAAAACATGGAACTTATCTAAAATAATATACATACATACATGCATACACATATGTATATAAATCTTACGGGTATGCATGTATATATTTCAAAGCAGGGATATTGGAAATGCACACCTTTGCTTCCCAGGATTACAGTATTTCATGATTACTCAGTTTAAATCCTCCCACTAAATAACTGCCAGGATGAAAATTATTTTTTGGTTCCTTTCCTCCTGTACAGTGTTAATTTTTTAATGTCAAATGTGATGCTTTTGACACTCATAAAAAGTATTAATTTGTAAATTAATTTATTTATAGGCTTTTCTATAGAGTTCAGCACCGTCAAGTCTGAATGCCCTTCAAAAGTTGCTAGGTGACACTGTCATACTTCAGTCTGATGAACAAATGAGAGCTCACAATGTTGATGCAGTGACTTCAACCAAACATCCTGCTTTCATTTTGATAGAGGTGGTTTTTTTTTTTTTGCAAATCATTGTAGGTTTGTTACGAACTGCAAGCAAGCTGAAATTATACTTTTCACCAGTTATGATTTAGTTCATAACTAAACTAATTCATAAAGTCGATGCAAATCTTTCCATGTTGTTTTCATGGAAATCAGAGCAAATTCATATATTTGCATAAGCAACAATATTCATAGACTGATCCAGAAAAAACTTTTTCACAACTTCTAACATGACTTGCATTTATCGAAGATATAGCTAATTCCTTGTTTTCCTGTTTGCACTGAAATGGAGTACAGCTGATCTGAAGAATGCATCGTCTTTGTACTAGTTAAAAAACCACTCGAGCCAAGGTCCTGCATACAAAACAGAAACATAGGTGTGTATGTATGTGCTTGTGAACCCAGGACAGAGGAGTCAATTCTGACAATATGGATTGTTAATCAGGACAAGCATATTTTTTTCCAGCTCCTTCCCAGTAGCTGAAACCATAACAGCTAATATTAGAGCTTTATGGCAGGGAGAAGGATGAAAAGAGCAAACACCCTTTTATTTTTTCGCACAATTTTCCTTCTTTTCTTTTTTGTTTTTTCTTAAAACAAACATTTCCTGATTTCTTTTCTCCCTGTTTTGAAATAGTAACAACTCTACATTGACTCAGAGTGTTCACAAGGTGTTTCCACTTACATGGAATTGGTGAGAAATGTGTTTCTAACAATTTCCCTGCAGGCAGGAACCTATGGAGCTGGGAAATGTCTCTCAGTGGGGCTCCTCTGCAGCAAAATTGTGAGTTTGAAAAGGGGCTGTAGATGGGCTTTCAAGGCTTTGGCCTGGCTCTCCCTAGCAACATTTTTGTGATCCAAATTGGCATTGATTCGAGATGTGTTCCTGTGCAGGGTAAACAATAGCTTAAAGCAGTTGCTAATTAGCTCGGCTCTGTTCTGTTCTTGCTTTTCATGTCTAGATACCTCCTTCAGAAATAAGAAGCAGAAGGAAAACATCCAAACAGAAGAATCAGAAGGCAAAGAAATGGATGGGGATTGCAAGTGAAAAATTAATGAGGAGAGACCTCATTTCACAAAGCTTATATAAAGCTGGGCTGCATCTGTGCAAGGAACAGTGACCCAGAAAGAGAAATCTGTAAAAATTTAAAGCAAGGTGCAAAACTTGGTAGCCTCTTTCCCTCTGAGATGCACCTACATTCACAAACAAGGATCCCTTGTTTATGGCCGCTGCGAGCTCATGGTTGAAGTTTCTACCGTGCTTTCCCTCCCCTCCGGCAGTCCTGGCTCGGGAGGCAGCGGGGCTCTCTCAGTGCTCACAGAGGAGGTCGTGGCTGAGTGTGAGTCCAGAGAACCGTGCTGTGGGCTCAGCAAGGCTTACCTCACATTTATTTGGCAATATCAAACCTCCTTATGCAGCCATTTTTTTCCTATCCATTCATCATATATAAATATATATATAGTGTTATATAGATATATATATATAGGTTTTTCATATATATATATATATATTAAAATATAAATAAATAAAAGCACTTAGCTTCTAGCCAGGATGAAACCCTTTGTAAGACCGCTGCTGCCCATCCAGCTGCCTGGTGAGAATTCCCTTTCTGGAAAGCTTGGGATTTTTCCTAGTGTAGGCAAGCAGGTAAAAATCTGTGTTTGCGGGTACAGCAGAAGTCTGCAAAAAGTCATTCTTGATGAAAAAAAAAAAAAAGGCACCTGGATAGTACTAAAAAGGATGGGGAATATTTCTTATTATTTTACAATTCAAACCCTCACTTAATGGGCATCTCCTTTCAGAGCCAATCCCAAGAAGACAACCTTTAGTACCTTGCACGACAGGGCTGAGATTCTCACCCCAAACACTCACTACTTAATACGTGGAAAACAGGACTCTTCACAGTTTCTCTGGAAGAGAGAGGAGCATCTGCAGGAGTGCCAAATCAGCACGCTAATTTGAGTTACACCCCTTGCTTACTTGCCTGTTGCTTGAGTGGAAACTCAGGAGAATTATTAAAAATGAAAACTTTTGCCTTCTAGATTACAAACATCATCTCAGGTAATACCGAGCAGCTCATTCTCTGCTATTAACGGGTCTTCAGGTATTAACACAGCACTTATCTCTCCTACTAATTTCTCTGGCAAATCTTTGCCTTACAGTTCGAATAAAGGGATGGAGGCATCATCTGCTATCGCATCCCATAAGCTTTTTCTCTGAGTAGCATCATCCGTTAGCAGTCAGTCTAATTTGATTGTTTCCAAACGAGAAAGGACAGCTGTCAGCCACCTCCCAGAACAGATTCAAAGGCTATAATCAAGAAATCTTCTCCAAGAATTTGTTCAAAGCTGGTGCTTATCACTCTTCAAAAGACTGCGAAGACAATAAACTAGTCAATTTACTCTAATCGACAGGTGCAATCTGAGTATTTAGTGTCTTGTTAATATTGACTGGCAAGACTTAAAGGAATTTGAATGCCATGGATGTCAGCTGCCAGATTGGCAGGACATGAAGCAGTGATGATAAATATTTGTACTTGCACAAGAGGCTAATTCCAGTTTATTTTCCGAGGTGTTAACTATTGAAATTAATAATGTTTAAAACTTGCACTTCGTGAATCTGTTCAGATTTCCCTTTGAAATAATTGCTGTTAGTTCTCATAAGGTTGCAAGGAACCAACATACAGCAGCAGGGATTTCTCCTGATGAATCTGATCTGGGTTCTCTCTACATTTGGCACTAACATTTCCTGACCTCTTCTGACTCCCCCACTTCTGCCAGCATCCCAGCCACTGACAACTTAAAGCATGCTTATTCTCATATCACTTGTGCCAGGTAGGGCAAAGGATTATTATTTCCACTTACCGACTGGGAGGGCAACCACGGAGAGACTGCTCCTCACCTCCTGAAGGTATTTAGCTCTGTCAGCATCACTGAGTGGCACCTGCAACTGATGAACCCTGAAGCGGCACGGTTATTCTCCTACGTGAGAGCTGCCCAGGGCCAGACCCCCCTGGGGGACGTCAGCTGGCAAAGCAGCCTCACCCTGGTTGTTTTAGGGTATTTATGTATTTTGTTTTTGTTTAAGAAGAATGCTGTTGCAGAGGGAGAGACTATTAAACCATCTGTTGCACAGTTAGGTCTAGAAAAACACACACTGCCCAAAGTCTGGTTTCTTTCTGTTTTAGCAGCACATTATCCATTTTGCTACTGGCACCTGCATCTTTCTGACCTTGGGACCTCTGTGCTGAGGGAAGAGCATCCCTAGAGGCTGGCTCAGGAAAGACTGGGTAGCCAGCAAGTGACTTCTTAACCTCAAGATACTAATTAAAAAATGCCCTTGAGTCAGTTCCAAGTCAGGTAATGAAACAAAAGGCCCCAAAAGGCCTGGAGAGGGATGGGTGTTCAGTAAATAACAAGACCTATAAGACCTTACTGTTGGTGACAGGCAGATAGTTTCAATACATAGAGCTTAAGTCTTACTGAAAGTTGTTTAAAACCACTTATGTACAGTTTCTTTTTCAGAAATACAGGCAAATTGTTCACTTTCCTCTTCCCAAATACCTGATTATTTAGCAAAGTTGAAGTATTAGTGGCTTAACAAAGAAAGAACTATACACAAGCTAATAACAGTATTTTTACGATAAATTCTCTGTTTTGCCTTTTGTGAGCTGAAACAATCTTTTCGGTGCTGACAGACAACTGATTAGAGCTAGATAAACTATTAAGCAGGCAAAATATTTCTTGAATGTGAGCACTTAGGGGATTCTGAATAATTTCCTATCCCTTATCAATCTTTAAAAGGATTTTCATTTATCAGTGAACAACATATCTAAATAAATTGCAAAACAGAGGTTTGCCCGTAAACTATTGACTTTGGTTGTCTGCTTTTTAAACACAACTAATTTGCACTTTAATCTATTTCCTGCTTTATTTTAGGTGATTGTAACTTTCCAGTATTAGAATAAAACATTATTATATGTAAAAATTAGAGCATATCTAAGGACATACTTTCAACAAAATAGTTTTCAAACTTTTGATGTTTGTGGTCATTATCATGAAGGTTAATGATGATAGGAATAACAGCAAGCAATAGGTGCTGAAACTCTTACAATAAAAGAGCAACAAAATGAATATGAAGCTTTAATGTACTGACATTTATATGCATCTATTATCCTAGTATTTGACTAACTCTGCAGATTCCATTTTGCTTCAAGATTTCTGCATTTTTATACCAAAAGCATTGTAGGGAAAGCTGATGTTTTCAAAAAGGACTGATCTCATATTAGTTCTGCATCATGATAAAACATTTGCCATAAGCCACGACTGCTATGAAATATATGTTTCTATTTCAGTTGATTTAGAAAAAAATTATAAATTTCTATATACTGGGAGTGATACAGAAATTCAGAAAATCTAGGCTGTAGTGAAAATGATGAAGCCAATTTAATTAGGAAAAAAGTGAAAATATCAAAGACTTTCCCGTTTCTTAGTATATGCAGGACCCATCTCTGTGCCATTGAATGCAGTAGAGGCATTGCTATTGACCCTAGAGGTGGCAGGGTGCTCCCTCCAGCACAGCACCCACCCCTCCTTTCACAAGAGAATTCTACTGTCTCTTCCAACCTGCCCTTCAAGTCTAATATGTGCTAATGAAATTGCTCTAATAAATTAGTGATTACTGATCCAAATATAAAAATGCAGCTCCCCTCAGCAGAAACCAAAAATGATGAAGCCCTCCAACATAAAATTCTGTATTTTCAAATGCTGTGATTAAAAATCCAGTTTCAGAAACACATAATAAATGTAAACCAGAGAGAGCTCTTAAGGATGGGCTATATCTGATTTCCCGGTACAGCTAGTCTTTTAGTTTCTCTGGTTGCTAAGATACTAGCAGTATTACCTTTCACTATGTCTTTGGGATTTGAAGATTTATATCCTCTTACCCCCCCATAAAAGTCTCCTCCATGTATTGCATCCATACGTTTACATGCACTTTTCCTTTCAGAAAGAGCAGGTGGAGAGTGTAGGTGAGAATCTCCACACATATAACGCCACAGACCTCCAGTCACTCCAGCGGAGCACTCCTACCTTCCAACCACTTACAATCTGGCCTGGTAAATGCAACTGCTTTATTTAGAAATTAACAGTTTTGAGGTTGTGTCATACCAGGTAATGCAGACTCTTCTATAAATGCAAATAACTTCACTGTCCTAAAAGATGCCAGAATTATTTTATATGAGGGTTCTGATTTTCAAAGTAACCTTTCAAATTCTATGCTTAAATACCTGGTTGCCTCAATCAAAATAATTTTGATGTCTAAATGTTTTTTTATTTTAGGGCTCTACCATCAGCCTTGAACCATCATGAAGCCTCCAGGCTGGGGAAGTTATCTTCAGGATTTTATAAATGATGATGTCCATTTCCAGGAGAACTGAAGATGGAGTGATTTGAAAGAAACTCATTCTTTAAAGTTCATCGCTCTCACTGAGCGTGATTAAGCACTATATAATTTAACATTATTTGCTGATAGAAAATCAAAGCATTTGCCCCCAGCATGCTGACATTTACAGCAGTGGAGAACATTTGCACATTTTATGCTTATAATAACAGATGAGGTATGAAATGGATTCTGATAATGCTTTGAACACCATGGAAGTCTTGTCATTTATCACAGCATATGAGCTTGCTCTGTATTCCTACCATTATTGTGATATACGGTATATACGGTAGAAGTAAAGAAAAGCTTTATTTCGATGATGGATAGTGGATGAATCTTCGAAAGTCCAGTAAGCAGGTTGTCTTCAAGCAAGCCCCGCTGTAGTGTTAATCCCATTTCTTGCAGGTTTGGGGGGTTTTTTTGTTAATGTAGACTTGGGTAGACAAATAGCTGATGTGGATTGTCTGTAACTCCTTATTGCAAAGAGATCAGATTCTCTCTTGAGATGCTCTACTGTCTTACATTTCTGTGAAACTATGATATATCACAAATAATCACTTATATGGAGTAATCTGAAGAAACTGCAAATCAGTCTGAATTTTAAATAAATGCAAGTCAAATGCACACGTGGTGCCAGAATATTCCTTTTAAATAAGCTGCCTTCCAAATCAGTATTAGGATTTAAAATATTTATTTGGTGTGTGCTTGGACTCCTTTATTGAAAGGTGCTGGAAAGTTAGATTCCTTTGGGCTGTAAATTTTAGCTTTGGGTTTTTTTCACCTGAGAACTAATAGCTGCAAGCACAATTCTGTCTCTTTGATGTCTCTGGACTATATTCCCTCCTTACTATGAAATTGAAGATTATGAAAAGGAGCAAAGGATCTTAAGAAGATTCCCATAATTTATATATGTTCAAAATTTTTGAGAAATCGTATTTGAATCTTTACAGCATTACCTCCTCTCAAAACAAGATTAAAAGCAAAATCATTTTAGCCTACTCAAGTATGGGGCCATTCTTCACAGTCCTATACACTTAACCGAGAACATACATGGATGCATACTTTACTCATTTTACTCATACAACATGTTAGATAGAAACTTCAAGCCCTGAGTAATCTCTGAACAATGCTTGAAAGTAGTTTAAGAATTTTGTTTGGAAATCTCCAGAAGGCCTTGGACAGGTTCATGTTCTTCCTTCATCATTATGGTGCGCTCCCGGTCTTGGTACTTATTAGTCCATCTCCATCTTGGTACTTATTAGTTACTACATGTATACAGTACTTATTAGTCCATCTTGGTACTTATTAGTTACTACATGTATACAGTAACAGGATGAAGAATCTGCTCTCCTCTTCAAATCTTGATTTAAACCATGACATTACTGGCCACAAGCTGCCTAAACATTGTGAAAGAGGAACCATTCAGATCAAGCATATATAGATGTTTGTTCTTCCTGGTGAAAGTCTTTAGAATTAAAGTATTAACAAAACAAGATAGGCTCTAATAAAATCTCAGTTGAATCCAGCTGTTTTTAAATGAGGTCTATTGACCTGCCTGCAGCCTACTGATTTACATTTGTCCTTTTTTGAATAAAACCGATAAATGTACAGAAGTTCCCTAAATGATCTGCTTGAGGTTAAATAGAACAATGCTAGTAAAACAGGGAGGAATACCAGCATACAAAAGGAAGGCCCCAGCTGTGTTTGGACTAATCTTCCAATGTATTGGCTACTTATTTTAAATATTTTTCAGTGTTTGGGAATAATACATTCTTTCCATTTGAGGTTCTTTGGATGCTCACCATTTCATGCAAAGTATGATGCCCAGGAAGACTAAAGTATCTGCTGACCCACTGGAACAGCCCATGGTACTATAAGCATAGCAGCTATTAAACCAGTGCATTCAACTTTAGAGCCCAGCTTTGCTTTCTGGCTGGCTTCAAACTCTTACAGGGACTGCAGGCAAAATGGGGAATAAGATGTGAACAACTGAAAGCATAACCAAGAGCACTGACAAGTTTCTTGTTAGGGTTGTCTGAAGCAGTTGAAGAGATTAGCTGTGGCTGTTGTGCCACCCTCATGATGAGAGCAATAAACTATGGCAGAGAACTAGCCCCCAGGGCTGGCAGCACTGATATGTTAAACTGCTCCCTCTCCCCTGTCCCATAAAGATCTTGACTCAGCTTTGTGGGGTTGAACCAATGGCAACAACAAAGCAGCAGCTAGACTTGGTTTCTGTGAAGTCAAGGTCAAAATTCAGTTTCTGCGGAGCCAAAACTTGACCTTTTAGCTATAGTGATGATCATTTATAGACCTCTGCTCTCCTGTTGAAGAACACAATAACCACACAAGTTCTTTGGGTGCTAACATGGAAAGAAACCTGCAAAGTATGCCTGGAGGTGGGAGCATACTTCAATAGCTGCACTGGGGATGGTGGATAAATAACCATCGTCTTTGATGCCTTCAGACAACAGACAGCTACCATTCTGATATTTTTGGAAAAATAATGATTCAGACTCTATTCAATCTCAGTCTTGTTTATGTAGCTGAAAATAATCAGGTGTTATATTAAAGAGCCGGGCAGCAAGTTCTGTTCACAGTTCTCTCTTGTACTGATAATTGCAGCAAGTTCCAATCACCGGCAATGTCAAAAGTACTTTATAGATCTTCAGTGTTATTTGGTCAGCTCTCTAAATCCCACCCTCTGTGATCATTATCTTCAAGAGACTCTTGTCTCCGCGTTTATATTTTTACTCATCAGTGCTGCTTACAAGTACCTAATCATGCCACATCCTGCCTGCAGTCACCTTACCCCTAAAGCAGATAGCTCTGTACTCACACACCACCTCAAACTGCAATCAAACAAATGAATTAAACATTGCAGCATCAGCCAACAAAGTGGCAAAATATATGCAATTCATCCTTGGGAAAAGTGGTTTCTGTGCTAGAGCACGATGCACACCTATCTGTACCTGGTTTTGTATTTCTGAGATGTATAAGAAGAGAGAACAAACAGGATTTCTCCCTCTATCCCACCTCAATAATTCTGGATTTTAGACTGAACAGTTATTGCTGATATCAAGCAGATAATCAGCTATAACTGTCAAAGACCACATCTCCAACTTGCTGCGCTAAGACAGACATGAACAAAGTGTAGACATGTGTATGCATTTCCCACACCTTATCTTAAAAAAAACCCGAACAACTTGCCTCTGTTGAGAACATGATGGATGGCTCTTCACTGACCATTGCAAGCAGCTTGAGATTGCACCTGTTACTCAGCCAACAGACCTGGTAAGTCGGCTCCTGTTCACCTCTATATGAGATGCCACCTTCAGTTTGTCATGTAGGTATAACTCTGTATAGCTCAAAGCACTGTTGCATATGCAGTATCGTTATTATAATAATATCATAGACCAAAATAAACAGTATGCAGTAATTTCACAAAACCCCCTTAATTTAAATGTTTTATAGTTCAAGTGTATGAAATGTTGAATATCACCAGAGGATACATTAAAAAGTGAGACACCTGTTCTGTTGTGAAGCATTCACATTAGAACTAATGGAACATGTATCTTGACAGTATTATTAAATATGTCTTGAAATTAAAAAAAGCTATCTTGGAAATCCAGTTAGGTCTAAATAACCCATTTAGTAAATACACTTCCCCTCTTGCAAATAAATTCATTGGAGGGCTTGCTTTCTTACTGTAGGCTTGCTTTCATTGGAAAAAAATAATGTTTTTTAACTCTAGATCCTACTTCTCAAAGGGATTGATAGTCTCAGCTAATTTACTTCATGATCAAAGGAAAGTGCCTGTTCACCATCTTTTTAACACGAGGTAGTTCATGATTGCTGCTTACCCAGGAGCATAGAAAAGATCACACTGTTGAGCAGTGAATATAGGTCCTGAACTATGGCAGCATGTGCTTGGAGGAGGGATGGTAGCATTGTCACCCAGGAGGAGGGATATCAGGGGAGAGCTTTATAAAGCTGCAGGGCCAGCTGGGATGCAGAGGCCAGGCCTTGCCTGATGCTGCCTTTTGCTTCTGGTTGTTTCAGCTTTCTGTCTCCTCAAGGATCAGGGATGCTTTTCCTCTATGTTGCAAACTCTCCGGGTAAATGAATCTATTGGACCATTTTGTTATCATTTACCACACAACCAAATTAACAGATTGTAGGTCTAACTGTAGAATTATTTAAGGCAGCCATGCAAATTTGGATTCTTTCTTTCTTTTAACTGAAGTAACTATTTTTGGTTACAGTCTAGAAGCTACTTAGAGAGGGACTGTCTTCCACTTCTTTCATACCCTGACGTAGCAGGGACTCCACCACTATAGAGCTTTTAGGGGCTATTTTGCTGGAGATCATAAGCAATCCTTCCTTCATTCCCCTTCTTAAAAGGACCTTCCCTTAACTATATGCCATTTTTGAACATAAGCTCAGCTGCCAGGGCAAAATGCATGGTAGAACAGTTTTGCAGAAGCTGTGATAAGAAAACATGAAATTAATTCTTGGCTTTGAATTCAGGAACGTCTACAGGTCTTCCAGATTTGCTTAAACATAACCTGTCTGGCCCTTTTCCATATATGTTCAGTCCCCTTGCACATTCAGATAAATTTGTTATCTAGTTTTTATGATAAGTATTCCTCTAGCATGGCCTACTAGATAGAGGAGTGGCCTCTGAAAACATGAGTTTGCCACTCATGGATGACAACAGGAAAACCGCTCCTCTCCCTTTGTTTTTGTCCTCTCAATGACACACCAAGTCATGACCATATTACATTTATTACTATAAAAACACTTCACAATTTGTAATAAAATGTATAAGAAATTGGCCTCTTCTTTAAGTTCAAAGGAAATGGACCATTTAATGTAAAAACATGGCTGTGAATCATAAAGGCTTGATCTTAAGTCTTGCCACCCAAGGTCCATTCCCAGCTGGTGAGCAAACATTTGAGCAATCTCACACTCCATTAACAATAATCTCAGCTATGCCTAATTCCCTTCATTTTGTACCTCATGCAAAAAATCTCTTTCTGAATTGTTTTACAGCTGACAATTAATACTTTAACAATTACAGTTCTATGTGTGCTCTTGCTCTGGCTACCAGAAATCCCAGTGGCAGATATGCTACTCAATTTTGCCCAAGTTGCTTTAAAGTAACATCTTGAACACTCTAGTTACAGTAATTATTATAACACACAGAAGTTAAATTAGTATTTGCTAAATAGGTTATTAAACAGATCACACATGATAGGTAATAAACAGCTAAATTAATATAGCATGTATAAAAAAGGCTAAAAACCTACTTAAATCAGAACCAGTGGTAGATTCACAAAAGTACAGATGGCTTGAATTTAAAACATAGTTAAGGTTTCACCCCACATTGTGAAGAAAAACTTGGGAAATGGTCTTACTAGTCAACATTTCTATAAGAAATACCAAAGTCACCTTTCATTGCATTGCAATAGGTAGTGATGATGGTGACATTTTGTGTTTTTTTTTCCTGCATCTTGTTGCCCTGAGATACTGAAAAGGATGAATGTATTATGCATATTTTGGTCATTCTACACCATATACTTACTGCAATGTGATTAGTGACCTTCATATATTGCTTGTCAAAATCTCCATTATTGAGATCTCCATCAACTACTGAATGTAACCAACTGTGGGGAGGAGCATGATTTATACTTGATTGAATGCAGGAACACTACATAATAATATAGAGAATGGAAGGAAGAAACTGAATTTCTAGATGAAAAAACAGGGACAACTTTAGAATTCTAGAACATAAATTCTTGAATTTGACTTGTTATATCTGTCTGCTTTTGTAGGTATGAAGAAGTAGACTCCACTTATCCCTGAGTTATCCTGTCAGTTCTTGTAGTTCAGCATTTGCATTCTTCTACTTCATAAACTCATTTGTCCTTTTCTTAACAGTATCAGGTCAAACCACTGCCTGCATAAAAATACTGAGCTTACTGTTCAGGGAAAACAGACTATAGGTCTGATGTTGTTATATGTATAAAGTCCATATATTAAAAACTGGAATATTCTCTAGTCTCTTTCCGATGCTGTTATTCTGCAAATACCTTTAGTACCAGGAGGTGACATTTTTTCCAGGCATAACTGTAATTTTTAAGTTAGTAAGGTCTTTTAAAGACTTTGATAGTAAAAGCTAGAGTGGGATGTGTTGCTCTAAGACTTAGCTTAATATAGAATGGATTCTCTTTCTATTACCTCAATAGCATAATAACATTGAAACATCACTAGTACAATTATTCCCTATTACTGTAAAAGAAAAATATTCCTTGATGAAATAAAGCAATTGTACATTTCTGAGCAACTGTGTGATGCTCATGTAACATTCCTCTAATGAGACAAAACCAGGAAGATCAAGAACTCATGTAATGACAAACCCAAACTATATACGCACTTAGGAAAAGTTGCATATTAGAGATGTTACTGCACTTCTCCACACGCCTCTCTCTCCTTTTGTAGCGAGCATCATGGTTAAGTATAAATAGACTTTTTATTTTCCCTATGGTATCCTTCTCCACATGGGCTGTGGATCCCATTTCTGAATGTTTCTTCAGAGTGTCACTGCACTCACAGATCGCCGATGGCTTCCATGGTTAAAACTATTAGCATTATCTTTAGTCAGTTTGCCACTGTCCTGTCCAGCAGTTGTTACCCTGCTGGGTACAAGGGGGTAATGGCCAGAGAAAGGTCCTGCTGAAGAGTCTGTAGCAGTAGATTCTTCCTCTGCCCATCTATTAAAGAAATAGTAGCCTTCTTCAGGTGTCCATTTCCTGAGAGGATTCACTTCAGAGGCAGAAAGTCCCTGACTTTCTGTGTCCCCATGAGACACAGCTGCTGCCACTGGATGTAAAAATGGTGACACACGTAAGTGGCTGATGTTTTGGTCAGGGTCATCATTAGATGCAGGTGATGCTACAGATGCACCAGAAGTAGTTTGTTTTCTTGATCTCAATTTCTGGATTTCAAGATCCTGTTGCCCTTTAGGAAGTTTATCTAGTTGTTGTGCTTTCAGAATCAGAGATGCTCCAAGGGTTCCTCGTAGAGCAAAAATAAAGAACCTGATGAAAGAGGAAGAGAAAGGATTGTCTTACCAGTGGGTTCCTTCCATAATCTGCATCACATAACACAAATCCAGTTGCTAATTTTCCATTGCTCTACAGGTATCTGGTAGACACCTGATACCTGGTAGATTGTCCTGGTTTCAGCTGAGATAGAGTTAATTTTCTTTATAGTGGCTGGTATGGGGCTATGTTTTGGATTTGTGCTGAAAACAGTGTTGATAATACAGAGATGTTTTAGTTGTTGCTGCACTAGTCAAGGACTTTTCAGCTTCCCGTGCTCTGCCAGGTGCCCAAGAAGCTGGGAGGGGACACAGCCAGGATAGCTGATCCAAACTGACCAAAGGGCTATTCCATACCACATGACATCATGCTCAGTATATAAAGCTGGGGAAGAAGAATGAAGGGGGGACATTCGGAGTGATGGCATTTGTCTTCCCAAGTAACCGTTGCACATGATGGAGCCCTGCTTTCCTGGAGATGGCTGAACACCTGCCTGCCCATGGGAAGTAGTGAATGCATTCCTTGCTTTGCTTTGCGTGCGTGGCTTTTGCTTTCCCTATTAAATTGTCTTTATCTCAACCCACGAGTGTTCTCACTTTTACTCTTCTGATTCTCTCCCCCATCCCACCAGGGGGGAGTGAGTGAGCAGCTGCATGGTGCTTAGTTGCCGGCTGGGGCTAAACCACGACATAGATGAAAGTTGACTCCTGGATCTTAATGCAACATACATAAATATACACTTATCTTGACCTGTACAGAGTGAACTACATGTATATAAATGCTAAATAAATGATAATAGAACCACTTGATTGCTGAACAGTGCAAGAAAGATACACAGAAGCTCACCAAGAGATGCAGTATTTGAGGAGATTGAGATTATATTTATACTGTTAGAACAGGCTAAAGAAGGGATCTTAATTTGATAGATAACATAAACCCAGAAATTTTAAAACCTCAGCTTGTGGATTTGCTCAGGAAGCAATAAAAAAAAAAGTGGCCTACCTGCCCTTTGCTGGACAGAGAACTTATATAACTATATATTGTGTGCAGTGAGAGAGCACACATCCTCTCTCCATGTCATGTCAGTTTTGTCTGAAAACTGAAGTCTCTTTCAAAGCATCTTTCTACTAGGATTTGACCTTTACATAGATGGCCTCACTATGCATTTTAAAACAAACATGGGGACTCTTTGAAATTGCAATAAGAAAGCTGCTGCCTTCACATCCTGCTGCTAAATGTATGCATAAATAAGTATAACGAGATTAAAAAGCCTAACAAGCTAGACTAAGTACAGAAAAGGCTTTTAAGGCAATGGATTTCTCAGGCCTATCTGCACAAGTAGGAGTGGATAATCACATATTTGCTCAGGATGGTCAATCCCATAGCATCTCAGGTCTGGGAACTGTGCAGTTGCTAGTTACGGTTGGGCAGCTAAGAGCACAACTACAGAGAGTCCAGGTCCATCTGTGTAGATCTGGTGTGGATCATATTGTCCTCTGTCTATCCCCTCAAGTTGTCCTCTCTATCTTCTGTGCAAGTTGCAGGTGGGCCAGACAGGAGGACAGAGAAGGGAAGGAGAACTGTGTGTTCCGTCCCGTGAACTGCTTTTACTTGCTCCTGCCCTTCCCACAGCCCTGCATGGTGTGAGACTCAATTACCTGAGTACAGGCCTCTGCAGGGCTTCCTGGCAGACCACAGTCTGCCTTCCACAGCTGGAGAAATATATCTGGTTTGCATGTTGAAATCCTCCAAGAGACACAGTGCCTTCCCTTGCCAATGAATGAAAATGAAATTCAGATCCCTTTCTTCTCAGACTCAAGGGTTTTAGTACCTAACGCTGTGCAGTTCATGTCCCAAAACAAAGTTCAGGGGCAGTTTTGAGATGCATATGCACAGAGGATGCACTGCAAAGTACTGCCAGACAGTGCTCCAGGAAAAGCCTGCACTCAGGCAGGGCACAGGCAAGCCCCCAGAGAGTGCCTGCAGTGTCTCAGAAATGTCAGCTAGCGCAGAAGGCAGTAGCAAAAGGAAGAACCGAGGACAGCAAGGATTTTAACAAAACCTCTTAGAAAGAAACCAGAATCTCAAGGCTCCAGCTGGTTTCTGAAGGAGATAGGGAGCCAGCCGCATGGTGAGATGAACCAACTGAAACTTAAAATTAAGTGCATTTTAACAAAGGGTGGTTTCACCACTGCTGTGATATGCTGACACAGCTAAGTTGTAGCAGAAACTGGGGGCTAGATACTCTGTGAACTGAGGACTCTGCAGAAAATAATCTGGGGTACCTATATGATGGAATAGCAGTTGTCCAACTTTGAAGATATCAAGATACAAATCTTTAAGCTCAGTATCCTGCTGAGGCAGCAATGATCTTAACCTTGCTGAATTCCCAAGATGGAGATATGAGTTCTCTAACCACGTGTTTGATGTAGCTCTCAGTAGAAAGCTGAGGGTCAAAAATGACACTGTGAATGAGGGCTGATGGGAAAATAAAAATCACACAGGAGCAAGACAGACTGGAACAAGATGCCTTGCCTAGAAGACATCAGACCTTACTGAACTATGTGTTGTTTATCCTGACCTGAAGTTATATAACGTAACATGAAATCACCAGAGCATCTCAACTCAAATGGGGAAATAATAATAATTTGAAGAAAAATATAATCTAGTCTTGAAAGGTTCCTTTTTAGACAAAGTTAAGGCTCAGATTCTAATGCCTTAAAGCACTTACAAAATCAGATACTAAAAATATTTTTCTGATTCTTGCAATACCAGTGTGCTACATGACAATTAGGGTTAGAAGGAGACTAGCAAGATAGTCAAACCAACCCATTTATTTCATTGCCCAAGCACAAATAAAGATTTTTTAAAAAGTGGTTCAACTCAGACAAAACATATCTGCTTAAAGAATGATTAAGGTATTAAGCACCAAAAGTAGTAAGGTTGCCATATACATATATGGGAATAGAATCATTATGTTTTTCAAACCATTTTTTTTCAGCAACCTATCAAAATAATTATCCCTCTCCAAATATTATTCAGTCTCAGATAAAGCTATCTTTAACATACCTGATTTTTCACACAGAGTAAAACTAAAACTCTGGATGCAGAAAATTATTTCATATAGAAACATGTTCTTAAATTTGACTTTGTAAAGCACTGTAATGTACTTAAGAAACAGAATACATTTTGTAACTCTCAAAGCATACAGGAATATTTCAAAGGCTTGCTTTCCAGTCTTGGTCGGCTCAACAAGACTGTGTTTACGATAGTGAACAATTATGTAGTAGGTTTATACTGGTAAACTTTGAAGCACCCCAGAAACAAAGGTTTTCCTGATGGAAAAACAAAAGCAGTAGGTATATAGTGACTTATCTAGGGTTATATAACCAAATAAATTAATGGTTCATGAACTGGAAAGTTGAACCCAGGCATCTGACTTCCACACTGATCACTGATCCCTGTGCAGCACATGTGCCTGACATACCACATATCTATACGCATCATTATTGTTATTTCACTCAAATGCCCACAAATACACAAAATGAAAATCGAGAGGAAAACAGTGCATCATTCAAACCTTGGCAAGAGTGCGATGACTGGGGTAATAAGACACAGTAAATAGAAGGTGGGGTCTGAAAGCTGTTTCTCCATAATCCAGTAGGGGCTGGTGGGAGGGTTGCAGACCACGCAGGCGGCATTGTAGATCAGAGAGAAGACGAGGTAAAACACCACACTGCCAATCATCGTTACCAAGTGGAACAGGGTCTGTAAGCAGAATTGCACGAAATGACAGTGATGCTTGTGAGACCCTGACTCTGCATGTAAGACAGGAGGATATAAAGACAGATTGGAAAGAACTTATCCAATAGTCCATGCTATTGAAAAGTGCAGTAGGAGAAATACCTGGAAATTAACTTACAAAACAACAGTGACAGTGAATACAGTTCATTAAGAGACACGTATTAAGTATGTAAAAATTGTGTACTGTCCTGTGCAAAGGCACAGTAGAAGCAAATTCTGTTGCTGTGCACACGAAGGTGTTATCCTGAGGCTAATAATCAGTTCTGGCACATTGCGAAATCTCAGAGCATGTGTTACTTACTTTTTGTGACCCAGAATTCAGGTAAATAACTCTGAAAGACAATGCCATGTCTACACAGCATGCTATGTTCAGAAAAGAAAAATAGTCACATGAACAGGACTGGTCAAACACGTACCCATGTTCTCATTTCTAGAGCCTGGTGCAAGAGAATGGTCAGGAGGGAGATGGTATTGATGGGGTTTCCAAGGGAAAACACATCTATGTCAGAGTCCTTGTACGTCTAGAAAACAGGCAGATAGACTGTGATGAACCCTGACTATTCAGAAGTGCATTTTTGTATTTTTTAAGGAGGATAGGAGAATGAGAATATTAATGACCCCAGTACTTACCAAATAGGGGACAAAGAAGCAAATGAGGCTCTGATAGAAGGCATCCAACATTGTAGTAATAAAAGTTGACAACTTGTATATCTGCAGGAGTTTATAGATAACAGTCATTATGGTGGGACACACATCTCTGGTCTGTCCCGCAGACATAATTGCTGTCTGTTTTTCTTCCATTCAGACTACTGATGATAGCTAACTGGTCTCCCTTCATGAGTAAATGCCCCCTGAGCAGCTGATTTAGACCAAAGGCTTATCTCTGAACAGGCATTTTCTCTGTGTTAACTAAAGACAGACCTTAAAAAGATTATCCAGTCAACTAAGCTGAATGTCATGAATGCCCCATCCCTCCCCAAATTACCTCATTCCTCAAATTCTTTTTCAAACAAAGCTCTTCCTAGAGCTATAGAATTGGTCAAAAATCCATTCTGTTAATATTCCTTCCATTGAAACATCTCTTTTGTGCCATTTTAATTTGACTACTTGTCATAGTTAAACTTCTCTAGTGACCTGTGGGGCCGCAGCTCCTGTGGAATGGGATGCATTATTGGAGTGACAGAAGACTGGGCTCCTGTTCTTTCAATGCAGACAAAATGCCAAAGCAACAACGACCTCTTCAAAATGGTAAAGAACATATATTTTACATATATGTGAGGTCCAAGAGCTCCTAAGAAAAGGGATGGAAAGTCCTACAGAGAATCCTCAAATTCTGCACTCCCTTGCCTAGGTTTTTCAAAACATCATTGAAGATGATGGGAACCACCAGTGTTCATCAGCGCTAAAAGTCACATTCCAGGATAATGAAAGTAGGTATCAGGAGAAAAAGAAGGAGAAAGGAGAATTCCTAAGTACCCTGCAATTTTCTGATTTAAAACTAAGGCCACTTCAAATTTTGCTTATTAACATTTTCATAATTTCCTATTAAAAATGTTAAGGCAATTTGGAAATAAGTGCTACTGTACTGTATTTATATGCAAAACCAGGTATGTATGTCTGTATATGTGTGCTCCTCGCAAACATACAGAGATCAGACTGGTTCTCTAAACCTGACAGGCAAACTGAGGGAAAAACATAACCTATTTCATACATATTTTCTGAGGGTTACCAATACTGACTATTCAAAGTAAAAGTAGTAAATAAATGAAACAGTTCATGCCTGGAACAGCCTAGACACCAAACTGTGACAAAATCCTTTATATATTAACAGCTGTAGTTCTGAACCTGTGAGTAGAAAAAAAAGCCGGGTTGTTTATTGATTTAAGGGTTTGCGTTTTCTTGTCACTTTTTGCTGTAATCTTTTTAACAAGCTTTTCTTCTTCAGTAGGTTGAGACTGTTCAAAGCACCAAATCTGAGCAGAGTTTAATCAGGGACCAGCTAAACTATTTTATCCTCATTCGTTACATTTCTCATCCTGTTTTATTTATTTCTCCCTATGCCATCACTGAGAAATTTTCTATATATATGGTATGTACTTATATACATACACACACACATTTGCTCCATCATCTCTTCTTCAGATCAGAAATACCAAACACGGAGCTGATTCACCAGCATATCACTTTGCTTATTATAATGCAGCATGCTGGTACCAAACTGGATTGCTCCATATATTTAATGGAAGAATCAACTTTCCCATTTACATCTTCTAACTATGACCAAGCACCCAGCCTCACTTCCAGGAAGAATATTCAATCATATGTTCCTTACCAGTTCTTCTGACAGCTACAATTGTACCTTCTTTTTAGTGGACATCAGTAAACTAAAAACCATAAATGGATCATTTGGTTCCAAGTAAGTCTAAAGTTTTCTCTTCCTTTCCTCCTCGCAAAACAAAAAATCTGTGGTCCTTTGGCTTATCAAGCACTTATTTCAGCAATCAAGACATACCTCTGAATTTTGTCCATTCTTGTACAACTCGGGCAAACCTAGAAGTGTTTCTGCAGAAACATCTCTATCTAGGACTCCAAAGAGAAGAGGGGGCATTGAGGTGAAGAAGAGATTGAAAAAAATCATCTGCCAGTAATCTATCATTGTGCTGCCTGAGAACCCACAGAAGAACTGGTACCAGAAGAGTAGGTTGACGTAGCTCTGTGAAGCAGATACAAACACAACATCCTGTTACAAGCTGAACTGTGGCTCCCCACATGCACAGAAGCACGTCCTTCATGCTGATGTGATTTCGTTTCTCTTTGGGCTGTGGGAGTCGTGAAGCTGCACCTTTCCTGTGGCCTCTCCTTTACATCCTCTTCCTTTCCCCGTGCTGTTCCCTACTATTACAGCTGATCTGGACTCTTTAGATTGCAATGCATAGATGGTCTATGTTTCTCATAGTTCCACCTACAAAGTTTATGTAGTACATTGGTTATTAACAGAGTCTCCCAAGAAGACATTATTTTGGTTAAAGGTACCGTCAGTACAGCTCTGCACTTTATTCCATAAAGCAATATATCTTAAGGGTCTACTTCACACCAATCCACTGTGATACAGCATTTTAAAAGTCATTAGGTTTCTTTAAGAAAATGTTAGAGAATAATTAAGTAAACTGTTCACAGTTCTGAGCATCAAATTTTAAAATCCTTTTACAAACTGGTTGTCCATGTAGAATCAAAGGCCTCCTGCTCCGTAATGGTACTGGGGAGATAATAGAACAGCAGCATTCCAGTCTGGAGAGCTATTTCGCATTGCAAATAAATATCCTTTGAACTCTAAAAGGGTGCCCAATCAAGAAAAAAAATTTTCCATTTCCATTACAAATTTTAACACTGATAAGAAGTAATCCTTATGCAAAATTATTTAAAAAAAAACCACGATACTTTGAATTCTAAGTAAATAGTCTTTCATGCTTAGAGTGTATTTCATGTCAAATGGACTGTTTGCACAGTCTTGTAGAAACTGTATTACTATCAGGTTTTTCCACTTTACATTATTCTTCAATGCACAGCTCATTTGCATATACATTAAAATTTTAATAAAAATGCCAGCTATGACTTCATCATTACTTGCAAGTGGTTCCTATCAAATTAAATGCAAAAATTCAGAGGTTTCACAGGCAACCAATTCTTAGTGCAGAGTCATCTTCTATACTCTAGAACTAATAATCTGCTCTTCCTTAAGCAAATTTTATTTTGAGGCTTATGGGTATTATTACTAAAGTTTCTTGAACTACCATATAAAAGTTACTAAGCCTTGAGTCCTTTTTCCCTCTGCAATAATGCTATTTCAAAATATATGTAGAACCCATATTTTCCTCAATGCTTTATGCAGCACATTACTAAGAAGGAGGTAGCATACTATAGACTTGCAAAATGAAGAAACAGGAATTGTAGCTTCATAAAAAGAAAGAGAGTATAGAGAGTATAACCTGCAAAAAACCAAAAACCAAACACCCCCCCGCCCCATCCCTGGACATAAACCTTGCTGGGATTAAAACTTCCAGAATTTTAATAATCTTACCACATTTTTGTAGAAAAAGTAAATCACCATCTTTGCCAGGCGAGCGTAACACCAATGTCCATGGACAAGTAGCAGTTTTTTGAGATGCTTAAATCGGGATATTGCAAAGTCACTAGCCATCACAGCCTTTGGTAAAAAGAATAGAAGTTAATTTACAATATGTCTTTTTCCCACCCAATATGATGAAACTTGAACATGGACATTGAAATGATTTCCTACTATTGAATATTGTAGAAAAAAAAAAACCTTCAGAAAATAGTTGGAGCTTTCTATCTCTGCAGAACTCTCCATCTTAGGAGAATGAGGAAGGGGAATGTGTGGGAAAGAATTTGGGGCAGAAAACACTGAAAGAGAATCAACAAAACTTGGAAATGTTATAGCAGAGATGATTCAGAAACCAGATGCTAACCTAATACTGGACAGGCATCTGCTAATTTTCCAGGCTTATGAGCAAACACACGTTTGTCCATGCATGCTAATTGTTGGCACAAAACTCTCTTTTTTGGCTGGACCCATAATTACAAACTGCATATTAATTTACGACAGTAATGATGCCAACTTGCATTTTTAAGATGACACTCAAGAGTATAGGGCTGCTATGAAACTTATTAAGCAGCAAGAGACCATGTGACAAAAGAGGAAAGGAAATAAACTGAAGGGATACCTGCATGCCTTCTTGGCCAGATATTCCAATCCCAACATCAGCTGCTTGAATCATACTTACATCATTTGCACCATCACCTAGAATGGGAAGACAGGAGGGAACAATAAAGGTGCAAGAAAGGGTGCTTAATAGAAAATGCCTATATCAGAACAAGAAAAAACCCCCACAGCTATGTTGATAAACAAAGACTATTCTGTACTACCATGCATCTTAATTAGGGTAACTGATATGCCTCTAGGTTTTGATCTTGGTTGGAACATCCTCCTTCCCAGGAGACCTGGCTCTATCAGGGCTAAGCCCGACATTGGGACCAGCTGGGTGGTGGCATGGACACCCTGTCACCATCTACATCTGCATTGTTTCATATGTTTCTGCTTCGTGAACTCCATATGCTCAGCAACATGCTTTGCAGCACCCTACTTCACTGAATTCTCCAAATTATATGATAAATTTGGTTACAGTTGACAATGTAACAAGCCAATTCCAGGCTTGTTGCTCATTTCAACTTGCAGCAATATGTTAAATATATAACCAAATTTCCATGGAAGGAATAGCCATGGTTGTTGCCTGCAATGAGGAGATTGTGAATTAGGTTATCTGGTAAAGCAAAATAAATTAAGTGGAAGGCTGAAAGCTTATATTTTGAACTCCAAGGCAAAGCAAGAAATTTTAAAATACATTAGACTCTTTCTTTTCTGTTTGGTCCTCAGAGGTGTATTTTTTAGTTTTAAGTCATAAAAATCAATTCTGCAAGGATTTTAGTGGGTTCACTTACCAAAAGTGGAGCAGGAAACTCAAAGCATTCCAAATAATTTTGGAGGTAAAAAGCAAAAGAGTCAGTGCTTAATAGCACTCTGGGGATAACTCTGTTTTCACCAGTTGGGAAAATCTGACAGGAAAAGGGCTTTATGAAAAGACAAAAGTGACTACTATTGACTGCTTTCCATGCCCAAAGCAAGGGCATTCTGGAGGGAATGTGTACATACATTTGTACAGGTGTGCATGAAGGGGACTGCTGGGAGATTCTGAATTTGGAATGCCTTTATCTTGTTTAAATGGGGGCCAGATTTGCTCAGTGAAAGCTGAAGAAAGACTTTCATATGGTTTTTGATCAGGAAAGACTATTCAATGCTATTTTCCCACTCTATGTGTCTGAGGCACAAGGAATAGCTCATACAATATATTTCATACATTTCCATAACTCATAAAGAAAGAACCTGCTTCCCCCTTTCTCCTGTGAGATTCAGAATGGAGGTACCTATTGACAGAGTCATCACTTTAAGCTGCCTCCGGACAAGCTTGACCACCATGCTTTTCTGAAGAGGAGTGGAACGGCAGCACAGCACAGAGCGGCAGTGCGTCGTCAGTGCCAGGAACTTCTCCTCCAGGCCCCCCTGGAAGATGATGTTCAGTGTCCGTCCATCAATCACCAGTCCAAACTCGGGACTGGGGACCTCAGAGGCTGAGAAAGATGTTGGGATAATGCCAAAAAATTTCCTCCGTGGTTTTTCAACCTCATAATTCTTCCTCACCTCTTCCAAGGTTAAATTCAAGAGAGATTCACACGTTTCCTGTGAGAAAACAGAAGTGGTTCTAGAAATAGTTATCTCCATCTCCCTTTACAGCACAGCACTTACTTACAAAGTATATGTTTGTATAGTCATGCCAGTGGGTTTAAGCCTATCAGATAAACATTAGGGAAAACTGACTGAGAAACACCCTGATTCATAAGACTGGAGATTATTTCAATGATGTCATCAAATCCTTCAGTGAAAACACTACACATCTTATCAGATAGTATGATATATAACTGTAGCAAGAAATTATTTTAAGGGAAAAGAAAATAATCTTCACATCAGGAGGACATATGTGTATTTGCAGCACTGAGAGTACAGAAATATAAAAAAAATCCTTTCTTTCTAAAGGAGATTTTTAAAATCTAGATCTGATATGAACGATGTGAGATACTGCAGCATTTGTTTCCCTTAGAAATAAACTGCAGTAGAGAAACAAGAGGTTCAGATTTTCAAAATTACCCAGTAACTTTGACAGTTTGGCCTTTTTGAGGTCACAAATCAGGTGTGCGTCACAGTTAAGGACAGAAATAAAGCTTCATATTTCTCAGCACTGTGCCTCAAACACAAAGTCTTTCCCTCTTGGCAAATTTGCCTCATTTTGGACTGAAGTCCCCTTTCAGATGCAAACAACTGGAATTGACTTGGTATCAAATATAAAAGATTTAAGAGGAGCACTTTTAAGAGATCCCATACGGATCTCTTAAATTGGCACACCACTATCAGAGAAAACCCAGAATGATCTAAAAGTTACTTTGCTGCCTGTTAGTACTAAAAGTCCTCCTTCCGTGGCATGGCACTGAATACCTGAGCAGCTAATCACTCCCTTTTCTACCTTTTCTGTCATCTTTATTGAGTGATGATTCAGTTCTAAAATGTTATTTTCACTTTATGTTGCATAAGGTACATGTGTAGGATGTTTGCAAGATTTAAATTACACTTAAGTGGGAGGTTCTGGAATCAGATGTACCTCTGACATCTAATAAAAAGCTGCATCTACCCTGCATACTGAAAACCTCTAAAAAATATCAAAGAAGCATCACCTTTCTGTGAACAAACCAAAAATTGTAGTGGAAATTCCTGGTTTGTCTTGGCTTGCCTTTTTAAATGAATCGCCAAACTACCTACTTGTGTTGCTTCTTCCTGGAAGATATTTAATTTTCAGTGTTTGAATAAGCTGCTGGGCTCAGGGGGGGGAGAGAGTCCCTTCCTACAGAAGCCAGTTCAGGGGTTAACTTTGGCAAAATTAATGGGTTAAACACTTTGTATGTATTATTTGCTTCCCCCCGCTGCTGCCATTGGGAGACACTTTCAGAAGCAGCGTCCTCAGCCCAATTTTGAAGGGAGGAGCTAAATCCTGTGGAACAACTGCAGTGCCCACTGAACCACACGTATTCACACAAGCACCCATACATGCACAGTTTGCATCTGAGGGCCATATGGGGTGCTATGGGTAAGTGCATGTGCCTGTGTTTCCTGGAGCCAGGGTGGTCTTGCCTGCAGCATCACTTCTCTGACAGAAACCATCTTCTAATTTCCATCCTAAATATATTCATTCTGCCTTCCGTTAAAGCAGATATGCGTATCAAATGAAATTACACATTGAAGCAAGGAATGTATTCCGTGCCAAATTCCATATCATCTTTGTGTGTTTCCCTATTTCCATAACATTAAAAGAGAGAGACATTTGCATAGGAGTTTGTTCTTGTTTGGAGAGCTACTAACTGCAGACAAAAGCAGTTGAAAGTAGGCCATCTAACTGCTCTATACACTTGCCTATCACAAGAAAAACAGTCAGTATTGTAACTATATTTAATTAATCCTCACAATAGCTTTATAGAGAAAGGCAAGCTTGTATCTGTAACCCCCCTTCTGTGGGGAGAAAAAACTGAGGCAACTGAGAGCTAGTCGCAGAAAGAAGCCCTGCCTTCCCTCCTCAACCTCCTGCCTACCCACAGAAAGACTCGTCTCACGGTAACTCCCGTTACCGCTGAGCATGGGCCACAAGTGTACGCTGCATAGAAAGGACAGAGCAGCACACTGGGAAATGGGCAGCGGCTGCTGTCTGGGGCACCTCAGTGGCACACGGAGCTATACGGGAAGTAAAAGGTCACTAGCAAGAAAATAAAGAAGAGGGCAGCACAGCTGGCATTTTGGACCCTGTTTTGGGGCTTTAGAAATGGTCAGGGCTGACTTCTCCTTAGCAAACGGGTCTGGTTTAGCCACAATGGCTGAACTCGCTCTCCCCTAAATCCATCTCACAAGGCCATCTGTCCCACCAGCATGCCCGGAGGGATGAGACGCTAGGCTGTGCACAGCAGTGGCCATCCTGCTTTCCGAAAGCAAGGCATAGTTTTCCTGGTACCCTACTTATGTTGCTTCACAATCTGCAAAAGCCAAGGTTGCTTTTCTAAAGCCTTTTACTTTCACCATCCTTCATGGCATTTACCCTCTTCGAAAGTTAGGACTCTATTTTCTCTCTTCCACTCAGGCGATTTCAGGAATAGCCATAGATTGCACCACAGATTGTTCACTGTATTTTAGTGAGTCACAGGAGCTGACAGATGCGCCCTTGAAGAGATTATCCTCATTTTGGAGTATGTTTGCTTTGCCTACTGCCTGACCTTCTTATTGCCCATGGAAATTCAGGGAATAGCTGTGCACACCAGTATGTGTGCCAGCATGGAATGTCAAGAAAGTGACTGTGTTTTTAACCGGCCCACAAGAACTATATTAAGGTTTCCAAGATGGTGAAATGCTGCTTACACAAAAAGATACTGGATTAAATTGTTCAGTAATGAATTTCTGATTAAGCCTAATCTTATTAGGGAACATGTGACTAGAAAGTTCTGAATTTAATTAAATCTACACCTGCATATTTTTTCCAGACTGATTCATACAGTACTTTCCAAATGTCTTCCTACAGATATCACCTGGAGTTAAAATAACATTGTAACTGAAATTTCCATTGCAAGATGAAAAGCCAGATATCAATATTATTAAGGAATCAAGCACCTGAACTGCATATTACCTTCTTTCTAAAGCTCACTATTTGGGTAATTTTTTTAAAGAATATTTTCATTTGGAAAAATAATTGTATTTTAATTGAATAAAACTCTACATAACTGTCTCGTGTTCCTATTCATCCTGTTACATGTGGTCTAAAGAGTTTCTGGCCTAGTGCTGCTCTGTGGGTTTTTGGTTGGCTGTTTTCTTCTGTTGAATGCAGCCTAAAGCAAAATAGTGCCAAGCTGCAAGACACAAAGAAAGGGAAAGGTAGAAAATTCTGTGCATCTCTCTGTACTCACCTTATTTTCAGTGTTAATGGTGAAGACAGTGTCTCTTTGGTTCAGGAGTTTACAGGAATATGCAATGTTTACTGCTGTTTCCTGTTTGTCTCCTGTCAAGACCCAGATTTGTATCCCAGCTTCTCGAAGAGCTGCAATAGTGTCAGGCACTCCATCTTGCAGCCGATCTTCAATCCCTGTTGCTCCTGGGCAAACAGGAAAAGAAGAAGTGAACTAGTTTCTTTCATTTGGAAATCATGTTACTATTTTCTTTTTTAAGAAAAAGTCTTTGACTTCCAGTCGTGATCCTGAATTTATCAAGAGTGGAGCCAAGGTAGTGTTCAGCACATAAACACACAGGCACAAGATCTGCATTTGGATTAAGTTCTGAATGTGTCAGCAATGAAGTTCTGGCTCTTCATTTTACTCGTTGCTAGAACAATGCATTTCATTTCTTCTTAATAGTCCAAAATGACAACGTACTGGCAGAGGAATTACAGCACATGCATTTTTAAAGTACCACATTAAGTCCCATCAGAGCAACCAGAAAAGATGAACTTTGACTATTTAAATGAAAGCTATCCCTATTGTCAAGTTAGATGCTTCACCGATGAAAGGGAGAAGAAACAGTACAGTAAGTTTTCTTTTTGAAAATGCACAAACTTAGAAGCAGATGCCAACACTCATCCTGATGGTACATCACCATCTGAATGTCACAATACTCCCTTTCTTATCTCTTCCACTAGAGGTCAGTTTGAAGATGCTGTAACTGTGATACATTAAAGATAGATGTTGATTTAAGCTGAAAGAACACTTTTTGTGAAATAAAATATGAAAGCACGCAGAGCCTTAAGAGTTGGCAAAGGTAACAGATTCTGACAAGATCTGCATTACCTCTTATATGGTTCTGCTTATGGCATTTACTGTTATTACTCTAATTTTTTTAAATCACTGCAGAGATTATGAGAAGCCATAATGCTAATAGCTTGCAATCACAGAAATTCAGGATAAGAAGTATGGGCACAGGTTGTATTCACAGAAAGATGAGACTGAGACAACTCTGAAAATCAAAGTCTTAAAGAACAAAATCTTTGGAAACAAAATAGAAAAGAAAGCACTGAAGTGCTCTGTAATTTAACAGAATGGTATTATTAAATACGACGGTGATAGATGATGCACAAGTGCCAATGAATGTAAGTTTTAACATGAAATACCCTTTCACAAAGTGCAGAAAGCAAACATGACAATGCAACAACAGCAGGAATTCACTAGCAAAAATGCGTACTTGTGCACAGCAGTTTAAGTTACCGTTTTTTATAACACAGTTTAATTACCAAAATTTCCTTGGAATTTGTGCTCAAAACTGAAGTTAATTTATAGTATTTTATAGGTTTATCTAAGGACACAGACACATGATTGAATTATGAGAACTTCATTATCTACTGTGTCAGCTGAGCCACAGTAACAGCTGATGTACATGTTCTTTGCTCCTGGCACATGATAGTTTCAGCACATTTTTTCAAAGTTACTGATGCTCAAAATACACGAGAACTTGTTTAGACACTGTCATTGGACTCTATACGCTAGCCCTGAGATTTCCAAACCTCAGAGGAAGACTTTTTGACATAAATTAGTATAAGCTGTTGTCTGTCTGATTGCCAAGAATATCACAGGAGAGCAAGTGATACTTCACGCAATGACAATTCTTATTTTTAGCTACCCAGCAAGGTGAGTTTGGTCTCCAGATGCTGCGCTGTCTCCATTAACAACTCATCTCTGTTGTCAATTGCAGCTTCTGCCTCCCGACGAAAATTGGCCCATTTTTGAAAGTCATCTTCATTCAAGACCTGCATATCACAATTTAAACAGAGCTCATTTTAAATTTAAATAAGAGAAGAATGCCAACATTCTGGATCATAGAGACTTAACTCCTATCCAGGCTGGTAAAGTACTGTGTTGCCTTTAAAATAACACAAACTTTTCCAAGAGAAGTCTACAAGAACTAGTAGTGATGAGAAAAATAGACCTGCCTTCCTGTTTGTATAAATGGCTCACAGCTGAGACTTAAAAAACATGACCTAGAGAAACTCTTGATCACAGAGCCCTTAGCTGGGACTCTGAACTGGAACACACAGTTTCTGAAGGTTGCTCTACATTTCTCCAGAGCTTGAATATGACCTATTTGTTGCACATAGACAACTTCTGTATTAAAGTATCAGGCTGAGATGTACTAACCCAGGCTGAGGGCAAGATTTTTGAAAGCTGAATGCCAAGCAAAACAGAAAAAGGTTGGCTCCCCTGCAGACTTTTTATTTCTTGCTTGGAATCACTGTACAGAAGGTCAGCTAGAGTTACCATAGAGGAAACAGAAATTAATGTTTTGAGGCTGACCAAAAATCCATCATATGCTCACACTGAGGAAAAAGAGGAAAAAAGACTGCAGAGCAATCAAATAGAGGGACAAAAAGATGGGCTGTATCTGGCTTGTTCTCTGAAGCAGAAAGCGTTATAACCATTACATAAATCTATTGACACGTACAGAGCAAAGCTGTAAACAGTATTAGGCTAATGCCCTCCTACCTTCTTAGCTATGCACAGAGTTCGTAGGCCATCATGGGCATAGTAGTCCAGATGCTTCTGTGTTTCTTCTTTTATTCTTTTCATTCTCTTCTCTGCTTTAATGTCAGCTGTGAAATACAAGGAAAAGATTACGTATTTTAAGCACAGATAATTTCAGACCTAATGGCCTAAGATTAAAAAAGAGTGGGCATTAGAGAAAACTAGATTCGAGTATAATAGCAATTCCTTTAAAACCTCAAAATTGTTGGCTGTGCAAAAGCTGAAAGCTTGCTAAAGATCCTTGTTTCCTTTAAGATAACATTACTTGGGGTTTTTTGTTTGTTTGTTTGTTTGTTAATGTTATAGCACTCTTGCTGACAAGCTGAAATACAACGGTCAGGCCCTTATGACAGTATTATTGCAGAGTACACAATCCACATGGATTAGTGCTGTCAGTGAGTTTTAATTAGCCCATTCCATATTCTAAGCACTACTCAGGTCAAATAAATACCTCAGTTCTGATCTGCAAGGATAACACTAGAGAAAGCTTATTCTTTTTTTATACTTCTAATGCCTAGATATAATATTTCATGCAGAAAAAAGTACTGCAAACTTCTTGCGCTTCTTCATAGCAGACACAACAGAAATAGCTCATTGGCTAATTACCTTTGGCAGAGTCTTCCAGCAAGTCCATTATAACAGAGTCAGCTCCTTTTGTGTAGACAACAATCTCCTTGGTTAGAGGGTGTCTCACCACTACAGACATCCTTTTCCTTACTGAGTCAAATCCCAAAGTGTAGAGAATATCGAAAGTCAGGAGTGTGCCTTGTGGCAACTGTACGGTCACCTGTTCAGGAGTTCGGGACACTAAAGTAAAACTATATGCCTGGGCAGCATAGACAAGTGCTGCCTCATCTGGGCTCTCAGCCTCATAACAGAAGTCTGTTGGCAAAGAACTGTTAGTCACAGATTTAAAAACCTCATCCAAGGAGGCACTACCAATATCTGTGCTGCCTTTGCCCTGGAGCTCATTGCCTCTACCCCTGGCACAGCAGTCATCGTCATTGTCACAGCAATCCAACGCAGCAAGATGCTCCGCGGCATTCTTTACACTGAAGCTAGTGCCTAGGTCTGAACTAGACTGAGATGATGAAAAAGACTGACTAAGGCTTGCTAATTTTAGCCGTTGAAATATCTGATGAATCTTCTCCAGGGTGATTCCTGAAGGTTTTATTGATGGTGGGACTGTGACCTAGAAATATGAGAAAACCTATGGTTAAAAATAAATAAATGTGAACTACAAGATACTTTTCAAAACCTCAATATATTTTTCTCTATCTAAAAGACAATAATTAGAAAAGCAACTTTTTGTTCCTATTTAACTGTGGTGGGGGAATTCAGTAGAGGCGTCATAGGTGAGTTGGCATCCAAACTTGATGGTGATTTGTATCTCTACCTCTGAAGCAGAGATGGAATCAAGCCCTTTGTAGTTCTGTCAATAGCCTGGGAGATCAGAGAAAACCCAGTATATTCAACATACTTCTGACCGTATATATAATATAAAATCTAAAAGAAAAAGTGGAGATACTGTGGTAGCCATAGCTATTCATCAAACAAAAAGCCATGTTAGGAAGGGATATACAGAGGCAGTGAAACAGCAGATATTACACAAAAGGTAAAATAACTAGAGAAGAACTCCCAAGCAAACTATTT